>NC_088885.1:106009550-107371590 GCF_037157495.1 Lathamus discolor | reverse complement strand
TTTGCTTCAAGCATACTATAGAACAGTGATGCAAATCTGTCATCTCTAATACTCAAGCCATGGAAGCAAAGTAATCATAAAATGACTGAAATATATTCGCTGCATGCAATGTGAAAGCTTCAGTCTCACAAACCAGTAGGCCTGGTCCTCAGATGAGGTAAATCAGTTCCCTCTTCTTCAGTGGACCTATACCACTCTCCACCTGCACAGAAGCTATGGCCAGTTACCTGTGGCAGTGACATGCTCCGTCTTTATAAATGTCTTTTCAGATGCTCTAACAACTACACCTTCCAGGTTTCTCTGGTATAGTAAGCACCATTATCCCAGGCAGCCTTCCCCTGCAGCAGTATCCGCTGATGTTCACTTCCAGTTTGGTGGCTAAGTAATTGTGGGATTGTTGTTTTTTTCCAATGCGCCTTTTTTTCCTTCCATTCCCTATGCTTCTCTAGTTATTTCTCTGAAGTAAAATGTTCTGCAGAAGAGGCTGCATGTACAGCCTCAACACTAACTATACAGTCATCTTTTCTTGGAAGTGTTTGTTCTATGATGCTAAAAATATCTATTCTAATGTTTACTATTCTCAGGTGAGTGTGTTAAATGAGGAGGCAGTTCACTGACTGCTTTGTCTCTACCTTGCTGACAGAACTGGGTCTCAGATCATACTTCACACTAATTCTACTCCGTAGTACATGTAATTAAATCTAATGTATCACAAAGATAGCAGCACTTTTTAATCTCAGACACTCCTGGGTATATAAGCCATTTTTTGTAGTCACAACGTGAAGACTGCAACTGAGAATGTTTTGTTTTCCAATGTTTTTAGGCCTTAATTATTTAATATGATCTCTTCTGTTTGTCCCCTGTGTTTTCACACTTCCTAAAATAGATCACTGAACTAGTTCAATATGAACATACTAATGTATAATGCTCAGGTTTCAGAAAGATTTTAACAGCCTTTTCTTTTTTACAGCAGAGCTGATTGAAGGTGTGTCAATGCAGTAAGAAGCCTGTGATACCATTTCATAGTACTTATGCTCTCTCCAGATGACCTGTTTTCAGAAGAATCTTCAAATGGCTTGCAAACATTCACAGTTCCTACACTGCAAATTACTTACGGTTTCTATAACAATCTTAGAGCATGTATTATAAAATAATTAAAATTTAATGGTTTCAGTCTAATTGTAATGCTGTGGCTGGAGGTACTACTGTTGAATGTCAGAAAATATACAGGAAATGCCTGTATATAAATAATGGATTGAAGATTAATGAATGCCAATCTCTTTATTTTTGTATTTCAGGGCAGAGAGTAATGTAACAGTCATTAAATATCCCTAGTATGACTGCATTTAAAACAAAAGCCTGATAGCAGTTATTTGACATAATATGCATACTAATGAAGAAATCCAGTGACACACTGAATAGTTATTTGGTTGCAAGAATAATTGTCTAGCGTATATTTGCTGAAAAGAATAGTACTCTCCATCTCTCCCTTACTAGCCGGTACAATTAATACTTGTGAGGATGCTGAGGACAAGGTGCAAGATTACAGGAAGAGGTGGTCTGGCCATTTCTCACCAGTCCTTGCACACCTGGAGACACAGGCAAAGTATATCACCTGCTGTATTTCCAAACCCTTGTCCAACGAATAAACACAGGGAGTCTTGTTCTCTGGAATGCAGCTTCCCGCATTGATGGGTCACGCTGGAAAAAGAGTGGTCTGAAATCAGACACCAGAGGGTCTGACTCTCTCAGGTACTTACAGTGGTTTTGAGCCATTGTATGCACGCACTTCGTGGTGCTGCACCAGGCCCTGTGTAGGCAGGCCTTTGGCACTTAATGTCAGCGCATGTAGAAGGCAGAATGCACAAAGCAATGTCTTATCACTACAGTCCCTGAGGAGGAGTCCCTCCCTGGCACCCTTGTAGGCCCCCTTCGGATACTGGAAGGCTGCTATGAAGCCATGAAGGCAACCAAATTTTAAGTCTTCCTTTTTCCCGTCAAGGAAGGTCAAAACATAGGTGCAAGGAGTTAAAACACTCAATACCCCCAATCAACAAAACTGGGCTAAAAGGAGGAAAACGGAGGACGCAGAAAGCCTCACAAGTTTCTGCGGTTTCCCGCTATTTACCACAGGGCCTCGCTTCCAAAGGATTTTATTGGGGTTGGTTTGGTTTCCTCATCCTGTGGGCTGCTTCTGCAGCCAACGAACCGCGCGGGTCTGGCAGTGCAGAAGAGTCAGCCCAGGTAACTTCTCCTGGCAGAGCGGGCCGCCACGGCACCCGGCAGCGCAGTCACCGAGCGGCGACCCCGCTCGTTCGGGCCCCTGTCCGCCACGGGGCACAGCGCAGACCCAACGCCGGTAACGTAACGTCCGACAGCCCAGAGCCGCCGGTAACGTAACGTCCGACCGCCCAGAGCCGCCGCAACGAGCGCGCTGAGGGGCCCGGCTCGCGGGCGGCACCGGGTACGCGCGCGCAGGAGCGCGTCGCTAGCGCATGCGCGGGGCGCGTCTCCTTGCCGCTGCGCGGAGGGCGAGCGGAGGCCTCAAGGAGAAAGGAAGGGAGGGGTGAAGGGGGGCTCGTTGTTTCTGCTGTCGCCATGTTCCTGTGGGCTCCCCTGCGGGCCGCGGCCGCACGCTCGGTAAGGGGGAGGCCGTTGCTGTGGCGGCGGCCACGCGTCTGTTCCCCGCCGGCAGGGGCAGGGCGCCGGCGCGGCTGGAGGAGGCCGCGGGAGAGGAGAGGAGAAGAGAGGCCGCGGCGGGCGGGGTGGGCTTGGGGGGAGGCCGGTTCTGCCCTCCCAGTGGGAGGGCGGCCGGGGCCTGCGGTAGGGCTCGGACGCGGGGTAGAAAGGCCCGGGCCAAGTGGTGGAAGGGGGTCACTGCCGGGTGTTGCTCTCGCCCTCAAGGCCCCGCGGCTTGTCGGGGTTACCTGACAGGCTCTAGAGTGGCGCTGCCTGCGACAGGTTGAAGAGGCTGCAGCGGTAACTGCGTGGTGCTTATTGTAGGTTATCGGGAAGCTTCCCATACGGAAGTAAACTCCCTGATTTGTCTGTATGTCAGGCTCTCCACTGGAAGGAAGCCCCTTCGTTTGTTTTTCATTCCCGGGTCAGCGCTTCACACCAATAGAAATCCTTTAGGCCAGTGCAAAAGACCGGGGGCTCATCCTGTTTCTTCTTCAGAGTCTGAAATTACAGGTGTGGTTCTGGAAAACAGAACAATATCTTTGCATAGAATAAGGGTTTTTCATCTAAAGTAGTTCCTTTTGAAGGAGTATTGCATACATGTGTTATATTTATTTAGCATACTTTAGTATGATTTATACCAGAGCATCAGATTCTCATTTGTATGTTTCGTTCAGCATTGCAGAATTTCAGTTATATTTGCATGCTCTACTTAAAAGTCTTTTCCCTGTATTTTATGTGCTGTCTGGCACACTGAGGGCACTCAAATTGCCATGCCAGTGCACTTCATTTGATGTATTTCATATCAGTGGATAAAGATGATAGCCTGAGAGTCTCTTGAAAAGGTGGCATTTGGGAATGATCTGCAGTTAGCAGTTATCCATATATCCCAGAGTTCATTTTGGCCTCTGACAAAGAATGGCAGATGAATTGCTTTCCTAGCTGCTGCTTTCAGATGACCCATAAGTGGAGAGTAAAGAGGAAATGGGTGCACACAATACACATAACTATGTGGTAGATCTAGTGCTTCCCGGTAGGACTGATCATATGACAGCAGTCAGCGTGTGAAACTACACTGCGGGTGAAGCGACATGAGCTGCTGCTGAAAGCATTGAGCTGATCAGGTTGCTCTTACAGAAGGGAAGGGACTGTAGTTCCCTGGCACTTAGGCTTGGGTTTCAGATCTCACCCTATGACTATATTCTCACTAGTCTGATGCTGATCTGCTTGGAGTCCCACAGATTTTGTACAGTAACAGAAATTAATAAGTTAAGGAGGGTGTCCTGGGTTCAGCAGTAGCAGTTTTTCTCCTTAGTAGCCGGTGCAGTGCTGTGTTTTGACTTTCAGCATGGGAACAGCGCTGATAACACCAATGTTTTCAGTTGTTGCTAAGTGATGTTTACTCTGACCAAGGACTTTGTGAGTCTCATGCTCTGCCGGGGACGAGGGGAGGCCGGGAGGAAGCAGAGACAGGACACCTGACCCAAACTAGCCAAAGAGGTATTCCATACCACAGCACATCATGCCCAGGGAGGTACCTGGGAGTTACCCGGAAGGGCATGGGCTCTCTTCGGGGGTATCAAACTCGTTCGGCGGGTGGTATTGTATTCTCTTCCCTTGTTATTTTCTCTTACCATTATTATCATTGGTGGTAGCAGTAGTGGTTTGTGTTATACCTTAGTTACTGGGCTGTTCTTATCTCAACCCATGGGAGTTACATTCTCTCAATTCTCCTCCCCAGCCCTCCGGGAGCGGGGGGTGGGGAAGGAAAGAAGGAGAAAGGCAGGGGGAGTGAGTGAACGAGCTGTATGGCTCGGTTTAAACCACAACAGTTCTTTTTGGCACCCAACGAGGGGTTGAGATAACGACAGATCTGACTGGAATGTGTCTAGTTGTATTTGTGATAAGCATTCATTGTTTTGGATTAATAGTCACTCATCACAATGCTGATTTATTGGCTCTCAAAGTTGTTCCTCTTGATCTCACAATTTCAGTATATCGTACCTTACTTAGAGCAGGTATTTGCTGTGTTGGTGTTTTTCAAGTGTGGGGCTTAGGCTAAGGTTCTTGTCTCATTGTACTTTATGGTAATGACTTGTAATACAATAGAATCATTAATCATGCAACTGATGCTACATGGAGTAAATGGGCTGCACTAATTACACAATGAGCTCGAATAGGAAATCCCAGTCGTCCAGGCATTCTAGAAGTCATCATGGACTGGCCAGAGGGCAAAGATTTTGGAATGTCACCAGAGGAGGACGTGATGTGTGCTGAAGGGGTCCCACCATATAACAAACTGTCAGAAAGTGAAAAACAGTATGCCTTGTTTACTGATGGGTCCTGCCTTATCGTGCGAAAGCATCGGAGATAGAAGGCAGCCGTATGGAGTCCTAGATGACAAGTTGCAGAAACTGCTTGAAGGAGAGGGTGAATCGAGTCAATTTGCCAAGGTGAAAGCCATCCAGCTGGCCCTGGACATCGCTGAATGAGAAAAGTGGCCAGTACTTTATCTCTATACTGACTCATGGATGGTGGCAAATGCCCTGTGGGGGTGATTGCAGCAATGGAAGCAGAGCAACTGGCAATGCAGAGGTAAACCCATCTGGGCTGCTGCACTGTGGCAAGATATCGCTGCCCGGGTGTAGAACCTGGTGGTGAAGGTACGCCATGTAGATGCCTATGTACCCAAGAGTCGGGCCACTGAGGAACACCAGAACAACCAACAAGTGGATAAAGCTGCTAAGATTAAAGTGGCTCAGATGGACTTAGATTGGCAACATAAACGTGAACTTAAATGTATGCTGTTGCCTCCTGTGTAATACTTTTATAGCCCATCAACTAGATGTCTTCAGGTCACCAGCAACTGGCCCTGACTTCCCTCCAACCATCATCCCAACAGAGAATGAATTTTGATAGAACCAGACGAGTTCTGCAGTGAAGGAACGATGAGCATCAGCAGGCAATGATCCAGCACTGCACACAGCCTTTCCTGCCCTGAAGGACTGTTAGAAGGGATAGAACCTGACATCATGGACTGAATGGACTTGACAGCATTATAGGGATTGGTCCATGCACTAAGAAATGATTTCTTTCTCTCTGTGTGTGTATGTGGATGTATATATATGTAAGAGAGATGGTATATTGAAAATGTGGGATCTGAGCATGACGTGAATGGTATGGAATAAGGGGTGGGTACTGTCCTGGGTTCAGCAGTAGGAGTCAGTTTTTCTCTTTCTTAGTAGCTGGTGCAGTGCTGAGTTTTGACTTTCAGCCTGGGAACAGCGCTGATAACACCGATGTTTTTAGTTGTTGCTAAGTAATGTTTACTCTGACCAAGGACTTTGTGAGTCTCATGCTCTGCTGGGGATGAGGGGAGGCCGGGAGGAAGCAGAGACAGGACACCTGACCCAAGCTAGCCAAAGAGGTATTCCATAACCACAGCACGTCATGCCCAGGGAGGTAACTGGGAGTTACCCCGAAGAACATGGGCTCTCTTTGTGGGGGTCAAACTCGTTCGGCGGGTGGTATCGTATTCTCTTCCCTTGTTATTTTATATATTTATATATATATATATTTATATATATTTTTATATGTATTTTTTATATATATGCTATACTTTAGGAAATACAAAAATTGATCTAGAATTCAATATAATAATAATAATACAAAATTAAATTTGTTATAGAATGATTAGTATTACTGGCCAGAATCTAGAAATCTTGATCTGTTTTGGCATGACAGATCCAGACAGAGAGTACAGAGAATAGCTAAACAGAACTTGCATATAGATGTGTGTTCTGATGATATTTCAGGTTTGTGTTTACATTTGTCCTCATATGCCTGATCATACTGCTCAGTTAGATAAAAGCTGCAAAAGCATGTCAATGAGAAAGAACCACTGTAGTAGTGGTAGTTTCTGCAGTCTTTACATTTAAAGTACTTATGATATAAACTAACAAATTAGAAAATTCTTCATGAAATGTTTGATGAGAATTTGTCTTTGAGGCATTTCAGTTAAGCTGTGGCAGAGTATTACCTGAAGTTAAATCCTTTTACTTCTATGTTGTCTAAAACGGTCAAAGTGAATTAAGAGATTTTATCTCCTAATAGTAGAGGAAAGCTCCTAATAGTAGAGGAAAGCTCCTAATAGTCTCTTCTTGACTTAGTTTAAATTATTAATGATGATAGTAGTATTAATAGTTTACATTTAGAGAAGAAATCAAGCTGGTTCTGAAAGCAGCCACTAGCAGTATATAAATTATTAACTGTTTAATACTTTGTGCTTTATTTTGTTTGTAGATAAGACAAGTCCGATACTTACATAGAACAGCAGGATGCAATGCCAGTGGAGGAGCCTTATTTGTGGTAAGTCATTTTCTATCTTACTGTGAGGGGAATGTGTAAGACTTGGCATATGCTTTTTTAATCTGCCTGAAAGCTTCTGATAGACAAAACTTTGCTATAGAAGCCTGCTGGCATTTACAATGAAGCCTTTCTTTTTCAATAGAGCTTTTTATTATGGTTATGATGGGGTATTAAAAGCGTTGTTGGTTTGGTTTTTTTTTTTTTTTCAGTTTTTGGCCTTGTGCTTGTTTCCTTGTATAGTGAAAACTCGTGGTTACGGTGATACTAGTAGCATTTGGGTGTGATTGCAGATAAGACTCTGCTTAAACTGTATTTCATTATAAAACAGTTCTTGTTGCCCTTTATAATTGGCGTTAGTTGAATTTGTAATTGGAGGTCGTGAAACTTTTTGCAGGTGTAATTTCTTGTTTTCTAACATGTGCTGCAGAATTACTGTTAGATCCAGGTTTAGCCCTGCTTAGTGTGAGTTGAACCATGCAGTTCTTGTTCATTTTATATGTGATATAGCATGTTGCATAAGGATTAATAATTGATGTTATTAGGCATTATCAGAGGCATCCCTATATATATATAAAAATAGTAATAGCGATTGCAAAAAAGAAAAAGCACTCCAATTTAAATGTGTAAAGCAAATGTGTTGTCTGCTTCTGAAAAGAACCTGAAGCATCTCCAAGAGGTGTATTCTGCCCCGTTCTGCCCTGTTTAGAGCTTTAGCTAGTCTGTGGTTTAACAGCTGAATAATTTGGTGGTTTTCCAGTGCTTGCTAGGAATCAGCACTTTACTAGAGAATTGACCACTGTGTTGAAAGCAGGTGCTCAGCATTTTTTGACAGATTTTTGCTGGTGGTGTTGCCTTTCTGCAACTGCCTCTACAGCTTTTCTCATACAACTAAATTAATGGGATTACAGTACATGCTTTGTATACTTTTCCAGAAACTTGAGCAAGCATCGATGATTTATAGAGTGGGAGCTGGTATTCAAGGAATAGAGGAAACAGTGTAGGCTGACAACTCGGGAAACTTCAAGTGTAGTTTGTGTTGGTGAAGACAGGCAAAAGGTGTCTTTGGCATCCTAATGTGTGTTGGTGCCTGGCACATGAAGCTAAATAGCTTTGTAAATTCTCCAAGTATTTTTCAAGACTTATGTAACTGTTTAAATTATTTGCTGGAGAGAGGAGCCTGAAAATAGAGGAAGGAAAGTAGAGAAGTGGTGTGTTCTAGTTAGCTAGTTAGCTACTTGTGATTTGCAGCTCTTTATTTAATGGCATCGTTGACTTCCTTTATTTTTATTCTACAACAGAATTTTTGCTAGAAGAGCACAGAAAATTGTTCCAGGGGGAGGGGGGAAGGGGGAAGTGTGTGTGTGGTGTTTTATGGGGGGGGGGGGGGGGGATGGTTGTTTTTTTTTAACAGGCTCATATTTGTTCCTTTGTGAAGCAAAAAGCTATGGGAAGAAGACAGATGTCAGTGCATGTGCAGTCAGGGCAAACAATTACAACTGGAAACATTTAAAGCAAGTTTCAGATGTTGTTTAACACAGCAGATTTCAAGGGAAACTCTTCCTGCTGATTTGAACTGAATGTATGATTTTAATCAACACTAGGTGTTTATATACAATCAGAAAACGGGACTTTCTTCTGTCCAGATTTCTTGGGGGGGGGGGGGGGGGGGGAATGGGTGGAGAAACAACATTTAGGAAAAAAAAAAAGTAAGTCTCAGTTTCCTGGAATTAATATAAAGTGTCAGAGGTTGTTAAAAAGTGCTTGTGGAGGAATAGTGGACTTACCTGGGAGTAACTAACCTGGTGGTAGCCCTCTTTGTATGTCAGTTTATACATACAAGTCTCTTGGTTTTGTTTTGCAAAGCATATTGGTGGTTCTTGTTGCACTTTCTGTGTATGAAACCTCTCTGTGAGGACAGGAAATATATACAGCATGTTTGTTTTGTAACAGCAGGGGACCTGGCTAGAAGGGGACCTGGTTGTCATAAGATCTAGTATTAAAAGGCAGTTCTAATTTACATGCTTATGCATCCCTTTGCAAACCTTTTTAATGCAAGTTTTGTTTTCCTTACACATTATCAGAAAAATATAGAAATAAGAGAACTACTGATACTCCTTTTCATTCTGAACTAGACAAGAAGAGACTTAAACTTAGTACCATCACAGATGGACAGATCACTCTTCCAAAAAAAGTATGTATGTGAAGCTTAAAACTAGGTAGATTGTTTGCCTATAGTAATGCAAGAGAGCTGTTCCAAACCTGGCATTTCTGATGGGCAGGAAAGGCCTGATTTCAAATATACTTTTATTTATAATAGTTACCTACCTTTCTTTAAACGTGCCCTCTCTGACTTCTACCTGTGCTTAGCCCCTTAACAGCTAAAATGTAGCTCTTCTGCTTTGTGGTTTTAAACAGATGGGCTGAGTTTCCTTAACATATAGGCTGTCCTGATGTGGGCTTTGTCATAGGGCTGCACAGCAGGTTAGAGAATCAGTGTATTAACAGTTTCAATTACTTGTGAAGATGGTCAGTGAAATACTTGGGTCTGAGAGTACTTCCACCATTTTTCAATTTATTGGGGAGCATGAGAAGGGAACTGGGAAAAAAATGAAAGGAATAAAGTTTGACCTTGCTTTTCAGCAAATACCTGTAATTGGTAGACATAGCTGTTCGCACTTAGTTTGTGTAGGGAGGAAGCCTTAAGGTATTGGTTTCTTTTGATGAGCATATCATTCATGAGGAAAAGCTGAGAGAGCTGTGACTATTAGAGAAGGCTGGGGGAGGGAGTGCCTTCAGACACCTGAAGGGAGGATGCAAAGAGATCCAGGCTCTACTTAGAGTGATGCCCAGTGACAGGACCAGAGGCAATGGCCTCAGAGAACATCAGGAAACACTTTTTTTGTAACTGTGAGGGTCACTAAGGACTGTCACAGGCTACCCATAGAGGCTGTGGTGTCTCCCACCTTGGAGATACTCAGAATCCATCTGGACATGGCCCTGGCCAAGCAGCTGTGGGTGGCCGTGCTTGAACAGGAGAGTTCGGCCTGGATGACCTCCAGAGGTCCCTTCCAACCTCAACCACTCTGTGACCGAATACAGTATTCTCTCCAATACTGTGTCCTTAACTCTGATCTTGCTCACCAGAATCTGTCTCAAAAAAAAAGGGAGAAATGCACCCGTATCATTCGGAAGTAAACCAGTTCATGCAAGTCTTGAATAAGAGGTGCATCATCAGACAAATCAAGACTAGGGAATGTGCAACTGACAAAATCTTCACAGCTCAGTTGGCCTTGAAATCTAAACTTTTGATGAAAACTATCAAACTCTCTGAAGCACAGAAACAGATGAAGCCCGTTTAGGAAAATGGAAAACAAAAAATCTGAAGGGGGCCTACAAGGATGCTGGGAAGGGACTCTTCATCAGAGATTGCAGCAATAGGAAAAAAGGGGTAATGGGTTTAAACTTAAACAGGAGAAGTTCAGGTTAGGTATAAGAAGAAGTTCTTTACTGGGAGGATGGTGAGGCACTGGAACAGGCCCAAAGAAGTGGTAAATGCTCCATCCCTGGCAGTGTTCAAGGCCAGGCTGGATGAAACCTTGGGTGACATGGTTTAGTGTGAGGTGTCCCTGCCCATGGCACAGGGGTTGGAACTAGATGATCTTAAGGTCCTTTCCAACCCAAACTATTCTATGATTCTATGATCTCAATAGTGTTCACCTGTGCTGTAGCCTTTACAGCGTATTTTGGAGCCTTGCTGCGTAGAAGTGACTGTGTGACAGCTGTAGCTTTGGATATAAAGTCTTTATTATTCCTCTTCACATATAAAATATCTGTTTAGAGATGATACAGTGAAAAAAAGCTGTTCTAGACAAAGAGGGAGATTTCAATAAATCAAATATATTTACAAAAGAAATTGAGGTTAAGTACAATTGTAACTATCAAATGGCTATGGAAGGTAAAATAGAACAGGCATGCAGATTTGAGAAGGAAAAGTTAAGTTACGGAAATACTTACCATGAATCATGGATTTGATCTGTTCAGCTAAAACATAGACAGGTCTAGAAGGGGAAAAAAACTTAAAAGCTGCACAGTATTTCCAAACAGTTTTTTCTCCATCAGCCTCTTTTTGAGAACTTTCATTAAAATTGGCACAAAACCCTCACCACCATTACAAATGAGGAGTCAAATCGTTTATCTTGGTCAGCCTAAAAGAGTGACAGCTGTGTTCCTCAAAGCTGTCTTGTGTTACCTAGTAGACCACACAATAAGCAGTAAATTCACAGTTAATAAATTATTAGTGTGTTCAAAGGGAATCAGTTATCTTCCTGTAATTGCTGTTTTTGGGGGGGAAGTCATCCTTGGTGGTGAAGTACATAATGACTGTGGCTTTGTATTAGACTTGGGACCATGGTAGGTGTGCATGCTACCAAATTGAGAGAGGCAGTAGTACTCTGCTCCAGGATATAGACAGGATAAGCAAAGGGAATCTCTCATTAGACCAGCAGATGTAATTGAAGTATTTGGCCTTTTGATATTTCCATATTAAAATTGCTAAACTCAGGAATAGCTATGGGCCACACATATTTTAAGTTCTGCACTGATGACAGCCTTTCAGTATGCAAGTATTTTGCAATGTTAAGATTTGTCATTAAACCCTTCGCTGCTCAACAAGAACGCAGCATGGAAACTGCAACATCACCCTGGGCTACTTCAGAAAATGATCAAAGTGCAAGTGAGTGGAATGGGTTTCTTTCTCCTAAATATCATTTTAAAGCTTTTATTATTAGCTGGTTGTGACTTGCTTTTAACATCAAGGCTCAAGTATAGTTTGCATTATTCCCCAAGCTTTCCATTTAATTTGCAAATTTCTCAATTTGAAAACTGTATAAAGTTTGGAATGAAACTTAACTACAAGTATTTCAAGGATATCAGAATGAGCAGGTAAGAGAGAAATGAAAGGTTTGGGCAGGAAGTTTTTCTGGTGAATAAGGATTTTTATCAGAACTGAGATTTTATTATAGGAAAATGTCACTTCAAGACTTCTGAATTCTCATGGGAAAATAAAAAAAAAAAGGGCTATCAATATTTTTGATAACTTTCCCAGAGAAGTTTAATCCTTTGAGTTCTATGAAATCTTTACCTGGAATATATCTGTTCTATTCAAGGAATTCAACTGTAACTGTCTACTGAGAAGCCATTTTACAACAGTAAATCTGGCCTGAATTTCTTCACAACCTGATTTTTACACATTTTCTTTTTCTTCTCCTGAAGCACAGAGATACTCCTGAAAATAATCCAGATACTCCATTTGAATTCACACCTGAAAACCAAAAGGTATGCAGACAAAAAGCAGTGAAATGCACAGACTCTGTCTTTAGATCAGTACTGATGTATTTTTCTCCTCTTTCCCTTTAAAAAGCGGATAGAAGCAATCATAAACAACTACCCAGGGGGACACAAGTCTGCAGCTGTCATGGCAGTACTAGATCTGGCACAGAGACAGCATGGATGGTTGCCCATATCAGCTATGAACAAGGTATTTAGTACTGAATTCTGTTTCAAGCACAGTTTTACTGTTTTCTTTCAGTATCTTACTAGAATACTGGCATTTCTTTATCAAAGCATACTAATGTGGGAATTTACACATAGCACAGAATTGTCAGAGTTCCATATGAGGCTACATTTCAAAAAATGGAAGGGAAAATTAATGCAGAAAACTCAGGGCTCTGTTTTTTACACAATGTTAGCCCGTTGCTAGAAACTACAGATAAAACAAAATTACATGAGCCCTGTTTAGATTTCCCAGACACATCCTGGAAGTTGGAACAGAAACTTGATTTTTGTCTGCTGCTGAAGTTTGGGAAAGAAGAAAGATAAGGATGATGGGGGCTTTCTCCTCACAGGTTAGTGATACTATGCACATTACCAGGATCGTGCTTTACAGTCTTTAGGCCTGTAAAGACTGCAGACTGACCAGCCTTAGTGTGGTACATGTCATGAGCATACAGGTTGTATAACACTTCACAGCAAATGCCTGGAAGACTTACCAATTATTAAAATGGTTTCAAAGCAAGCAAGTGCACTGTTCCAAAGTAATAGGTTGCATGGCAGTAGTCAAATAACAAGAAATAAAAAATTCTGTTTATATAAATAAATCTATTACATTTTGTGTTACAAGCTGGCATTTCACCAGTTTTAAAATGAGAAGATTTAAACTCAGTTAAGATACACTAAGTGAGGAGTGTGAGATTACAGAAAATAGCGAAGGAGTTATGGGCACATTTAGAGGACAGCATTTTAGGTCAGCTAGTGTTTGTACAGTGTAGCATAAAGCTTCAAACCTCTATTAATACTGAATGGGAAAAGTATTTTTTGTTTATTTACTCTGAAGTTTCGGACTGATACTATTAAAGTGAACGAATATTTTTCATGGTCTGTTATTTGCCTGCTAATAGAGACTGGAACATAAAACAGTTACCTTTGAAAACAGAGCCAGTTCTCAACCTGAGCAGTTTGCCAGGGTTCCAGGTTAATGAGGTCAGGGATACTTGCACCAGAACTGTCTCCATGGAGATCGTGCTACCCACCCCACACCCCCTGTTTATTAGCTGTGACGCCAATCTGCAGAAGTAGCCATGGTGTGCCACAGAACCTGAGGCAGACCTGCTGTCTGAATTAGGTGACCACAGCACCAGCCTTAAGTATTCCCTTACAGAAGGCTTATGTGGGTTACTGTTGGCAGATTCGTACAAGTTTGTTCACTCATACAGCAAAAGAGCAGAAATGTGGTATGAGCTGGAGCTGACAATGAAACCTGGAAACCCTGCTGACTCCTTGCATCTGCTTGTGTATGATGCTAGATGCTGGAGGGGAACTGACCAGAGCTCCTCGCTGTGCTAATCCATGGATGGCTCAGTGGAGTTTGTTCTCAAGTGTGGTGACTCCAGAGTAACTTGGGTATCTCCTCTTGGCACTTGAATATAGCTGTATATTGATACCCATCCCCTCCTTCTTACTTCCCTGCTCCTGCAGGGGACAGGTGACTTTACTGTAATGGTTTGTGAAATGCCTTTACTGATGCCCTGCGAGAATTCAATATACTCTTGTTTTCTCCTTCTTACAGGTTGCTGAAGTATTAGAAATGCCTCCCATGAGAGTGTATGAAGTAGCAACCTTCTATACAATGTATAATCGCAAACCTGTTGGGAAGTACCATATTCAGGTCTGCACTACCACGCCGTGCATGCTGCGAGACTCTGACAGTATTTTAGAAGCCATTAAGAAGAAACTTGGTATGACACAGATATGCACTATACTTGTAATTTTTTTAACATTTGTTTAATGCTGTTGAAGTAAAATTACTTGTGGGAACAGCAACAGTATTGAAAATACAGAGTGAAATTATTGGAGAAGAGGTGCTAAAAGCTTCAAATTTCAGATTCTGCCTTTAGTCTTTATTTGTAAAGATTTGAATACAGCAGAGCAGAAAAGGCCATTGCCTGGAATGCCATTTACTGATCTTAAAGTGGTTTTAAAGACTGTTTGCCAGGAAGTTCATTATTCTAATGTGACTCTTGGACTGAGAAAGTAAGTGCTATGCTATATATAGGAGAGGACTCTGAATGCTATGGCTTTTTTTTTCTATGCAAAATAAGATTTTTTAGGTATATACTATATGAAAATTGTGAGGATTTGGGGGTTTTTTGGTTTTTTTTTTTTTCTTTTACTTCAGCAAAGTGATAGAATCATAGGATAGTTTGGGTTGGAAGGACCAGAAAGATGATCTAGTTCCAAGCTCCCTGCCAAAGGCAGGGACACTTTCCACTAGACCAGGCTGCTCCAAGCTCTGTCCAACCTGCACTGCCAGGGACGGGGCAGCCACAACTTCGCTGGGCAGCCTGCTCCATTGCCTCACCACTCTCACAGTAAAGAATTTCTTCCTAATATCTAATCTAAATCTACCCTATTTCAGTGTAAAGCCATTCCCCTTTGTCCTCTCCCTACATGCCCTTGTGAAAAGTCCCTCTCCAGATTTCTTGTAGGTCCCCTTTAGGTACCAGAAGGCTGCTGTAAGGTCTCCCCTGAGACTCCTCCAGGCTGAACAAGCCCAACTCTCTCAGCCTGTCTTCACAGGAGAGATGCTCCTGGCCTCTGATTTTTTTTTCCTCCTTATTGGATAGTTATGAGCAGAAGTGAGGATAAGATCAGCAACTAACAACTCTTCCCTTTCTATGAAATTACAAGCTATGCTAACCCTTCCTAAGACCCAATGTGAGAAGAGCTGCTGCATAGCTGATTATCTTGCATTTCATATATTCTGTGGTCTGGAAAAGGCATATTTAGATGAAATTTAGATGAAGTTTGTTACTGCAAAGATAGCTTAATTTTAACTGAAACTCTTAGCTTGAGAAATCAAAGCATTAAAGATGATAGTGTAGTTCATACTGAGACAGGCCTTTCTTAAGACTTTCATTAGTGCGTTGTTCCTGCTCCCCCAATAACTGTAGAGGAAAAATGCTTTTCAGCATTCTTCTTTCCACGGAGTGTTTTGTTGAGATCAGACTCAAATGTTACGGTGGCTGAACTGTCCTCTGGGGAAGGTATTTGTCTGGATCACTAAAACAAAAACATGTCATGGTAGCTGTAGTAGTGTACAGTGTTGTTCAATATATAGACCTTGGTATATAAAATTGGAAGTTGTTTATGAATTTGTAGCTAAGAATTTTAATGCTTGAATCTTGGTTAATTTGGGAATTTTATACTCAGTGCCATATTAATGTATTTCATATCAGCACATGAAAGCTGTTTTCTCTGTTTTCCATTCTATTGTATTGATTACTGAAAATGTCCCCAAGTAGAGCTGTTCTGTTTCTTAGAATTGTCATTTCATGGTTATTTTTCAGTAAGTCGTAACTGTAAACCTATAAATAAGGTCTCCAAAATGTACATGAAAACTGACTTCACGGTTTGTTAGCATCTTTTGTTGAATGGAAATATTTTGGCCTCATTTAAGACAGCTTAACTATGCAGCTGTTTTTAAGTCCAAAACACAAGTAATGACGTGTCTCTGGAGTACTTTATTAATCTTGCTCAATAACCATTGCTGAACCTAATATTCTTTTTTGGTTTAGGTATAAAAGTTGGGGAAACAACACCCGATAAACTCTTCACACTGATAGAAGTGGAATGTTTAGGTGCTTGTGTAAATGCACCAATGGTACAAATAAATGATAATTACTACGTAAGTACTGCATTCCCTTTTTAAAGATGAAACTTCTTTACTGGGTTGTGTTTGCATTTGTTTCAGACTCTGAAGTTCTGGTCAGTTACTTCAAATTCCTGTTGGCAAGGACAGCTTATAACCTAGAACATCTTTTAGTTTCTTAGCCTCCTCCTAGCACACTTCATCTGTAGCACAGTGTATTGGAGTATTTTTCCTTTCCATTACTGTGTTGATTTATACAAGTGGGGTAATGTGTTTCTGTGATAGTAGTCTACCCATAAATCTGGGATTTTTAGATAGGTATTTGATAAGCTTTCGAAAGCACTTTAAAGCAGTCTGATGGAAAGCATGGGCAGGCTTAACACTATTTTTAACTTTCAGACTTCTAAATTTGGCTGACCTGAATTACGCCTGACCTAGATGCCATCAGACCAAAGGAATTAATGTATTGACTGAATCCAGCTTAAAAAAAAACCCAAAACAACAACAACCATCCCAAACAAAAACCCACATAACCAACTTACTTTTATAATATTTTATTGTTATCACAGTCTGATTAATTTTTATGAACTGTACTCTTGAACTATACCCACAATTACTTTTGTCACAGCTGACATCATTATGTACTACTATGGATACAGTGGGTAGATAGAGATCCAGCTCAATGAGGTACCAAGGAAGCTGAAAACACAATACCTGCATCAACATTGTTAGGTTTAACATAATTTCTGCAATACATATAAAACAAACTTTAACATTAAAATGACAGTAGGTTTCTTAATTTTCCTAATTCTTTAAACAAGTATGCATGTTAATGGACAGAGTCAAAATTGCCTATGTAGCACCACACCTGAGAGCCCCTAATCTGATGAATTTTGAATGCTGCAATTAGCGCAGTTGCTGACTTGTGAGAGTCGCTGTTTCTGTTTGGTCAGTTATTTGGTTTTGTTTTCTTTTTTACAGGAAGATTTGACACCTAAAGATATCGAAGACATAATTGATGAACTGAAGGCTGGCAAAGTTCCCAAACCTGGCCCAAGGTATGCTCTGTTTGTATAATATTGGCCAACTACTTGAAGGCTGATTCTTCTGAAAAACTGGATTCCTGTTCCAGTGATTTGAGGTCATAACCTACAGATAAAAAGCACTAATTCACATCCTGAACAGAATGGCATGTATTCAGTGCCTTCGGTATCTTCAAAGCCAAAAAGAACTGGAAGGAACAGAGAATTTGCATGTTCTTGATGACTGACTAGAGGAGCATGAAATGTGAAAACATTAATTCTGTTTGGCTTAGTACTTAATAGCTGAATGATATCACCTGTTGCCTTTTTATTTTTCTAGCTCATGTGAGTGAACAAATTCATGTTGTTTGTTTGGTGTCTTTTCAATTTCTGACAAAACTCAGGACTGCAAGTTTGTGGAAGGGTTATTTCTGAACTGTTATTTTCCACTGTTCTCTGTTAGCCCAACTACACACGTTTGCGTGAATGGAGGAATTAGTTTGACTTGGGTGTGTTACCTATTCCTGTTGTTTCATCATCATGTTTTGGGTTTGGTTTTTGTTTTCTTAATACAACAGTCTTAAAACAACTATGGTTTCCAAACACAGGGAAGCATCTTTAACAAAAATATGATCACTGTAATCAGATACTGCCTTTGGTATTACTGGGATCAGCATCACTTTTGTCTGGCCAAACTATAAATCAATAAAAAACTAGTCATCCTATCTTGCATTTCAGTTATGAAACTATTTGTCATGAAAGAATGAAAGAAAAAAGCAGCTTCAGGCTCAAGTCAGATACACACAGTATGTGAGGTGATAACAGTACTAGCACTGGATAAAAAATTGTTTTTCATTTTTCAGGAGTGGACGTTTCTCTTGTGAGCCAGCTGGTGGCCTTACTTCTCTGACTGAGCCACCGAAAGGACCAGGTTTTGGAGTTCGAGCTGACCTCTAAGGATTCTGTAATATAAGATAAACTGTCTGAAAATAATAAACTCATTCTAGATCTCTGTAAAATTATATGTGCTGTAGTACTTCTTTTAAAAATGAAGAAAGCAACAGCAGTTAGAACACCTAACTTATGGTGGGTTTAACTAATGCAAAGCATAATCGTAGTTCTAGATTATCAGAAAAGTGGTTCTGTCGACTGTGAAGTGCCTCACTGAAAGAGTCCACTTACGGTCACTGAGAGGTGAAAGCTGCATCTTTTGATCTGTCATTAAAAAATCTTTCATCTTTTTCTAAGGTTCTTTGAAGAAGCAACAGCACTGCCTAAATTACTGGCACATCTGGCAAATGCACAAGGAAACAAAATGAAAGGAAATAATCTGGCAAAGCTTCATTGCTTGTTACTTTTAATTGCAATTTAAAAAACAAAACAAAGACAAAAAAAGGTGATCAAGCATAAAGAATCTGGTAGGTTCCATAATAAGTGTTTCTTGAATGTAATGCTTTCTACTGCCATTCAGTGAACAGGGAAAATGTGAGAATTATCTTTTTATCATGTTACAAAAAAATCCCGAATAGCAGTACTACTCTACAAAAAGAATGAACAATAACCATTTCCTGTACAAATTCATTCAATACAGCCAAGGTATGCAGTGGGGGGAAAACAGAGTATACTAGGACAGTTTAATATTTAGCTAATATGTAAAACTAGGTATCTGGTTCACAGATTTTTCTTTGATCTTACTGCTGTGTACCAGCTACTTTTAAGAACAAAATTTGTGTGAAATTGAGGTTCTTCTCCCAATACGAAAAAGTCAAAGATAACTTTTTTTTTTTTAAATTACTCTATACTGATGCTTGTATATGAAGCATTTGACAGATTTTAAAGCGTATGTATATGTACACACACACTTTTCAATGTACATGAGGAAACACAAACATGTCAGTTACCAGAGACCATACTTTGCCTGCCTCTACTAAAATCTGCCACAGAACTTACATGATTATAATTAATGTGGTAGATGGAGCTCAATTGTATTATTTATATTTTATTCTGTATTATATTTAGTTTGGTTTGATACTCTGATTCTTCCCTAAACTGTTTTCCCTCACCCAAGTTTTGTATTTACAGACTTCCCTGCATAATGGTTATCTCTTACAGTCTTTTAATGCCCTACCTTTGTTTCAATAGCCTCTGTGAAGTTCCTTGATATACTGTTGGTAGTTCTGAGAGCACAGTATTGTTTGTATGTAAAACTTGCTCTCCCTTCTACATTACTAAATTTATAAAATGAAATAACTGTATTGCATACAAATGGAAAAATCAATAAATTTAACTCATGAGTGAAGCAGATACCCAATAAGCATGAAAAAACCCAATCTTATATGTAAATGTTGTAAAGCACTGTGAAAATAGTGTATGGATTGAAATAGTGTCTGTAATTTAAAGTTGCTGAATGCTCTTCTTCAACGTCACTCGAGTGTTTCTAATAGCCAGATGCCTTATAGCAGGCTAGGCAGCTGGCACTTCTCTGGAGACATAAAATGAGATAGCACACTGCATTTTTATGCAGAGATGCTTATTTTTTGTATACCAGCCTAACTAAGCTGTTTCTCAGTAACAACAAAGCTGTATTCCTGTTCATATGGGATTACTATGAAAGCAGACAACTATTTTCAAAGTATACACTCAACATAAATTAGGACTTCGCATGGGTTATGGAAGTGCTGTGTGCTGCAGCTGTTCAGTATTTTATATGTAACTGAAACTGATGGGATCGCGTGATTGTGTTGGAAAGAAACATAGTTTTAGACCTGCCAAGTGTGAAACTTTCAAGTATTCCAAAACAAAACTCAACTGCCAGACTCCTCCCATTCGTAAACCTAGACAGCAGGATTTGTTGCCTCCTCCCACTTTTCTCTTGTTCACTCCCTCTATACACAAAAAATCTTGAATGTCTCATAAGCAGAACATGAACCTCAACAGTTTCCCATTTGCTGGAGATCACCTTAATGATGTTCCACAGACAAGTATGTCACTCATTTTGATGCAACACGTCACAATCTGCCACTCATTTGACTAGAAAAAGATAATTTGTTATTACCCTTACAGTGTGGTACAAATCTGATACATCACTGTTTAAATTCAATACTGTAGGGCAGTTATAGCATTTTGAAATATGTGAAGAGAAATAAGCAAATAACCGTTGTTCTTCTCTCCCATCTAAACCCACTTCATTCATCAACCGCATGAAGCTTTATGGCCCTGGTTTCCACATCAAAAAGAGTTTGGCAATCATTGTATTAAGATAAATACTTGAAAACAAAAACAAAAGCCAGAACCCCATCTTGTGTTATTTCAGCTTTTGTTGAAATCTGAACATTGCAAACTTCAAACATGTCAACTAGAAATACAGATTCTGCGATATTTGTTACTTGTAGTTGTTTACTGTATAAAAACATACTTTCATAATAACTTACGTCTAACTGTGATGAGGATTAAAATGGTGATTGTTATGGAAGAGTTCCAGAATAGTGTAAAAATTGTAATATATCCATGTTCTCTTTTCAACAGCAGAGGGTTACTAATAGCAATTCCAGGCAGCTAACCAGTCAAATACTTCTAAATCTGCAGTTTTGATGTACCAGTTAGTATCTTGGACTGTACGAGCACTGTGTGGCCAGTTAAGTGAAAAGTGAGTTCTAGATGATCTTAAGGTCCTTTCCAACCATAACTATTCTATGATTCTTTAAACTGGTAACACAGGAGTAACAGGCCTGATTCTGTGGGTTTTAGTGGTCTTGTTTATCCCTCTTCTTGAATGAGGAAAAAATGGAAGAGTTCATGTGCTATATTATCTAAAAGTGGAAGAAAATAAAAGGAGTCTTTTCCCCTCACCAGTTAAAAGACTATAGGTAAGATTTTAAGAAAAATAGTCTTGGGAAAGGAAAAGAGATTTAGAACATGGAAGCACAAAGAAACCAGTGGACCGAGCCAGTGGGTGGTGGTTGCTCCTTTGGTGAAGATGGAAGAAAGTTTGGAGTAATGGGACACTCCACTATGTACCCAACAGTGTTGCATAACGAAGTTTCCATGACCTCTGCACACTACTAGAAAAATGTCACCTGGAACCACACTGTCACTAAATAGGAAGAAGCACTGAAATTCAGTTCCATCGGTGCAGTGTTAGCTGGGCCACTGGCTGACCTGCCACTTACCCGCCAAAGGCAAGTGTGTATGCTATCACCAGCATGACGTTCTGCAAGTTCTTGGGATAAAGTTCTTAGACTTTTGTACTACAATCAGAGATTTTCAGTCACTGAATTCCTAGATGTGAGTTCAGCAATGACAGAGTCCAACCACATGCTGCACACATTCTTGTTGATTAAGACCAGCAGCTCACGCTGCTGGTAACACAAGATGTTTCACCAGGGAGGGCAGATCAAGGGAAGCACAGCACCCACCAACACAGTGCAGCTACAGGCATTTTGCAGCCGTGCTGTATGTAAAAGGAGGGGCTTCTGGATACAAGGGGAAGAAACCCATGTAGGGGGAGCAATTAGCACTTAACTGACTGATGCTTGCTTTATTAGTCCAAACAGAGGTTCTTACAAAAGGCTTAAGGAACCCTGTTTTTTAGTTAGATATTAAATCTTAACATCTGCTGCAGATGTTGCTCACGAGATTCCTTCTCTGTTTTGTCAGCTGCTGGTTGTGAACACCTACTAGCACACACTGAAATCCTGCAGCCACGTGCTACTCATGCTGATACATGAGAATCAGGATGCGGTGCTACACCACCACACAATACCTGTAGCCTGTCATGTTTTAGAGGGTGAATCAGCAGTGGCAACCCTGTCTAGTATTGTGAGAAGGAAAAATATTCTTCCTCGGGAAATAGTTGTTAGGCCACTTACGTTGTTAGCCCCTAGCCTGTCCAGTCTTCAGTCTGCTTGCCATCTCATGTGATGACCCCTGCAATCAAGCTGACATGAAGAATATGAAGCAAGTGCAACTCCCTTTGTGATGTAGTCAGGGGTCCTGGAATTCCTGCTCCAGGTCACCTGGCAGAACTGGTACACTAACAGAATCAAATGTAGGCAGTTGCTTTACCACACAAGTGATCTGCACCAGTAGATCATACATTACAGCTCACACATTGAAAGCATGTGAGAGAAATCTGCCTGAACAGATTAGGCAGATCAACAGTAAGATGTTGTGAAGTGTGGGAATATCTGGGATTTGTGATGCCATTCCCTACTCAGGCTGGAAAATGATGGGTGGAGAAAGTCTACATAATAGGTAGCCGTAATCAAAGCAGTCTTTTAATTCAAAAAAACCATCTGACAAATTCACCCATCCGACTTGCACAGTAAATATTAAGGAATTCTTGCTTTCTACACAACTAACAGATGGACGAAATCCAGTAGCAGACTGAGCATGGCAATTAAGACTCCACTACGTAGAAGGGCTTTGTTTAGTTGCTTTCTCAAAACATTACCCCTGAGACAGCCCATGTATCTTTAGCCCCCCCCACCCATCCAGAACGCACAAGTACCAAACCACACGTGACTAAATTCCTTTAAGTCTTACCGTGTAATACTATTTTAATAAGCAGTTACAAAGCCTTTCACAAGTGCAGATGAATGACCCATTTTCAAAGCTGCAACTAGGACTAACGTCAGCCTGCTCCTGTAACCCCTTCTGATGCATTTGTATGACGTCCGTCTTACTGGCGCAAGCAAGACACCCCTAAAAGCTACACACTTTTTGATGTTCTTACACCTGGAAGCAGGCCCGAGCTCCACACACAGCAGGCTCTGCGGGGCCGGGGCCCGCACACCCACACAGGCGGCCCCGCAGCGCTCTGCTGCGCCCGCCGGGGTGCGAAGCGCCGAGCGGGAGCGGACGAGGTCCCCGGCTAAGCTCGGCGCGGCAGAAAGCACCGACAAGGCCCAGGCGCGGCGGGCTCGTCCGCCCGCAGCCCCTCCGCGCGAGTGCCCCGCAGGACAGCGGCCCCCCCGGCGCCGCGCCACACGCACCTGCGGCCAGAGGCTGCTCCCAGAGGCTGCGGGCCCCTTCGCTGCGGGCTGCGGGCAACGCAGCGATCCCGTCCTACCGCCGGCCAACGCTCACGCTGGGCACGCACCCACCCCATTCAGACGCACCTCAGGCTGCGCCCACCACGCAGGCGCGGTGCGCGGGCCGTTAAAACTCACTGCGCCATCGCCGCCAGAAAACCCCTCCCCGCGGCGGCCGGGCGGGCGGCCGGGAGCGATCAGCAGCGCCGTGGCGGCGCAGCGGGTGGCGGCAGCGGCTGCAGCGCGGCTGCCGTCCCGCCTTCCCCCCTCGCACCGTCCCTGCCCCTCCACCAGGCGCGAGGCACCGGGGCCGCCGCCATTTCCAGAACGTTCCAGCGGCCACCGCCGAGCACAGCGCGGCCGCCCCGGCGCGTGCGCGCCGCTGGCGCCTTTCCCTCGCCACCCCGTTACGCCCGCCCCCCCGCCCCGGTCCCCCCGCGAGCCCGTTATCCCCCGTGCGCACGGGACCGAGCGCGCCCCTCCCGAGGGGCCCGGCGGAAGGGGAGGGCGCGCCCGCGCCCCTGCCCCGCGGGCCGGGGAGCAGAGCGGCGCCGTAACGGACGTTGAACCCTTCCCTCCCCAGCGACGGCCCGAGCGCCGGCCCGCCCGCGCCCCGTGCCCTGTGCGAGGGCCACGTGGGCGGGGCGCGGCCAATGAGAGCGCCGCGGAGCCCTGCTCGAGCGCCGACGTTAGGGAAGGGGGAGGGGAGCGGCAACGGCAGCGCAGGGGGAGAGGGAGGGCGGGCGGGGGAGGGGAGGGGTGTTTTCAAACCCGGCAGCCACAGCGGCCGGAGCCGGGGCTGAGCCCGAGCCCCTGGGCACCGGCGGTGCTGGCGGGCGGTGGCCGCTCCCCTGCCGGATCCGCCGCCACACACAGAGAGGACGGGGTTAAGCGGCGGGAGGAGAAGGAGGACGCGTCCCGCCGCGGGCTCCCCAGAGAAGGTGAGGACTGGAGCGCACCTCCCCGGTGCGCGGCGCGGCCCCCCCCGATCCCACCTGCCGCGGCGGTGCCGCGGGGTGACGCCCCCTTGTCCCCACACGGCGGGCAGCGGGGCGTCCGGGCAGCCCGCACCGCCTGCCGCCGCAGGGGGTGTAGCCGCTGCCGTGCCCTCCCGAGCACCGGGCACCGCGCCGGCCCTGCTGAGCTGGGAGGGCAGGCTGCCGGGCGCGGGGGGCACGGCGGCGGCGGTCGGCGGCGCTGGGCTGTCAGCCTGTCAGAACCCCGGCGGGAGCCATGGCCGCCGCTGTCACCGTCTGGCGGCCGCGCCTCTCGCCCGCCCAGCGCAGCCCCTGCCCCGCCGCCCCGCGGGGGGCCCGCTTGGCCGTGCAGAGGGGCCGGGGCGGCCGTTGCGGCGGGAGGCATGGCCGGGGTGGTGGTGTTGGAAGGTGGCGCGGGCTGTACGGGCGGCCGCGGCGCGGGTGCGGAGCGCGGCATGGCGGTGTACACACGCTCACACAGGCGTGCCGCCGCCCCGTCTCCGTTTCGGGAATTTCGGCAGCTCGCTCCAGCCTCTGGAGTCGCTCCGCCGCTTTCGGCCGTGCCGCCCTGCCGGGGCAGCCTGGCCTCGTCAGATCGAGACCTGGGGCGAGCGGGTGAGGCGTTCCCGGCGGCTTCCGTTGTATGCTCGCGGCTGCCCGGCTGCTCTGCAGAAGAATACGTTGAGCTGCCTGGTGTGCCAGCGCAAGGCAGCCGCCGCTGGTGTGGAGCACTGTAACTCGCGCGGCACAGGTGACACTAGGCAACAAAGGAAGGGCGAGAAAAGAGGGAATGCCAGGCTCAGATGCACGGTTCTTTATGTGGTTCTAGCCTGACTGCAGGAGTATTGCTAGTACTCCGTCTTTTATTTAGTGTTTGTTACGGGCTGGATAGCTGACAAGAAATTAAAGGACATCATCATTTATTTATTTATTTATTTAAACTCACAAATAAAATGAGTAATTCAATATCAGTATTGTCAAATAGAGGTCTTGTGGAAATTGTCTGGATGCTGTCACTGTGTTCTCTGCCTGCCTTCTGTGGGCTATGGGATGTGGAGGAAAATCTGAATTCTATGCCTCTGAATTACAAGGTAGCTCGTGGGATAAAACAGTTCTTTAATGAAGACAAGTGAGTAAGTTGTGATTCTTGTAGGAACAAAAAGCTATCGGACAGATGTGGAATGGTCCAAATGTACTCATGTTCCAGGAAAAACCGTTTAATCTTGGAATGCTAGGAAAGGGTGAGATCATCATGTCTATAAGAAATCATTAACTTTTATTAAAATAATTCACTGTTATTGACATGTCATGATTTCAGGGGAGGGGGTGTGCATTTGTGCTCTCGAGTTTCGAAGCAGCAAGAGTTTGGGTGGTTTTCAGTATACAGGTTGATAGTGGTTTGGTTGTCCTTACATCTTATTTACTCTAGGTAGGAACATGGTGAGCTACCCACAGGTGCTGGGCAGCTGCAAAGAACTAATGGCCCTGTGCTTGCTTTCCTTCTTCCACTGTAATAATTTGCTATAGTTCAGTGGATAATAGTCACCAGGATAGTAGATCCAATGAGAAACTTAACATGAACCGGCAGTGTGTGCTTGCAGCCCAGAAAGCCAACCGTATCCTGGGCTGCATCAAAAGAAGCGTGACCAGCAGGTCAAAGGAGGTGATCCTG
The DNA here is from genome assembly GCF_037157495.1 of Lathamus discolor. NCBI lineage: Eukaryota > Metazoa > Chordata > Aves > Psittaciformes > Psittacidae > Lathamus > Lathamus discolor. Next base: position 107,345,635 of record NC_088885.1, on the reverse strand, counting down.
CCCTTCTACTCTGTTCTTGTGAGACCTCACTTGGAGCATTGTGTGCAGTTCTGGTGTCCTCAAAATAAAAAGGACATGGAACTGCTGGAACAAGTCCAGAGGAGGGCCAAGAGGATGATCAGGGGACTGGAGCACCTCCCATATGAAGACAGGCTGGGAAAGTTGGGACTGTTCAGCCTGGAGAAGAGAAGGCTGCGTGGAGACCTCATAGCAGCCTTCCAGTACCTGAAGGGGGCCTATAGGGATACTGGGGAGGGACTCTTCATTAGGGACTGTAGTGGCAGGACAAGGGGTAACGGGTTAAAACTTAAACAGGGGAAGTTTAGATTGGATATAAGGAAGAAGTTCTTTACTGTGAGGGTGGTGAGGCGCTGGAATGGGCTGCCCAGGGAAGTTGTGAATGCTCCATCCCTGGCAGTGTTCAAGGCCAGGCTGGACAGAGCCTTGGGTGAGATGGTTTAGTGTGAGGTGTCCCTGCCCATGGCAGGGGGGTTGGAACTAGATGATCTTGAGGTCCTTTCCAACCCTAACTGTTCTATGATTCTAAGATCCTCAAGATGAAGTGAGATGTCAGGGCATTTCACCTGTGCTTCTTACTCAAGGCTTGTGCAGATGTTGGGTGTCACTCACTTCATTCTTAAGATGGAAACTCGGACTCTCAGCTAACCTTGTGACTTTGTATCAGCTGGTGACCTTAATGTCACCCTGTGTGAATTCAGTAGGTTTCTGTGCAAGGTTGAGAAACTGTCTTCTCAAATAAAATCCCAGGCTTTGAGGTAAAGCAGGATCCTTCATTGGGAACATAATGGTAAACCCATTGACCATCTGTGTCTTCCCCTACTCCCCCTTTAATACTTCTACTTTCCTGTATGTCTTGTAAGCTAAAATGTCAAGGCGTGCCAGTATTTTTCTCAGCACCCAGGGGACTATAGTGGCATTCTTGTGGTGCTGTCAGTTTTTTGGTGTATGGTATGTGAGTTCCTTGTCTGATTTCCTAGGTTTTCTCTAGTAATCACTGAGTGCAGACAGTTGATCACAGAGCCTTTGGTTCTTTCACAAAGATGACAGCTCAGTCTTTCAGATACAAGGATTTCTGCCATCTCTTTGTGTGTTCTTCACCCACCCAGAGGATTACTCAAAATTATTTGTGAACTCTGAATACTACAGACAGCACAGCTTTGGACAGATGTTGAGTAAGAAAGCAAGCTCTGTGCAACAAACTGAAGTTCATTTATGATTTCTTCCAGCAGGCTTGCACAATAAGTTAACTTCTTTGAGGAAAAGGTCTTTTAATAAGCAGGCTGAACGAGTGCTTATGAAGCTTCAATGTTTGTTTGGCATTAGTTGCAGGGGGTGCTGCTATGTTACCACTTACCTTAGGATTAAAAGAATATATTGAAGATTGAATCTCTGTGTTTATTAAATTAGAGGTCACCAGTCATAGTCTCAAACAGCAGCTTCTTTGCAGCATTAGGCGTCTGAACTGCTGCAAAACCCATGAACTGTTCCAGCTTTAACTTTACTAGAGGAAAAGTCCTAGACATCCTTGTAGTGGAAATGCGGGCACCTAGAAATGGTTGAGTTAGAACATCTTCCTTAAAATTTGGCATATAGATATATGAAAGCAAATGTTGAATGGTTTGCCATGTTTAGACAGTGTTAGGCTGACGAAATTGATTGAAAGATGAGTTGGTCTCCTGTAAAATAGGAAAAAAAACTATTGATGAGAAAATATGTAATGATTAACCTGCTACCAAACTGTTAATATACACACTCAGAACAACTTTTGATGTTTTTTGGATCTTATCTTGTGAAGAGGTGGGCTGGGCATGAATACTTGGTGTTTCTTCTTTTCTATGTTCTATTGCAGATGGAGTAGTATAAATTTTGATTGGTCATTTAGTCTCCAAATCGGACTATATCTTTTTAACTGCATCATTAGACTCTACTTAGACTCTAGCAACAGATGGTATGAAATAAATATTAGCACAAACTCTGTCTTGCATTTTGTGTTATGACACTGAATAGTTTTATTAACAGAACAACAGAAGTCAGAGCCCTGCTAACATATTTAGGGTTTTTTTCTTACCAGTTCATCATTACTCTAGAACTTAGAGAAGTCTTAGAAATTTCCTCCAAAGCTTGTGGAGCTGTTCTTTGTATCTTAGCTGTACAGTTGAGGACCTTTATTGCCACCTTGCGTGAAACCTAAATATTAATTTAAGGAGAGATTTGAAGTCCTTGAGAGTATAACTGTGCCTTGGCTTATTTGGGGTTTCTCCCTGGATCTGACAAAGCATCCTTATATCTTCTGCAAGTACTTTCATTTTTAGCAAGCAATATTGAATGAACTCTCCTCAGTTTCATGGCTGCTACTTGGAGTGCTGTAAGTAGCAGTAATGCCACAAGAGGACTGGTTTACACTAAGGAAAGTCATTAGCAATGTTAGAAACAGAATTATGAGCTATACTGGAGGCAAAAAATCAAAATGCAAGCTGAAGAGAAAGACTTGAGGTATTTTCTTCCCTGCTCCTGTCATATGCTTTCTACTTGCTGTAGCCTAGTGGAGATGGAGAGTATTGAAATTTCTTCTTGTTCCATATCTTGCATTTGCGAGGCTGTAAAACATCAGAGATTAAAAAGCACTTATTTCTCCTCCCTGAGCTTCAGAATGTATTAAGTGCAACAGAAACAAAATTACACTTTGCGTTTCCACTATTGTTGTGGTAGAAATCTTAGAAAGTTCCATTGCTTTGACAGTGAAAATGGGCTTACTTATGTGAAGACGTTTCCAACAGTTTCCTTTCTCTTTCAAAGCCTTTTGTATTAGTCCTACTTAAAAAGTGTCTGGCTTTTCAAACCTTTCAAACTCTGATTAATAAATAACTTCTTTAGCTGGTTCATGGAAATGCCTTCCTCTTATGTTCACTTCGAGACTGTGCTTATGTTTGCTTCAAGACTGTGTGCAACAAAGAATGCTAAATGAGAGAAATAATCTTTCTGTGGTGCTCTGCTGTTCAGCAACCTACTAATCTGGGTTCTTACTACAAGTTTCGTTACAAAGGAAAAATGGAAAGTTCATTTAGTGATACTCTCTTGCTAGTGTGGGTAGTGCTAATCCATTCATCTTCTGACTTCAAGAAGGGACAGGTGTCTTGACAGCTGCATTACCTACCTTTTTTAAGTAAATAAAGGATACAGTTTTTTGTTTGGAAAATAACTGCTCCTTTGCTTTCCAGTCCCTGCGATTCTTCAGACAACGCAGTAAAATATTAATGAAGGCTAACTGCACTACTCGTTGTAGCTTTACAGCTCTAAATAGTTATACTTGTATGCAAACAGTGTTCTGGATATTCTCTGTTCTCTGTTTCTACTCCATCTGTTTCCTCGCAGTCTCTTTTCCCCCAAAGAAAAATTATTTCCATAAAGGAACTGGCATACGATCTTGTTCTGTTAGTTTTGTGATATTTGGTGATGGCCAAGAGGTGGCAATAAAGACCGTAAAATATTTTGCATGTCTTCACAGTTTAGCCAGGACAAAAACCTCTGTTAGCCAGCTGGGGACCTGTAGATAAGCCTGGTCAGACGCTTGCTGTTTTTCCCTGCACCTGCTGCTTTAGGTCTTACACATGAATGGTAGCACTCAAGTGCACTGTTTACCCATGCTGAATCCTCCTAAAGTTGGAGGTCTGTAAATACGTGTTGGCAGTTCATCTGCTTTTCGACCATGAAAGGCCTTTGCGTAGCTTTAAGATTATGTTCCTTCTGGCAGTGCTGCAGGTAAGTTGTGGGGTTTTTTTGGGTTTAGGTTGGCAAATTATCATTAGCTTATGAAGATTGAAATGGAAATTACTGAGGTTCTAGTAATCATGTATACAGTAGGTTAGAAATGTCTTGTTTTGCAGATATTTAGAAGGTTTCCATAGAGGATGTAGATTCCTGTAGAAGGAATTTAAACTCAAGATAAGCAAGCCTATTGACAACTGAGTTTGGCGAAGTACTGATAGAAAGGCTTGTAAGTTTTCCTTTGGTAGGCACTGTGATAATGGAATAGTCTGTCATAGTTGGCAAAGGTCTACATAGTTACATCTAATTAGGATGTAGCTAAAATCTACTTAGTTACATCTTTAAGGATCCACTAGATCAAAAGTTTACACCTCCACTTCTCCATTTAACTTAAAAGGAGTATCATGTTATGATAAACATCTGTGCAGGTGCTTCTTTGGAACCTGTAGCTCATCCTAAAAAAGACTCAAGAGGAAGCAAGCACCTGTGAATATACAGGTTTTTAAACTTGTAGATTAAAAAGGAGGACTAATGAATTTTGCAATAAGTGTTTTTGGCTCCTAAGAGCCAGGGTTCTTGGGCAGGCACGACTCATTTCTTTCCCAGAACAAATTTCTTCTTTATAGGATCAAGAATCTCCTTTATTTTGAAAGGCCGTCCAGAATAAAGGGAGATCCCCCTTCAGACACTCCGGGAACTTATGTATCAGTATGTCTGATTCTCAGAGTAAAGAAGTAAGGTCGTTTTCCTATGTAAATGTTTATTTTGACAGGTAGGTATATCCCTCTGTAGGACTATGATGTTTGTATTCTACGCGGCTGTCTTAATGATATGATTTAACTTGCATATGACATCTGTACTCACAAGCTACACAGGTTCTTCTAGCCACCTGTGTAGGTCTTTGTTGGAGTAAATTCTGTCCTGACTACATAGCATAAGTTGCTAGAGAATGTAGAAGGCTTAAACTTTTTCATATGCTGAACATATCAGCGAGAGAACTGCCAGTAGACATGCTGTTGCTGGGGTAAAGAACATCTGCAGTTCTAATTGGTAAAACAGTCATAGACTAGCTGAGATCAGAAAACACCCCTGGAGGTCATCTGGTCCGCACCTCCACCAATCTGCTATAAGCAGATTGCTTATAGCCGTGACCAGCTGAACCTGGAATTCACCCCAACAGTGTGAGTAAAATGTTGTTAAGTTCCGATTTTAGTTTATTGGGATTCCTTCTTGAACCTGCTGCTGAAGGCTTGATAGGTTGTAAAACTGTCAAACTTCCTTTTTTCTTTTTTTTCCCTATTTGGTTTTTTTTTTTAATAGTGTGGAATAGATTTTTTTTTCCAACTGTTGTAGGTAATGTGCTTTTCCTGACCTAATTTCATTTTTAAGAGTCAAAGGATGCATTCTTCTTGTACTGCCTGTATGTGGTAGTCTTGTAAAGCTGTGTTGCGTTTTACTGTTCTACTGCTTATTCTCAATGAAGTATTTTTTTTTTGTGACTAATTAACTGGTTGCATAAATAAGAATTATTTGCACTTCATTTCACTTACTAAAATTGCAGTTTCTGAGATTGCTGTTTTAAGAAAGAAAAGACAAATGCATGTCTGTCCTCTCTACGTTGTTTGTACTAGAACTTAACTGGAGAGTCTCTTCCAGTGCCTGCAACTCGGAGTAAGCCTGTGAGTGAGAAACTGAAAGTGAAACAACTTTATTTTCTTCTGCCAAAGCAGAAATCTGAACAGTAGCTAAATCATAAGTATTAATAAAAGCATTTCTTCGGAAACTAGTGTCTTATTATTGATAAAATTTAAAAAGAAAATTAATGTTATTTTTGATCTTGCAGAATTCTTTCAAGAAGAAAAATAATTATTTATTCAACCAGTTGTATTTGTACCCTCATCGTTCTGTTTGTTTCTTTCCAGCGCTTCCTTGTAGAATGATCGGCCATATATGGGAACAGTAATGCGTAACAGTAATCTTGCGTGAAAAGATGAAAAGACAAAGGGTTAATGTGAGAGTAGAGAAATGCAGTTGCAAATAAGACAATACTGACAAATATCTTCCAGATTTGTCTTGAATCCTGGCACCGGTTGCAGTTCCTTACTGGCCCACATGGGGGAATGCTGTAGAAATAGTATATGTGGTTCAGAAGGAATGATGCCCTTTGTCACTGTGGGAGCCATCCCTGCCACACTGAAATGGAAGTCAGTGTCTGACTTCTGGAAGGCAGGTTTATCACCATTCTGGGGAGAGGCAGTGTTTTTTTTTTTCGTTTGTTTTTTTTTGTTGCTAATGCCAGAATATAATCCTGTTCTTTAACATTTGTTTCCTACATCTTGGTCCTCTCAGTTTGAGCCAGGGATGTGTACTTATGCACATAAAAAAAGCTTTAACGCAAGTCTTTCAGAATCAGGGAGCATTTTTAAGTAATTCATAGCCATTCTCTGATAAAAATGGCATCTGGTTTATGTTGTATATAAGCTCCACAGACTTTCAGCTTTGGTAATTTAAATTGTTTCATTCTAAATCAGTTTTGTCAGAAAATATTAGTTTAAATGCTTTGAGTGCAGCACTCAGTATGATGAAATAGTGGTGATAGAATGATGTACCTTTTTTGCAAGATTTATTGATGACAATTCTGCTATTCTTGCACAATCTGGGATGCCATTGTGGTATCAAATGTCCTACTGTTTTATGCTTTGGAAAAAATAGCATTTTTCCAATCCTATTGTGAATTTATTAATCACTTAAGACTGTGGTTTTGCAAGTTTATTTGTTCTATATGTATCCAGTCTACACGCTTCATGATTAAGCAAGCCTGCAGCGCTAAGACTTCTGTGAAATAGTGTATTATCCTGAAATCTTAAGCTGGAAGGACTTGTGTTCTGATATTTTATCATGAATGTAAACATCTACATGATTGAGATGTAAACCAAAGAGTACCTACTGTAAAGACAGTTTCTTAGCCCTATGTATTTTCTTTACCAACCAACTAGCATTTAGGATTTCAGACTTGTGAAACTATTACTGTTCAAAAATAGAATTGAAGAAACCATAGTATTTGATCTTACTTTTTGTTCCTTCAGGTACCTTCTCATTCAATGCTTCCCTGTTTCAGATGTCTGTTTATATTAAATCTTTTGGGATCTGTGCTGCAAAGCACCATCTTCTCCACTTTCCTGTTTTCAAGGTTGTGTGACCTGTCAGTTTAGGCCGTGTTTGTCAACATTTTTCACCCTAAACAACATTATGTAAGCACATTAATTCCCATAGTGGTTTTTTCTCCTTTTTTTTTTTTTTTTTTTTTTTTTTTTAAGTCAGGATATAGTTCAGTGCTCTAGGAGATGCTCAAGAGTCAACTGGGCAAGGATTCATCCCTATTTCTTTTATTTCATACCTTTTCCCGGTACCTTACCAGGTTTTTGAAGGCAGTCTCTAGTGTCTTTGTTTGGATAGGGCTTGATGCCTATCCAGAATGGATATGATGGGTTTATCCAGGTTTTGGGTCCATGAATCTGATTCTTTGAGAGTCTCCCGCCCTTTGAAAATGATACCTTTTTGGATACTTGAACTTTAATATTTAGTGATTACTAATATTACTGTGAGATGTTAAAGTAGAATTAGAGCCTAGCACACTCACTTTCTTTAATTCTTCCATGTTCACCGTCTACTGGAAGAACATTAAAGGTCATTTACAGATAGCTGGTATCTTTTTGTTTCTTTTTCTGTGTCATGTTCAGGGTTGTTTTGCTCTTTTATACCAAGCAAAACTAGATTGTTTGGCATAACATCTGCAAGGATATTTTGACAAAATTTTAGCCTTTGTGATTTTTTTCCAGTGCCTTGGCAAGACATAAACAATAATTCTATATGAGTTTAGAAATCTGATACAAACAAGCTGCTTTGATTTTTTTTTTTTTTTCATAATCTTGATGTGCAGAGTGACATTTGCAGTGGGAGGACCTCAGAATCTATTTAGGACTGGAAACTTCAGAGAAAGTAAGGGAGGAAAATGGGAGTGTGTTGCGGAAGAAGTGAAACTAGTGCTTCTTGTCTGTATTTGCATGCCTCTTGCATAAAGGTTAGTGTCAGTAACCTTTATGTTCTGCTGTGTTAGAAATGCTGTCTGCCGTATGTTAGAGTAGCACTTCTGCAGATAGCAGAATGTGATCACAAGTTGATGGTTTTTGGCTGGGACTCCACTTCAAAGTAATGAACTGAGTGGATCTCTAGGGATAAGTTAAAATTGTGCAGTCCAGGATATTGCTCCAACAGGAGTCCTCTTGCAGCAGTTGGAATAAGTCATCTAACTTAGGAGGAGGTTGCAGGAAGAGAAAAGAGGGTCCCATGTTCAAGAAAGTTGAGTACTGACCCTGAATATTACCAAGTTTTAGTCTATTTTGGAATTCATGTAAGAAGCAAGCTTTTTTGTGAACATTTGCCAAGTGTTTTTCTCACTTGTGGATAACTGCTTTGACACTGTTTTACCTTTTTCCTTCAGCAGTGGTAGGGAAGAGGAGTTGCTCTAGTTGTTTCTAGTGAAGTCACTAGTAGCTATGGTCTAACCAAGTATAAAGTGCTATCTAACATGAAATAATCTGAAAAATGAAGTCTGGGTTTGGCAAATTGCTGAAACTCCTGACTTCATTAGTTCTGTGAACTGAAGTTGCCATTCGTAAAATGAAGGACATAATGCATTCTCATCTTCCAGTGATATTGTGAAAATAAATTAATGTCTGTGAAAGGGGAACCCTAACCATTATTATTCCCAGTTTTGATTTATGGATAGTAAGTTCTGTAGTGTTGTCCAGGATAGGTCCTCCTTTTTATTTAGGGTGTGTTTTAAAATAATAATAATTAAAAGTATTGCAGACATTTCCTTCTTTTTAAGAAGGCAGAAACCAAGACAAGCTGAAATAGCAGGGAATCATGGTATGAGTAACCAGTGGATTCTCTTTGTCTGGAAGTAAGAGAAGCCACTTGTTGTATGTGCTTCTGGTCAGTAGTTCCTCAGAACTTCACCAAGTTCTCAGAAAATTTTCACACAGCAAGAGAAGCCAGTTTCTTCAATTGCTATGAGAATTTGCCTTTGCCAGTAGTAAGAATGATCACAAAGGTTTTGTCTCTAGTGCTACTTAAACATTTCTGTAGGAGCATCAAGAGCTAAACTGGCTTAAAAGGAACGTTCAGCAAATGAGTATGTTGCTTGATCATGTCTAAGGAAATATAAATAAAATCAGAGTTGTAAGATACCCTGAAAATCTGTTTTTGTCTTGTTTTGATTTTACTTGCAGAGGCAAATCAGTGCAAATGTATTTCTTTCATTCTGCCAGGTGAGTTTTTTGAGTTTTAGTTATGTATGTGACATGAAAGATGTTCAGTGCTACTTCAACAAGAGTTAGAGTCCTTACTTGCTTGACATTTATTGTAAGTGTAGTTGCAAGAAAACGTTACAGAAATAAGTGCAGGTGTATTTCTAATGACCTGTGACACAAAAGAGAAGCCATCTCTTGCTCAGATACAGCTGTTATTGAAGCATGGGCTGTCTGAAACTCACAAACCAATAGTGCCTCTAAAATTCAGTCAATCCATGCAACAGATTTCAAACGCATATTGGGGTGTGGTATCTTCAATTGGAGAATTAGATTTTGTAAATTAAATATTGGGCCAAAGTTAGTTTGTTGGTTTTTTTCTTATTCAAGTGTGCTGCTTATAAAATGCAACTGCATCATTTATATGTGTCTATAGTTAGTCAGCAATAGGAAGGTTTTTATTCTCCATGTTTTCTTTTACAGCTTTTTTTCCTGCTCAACTAACAAACTTGACCTGGTCTGTGTAAGGTGCAACAGCTGAAAATGTCTGACTGACTAGATAACTGAGGGACTTGGATGACCTCCAGATGTTCCTTAACCTCAGTTATTCTTTAATTCAATGAGCAATGAAGTTCTTGTGTTCTTTGATAAGCATGTGTTTAGTTTTTTTAAGTAAGAAAGGTGCGGTAAAGCCTTATTAAAACTTAATCAAATACCTGCAGATTCAGTCATGTTCTTTACTAGAGCATATTTGTTAGAAAGAGGTAGGCACGTTTAGGTGCTATGATTAGCATGGAAACTGGATTGAAGAGTATTGTGAAATCAGTGGAACTTGACACTTGAAACCAAGCACAGGTAAACTTTGGCTCTTAAAATAAGGATTTGAAGGTGTTCTGGGTCGGAGCCCGAGGTCCTATATAGGCAAGTGCAAAACCCCTGCAGAGTCTTGTTTGTTTTCTACATAGGAAAGAGTTGTATGTCCTCTCATTTTTTGCTCTTCCGAGTAGAAATTCCTAGACTATGAGATATGTTCTTTATTTTGGTAGGAAGTAGTGGTGAGTTCCAGCTGAAGTACTGGAAAATCTTTCTTGCTGCCTGAGTGTCGGCTGTTTTTCAGGGACTTAGTCCTAGTGCTGCGTAGTGGAGTCTGGCATGCAATGAGTAGGTACTTCAGAGTATATTAAAAGCTGTTCTGGAGATTATGAGTAGTCATTGCTTATTCCTGCTTCACTGTTCAAGTACACCCTTATAAAATGAGGTTAAAATAATTCTGTTTTTCTTATTACAGAAAGATTTGTGCAGTTCTTAGATGTTTGAATCTCAAGTATCTAGACATTTCATATCAAAATCTTTGACAGGGCAGCAAGTCTAGTAGACCATTCCACGTATTAGCTAGGATCTGTGGAGTCTCCAGAATACACATATCCAAATTATGTCATGGCATATATTTCTGAAAAGTGTGTTTGTTAGGTTGGTGTTCTGTTCTCTTGGATTTTTTAAATGTATCATCCGACATCTAGTAGGGAGAATTGTTGCGGGGGGGGGGGAGGGTAAGGCACTTTTTCTGAGGTTGCACAATAGGTATAGCAGAGAAAGGAGTAGAACTGATCTCAGCATTACATGTTCTAGCCACAAACTCATCTCAAGTATTGTGCAAATCTTAAAGGAAAACTGTAATAAAAAAGAATTCCTGTTTTGTCATATTTAACCATCAGATGCTGCTGTAAAATCTGCCAAATTTGTGACTCATGTCCACCCTGGGTACTGCATTTGCACTTACTACCACAACAGACTGTTGCCTTAGGCACCATTAGTTTGAGACTGTGTTGGAGCTTAGTTCTTTCATCATAACTGTGACACTGGAATCTACATGGCCTGCACTGTCACAGTCATGTGTGAAAAGAGCTTGTGAATATTTTCCAAATAAAAAAGTGTTCTTGTCACCTTTCATTTGTGTAAGCCACTGCATGTACCATTAAGGCACTCTTCTCTCCAGCATACTAAATTGGTGTGCTACCTAAAGCCAGTAGTATTTAGTAATTCATGCTGGTTACTGCTAGAGAACTGAATTGCAAGTACAGTGAGACACCATGGAGTGCAGGGCAAAAAGTACCTGGTAATTTGTTAGGTTCATTGTAGTTGATGGTCTTTTAGTGCATGCCACATCCCACAGGAAGGGATGATGGTAAAAATTTAGTCTTAGATAGTATAACATACACAATGAGCCTCTGTTTCATCTTTTCTTATTCAAAATGTGTTTTTCTTTAAGCTTGTAAAGGATAACGTGCTTCTAGCCTGCAACAGGAGGTGGGCTTGCCAGTAGGGATGTACTGCAGTGAATGTTTAGTCTGTTATAGCTGCACATGTCTAATGTATTTTCAGCTTTTGGAAAAAATGTTTTATTATATAGGTCTTATACCTGCTCAACTTTGACTTTAGCACCCTGCAGAGCCTTTAATTGCTAAATGACTGGGAGGAGGTCTTTTGGGGGAGATCCATATAACGCTGTATTCATAAGACTCTGCACGATATCTGAAACTGGTTTTGCTCAAATGAAGCCTTTAATAGTTCTTTCATTGTAAAGATCAAATAAGCTGCTGCAATGATTATAGAATAGCTGTGTTTATATAGTTCTCTGCAATGATGACCTTATTAGAAAGACTAAAATTTTTGTGGCTACAGTCACTCTGAAATTTTGAAATTTCAAACCAATATTTTGTATAATGTTCTAATGAGATTTTGAAGTACACATCCTGGGCAATGTGTCATTCTTTACCATCATTTTGACATTCTTGTGAGTCAGCAGTGTTTAAGATGTATGTCTGTCCAAGGAGGTAATGGAAAACTGACCACAGTAGTAAGCTGTCATCCTCCATTAAAGCTAAAAGGAGATGGAACGCTTGTGCTTTTTTTACAGGGCCACAGGAATGGCAAGACTGAATAATTTTGGTTTGAGTTCTGTGTTCTAGGGTGGAAAAAAGAATCTTGTGTGGTGATCACGGAGTCTACTGTGCTTTCTTCCCAAGCATAATCCCTTCTGACTTGTCCTCTCAAGTTTCTCTGCAGCTTCCTCATCACAGTCACATTCTCTCATTTAGTATTCTGAAGTTTTGCTCCTCACAGGCATACTTCCGTGGGGGAAATACCAGGTAAAAATAGAGGTGCTCTTTTCATACATGTGGTGTTTAATTTCCCAAGCCAGTGTATGTTGTACTTGAATAAAGTCTTTCCCCACAGTCCCAAAGTCCAGGTCTTGCGTGTCTTAGCACATCCCCAGCCTCTAACCAAAAGATCCCAAATAATCTTTTGTTCCACCTTGAGCTATTCTTTTCTTACTGGACACAGTGTGTGAAAAGGTAGATGCTGATCTGATAACACATGCATTGCAGTCTGACTGGCAGCTGGTTCATTGTATAGCAGTAGGTTGTGGTTAAATAACTGTGTGTATAGAACCACTGAGTTCTGTAAGAAGAAAAAAATTGACAATGCTGCTACATCTCCCATCACATTTCATTTAGTACTGGTAACACTGGAGTTCGTTAACAAATCTCTTTTGGGAAGAAGTCACTCTCAAAGTTGTTTGCTGAAGGGTGCTTTTATTGTGAAATAAAATACTGAAGTAATTTGCACTTTCCCGATACGAAGAAAAAAAGAACCCAAAGACTGTTAAACTTAGTTAAATGAACATCTTTTTGCTAGTATCTTTCTACTTAAACTCTGCTCCTTACCATATGTAAAAAAACCAGTTTTCTGTGGATTTCAGTCTTTTGTAATATACCCAGTGCATTAACCTTAGCTGCTTTTAACACTCCCACCAGAATGTAGATAACATTTGGTATGGCTGGGCGGGAGCTACCTACGTACTTCTTAATTAGCCAGTATGTACATAAGGGTTGGCCAGCTGGCTTTCTCTGAACGGAATATGTAATGTTGGCTTTTGCCTGCCTTTCTCTCAGTTCAGCTGTTCTTAGACATCTCTCTATTACACTCATCCACCAACTTTTATTTTGCTTTCCATAATAGAGTCTTAATAGCTTCGAGATGCAGATCATACTAGTCATTTCTAAATAATCTTGGAAGAGACAAAGTCTTATGAATGGGAGGGGGGAGATCGCTAGGAGGAAATAGGTCAGTGTCTTAGTTTGAATCAGGTATACACCTTTAAAATTACTGTCCTTAGCTCTCCTCACTGTGGTTTCGCTTGCTATACGGTGGCATCAGAGCTTAATTCCTCCTGTTTTAAGCTGAGAGATGTGTTCAGCAATGTGCTGAATGTGCTCCAGCCTTTAATGTGTGCTTAGTACATGAGACTGCCCTAGAACTAGTCTAGGGTAAAATTGCTAAACGTGACTAGTGTAAATTCTTTTTGTTACCAGCTGTTCCAGTCTACAGATCTGCTCTTGCTAATTGTGTATTCCTTGCTAATGTAGATGTAGCCTTAGCTGTCATTTTCAGAAGTTGAATTTTAGCAAAACATTCTGAAGTACTCCTGTCAAATATTTATAGCAGAAATTTTGTACAGTCGATTCACTGTTTCCCAGTCTGGAGTAAATTCATATTGGAAGAGAGGGTTTTTTTGTTCTTGGAGTATGGCATGAATTCTCTGTTTTTTCACATAGGTGGAGGCGTACTCTTTCATTAGTACTAGATGTAAGCTTATACAAGTTAATAAGTTAATACAGAAATCTATTGGTATTAGAGATTTATTATATGCCTAATTTTCTGTAGCCACCTGTGTTTGAAGTTCTGGTGGTTGATAGGGTTTTTTTTTGGGTGAGGGTTTTTTTAATGAAATAATCCTGGTTTTTTGTATCACTGGCTGTGAATCTGTCAAAATGCTTATATTTGTTACTCTAAAGGGGAAATAGATTTTATTTTTTTTTCTTTAAGTGAAAAATGATTGAGAAAAGAAGTTTAACAGTATTTCAAATAATGGAACATTGATAACTGATAATGAATGTACCGGAAATATGTTCAAGCATAAAGACATGCAAGCATAAAATCTGATTATCCACTTTGTTACATGCAGAGAAGTTTCTTTAGTAGAAAGCAGATTCTATGTTTTATTGAAAAGCATAAAATAGATCAGTGTGTGAGAGAAAAAGCACAGCTGTGCCTGTTAGAGGAAGAGTGATGGTGCTGCTTGTTGTGACAGAGGAGAATAATTTGAATGTAAAGAGTTTAACACTCAGTTTAGGGTTCTGGTGATTTGAAATATGCCATCAAGGCTGCCTAATAAACCAGTAATTGCATTAAGAAACAGCCCTGAAGGAAACTCAAAACAGACAGATCTAGGTTTCCCTGGAAGAACCTGCTAATGTTCTACATTTTCACTCTGAATGCAAATGTTTGTTGACTGTTCAGAACACGAACTGAAATGGCACTGCATTGCAGGCAAATGGAAATAAAATTAAAATGACAGTAAAATCACTTTTCAGTTCAGAATTTGATTGTAAGATATACTATGTGATCATGGGTTGAATAATTTGCTTACATTTCTGGACCATAGCTCTTATAAAAGAGCTACACTTTATGAAAAGAATTTTTTTTCCCCCTCAAATATTTGTAGCATTTATGTCTGAAAAGTGTTTCACAGAGGGATTGTGAAATACCAACCTGGTATATAAAATACTTCATGAAAATACTGCCATGTGTCAATGTGATAGTTGTGATGGTTCTTCTTCAATAATCCAGTATGTTATACTCAGTTATAGTCAACTTCCAAAGCAGTTTTCTCTTCAAAATGTAATTGGATTTGGGGTCGAGAATGGAACAAATTCACATTTACTTTTGATCAGGTGGTGAAGAAAATGTAAACATGCTCTGATTTCTCTTTTCATGGAATCATTGGGATGCTTATAGTTAGAACATGATCTGTTCCAACTCCCCAGGTGTGGGCAGGGACACCTTCCACTAGACCAGGTTGCTCAAAGCCCCATCCAACCTGGCCTTGAACACAGCCACGGATGGGGCAGCCGCAGCTTCTCTTGGCATTTTCATTTACTTTATATTTGTATGGTATTTGTGCTAACTGTATTATTTAAAAATACCTTTAGTTTAAATTTATGAATTTATTTTGAAAAAGTTCACATCATCCTCTTGCCCCTGTACAATGCCTTGTAGCTTGAATTATTTTATTTTTTGTGTAAAAGTGTACTATTTTTAAAAATAAACTATTTCTGTTTACTAAGATTTGCAAGGACATGCCCAGGGAGGCTGGGCCTTTTGTTACGAAGGAGCTCTTGTTCACCTAATATGGTTTAGTCCCTGCTGCTGAAGGCAAATAAGGGGAATGGAGCCAAGCCTAAGCTGATGAATTTTACTAAGCTCATGAAGTTGGGCTTCTTACTGTCAGTACCAGAAGAGTATAGAGAACAGTGTATCGCATCAGGAAAGGAAGAAAATCAAAGCAGGAATGGAGGTAGCTTCAGGGAGTCAAGTAGTATAAAAAAAGGAAGGAAAGAAAACAGCAGCATATGCAATCAGAAATACTTTAATTAAAATAATGAAGATAACTTTCACATTTAAATCTGTTTTAAAGTAATTGTAAACATGATGATGTATACAATGGGAATTGTGGCAAGTGAAACTTAAAGAGGATTTGAGAGGCGAACTGAGGAAAACTGGATTTATGACTGTGTCTTCTTTTTAAATGCATGATAATGGAGATATTTGCTGCTGTAGTAATACTCTTATGTATGGCGTAGTCAGCACAGTATCATCCAAAAGTGTCTGTGAAGATACTAACTCATTGCTTCTTTTAGGATTAAGAAATTTTTTTGGTAAACTACAGAAAACTCATTCTAGAATACTCTTCATTGCACCAATAACCTTTTTTTCCCCTCTGCAACTATTACATAAAGCATATACAAAGAAAAGACAAATAAACATGTGCTTTGATGTCCCTTAAAAATGAACAAATACTGTCCATATCAGTAGGGCTGCAAAGATCCTACTGACACTACATAGATGAAGGGAATATACTAATGTTTCTTTTGTTCTGGGTAAGAGCAGAATAGTAGGAATTCCACAATATTGTGTCTTGTATCATAGTGGAGACAAGATTCAGATTGTGGTATGTCAGACAGTTTCTAATTAAGCTCTTCCTGGTTTTCATAAGCTTGTGGTTAATGTTGAAAAAACCCAAACAAACACCACCAAAACAATTCACACCACCCTCAGGTGTAGGGGAAGTGGAGGAGAAGAGCAAACCTTAGTGCAGCATTTCCTAATTTTCTAACTTGAGGATTGAACATTTTAAACTTTCCTTCTCCTCTTATTCTTCCCTTTCTGTTCTGGAGGAGTAAGAGAGATATTACTTTGCTCTATATAACAGTATTAATCTTAGCTAAGTATTCTGTTAGGGAATTTCTCATAGTTTAGGTCTTGTGGGGGTTGGATGGGTGGGTGGGGTGTAAAAATGTGTTTAAATATGAAAATTTTATGTGTCAGGTCTGGTGTGCAAAGCAGTTTTCTCAAAGTCATCTGCCAAAGAGAAAATATCAGCCTCTGTTGTCAGTTACCAATGTCAAACCAAAACAGTGGCCCTATAACACCAACAAATTTGCTACATGATGATCCCAAAATCTTAACTGTAAAGCAACAATATAAATGTCACTCTTGAAATTTCTCAGTGAGACATAAAATTACTACAAGATTCAATAAGACTGTGATCACATAAATATTTGTAACATAATACATTAACTCAAAAAGCCCCATAAAACATCACCAGCTTTAAAGTGAAGTCAAATGTGGTTTTCCTTTCTACATGACCTTTCTTCTTGCAAGAAGAGTGGTTCTTTGCTCTGTGGAAGAGGCAAGCCAGACCTCTTCCATTGTGTGAATTTGTAATGACACTTGGCTTGGAGATGAAACATCACAGAGCTCTTAGAGCTTCATATGCATATATATTTATATATATATATGCACAGCAATGGCTTATATAATTAATTTGCTAGATAGTGAAAATTAAGGCTTCTAGTTAAAGGTCTAACCTTTAGATTTTTTCTTATAACACGTATCTCTTGTTCTAACAGTACAGTAAATCACCAAGATTTGATCGTCTTTCCATATTTTGGGTAGACAGATTTCGGTTTCCCAGGCTACAAAGCTTAATTGCTCTTTATAGTGTTGCTAGAAATGATCTTGTGCATCTTCCCAGTCTTACTACCTATAAAATTAAGCGAGATAATGAACAAATGGCCCATCAAATCCCCAAAAGTGTTCAGTCTGCCAAAGAGGTAAGTTAGAGGACTGAGGCAGTTCAGCAACTGACTTGGTGGTTTTCTAATGGCTGTGTCCCCAGGAGTAGCTATGTTAGACCTTTCAGGGTTTCGCCCCAAGGCTTGGGCTGTGGATGAGTGGGATGCTTGAAGTCAGGTGTCACTGTTACCCACCTTCTAAGGATACTGTTCACCTCTGCTACCATCTACAATAACAACATTTGTCCTGAAATGGCACTGCAGTGTATATATTTAAATAATGTTCTTTGTTTATTTTTCAGACACACAATGAACCCACTGATACAAGATACAGCTAGCTAAACAGCTATAAGATGCCCAAATTTGGGTCTTCAAAAACAGCTCAAGTTGAAAATTCTGACAGTGACAGCACCATGGTGGAAAAAACAACTGCAAAAAAGGTAACAAAATTACATTAATGTCCATTTAATTTCAGTGAAATGAAGAGCATGTGTTCTATCTCAAATTTTGTTCCTGTAATGGGAAGAAATACATCTGTATTCTGGTATCTTGAGTGCTGAAAAAAAGTGTCTGTACATTGAACCAGGGAACAGAATTTATGCCTTTAATTGTGGCTTACAGTTTAATTCAAAAAGAAGCTGGATGTGTTGGGTTCATTTGATATAAGTTAGTGCATAGTTTCCATATTTTTACATCATATGAAGTCTTCATACAGTCACAAGAACAATGATTCGTATTATATTTAATTTTATGGTGTCTTACTCTCTGTAGCAAACAGATGAAACATTTCTGAAGGCCTGTGACAGAGCACAGACCAGTGAACAAACAAGTTTCTTATGTTCCTTTGTAATACACGGGCTAGTATCCTCTGCCAGGACTTGAAAGCCAAGTGCTGCATAAGGGTTAAGAGTAACTCCTGTACAAGGGAGTCCACTTTAAAATTGTACAATCCATTTCTGAGTGTTGGAGAATGAAGGAATATGGGAGGTCCAGTAATACTGAAAAGGTAGTTTGTTGTTTGTAGAAGTGACGTATCCCATCATTTTAAAACCAAGTTGGAAATAATCCAGTTGGATTATTTGGAATAGCCCAACCAAGTTGCAAATAGTCCAGTTCTCCATTTTGTCTGCTTAGTACACTTGTGCAATAGACAACAAGTTTATCTGTAATACTAATGAATAACAGAAGACACAACAATATTCTTCATTGTGAATCATAGAATAGTTAGGGTTGGAAAGGACCTTAAGATCATCTAGTTCTAACCCCCTTGCCATAGGCAGGGACACCTCACACTAAACCATGTCACCCAGGACTTCATCTAACCCAGCCTTGAACACAGCCAGGGATGGAGCATTCACAACGTGTTTGGGCAACCCATTCCAGTGCCTGACCACCCTCACAGTAAAGAACTTCTTCCTTATATCTAACCTAAACAAGGAAAGAAATTAAATGATGACTTGTATATTGCCTTAAGGAGAGAGAATCCGTTTATCTCCCAAGTGGTCTTTAAAACTGTCTTCTCTGGAAAGGGTGATTGTGTGTGTGGTCATACATAATGTTACAAGTTGTTTGAAGCCTGTATTCTCTGTAAAACCATTCGATGAATGGATATAAGACAGGAAGAGATTAAAAAGCAGGGAAAGATTGGAAGATTCAGCATCTACTTAAAACTGTTTGTCTTCTGGAAACATTAATAGAAAACTTGAGACTTTTTAGTCTCTTCCTAGTTTGTTTTATTGGTCCCAGTAAAGTGAGGCAAAGGTAGTTGTTCCTGCTAGCTGTGGTGAACTACTTAGATAAGAAGAGGAAGATAACAGAATAAAATAGGGAAAGGAAATTGGCTTACCAGTACAAGGATGAAAGAATGTTGGGGTTTCTTCATTATTTGTTTTTTTTTTCTGATCCTTGTTTGGGATATGGTCAAGTTAATTCAGGTGTTACTCAATAGTGGGAAAAAGGGAGAATGTCTGGGACCTACAAGCAGCAAGAATAGGAAGGCTATTGCAGTGAAATTTAGTGGTATTAAATACTGTCTTTTTATTTATACTCTTGCAAATAAGTGACATTTTGTAAAGATTTTAGGTTATTTATTTAACAAAAATAAGAAGTTCTGGCTTTATAAACTCTCATCTTGACATTTTGGTATTTCTGAAAAAAAGGTTTGATACAGGAAATCTTGAAGATATAACCAGCAGCTTCTTATGCTAGGAAAACTGACTTATGTCGGTTTTTTCAAGCTTTATTTGTGTTTATAAAAAAATTATAACAGAGATTAAAATAAATTTTAATCTTTTGTTCACTTTCATCAAAGCAAAACTAGTGGGTTTGCTGAAATGTGTCAATTTTTAAGTGTTCTTTATCACCATTTCTTTGCTAAAGGTGTGGCTTGAAATGCTTGGGATATGCTTGTTTGTTGGTTTGAGCCTGTAGAAATAGATTATCATATTTTTATAGTGGAGATTAATTTCTTCCTTCTTAAGGCTTTGAATTTTATATAAAAATTGTTCTGCAATTTGAGATTTATTTATAACTTTATAATTTATAAATAAAAATAAAGAGTTTTCTTACAAGGTCCCTTTTACCTCTTCCACTCTATACCTCGGACTCCACCTCACCTCTTCTTGTTGCTCACTGTCATTGTAGAAAATTGGTGCTACTTTGGCCGTTGAATCTGCAACTGCTGCCAAAGGAACTGCCTCATCAGTGACCCTTTTGCCCAGTTCAGTATTTGCTGGTTGTCTTGATGCCTTCCTCTCCAGTAATCTCCTGCCTCTGATCCCCATAAACTGTTCCTTCTCTGCTAATAACAGTAGCAGTTACATCTGCTGAGCCACATAACCCCTATACTCTGCAATCTCTGTTAGGTAATCTTCTGAAGCAGAGATGCATAGCTCTTTTGCCAGAACATTAAAAAGGAGATCTGAATTCATACAAAGATGTGAATAACTTATTTCCTGGGAACAGAAGAGTAAACATAGTGTCATTTGTTTAATCAGCAGGAAATATGGCAAATTGAGTTGATTTTAAAAGAGGTAAATGAACATTCTCTTTTTAATGTCACGTAAAACTCTTTCATTGTGATACTGGTTGAAGTGAAGGTTTGTCCTTAGCTGGTTTTTCTAAGAAATTGTTGTTGGCTCATGACCAGTCTACAGGAATTAAAAGTACAGGCAAATGTGAGATTCTGCCTTGCCTGGTATTTAAGATGCCAGTGAGAGCAGAATTACTTAGAAAATTAAAATCTAGGGGAACATGGCAGTTTGACGAAGGTCATAGATATGGAATCACAATGTGGTTTGATCACACTGATACCAAAAAGTAAGCCGATAAACTGCTTGCACTGTTATATTCGGTCTTGCTCACCATCCACCTTGGCACAGTATATAATATGAGATTAGAGTAATGTAGGGCTTGGTTTGAGGATTGTACGATACAAATTAAAATGTAGTATTGAAAATGTGAGATCCTAACTAAAGTTGCAGAATTATGTAAGTGTTGCAGTTAATAATCCTGTATTCATTATTTTTTAGCATAATAAATATAGTTCGGTTGCTTTTGTCATATTTTGGGAAAAACTAAATATATAGTTAAAATGCTAAATAGTCACTTAGTGACATGATCTGTTTTCTAACACATGGACAGGTAATTGTTGGAAATATTTAGCTGGCCCTCGAATAATCTGCAATCTTTTCCCCTCTGTTGTAAAAGTAGACAAAATCTTGCCAAAATGTAGTAGTTTTCAGCCTAGAAAAGATTCAGCCTAAAAAATTAGTTAAAATTCAACAGGCAGTAGAGTAAGAGTAAAATTTGAGTTTGAACAACAGAAAATCATTAAGGCAAATCTGTATTGCATACACAAACATAAACCTCTGAAGTAAAGGTTGACCAGGCCAAATCAATGGTGATAATTTTAAATGAAATGTCTTTAGGAAGTAGTAGAAATTTCTGTAAAGCAAATAAGGATTTTTCTCTATACATAAATACTCGCCACCATAAATTTTAAACTAGTAGTCTTTGAAGCATTAGAACTTCTTATGGAAAAGTTAATGGATTTGTTAACATAATTGATGTAGGAAAGTACTGAGGCCTACTGTGAAATAATGTTCATACAGAACAGTGCCTCTAACAAATGAACAAGTAATGTTAACACCACTCCCTTAAAAAAAATCCTGATTTGTGTTAGCGAAATGGCCTAAATAATATGGTGTGAGCCTATTCCAATACTTAATATGTTAAGACAAAAGAAAAAACACCTGCAGGATTTGGTTTTCCTGTCATAGCTGGTGCAGTGTTAACTCTTACTGGTTGGGTACTCTTAGCTGTTGACTGGGGAATGTAGTAAAGTTACTGTTGTTATGGTACTTAACTATTCATATTTTTCCAGTGGAAGTTAGCGCTTATTACACTGTTCTAGCAACCAGTAAATAGTGACGGGCATCAGCTGTGTTAAGGTCTTCTGAGAGCTTAAAATTCATTAGGAATAACATCTCTGTTAATAAACTGAGTTTATATTATGTATGCTTTAGGGTACATATATTTTTATGTCAGTTGCTCATCTTGTGAGAGTGTGTACAGCAGATAGACCATTTAGTGTTTGCATGAGATATTTTGTAAACACAAGAACATAATGAAATTTTAATTTATTTAAATTTATTCTTTAGAACTTATGTGGCCACACCTCAGGAAGTAAATGATAGATCTGTGGTCTGAAGAAGAAACACATTTGGGGTTTGTAAGAATTAACTCTTTTCTTAAAAGAGTCCAGCGATAGTGCCTAAAACCTTTTTAATACCATACAGGACACACTTCAGTATGTAATTATCTTTGATAAGCAGAAAAAGAATGCCTCTTCTCCCAGGGTTTAGTACATCTGCTAGATTATATGGCATTCTGTTGTTTCCTTTTGTGTATTGTCATTGATCGTCATAGTACCAGACAATAGAGCTGGAATGAGATATCCAGAAATTGTCCAGACTGCTCTTTGTTAGCCTTCCGAGACTGTTTCTGTTGAACAGATTAAAAATGTGTTCCTCATCATAGCACACTAGTATGGTTTTGTTGACAGAGAAAATTCTTCCTTGTTACTACATCCTCCAGTGAGGCATGCATTAAATACTGAGACATGCAGATCCACTTCATCCATTTGCCCCAGAGTAGAATAAGCTGTACTCGGCTCTTGGCAGATGTTTGCCAGACCTTTTCTTTAAAGCCTTGCTTGATGGAAATTCAACTCTTTGGGCAGTTTATTCTGATACTTAATTACACTGACTGGCATAATTAGATACTTTGTAGAAGGATAAATAACCTTTGCTTGTCTCCAGTTGGGGTCTAAAGCCATTGCGTGTTCTCTCACTGTAGTGGGCATGGAGAGTATGTAATGCTTTGCAACAATAGTTTATTTCTCTGAACAAAATGAACCTCTTTAGAAAGTCACAGATATTCTAAGTTACAGGTTGTTTTACAAAAGATGTCAATGTTGTTTTAGGTTGCTTCCATGGATCACATTAATACATAGAACTGTTCATGCTGAATTTTGAACCTTGCTTTGGACCATGAAAAAGAGAAGTCCATGCTGTTGCAGTGACCAGGAGTAGCTGGAACAGTGAATGCTCACTCTTTAAATCAAAATGTCTATTCTAACCTGTGGGGCTTGCTGCTTCCTTTTGCCTGCCTTCATTAGGAGTTGAATACAGGAAGCTGTTAAGAAGTTTCTGGCGTTTAATGTGGGGTCTTGTGATTGTACCGTTAATTTTGTTACCCATTTGTAGAACCTTGGTTTTTATCCTGGCTTTTCCACTTCTGTTTTGTATTTAGACTGTTTTTCAAATCTGCTGGTCTTTTTGCTTTCCCTTTGCCAGCGCTCTTTGCTTCTCCCTCTCTCCCAGTTGTGATGGTGTCTGCATGTATAATTGCATCTCTATTTCAGCATTATCACTGAAAATACTAAATAGCATAGACTTGTACAGACTTTTCGAACACCCTGTTCATTGCATCATTTGGGTTGGAAAGTCCACCAGTGGTGATGGCTAAATGTTTATTTAGCTAAGGAACAAAATACTCAGGATTTTTTTCGGTTTCTGTGTATAGCTGGTTCTTTCAATGTATCTTTTATCCAAATGTGTGCATTTTGAACTGTCTCTCCTCCTAATCAGATCATCACAAAATCAGTACTCAGCGATTATCAAGAAAGTAGTTCATCGGTCATCGTATTTAACATAATGCATCTATACAATTTAAGAATAAATTTTAAACTATGAAATTATTTAAGCAGTTTGTGTCTCTTTGGGCACCTACCAATATACTGTACTGATGCGTGCCAAAACGAGTGATTCTTTTTAAGGATTACCAACAGCAAAATTTTGTCTTTTTTTTCTATAGAGCAAGTTGAAAACCAAATTTTTAATTGATCCTTTCTATTGCATAGTACCTAACATAATATTCTACAGAAAGCAATAAGATTTTAATACTGTGGGAAATTTACACACATATATATGAGAAGTAATGGGATTGTTTGGAACAAGGGATGAGAAAGCTCTTGGTGAGATTGTGCTGAAGTGGAAAACTCTCATGTGTAGTGGAAAAGACTGGAATGGGTTTAATGGAGTTTAGATCTGCTTTTGTCAACTTATAGATGGATTTGCAAATGGTCAGTAGTGTTTGATTGAATGGCTTCTTTCAAAAGTAGTCGTACAGATCTCTCAAGGGCCTAGGAGAGTCTTAAGGAGATTTAGATTTTTAGACTTTCTTGTTCTAGCATGTAAGAAAAAGATGGGGGGGGGGGGGGGCGGGAAGAGGGGTGTGTGTTCCTTTGGGGTTTTGGAGAAGGGCTGGTTTTGGCATGTGGGTTTTATTCTGTGTTTTGGTTTAGAGTTTTGGTTTGGGGGTTTGGTGGTTTTGTTTTGGATTGGAATTGGGGGGTTTTTGGTTGTTTTTTTTCCCCAGGTTTCCAAATTTAGAGTGAAGATAAGTTTTCTCTGGGGCTATCAACCTTCTATTTCAGGAATTCTGACATAGGCTGATCTCTTCTTTGTGCTTACCCTGGTACAAACATTTGTTGGCTGAAAGTTGTAGAGTTTGTTTGCAGGTTTTTTTGTGTGATCACTTCTGCCTACTGCTTTGGCAGTAGTTTGAACTCAGAGGGTCAGATGATGTACTCAAACTGTTCTTCTCTCGTGTGTTTATTTTTTAAAAAATGAAAGGTGCCCTCAGGAATAGTACCTTTACTTGGAGTTATTTTTCTAATTTTCCTCTAATCAAATAAATCTTTTAACTTCTTCCTTCAAAAGTACTAAGGAGCAGCCTTTTGTTTTTCACTGACTGGCAAATTAGTGTGGGTTCCTATTCTGCAGCCTTTAGAAAATGAATCTGTTAACGGTTTCATCAAATCATCTGTTAAGAATGATATAGTTGTGGTAGCTGACATAGCTGGATAATGTTCTTCTGCAGCATGTAATAAACAGAAAATGTTATGTCTCTACATTACACCTTGGTTGGTAGGCTAAAAATTTGGGGTTTGCAGAGGGTTCTTTCAAGCAGTCTTCTCACTAATCTGATATCTTTTCCGTACTTTAACCTCCTATATTATCAAAGTAAGCATAAGTAATTATTGTGCCCATCCAGATTTTTATCTGTTTATCTTGAAATATGTTTTATAAGCCATAAATCCCAGGTTTATGCAACTAAGAATAACAAATAGCTTTTAGTTTCTTCATAAATTTTCTAAGTTCTTAGTAAATTTTTGCTTTGGAAAATCAAAACTACACAATTGTTGAAATAGAAAGGGAGTTCTGTATAGATGGGTCACAGGGTGGGGGTGGAAGCAGGGGAGGGTTGTTAGAGTGGGGTTTGGGGGTGGGGTTGCTGTGTTACTATTCGCAGTGATTGCAGCATGGGCTTTTAATGGGTTTATTTTGTTATGGTCAGGGAAGGAAATTGGAATGGTTGTTAAGATTGAGCAAATTCTTGTCCAGTTTGTGTTGTTCCTTTGCTTATTAATCAAGGCTCTAATAGGGAACAGCAGTTGTACAGTGATGTATCTGGCTGTAGAAATAACACAGAAGGTGCTCATTTTAAAAATGAAGGAATGCCATTTATTATTTTTAGTAAGGTTGCCTTAAAGGTTTTTCAGTCAACTGTTATGCATACTTACACACGTGCACATACATTCTCACATAGCAGTCTTTTCAGTCTGTATACGTTATAAAACTATTCTGCTTTATGCAAAAATTACTTAGTATACTTTTTATTTATATTAGAGCAAGGACAAGATTGCATCCTACAGCAAAACTCCAAAAGTGGATAGGAGTGATGTGAGGAAGGAGATGAAAGAAAAGTCTTCCATGAAACGTAAACTTCCTTTTACTGTTAGTCCATCCAGAAATGAAGATCGCAATTCAGACACAGGTAGAACCTTTTTATTTCCTTAACTAATTATTTGTTGCTAAAATACATCCTAATTTAATTAATTGTATATTATGTTTTTATATTGATTTTTTTTCCCTATAGAAAAGGATACTAAGTATAAAAGTTGCTTGCTTACTTCTGATTGTTGCATCTCAGTCTGATAGGCTTTCATCCTATCATTAGCAAGAGCTAGCATGCCAGCATAGTTATCTGCATTTTCCAGTTGTTTCCTAACCTCATTCTTTTGCTTCTGTTTTAGTAATAAATGATTCTTTTCATTGTCATCTGTAGAGGTCCATTTGTTTAAGCAAGTAAAAGACATGTTAATTGTCTTGATTTGAGACAGTTGTTAGCCTTCCATAGCCTTTTTTGGGGAGAGAGAGCTGGAAAGATTGGTAGATGTACTGTCCTCCATAGAAAAGGATGCTGAGGTCATGGAACTAACTAAACTATCCATGGAGAGTGAACTTTTTTTTCAGTCTCAGCTCCTATGATCTGTTCAAGATACCTTCTCTGCACAGGCTGGTAGTTCTTCGTAACTTAAGCATATTCTTTTGGAACTGATTTCAAGACTTCAAAATACTATTCCTGGCTCTTTTCAAATTAAGGTGGAGGGATCTGGGTTTGTTCCAAGAGTACCTCTGAATCTAGGTAATTAGCTTTCTGTGTCCTAGGTCACTAATAGTTCTGTCGGTGGCAAAACAGGATCTGTGCCCTCTAAAAGGCCACCAGAAAGCATGTTCTCACATTTCTCAGAGGCTCAGAGCTATGGTTTCTTACACAGTGCTCATTGTAAATTTGAATATTTTCATGAACAGGTAATTCCCTGAATATGCTTAGATTTAAATGCAAGGTATAACTATATATCTTCAGTACTTACTTAATTTTTGGCCAGGACTGCTTTAATACAGATTTGGTTTCTGGGTATTGCATACAAATCTTTGTTACTATAAAGAGAATATGGCAAGAAATCAAAATTTGAAATAGTCACATTACAAAGCAATACTTTCGGCTTTAGATCTCTCAGTGGTTTTACAGAATTCTGGAGTCTTAATACTATTCATGATACTACTTGATCCTTAAAAGACCATGCATAAATTAGAAATATGCTTCCAGCATCCATTTCATTAAATTTATTGTTTGGTACTAGACCCTACCGATTTTTCACAATGGAAATAAATATATTTAGAAGGAATATTTAGCACTTATCTAATGTTTTCTGTGTTGAAAATCTTCTGTCATCTCTCCCCACGCCCATCAATTTTAAATAATTCATTGTCGCAGCATCTTGTAACGTACTTCTTTGTGTTTCCTTTGCTGTAGCTTCTGTTGTCACAGTTGCCACAAACAAGATATTATTCTAGGACCTTAGAATGCACAAAAAGACTGTGGGCACACTACATAATCTTTTTGTTACAAGTTGTAGCAGGGAGATGAAATAAACCATTCAAATAGGTGCAAGAGGTACTTAATATAACAATGGAAGGCACATAGCTTTTAGCTACTGTGTAGCAAGCATCATAGCTTGTTGCCCATTTCTTTACTGCTGAGGTAAGCCTCCTTTCACAGATGAGGAACTTAGTACACAAGCTTTCCAGAAACTTCTTAGAGGCAGGAGCATTACCAGGATGAAAAAAATAGTTCTTTGTAATGCTGATTATGTTCCTCACTAAATAGATTAGACCAGTGGGAATTAGCCACTTACACTGGTGCCAAGTTTGTCACTGACATAGATCAGGACTGACATCAGTGATCATTGAAGTGCTGCTCCTGACACAGACTTGGCATTATACAGTGAGAAGGTTTGCCATCACAGGACTAAAACGTTTGCTCTGAAAGCAGAGGCCCCTGCTAACTACTGTGTACGGAGAATGTCAAATGTTACTTGAGAAGGAAGAATGTAAGCTTTTGGAGATGAGAGTGTAACCAAAGAGGAAAAAGAAGAGGTGGTGAAAAGTTTATCAGTTACTAGTGCTAGTGTTAAAAAAAAAATAGAATAATAATCTCAGTTTTCTTCTGATACTTTGTACAAATCTATGGTGGTCTTCTAGGTAAGTGGTCAAAGGTTGTGTATACAATTCATAACTGGAAGGATTCTGAAAAAATACGTGGTACTACCTCATTCATTCCACTGTCCATTACAGTTCCAGGATGTTTTTTATCACTTCCCAATAGTTTGGGGTTTTTTTTAATAATCTCCCAGTATGGGTTTTTTTTCAGAGTTCAGAATAGCAAAACGTTCTTACTGCTTTGCTAAACAGTTTCTCTGTGACGGGTAAGACCATTGCATTTGATTTTTAAATGCTCTTAAAGATTGAGGAGACTACTAAAAACATCCCTGGGAGAACAGAAATTAAGAAATACCATAAAAAGTAACCACAGCATTAAAAATTTCATTTAATTAATAGTTTCATTTAGTAAATAGTTAATCTCCACGATACTATGATATGGTTGCTGCCTGATTGTAGAAACCCCATGATGACTGAGCTTCATCCTGTTTAGCAGGTGAATCAGTCAAAGAATTGGAATACATAATTTTTAGAGCTCTACGTCATTAGAGCTGTCTTGGCTCTGTCTAGAGTATTCATTTAAAACTAAGATTTTGCCGTTCTTGCTTTATTTTTGTAAGAATTGCCCTCTGCAGTTACACCTCTTGCTTCTTTTTGTGGTGGGTGGTTTTTTTGTTTAGGTATTGTCTAGAAACTGTATGTGATAGTGAACATGGACAGCTGAATATTAACTTAATTGGGAAATATTTTATTAAAATTGATTCCTACAAAATTATACATAAAGTACTTTTTACACCCAGTCAGTTTTGGCAAGGCTGAAAACAAATGGTATTTGTAGTGTCCTCTAAGAGTCCAGAACAATTATAATCGTCCAGTTTATCTAAATTTATATTTAAATCAATGTTTTTGCCTAAGAAACTGCTGCAATAAATTAGTATTAAATTTTCAGATTTAGCCTTTAGGTTACTTTCTTAATAATTTCATACTGAGTAGGATTGAGTCCAGTTGCCTGAATGGAGTCATGCAGTGCCAGCTGAGGTGCGTGCAGTAGCTGACATGTCTGCACAGGGCTGAAAGATGTGAGTAACTGAAGAGCTGTGGCCTTCTGAAGAGGCCAGCAGGACACTGAAATGACACTACATGCCTTTTTTTAAGCAATAGCATTCTGTTTTAAGTTTCTTCTGTTGTGCAGTGGTTTGTCTGTTACACTGTCCTGGTTTGGACAGCTTCCTAAACTGAGGGCTCAGGTATGACTTCCCCATTCTTTTATCAGAGCAACCAGAAAAAGCTAATAAAAAGTCAAATTTATTTATATTGCAAATTTGGCAGTATAGCTTTAACCCTTATTTAAGTTAATCTTATAAAGGATTCTACATGCAAGCTTTCCTGAAGATTGATTGGATGGTGGAAGGAGAAGCATTTTTCACACCTTTTTTAATAAATTCTCTGATTCGAAGTCTCCTAATCCCAAACAAGATTTTGATTGACAAGCCATCACTTATTTAGACTACTTAAATACCACTGTTTAAATTCTGTTAGTTTATTTAATTAGTTATTTTAAAATAACCTCTGATGTGTTTATCAGAGTAAGAACAACAGGGAAGTGCTGCTTTTTCTCCATCTTATTAGTATGAAGAGAGAAATTTGAATTTTTGCATAATAAATATAACCACAGATCAGAAAAATTATATTAAAAATTTTAGTTGTGAGGATAAGTATAGGCTTTTTTTTCCACATAGTCTTGTTACAAAGTTGATTATTCAGGAAAAACAACAGAAGTTCTACTGACCGCTGATTTGTCATCTTTCCATGGAAATTATGTTCTCCAGATTTTCTGTTTATAGTAGCATCTTGGTTTTGTTTTCTGACCCCTTCAATTTCTGTCTTTAAAGTAGACCACACATGGCACAGTCAAATTTCTTTTAGCATAGAAGAGCAAAACAACTGTCGTCTTCATATTCCAAGTGTATGTCATAGTAACACAATTTCTGTACTTGTGCTTCCCATAGTTACAGAGGTTAGTGGGGCTGTTAAAGGGACTGTTTACAAGCTCACACTGTGTTACTCCTTCCTGGATTTGGACTTACTGTTCAAATATTACAAGTTTTTATTGTTTGGGCTAGAGGCAGTAAAGTGAAGGTGGTTTTGCGTGTGTGTGTGGGTTGGTTTGATTGAGTAAATATGCAGTAAACTTGATTAGTTAGGTATCACAGTACTACCTTGATATCTCGACAGCGTACAGTATACTGAGGGGTCTCTTCCATCACTTTCTAATCTTTCTATTTCACTGAAGGTCGGAAGCAGCAGTCAATTGTGTTGTGTTTCTCTTTAAAATAACTTCAGTCAGATTATGACAATCACACAGATCTCAACAACTCTGTCTCTTGACTTCACCAGCTGCAGAACTGATCATCTTGACCTGTCTTCTACAGTTGTAATAAGCATATTAATTTCTTGTGTATCACTCAATCCTATAATTTCCTTAGCAGCATTTATTTCAAGCAGTACATATTTTAGCTTTGCATGGTCCAATTTCTTAATCCTGTTATTCCTTACAATTTGCACTGTGACAGGAGTTCTATATTAAACTATCATGAGACCTGAAGTTTGAATTTGCTCTTTTTGCTTTCTTTTATCCACTAAGGTGGTTGTTTTACTAAATGTGATGTTCTGTTAGCTTGGCTTAACTGTTTTGAGAACTACACATCATATTATTTAATAATTTATTTTCAAAAAACATTTAGAAATTGCTTGACTGTATATTTGCAATGTATCCAAATTAAACAAATACCCCCCCCCCCCCCACACACACAACATACATAACTGGTTGCCTTGGAGCATAATCTGTCATGCATTAGTTCTTAAATAATTGCTGGTGATTCTGATGTTTCTAGTCCTAGAGTGAAATATCTAGGACTAGAGGGGAGTGAATTTCATTAAGCTTCTCTCCAAGTAAGTGCTCAAATGCACCTATGTCACTGGTTTACATATCCACTATTTTTAAGTCCTTTTATTAACTGTTAGGTGAAAACCTTACATTGCAAAAGGAAAATCTTAGAAGGAATGTTGCCTAGATAGATTTGGCTGCATATTATGAAGGTTATTTAATAAAGATAATTGAACATGAAGCCACTTGAAGAGCTTTGAGTCTTATATTTTTTAGTAACAAGAAGTTCTCTGATGTTCTGTGTCCAGCTGCTGAAGAAAACCAAAAAGTGTCAAGAAAGTGAATGTAAAAGAGATTTCCGTTTCACAGACTGAAAAAAAATGCTCAAAATCTTTAAAAAAAAAAAAAAAAAAAAATGCAAAACAAAAAACCCCATTCCCCAAAAAAACCCCAAAACTCACAAACAAAAGCCTAATTGACTGTCAATTTTATAAATTAAATTCTACTTAAACTTAATATCTTAAACTGATATTATTCCTCTATGAGGGAAGTTACTACTCTAAAGTTGTATAAACATCAAGTAGACAGCTGTGCAAAGTTTTCTGTTACCTCAAGATACAGAATTGCTAAGAAGTCAAAATTCCTGAATGTTCTTAACAGGAGCAACTTCTGCTAAATATAGTGTACTGTGTGATGGTATTCCTGGAATGAATGAATGAAAACAAATCCTATAATATACTCTGCAAAAAGCATAATGGGGTTCCCAGTCATTTAGAAGAATTTTTCTGTGGATTTGTGTAGCTTCCTTATCAGCACTTGCATTGTTGTTTTCCCTGGATTTAAAAAAAAAAAAAAAAAAAAGTATTTTTTTACTATCTTATTTATTTATTGGTGTGTAAATAATCTATATGCCCTACTCCCTTACTTTTGCTTCCTTTCACCCCTTTTGTCTTGTGTTATTCTGTCTTGTACATTCAGAACCAGAGCATATGCATGAGACCTTGAGAGGGGGAAGCAATAGCCTCTTACAGGACATACTTCATATTTTAGGTTTATTCTTGGTCATGTTAATTTTGTGTATTGAACTGTTCAGATTTACTGAAAACACATATAAAGCCTCACAAATTTTAATAAAGTTGTGTCTTTTTTGACACCTAAGTGCATAATTAAAGTATAACTTGGTGAGAGCAGTTGTATTCTTATTTGGTACTTTAACTGGAAAGCTTTAGAAATGCCTTGCAAACATTGTGTCAATAAAGAGTAATAGAAGAATAATTTGCTCACCACTGAAATGCTTTGGAATGTATAAGGGAGGATCTTCATGTTGTTTGACAACACTAAATACGAGATGGGATTTAACTGCACTCGTTTATTTAGTAAGCTTTTATAGCAGAATTATTAAAAGAACAAAAACCACCAATAACAAAACCGAACAACCTGCACATACACAAAAGAAAAACCCCAAACCAAAACCCAGCAGATAAAAACACCTGGAAAATACACTGTATAGTAAAAAAGTGAAAGGTAGATCATCAAAACATTTATTTCATTTAATTAGATGTATTATTTTCTCAAGCTGAGTATAGCTATAAAGTTGCAAGGAATAATTCAGAGTGAAAATGAATATGTTTTTGAAGAAAAGAATCATAAACAGTAAACAGCATAAGCTAAGAAATAGCAGATCATACCAGACAAGCTGAAATATATTGTTTTGATGGAAGCACTAAGTTAGTCAATGAAGAGTATACTATACATTATCCTTGGAGAGATAACCACATATTCACAGTGAAAAGTTTGAAAGTACTATTTCAGAGTTGATTTTCTTTAAGATTTCCTATGCAGACATTCTACCAATAGGGCAATAGCCTTGACTTAGATATTCAGGACTATAAGATGCCTGCAGTTTGGAAAAATCTCATGTATTGCTTTAGTAAAAGGAATCTTGTTTCCTTTTTAAATGTGACTGATAGATTTGTAGGGATTTTTTAATATGTACATAGATCTGTAGCTTTCCATTCTTAAAATAGCCTTGCTTATAACTGTTTAGTCTGTAAAATCATGTATTTCTGTTTTGGTCATTATGACATTCAGGGTGTGCACTATTTACTTGCCTTCCTGTGCCTGAATAGCATTGCATTATTAAAGCTAGAAGATGAGATTTAGAGAAAGTTAGGAAGGCAGAAAATGAGAGGAAATGAATGAAATGAGGAGGGCCACAGAGAGGGCTTTAGGCAGAAATGGAGAAAATTAAAAGATAAAAAATAGACAGTTTGGGGCTTAATGTGGAATGGCATGGTTAGAAAACCTCAATGAGACTTAAGCTTATAATTTGTGATTTTTATTAATTTGTGTGTCTCTGCAGAAAGTCATGAAGTTTGCCTCAGTGGAGTCTTCTGTTTTAGTATTTTCTACATTTGCGGATGACAGGGGGCTTGGGGTTTTTTTTTCATGTTTTTAGTAAAGCTTTTATTGTACAGGTGTTTGAGGTTGACATTTAGAAAATGAAAGTGGGAGGACCAATATAATCATGGGGACAAGTAATGACACCAAAATTCCCACCCCTTACTTTCACTTAGCTTAATTGCAGTTCACAAAATCACAGAACCGTTAGGGTTGGCAGGGGCCTCTGGAGATCATCCAGTCCAACCCTCTGCCAAGGCAGGGCCACCTAGAGCAGGTTACACAGGAATGTGTCCAGGAAGGTTTTGAATGTCTCCCCGTGATCCTCCTGGGCAGCCTGTTCCACTGCTCTGCCACCCTCAACTTAAAAAAGTTATTCCTTGTGTTGAGGTGAAACTTCCTGTGCTTAGTTTATGGCCATTGCTCCTCATCCTGTTGCTGGGCAACACTGAATAAAGCCTGGTACAATCCTCAATTTTTTAAAAATTAAAATTTAAAAATTTCCACAATCTTTTTAGTATTGCCCAAAATACAAAGTTTAACAGTGTCTCATCAGATGGTAAGTGGTCACAGTAAGAATAGGTTGACATAACTTATTACACAAAAAGCTAAAAAGATCAGTGTGGCAACCAGGCTTATTTAACCAATAGTACCAATCCCCAACCAAGCCTCAACAAATTCCCAGCCAAATTCTACCATTTTTGTGTGCCCAAGTCTGGTTAATCAGTCCAATAACTTTTCCCACCTGCCTGCCTTTCATCTATTACATACCCTGTTGTAATCTTTAGATCTCAGCTTCTTTGTGCCATCCACAGAGGAGAAAAAGCAGGCAATAGACATCCTTACTGGATTCTGCCCCTGTCTGTATGGTCAGTAGTCCAGCCTGGAGGGTGAACAGGGATTACCTCTGACTGTAGGATGCAGAGTCCTGTCCAGCTGTTTAAAGGCCTGTTGGAAAGGTTGTCAGTAGGGAGGCTTCCAAAAGATGAAGGTGCAGTAGAGTGAGCAGGATCTCTATAAATGCCCAGGACTGGAAGATGTTATTCCTGTTGGTTAAGTCTGTCAAACTATTCTTCATATGGTTCCGTGTTGACAGTGTTGGTTAAAAATGTTTTTGTAACACTTTCAAAAAATTCAATTCCAAATCACCTAATTTGTGAATAAGATTCCTTGAACCGTCTTTTACATCCAGTGTGTTTATATTCAAGTAGTAAACTTAGGGGTTCCGAAGAAAAAGGTAGACATTATAGATCTAACATGTAAGTAATAAAAGCTGTTTTCAAGTTATAAAATGTTGAATTTGATAAGAACTTGTTAAGACAGAAAAAATGCAGTTGCCTAGAAAGATGAGATAATTACAGAAAATGAATGGTTTTCATTCCACATAAATATGCAAAATACTATATCTCTAGAAAATAATAGTTAAACAATAATGACCAGGTAGGGAGATCTGCACAAAACAGTTGTACCAAAAGAAATCTGATGCATTGAGAGTTTGTACCTGATTAATTTAAGAACATTAAATACTGCTCCAGTTAAAGTGATTTAGTCGAAGTCAATCACAAATCAGTTGTTTTCTATCATACTTTAACCTAAATGCCTGTGTTCATTTTACAAGACCTTTATGCAGAAAGATTAAGGAAGAACTCGAAAAATGTGGCAGATGTAGGCCAAAGTTTCCAAATTACACAAAATTACAGATTTTAAAATCATTAGATGTTGAAAAGTTACCTGATTAAGAACACATTTAACCAACCTGAAGATCTGTGAGAGTCTGTAGGTGCTGAATAGCTTTAGGAATGATCTGTTTATTCAGATGCGTAATTTTAGCTCCTGGTTTAAAACTTGAACATGAAATATTAAATAACTTCTGTAAATATTGATAAAAGGAAAGAACTTCTGTATATAAAACAGCCATAAGATTTTGAAAGAGATTAATTTTGGAGAATAAATTGCTCTAAGGTGAAGTAACAGGATGAGTTTGAGAGAAACAGTCTTTTATCCAATTAGCTAACGATACCAGTGGTTAAAAGCCTTTTCCTAATTTTTAACATGGTATCTTGAGAGTAGAATTGAGCAGTCTCAGGTCTGTGTTCAAGGCTGAAAATTGACTAGCTTATTTTACAGAATCTTTTAAGTGCCTGACTTTAATCTCTGAAAATTAAAGTTGTGACTTAGTCTTCCTGCTGTGAAACAGGTTTTTCATCTTTCAGAATTGCTTAATAATCCTCACAGCTTTAAGTGCTTTAACTCAGTAGCTTATCCTGATATGATTAGAACAAGTAACCAAAACTAATACAAATGCATTAAATTAGAGATGCAATTTCTGGTTTTCATCACCAATCACCAGTTCGCATACCTTGAAAGAATGATTTTATTTCTAGAAAGATGTTCTAATAGAACAGCAGTTTGAATTATTAAATGTTAATATTTCCAGAGAAGGAAAGTTCGGAGAAAAAGAAAATTAAGAAGGATGCTGGAAATAAGAAAACACCACCAGTTAGCATTCTTTTTGGTTATCCTCTGTCAGAGCGCAAACAGATGGCACTTCTCATGCAGATGACAGCAAGAGACAACAGTCCAGGTGAGCTTGCAAAGTTAACAGCTTTCTTCCTCCTGCCTGTTTAATTTTGTCTCAGTCAGAATATTCTGAACCCTGATGTTTTTCAACAAACCTTAGTTTTACGGGGTTTTTTTTAAATTATCCATAAATCTGTTAAAGCTTCTTTGCGTTCACAAGCAATTTGATAACGTCTTGACCTTCTATATCTATGTGCAAAACATTGCACTATGATAGCCATAAAACCTGAAAATCTCTTTTTCTTTCTTTAGTTGTTTTTGCCTCTCAAATAATGCGCGTTACTTAAAAACTGAAATGCTATCTGTTGGGGGGTGTTGGTTTTGTTTCTTTTTTAATGAACTTTAACTACTCTCTCATTGTCTCAATTTGGAGCAGGGTTTTTGTTTAGAAGGAAAGTGGATTGTTTCCTTAAGATTTAATGGGAGAGGGGTGACATCTTGTTTTGAATTCAGAATTTCAAATTGTCCTTGCTCCAGCTGCATTTAAAAAAATCTTTGTTTGTGTATGTTCTACAGGTGTAACGTTTTTACAACATCGGCATTTGAAAGTGAATGATTGCATTTCCTTAAGGAGCTATGTATTCCAGCCAAAAACATTTGTGCATAGAGTACAGTACACAGTAATTCCTCAAACTGGCATCCCACTACATAAAAATGTGGTGGAATTGTGCTGGAAGGAGCAGAAGCAGAGTAGATGCTAATCTGCATGGTCATGCTTTGTCTGTTTCAGAGAGTTTGTGAACCTTGCAGTCTGGATAGACTTCATCTGTCCTTGAAACCTACTTTAAAAATAGTGAGATATTGCAAAACACGCTTTTGCATGTTGTGAATAGGCATTGTGTTAATACAGGTCAAGTGTCAAATATATCCTTTATTTAAATATAATTATTCACTAGTTATTATTACCATCTTTGAACACAAGAGTTAAAGTGAGCTAAAGTAAAAATAGTGTTAAATAACTTCCACTGACCATTTTAAAACTTATTTTGTAGATTCCACCTTAAATCATCCCTTACAAACAACACCAACACAAAAGAAAACTCCAACCTCTTCTTCAAGGCAAAAAGACAAAGTTAACAAGCGAAATGAACGAGGGGAAACTCCTCTACATATGGCAGCAATTCGAGGGGATGTTAAACAGGTTAAGGAGCTAATCAGTTTAGGTGCAAATGTGAATGTAAAAGATTTTGCAGGTGAGTTGATATATGTTCTTTTAACTGTACTAATTCAAAATTGATGCTGAAGTCATTATCAGAGGTTTCATTTCAGTTCATGCTATATGCAAATGAAAAAATACAACTTATTAGAAATCCTTAAATCATGGTGGTTTTTTTTTTTTTTATTTCTGTTAGCAGTGGTAGTACTGGGACACAATAGAGCCTAGTATATTATTAGAACAGTATATTAATACCTGGAGGTTTCAGTTGTGACCAGGCAGTCAGTAATTGGTAATGGGACTGTAGGTTATGTGAGGAGATGGAAAGTTCAGTAACAGCAAAGGTGGCATTGTAATGTATGTTGTCTTCTCACTGGGACAGCTAATGTGCACCAAATCAGGTAAGTGTAGTATAGCTTGCACTTGGCATTTAGTTCTGCCAGATTAATGATAGTTTAGATATGTCAGTATTTGCTGTGATTTAAGCACTGATTGATGAACTTTAAGGTGAGTTACAGCTTGTACCATATTTTTAGCATCCTTTATTTGGTACCTTTCTTTACTGTCTGTCTGCAAGACCTTCTAAATAAGTTTTTGGAACCTGCTGGAAAGCTTTTTGCCTATTTTGCTTTTGATATGCTCACAGTAGATAAGTTTCTACATGTTTTAGTAAAAAAATCCAATGAGTAAATACAAGATTCCTGAAGTAATGCTTTCAGAGAAGATGATAGAACCTGCAGTTTTGAGTTCAGTAGTTGTCAGTTGCTGATTGGCCAGGCACTAAATGAAATGCATTTATGTACTAAGATAAGCCAAAGTACTTTCTGGTTTTTCCTCAGCCAGTGTAAGAGTCTAAGACTTAGGAGCTGGAGTATTGGTTAGAAATTTAGGGCATAGAAGGAGGTTGGGGTAATGAGGAAGGATGGAACAGAGTGAAAGGAAGGCTAAATTACAGGATAAAGGGTTTGGTGGGGTGTGGAGGTTGTTGTGGGATTGGGGTCTAAGAGACATCTATAAAAAGATAGGATTTCAGCACATTTCCCTCTTAAATGCAGGGATAATTCTAAAAATAATACAAATATCAAATGCACATTATATAAACAGCATAAGAAGCAGCTCTGCCTCTCAACATTGGCTCTAAACACTGGCTTTTTTCATCCACAGTAGAAGTGGATCATGGGAAATTATGGAAGTAAATATAAGAAGGGGCCATGTTGTTTGGTTTTTTTTTTTTAGAAGCAAAAATATAATCAAAGTTTGCATGAGTATTTTAACTAGACCTACAGCAAAGCCTGCTTTTAAAGATGCTCGTTTTACGGGTCTGAATGGTTACATTCTCAATGGGGATGGGTGAGATGGGCTGAGGTAGCAAGCTCCAGTGGGAGAAGTTAGGACTTACATGATACAATTAGTTGTCAGCTCAGACGTGATGTCGAGAGGAGGTATTAACTAGATGGACGAAAATCTGGATTTTAAGTAATAAACAGATCAGTAATTTCTTAGTTTGCAGAGGGTAGCTGAATTTGTGTTTGAAGAGGAGGCTGCCTAGGACTGGCATGTAGAGGAAGAAAAGAAAGGAAGCTGAAGTAGAACCCTGTGAGATCTTCAGAGAAATTGAGAGGGGAGATAAGAAGAATTCGTTGATGAGCAATTTTAGAAAAGGAGGGGGAGGTTCAGGGGAAGACAGGGCCGTAGGAACACTACAAGAAGAGATGTAGTGGGTTAACCTTGGCTGGTTGCCACACGCCCACCCAGCTGCTGTCATACTTTCCATCCTCAACAGGGCAAGGGGAGAAAATAAGAGAAAAAAGCCCTCATGGTTTGAGTTAAAGGCCTTTTAATAAGAAAAACAAAAGCTACGCATGTCAGCAAAGGAAAAAGGAATTCGTTTACTACTTCCAGTCAGCAGGCAAATGTGCAGCCACTTCCTGGGGAGCAGGGCCTCAGCAGGTGTAATGATTGATTGTGAAGACAAACACAGTAACGATGAACATTCCTCTTTCCTTCTTTCCTGAATCTTTTATTGCTAAGCATGATGTCATATAGTATAGAATATATCCTTGGTCAGTTTGGGTCAGCTGTCCTGGCTACATGCCTTCCCAGCCTCTTGCACAGCGGGGGAGGGAGAAAGCCTTGACACTCTACAAGCAGTGTTCAGCTGTAGCCAGAACACTGGCTGTGTTATAAACAGTGTTTTAGCCCCAAGTACAGTGCACAGCACTTTTTGAGCTGCTAGGACGGAACTCTTTAGCTTAACCCCAGCCTGACCTGGTACAGATACTTAATTCATTTTGAAGGCAGATTAAAAGATGAGGAGAATGGCAGAGAGCTGGTTCTGAGAATCATAGAATGTTTAGGGTTGGGAGCAACCTTAAAGATCATCTAGTTCCAGCCCCTCTGCCGTGGGCAGGTACACCTCCCACTAGATGAGGTTGCTCAAAGCCCTGTCCAACCTGGCCTACAATGAGATACTTTGATGAGCAGGCTCATAAGAAGTCAGGCTGCAATATCCAACATTCATTGCTGAAGAATAGCACGCTTACACAGACTGAGACATTTTAGTTCTGGTGTTTCTCTAGTTAAAAGTCTTTTTGCTCCAGATTAAATCAGGCAGCACCAGAAAAATGAGCAGATGTGGCATAAAAGTTCCTGTTTTCACAGGCTTTATCAAATCATTTACCACTCAATACTGCTTTCAGCCATCTAGTGACAGGAGCAAGGGTCAATTGGGAGCAAGTCATTAGAGACTTCATTCAGAACTCTGAAGGAGGTGTTTGGGACCAAGTGAGATACTTTTCTATTGGTAATCCAAAGTGAGAAGCAGAGGTGGTTAAGCTTCAAAATCGTGTGTGGAGGAAGAGGTCAAGAGGAGGGGGAGGATCTGAGCAATGAGTCATGAGTGGAAAAAAATAGGAATTCAGGATGCAGTGAAGTTTAGAGAATTAGAGTTTTTAGCTAAGAATTTGGCAGAACTAAAGGAGCAGAAAATGAATTAGTAATGGAGGAAGTAACCCTGCTCATGGGATACCTGCCAGAATGATACTGCTGTGTGAGAACAAGAGTAAAGGAAACAGATGTTGAGAGCAAGCCAGGACTAGAGTTGGCAGGCCAGACACCGTGATAGGGTAGAAAGGCAAAGCAGTAAAATATGGAGGAGAGTGAATTACAGAGAGACTTAATAAGGGGAAAGAACACAGGGATCAGAGAGCAGAAGAGTGTCATCATTGTGAGTGATTGAGAAAAGGGCAAATGAGAAGAAAAGGCAAAGAAGGATGTGGTAGCCAGGCAGTGTTGAAAGTGAGTGACTCAAGTAATGTTTGGAGAGGAACTACAGGATACGAAGATCAGGAAGGCGTTTTGCTTTAGAATAAGGTAGAGACTTTTTCCTTTTTTTAATTCAGATGGGTGGCAGGTGAGAACTTGAGGGAAAGGTAAAAGAGAAAAATTACCTTACTGAGGGATTAGATAAGTTAGATGTTTCTTGTACCTCCTCATCATGGATGTACAAGACTATTGCTGATTAGACACAGAGTTCAAGTGAATGTGTTCTTCCTGACTTAAACTGGAAAGAAAAGTTGAACAGCTTCCCAGAATTGAGCTTCGAGAAGGCATCATCAGCAGGCTAGAAGTTCAGGGCAGCTGTGAGGTGGAAGGCATCAAGTTGAGGAGAAGAAATTGAGGTAAGGAATATAGGGTGTGTGGGTTGATCATTGTTTTCTACTGAGTCTCTGTTACAAAAAATGAGCACTGAACTTCAGATTATCAATGTGGAAATCAAAATTGCTAAATATTACTAATATTCTAGGAAATATCAGGAGTAAATTCTCTGCCAGTATTTCTTACTAGCTTGTTATCTACACTAGTAACTGCTGAATGTTATTAGTGATTCCTGGTGCATGTTTAGTGGCTCTAAAGGAGCACTGGTTGTGATAATTTGCCATCCTTCTTTCCAATAGTGTGGTTTTCAAACTGTTTCCATGTAGAATAATATTATCTCTATATCCCCAACACTGTATTCAAATGCTCACTAGTCAAAGAATTTCGAACATATTTAGCCTGGGGATTTTGTGTCGGATTTTGTCTTTTACTATTTGATTAGTGATTTCTGTGTTCAATGTAATCACAATAAAGTTTGGAATTTGACATGAGGTTTAAAATTGATAAAGCACATGTTCATCAGATGAATGGCATTACCTTCCTGCCAGTTACTGTGTGTGAGTGTGTTTTGAAATGTCTCGAGGCAGTAGAGATCTGTAGCACAGGATCTTTGACCTTTCGAACTTAAACTTCCCACTCTTCACTACAGGTTGGACGCCACTGCATGAAGCTTGTAATGTTGGTTACTATGATGTTGCTAAAGTCCTGATAGCAGCAGGAGCTGACGTGAACACACAGGGCTTGGATGATGATACACCACTTCATGATTCTGCTAGTAGTGGGCATAGAAATGTGAGTCTACTGGAAGAGTGGGAGGGAAATACATAAGTGGTTTGAAATGCTCAGTCTTTAGAACAAATCCTAAGTGTCCTGACTGCTGTCGTATGGTTTTATAATTATGCTTCTGCTGGTTTGAGAGCATCTTAAAGTTGTTTTGGTTTTGTTTATTTCATTTTGTTTTTCATCCTACTTCTATTGCCAGATGTTTTCTACCAGTATCTGCTTTCTCAAATACTTAAAAGTTTCACTTCTGCTGTTTTAATAAAGAAACATTTCAATGGACTTTTGGAGAGACTTCCACTGTGTAGAATTCTCAAAATAAAAATGTCTCCAAACAAAAATGGGTTTTGTGTGTGTATATATATACATATATATACACATATAAAAATATTTAAAGGGGTGTGTGTGTATATATATATATATTTTACATTAATTTCTGAATTTGTTCTTGCTTTCCACAAAGTAGATGCAGAAATTACTCTGCTTTCCCTTTATATCTCTTTTATTTCATAACAGTGTGTGTGATCTACTGTATAAAGCAAAAAACAGGAAATATCCTTAAATCCTTCCAAACAAAGATGTTCAGTTTGAAAGGATCTTCTGGAAAGGCTGAAGCAATGAATTATGTTAATCTGATTGTAAAATTGTAACTGACTCTTTAATAACCATTTCTTATGGCTATTTAAACAAAAGTGGGTCTTTACATAGAACTTGCATAAAACT
Source organism: Lathamus discolor (assembly GCF_037157495.1). NCBI lineage: Eukaryota > Metazoa > Chordata > Aves > Psittaciformes > Psittacidae > Lathamus > Lathamus discolor. The sequence goes on along the minus strand of NC_088885.1, from coordinate 107,303,741 downwards.
GTAGTAGAGTGTTGCAGAACAGGACCTCTTGCTTGTCTGGTCTCAGTATATGTATCTGTGACCATCTCACTGACATGTATCAGAAAAATTGTGAAGTTTCCTGTTAACATATCACTGTCTGCTGAATTTACCCATTCTTAGCATGTACGACAACAAAAGAAGTAACTCATACTGGATACTGTGCTGAAGATGCAGTGGCCTCAGTATCATAACTTTAACAACTTGATGCCCTTGATGGTAGAGGAATCAATGATTTTGCTATATTGTATGTAGCTGGGGATGGGGGTAGTTTGTTCCTCCAGTAAGATACTTGGATCTCTGTCAGGGCTTTTCTAAAATGCAATGGAAGCCAATAGTACTGCTACTTGAAAAAAACCTTTCCTGTTCCTTAGAGATAAGTGCTATAAAATTTGGGGCAAGAAGGTGAATCAAGCACAGAGGAATAGAGAGAGAGCTTGGTATGTGAGGAACGAGATGAATTGTATGAGGAAATACTAGAACAGCAAGAACAAAAGGCCACTGATGCCTTTCTTTATGATGATGCTATGTCTGAGTAACAGAGGACAACCTTCTTCAGTCTTCTCCATTGCCTCTTTTAACAAGCAGATTACATATACCTGGGACTTTTTATTCTGATTGCAGAAGGCTTGCTTTCCAGTCTCAGTTTCATAGGTTGAAGTTTGGGATTACATATCATCTTATCCACATTTCATGTGCAATGGAAGATTTTTATGCTGGTCAAATAACATGTGGAAAACCTATAAGTTCATTTATTTAATGCTGCAGATTGTGAAGCTGTTGCTTCGACATGGTGGAAATCCATTTCAAGCCAATAAGCATGGGGAGAGACCTGTTGATGTTGCTGAAACTGAAGAGTTGGAAATGCTACTGAAAAGGGAAGTGCCCATTTCTGATGATGAGGAGAGTTGCTCAGGTAAAAATAGCCATTTAATAGCATACTTTAAGTGCATCAATTTGTCTGAAAAGTAGTTTTAATCTTTTGCATAGTATTAGCTAGTAAGAGTCGCTGTAGGTATCAGTTGCTATTGCTAAGGCTGTTTTCCACCTTTAGAGATAGCTTTCAAATCTTTCAATTGAATTGAGTTAATCTGAAATGTTTCTTCTGACAACAGGTTGACCATTCCAATAATTTTTTTGTATTCTTACTCTAGATTCTGAAGCTCCATCTGTAAATCCTTCCAGTGTAGAGGGCAATGGTGATTCAGAAGTGGAAAAGGACTCTGTAGCCAATGACAGCAAACAAATGGCCCCTAGTAAGGCTCCACTTTCATCTGCTCTTGATGAGTATGAGTTTAAAGATGATGATGAAGAGGAAATGAAAAAAATGATTGATGACAAGCACATTCTTAGAAAAGACTTAAGGAAAGAGGATGAGACTGAAGATAAGAACAGTTTGTTTGTGAAACAAGAAAAAGTAGTTTTTTCAAAATCATTTAAAAGCAAAAAGCAGAAGCCATCTAGAGTTCTGTATTCAAGTTCTGAAAGTTCAGATGAAGAAATACCTCAAGACAAGAAGATAGTCTCCATTTCAGAGACATTGAATTCTGATGTAAAAGTGAAGAAAGAATATATGGTTACAAATGAACAGAAGCAAAAAGGCAAAGTTAAAAGGAAAGTAAAAAATCAGAGCAAAAATAAAGAGAACCAAGAACTTAAGCAAGAAAAAGAAAATGCCAGAGTAACAAATGTAGCTACTTCTGGGTTAGATTCTTTAGATAAAACTAGAGAGGAAGAAACCTTTAAGAAGTCTTTCACCCCAAAAGAAGATTCTTCATTACATGTATTTCAAATCACTGCTGGCAAATCTTCAAAGCATCCCTGTGGATTAAGTGAAAAGCAGTCAACACCATTAAAGCAAGAAAACACCAAATCTTGCTTATCACCAGGAGGTTCTGAAATAACATTGCAATCTGAATTAGTTCGGTATGATCACAACACTGATTCTGAATACCTAGTAGAAAGCTCTAGTGGCAAATCTTGCAAGCACAAAGAAAAAAGCAAGCATCATCAGAAAGATTTTCACTTAGAATTTGGTGAAAAATCTAGTCCTAAAACTAAAGAGGAAGATAATAGCTCAGCATTTGAGAATTCAGAGTATACCCTGAAAAAGATTGACAAGGAAGGTAAAGCACTTAAAAAGCATAAATTAAGGCACAAAGAAAGAGAAAAGGATAAGCATAAAAAGGAACAGGATGGGGAGAAGGAAAAACATAAGCATAAAGAGAAAGAGGTTCAAAGAAGTATTGAGTTTGACAGAGAATTTTGGAAAGAGAACTTTTTCAAAAGTGATGAAAATGCAGATATGTTGCTAAATATAGAGCATGAATCTCTTTCTTCAGACAGAAAATCAAAGCTAGAAAAAGCTGTGGCAAAAGAAGATAAGTTAGTTAAGGAGAGACAGTTCCAGAAAGAGAAAAATGCTAAAGAGGACAGAGAGAGAGAGAGGAACAGAGAGAGGGAGAGGAACAAAAAGGAAAGTGAGAAGTTTCTCAAGGATGAAAAGTTAAAGGATACAAAAGAAGAAATTGCTCTTGCAGATAAAGAATTTGAGTTGTTCTGCTTTGGTGTTAAAGATGAGGCTGTCGGTATTCATTTAATAGAAACAGATACTGAAAAGCAGGAAAAGAATTTTAAGGAAAATAAGGAAAAGACTGAAAAGCAAACCTCAGCCAAAGAAAAAGATATTGAAAGGTTAGAAAGAAAAAATGGAGAAAAGGAGAAAAAGGTAAAGCATGAATACAAGGTGGAGAAGGAAAAAGCAGAAGTTAATGAAAATGTAGAGAAAGTGAAGGAGAAGCCCAATTTCCAGCAAACAGAAAGATGCCATAAGGAAAATGATAAACTAAAAAGCAGTGGTACTCTTAAAAAACTTGATGACAAGGAAAGAAATAAAGAAAAAACTGATAAGAAGCATGATAAAGAAAAGGCTGATAAAGACAGACATTGGGCTGAAAGCAAAGAAAAACACTGTACTGAAAGAAAAGTCAAACAGTCTGAAAAAGAATCTGAATATACCAAAACAGAAAAAATTAGAACTAAAGACAAAGAAAAGGAACTTGAGAAAAAAGACAAATCCAAAGACAGGGAGATCTCAGCAGCAGCAAACTCAAAACACATACAAGAGGAAAGGAGATGTAGTACTACAGAAAGTAATAAAACGGGGCATGACAAACTGCCATCATTGAAAGAAAAAACAAAAGATGAGTTGTTGAAAACTCCAGATGGTAGAGAGAAAGATAAAAAAGATAAAGATACAGACCGATACAAAGAGAGAGACAAACATAAACTGCATCAAAGTAGTTTACTTAAACTAAAACTTGAACACGAAAAACTTAAGCCTAAAGCAGCCCCTGCACCAAAGGATGTTCGACCTAAAGAAAAAAGATTAGTCAACGATGATTTAATGCAAACTAGTTTTGAAAGAATGCTTAGCCTTAAAGATCTGGAAATAGAGCAGTGGCATAGAAAACATAAAGAAAAGATAAAGCAGAAAGAGAAGGAACGTTTAAAAAACCGCCCTTGTTTAGAACTTGGCAAGACGAAAGAAAAACCAAAACACTCGTTACCCGAAGTAAAAAGCAAAGAACTGATTCATTCAAAAAGCTCAGAGTTGCCAGATGTTTGTATGAAGGACAAACAGCAGAAAGACACCACAAGTAATAGACTGCAATCAGTAGATACAAGAAGTGTCAATGTTATAAAGCCTTCTTTGGGTTTAGATAATTTAAATAGATCCCCCAAATCAGAAAGTGAAAAGACAGGTCTGAGCTCCAGATCAGTGTCCCTGGTTTCAGTTGCAAGCTCTGAGGATTCTTGCCATACCACAGTAACTACTCCAAGGCCTGTAACTGAATATGATTCAGACTTCGTGCCAGAAGGTTCAGATTCCCAAATGTCTTTTTCACAATCATTGTTTCTGGCAAGTGCCAAGTCACCAGCCCTTCTTGAAAAAGAGACCGATGGTCTTGCTGAGTTGGCAGATCGCAGTAAGCTACCTTTCACAAACAGGCTTCCACCAATGTATATCAGATCAGCACCTGCTGAAGATGTTAAACTGGTTTTAAATGAGTGTAGACCTGTAGTAGAGGTTCGAAGATGCAACATGCCTGCTGCTGTTTCCGACCACAGCAAACAACCTCAAATACCAGAAGAAAATAATCAGAACGGTCTGGCATCAGTTCAGACGTATGCTAGCACTTCTCCTAATCCAGAACTACCATGTAGCATGCTTGAAAGGGATTTTCAAAGTAGTGCATCTAGTTTGCAGTCAAACTTCACATCAGCTCCAACTGGAGCTTGTGGCAGCAAGCAGACAACAGGTGCAAGTACCATTAAAAGTACTGCTCAGATAAGCCCTTCGGAAGACTGTAATATGCATTTAGAGCCATGTGGTCAAAGTGGTGTGACTCGGCAAACCAAACCATGGGATGTGCCTTTTGACAGACTTAATTCATTAAACAATGAGTTTACCAACTCAGCTTATAGTGTTTCAGAACAAGATACTAACAGTGTTACAGGAATGCATAATTCTGAAAAGAGGACTTTAAAAGAGCAACAAGTACCTGAAATTTTGCCTCAGCATGCTGAAACAAAGGGAAGTTTCAGTTCTCAAGAATCTGTATCATTTTTGCCTTCACAGTCGCCTTGTTCTTTACCTACCCAGCCACTCCCAGATGTGTCTAAATGCATTTCCTTACCAGGCATTAGCAGTCAAGATTCATCAGTTGTACAACAACAAAATCTACTTGAGGCTACAACTTCTACTTTGGATACAGATGCTACTAGTACCAGAGAGCAGGAAAATGCTTTCTTCCCTTCAAACATTAAGAAGGTTGATGCACCCATTGCTGTGTATTCTGAGAGCTCTGCAAAGGATATTTCACAGAGCTATCTAGGAGTGAATGAACTACCTACAGTACTGTTAGAAAAAGATATTCCTGAAAGTGATAGCAGTTCACAATTAAATACAAGTTCGCATGCCTTCAGTAAAGTTGTTTGTAAAAACGCTCAGAGTGAAGTGGATAGTAACACAAAAGATACTTCAGATCCCAGAAATGAAAAAGGCCAACAAGAAAAGCTGGTTTCAGTCCATGTTGTTGATAATAAAGCCAGTGCTGATCTCTGTGAACTAAGTTCAGGAATGTCAAAGGGAATTACAAATGAAGCGGCTAATAAAAAACCCCGCACTACAGACAGAGAAAATGTGTTGACAGATGATCCACTACAGTATTCCTCTTTATCCAGTTTGGCAAATAATTCACAGCAGATGACACAGGAAGAGTTGCATAAATACAGCCAAATAATTAAGCTAGAGGAAGAAATTGCTGAAGATCAGAAGGTGGAACAGCAAGAAATACCTCAAAGAATCACAAGGAACAGAGCAAATTTGCTTGCTAACCAGGCTAAGCAGAATCCTCTTGGCTGCACGCAGACATCAGAAAAAGAGTCTGAATCATCAGCATCTGTGAAAGCAAGGATTAGACTAACTGAAGAGGATGATGCTCAGGTCCATCATCCACGTAAAAGAAAAGTGTTGCGTGTGCCTCAGCCTGCGCAAGTGAACCCTTCTTTACTGCAGGCTAAGGAGAAAACCCAGCAGTCACTGGCAGCTATTGCTGATTCTTTGAAACTTGAAGAGATTCAGCCATACAGTTCTGAGAGAGCAAACCCGTATTTTGAATACTTGCACATAAGAAAAAAAATAGAAGAGAAGCGTAAATTACTGTGCAGTGTTACTCCTCAGGCACCTCAATATTATGATGAATACTTGACCTTCAATGGCTCTTACCTACTGGATGGCAATCCCTTGAGCAAGATATGCATCCCAACAGTAAGTAACATGGTCTTTAAATATACAGTACAATAAAAGGCATGTTCTGCTATTGTAACTTTCACATTCTTCGTATTTTACTTCTGAATACTTGTGCTGGAAATAGTAAGTTGACACACGTCAAATTAATAATGACCAGTAATGTCAGCCCCATTCAGCAGGCATAAAAAGTGTGGTTTCGTAGTTATTACAAGACAAACCATCATGTACGACACCTGTAAAAGGCGCACAGACAAATATTATATTTCTGAGTATTTACTACTGTAATGCCTATCCTTCTAAAAGTGAAGTCAGGTGTTGGGAGCTTCTCAGATTTTCTGCTAGCAATAATTTGGTTAAAACTTAATCATTCAATGTTGTTTCATTGCGGGGGAGGGGCTGGGGTTGATGGGGTGTGTGCAGTACTTCAGAATATCGAGTCCTTCACCAAAAGATACAAGTAGGAGAGAGCCTGCTAGCTATTTAAGTTTCTCCTTCAGTTTCTCTCAGCTTTTGTAATCACCAAAGTATTCTGCATTTTATTTAATCATGTGAAGTTCTTTGCCTTTTCCCTGAAGAACATCCATAGTTCAGGAACACCGGTTTGGTTCAAAGCTCTCCATAGTTCTGACACAGGCATTTTTCCTGATGACAGCCATGAAGGAGGTCTGTGCAATGCAGAACGTAATTGGCTCAAGTGCTGTTAATACTGCGGTTTACTATGGAGGTGACCCTCAAGGTCTCTCACAGTAACACAGTCCCTGCTGGTGTCTTGTTTTGAAATCAGCGTAATCATGGCAGCACTTGAATTGTACTTCCTTTCTTTGCTCCTCAGCACGCCTGGTTCTGTGCTTACTGTTCTGCATGGGGGATGGGAGACCTGAAACATTGCACATTGAGGGTTTCTGAAGTACTTTTACTCCTGGGAGTAGGAGGTTTTCTATTTTTCCACCTGTTTATCTAATTAACTACTCTAGTTCTGAGGTAAAACGTACAAGCTTAAGCCTGTTTGAATGGTTTAAGTTAACGCACATAATAGCTAAAATTGGCTGAGACCACATATTTGATTTCCTAAAGCAGTTGTTTCGCTGACATACAGTAGCTTGGTAATGTTAGAATTCAGCAGAAGTTGATTGTATGCCTGTCACTTAAGATGCATCAAGTTGGGAGAAGTCTGAGTTTCAACATTTCTGAATGGAGTAGTTACAAAATTGACTCATTTAAGATAACTTGCCCCTGTTTGAGATGTTGCCTTAGCTTTTTCCAATAGAGTTGAAGACTTTTTTGATTTAGCATTGCTCACAAGTTTAATATATAAAAGTAAATTGAAAAATGTTTGCTTCATTCAGAAGTAATCATAAATCCCTCATATAAGCTGTTCCTTCCCGTTTTTCCAGTCTGACCCCTATTTCTGCCTGAGAGAATTAATATGTGCATCGTCTTTCTATTGAGTGAGTTCTCTCTCATTTGATGGTGACCACAGTTCTTTGTAATTAGTAGATCAGTTATAGTCTGAGGAAAGATGTGGGTTCACTTGGTCTGCAAGTGAACTAGGATGTATGGTAAGCTTTGCTGCAGTGTATCAGGCTGTCAGCTTTCCCCAGTGTACCAATCTTTCTCAGTAGCTGTTGCAGCTTCTGTAATATATCTTTATTACTGGAAGCAGAGACATTTTAATTTCTTTTTTTTTTGAATAGCAGCTGCTGGTCAAGTACATACTGTTTCCAAGCTACAACTTAACTGCTTTGGCATCACACTTCAGTGTTTAATCTTGGATAAGCAGAAAGAGGAGAAGCAAGGCATATATTTTTCCCTGGTCCATCTTCTATCTGGGCAGTAGAATTCATTTCCATGTCATACATGGAAATATGTGTAGGCACTATAAAAAAGGGAGAGTTACTGACTTGATGTTAAAGCGCTGCTTCATCCGTCCTTCCTGTCTCTCTTGCTGTGCACAATAGAGACTCTCCAGTTCATGAAAATAATTTGGGTAATGGGGTAGTGCAAATTCTTGGGTGACTTAGGTTCAGAAAACATCAGAGATGAGTGGATGCTCCCCATTCTTAATGACTTTTCATTACTTCTTGTAAAGAAAAAACCTCTAAAAAAGTTTATAAAAATGTGCATATGTACTTGAAGGATCACAGTTACTGAGTTTTTATCTCATTTAGATTTCTGGGTTGCTTCCCTGTACATGTTCTGGTGCTAATTGCCTCTATGCAAATGCATGTACTGCCTCTATGCAAACGCACCCAGCATGGGGAATAAATAAGAGGAGTTAGAGACATGCACACACCTGCAGGGCTGTGACCCTATTGGCATCACAGAGGCGTGCTGGGATGGCTCCTATGATTGGAGTGTTGGAATGGAAGGATACAGGCTCTTCAGGAAGGACGGGCAGGGGAGATGAGAAGGGGGTGTCGCCCTCTGTGTCAGTGACAGCTGTAGCATGCAGAGCTCTGCCTGGGGATGGATGAGGAGTTGAACAAGAGATTTTGGATCAGGACTAAAGGGGGGACAGGGACAGGTGACATTATAGTGGGGGTCTGTTACAGGAAGACTGAGTGGATGAGGCCCTCTATAGACAGATAGGAGCAGCCTCACATTCGTTAAGACCTGATCAGACTTCACACCACCCCAGCATCTATTGGAGGGACAACACAGGTGGGCATAAGTAATCCAGGAGGTTGATGGTAACTTCCCTCTGCAAGTGATAGAGGAGCCAAGAAGAAAAGGGGCTATGCTGGACCTTGTTCTCAAAAAGGAAAGTGCTGGTGGGGAACGTGAAGCTTGAGGGCAGCCTTGGCTGCAGTGACCATGAAATGGTGGAGTTCAAGATCGTCAGGGTAGCAAAGAGGGCTCCTGGACTTTAGGAGACCAGATTTTTGGGAAACATAACCCCCATTTTTAGAAAAGGAATACAGGAAGACCTGGGAAACTACAGGCCAGTCAGTCTCACCTCAGTGCCTGGCAAGATCATGGAGTAGATCCTCCTGGAAACTATGCTAAGGCACATGGAAAACAAAGAGGTGATTGATGACAGCTTCACTAAGGGTGAATCATGCCTGACAGATTTTGGTGGCATTTTCCTGTGGGGTTATGGCATTGGTAGATAAGGGAAGAGCTTCACTGATGCCACCTACCTGCACTTGGGCAAAGCATTTGACACTGTCCTGCATGAAATCCTTCTCTCTAAACTGGAGAAGTATGGATTTGACAGATTGGCCACTCGCTGAATATGGATTTGGCCGGATAGTCATGCTTAAAAGGTTGTGGTCACCGGCTCATTGTCCAAGTGGAGACCAGTGATGAGTGGCATTTCTCATGGGTTGGTATTGGGACTGGCACTGTTCAGCATCTTTGTCATCAGCGTGGTCAGTGGGATTGACTGTGCCCTCAGCAAGTTTGCCAATGATAGCAAGGTGTGTTGTGTGGTCCACATGCTGGAGGGAAGGGATTTCATCCAGAGGGACCTTGACAGCTTGAGTGGTACTTTTTACAAGGGCATGTAGAGGTAGGACAAGGGGTAATGGTTTAAAATTGAAAGACGATAGGTTTAGATTAGATATTAAGAAGAAATTGTTTACCATGACGGTGGTGAAGCACTGGAACAGATTGCCCACAGATGTGGCTGCCCTGTCCCTGCCCATGTTCAAGGCCAGGTTGGATGGGGCTTTGAGCAACCTGGTCTAGTGGAAGGTGTCCCTGTGTGTGGCAGGGGGGATAGAACTAGATGATCTTTAAGGTCTTTTCCAACCCAAACCATTCTGTGATTCTATTTAAGATGCCACTTGTTTTGTATATGCTTTCATGGTATTGTTAGTCTTCTATAGTTGTAGAAGGAGCAGATGGAGCTTTTTGTTTCAGGCAAAAGGGAGGGAAAAAGAATTCTGGGAAGCCCAAATAAATGATTAGGAAATGGGTGTTTATTTCCACTAGGAGTAAAGTGTAAGAAAGCAGCATGAGGTTTTATCTAGAGGGAGATATTTTAAGCATTTTAGTTTTGCTTGTCTGAAAAATCATCTACAGTGCAGCTAAATGTTTTATTTAATTACTGTCACTTGCGTAAAAGCACAATTTTGATAAAATTCATGATGTTTCTTTCCAGAAAAAAAAAAAAAGGATTTTAAAAGTTATTGGTAGTTCAGATTTAATGTCTGTGCAGGGTTTGCTTGTGTGTAGAATTTAATAATTTTCGTTTGCCACTATTGACCTTTAATGGTTCTTTCATGATGCTGTGCCAGCCTGAGTTTTGCCTCATTAATTTGCATAGGCTATAGGAAGGTAGATACTCTTTCTTAAATTATTGCTGTATGTTAGATATCACTGTGTGAAGGTCTAGGTGAAGACAGTATATTTAGCTCTGACACTCTGAGACTCAGAATAGTTTGTGTAACAAACTGTTCTCTGCACTGGAATTTTAATGATGCACTATAGTTTATCTGATGAACTTCAGACATCCTGTAGGTGGGAACTAGGAGATGGTGCACTTAAGTTTGATTTCCACTGCCTTGTTTACATACTGTAATTTATAACCCATATCACCTCAGGCTGTAAGGATAGTCACGTATGAATTGTAGCTTCCCTCTCTCCAATGCAAATAGAAGACAGAAGATATTGGACACCAGCTCAGTTCAAAACAGAAGGCAACAAATCTCAATCTTCTAAGAGAGTAAATTTAAGTTGTACTTAGCTGTGTTACCTTTCAGATTGCTACATCAGTATGTTCTGCGGGGTTCAGTCATCTTTATCTGTGCTGCCTCCTGAAAAGAGATACCAGGATGATTCATTTCCAGCTTCTGATGGCTATCTAGCAGATACGTTTCTAGTAAAAGGGATTCTGTCCAGTCTTTCAGGCACTGCTGTAGAAACTTAAGTGGTAAAAGCTTATTTTAGTGGTGTTACCAGAACTTTGCTTCCTAAGTGCATGAAATATTATAGCAGTAGAGCAGGCTTGTCAATTTTGGGTGGCATGGGTTGAGGGGAGATGGAGAGGGATGTGTGAAAATAATTGTGGAAGAATTGTGTATGTGTGAATCTGAATTAGCTTCAGTGTTGCTTTTTTTGATAACTGGCAGAAATGAGAATTGAATGTTTATAGAGCGAAGAGCTGCTGGTTTTGTTGTAGTTGTTATGAAGGATGCAAGGCATGCAGGAAACTTTCTGAATTGATTTTCATGTGTTGGAGATGGTGAGGGCGTGTCTTGAACCTCAGCTATGTTCGATGGCTGCCTTCTTGTGAAGAGGAGCAGGGAGGTGACAGGCTGAGTTCTGGCTACCTTTTATGGGTGGGGTTAGAGAAGGCAGGGCCTCTTTGTATCCTTGTCTGTATGGAGTCTGAGCCTTTAAGGAACTACTTGCGATAATTGGTTTTGTTTATACAAAAAAACCTGAGGTCAACTTTTCCTTGTGGCATTCAGCTTCATGCTCTGTTCTTTCAAGTTCAACACACATGTTTGTATTTTCCCTACGCGTTTTTTGCAGTCTCTTTAATAACTGTCTCTTTGACTAGAAGATCAAGAGGCTCCTCTGGCTGTTCTTGCCTTGAAACCTTTAACTTCATTTTCCTTTGAGGCCAGAAAGTTTGCTTCCCTTGTCCAAACACAGTGCCTCTGGCCGGCAGGGGGAGCTTTATTTCTGACTAGCATGGATGCATAAACTCGACTCCTATTTATGGACAGGTTGTTTATCTTGCTGCTTATGTGGTGAGCTTCCCTCTCAGCAAAAGCACTGGGATTTTTGAGAGATCTTTGGGGTTTAGCAAAAGTAATTAGGTAAAAGTTCGGTGTCGTCACAAGCCTCTTGTCTTATTTTATTGAAAGGCTGTGACAGCATTGTTGCACTGTGCTGTGAATCCGAACTTTCCAGGCAAAACTAGACTGCGGTATCTCTCAAGCTAAACTTAAACACATTGCTATCAGTTATGATTAAGACTGATTCTTCCAGTAGATGTTCGTGACTTGTTTTGTTGTTGTTGTTGTGTTTGTTTTAGTGCTGATGACTTACACCAAATGGCATGTGCCATAAGCATTACTCACTGGTTTGGAAGCCAGACTGTTTTGTTGGGAGAAGTGAAGTGTATCTTGTTTAGTAGTTTGAAAAGTGAATGTCATTTTATACCAAATAGTAACTTAAGGAATGAACCACAATTAGTTATTCTGTATGTTCTTTAACTTCAAAGATACTGGCTAACTTCCAGTGGGGGAAAAGCTTGTCCTGAAATAATTTTCCAAGATAACAATAATTAATTGAATAACTTTTGGTAGGTAAATCACTGTGTTATTGGAGTGCATGGGGCAAGATTGGTACTAATAATGCAGTGTGTTCATATTTTCATAATGGATTTAGTATTTCTTGACAGTTGCACGATACATATTATTGAACAGAATGATTTCTGTCTTTGTGTTTTGGGGGAGGTACAAGGTGGAGTGTAAACACCTGTAGGTATATATTTCAGCTGTGGTTTCTGAGCACCAGCGGTAGTAAACAGTGTTTTATCTAGTTTTCATCAGTCTTTCCAAAGCAATATCAATGTTTTTACATCTAGCAGTTGTTAAAAACCATACTGAACTGTCAGGCAGAATTTGCATAGAGAAAAGTAAACTTTGCATGGAGCATTAAAACTCCCAAGATGTTTATTAGTTACTTCTCAAGAAACTTCTGCTTTCTGCAGTTGCCATGAGGGCTCCAGGTGCCTTTACAGTTTTTGTCATAACTGGACAGTAATACCATACAGTAATTGATTAGACATGCAAAATGTTTGGAGTATAGCCCATCAGTAATAGTGTTGATAGCTCACTCACTGTGTGATTTTTCTTTTTTATAATCTTTTTTTTTTTTTAGGCATAGGCCTTTAAAAAAACCTATTTGAATAACTGACAGGAGGAAACACTTTCCAAGCCACTGCCTGGGCTGTAATGGGGTTTTTGTGCTTGCCTGTGTTCTGCATCGTTGTAAGATTAGGAAGATGGTTGGTTATCTTTTATGCCATATATATGCTCTTGTATTTGGTTAGGCAGCTTTTAACTTCTCAAAATGAACAGTTGTGCTTGAAAGAGTCTTTAAACTTGAAAGCAAGCTGTATCTTTACTATATTCTAATATATAGCCCTTTTAAAGAACAGCTATGGCGTGCTGACAATGACTGCTTAAAAGCAGTAAACAGTTTGAAATGCCGTTTCAGTCAGCTTTATTAACTTTATGGCAAAGAATCCTTTAAACCTTTTATTGCAAATGGGCTGAAGCCATATAATTAATGGAGTGTACAAAATTCATATTTTCCCTAAAAAATACCTTGCTTATGGTTGTTTTGCTTTTTAAAAATAAAAGCTCAAATCGTATAAACAGTATTAAACATATGTTAAATACATAAAAACGTACGTTAAATATTCACTATACTGTATATTAACACTTTTTCCACAGATTACCCCACCTCCCTCACTGTCAGACCCACTTAAGGAACTATTTAAACAACAGGAGGTTGTGAGGATGAAACTACGTTTGCAGCACAGTATTGAAAGGGTAAGGCTAAAGTAATTTATTTTTGTATTTCCCAACTTTAAGCTTTAGGAGTTTCCATTTTTCAATGGACATTTGCTCAGTTTGACATCACTTTAGAAGTAATCTGCCTTCTATCCAAATTTATGAATGGGAGAGACTTGTAAATAAAAGAAAATGGCTTAGCAGAATACTTAAGCTAGTAAGATAGCAGCTTTTTCCTTTAGTTGCTCTAACATGTGGCACAGATTTTTCCCAGAGGCAGTGGGAAGTGGGAAGAAAGCTTCAGATTCTAGTTTTGAAAGCTTATAATGGTCGTAGACTCTGAACCAAAGTAACTGAGTTAAATGAATTGAAACAAGAGCAAATTCTGTATTGCTTGTAGACATATGTGGCTTTAAGACTAAAACATTACTTGCAATATTCTGCTTGCAAAAATGGCCTAAAATTATGTTAGAACTGCATCCGTAGGCTTGACTGAATATGAACTCAGATATTGAGAAAATGTTCCTGGTTTAAGAGTATTCTTTATTTTTATGGTGCCCAAACCTTTCTCTTTGGCAGCTAGCTTTAGCTGTCTTGTCAGTACTGCGAGCCATATTGCTTGTGAATATAGACAGGACCGCTTTCTCACCTATAATGTATCTTAAATATTTCCACAGGGTTATACAAGCAGCAGGCTCATTAAAACCCGATGCGGTACTTTTTTTGTTAAGTTGATTTCATTTGTGGCTTAACAAACCACATTGGGAGGGGTTTTGTTTGAATTTGGCGTTTCAGTCTAAAGCTAGGTATAAAATAACAAGCACAAAGAATGTAAACGTGGCTCAAGTTCTGACTGAAAAGAAATTAATTGTAACCAAAGGAAAGATGCTGCTTTTTCTGTTTCCCGAGCTTTCTATAATCCACCTTTTCTTCTGATCAAAATCAGAGCCATTACGTTGCAGAGCAGTAAACACACCATGTACATTAATTTATGTCTTTTAAAATTCTGCATATTTCTAGTTAGTTTGCTCAAACAGACTGTCCTTCAAATCAGATCTACTTTATACAACTGTAAGTCAGGTTTGGCCAAGTAAGCTGTATTTTCTTGTATCGGTTCAGGAAAGAATCTTTGTCCAGCTATGAGTTTATGGAGTTTCTGTGTGGGGTTTTTTTGTTTTGGTTTGGGGGTTTTTGTTTGGGTTTTCTTTTTTAAATAAAATTAAATTCTCCTACAAATTATATTTCTGCTTCAGTGTGCTTGGCCATTTTGCCTTTTACGACGAGCATGTGACAAAAATCTTAATTCGGTCGAGACTCACAAACCTATATCCCAACCCTATGCTCCTCATACCTTTCATCTTTCACTTTCTTCATTAACTAGAACTTGCCTCAGTGGCACTGACTGGAAAACCCGGGCCTGACACACAGCCAGCAGTGGTGGTGGCAGAGAAGGTATTTTGTGTTCTGACATGCAGGGAACACTCTTTGCATCATTAAGTTGAAATTCTAGATTTGATCTGACAAATAACTGCTCCTCCCTCCACCAGCCTGTTTCTCACACTGTTCAAAAGTATAAACCCTAAAAAGAAATGTTTAAATGAATGGGAATTTTAATGAATCCAGCTGAAATGCTTAATTTACCAAATGTATACTTACATGGTGATGTCTTTGCAATTAGGAAAAGCTGATTGTTTCTAACGAGCAAGAAGTTCTACGTGTTCATCATCGAGCAGCAAGAACGCTAAATAATCAAACACTACCATTCAGTGCCTGCACTGTTCTGCTGGATGCTGAGGTTTATAATGTGCCTCCGGATGCTCAGGTAAAGAATGCATTTCAGAATTTCAAACAAAAAGGTCAAAAGGAGTGTTTGGAGAGAATTCTGTTCCCTTACTGAAGTTGTCATTGAGTTGCCTGGAATTAAAATTTTGCGCACTATAAACTGCTCCTTTGATTAGGCTTCATTTGGGCGTTCAATAACGGAGGACATGGGCATATGTACACTGTTTTTCTGTTTTGCACCATGTCCGGTTCTCTTTCACCTCCGGAAATTATGAAAAGGATAAATTGAGAACATTTTTCTGCTGATTTTTATTAAATCAGTCATAAACAGAACATATTTTGGAAGCTTACAAATGCAGCTTCAACAACAATAAAAAATATATGCAGAATGTAGGATCATTTTTGCCAGTAGTCCAGAGAATCGGAATGCAGTAGTGTGTGAAGCGATGAGGTTGGTTGGTGAAATTTGGAAATGATTTGTGGAAATATTCACATTATACTTTTCTCCTCTCTCTAAGGCAGCCATTACAACTGTGCCGTAAAAAACAGATGACCAGCAGTAAAATATCCAATGCTATTTCTTTAAAATCACCTCGAGCTCCATATTATTGAAATGCACCATGTTATTTATGTGTCCAGTGTTGGTACTTAGTCCTGATTAAAACATAAAATGAGCAGTATACTTTATAATCTGCATACCTTTCAGGGACTACCACTCAGGGATTTGCTGCAGCTGTTATCTCTGAGAGAATGTAATTTCGTGGTCTTGAAATTACACCATGAATTTTTTGTATATTGGTGTTTTGTGAACAAGTCTGCTAACTAACCAAAAATGAAAACGGCATTCAGCACCTGTTTTGGTGACTGTAAGGACCACATAATGGAAGGAAGAAATTTGATGATTTGGGTGTAATAAAAGTGTTGGTGCACTGGATGTTGGGCATTTTTAAATGAAACACCTACATTTCCAACATATGTGAAATTCCACTTTAGTCTCAGAGCCCTTTATAGAATTGTTATAGCTGCCAGTGTTTCCTCAGTCTGCTACTATGTTTTTTCCCCATCTTTAAAGAACTAGAGCTATGCACAACTAAATGATTCCGCAGGAGATAGCAGTTTATGGGGAGTGTATTGTTCTTCCATTTGAAGCTTTATACTGCTTTATACCAGCAAACTTTTAAATCATTATTTCCTTAGCACATCTGTTAGGGCAAAAAATAGATTTTTCTCTTCCATTAACAGTCCACATACCATCATTGTTAGTTCTGAAGTTCAGAATATGCTTGGCTTTTTTCTGCCCCAATTTAGAGGCCCTCAACTTTTTAGAAATTTGAGGTACGTCTGATTTTTATGCACATAACTGCATTTTATAGTCAACATTTTACAACTGGTTTTAAATAAGCTGATTCTACATTTGAATTTTGTGAAACAAAAGGAATCTTTATTGGGGGAGCAGTTGTGGTTTCTACCTCTCCCTCCGCGTCAGGTACGGCAGCTCTTTTTGACCATTAAGAGAACAACAGTAGTAGTGAAATGCCTCTCCTTCCCCCTTACTACAACAGCTTTGTGGTTCAGTCTGTGTTAGCTTTTCTTACAAAATTATAATAATGCACATAACGTTCAGCAAAGAATTAAAATATATTTTTTAATTATAATTGAATTGAATTATAAATGAACCAGCTTAATGCTTTGATTTAAATTTGCTTGGTGGGAAGAACGTAGATGCGTAAGAAACCATTATCTTGTAGTACATTCTCCCGCTTAATTTTTATCCTGCTAACAACTCTTAGTTTTGTTCTACAATGGAGAAACATTTCTGATGAATTTTTCAAGTATTTGAGCAAATAGCTGCGAAAGACTTTCTGATCAAAGATGTGGTTTATTTTGCAGGAAAATGACCACCTCAGAGCTGGTTTTATGGGGTTTCTGGGTTTTTGGAGGCTTGCCTTTATTGCTGCGCATGTTGGGCAGACCTTGGGAACCATACTTGGCCCTCATAGGGGCCAGAGAAAAGATGGGGGAGGGAAAACAACCCAAATTTCTGGTGAATCGACTGTTAGCTGGTCACCGCTCACCTGAATGCCTATGCTATGGTTCAGGGTTACCAGACTGTTACCAGGTTGTTGAGGGCTCTTTCTACAACCAACCTGTGCAGCTGTCCTTCATACCTGAAATCTCAGCTATTTTCTAGAAATTTGTGTCATTGCAGGGTTTTTTTCCCCTCCTGTTCTTGCCCATTGCTACAATGTACGAATTCCTGCAGTGTCTTGTTTTTCTTCCCCCACCCCCTGAAAAGTAATAGCAGCTTGTTCCATTTAGTGGTTATTATTTAAACGTTACATTGGCATAGTCTGGCTTTAGGCCTATCTGTAGAGTATCTCCTTTCTCACAATGGGCAGATGTGACATCCCAGATTCTTATTAAAAAAGCTTTAAAAAAATAATAATTCGCAGGACATATTATATGTCTGCTTTTTTTAACCTCCTTTGGGGATTTTGATGGGAAAAGTATTCTTTATTACAGCTTTTGAACACTTGTGTACCCAGTGAAGTCAGGCTGCTTAAGTTTTCCTTTATAAATGTTTTTGCTTTTCCCTGAGGGAATATTAATATGATTTGTGGCTGAACTTTTGAAAGAACAAAGAGCGATTTTCTGGAAGGATCTGCCTTGTGCTGATTAAGACTTTAAGGCATAAATCTTTAAGCCTCCTACTCTAAATTTGAGTACAGTAAATAGATGGTGGGAATCTGAAAATACCCATCTTTAGTGAGCAGCTGGCGCACAGCGAAAGCGGTGGTCAACATTTATGCTCATATGTACCTCTGTACTTTGGGTTTATTTTTCTGTCTGAAGCATTGGTTAGGAAGATCCCACAGAGTAAGCTTCGTGTTTTAAAGTCTGTTTAAGAGTGATTCATCAAATAAGTTACCCTTTGAATAATTTTTTGCAGGCCGATGACAGCAAAACATCGGTAAGGGATCGATTTAATGGCAGACAGTTCATGTCATGGTTACAGGACGTTGATGATAAGTTTGAAAAATTAAAGGTATGCTTCTTTGTCTTTCCACTTTAAAAATAAAAACCAAGCACAACAAAAAAACCCCAACAACTCCAAAGTGAATATGAAGACAAGATGAATAAATAGTGGATTTGCATGCAATACCATAGGCTATTGTAGAGGTTTTAAGGGCAACATAAAGGAGGGTGTAGCTGTATAAAAACCAAACTTTTCTTACTGCATCGTGTAATGGAATAATCTGCAAATTTCTGAATACTTAGTGGGGAAAATTACTCATTGCCACCAGAGAGGCTTGTAGATATTTCTTCTAATTTCAAACTTGTTGCAGTATCTTTTTCATATATTGGAATAACTTCTTTCTCAATTTTAAAACAGACGTGCCTTTTGATGAGGCAGCAGCACGAAGCAGCGGCTTTAAACGCAGTACAGAGACTGGAGTGGCAGCTTAAACTACAGGAACTCGATCCTGCTACGTACAAATCTGTCAGCATTTATGACATTCAGGAGTTTTATGTTCCTCTTGTTGAAGTTAATGATGACTTTGAGTTGGCACCAATATGACAACTAGCATCTTCTGGTCACCCTTTCCCTGGGACAACTAGGGACTGAGGTGCAGTGATACACAAATCTTTGGGGATTTTTTTTTAGGACAGAGCACTTAATTCTGTGGGGATACTACCCTTCTCAATAACTTGGGTGTTCCTTCAGAGAAGTGTGGCACAGCCTCTTGTTCAAACAAGTCGGTTTCCCAGTAACTGCATTATCTGTATTTTAAAATTGCCTGTAGCTTTAGAGCTTATTGCTGAAAAAGATGACGAAACATGGTGAGTTAACAGCGCTGGAAGCTGTTAACAACTAAAACAGCCACCAAAAAACAAATGATACTTAAAATCTGCTGTACGGCTTTGTGTTATGAAACTGCAGTTACAGTTGGACTCCCACAGAAAAACAACGAAAAAGCCTGTGGAAGAAAACGTAAGACTTGGAGGAAAATAGTCTAGTATCTTATTATATTTTGTAAATTGCTGTACAGCTTTCTTTTTGGGGAAAAAAAAAAGGAAAAGATGTAAGATTGTCTTCCTTTTCAAATAATTTATTTTATACATATTGTGCAAATGTAAATAGTCTTGTAATTAATGTTCAAACCTGTATAAAATAGAACTTTTAATTGTAAAACCGTTTTTTGTCTAATGTTTTATTGGACCAAAGTTGTACTTTTTATTAAGTGTAGCGTGTTCCTGGTTGGCCGTTCTTTTCTTTTGTATGGCATGTATTTGATTTAGCTGCTTGTTCCATCACCATAACTGTAAAATAACTGAAACTGAACTGTACTGCATGCTTCACAGAACTCCTAACCCCTTTACTTCAGTAACCAATACCTTAACAACTGTAATATCTACAAAGTCATATTTCATATTAGTCTGCTGTTGTGATGCCATACTATGACTTACTGAACTGAAAATATTTTTGTGTAAAGCAAACAAAAAAGTTTTGCTCTTATATGGTGGTCTCGTAATAGAGCCTATTTTTTCCAACAAAATGCCTTTGAATGAAAATTCTTAAATTGTATATTGTCTATTTTAATATTAATCTATGGAAGGATCTGTAAATAGTTGTAAATACAATGTTTAATAAATTTTATTGGTCATGTTATCAGTTGGAGTTTCTTAATATTGTAACATTGATACAGTATCACATCTTGCCATTCCTGAAGTACATAAAGAGGCTGAGTGAAAAGCTGAAAAAGAAATCCCATGTTGTGAAATTTAATGCCTCTTTTTCTTCTTAGCACCCTTAATGAGCAGAGAGTTAATTATTTATTAGTAGGAGGTTACAGATATTCATGAGAAAGATTTGTTACCCTTTAGCCCATAAATTATTCAGGAATGCTTGGGATCTGATGTCCATGAAATTACTTCTGACAGAAATGGGGCTTAGGCAACAGACACGCTTACCTGGAAAAGAGATGTAAAGTGCTTGGTGGGAGCTGATGCTTAATTGCTATTTGAACTACTACGGAGTACGTACTCCTTAGGCTGGCATGAATGCCCAGGGTGCCTTTCTTGTGGTGGGGAGCAAACAGGCATTGAACAAGAAGGGACTGTGGGTAGTAGGATCCTTTCCTGTGCACATCACTGCTAGTTCCAGTCGAGAGTAACGTAATAATAACTCAAGCACCGTAAACCCAATTAATGTGTAGTTCCTGCCCTGTAACTTTTTTTTCCCAGTTTTAATTTGTTAGGTACCTGTGGAAGAAGTTGTTCCTGCTTTTATATAGGAGTGCCTTCCCGACATCACTCAGAATTGAAGATGTGCTCAGGAAAATGTGAATATTATTCTTCCGAAAAGAAAACATTCTTCTGAGAGTAGCTGTAAAGTTTTAAGATAGATAATACAGAAATCTGTGTTACCTGCTTTAAAAGACAAGGGAGGAAATGGGAAAAGCCACAAGTGTTAACAACTAGTAAATGCGTGTTAGGTTACTTCCACTGGATACTAAAAAGTTATATATTTGCAAGTGGGAGATCCTGATCCAGGCGTTACGAAGGATGGGTTACGAATAAGTCAAAGAATTGCGTAAAGAACAGGAAGGACAAACTGGGTTGCAGGAGCATTGGCTGTGCAGGTGACAAAAATGCTTGGGGTGCAGGAGACAACCGGGAGCATTTATCACTGGGACTCGGCATGGTTGTACAATGATACCTCAGTGGGTCCGAGTCCACTGGGGCACCCACTGTGACACAAACGGGAGCAGGATGGCACTGGGGTGCCATGGCAGCTCCGCACTCCCGATGGCAGCAGGAACAGCCCCACAGGCCTTTGGGACCTGGCAGGAGTGCAGGGGGTCAGGGTGTCCTGTAAAACGGAAAGTTCATCCTCTGGACGCACGAGCAGAAACAGGTTTGTGATAAAAGTGGTTTTGCAGGAACCCGTTTTACAAGGAGATCCAAAGACGGGTGTCGCTTAGGGTGAGACCGTGTCGTCTTTACAAGGAGAGGCGATTTCCTGTCATTGGGGCTGCGGAACAGATTTTGTGTTTTACAGTTGCGGCTGCTTAGCAAAAGTTGCTCAGAAAACAGGACTGACGAAGTGTTTCAGTCCTCAGACAGCGATCTCCTGGCATCTCCCACAGGAATGCAGGATTCGTTCCAGTTGTGTAATTTATCCGTTTTCCCAAGTTTCCTGAGGGACAATACGTGGTGTGTCGTTTAAGGACACCCCGCTGTGGATTTCCTTCAACGGAGAGGTGCGGGGGGGGGTCAGAAGAAGGGATCGGATGAAGCAGGGTACCAGCTCGCTGGGGCAGGGTGGCCGTGCTTCCTGCGCGGGGAGCGGCTCCCAGGAGCCCTGAAGGCTGCCCGGAGTTTCCAAGTCCCCGCCAGGTTCCTTCTGCGTTTTCCTCCTGGGGGCCAGACTCGTCACCTCGGTCCCCGCGCCGGCCCGGTGGGAGGATGCCGCCGCCCGAGACCCTGCGCGGGGCTGCCCCACAGCCCCGGCACCCTCCTCCGCGGGCACGGCTGCTGCGGATTTACCGCCAGCCTCCAGTGCCCGGCGCGCTGCCGCAGCCAGCGCCGCTCCCCGCTCCCCCGCTCCCTCTCCTCTCAGGGCTCGGCCGCAGCTCCGGGCGCGGGGCTGCCCCTCGCAGCAGCCGCTCGGTGGCACCCAGCGCCCCCGGGCTGGCTCTCGCCCCTCTCCCGTCTCCCCCCACGACCTCCGCGCTCTCCCCTGCTCGCACCCGGCTCGGGGGCGGATCTCACCCGCGCCCGCAGCGCCCGGGCTCCGCGGCTCCAGCCCCCGCCCGCCCCCTTCCCCGCTCCGCGCAGCCGCCGCCCGCCGGGCCCGAGGGTCCCGCGGCCGGCGGCGGGAGGAGGGTCCTGGCGCCTGACGGTGCCCCGAGGCGGGGCGAGCGGAGGCCGCGCCACCGCCTCCGCGCTGCCTGCGGCCGAGCGGGGAGCAGCGGCCGAGGCGTGCGGGTGCTGCCGCCGCTGCCGGAGCAGCCAGAGCCGCCTGCGGAGCGGGGGGTGCCGGCCCGCCGCGCCGTGCGGTGAGCCAGCCGCCGGGGGGCGGGGGGCGGCGGGGCCGCGGGTGCTCCTTTGTGGAAGGAAAGTTTCGGGGCCGCCCTGCGCAGCCGGGCCGGGGGAGGAGGAGGAGGAGGAGGAAGGAGGAGGCGGCGGCCGGGCCCCGCTGCCGGGGGATGGGGGATTCGGCGGCGCTCCCCGCGCGGGGCAGGCGGAGCGCGCCCTGTCACCGGCCTCCGGGCTCCTGGCGGGGCCGCCTTTGCGGCCCGGGCCTCCCGAGCGCGGCGGGGAGCGGTCCTGGGGGTGCTTCCGCCGCGGGGTGCGCCCGGGCCGGGCCGGGCGGGCAGGGTCCTGCGCGGGGGGAGCGGGCGCGGGATGAAAGTCGCGGGAAAGGAGGAGCAGGGGGCGCGCCCGGTCCGGTGCTCCCGGGCACCGCCCGGGCTCCGCTGCTCGGGCCCCCCTTCGGTAGGGCAGCCCCCGGCCGCGGCGGGCGCCTGCATCGCGCACCCGGCCGAGCGCGCCGCCTGCCCCGCGGGCTGGAGCCGCCCGTAGCCGAAGGGAAGCTCCCTTTGCCCCGGGTGCCGCGGAGGGGAGGCGGTGCCCCGCTGGCGAGAGGGAGCTCGGGTTCTCCGAGCGTGGCTCGGAGGCTCCCGGTCCTGCCCGGGTGCAGATGGCCGTGCGCCCGGCACGGCGGGGTCGGCAGTGTTTAGTAACCATTGTAAGACCGATCTGACACGGGCTTAAATGTCGGGAGCGTGCCTTACTTAGGTGTGGGCTCATTTTCTCCCTTTCACATTTGCCAGTCGCTCATTGAGAGCGGTGGGGGTTTTTTACTTCGTAAAGCAGAAGAACATTTCTAGATACCAAAAGAAAGAAATCCAGGGCCCCATCAGCATTTTTGCCCCCTTAGGAGAACAATACAGGCTCACTGTAAGCTTGACCAAACATGGGCTGCCTTTTATTATACGCTGGTACAGTGCCTAGTGCAACACGGCCCTCTTCTGCCGGGGGCGCACATGCTGAGCAGGAGTGGAAGCTCGGTGGCACACCACTAATCATCGCCGGGCCCGTAACAAATACCACCTGCCGACAAGCTGGCTTTGCACAAAGGGGGAAAGGTGGAATGCTTTGAACCAGCCCAGCTCTTCTGCCTGTTTGAAGTAGCAGATGCTCGTCTTCAGCTGACTTCAGTCACTTGTTTGGCTCTTGAAAGTCATTCGGAGACCCCGGAACTTTATGTTTTTGAAGTATTGGTGTCTGTACCTAACAAAGACGGAAGCTGACAGCGTTGTGACTGAGCTGAGCGCCGGTGTGACATCTAACTGCTGGTTAAAGATGACACGGCAGCTTAACCTTACACGTGGTAAAAGGCTGCTGTATAGCTTTGGTCCTGCACACCTGTGCCTACCTTTAGCCTGAGGGCATACTACAGGAAACCTACCCTTCTGCTTTATGCATTGACAGGATTAGGTCTTCACTGGTGGCTTTTCTCTTCTGAGGCGTTTTTTTGTCACCGCTGCTTATAGGGTGTCCTATTCGACACTGCAACGTTGAGATTGTTCACCTTAAGTTTATTGTCGCATTAATGCGTAGGTGCAGTAGCTGAAAGCTTCAAATAAACAAACTAGCTTCAAGGAGGAGGGGCTGGGTTTGATGTTAAGCACCCCAATTTGACCCGGTATTAATCTCTATTAATGTTTATTGAAGGATCCGCAGGGGAAGGGAATTGCAGGATTTAACTTGTGTGCCAATAGCCCTTTCAGTTGCTGTTTCTTATTTCAGTGCTGGTTGAAGGACTTGTGAAAATCACTCACCTGCAGCAAACATGAGGTCGCAGTACATCACGGCGCCCACCGTCACCATCCTCCTCTTCCTGCTGTGGACCCAGTCCTCAACAGGCTGCAATAAGGCTCTCTGTGCTAGCGATGTCAGTAAATGCCTGATACAGGTATGAGTCCTGTTTATTTGCTTTTCTGTGTTTCAAGACACGGTTCTGAAGGTGTCTCTTGAAAAGCTCCAGTGATACAAATAACTGGATTTTATGTTAAATAATGTGCTTTATAGAAGCAAATCTGGTCTCCTGCATATATAAATGCAGATTACCAACCGTTTCATAGATAATGTTAAGTGCGTGCATCAATGGACATGTTTCATAATGGAAACATTTTCCAGTTGAGGATTATGATTGCTGGGTTATTGTTAGAAGCCACTTCCAGTCACACTCTTAGTTTTCAGTCTCTTCTTTATTAGTGGTGTTATGAACAAGCAGCAATTTAAAACAGACGTTCTGTTAGAAAGGTTTCTGTGGGCAATTGTACTTTTTAAAGTTAAGTGTGACACCAGAAGTTCGTATGTGCTTACAGTGCTCCCGTATCTTTTGAGGTGTTCTCCTTATCTACTCTCTCAACTTGCAATCTGTCTGCCTTCTTTTACCTCCTGGCCCAGGCAGAGGGTCAGTACTTGATGTCTGATGCCCTCCACAACATCAGGTTTGTACAGTCAATTAGAAGATGCCAGGTTAGTTGGGGCTTTGAGCGACCTGGTCTAGTGTGAGATGTCCCTGCCCGTGGCAGAGGGGTTGGAACTGGATGATCTCTGATTCTAAAGGCTCACATGAGAGAACGAACACAAGTAGGGACCAAACTCGTCTTAGGGTCCTGAGGGGCATTCAGGAAAGCTTTTTGATCAGGAAGGACTGACATCTACCAATGGCGATGAGCAAGCTCTGAAAGCGTGCGAGTCCACCTAAAAAGCATAAAATCCAAACAAACCGAAAACCCCAAACCACACAGATGTTTAACTCAAGTCCAGATGCTGCTTTTGACTTGCTGTGTGTCTGTCTTCAGTGAAAGAAACAGACTGAGACCAGGTTGCTCTTAAAGCAGGAGTTAAGCAGGAGTTGTTCTTGCTGTGGCAGCACATATACTAAAATTGGAATGATGCAGAGATCAGCATGGTCCCTGCACAAAGATGACATGAAACGTTCCATATTTTTTTGGTGATCTTAAAGGTCTTTTCCAACCTAGCTGATTTGAAGGTTCTGTGTTTCTAAGAGGTACGGTGGGCAGCAGGACGAAAGTGTCTTTTCTAGCAAAATTGCAAGTGGGTCTGGTAGCTACCAAGTATTTATTTATCAGTGGTGTATTGAGCATGCTTCTTGACCCCGTATTGGAAAAAGGAACCTCGATACGGTCACTTGCAGCTTCTTTTAGAAGAAACTGCTTCTTTGTAAGTTGGAAATGCAGTAGCAGAGAGCACAAGTATCACGCGGTGGTAATGTGCTAGGACGCTTACCGTAAATATATGGTCACAGTCTGAAAAGTGGTGCTGAGGTGGCATGAAGCATTTCCGTGCTTGCTTCATTTCACTGGCTTCTGTATAAAATTTGTCTGGTTTACAAATAAAAATACTCGTCAGATTCGCAGGTCCATCCTGTGAGATGAAGACTGACTGCAGGCTGGGCTGTCTTCTCTCTGGCGTCTGCACTGCTAGAGCTCAGAAAGAAAAACCCCCAGAAATGGAAATTGCTGCTTCTCCTTAGCCCCACCATTGCCTGTGGAGTTGTTAAATAAGGGAGCAAGAAAGAGGCTTTTACTTTTTCAGAGACAGTGCCAGTACTGTTGTTGGTGCGGTTGGCATTGTGCACTGCCACAAACTGATGCACTCAGAAATTCCTTCGGTTCCATTTTTTCATATCACCTTGTAGGTCTGAAACCTTTAAAAAGTACGGTGCCAGTTGTGCACTGGATGTACGAGCTGTTTGAACAGCAAGCGCAGTGGTACAGATCTCTTGATCTGGGGGAAAGCTGTTGGTCCAGATGAAGGGGAAAACAGGAGAGACCTACTGTCTCCTTTTCCTGTGATGCTGATGGAGCCCACAGGCGTCTCCTTCCCAAGTAATCACTTAGCTTTTATCAAGCCAAGCTTGAGACAGTCAGCATTTAAACTTCATTTTTATGAGCTAGTCTGAAGAGAGTACATGGTGGAGAAGTGGAGCTGATGCTGCTGGAGTCCCTCCTGCTGGGATCAGCCGAGGTTCAGCACTGCCTGGAGGTGGCTTGCACAGCTCTGCTTTCTTGGATAATGTTGGCATCTCTGTGGCGACACAGCCCTGTGCATGCAGATACCCCTTTACTGCTTTACCTGTTGTAGTAGACGTGTTCTCTCCTTGCATAGGTGATGTGGAATCCCTTTCTAAAGCGTTTCCTTAAAATCCAAACTGTAGCAATTCTCTGAGACCCTAAAGTAACCCGCGCCATGTGAATTGTGTATGATTACGGTTACAGAATGCCACTGTTCAGTTTCCCTGTCTGGCAGCTCTCTTCCTGCAAACAGGCCTGACATACCTGTCAGCATTCATTCTTCACAAAAGAACAGATCAGGTCAGACTGATTGTCACTATGAAGGCTTCTAAAGCTTTGACTTAGAGCAGATGAGTATATCCATGTTGGGTTTTTTTTCCCTTTAAACTCTTCTGGAGAAATCTGAACTGACAATAGCATCGAGTGAGTTTTCTTGACTACTGCATGACATTTTTCCCTCACCTGTTTTTATGACTGTTCTAGTTTGGCAAAATCTGTGGCTTGAGACCAAGATAATGTCACTCAGAGGCAACTGGGGAGCAAACAGAACGTGGATGTTTGTCATCTGTGTCTGCGTGCGGAAAGCGAGGCTGCCTGTCTCAGAGACATGACGAGACAGAGGACCTGCTCTCTGAAGAAGCATACGGTCAACATAAATATTTTTGCCGGCACGGCTTGAAGTCAGTGCAGTCATTGCTGCCACTCCTTGGAGCTGCTCTGCTGAAGGGTGGTCCCTACATAAATATTTATTTCATTAGATCCAAAACAGAGCATGAGATCAACAACTTGCGTGCGTTCAGCTTTCCGTCTGCATCTTGAGGCTTTAGTTTCCTTGGTGCTCTTGTAGGCTAATTCTTGGGTTTCTGTAAGCAAAGTCCTATGAGAAAACAGCTTGAGGCATCTCCCTCTATGTAAGCTTGGCTTTCTCAAAAAAGCCTTTGTGGCTTCCTGTAGTTGTTGAAGGAGTTGTAGATTAAGACTTGGGAGTGTGGAGAGCGGGACCTCAGTATTAGCTCCCTTGAAGGCTCCGAACATAGCTCCTTCCTATGTCGTTGGGATTGGAGCACTGAAGTCAATACCTGACTGTTACCTTGCTCTTCAGGTAGGCCACCCAGGCCGGGTTGCACACAACGTGTGCACTGCAGTATTTATTCCAGCACATCTGTTGCCGACTTGAACGCCTGGGTGGTTGTGATGCTCCCATGTGTGGAGGAGATGGGAAGACCAGCTACGCTCACTGGGTGGAGTGTGTCTGGGCAACACGGAGGAGATCCTTGAAGGCAGAAACCTCTAGGATGGGACGTTCCCACAGCTGTTCATAGCACACGGGTTTGAGGTGAGCCCCAGGCTAGCTCTTGCAGTGCAGAGCTACCTGCAGTTGCCAGGCTGGAGTAGTACGTCCATGTTGTGCTGGAAGCCCAGCTTTGCTGTCTCATGTGACAGCTCTTTAAACTGCTGCTGTCTGTAGGAAACTAACAGTGCTGCAGTTCAGGCGTGGAGTTCAGATCCTTCTGCAGAGGGGCTGTTTTGTGGAGAACACGGTTTTCTCTCCCAAACACAACCTGCCTGCAGGCACCTCAGCTGGTGTGGTATCGCTCTGATGAAAACCTCTCTTCATCTTTTTCGTCACCTCCTGTTAAACTTGTGTACAAACTTGTCAGCTTGAAAGGGTTTCCCAGACTTTTTAACCCTGTGGTATGAGACGAACACCACTCCTTAACTTCAGGGCTCAGGCATCCAAAGACTACTTCTTGTGTGTATGTTGTCGCTGTAGTAGGTAACGCAGCTGGGTTAACAAAACAGCTCTGGCTGGTTTGCTTCCAGGAAACTTTCTGTTATTAAACTGTTGTAGGAAAAAGCCATTAGCTCTTTTTCTTTCACTCCCCCTTCCAGTTTGCAGAGATGTTGCCAATGCCTCCAGGTCCTGTTTCTCACTGCACTGAGAAAACAGTCTCTGTCATTTAGAGAAAGCTTTGAAAAACAGGCAGATGTTAAATACCTTGTAAGGATCTTGATTTGCTCTCTGGAGCAGAAGTGTCTTCATTGTACAAACATGCCCGCTTCCTATTCAGTGCTGTATTTTTAGACTGAGCAGCTTATTTCTTGCCTAGCAAAATACATTCTCCGATGCACCTTCGGTAGTTCAGCTTGGGAAGTTGCCAAGCAGACTTATGAGTAATATTTTCTTCCACTGACGCCTCGCCACCCCCAAGCCATCAACAAGGGACGTTTCTCATTCTGCCTCGCTTCACCCACGTCTCATGTAAGCGTTCTTTTAAAAAGATGTATCTGTACAAGTATCCAGTGGGGATGAGTCAGGCAGAAGGACTCAAAGGTGGTTAAGGAAACCGTGTACATGCAAGCACACATATGGAAGAACAGTTATTGCCCTAAAGAGCCTGTCAGACTCTGAGAAGGGGGGGGGGGGCTGAAGAAATGTGCAGAAGACAAATTAATTACATTGCTCTTTCCTCCCTCGTCACCCTCCAAATTACTACTACTAGTAATGATAATAATAAAAGAAAGGCTTAAAAAATTGCACTGCTCATAAGCCCTACCTACAAAATGAATTTGTTAAAATAACTGGTAGGTATAATGATGCCATCCCAAGATAATGCTTACACACAGAGATGCTAAGCAGACATTTTTTCCCTGTGTTGCAAGCACGGAACTCAAGGTTGCGTTTAATTCTGTGAGAATACTCATAGAAAACTGCAACAACTTAAATTTAGTGAATCTTCTGGCTTTGATCCGCACATTATGTTTAATAGGTTATGGAGAATCCCATCCTCCCACGAGCTGGTTTGTTGGTGTTGCAGTGTCTTTAGTAAGTGTAAAGTTGTTTGCCCAGTTTTCCTGTTGAAGAACAAATATGTAGGATATTTGTAATGCCAATGTGTGTTGATAGTATTCTCTGGCCAAGGTAACAGTACTCTGCTCGTGGTTGGTTTTAAAGTTATTTTATTGAGGCTCTTTGTTCTCAAGGCTGACACAATCTGTTTATCAAACAGTAAGATAAATATTTAGCAAGTGCATCATTCATTCACATAAGTCATCTTTCTAAGTTTGTGGTGTTTCCTCTTGTGGAAAAATTTGTATCTCTTACTAACAAGCCTGCTTTTCATC
This sequence comes from Lathamus discolor, assembly GCF_037157495.1. NCBI lineage: Eukaryota > Metazoa > Chordata > Aves > Psittaciformes > Psittacidae > Lathamus > Lathamus discolor. The sequence continues at coordinate 107,274,402 of NC_088885.1, read as the reverse complement.
TTTCACTTGGAAGCAGCACAGTAATAGATGGCGTTAATAAATTCTGAGGATGCAGAAGTAAAAAATCTTGGAAGCTTTCCCCTCTGTAAATAAATATTAGAGACCCACAAAGGCCGCATGTTGCGGAAATGCATGTGGAGCAGCAGTTCATGCTCAGTCAGTCAGTGGGGCGAACAGCTCACATTAAAGTGTGCAGGCGGCAGCGTTACGTAGCACATAGAATAGTTTGTGAATTTTGTTTCTTTGTGGGCTTCAAGTAGATTTGTGATCTGGGATGAAGTGAGTGGAAGGCAAATAAGAAGTCATTTATACTACATTAAGACATTGTAGTGTGCCTGCAGCACGTTTTGGGGTTTGTTCAGTTTTAGCTCAGAACAGGCAGTGTTGCAGCTTCATATGCTGTATTCTTAAACCCCATCCCCTGGCCAGACCTTGGTCTGGCCTCTCCCTCTGAAATGCACTCATTGGTCTCCTGTTGGTTCGTGTGAGCTGGCGTGAGTGAGGGGCAGTCCCTGTGCCAGTGGACATCTGCATTTGGTGGTGTTGCCGAATAGAGAACAGGGGTTGTACACAATCAGGTGCATATCTGTGCCTTGCCTAGCAAATGCGCTCCTAATGTTTGGTATAAAAATGTCTCTTTCTCCCCTGCCTGATGCTTCTTAACAACAGCAAGCAAAGAACTATTTAAAAACTGAAATTGTGCCCCTTTGGCTTCTTTCCAACGTGCTACATCAAGACTTTGCGAATGATGTTTGTGTCTGCCTGCAAGGAGTGCTGTCCCTGACCCAGCTGTGGTTACCTGAGGTGGAGGCTCTGGTGGTGACTCCAGGTTGGGAGAATTTCACACCAAACCCTCTTCCTGCCCTTCCCTCCTGTCCATGTGGGTCTCTGGGCCACACCACAGCATGTCACTCCCCTGCCTCTGGCGAGTGAGATCAAAGAGCAAGGGTGGGAGTCACCTTCTCCCTGGCCCAGTGCACAGCAGAGATTTGCCGATGACTCTTCCAGTACAGCCAGGGCTGGGAAGGATCCCATGGTCAGTGTTTCCAGTAACGGGATGTTGTTTTCTCACCAGTTGTGCGTAACGCGATAGTAAGGCAGACGTCATCACAACCAAATTCTTAGACAGGACGACCAAATGTGACTTCTTGGCTGTTCACTTTTTGCGCGGTGGTGTAATTCAAGCCTGTATTATTGCCATGTAGCCACAGTCTTTTGGCCAGACTGGAATTATGAGTATGGATTTGGGATAGAGGGAAGGAGACCGCCTGGTTTTTGAATTTTCTTCATCCGTGCAGACTATTTCCATGCTTTGAGGTCCACAAGTCTCCAGCAGGTTTGCTAAACCAGCGCCTTCAGGTTTAGGTGATACAAAAAGAAAGGTTTGTCTTCTTGCTTCCATGCCTGATCTGTCTTTTTGGCTTAATAACGGTTAAAGAAAAGTAAGTGTGTGTGCCATTGCACTTTCTGGAGGTTGCAGAAGTCTTTCGTAATAGCAAAAAGGAATCAGCTGGATGTGGCTGGGGAAAATAATCTGGTCACTAATATTGGACAAAATCCTGTGGTCAGATGACTTAACTGAGTAAGTTCCTTTGAGAATCCATCAATAGTGTGATGGTAGATGTCATGTATCTTCTGGAGCATGTGCATGTGGCTTACAGTAACTTTTTTAGCTAAATTATAATGTACGCGCACTATTTATATATGAAGAAACATCCTTCTTTGAACTTCCTGTTGTGAAAACATTCCAAGAACTTGTAGATTCTGGCATATATGGAAGTGCACACACCTTTCCCATGAATAAACGTAAATGGGAGATTTAGGTTCGATATAAGGAAGAAGTTCTTTACTGTGAGGGTGATGAGGCACTGGCACAGGTTGCCCGGGGAAGCTGTGGCTGCCCCCTCCCCGGCAGTGTTTAAGGCCAGGCTGGCTGGGGCTTTGAACCTGGTCTTGTGGAAGGTGTCCCTGCCTGTGGCAGGGCGTTTGGAACTAGGTGATGTGTCAGGTCCCTTCCAACCCAAACTGATCTCTGCTTCTAATAGGATTTTTTTCTCTTCTAAATGCTGACTTCAGATTTGTCTTCAGAATGTCACCTTTAAAAAACGTAACAAACCCAAAGTTGCAAAAGTTCTTTTTTGTAAACTAAAGTAAGTTCTTTGGCTGGAACTATTGTCCCGTTTACTCACTGCATTAGAGCACTAAGCTTTTTTAATGCTGTAATTTGAGTTGTGGCTTGAGGAAGAATTGCTCTGCTGTGTTCACATTTTACATCTGGGATTGCTGCACTATAACGAGTTTCTGTTGTTTTCAGGAGCTGTGTCAGTGTCGCCCCGGGGAAGGGAATTGTTCCTGCTGCAAGGAGTGCATGCTCTGCCTGGGCACCCTGTGGGATGAGTGCTGTGACTGTGTTGGTAAGTTTGTGTTTCTTTGGGATTTTCTTCTATTTTAAAGTGCTTCCTCCCGCTACGTGCTGAGCTCACAGTCTTATAATAGAAGTAAAACACTGGGACAGAATCTGTGCTTTAAACATCTTGCAGCTCATTCTGTGGGCACTGAATAAGTTACTGTGGGGAGCCAAACACTGGAAGGCTGTATCTGCCTTGTGGAGTGGCCGTAGGCCAGGTTTTGCTTGGTTAATGTCATCATAACTGACTATTAATTTTGTCTCTAAAACACAAACTCCTTTCTGAATCATCATCTTGAGGAAATTACGCAGCACCTGGTTCATGGGGTTGGATGCTGTACGGAGGTTTCTAACTGTGAAGTGTACTGACAGATACCACACATGGACAATTTTAGGTTACAGCTCCCTTGTGAATTCTCGGGACTAATAGGATATAGCTATGGCCAAAGTTTTCCTCATTCTTGTATTTGCAAAAAAAGCTCTTTGTGGAGGATGAGAAGGAGGCATACAAGTTCCTACTGTAAGATTAGCTGTAGGATAGCCTCAACAAGAACAGTGTTATTACTAACAGGTAGTGTTTAGAGTGCCCAGATCTTTGAAAGTGAATGATGCCCCTGCTTGAAGAGGATGTATTCTAGTTCCATCTCTTGTTTTAAATGTATTGGAAGGCTTTGTCCTGTGGTTGCTGGAAGTCTCTCTCTGCAGCCATTCAAAATCCTTCTGGCTTCTGTGAAAGGGATGCATCTTGAGCGTTGTACCTGCTCTCAGCTTCTCTGAAGCTGGCTGAGTCTTGTCTGAATTCATGAAGCTGTTTAATGTCAAAATGCTCCTTTTCAGCCCATTGTCTCTTCTGTTCCATCACGAAGTGAATAGGCTTTCTGACATCCTGCTTTCTGTTTGGTTCTGGCTAGCTTACCTTTGCTTTACTCTTCTTCAGTAAGCAGTGGACTGGCATGGTCCTGCACATGTGTGATTCTCCCCAAAGGCATTAAGTGTTTTCAGCCCCTGCACCGGTGGAGGATATACATTTAGAAAGAGGCCCTAGAGTTTGTTTTTTCTATTAGATCTTGGGCTCCCATCCCCTTTGCCCTTCCAGCATCATCTTGTGTTGGCATATTCAGTCGTAAGAGTGAGGAATAGGATAGTAGACTTTTTTCCCAGTTCAGAACGGTTGTTTCCTGTAGAAATCAAGGCATAGTGTGCCAGTATCCTCTAGGGAGAGGAAAGACCTGTCCCTAGGGATTGTGAAGAAAGCAAGCAAACTCCACACACAGGTGATTGGTTGGGTTTTCCTTCCAAATCTGCAAGTTACTCCCTGTTGTGCTGCTGTTCCCATGGTGTTATCCAGGACAGAAGATAATGAGGCTTCAGGTTCAGTTTCCTAGTACCGAGTAAACTAAACCATCTCCTGATGGTTTTGCAGGTGCCTCAGACCTTGTTGGTTCTATGGTATAGTCCTGTTCTTCTCTTTAGCTTAGGGTCATCCTTCCTGTAGCCATATTCAAATGAAGAAAGAGGAGCGTATACCATACCCAACTCCCTGGAGACAGTTCATGGCTGATACTTGAGCTGATATTTAAGTCTCTTTAAAAGCTGACTATGTCTAATGTAAAAGCAGATGAGTTGTCGTGTCTTAAACGTCATGTCTGCTCTGGAGTCAGGAATTACCTCCTATCATGCAGCACTGACTTTACTGATGCTCGGTCAATGCCCTGTGTTTTGTGTGGATGTTAGCTCCCTTCTCTGAGAGGGAAAATGACACTGGAGAAGGGAGAACAGCAACAAGTTCCTCTGTCCTTTATTTTTCTAAGCTTTGTGAGTTAAGCTCTTCTAGTCCCTCCTGTAAAGGCTTGTCTGCTTCCATCATTTCAATAGCCTATTTCTGCATCTTCTCATCCATTTCAAAGCAGTAATATAGACATGTTTGTTCTTGACCAGTTGCTCATATAAGTTTTTTATTTTAATTTTATGATAATTATATATAAATATAATTAAAATACTTGTTAAAATAGTAAGAGGGAAGGATCTTTGTGGAATTAGCAGTTACCCATTAAACTATGAGCGATGGTTTCTTGTTACCATCTTAAGGTAATGTTTTCATACTGCATTGGTGCACACACGAACTCATACACATTCTGCAATACTCTAATAACAGTCTGGGTGTTGTTTTTCTTGTGTATCCTTCTTACCAGTGAAATCTATTTTCTGAATCCCACCTGACAGAGGGGGCCCCTAGAAAGGCTCATTGGTTTCCATTTCACAATGTTCGTACAGAGACATCAACTAAAATATGTCTCTTGATGTACCTGTACAAAACCCTTACCTGGTTTGGTATCCTCCCAATTCATTTTCAGGTGGGCATGCTTTATTCCAGTTGTATGATGAGTATTCCATGTGCTTACTAAGAAGCATTAATGCAGGGATAGAAATCTTTAGTTAAAGCAGTGAGTCCAGGAACGTCTTTGAAGACCTTTTTATAGGAGCAGACTGTCTTGTGGTGTTCTTGTTATTAAACACTGGTAATGCTAACCACTTGCTTAGGATTTGCCAGATTTCATACTCATCATCATGGATGAACTTCCCTCTGCTTTGTTCATTATGGAAATCCACCTCCTTAGATTGTAAAGATTGTGGGTTTGTATAAGGTTCCAGTTAAACATGGTTTCTGAAGCTGTAGTCCTAATGTATCTGCAGGGCAGGAGATGCTTGGGTTGTGTGGAACAGGTTGTGTGGAACAGGTAGTCTTTGAATATTTATGTCCTATATTGCTTTGATACTTTAAGGATTGGTGTGCTTTGCAGCTGTAGCTGTCTAAAACTGTGTCTGTGAAACTACCCAAAATGTTATCCAGATGTACATGAGGAAAATGGATTTGTGTGTCTCTTGCCCGGTGACTTCTAATAGTATTTTATGGCATCTGAGTTTAACTGCCTAGGCAGATACAACTTTTCTTTCTAACCTTGATTGTTTAAGTGTTAGATTAAATCAAGATACCCTTCAGTTTCATTGCTAGCAATAAATGTTAGTTATGTTAGCGTTTAAATGGTTAATGAAAAACTAGCACCTGCATTGCACATCACAAAAACACTTTGTAGGAAGTGGCAGAGAGAGAAAAGATTACAAAGTTTCAAAAAAGATACCACAAAAGACGTTGAAAAATAAGGAAGAGGTAAGCTGGAAACAAGCATTTTGCCTGTGGTGACCCCTCCAACTAAGTAGCAAAACGAGGTTCATCTGGGCTATCTCTAAGCGGGTAAAGTAATGCTGCCTCCTTGCTCAGTCCTGATAGTGATCTTTGCGTCTCTGGCAGATGACTAAAAAGATCTAGAGCACTGCTGCAGCAGGTGAGATCAAATACTTGAATTGTGATCAAAAGTTTCATGTACCTCAGGACTTGTCAAGATACTATCTTCATCCAGTCGCAAGCTTTCATTCCAGATTCATGCTAGTATCGATTATACTGTGCTTTGTCTCTTTTCCCAGGGGAAACAAACCTTCCATTGAGATCTTCATATTCTAAACTGTCATTCTAGCATAAAAAGGGAAGTGAAGTGCTGTTTGGACGAGGTTTTTCTTTTCACTTGGATCTCACAAGTTACAGGTGTGTGTTGTGGAAGTCTGCAGAGATGTGAAACCTGCCATTGCAGAAAGCTCCTCCTGCTGTACTTGGTGGCAGTTCTGCTATTGAGCTGAGAGTGCAATATGTATGAAAGGGCTCTGTTCTAAATGTTCTAAGTATTCCTGCCTGTTTCAAGGAGGAGTTCAGGGAGTTTCATGTAACTTATTGTTTCATTCCTCTGCAGGTATGTGCAATCCTCGCAATTACAGTGACACACCTCCAACATCCAAGAGCACTGTTGAGGAGTTGCATGAACCAATTCCTTCCCTTTTCCGGGCCCTGACGGAAGGGGATACTCAGCTGAACTGGAATATTGTTTCCTTCCCTGTGGCAGAAGAACTGTCACACCACGAGAACCTCGTTTCCTTTTTAGAAACAGTGAACCAGCCACAGCATCAGAACGTCTCTGTTCCAAGCAACAATGTCCACGCACCTTACTCTAGTGACAAAGGTATGAGTGTAGTGTCCTTCCTCTCATCTCTTCCAGGAGCCTTCTTGGTGCATATTCTATGCTTGTCTCTGCTCGCTTCTTCTTTTCCCATAAAAAAGTGTGAAAAGTTCGGTCTAATTTCTAGCGTGAAGTAACAACAGGAGTGAGGCAAAAGTATTGAGGAACACGCAAGATGGTGTTAAAGTGTCTGATGATCTTAGAAGATGCTGAACCACATGAGTTTATTACATCTACAGTTCTTCCTGTGGCATGAGGCAGATTGTCCATGTTATTTTGCGCGCACTAGCATATAAGCAGTTACATGTATCTTAGGAGACGGGACAGACAAAAAACTGTGAAACCGAACCATGTATGTGTGCAGAGGCAGGCAACTGAAACACATGGCTTCAGAGGTTTGAGAAAGCCACGTGCCATAAACCATTGTATCTGGAGTAGGTGTTTGTTTCTTCCATCTGAGCTGACATAACTTGAACTCTTTAGGAGGATGGTTTGTAGTAAAGCTGAGTAAGATTAGCAAGATCGCTCTTTATGTTGAGGAGGGATATGTGACAGACAATCTTAAAAATAAGCAATCTGGGGACTCATTGCTCTTACTTTTATATCAAGGGTCTTGTATTCTTACCTGCACTTTAGAGGACAGACTTCAGAATATGGTTGGGGAGTGAGGGAGAGGATGAGAAATTTGAAATAGTGACAACAGTAGCATAAGAAAGAAAAATACTCTCTGCTTCTTGGTTTCCATACTGAGCCTGAAGTACTTTTCCCTGCAAATCATTACATTAGACTTAAAAGAATCTCATAAACAGTTCATAGGGAAACTGCTGCTTAACAGGGAAAAAAGAGAGTCTGATTTGCTTTATTAGTGTAATTAATGCTTTGCTTACTTCCCAACACACGCTTTAAATAATCATTACCCCATACGTTGCCGTTGTGATGGCTCTTTTATCTTATCAATGAAAGATACCTTAATTGATGGACACGCTGCTTTGCCGTGCCATTGTGAACCTTTGACCTAGTTACGTTTGTGAGTAGGACTGCTGTTGATTAAATGGGACCGTAATGGCAACATCTCTAATTTCCTTTGGTTAAGGCATGTTAGAAAAATAAATTAACTCCAGAACTGGGAAACCAGATGGTCAGAAAGCATCTCATTCATATGTTTTTGACGTTATTAAAACCTTTGCTTGCCATCATGAGAATGATGCAGAAAGCCATGTTAAATGGCAAGCCACAAAATGCCCTGTGTGCAAACGCTACAGTATTTAAAGAGGTAAATTATACTTGGGGGAAAAAAAAAGTATGCTTAGAACAATCTTCAATATATTCCACTGTATGTAAGTACTGCAGCCCAGATGGCTGTTCTCTGTCAGTCCTTTACTACCATACCAACAGGATGGGCTAATGATAGTTTTGGATTAAACTTGGAATTTGAATTGCATCTCTAGGGTGTGGAGGAGTTTTGAGTATAACAACAGGCAAATACAGAACACTGCAATTTTTTCTTAGTCAAAAGTCTCCTTCATTTCACTTACTAAGACTGTATTGGAGATAAGGTTGAAAAAGTCTTTACTGGAAAGATGACAGTCCAAAACCAGCAGTTATGTTTGGAAATAGTTACCAAATGCCACTGGTTTTCAGGTTTCAGTAGACACTAAGAACAGAAATAAATGTCAGAGCTGTTCTTGTAATCACTGTCTGTGTCTCCTCCATCTTAGTGATCAGTAAAGAGCTGGAAAAGGTAGAAGATGGCTTTCAACATCGTATACATTAAATTCTAAATATGTAAGCCTGTTGGGGAGTCTCTTTTCTTGGTCACAGTGTAGGTAACTTTTTAGTGCTCTGCGTTTTCAGAAGTCATATTAAAGTTTGCTTATAAAAATGTGGATGATTCAAGCGTCAAGAACAGAGAAGGGGGAAGGAAAAGTTGGGTGCTGGCCTTGGTCGGTTGATGTGTAGTAGGGCGGACGCAAGGACATCTGGGGAGTTGTACCTCTTGTGCTGGATGTTGTGGGAGCCGTGGGGTGGCATTTTTCTTAACACTTACTTGATGAGATCATTGGCAAAGCAGTAACCAAAAGTTGGAGGGTTAGTAGGTCAAGGGCTAAAGAGCCTTGTGAGCATGGGCACAGGGAGGCAGCCCACGAAGTTGCTGGAGTCTCATGGCTTCTGCCCATTGAAAATTCAGTCACACAATCAAGTCAGTGGTTTAACAAGCTAGCATGTGTTAGAAGAACCACTTGAAGAGAGGCTGGGTTTGTGCATGTGTATGCGTGCAGGCTCAGTTGCAGTACGTACAAGCATAGCCTGCAGTGGAAGAAACTGAAGACCATCTCCTTACCCCTTCCTTCTCCCCAGCCATGCTGTTAGGCTTAAGGGCAGATCTTGCAAATGGAGAAGTCCTTAAGGTGAATCGCTCAGCAGTCTTCAAGGCTGTAATATTCAGGGATTAGAAAGTATTCCTGTAAGCAGGGATGCAGATGCTCTATGATTCCTTTAACAGGGCTGTGCCTACACCATTTTGTGGTTCTTCTGTGGCTCCTTGTGTGCTTCATTCCAACATGGTGTGCTGGCAGCAGCCTACTGCATAACCAGTAATGAGGGAGGGGCTAATGGGAGGTAGATTTTGGTAAGGGGACAGTAGTCCCTCTGCTATCTTCTGGAATATATCCCCAGTTTCGGAAAGGCTCTGCCTACAAATACCCCTTGTTATGTTGTGTAACACAGTTCTGGTTTTACTTTTGAGGGGTTGCCATTAAGCTGGTCCAGGGTCCCAGACTCGCTCGATGCAGTTCTGGATGAGTGCCAGGAAAAGCAGCACCAGCCCTAGAAGCCCACAAGCTCTGTGCATGAAGCCACTGGCCCCGGGAGGGCGGCTATAGATCCGGGAGGAGGTGGGGTGCGGTGGGATATAAAGCATTCCTTTCTCGCCCCAGCCTGCTGCAAGCCCAGCCGCTAGACCTTGAACTTCCCCGTTATTATCTTAATGAGTGTCTTCCCTTTCCTCCTGTGAATTGACTTTTTAACATTTTAGTTGCCAAAGTATGCGTGTGCTGCTGGAGCTGCTGTAGTTCTTTGTACCAGTAATTTCTGGCAGTTAAGAGAGGATTGCAATGATTGTTAATCTGGAGCTACAGTCATACTTTACTCTTTTTGCTTTACTTTCAGCTGGTACCCTCAGAGCTCTGAGCTGTGAGTTCAGATGTTTAAATAAGCTTAATTGTTTCAGATGATGACAGGATGTTGGCGAGAGAGAGAGAGGGGAACTAGATAATCTTTTGGCAACTGATGAAACAAAATCTGTGTTGTAGTTAAGGGTTTCTGACTTACACAGCTTGGTGGCACAGGGGATGGTGTCTGCTCTGCACTTCTGCTCCCCTCCAGTGCCAGCCAGGTAGAAGAGAGCTAAAAATCCACTAAAGTGGCTTCTACCTCTGTAGGTACTCTAGGAAGACTTTTATTTAAAACAATTAATTATTTTTGTAAGTTCTGATGGGCACAAAATGGTATGGCTGCTGGATGGACAGCTGCCTCTTTAAAGTACTTTCAGAGCTACCAATAGATAGACCACCAGACACCTGAACTCACATAGCACCTTCAGCTTCGAAGTTCGCATGCAGGGAATTGCCACTAACTCGGGAAGTTTTCTCATCCTGTAGATAAGCATTTTCCTTAGCTTACAAGAACTGAGCTGTTTTATCTTCTCCGAGCTGCTGAATTCCTCCACAGTGCACTGATACGGATCTCACTTGCAGCACAGACAGTATCATAGCAAAATCTGGCAGAAATGCAAGTCTATTTCTTCTGACCATTTTGAAATTAGACTTGATTGGGTTTTTTTCTCCTATGCAGCCTTTGTTGAGTATGAATTGGGTGGGGGGTGAGGGGGTGGAAATACGTGAGAAGTTCACCTTCCAGAAGAAAAGAGAATGCTGCTTCATCCTCATCCCTCCCCACACCTGCAGTTTGTAGTCCTTACTGTGTGAAAATTGGCAAAATGCAAATGAAAGAGATGTTACTGTACCAAGTAACATCCTTTTTATCTACACTGAGGGAGCCGAGCGATGACTGTGTAATTAGGTTTGTGAAACAAGTTAAGTACTCTCCAGGATCCCAGCTGAGCCTGTAGGTATGTATATTTCTCCCCTGTGTAACTGTTTCTGCAGCCTATAAAGAGGGATTTAATGCTTGAGGTGAGGAACTCTCCTGCTTTCAGTAATTCAGCCTCTACACAGGCACTGCTGAGGAGGGGACCTGGAGTGTCCTGTGACAAACAAAGAGCACCCTGGCCAATCTGACTCGTTCAGACCTGCAAGTGTCTGAGCGAGTGAGACTTCAGAAGCAGTTTGGTAGCATAGACCCGGCACATGTCCTCCAGCTGCTCACAAGAGCTGCTGGGAACCAGCCAGATCTGCTGCTGGTTCTCGCTTGCTGTGTACAGTCTGTTCTCTCCCCTTCGCAGCATTTTGGACTGGTCCTTTAGGACCTAACCCTCTTGGCTTGTGTGCAGGTGGAAATAAACTTTCTCCTACGGTTAGGTCAAAATTAATGCTGCTGCCACCTTAATAAGATTGAGGTCTGGCTTTGGTTCCGTTTTGGTCTTGGGAGAGTGGTCAAGGAGACCAGTCTCACAGGACCTGACTGCTGTCATCTGGTTTTGCCAGGGTTATGGACCTGGTGCTGCTCATCCTCCGGCCTGCTTACCCCCGAGAGAGGTCTTCAGTCTCTCAGTTCAGTGTCATTGATGTTTACATCCTAGAAATCACAGGCTCTCCTTCCACAAGGTTTATTTCATATTCCAGCAGGCATTAGTTGATGACCTGGGCTTCTCCAGGACTACTGAACTGGTACTAACATGGAAGGGGCTGTCACACATGAGGTTAACAGGAAAGAGAGCACAGATGTCTTCTAACACAGAAGGCGCTGGTCATTCTCTGGTGTGAAGACAGCCTGCAAGTGCTGGGAACAGCTAGCCCACCTCAGAGTGTGCACAGCTTTCCTGACAAGCTTTCCTGACCTACTGTAGCCTTTCCCCTGTGTGTTACAAGTCAGAGTAGGCTTTTAAGGTCAAACTTGAGAAGAAAACTACTAAAAAACTATCAAATAGGTGCAGTGGTATTAAGCAGGAGGGTGCAAAGGGTATGAATGTGTCTTAGAGGCTTCTGTAATGTTCGTGTACTTGCACACTAGCACCGAACTGTATGACCGACAGGACACTTGCTGGTGCTTATTTCATGAGGAATGCTGCCTGGAGACTCGCCTCTTCTTTCTCTGACCCTACCCTTCCACTGAAAACCTCCTGTGAGGAATGAGCAGAACATACCTGGGAATGTCTGGGACTCCTGAGAACAAGTGGTGTCTGCTCCTTCTTGGGATGCTGGCAATCTGAGCTGTTTGTTGCTGGTAACTAAACGTTGCCAAGTGTGTCCTCCATCAGAAGACAGAGCTGCTGTATGGTCTCTATGTGGATTCTTGCCTTCAAGGCTGTCATGGCTATATCTCCCTACTACTTTTCAGCTTTGGCCAAGCACTTTAGGTATATACGTGGCCGGTATGCAAGCACACGCGTCCATTTTGCTCTTTCCGCCCCCCCTCTGTGAACAAAATATTGCTGTAGATGTATTGGTTGGTTTTAGGCAGAAGTTTGTTCTTTGAGAAATCTCTTCCTCTGGTTGTTGTGCCACAGGCTCTATTATAATCATAGAAATAGAAGTGCCAAGAATGGGACAGGACTCACACAGCCACAACGTACTCTGTTATTCTGAGCAACGCTTCAGGTACTCCAAAATTTCTTGGACAACAGCAGCGTTACCTGCAGTACAGCTTTTCTGCTTCAGCTTTGGGTCTGCACTTCCTCCCCAAAATCCTTACTGCCTGTTGCACTGTCCATCTGCAAGACGTACACATCAGTTGAGAGCCTAAACGAGGCAGTGAATACTGTCCTGCTTTCAGCAGGCTGGTAGCATGTCCTGTGACCCTTTTGCAGCTGTTGAGGTAGTGGCAAAATAGTTTGACAGTAGTCAGGGTCCCTCAAAAATGTTTTAACAAATGATAGTTCTTGAAAGGGTAGGTGGGGTTTCCAGGTGTCAAAGAGGAGGATGTGTCTACAGAAAAGCTGTTGGATGTATCATGCTTTCCTGTATGTTATGTTGTCTGTTGTCACATGCTCGAAATAGATCTGATGACTTGTAAAGTGATGGAGACCCTTGCTATCCTCAACTCACCTTTGGACCTCACCTTAAGAGCTTGCCATGAGATGTGGATACTACTACTGGGGCTGCTGATGTATGGGGCACCCAAATTTTAAAGGGGAGGTTCGTGTGCACATCAGCGTCCCAAGACTTGCTTACAGATAAGAGACTGAATAAACACTATGCTTAACAGCTGCACTGCTCTGGGAGTCCTTCGGTTACTCACCATTCTCCGTATCTCCGTAATCATCAAAAAAACCCCACCCTGTCTTGGTTTACCATTTATGATTGGATTACATTTTTCTAATCCACGTTGGAATGTAGGTCAGGATGTTTCTCCTGGATCCGTACTCCAGAAGCAATAATAGGCTAGAAAGCCCTCTGACATCTCCCACTCACAACTCTGATGTGTGTGAGATACTCATGCGTGCAGACAGCTCCCAGTTGTGCTTTTCCCCAAAGTGTGCCAAATTAATGCTGTGGGTAAATACAATGCAATTGAAGTCCTTTGGGGGATGAACAAAGGTACAGTGGTCAGCACAAAAGAAAGTTGGTACAATATGTAAGTAGACTGGGGAGGGATGTTTTTGTTCTATAGTTCTGAATGCCTCAGCTCCAGTCTGAAGTTGCAACACCGAACTTCATGGCATTTCAAGTAACTGCGTGATTGCTAGAAGAATAAAGTCAGCATTTAGGCAGAAGGGGGTTCTTAATGTTAGTACTAAAACTGGTGGTTTTGCTTAAAAAAGAAGGAAAAAGTGTGCAGTTTCAAGTTGAGGAAAACTGGATTCTCTAGCTCTGTGATTTAATGTGGCTGAAGAATATTGTGGAGGTGGGGGATGGGGAGGAGGAAACATTCACACTAAAATAAGTGTGTTTGGTGTTTTGTAAATAACTTCTCTAAACCTGAAGTTTTTCGTGATGGTATATAGCAACTGCTGGTAACTGTGAAAGTGATACCTTGGTACTACCTTCAGAGGATGCATGCCTGCCTGTTGTTTTGGTGTAGACCATCCTTCTGCTTGAAAAGGTATCTCTTATAAGTGGGGGCCAAACCCTCAAATATTCATGTCTCTGACTGTAGAAATGAATGAATCCAGCAGGAGAGCAGACGACAGGTTGAGTTGTAGACACTGAAAACTCGAAGTTCTTGGATTTTATCTTGGCTCTCTGCCTCTTCTCTCTGCTTTCACTATTGCCTTTCTTTCTGTATGCCTTACAGTCATGATGATTTGCAATCCTACTTCAAAAGCTGCGCATTTGATTAATTTTTAACTAACCTTTAAAAATATTTCAAGACCCTTTAAACCAAATTTTTCCCCCCTCTTGGTTTAGAACACATGTGTACTGTGGTGTATTTTGATGACTGCATGTCAATACATCAGTGCAAGATCTCTTGCGAGTCCATGGGAGCTTCCAAATACCGATGGTTTCACAACGCCTGCTGTGAGTGTATTGGGCCAGAATGCATCGACTATGGCAGTAAAACTGTAAAATGTATGAACTGCATGTTTTGAAGCAGGAAAATTGTAATATAGAAATATTGAGGCCAAAGTAATCTGTCTCGGTTAAAGAGATGGGGATTGCAAATACTGTGTTTTGGCGGAGTGCCTACTGGTTGCAATTAAATGTACCTGGTTGAAAAAAGATGTATAAAATCTGAAAACTTTTTTTCCCTTGTCTTTTCATTTTCATTCGTGTAAGCAAGGCTAACTAGTAGAAGTTTCAACACCATGTTTTAAGTTTATTTCTGCTCAAATGGTACAGCCATGCTCATCCTTGCTGTTCTGATTGTTTTCCATTAATTTGAAAGTATTGACTATACTGGTTTTCAGAATGTAGTACTATACCTTGTAGTTTAGAGTAGGGAAACGTTAAGAGTATGGTAGTGAGATTTCTATCACTTAAGCTCAACAGGTAATGAAATGGCTGCTAGTTGGAGGGGGTTGGTTGTTCTTTAGGGGCTGGTGGGTTTTTGTTTAGTTTCTGGGCTTGTTTTTTACCCTTATTACATTCCAGGTTTTCAGCTTAGCCTTCCATTGTGAAAATGGTATTTAGGCAAAAAGAAAAACTCATGCTTTCTTCTCAAGTTCAGCACGTGGGCTGTCATGGATAAAATCCAAACTTCTTAGAAGGGCTGCCCAACAAAACGCTATGTATGGGGCACTTTTCTTACAAGTTTCATTTGCCTAGCTCTTGTAGGTACATTAGGGCCTATGTTGTTTAATTTATATATTAAACAAGAAAAAAAACCACCTTTTCATTCTTCTCTTAGATATCAAAATACAGTTGTTAATTGCAGTTGCATCTCGTCCTTTTGCACTGTTCTTTAGGGCTGCTTACTCCCCAGACATTCAGTCCAGTAAAGGAAACATGAAAAGTTACTATGGATTTAATGACTAAATGAATAAAGAAGAAGGAAATTGCATGACCAGTAAGTGGTACAGGGCTTGAGTTGAGCTATTGGCAGCAGACATGTTCCCATTTAGTAGTTTGCTGTGAACATGTATTCCAAAATACAATTACTGGCTTTTTTTCCCCATGAAATGTTGCCACTGAGGAAGAGAAGATGTGTCTACAAAGGCAGAATTAGGATGCTCTGAGTTTAGAACATCCTCCATTTTTCTAAGTAAGAGTTTTAATATGTTGGCAGTTACATAGCAGGTAGTATGAGCCAGTTAGGGCTCTGTTGATAATGGTACGAAGTACAAGTGTAGAGTGTATAAGTAGTTAATGATCAGCTTTTGGTATTTATAATGTTGTGGGTTTGAACTCCTTGATTTCTTTTTTTAATGCATATATGCATATGCACACACAAAAAAGAATTTGACCATTCATGTTTCTCTCACTAACCTCAGCCTAGAGGGATTAAGCTGTTTTATAGTCACACCTGTCTATCTGTACCATGTACAAATGAAAGCAGTCATTTTAAATTGATTTTGTTGAAAAGTTTGCCTGAATGTTGTCTTTTCATTTTTTCTTATGATACAGTTTTCATTAAGGTGAAATAATAATGATGATAAAAAAATCTATTCTTGTGAAATAACGTTATTTTCTTCACTCTTTTTCAGCTATTAAAAAGTACTTGAAAGATTAATGTTTTGAACTAGTGGATAGTGGAATACCTTTATGCTTCAGATTTGCAGTGAAGTAATAAAAACTCATAGATGCGAATAGAAAAGCTTAGCTTATCATGAAGGAGTTGTTCCTTCTATATTTGACAATTTATGTTATCTTTTCTTCCGCTTGAGTTTCTTAAAATGAATGGAGAGAAAGAATATGTTAGAGTAGCTGTGACTGGTTTTAGCTAGAGGGTGATGCATCATCGGTCTTGACCGAGAGAGGAGACACAAAGTAAGCATTGCTACATCAGCATGCTTCGGATTCTTGCAATGGTGAATTATTAGAAGCATCACAGTAGCTCAGAATCTTCCTTGGGGAAAAACAGGGCTGATGTTTCTGGTCAGGCACCTGCTGCCCCATGGATCTGTGACACCGTCTCCATTTACATCATTAGAATTTCACCATGAGGTCAAGTCAAGGGAACAGCAAGGGTGAGAGCGGGAGGGATATGGGGAACTTGCTTAACAGGGGTCCAGGAAACAGTGTAGGGAATGGCATAAAAATGTAAACACGGTTATTTGTGTGTAATGGCCTGAGAGCAGGAAGTGAGGATGCACACTTTGCCTTATTTTTTGTAACTCCTGATGCTGTCTAGTTTGCTGTAAGTGTTGTGTGTATGCAAATGTCATACAGCAACATCCAGTGTATTTTATTACAACGAGTGTGTTAAGAGGTATTTTAATAAAAAGACATTACTGATTCTTATGTTTTCTTTTTCGAGATTTTCTTTTGGAAAGTTTTTTACGTAGTCTTGCTCATTTTGCAAGAAAAATCATAATTCATTTGGGGGGGGGTTATTTCACCTGTGTCTGGATACCAGCAAAGCATCTCCTACACAAGTGCTTCAGAATATGTCTTAAAAACTTTTCTGACATCAGCCAGTTTTATTACTGTCCTTTGGGATAGAATTGTAAATTACGAAGCCAAAAAAGGTAATTCATATAATAAGAAATTATACAAATCCCTGGTCTGCTTGGGTTCGGACTGAGAAGGGGTTGAAGGCCTTTTGTTATTCTTTCTCTAAAAGTAGCTAAAGTTTTTGTTTCGTTGTTTCCCCACACGCACTTGTTGCTCCGAAATTTCAGAAGCATTGACACCATGCAGAGAGTGAGTACAATGGCTATAATGTGCCATTGTGTTCCTGTCATTTCTTAGGGCTCCTGACTTGATTTTAGTACATTTAATAGATTTCACATCTAGTACTTAAAAAAAGAAATACAAGAACACCTGCTTGTATCTCTGATAACATATTTATGGTCTCTCCAGTATCCATGTCAAAATTAATGGCTGCTTTGGTACCTGCCTCCCAAGTCACTCTTCCTGCTGGCTGGCTGGTCTGGCTGGATGTTTGCTGGCGATCACACACCAAGCAGCAGACCCGTAAAACACGTATGCTCTGGTCTCTAGCCACAGGCATCCAAGACATGCATGGCCCTGTGACTCATCATGCCTTTCCAGTGGCTGGCACTTAGATCTACGTGCACAGAGACCCCCTCACCCAGGAGGAGCATTAATGAGGAAACAGGATGGACCATGGTGATGAGGTATCTGCAGGGCACTGTCAGGCAAGTGTACTGACCAGCCCCTTTTAACTTCTTACCCTCTTTTTCTCCACCTTTGTTCCTCCCTTTCGCTGCCTTTGGTCTTTCTGCCACAAGCCCTGCAATAGGCCTTCTGCCACTCCTAAATACTATTCCCCTGCATCCCAGATATCCTATACTCACGGTGGTGGCTGTCATGGGACAGCCCTGGGAGGGGCTCATTTCTGCGGGTACCATATTGAAGTTCCTCCACCTACCATCACGGTGCTGGGCTCGTTTGTGCTAATGCAGCAGAGTGTTGATCACATAACCTAACATTTGGCTGATCATAACGTCAGTTGGATTTTGCAAAGGAAATACTTGTGCCAAGATTTGCCACATGCTCTTGGCATGGTATTTTTCACCAGGCAGTACATCATTAAAATTTGTGCCACTTGCACAGGAAAACATACTTTGATACAAGATGTTGCAAGGAAAAAAACAAATCCCTTTTTCAGACTAATCTAAGACGTAAGGCTACCAAGACCAAAGTTTTCTGACATCCTCTTCATTTCTTAAGTATTATTAAAGTTTCTTCTTGCTGCAGTGATTTTGGAATCCTAACTCCACAGTAGTGCTCATGGGAATTGTACAGGCAGAATTCAGTGTCAAGACAGCTCTTTTGGCTTTCCTGCTGTGTGGGACATCATATAAATAACAGACTTTTCCCGCCAAAGGGATTACCTAATCTACTTTTTTCTAGGCTTTCCTTTATATATTCAGGTTCTTTTTATATCACATGGGTGTTTCAGTATGTGGCCAACTAGTTTCTTTCATAAATACACCTCCTTATGACTGCTGTGTATTCCTTTATTGCTAATGAGAATTACATAGTTTATCTACAGCTATCCCAGAATAGTACAGCCCATGTAGGCTCCCAACTCTCCAAGACAAACTCAACCCCAGAACTGGCTTTCTTGAAGTAGGAGTGTCACTGAGAGGGAATGGGAAGGAATCATTCATTAACACAGCTCTGCCTTTCCCCCCCTTTTTTCCTGTCAAAATGCTTTCTAATGCTTCCCTCCATTATTGTTTTAGTACGTTTATGACGGTCAAGTACATCAGCAAGACTGAAATTCAAAGCAGAGAGCTTGCCGCCTTAGACTCCTTACTTTGTCCTCAAGCAGTAAGAGTTTACAGAGTGAATATGGGGACATGGAGGGTGTAAGAAAGCGCCTCGGTCTGTGTAAGTAGGCCTCAGACCACAGTAAGTTTTGTAGGTCAGAAGTCATCCAAATGTGTTTCACAGGGCGGTAAATTGGTATTGTCAGCACTACACACAATCACTTGTTTGTCTTCAAAAAACCGAGAAGATTCATTCTGGGCTCATTAGATGATGGGCCTATTGTGTGTGAACTTGTGTTGGCAACCGCCTGTGATAATACTCTTCAGAGTCAAGAGCCTCTGGCGACTGTCACTTCAAGTGGAGATCCTCACAGGCAATCATCTCAAATTACTATAGGATGTTACTGGAATAACCTTGCTCTCTTCTTTTGCCAGAAGCAGCAGCCTTTGGGTAACAAAACCCCAACATTAGTGGTGACGTTAAGTTAAATAAACCAGTAAGTCCTTGCTGTTAAACCGTTTCTTCTGGATGGGAGGGGTAAACTGGAAGTTGCGTGGTTATGTAATACGTTGTGGAGACAATATCTCTGTGCTCCAACACTAATCGGATTGTTTACAACTCTCCCTTTTGTATTTCCTACTGAATAGCACAAATTCCTGCGGGGGACCTCTTGCATTACCGCAGGAGGTTGCACAAAGAGCCCATTTGACAGGGACTAAGCAGCATTGAATCTCGAGTGAATAAATGAAGCAGGTGGCACGCTGCCACAGTATTAATGTGTCCAATCACCCAGGGATTAAGTTTGAGGCTGTGGGAATGAATCGGTCTGTTTTTTTACTGAAACAAATTCCCTTGTTGATGAGGAATCCTGAAAAGGATTCAAATTATGCAGGTGCTTAACATAACAGAAACTCACATTGTAAAAGGCAGAGAATACAAAATTTAACACCACTGTAAACAGGATGCATGTGGAGATGGAGATGTGTTTCTTGGCACAGGTCACATCCAGAGCATTTCTCCACTTTCTTGTATTTCAGAGAGTGGTAGAAACGAGCGGGTAAGGATTCAAGATCAGATTCATTCTGCAAGATGAAACAAATGGCTGCAAACGGAGAGGTCACGAGCAACGTTATTCGTGAGGCAGGCTGGATACAAACACCTATAGAGCTGTGTCAGCCCTTCCGTTGGTACTGACTGGCTTTGACGTTTGCTGGCTTCCCACCGTCACAAATTTCGCCTCATAACGGGTTTAGTCACACACCGCTTTAGTCACGGCTAACGCTCACAGGCCCTGGTACGTCAGTTCAAGAGAGCAGTCGGGTCTCCGCCCGTAATCAGAGGCTTCAGAAACCTTCACGGGGCTGTTGTACTGGTGTTTCCCGCCGGGAGGCCACTCACTGAAGGAGGAGGGGAGCCGGGGTCCCTGCAGGTCGCCCCTCGCTGCCGCCAGCGGGTGAGCCTCACCACACTCCCCCGGCCCTTGGGGCTTCAGAAGACAAGGGGCGAGAGAAGGGGGCATCCCCAGTCACCTGGGAGTTGTAGTCCGGGAGCCACCCGGACACCCCGCCCGGTGGGGAACTACAGCACCCGTCACGCCTTGCGCGCAGGACCGCTCTGCTCCCCGCCCTCACAGCATTGCGCCTGCGCAGAGCCGCGCTCCTCCGCAGTCTGGGAGGGGCGGGGGGGGGCTGGCCCGTCGGCGCACGCTCCCCTCACGCCCCCGGCAGCCGCGAGCCCCGGAGCGAGGCGGGCGGCGCCTGCGCGGTGAGGAGCTCGCGCTACACTGCCGTCTTTTGCGAGCCCGGGTCGGCGGAGGCGGAATGGGGCGCGAGGCGGGGCCCCGGGCGTGAGGCCGAGGCGGAGCCGCTGCGCCGGCAAGCGGGACCCCGGCGGTGAGTGACCGCTCGTGTGGGGACACGGCCCGGCCCGGCCCGGCGGGGTGCGGAGGCCGGGGCGGCTGAGCGGCGATAACGAGGGGTGCGGAGTCGCCCCGAGGCGCGGCTGCCGGGTGGGGGAGGGGCCGGCCCGGCCTGCCCGGCGCTTGGGGGAGGGGAGGGGCCGTTCGGGACTCCGCCTCCCCCACCCCGTTCCCGGCTCGGCAGGCCCGGGGCGCTCCTCTCGGCCTTGCCGCTGCGGGAGCTGCTCCCTCCGGCGGCCCGGAGTAGCCTGGCCCTTCCCGGCCCGGCGCGTCCCAGCGGCGACTCTTCGGAGGAGCCTCTCGGGAGCGGGATCCGGCCCCTGTGCCTCGCATTGCCTTGCATGGGGACCGGCGGCGGGAACCAGACTTCTCGTCCTCCCGGTTGTCTGGAACGTTTATGCGCTTTGGATCGTGCGGGTTCGCTGTAGCTCAGGCGCGGTTAGAGGTCTGCTGGGGTTTAGCTTTCTGTGAAGTTGCTTTGGGGTTGGCTTTCGAGGGGGAAGAGGTCATGGGGTTTTACTCATTTGCCTTCACCTAGAGGTCACGTCTTGAAAAACAGAAAACTTCTACATATGTTTAACAGGTTTTAAGGACGCTGTGTTTTCTACCTAATAATGTTTAGAAAGCATGTGTTAGCGTTCGTCATGTCAACGTGTGATTTGTGAGTAAAGAAGCAAACCTGACTTCTGAGTGCTTATGCATGTCAAAGGAAACAAAAAAATAAAGATGCCAGCAACCCACATTGATAATCTGAAAGTATCTGTTCATGAGGATGGTGTGGTTTGGACACATACCTCCCAACCTGGTGTCCCTGAGGCTAGTGATCATCCTTAATAAGCAGTAATAAAACATAATAGGCTAAGAAGGCCTTTTTACCAGATGGATTTGTGCAAGTCGTTTGTTCCAGCACGGCAAAACAGCCGTAATTGCATTCTCATACCTGTTTCTAATCTGGAAAACCCTTGAAATGCTTGCCATGCATGTCTGGCATTGCTGTAATGCACCCACTCAGAGCTGATGTTAAGGCTTTCTCAGATATGATGCAGGAATGTAGGACTGTAATGGATGTGAATTTATTAGCAAGCTTAGAGGGAAATGGCAGAGAGGTCCCTTAGGTTTGGGTTGTGATATGATTTGAGGCACTACATGCAGCTTCTGGGGAATGATGTCGTTCATACAGCTTCTTGGTTCATTTTAGTTCAGTCCATTTCTAGTAGTTACACAGTTGGTGTGATACATACTCTTGAGGGGCTATTTTCTACAGAGCATTGGAATAGGAATGGAAAAAACATTCGACCAGCAGGTCGAAGGAGGTGATCCTGCCCCTCTGCTCTGCTCTTGTGAGACCTCACCTGGAGTATTGTGTGCAGTTCTGGTGTCCTCAACATAAAAAGGACATGGAACTGTTGGAACAAGTCCAGTGAAGGGCCACAAGGATGATCAGGGGACTGGAGCACCTCCCCTATGAAGATAGGCTGAGAAAGTTGGGGCTGTTCAGCCTGGAGAAGAGAAGGCTGCATGGAGACCTCATAGCAGCCTTCCAGTATCTGAAGGGGGCCTATAGGGATGCTGGGGATGGACTCTTCATCAGGGACTGTAGTGACAGGACAAGGGGTAATGGGTTAAAACTTTAACAGGGGAGGTTTAGATTGGATATAAGGAGGAAATTCTTTCCTGTTAGGGTGGTGAGGCACTGGAACAGGTTGCTCAGGGAGGTTGTGAATGCTCCATCCCTGGCAGTGTTCTAGGCCAGGTTGGATGAAGCCTTGAGTGGTATGTTTCAGTGTGAGATGTCCCTGCCCATGGCAGGGGGGTTGGAACTAGATGATCTTGAGGTCCTTTCCAACCCTAACTATTCTATGATTCTATGATTCGAAAAAGCTTCCAGACAGTTGGGGTTTTGAGTGTTTACTACTTCCAAGTGCTTGAAACTTATTGCCCTCCACCCCCACCCCCCCCAACCGCTGTAATGTTCTAGGTCATAAATATGGTGTTTATTATGGAGAAGCAGGGAACATTACATTCCCTGTTATAGGGATCCATCTAATTTTTAATTTGAGAAAATATGTTCTTTTAATCTTCCCACATCAGAAATGAAAGATAGGCATAGCTGCCTCAAATTTTTAATACTGAGGGTGCAACTATGGCATTATTCTTAGTTAAGGTGTATTCAGGGGTGGAGGGCATCAATTTTTGTGATTTGGTTTGGGCTTTTTTTCCCCAAAAGTAAGGATTTCACTGTAAGCCCCCTGGTGTAATTGTAGTTATACAGGCAAGAAAGTTTTTTTTCTGTAGGGTGGCTTAGTTCCATTTCTATATATGCATGCCTGTGTTGCCTTGGTATTGCAGTAACTGCGTTCTGCCTTCAGAACTTCATGGCTTAATTCTGTAGATGTACTTAAAGCAAAACCACAGTGCATATTGAGTGCTTCTAAAACTTTGAAGTTCTGATCTCACTTGTACTCTTTAGGCACTTCCCTAATAGGTTTTAGCTGTATTTTCTTACAGAAAAGGTTTGAACATTTTCTGAATAAATTGCTGTTTCTTACAAGCAGTTTTCAGACTAGCATGGAAGATACTGCTGTTCAGCAACAAATGCATATCTGCTCTTCTGTAAAGCATGGTGTCATGTAGCTGGCCTCAAAATGCCAAAATAAAGTATAGTATGACATTTACCTTCAGTGTATTGTTTGTCTAGTATAATCTACTAAGCTTTTATCTGAACCAGTGCATCTGCTTATTTTGAATCAGTGAATGGTTTGCTACCCTTAAAACTAGTCATGGTTTGCCATGTGCCTGCTTCAGGTTTTCATCTGAAGAATTAATTAGCTTTTTCTGCTGTTCACCTGAGCCTAATAGACAATACTTTTCAAATTGCTGCTTAAAAAAATACATCAAAGGAGCACATCATTGGGCTGAGAGTAGCCTGTGGGAGGCTTGCACTTCGGCTGCATCTTGGTGTTGAGGTGCATGCTGTACAAATAACTCGTCTTCTGCTTTGTTATGGCCAAAACTGGAAAGGTAAGGATTTGGATGGATTTTAGAAAAACGAAGGGTATGACTCCTTTCCTGTCCATACTTACTCTTCCCATCCCAGCCATCCCTCACCTTTTGGGCTTGACATTGGGGAATACAGACTTGATTGAAGCTGTGCAGGTACAGTAGAATGAAAGAGCCTTTGATGTTGGCAGCAACAACAGCAAGCCTTTGTCTTTGAAGCTGAATAACAGCAGGGATCTGCAGCTCACTGCTTCCAGTTTGTTTTCAGGCTGCAGTAGAAAGTGGGGGATGTTACTTAGGGCAGCTGTTGGGAAGTGGAATGGGGAGGGATAGATATAATTGCCTGAGTAAGGAGTGGTGATTCAGTAAATAGGCTCAGGGAACACTCAGCTCTAGTATATCTGAAGAGGTTATAGTTTTTATTCTGTCCTGTTACTAGAAGATAATGTATTAGGAAAAATATTTATTTAGGTTTCATCAGTGAAGTTCTGTGACAATTTTGAACCAATAGGGAAGAATTTGTGAAAAAGATAAATACAAATTACAGTGGCTTCAATGACTCAGGTAATTTACCAAGGTAAAAACCAAAGTTAACACCTAAACAAAATATGTCTGACCAGAAATATTTGGGAACAATAACTGGGGTCCTTAGTATTGTTTATTAGTAGTTGTGCATTGAAAAAGCAGAAGGCATCTTTTTTTCTTGTCTAATCTATGCGTGGGACACTGAGATATACCAATGTGAAAACATGAGATCACAGTGTTTAGGAGCGATCGGTTCACTGGCTACAAGTAGTATTTCCTTTGGTAAGTAAATAAGATGTATTCAGATGCAGAGCATGGTTTAGTATTTTTCCCTTCAATAGCTTTTGTAACACGAAGGAAGCAAAAATACAGATAATGAATATGTCCCAGTTTCTTCCAGAAGCAGATTGGCATAACATCCTGACTAAAAACATAGCAACTAGTTATTTAATAAACACAGAATTCTATAACAATGAAGAAAAAGTGCTTACCAGTTGCTAAAACAATAATGTAAATCTGAATAAGTGTACTGAGCTGTTTATTAGCACAAATTCATGTGGTATGTAGCCCAATTTAAAAAAGAAACAGTAGTAATAAGACGCTCTGTTTAGTCTTAAATAATCAAATTTAGTATTATTTTCTATGTGCAGAATTAAGTCTTGCAAGTGTTCTGATATAATTGAAGAGCGTGGTGTAAGTCACTTCATCCTCACTGGTGTGCCCTTAACTGTTAATAGTTTGTCATCTGTCTGTTTTGAGTGTGGGAAGATATGTAGAAATACAAACCTGAAGCAATCAGTGCTACTATAAAAAAATCTTTAAAAGGTTTGCAATCCTTGGTGTTACAGATTTTAATTTGCTGGATGACCTTGTAGGCAATCCCTCACTTTATTCCATCTGGACAACTGTTTTTTTCCTAGAGGAAGCAGGGAATGGCTTAATGATTCTTGCCAGCTACAGCCCAACATAAAGCTCTGCACTGGAGAAGAGCTTCCGTTAGTGAGCAGAGATGTACTACTTCAGCTTATGAGTGATAATGCTTTTTCAAAGGAGTAGGTGCTGCCCTCTACTTCAGTGCAATGGAATGGGCAGCTTTGCAACTAGGAGCAGATTTCTCATTTCAGCACTGCCTTCTTTATTGTCCTTGCTCACAAGCAGCTGAGCTTTTTTAAACCGACTATTTTGGTCTCTGGAGGCACACAAGGAAAGAAAGTGGTGGATGCTTGTGTGAGGTGGGAAGGGGCCAGATGGCTGCTGTAGAGTATGGAGCCAGTGCTCAGTGCCCAGGCTTGACATTCCAAATCTGAATGCAAGTTTGGGCCAAACTGAAAAGTGTTTGAAGGAAAATAAATTTGTTTTCAGGTTGGTTGTTTTGTACATTGGCTAACAGCAAATAACTCCTCAATCAAGTCAGTTCATATAGTTGTGTACAGATAAAATGTAATTTTGTTTATTTTCTGTCCTCTGTGGTATGAAAATTTCACACGTTTCTATGATCTAGCTTAAGTCAGTGCATGGAGTTCGCTTCCTGTTTTACAGTTTCAGTAGGACCCTGTGTCTTTTCTGTTAGGAGTAACTGACCTTCATGCTAGAAAATGGACATCTGGCAGAAAGAAACTCGTGGGACTGAACATACATCTCTGGTACTACCAGACCTTGAGCTACATATATGGTTTTTAAAAACACAACGTATGATAACAAGTGTTAACTGGACACTTGTGAGAAAAGAGCTGTCATGGTGACAAAAATTGCAGCTTCTCTTTTGCACAAAAAGATGTAATAAGAATTCTGCAAGGATATCACTTCTCTTGAACACCATACGTAACTTTTTAAAATAGGAGTTTCACCTATTATTTAGAATTAGAAGCTAGAATCCTTTTTTTTTTTTTGCTATAGTAACTTCCAGTGAACTTTACCATGTCATTTGCCCTGTGAACTAGGCTTATTGCTACTTTAGCATTTCTAGCCTGTCCAGGTGTGGTTTTTAAACACAAGCAACACCTGTCAAAGTGCAGTACTTTTTGGATGTTGCAGTGAAAATAAATTTTCACTGATTTTTATTAGCATGAATTACATCGAATGCTAAATGTAAATCCTAATGCTAAACATGCCAGCAAGGAAACTCATTTTGTGGTATTAGTAGTGATTTTCTATTATGTTACTATGGAAGCCCATAACTCATGTTTTCCTCTCTCCAATACACCGCTTTCACATGCTTAATATTGAATGTATTAATTTAATATTGCCGTATGTAAGATAATTAAATTGGCAGGTATTTTACTGGTTTGTAATAATCTAACTCCAGTAGATTTTAAAATTGTGAACCAAATGCTATATAAAAGCATAATGCTGATCTGTGCAAAGCCTAAAATGCCTTTCTCTCTTTTAATTGGATTTGAAGAAAAGTATCATCTGGCACGCTCCTCTCTTAATTTTCAGTTGTGGTGGCTTCAAAGGAGATGTTGTTCTTTTAAGATAGCCTAAAGAGCTTTTCATATTTGATGGGATTTTTTTAATTGATTAAATGGACTAAAAATTTAAGAGCTTGAGAAAAAAAAAACAACCCTAACCTCATTGAATATATTCACCAAAAGACTCCTTGGATTATTTCAGTCTAGTGGGTTTAGCTTTTCTCACTCTTTAGATGTTTTAACCTTTACAAATTCTGTAAGTTTTCTTTGTGCTGGCCACTTGCAGGCTAATCTTAGATGAAGAGGTCTTTCACAAGGCATGCTTCTGAAGTCTTAATCCTGAAACTTGGTGTTGCAGTTCTCCAGAAGTTACACAACTCGTACACTGATGATGAGGTGTGGTTTTTATCAGTCATGTTTTGAAAAGGATTTGAAAAGCTGCTGGAGGAAATGAAATGCAGCTTTCCAGCTGAAAGAGGAGGTGATGAATATGTGGATTGTTTGTTTTCTAGATGATTCAGTAAGTTGATGTGACTGACATACTAAGATGTAGATTCAAATCCAAGTTCTTCAACAAAGATAATAAAGAGGAACTAATGTTCTGGCAATGACTGTCACAAACGTATCTCGGAATGTGCCAAGATCTGTGTACCACACCAAAAAGTTACACTGGTTGTTACCTGCAGCAGTCCTTTTGTGTGTTACAATTTTATGATATTTCATTTATTTTATTATAAAACTGGCTTATAGTTTTCTAGTATGGTTGTCTTCTTTTGACTGGTGGTTCTTAATTACAAAATCCTTTCGTAATTAAGTTTTTAATATGCTGTTTCAGTCAAACAGACCTTGAAGACATGTGAAAGATACACAAATGCCTATCACAGAAGTTTGCAGTTAGTGTGTATCATTAGAACAGTCAATTACAGATGCATGTTTTTGACAGGTAATTCTATGTGGTGTTTTTCAGTACTTAAGAGCAAGGATCTCACCTCAGTCTTAAAAATGCCTTATACTTTTGGAGGCTGTTTTATATTCTTTTGGGGGCAGGGGAAGGGCAATGGCACTGTTTTGTCTTATGTTTATTAGGGCTTCCATTAAGCTACCTACACTAATTTTATTTCATCGTATCACAGAACACTGGGTTGGAAGGGATCTTGAGGACCATCTGGTGCAGCCTTTCTTGGTAAAGCGTGATTTAAACTAGCACCCTGTCCAGGCAAGTCTTAAAAGTGTCCAGTGTTGGGGAATCTACCACGTCCCTGGGGAGATTATTCCAAGCATTACTTGAAGCAGCGTGATTTTTCACATGTAGGCAAGGCTACACAACAGATTTGGGAATAGCAGTCAGAACTTGTTCGGTCCTGTACTATCAGATACCGAACTATTTTTTGCCAGCTGAGAAGTATACGTATTTTTAATGTCTATTTGTTATTATTCAGCCCATTTTTATTACATTGTGCAAGTAAATTGAAAACAGCAATCAGTGTGTATTTCATAAGGTATAAGGGTTTTTTATGACACTCTGAAGCTGTAGGATAGCCAAAAATTACTGCAGGAGGTGCTCCAGGCTGAGCTGAAGCTAGTTGTAGAAAATGTGAATTTAACTTTGAATTGTAAGGATGTTTATACTTTTTTTTTCTGTAAAGTTGGTGTTTTATGCAAGCTTTCTTGTAAGGCTGTCTATGTAAATAGGCATAGCAGACAAATACCGTGAGCTTGTGGGTCCTACTGCTGTTTCAGTAATCAGTAATTTAACTGATGAGTCTTCCCCATGGGTGCCTCTGAAGAAACCTTTGCTGGCTGCAGAGGCAGATTCCTGCTTCCCAGCCAGTCACTGCAGGGACCAGCTGCTGCCCCAAGGTGGGCGATGCTGCACCTCGTCTTGAATGTATGTGTGTTTTCAGAGTTCTCATGCATGACATTTTGCAACATCTCAGCCCTGCAGGTGGTGGTGTTAATCATAATTAATAATCTACTGAGCTTATAAATATTGAAATTGACTTTCCCCTTGGGTACTGAGTAAATCTGGGGCAGGGTGGGAAACAGAACTTCTTAATCCCAACTCTACATAGGGTACTGACAAAAAATAACTAAAAATATAGAGATCTGCAGAAAGGCTAATTACTTCATGTGGTGATGATGAAGAGTTGTCACTGGCACTGATGGGAATATGTCCGAAAAGAGGAGACGATACAGTCCTCTTCTTGTCTGGAAAGTTATATGCCATAATTAAAAAAAAAAAATAATAATTTGCATATAGCGTGAGTTTGACAGACGTCAACATCTGTTCCAGCATGTTTCACTCTGTAGACATATCAATAAAGCTATTATTTTGCTGGCATGGTGCAAAACAGATCTGCAAAGGAAATAATCTACATCAGAAAAAAAATCTCATGCTGGGTAAAACTGCATCTACAACAAGGCTTTGCTGTGCTGGGAGCATGAAAACATTGTACTCCTATCCATTTTAGTTAAATTGGGGAAGCATTTGCATGCAGCCCGATCTCCAGGTGATTTTACTCAATATGAACCTAATAAAACAACCAGTGAAGGCAGAATGGGATGCTTTCCTTTTGCTTGGGTTTCTAGGTCAAGAGCCACTGATGTTAGCTTGATAATATACAGGACTGTCTAAGCCAAAAACAAAGGTGCTACAGATAGACATAGTTATCAAATAATCATTAAAAATAATGAGCAGATGGTTATCAAATAATCACTAAAAATAATCAGAGAAGCTGTTGTATAGACATTTTTTCTAGATCAAATTCTTTCCTTACTTTTCCTTTCTGCTGATACAATAGAATGGGTTTTCTCTCAACCACCATAGTTCTATTTTAATTTAATATTCACTAAATGTTGGATATGATTTGCCTGTGTTACAGTGGGACATGTAGGGTTTTAAACATGAAATAAAATCATACATGGAAACTGATCATCTGTGTCGTGTATCACACTGTGAAGACATCCAAGCAAAGCTGTTCTTAGTTTCTCCTTACGTTATAGAGTTGTCAGTTCAAGCAACAGTCTGTAATTTATAGATCTTTTTATCTGTGTTCAAGCATGGTGGAAAAAATTCAGTTTAAAGCACAAGAAACTTAATTTTCTCATTTTTAACCTTAAAAGTTTGCGTGTCATTAATATACTTTCAGAAAAATGCTTATTTCTCTAGGGTGATAAAGCCTTAGAATTTAATGTTTTTTGCCTTGGTAAGGTAAACTAGACTGTTCACACTGACCTCCCAGTTAAAGCATTATGAAATTAACTTAATACTGTTTGAAAATTCCATGAATAAAATAATGATCACAGTTCAGTGAAGCAGCATGGTGCTTCTAATTGGGTTTTCTACATCCAGTCTAAAAGATAATATCTCAGTAATGGATTAAAAAGTGATGCTGCCTGGATTCAGCACGTAGTACTTTGTGCAGCATGTGAGCACTTTGTCATTTCCTCTATGTATTAAGCAGGTTTATGCAGTGACAAAGTGTAGCCAGGCTTTGTTTTGAACTCGGTGTACTAGTAGGTGGCAGGTGGCTTTTAAGGGACAAATCAGCAGGCACAAGTTAAGTGACATTTTTAAGAGGGGGAGCATACCTATTCTGGTTTTGTTGTAGTTAGTGTGGATAAGAAAGATGATGGTAATGGAGCCTTAGTATCTGCCCATACATGTCAACTGAGTATGTTCCCAGTATCTCCATAGAGCTTGAACCCTACCTGCTGGCAGGAGCCTTGCAATGTGTTACTGCATCTCTCCTGCTGCTGTTGCTTTTGCCAGGTGAATTATTGCTGTTACAGAAATGCCAGTGTGTTGCATTACACGTTTTTGGTGTATAGGCATGTCCCACATTCGTTGCTAGTGTTAAATCCAAAGGAAAGTAATATTTTTCTGTTTACCCTTGTAATTTCTAGTATTTTAGCATGCATTATCTCTTGCACTCTTAAAAAAAAAAAAAAACCCAGCAAAACAAACAAAAGCCAAAATTAGGCTGTGTGTAGCCTTAGATTGTTATTATTTTTAACTGGGCTATGGAGCTGATATGTGCATGTTTTCCTGTCTGCGAAAGTAGATTCCATTCTCTGTCGTGTGATCTGTTACAGTTAGTCTGCAGATGCTTTTGAAAGAACAGCAGAATCACTTAAATCTCTGGTAAAATACTTAATGCCAAATCCGTTGGCTTCTCTTCAGCTTCATTTTGTTGCTGGTTTTTTTCATGCTGATGATGAGTACTTGCTTTTTTTAGCAGAATTTGCTGTGCGTTCATGTCAACCAGTCACCGTTTTGTAGGGTTTTAGACTGTCCACCTAGACCTCACTAAGTTGTTCTCAAGTTGGCTGAGTTCAGGTACTAGAGTGTGACTGAATGATTCCATAGTTGAAATCTGTGATAAGGGCAATTTGTTGTTAAATAAACCCAGCCCAGGAACTGCTAACAGCATGCAACTGAATCTCAGTTCACAGGATCATTAGTTGCTGTATGTATGACTTGTTGCAGACCTTTGGTGAGCAGGGATTGGACAACTCATCGGAAGACTTGTCGGAAAACGTGAATTGTCTAAAACTTATGTATAGTCCTGAGGGCAAACAAAACCTGACGTGATACAGTGTTTATAGCAATTGTTAAAAAGTAAACTGCACACCTTTCATTGCACTTTCCTCCTTTCTTCTGTTAAGTGGTAAAAGTACAACTTTCTGTTGTCTCTTACAAGCATTAGTGCTGGCACAAGTGGGAATTTGGAGAGGTGGACAGGAGAAAAGGGACAGCATTGTCACACCAGGAATAATTCTAAGGCCAGTCTAAGCAATAGTGAGTATATTTTGTACAGTGTGGTGTTTTTCGGACGTATAGTAGAGTTTTGTATATTTACAGGGACAGTTCATATAATTCAGATCTTAATAGCTCAGCCCTTATCGAAAGTTCCCATGTTTACATTTGGGCTGAAATGCTGGGTTTCTTAGGCTGGTATTTAGAATTCTAAACAAAAAGCACAAATCAGATCCTTCAGACTGTTTCTGAGAATTCAGCTAGAGGGGAAGAAAATATCTTCTGTAGCAAAACCTATTTTGGTAATCAGGCAAACCTTTCTAATGCTGTTTGTAGTTTAGAAGGGATACCTAACTTTGGCTGGAGAAGACCTCCCAGATTTTCTAGCTTATGAGTGGACCGTGATTTTCAGAAGTCTTAAATGGAACTGAGTGTGGGAGAAGTAGAAGGTGGCAAGGGAAACTTGAGAAACAGTGAGCAACCAAAAGGTGAGGTTGAGTGAGGCGCTGGGAGTGGAGAAGAGGAATGGGGAAACTGAAGTTTCACGGATCTAGGTACTGAACACCTGCGTGGTGGGGAGGAGGTTGTGAGAGGAGGTGCAGTCCTGATGGTGGAGGATCTGGGCTGCAGGAGAGGGGGATGAAGAAGTTAATGGAAAGGCACTGAACCTGGGAAGTGGTGGTAGACACCATGGAATGGGAAACTAGTGTACTGAGCTTGACTACGATTACTAGGGCAATTGGTGTTGGGTTACATTGTGGTGACAAGACCAGGGGAACCAGGAGCAGGATTCATAGGGGTGAGACTAGAGAACAGTGATCCACACTTTCCCAGGAAGTTGGAAGGATGAGAAATTATTATCTGGGTGGGCAGTAGCCGTTGTCATGCAGGTAGCTGATGAGTCAAGATACTCCTGCTAAAGTCTGGCCTGGTTACAGTGCCCATCTGCCTCATGATGCAGAGTCCAGACCTTCTGCTTGTTACTTCAGAAACATGCCACATAAAGCAATTAAACAGCAGTCTTTCCGGTTGTTAGCTGACCAGTTATTTCCAAGAATGTCTCTTACATTTGTGGTTATGACCATAATGTAACACGCTGCTTTGAAGCTGCTTCCATGGCAGTTGATTCAGCTGGGGAAAGACGTGGCAGGGCTCAGAGAAATTGTGGCTGCCCCATCCCTGGCAGTGTTCAGGGCCAGGTTGGACAGGGCCTTGAGCAAACTGGTCTAGTGGAAGATGTCCCTGCCTGTGGCAGAGGGGATGAACCTGCATGGTTCTATGATTCTACAATGAGGATGAGCATGGGAGCAACGTGTGACGTAGTTTGCGTAAACCTCTGTGTACTGCTTTGGTTGTTACCCTGTAACAAAGGTTTGTGCCTTGACTTTTCTCCTAGACTGCCTGATTTAGCTTGCTCTGGAACAGGCAGCAGGATATAAACTCACAGCATGTCTCACCAGGCAGAAAAAAAGGCAGTGTGACAGCGTAGCCAGTGCAGGAGGCAGGGTCTTAGAATCATAGCATCTGTCCTCTTGGGATAGAGGTTTCTCCTGTGTGGTTATGGTGGGTCTCTTTTCAGGTGTGCTCTGTCTAGAGCAAAGCACTTCACTTGGATCCCCTGGGGAAAGTTTTGTTTTCCCCAGGATGTCTATTGAAATCAGCTGGTGAATTGCAATTCTGATGGAGCTCTGCAGAATTTGTAGACCAGAGGCTGTGACACTTTTCCCTGACGTGAAGCAAAGTGGAGAGCTGCTGCATACCTGGAGATTTTATCTTCGTGTGATTGTGAGGCTTTATCATAATGTGATCAGAGACATTTCTAAAATACCTAAAATACTATTTAATTATTTATATTAAGGTTGGCTCTCTTCTGAAGGGGTTAATGAACAGCTGCTGTACCCTCAGTAACACAGAATAACCTACAGATTCTGAATGTGAGCTGGCTCCTCCATCAGTCCATTCCAGTATGGATGTGGTGTATAGCTCTCTGATTGTTGAGGGGTAAATAGTTCTGTGTGTTTGTATATCACTACTTCTAAGCTGGTACGGACTCTCACAGCAGAACTTGAAATACTTCGAATGGTATTGTTATTGCTGTGGACTTTATCCACTTACAGGTAACTGAGAGAACACACAAACCTGTTTATGTTACTTGGAGAGCTGATCTGATGCTGGCATTATTTTTGACAAACGTACAGCTTGTTCCTCTGTGACTTGAGTTGCGTGATGACAGACACTTCTTTAGTGTACATTTTCTAACATTCTCATAGCATCCCATATCCTGTAAAGTAATCTCAGTTTAGGAGCAGAATGCTGCTAAGCAGTTCTTCTTTTCTTTATCCAAAAAAATCTTGTGAAAGCCCTTCTTGAAGCTTTCTTGCCAGTTATGTTCTTGCCAGTTATGAAAAGTATATGAGTCACAAGGGAGTTACTTAATGCTGTGTTTGTGATTACTTGTGACTTGTGAAATTTTAAACTTGCTTTACCTGTCTACGTGAAGCATTTCCCTTTTCTTCCTCTTTGCATGGCCATATTGCCTTGTTAAAGAAAGGGCACTGTTTATGTACCTGGGTACTGCTTGTTAAATAAAGTGGGTGGCCTCTGATGTCGTTTTGCTATTTGACTGCATGGCAACATTTCAGTCTAAGAAGTGTTCGAGTGAAAGCAGTGTTTTGCACTCAGCTTTTTGGTATGTTGTAAAAATAGTCTGAGCAAGATATAGAACTTAGACATGTCTCAGACATTGTATAACTTTACTAAATAAATAACTTCTAACTCTGTCTTCACATCTCCAAGTCATCTTTTTCAGCTATCTCAGCAGTTTTATGAGTGCCACTCATGGTTTCTGAAGTGCTTTGACATTGATAGTTTTTATTCTTTCCTTTTATGGTTCGTTACTTTCCAAAATGGAGCTATGCTTCTTTAAAAGCATAATTTTTAAGGATATTTTTTTTCCAGAAGTGGTGTGCCTCATTTCTTCAAATAACATCAGTTTCTTCATCTAAGTCTACGTCTTTTGGACTGAATATGATGATGAGGCACTGCTGTGTCTTTGCTCTTGCTTTTAGGCAGTGACAGTAGAGCAGGTTCTGGTATTTGCTAGTGATATTTTCAGTGTAACACCCAGATTTTCGGAGTGTATCTGCTTGTGGCAAAATGGGATGACTTAGGGACACCCACTGCGTTTCAGATGTGGTCTTGCATAATGCTTGTTGCAGAAAAATTCCCTGTGTCCCTCATTCTGCCTCACAGCTTTGCAAAATAACATCTGTGCATGCAATCACCTGCTCTAATTTGCTTCTGCTGTTGTAATTTGTTCCAAGGCACAAAGTCACAGACTCGGTGCAAAACAGAAATAATAGAGCCTTCTGTGTGAATGACAGAGCTGTGAGTTTGGTCTTTCAGACTGTGCCTCTCTTTTAATATGTTCATGCTGGATTAAATGACACACTGTAATAAGGGGAATCTATTAAAGTTCCCTGTCATGTCTCTCTTTTCTTCACTTCTTTATGTTTTTTCCAAACCTCAGCTGTTTAATATTAATTTTTACTTAGCAAATATGTAGCTCAGGCTGATTATTTTAGGAGAGAGTTGTTATTTTCAAATATGCTAGAAAAGACCCCCCGCATTATTTTGCCCATTTGGGCATCTTCATCTCCTCAGCCCATATTCCTGTGCTTGGTGTATGGTCTTGAAAGATGGCTGAGCTGGAGCGAGTCCAGAGGAAAGCTACGAAGATGCTCAGAGGGCTGGAGCATGTCTCCTGTGAAGACAGGTTGAGCAAGCTGTGGTTGTTCAGCCTGAAGAAGAGAAGGCTCTGGGGAGACCTTATAGCAGCCTTGCCTAAAGGGCACCTACAAGAAAGCTGAAGAGGGACTTTTTATATGGGAACATAGGACAAGGGGGAATGGCTTTAAACCGAAAGAGGGTAGACTTAAATTGGGTATTAGGATAAAGTTCTTCACTATGAGAGTGATGAGGCGCTGGCGCAGGTTGCCCAGAGCAGCTGTGGCTGCCCCATCCCTGGCAGTGTTCACGGCCAGGTTGAAGGGGCCTTGGAGCAACCTGGTCTAGCGGAAGGTGTCCCTGCCTGTGGCAGGGTGTTTGGAACTGGATGATCTTTAAGGTCCTTTCCAACCCAAACTATTCTATCATTCTATGGTGGTGGTATGATGTCTGGGAGTTTGTGTTAAGGACATACCTTCTGCTTTCCATGTTTAAATTCTCCTTTAATTTAGTCTTTCCTTTGGGGGGTAGAGGAAATGTCACAATTCTGCACATGTTCAGTGAAGGCTGTTTATTTTTGACACTCAGTTATTCTGAAGGTTTGACTCCATGTTGAGCAGAAAGATGGTTCAAGAAACTGCAGTTTGGGAATACTGTAAATAGTTAGTTAGGTCTGAGTGAAAGTAAACTCTGGAGAGATTAAGCTGTACATGCAGTATCACTAAACAAAGCTGCCCAGAGAAGGTTGCACCCCTGTCATCATGTTTTGCCACCCCTCTTTTTTCCATCTTGGGTGACTGTTGAGCTCGTCCACAAGCCAGCTCAAGCTGCAGGAGTCTGTTGGAGCAGCTAGTAAATTTAATCATCTCACAAGGGGGTCTGGGGAAAGCAAACCACTGGAATTGGGGGTGTGTAGTAATGGGGGGAGTAATGTGACCTTCCGCACATGGGACGTAGCTATTAGTAGTGAGCTGTTAAATCTGGCAGATGAGAACTGCATAGGTGAAGAAAAGCAATTTGAAGCAAGGAGCGTGCTGCAAAGAGCAGGACTGACTCAGTTAACAGATTTGGAACAAAGGGTCAAGTCTGAGAGGGAGAAGTTGGCAGAAGAATCAGCCTGTTAGAAATGTTCCTTTTCAAAATGCTGAGAGGATCCATGATTTTTTTCATTCTCACCATCTTTTGCTGCGAAAGCTAGAGGAAGGATGCAGTTTTGTGTGGAAATAGTGCATTAGTTCTGAAGGCTCTGATTCTACCAATAGGTCTTGATATATCAATTTGAATGCCATGGAATTTCTCCCTTACTTAAAGGACTAGGAAATTATATAGAAAAGCAATGCTTTCTTAAAGCTGTAAAATAAAAAATATGAAACATAAGTGCAGTCTTATTTTGTTTGCATTTACAAATATGCACCATTATTTTTAGTCAGTGTCTCTGCTTCAGCCAGAGTAAAGAATGAACCATATTAAAAGACCTCATGAATATTTTGTTTCTAATCATAATTCTGTGTCTTACTGTGCCCTATTCAAGTTCTGATCTGAGTAATATCCATAATCCTCTGTGAGTGATCACCTGTAGTGAGGTTCTTTCTTTCATACAGTTTTCACTGTGTTCTGCATACAGAAAACTGAAGGATGAGAGGTTGGTGCTAAAAAAAACCAGTCAACCAAAGAAACAAATACAACCCTCCCCAAAACCCACTTAGCTGGGCACATTTGTAATTATTAACGTGGCAAAACACAATTGCCTATTATGCTTTTCTGTATTCTACCAATCCATAAATAAGTATGGGCTAAGGCTGGCTTCATCCCAGGAGCTCGGCTAGTTCCAGCGGCAAAGCGTGTGTACCCTTATTTTCCATGGTGGAGTTTATGTGCCTTGGCAATGGCATTGTCCTTTCCCTCTGTGCATTTGCCTGTCTTGTCCACTCTATAGACGTGGACTGATTTGTAGGTGTGGTGCATCCTATTCACTTAATTAAGTGTAGTATTTCTAATTTCATCCCCTGCGTTACGGTTAAAGTTTAGTCTGTCTGTTCAGCAGCTTTGGGTGGCGTGGTTTGAGTTCTGCTTTTTTGGGGTGAGTGGATGAAATGCAAAGAGGTGCTCTGCAGGAATTTTACAGATGGCTCTAGTACTCAGTTGAATGCAATAGTGTTGCCAGTCTCTGTCATTGGTAATACTGAAAATGTTTGTGTTACTGTAAGTTTTGTCCTGTTTTGATATCTGTGAGTCTGAAGCTTTAGATACCTGGACTTTCCTCCTAAAATATCTTGTTTGAGCACACCATTTACTCATTTAAATGCAATATTGAATTAGCAGTGGAGTATTTGATAACAATTAAAAATGTAACAAAATCCAACAAGCATGACAAGAAAAAAAGATAAAGAAACTGGCTGTGTCTTGTGTTAATGCTGTACTCTTTTAAAAAGGCTTTCTGCTTTTGTATAAGAAGTTATAGTGTGTCTGTATGATATATCAGGAGTTCCTGCTTAGCCAGAAACTGTGTCATTTATTTCTCTGAATGAGATTTTATGAAGTACTGGGTATCCATGACCATTTGCCTCACTTAGCAAAGGATTGACTGCTTTCTTCTTAACTGTAATCTGTACATCAGCATTAAATAGCAGGTGTACCAGAGGTGACTGCAGAGTACAGAGGCTAGTGCAGAAACCACAGGTATTATATCTAGATACACTCATCACAACTAAAATACTCATAGGTTAACTAAGGCTTATATGCATAATCTTATACCATGTTTTAATTCTGGGGTTTGTGATTTGGATTTTTGGGAAGGAAGGTTTGAGGCCATGACTACATAGCCACCACCATCACTTTAGGTCTGAAGTACAGGGCACCTTTCCCAAAGTGTCCACAGTCTTCCCTGTGACACTGGTATGGCTGCACAGGGAGCCAGGCTGTGGAACTGATACATCTTTAATATAACAAAAACCTTTTTTTCTCCTGTTTGTCTTCCAGTAGCTCAGTTTCCTCTCAGCAGTAACACAGTAGCACAGATTGAAGTTAGCGTGTAACCCTGTCTTGACCTGCCAGCCAATTATAGCAGTGAATGTGGGAAATAGAGTTTTCTTTCTCTGGGGTTAGCTCTATTTCTGTTTTCCTTTCATCCCATGAAAGAATGGCTCATATCTGAGAGTGACCATTTAAACACAAAGGGTCAAGTTCAGCAGAGTGGACTCCAGAGGTATGATGTCCCATGCAGCTTATCTGTTCTGGGGAATTTCTGGAATTATCTGTGCTAGGAAGAGGTTTTTTGCTTATGAGTTTTATTGCTGAGAATTTATGTATTGGCTTTCTTCAGCAGTTTCCATATTAGCTTTTATTTGGTCATAACTCCCAAGCAGACAACATACCAGCATGTGGGTGCAGATGACCTGATAACCCCCTCTTTGAATATGAAATTCTTATATGCCAGAAAAACAATCATGCTTTTTCTACCTTCTTTAAATTTGCATTAGCATAATTAGAAGATGGATTTGCTTTGACTCCCCCCTCCCTCCCCTCCCCTTCCCCCCCTTATTGGAACAGGCTAGGCAAGTTCTTATTTGCATCTATTAAATATGTTTGGGAAAGATGAAAATGATCTTTGCCTGAAGTGCAGTGCTCACAAACAGTCTGAGCTTCCAGACAAATCTATTTTTTATCAAAAGTTTAAAGTTAGCTGGTTTATAGTAAATATTGCCAATCGGTACCCAAGCTGCCTATGAATTTTGTAAGAATTATTTCAAACGTTAAAACACTCTCCTACTTAATATATAATGTTTTACGTATTATAAAGTATAAATGAATAAAATAACAGCTCACATTATGTTAATGTGGCTGAGGTGTTAATGGACAGATTCTGCAAACCCTGAGCTTAGGACGTGATGTTAGATTACTGTGTCTTGACAGAAGTTGGAACATTCATTGCAGGAGGCATTGCTATTTGTGTTTTCATGATAGAGCTCTAAACAAGGTGGTCTGAAACCCATTGCTTACAATTGTGTGGGGTTTCTTTTTGTTTTCCCTTCTGCAGGTGTGATGGACAGGTAGCAGAAGATCTCACTTGGATATCAGGGAATCAGAATGACTGAGTGCTTCCTGCCTCCCACTAGCAGCCCCAGTGAACACCGTCGGGTAGAGCACAGTGGAGGTCTTGCTCGTACTCCCAGCTCTGAAGAAATCAGTCCTACAAAATTCCCTGG
The DNA here is from genome assembly GCF_037157495.1 of Lathamus discolor. Lineage (NCBI taxonomy): Eukaryota > Metazoa > Chordata > Aves > Psittaciformes > Psittacidae > Lathamus > Lathamus discolor. Next base: position 107,235,424 of record NC_088885.1, on the reverse strand, counting down.
ATTGTACCGCACTGGTGAGCCTTCACCACCTCATGACAGCTTGCATGAGCCTCCAGATATAGTATCTGATGATGAAAAAGAGCATGGGAAGAAGAAAGGAAAATTTAAGAAGAAAGAAAAAAGAAGTGAGTAGGAAACTGCTCTTATTTCATGCTTATAATTTCTCTCTTTCTTTCTCAAAATTGCTTAGTATTTCCAGTGCTTTTTTAAAACTTGTTTAGGTGTGAAGGAAGCTAACTTGTACAAACAGGCTTTGTGCAATACCTGTTTCTCTTCCAAAGAAGTCCACACCTTAACCAAAAACTGGATTTGTGTTTTGCTGCATGGGTACAGGTGCCAAGCATGTGCCCGGAATTACTAATAAACTTGTTTATCCAGAACCTTTAGCAATGCATTGGTAATCGGTTGGCATGGGCTTCTTCTAATCTCATTATCTGTTCACAATCTAAGTGGAAGTTTACAAGTGTATTTCTAAATAGATGTTTTTTGAAACTGCAGTTGAGGGGCTAAGATAAAACTAAGTTAGACCTGAATTTTGTACTTTTTAAATTTGGAAGAGTCAGTTTCAACAACTTCAACTCTTTTCCCTTATGTCTCATGTATTCAGAGTTTGCTGTTGTTACCACTTCAAATTGTCTTGTGCACACTGCATCATTGTTTGAGAAGCAGTAAAATCTGTGTCCTTTTCTTTAATCTAGCTTCTCATTTTAATCTGATGATGCAGTTTCCACCAGCAGTGCCAAAGTGGTATCGCAGAGTTCAGAAATGTGCAAGCCAACGTTGAGATCTGAATTTCCTAGAACCAACAGAGTAAAGGTTAGAGAAAGTAAAGCTTTGACTGTAGAATCCATTCTTTGTCAGTGTATCCCTGTCCAGAATGGAAGTTTTCGTTTAGAAAGTGTACCCCTCCATCAAAACAACACAAGGGGAATCTTAACTTCCACCTTTAGATTTGTGCAGAAAATTTTGGAAACATGAAATAGTTTTTATTCTGTAAGAGTTCCTCTACATGTTCTGAGAGAACAAAGCACTTGGAAATACTAATTTGGTAGTGAGCACTCTCAGTACCAGAAAGATCCTTCCTGTCCAAGTCTCTGAAACCTAAATATCACAGCCCACATGCTGGGGCTTTTTTTAACTGACATTCGTTTTAGCAAAACTTCAAAATAATGTTCCTCTTCTACCATGCTTCTGTCTCTGATGCCTGGAAGTTCTGGCTGCCAGTGTACCTGGCTACTGCTTACACGTGAAGTTTGGAAGATCGAAACCAATGAGACAGCACACACTATTCTGTTAGAATGAATCTGGTGACTGTCTGTAATATGTATGCACATATTTAAATAATTACTCTTTAAGAATTGCTGCCACTGCACTGCTTTTAATCAAACCAGTTTCCTGGAATGCAGGAGTTGTTTCTACCACAGTTTGGAAGGACTGTTGTTACTTTGTCTAAAGACTGTGTGCCTAAATACCCCTGTAACTCAAAAACATACTATCCTCAAGTTAAACCAAACAGTATAAACTCCTACAGGTTTAAAGTGATTTCTCAGGGTTTTTCTCTAACAACATTAACCTAATACAGATTATTGGAATGGTGATGAAAATTCAGTATTATTGAATAGGTCTAAATTCAGGCTGTTAGTAGCTGGGTTTTTTTACTCTTTGCAAATCAGTTTTCTGTTCTAACCCCGCATTAGACACCTCTAAATTTGGAATTGTTAGAGGTCAGCATTATATATAGTGTGGGTTTCTTTGTGGTATAATTTGGCATGTCTCTTGGTGACAGTGTAACTGCAGGCTAAAGAGGAAAAACGCTTCTTCAGCAAATACATGCAGGTCTGTGCACATTAGCACTGTAGCTGCTTTCTTCCACAAGAGATCACAACACATTTTATAGGTGATGTAAAGAAATTTTTGTTACTTAAAAGAAGCTTTAAAGGTAGGAAAAATCTTCAAAAAACCATAAAAAGGCAGTATGTAGGAAGAATCAAATTATCTCCTGCAATCTGTAATGTAAAAAACATTCCGCATTTCTTAGCCCTAATGTGTGTCATATAATTGTCAGTCAGGTATAAGAGTAAGTTATGTATAAAGCTTTCAGTACATCTTGTGCAGTCCAGAAATAGGCATTATTGTAAATACACCTTGAACAGACATTTAACTTACATGACAGGTGTTCTTTACAGTTGCTTAACATGGTTGATTTTTTTTTTTAGAGTCCCCCTTCCAGCTTTGCCTTTTGTTATTCCTTCCACACTTCCGATTCTTCAGTTTCTTCCACCTTTTCAGTTTTGGGGATATTTTGGTAATACTCTAAATGTAAACTTCAGAAATATTTTGGAGGTAATAGAAAATTGCATACTGGTTTTGATGTGGAATGTCGGCTCCTGGAAAAATGTTTCAGCCACTGATCTCTATTCTCCACTCTTCTGTGACAGACTGAGTGTTGATTAGCTGGAGAGTGAGTTAGATTAGGGGGTGTGTTAGGGATTAGAATGCATTTTATTTTCAGGGGGATAGTTTCATCTCAGATGTGTTCCCTGACCCAAAGGATCCCTTGTCCATCCAAGACTTGTACTGTGGCAGCAGGAGAGCAAAAATAGACCTTTCTTCAGCAGTAATGGCTTCTATGAGACAATGACCACATAGTTGATTTTTAAGATTGAATGTTTAACCACCTGTCAGTAGTTCTGTGTTGATAAAGTCATAGCATTGCAGTTCCTTGCGAAAGGAAAAAGGTTCTAAGACATTCTTAAGAAAAAAGCTATTCTACCCGTTAGAATCTCTGTAGATAAAGAGTCTGTATGTAGTAGATCTTACTCTGCTTATTCGTTTTGCTTCTGAGATTGATGCCGTTGGACAGCATGGGTTCAATATGCAGCTGGATTTTTTGTTTAGAATCTTTTTCATTTTCTTTACAGAATTCTTGGTGGAAATGGAGAATTGGTCGAACTGTAAACGAAACTTTTGTGAAAGGACAGTAATATCATTGGCGTGAACTCTTCCGATGTTTTCAGGAAATACTTCGAAGACCAAATCACAAATGTGTTGGGCAGGGGTGTTCTTTGGGAGGTAGATGGGGGCTGAAATATTCCTATTGTCAACTTGAGGACCTGCTCCAAACAATCTTCAGTCCAGATTGGGTGTTAACCCGTATCTCCTTCCTCTGAGTTGCTGAGTTGAGGTTCTAGTGATCTGTGACTGTCAGGTACCAAATACCAGCCTGTTCTCTCTTCTGTCATCTTAAGGGATTTTTCTCCAAAATAGTTTCTTCTCAGGAATTTGGACATCCAGCAACCATGAAAAAGCTCTAATAGCGTTCCCAGCTCTTTTACATAGAGGAGTGGCATGTGAAGTTGTCTCTGTTCTTATGATCCTTCACTTCCATGCAGAGTGCTGATGGAGATGGATTCTGCAGTAGCTGTGGATACTTCATGGGTATGGGGAGAGGTCTGTTACAAATGTAAGGAGGCCATTGTCATCCTACGAAACAACCATGTCACTGCTGTTGCAAACAGAACATTATTTTTACTGATCTGGTGTGTGGGGAAGCACTGAATACAGTTCCCAGATCTACAGAATAGGAAGTTACTAGTTTCCTACCTATGATAAATATTAGAGGCTCTTCATATCAAGGTTTATCTTTGTGTTGCTATATTCTATTCTACTGACAAATTACTATGTCTGTCTATACACCAATGTGTATTTAGCAAAGTACCATTTGCAAACAGTTTAAAAGTCTGCTTTTCAGTACCAGTAATTATTTTAAATCAAAATCAGGTAAGGCAAATTTCCTGTTTCAGCTTCATTTACTCGTTACATAGCACTGAGCAGTAATTGGAATGCATAATTTTGGGGGAGTGCTGTGCTCACATCAGTGAGTTGAATGTAAAACCAAACTGATCTAATTGAAAGTTGGATAGTAAGTGCTGGTAGTGTCTGTAAGTTTGAAGTTTCTATTAATAACAACAATACATCTTGTGGGTGAGGACAGGAAATAAAAGCCATCTACCCAAGCTGATTATGCATCCATGTGTGTCTTACTGTTTTGTTTAGAAATGGTATATGCTGATGGCAATCCCTGTGATGAATTGAAGCTAGATAACTAATGCTAGCATTGCATTTTGGTCCCTGTAGTCATATTTGACCAGCTGATTCTTCCATATGTAAAAGTGATCCATGTATCCTTTCAGTGAATTAATTACTGATGCATGCAAGTTTCCCCAGGGAGCCAAAATGAGGTGTAGAGGTATAAATAGCTTAAAAACTCACCAGAGACCTGATGCACAAAATGTAGGTTTGATATGGGGCAGTTCTATATAACGCAACCCTTTGTGTTAACAATAAATACTACATAGCACGAAATTATAGCTTCATCGTAAGAGTGCAGGAGAAGCATTCCCGAGTACACAGACTGATAGAAACAGTGGCCTCACTGCGTGGCAAACTTTTAAGCCTGTAAGTTAAATTTTTCCAGAGTAACACTGGAATATTTTAGTATTATTGTTTTTAAAAGAGGTTTTCATAATTTTCAGTAAGATAAGGGCTGTACTTGGAGCATCCTATTTAAAATAACTGCGGTGAAGGTATGCGTGTGGAAGGTCTAACAAAGTCTGAGCAAGGAATTGGCAGATAGTCCACTTGTTACGCTGGTAAAATTGGAGTCTTTATTAGTACTGGTCTCATGCAGGTCAAGGAAAATGTCATTTACATGCACTAGAGTGATGGGAAAATGCAGAAGTACTGTAAGTCTTGAGGAAATAGCAGAAATACGAGTTTACTGACAGCAGGTAATACTACTTTCCAATGTTAGAATTACCTGGTTTGTCTACTGCTTTTGGTAATTCCTCCTGTATAAATGTAGGCTGTTTATATTTCAATATATTGTATCACTGGTGGAAGGCATACAGTAACTTTATTAGCAGAAGTACAGTAAAGAAAACTGGGCTACTCTGAGAGACATACAAACCCGCTCTTGGTATGAGTGGGAGATTGAGATTCTCTGTGAACTTAAGTAGTATGTATTCCTAAGTGTTACTGAGAGAAATAGAATAGGCTGTTTTGTATTTAACGTGCTCCTTCCTGTCTTCTCATGAAGTCAAGAAATACCAGTTTCACTAATGTGCTATTGCTGGTGTTAGTTTACCACGGATCTAGGAAAGCACCAAGGTTTGTGTTGCGACATGGAGTGTTGAGACACTAAGGCAGGTGTTCTGTTGGGGACATTGACTTCCAAGCTTGGGTCCCCTGTGCTGACCCAGGTGACATGCTGGGAGATGACCCTATGCTGTTTGACTGTGATCAGGAAAGGTTGAGGGCAGGGTGTTCTGGGCAATGTCTGGTGGGGATCTGGCTTTCTGTTTGGAAATTAACATCTGTGAACCCAGTCTTGAAGCTCGGTGCCAGCCTCATTCTGACAAAACACAGTGGTGATGTGTGCTCCTCGTTTGTCCCATAGCTGGTGCATCAGCAGTTCCTTCTTGTATCAGAGTGAGATGTGAATCCTTCCTTCGTGCACTGCAGGTTTCCTTAGCCATTTCTGGGTTTAGTTTACAGAGTGGATGATGATGGTATAGCTGGTAAACTGGGAGGATGAGACCTGGCTGCTGGTTGTGTCCAGATAACATCTGCACTTTCTGATAAAAATTCACTGTGACAGGAACAGTGCTACAGTCTTTCTCTGTGTTGTATGAAAGTGTGTGTTTGGTAGCCCTAGGGAAGAGTCCAGAGTGGGAGGAGCGAGCTGCTCCAGCAATTGTAATTATTTTATGGCAGTTCTGTGCTTTAATACATTTCTTGTATTTATTTGACTGTTAAAAGCTGCCTTCTACAGAGCAGCCAGGGAGGCTTCAAAATACAGACAGCTCCTTGGACGTGCTGAATTAATACTGAGCAACTCTGCAGCTTGGTGTAATTTAGAATTGGAAGAACAAAAGACTGAATGTTTCCTGGTTCTTTTGCATAAGATCTTTTACCTGTAAGAATTACAGCCTGTAATCTCTTGTGTGATGCGTTCTCTCATAATCTAAGGGGGTAATTTTCCACCACCCAAAACTATGCAGGAAGAGCACTTGGCTGTCAGTGCGCTTCCTCACTTGGGCAGAGCTGATGGCTGTGGGTAGTGGAAGAGCCTCAAAGGATCTGTATAATGGGGGCTTCACACTGAAGCAAGAGCCGGTTGCCTCTGCCTTGGGGGACCTGGCTGGTGCAAAGGGCATGTAAACTGTTGTCTTTGTTGACCAAGTTTCAGGCTTTTCTTACATGCGTGTGTAAAATCAGTTAATTGACTTGGAAGTTGGTTGGTTTGTGTGGTGTTGGTTTGGTTGTGGGTTGGTTTTTTGTTGGTGGGGTTTGGTTTTTGTAGTCCACGTTTGAAGATTTGCTTGTTGTTGCCTGGAGGACAGGCAGGGCTTGCTGCAGAGGCGTAGCTAGTAAAAGCCCTGGTGCACGTTTTAGACGGCACTTGGTGTTGTGCTGCTCAAACGGTGTACTCCACCCATTGACTTGTTTGAAGCTCTCTTTAAGGCAGATACCTTCACGGTCAGGTATTGTGCTAGCGTTACTGGAATTGTTTTATTTGTCAAGTGGAAACGTAAGTGTGCTTGGGCCTTTTTATCTTTTTTGCATTTGAGACTGAAACTGTTAACTTCATACTCAACAGTCATAATGTTCTGGGGAGGGATTGGGGAGTTAAGTGGCTGAAGTTTAGTTTCTTCTTAACGGAAGCTTGTTAGGCTTATGTGTATGCAGTAGATGATCCTTAACAGCAACTCTTACACTGTTGATTACAGGAACGTAGAGAAATTGCCAGACAGTTGTTTTTATTTTGCATTTCCTTGACTATTAGAGGGGAAACCAACCCGTAACATGGACATTGCCATTATGAGTAAGTATATAAAGTATTAATTGTTTAGATTGGTCAGGAGCTGTGGATTATCTTTGATGTGATTATGCAACCTTGATTTAATCCTTGTCCACTTAATTGTGTAAAGACTAAAGAAAACCTTCTGCAGAATCAGGCCGGTGCCATTTTCTTCACTCATGTTGCTTTTCATTTCTCCTTGCATACTACTGCTTGTTCTCTCCGTCTTACAATATGCTATCTAAACAGATTACAGCTGTCCTCTTGCCTTCTCCTTCTTTGCCCAATAGCGGAAGGTTATGCTGCATTTCAAGAGGACAGTTCCGGTGATGAAGCTGAAAGCCCTTCAAAGTTGAAGAGGTCCAAGGGAATACATGTCTTCAAGAAACCCAGCTTTTCCAAAAAAAAAGAAAAGGATTTTAAAATAAAAGAGAAACCCAAAGATGAAAAACACAAGGAAGACAAACATAAGGAAGACAAACATAAAGAGAAGAAGTCAAAAGACTTAACTGCAGCAGATGTTGTAAAACAGTGGAAAGAGAAGAAGAAAAAGAAAAAGCCAATTCAGGAGACAGAGATACCTCAAGTGGATGTTCCAAGTCATAGACCCGTGTTTGGCATTCCTTTGTCTGATGCAGTAGACAGGACCATGATGTATGATGGTGTCCGCCTGCCAGCAGTTTTCCGTGAATGTATAGATTACGTAGAGAAGTATGGCATGAAATGTGAAGGCATCTACAGAGTTTCAGGTACTCTGGGCACGCTGACATGCAGGTTCCTAAGGTCTTTACTTGCTATTTTCTTACTATTTTAACATTTCCACCACCTAGAGACTGTTAATAGCTGCATTCATTTTAATTATCCAAAAGGTTATCAGGCAGTTAAAGTTGAGCAACTCGTAAGTCCGAAGTACCAGAAAGATTGCTGAAGTGGTGGTACTGCTTACTGGCAGTAAGAAACCACTTCTTTTTGCCTTCTGTGGTAGGGTGCTAACAATGAATAAAATGTGTTAGTATGGCCAGCTTGTGTTTTTTTACTTCTGCAGTAGAAATGCAGTGTTAGTCAATTGCAAAAGCAAAGATGAGGTACAACCACTTCATTACTTCAGCTTCCCACTAAGTTGCTTTTTCCAGTTACTTCCATTGTGTGATTCCCCCCCCCCCCCTTAAAAACTTACTTTCTTTGAGCAAATACACTAATGAGCACAAAATCCAAGCTCCCCTAATTAAGCTTAGCAGCAGGCTAATTAACCATGGTGGTTGTGTAACAGCAGCTTGCATAAATGAAACATCAGGTTTAGTCACGTTACAGAGAACGGCCCCTTTGTTTGTGAACTGCATCTGCAAAGTAACTTGCGTAAGTACCTCTGTGGGTATGTTTAAGGGAGGAAAAACAAGTGAGAAAAGGAATTTGAGGAAAAACAGTGAAAAGCAGTAATCACACGGTCTTAAAGGCTTCATTAAGCTGTCTTCATGCTGTCCATCTGCATGGTATGTGGTAGGCATGCATAAATACTGCAGCAGCTTAAGCAGCTTCTTCGTCTTGCCTGTTGGAACATTCCAGTTATGTTTTTTTTAAGACACAATGTGTTGGGAATTTTCACAGATAAAGGGGTGTTTTCCATAAATCATTTTTGATGTTTGTACTGTCTCAGTGTTCCCCTGTGCAATAGCACCCTCTCGTGTGTGTCAGACTGCTTAAACTGAGAGCACAGAGAGACAATTCCGGTGGCTCAACAACCTACTAGCTGTTGCAATGCCTAACTTGGACATGAAACTGAGCATATTTTACCTGGCATTTACCATGGGCTCAGTGCACCCAGCTTTGCTGGTTGTGTATGAGCCAAGTTGGCGGAACTCAGATGGGTGTTTAAGCTTTAACAATGAAATTTCCCCAAGTTTGGGAAGATTGGAATGTCACCGAGTTATAAAAACACCTCACAGAAAACTCTGGCCGTGTTGAGAAACTTTGTGAACACGCTTTCATTCATGCATTGCCTCAAGTCAAAAATCCTGTGTGAGATTTCTCCACTGCGGAGGGCCAGCTCGAAACCTGGAAACTAAAAAGTGTGGGGTGTGTTTTGGAAGAGAAAAGCTTTTACAGGTAGAACTTGTGTGGGAGAGGAAAGCTGTTATAGGTAGTTGATATAGGTAAGAACTTGAGTTGGTAACGTATTTGCTTCTTGGCTTAGGGCTCTATAACTGAACAGCCAGAATGCTGACTGAAAATACACAATTGATCTTGTGTTCCCCTGCCCTTCCTCACCCTGTTTTATGTTCTTTGATGGAAGGGAATGCTGGCGCCAGTTCCAATTTGGAGCTTTGGCAGGGCTGTGTTTTTGCTTCATAGGAGTAGTCGGTGCTTTTAGAAACAGTAATCTATGTAATTTTGAGTCGTGATCTTAATTTTGTTACACGTGGGTAACTCTTAAAAGGTGTTCCTCAAGTAGTTTAAATTGTAAGGGGAGGTGAAATAAGTGCCTCTCAAAGAAAAAAATTGTAACTGTTACACATTTACAGTTAAGGTTTCTCTTAATTCTTGATCTAAATATTTTAAGGAATAAAATCAAAAGTTGATGAGCTAAAAGCAGCCTATGATCGAGAAGAGTCTCCCAACCTGGAAGAATATGAGCCCAATACAGTAGCCAGCTTGCTGAAACAGTACCTACGAGAACTGCCTGAAAACTTGCTTACCAAAGAGCTAATGCCCCGTTTTGAAGATGCTTGTGGGAAGAGCACAGAAGCTGAGAAAGTTCAGGAGTGCCAGAGGCTGCTTAAAGAGTTGCCAGAGTGTAACCATCTCCTGATTTCTTGGCTGATTGTGCACATGGACCACGTTATTGCAAAGGAACTGGAAACAAAAATGAACATCCAGAACATTTCCATAGTGCTCAGCCCTACTGTCCAGGTACGTGTGCCACTCAGCAAGTACTAAAGCAGACCTTCAGCCCAGGAAAGACTTCTTTGTAGGAATTCTTTTGCAGGTGGGAAAGGGGTATTGTCTGATAATAGTTAAGCTAAATCACAGCTTCTCTTTATATACTGGGAAGCTAAACTGCTGGGAAGGGAAGAACAAAAGACTTTCTGGATGTGAGCTTGAATACTATGGGTCTGACACCTGGGTTATTATGACGGTATTACAAAGACTGCTGTCAGGGTTTTAATTCCGTTGCGAACAGAAGTCATTTAATGTTGAATTTGTCCAACAATTCATGCAGATACACAATTTCTGTGGGCTTTTGATTCAGCATTGATTTAGTGAAGACTATACTGTTGCTCAATTTTAGCATCAAGCCAATGAATCCTGTCCTGCAAACAGATCTTCCTGCTGCAGTAATGACTTTTGTCTAATGGCTTTGGTGTAAGACAAAATACCAGGGCCATTTCCCTGTCTGCAGTCAGGGAAAAACAACTGACTGACTTAGTTTTCCAGTAAGAGTTTGTGGATTCGGGATTGATTAATTCCTTAATAAACATCTTGGAAATGTTTAATTTAAATACAGTTCAGAACTAGTCCTGTGCATAATGGAAACATGGCATTATTGGGTGTGTGTCTTCTAGAAGAAAACCCACACTTCAGAAGAGCTTGGCTTTATAATTAAGAGCCTAGGAGGAAGCCCAGTAGCAAAAGGGTTAGGCAGTATTATTCTTGGCTGTTTTGCTATGCCAGACACTTCCTAGCTAAGAAAAGAAGTAACAATTAATGCAAAACAGTGCAGGCCCAATCATGTTTTTTGTTAAGTAGGTTTTGGCAATTAAAATGCAGGTAGTGACAGGATAAATGTTCGTATTTTAATGGAAGATAGAGTATCAAAATAAATACTTGCTTCTGTCTCCTGTTAAAACAACAGCAACAGGCCCTTTCAAACTCCTTTTTCTATTATAGTAAATCATCTGAGAGAGACATTGTAGAAATTGCTTACGTGTTGGGGAAGAGAAAGCCATGGTGCAGTATGGTTTGCATTCCCTGTTACCCATTGTTGTCACTAACCACCTTTATACTAGTAAAAGGAAAGTAATACATCTCATCTACCAGTGATGGTATTGCAGTAGGTTAAGACGTGTCTTGAGTTTAGCATGAAACTGCCTCAGATACATAGGTAAGAGACACAGATTCCTTGGGGACAGCACTGGGTTGTTTAAAGTATCATTTTTAATCCAAATGTTAATCTCTTAGAACAAGCTAGTATCACTACAAGTCACAAAAAAGCATTCTAAAGGCTGTTTCTGGAGAAAGATACTCTGCTTCACAGATAAAGATGATGTGAATAAATCATCTTAACCAGTGTTTTGTATGCCCTTTCTCTGCAGATCAGCAACCGTGTCCTGTATGTATTTTTTACACATGTTCAAGAGTTCTTTGGGAATGTGACCCTGAAGCAGGTGACAAAACCTCTTCGCTGGTCAAATATGGCAACAATGCCAGCACTTCCAGAAACACAAGAAAGCATCAAAGAAGAAATTAGGCGACAGGTTGGAAATTAGTGTTTTTCTGTTTATCTTTGCCCGGGCTTTTATACATTCAGTAGTAAATCCTTATAAGCTTGTAACACACACTCTAGTTCTATCACACTTGTCCTGTAAGTGGAAACCACTGAAAGGAAATTAGTGATGCTATTCCCCATTTATAGGTGGAAAGGTGTTACGGCCTTGTGATGATTATGTAGCAGAGCAATCCACAAAAGACAGGGCTATGTAGTTCAATACTTTTATGGTGGGAGAAAGGGCCATGGGGATGATCAGGGAGCTGGAGCACCTCCCATATGAAGACAGGCTGAGAAAGCTGGGGCTGTTCAGCCTGAGTAAGAGAAGGCTGCGTGGAGACCTCATAGCAGCCTTCCAGTATCTGAAGGGGGCCTATAAGGGTGATTGGGGAGGGACTCTTCATTAGCGACTGTAGTGACAGGACAAGGGGTAACGGGTTAAAACTTAAAGAGGTGAACTTGAGATTGGATATAAGGAAGAAATTCTTTACTGTGAGGCTGGTGAGGCACTGGAATGGGTTGCCCAGGGAGGTTGTGAATGCCCCATCCCTGGCAATGTTCAAGGCCAGGCTGGACAGAGCCTTGGGGGACACAGTGTAGTGTGAGGCATCCCTGCTCCTGGAAGTAGATGATCTTAAGGTTCTTTCCTCTAAAGGTCAGGAGGACATGTTAAAAAAAGTTTGATTTCTTTAATACTGCTCTTCAGCTAGCTCTAGATCATGTACTGAATGTATGTTAACTCTTGTTAGTTGACATATTGAGCTTTGAAAACCGGAATCCCAGGCCTGTTGCCATGAAGCCAGAAGGATTGTTTCTTTTTAGCCTGCTGTGCTAGGATATATTGAAGACACTGACTTCTTTGCAATATTTCTAGGAGTTCCTACTGAACTGTTTACACAGAGACTTGCAGGCAGGGATAAAAGACTTATCCAAAGAAGAGAGACTCTGGGAGGTGCAAAGAATTTTAACAGCTCTGAAAAGAAAACTAAGAGAAGCTAAGAGACAGGTGGGTAACTTCTGTTTATTGGCCAAGCATCTAAATTGTGGATCCCTAATTTGTAACAGTTAGATCAGACCACATTTCAATCCTTTTACTGCAGATTTTACATCTTCACTTTACATGGCTGATGGTCAATTGCATTTTCTGGTTAGCTGCCTCTCCCTAGGGGCAGCAACATCTCCACCCTCCTGCGCAGCTGTTGACAAAAAAAAAACCCAAACATTGTACAATTAAAAACCTAGTGTTTGCCAGAGCATGGATTCATTATATGCTTGACACAATGTGTCCTGGAGTAGCAAGAGGAACTACTGGAAAACTCAAGGTTAACAGACTTCAAGCATGCTTTTTTAAATTGTCATACGTCCCTTGCTGAACACTTTCAAGACAACCATGATTGCGATTCTGTATTTGGAAAGTAAATAATAGGTTCCAGAAAATCTATTTTAACAGTAAAGTGGCTGGGGAAGCCGTCCTTTGAAAAGTTGTTCTCTTTCTCTGGCAGGAGTGCGAGACAAAGATTGCGCAAGAAATTGCCAGCCTTTCAAAGGAGGATGTCTCCAAAGAAGAAATGAACGAGAACGAAGAAGTGATAAATATTCTGCTTGCACAGGTAGGTGCTCAGCACTTACCAGCTTGTTTGCTGGTATTTTCTTGCTCCATCTCTCTCAAAAATACTAAACACCCTTTTGTTCCTTTGTGATTGGAAATGGAAGGCTTAAAGGGGTCTCTCTATTAAACAACAAGGCTTTGTTTTAAGGGTCAGTAAAGTAGGGAATGAATGGTGACCGCAGGAGTGAACCTAAAGCTGAGGAGACCTGTTAACAGCAGAAAGGAGACACTGTGCAGCAGCAACCACCACCACCAAAGGTAGCCTCTGTTGTTGAGGTACTTAGAGAGCCCTTATAAATCTGACCTGTTTTAATACTGTTAACTACTTCCCTGCTGATCAAAGGAAGTAAAGCAACTATTCTGGCTTTTTTTGCTTGCTTTTGCTTCCCTGAGTAGCTTTGATCTTCTGTCCGCTGTAGTTGCCTCCTTAGATTCACCTTCAAAGATATATTTTGTAATTCAGGTTTTCTAGTTACTTTACTGGTTAGCCAGAGCTTTCCCCTATGATTTAAGGAAACTGGCAGCCAAACATGCCAGAACTTGGTGCATCATCTCCACGGCTATTCAGTGCAGCAGTCATTGTGAGGATTCAGAACAGAAATGGTTGGTTTTCAACTTGCATCTGCTTTGAGGTCTTGATGAGTCAGAGCACTCCTGCTGAAAGTCTGTCAGAGAACAGCACCATCACTTACCAGACGTTCCTGCAGAAAATAAGGTCAAGGTCTGAAGTGAACTAATTGGTCATTACAGGAGAACGAGATTTTAACAGAACAGGAAGAACTGCTGGCCATGGAGCAGTTCCTGCGGAGACAGATTGCCTCAGAGAAGGAAGAAATAGATCGCCTTCGAGCCGAAATAGCTGAAATACAAAGGTAAGAGGGGAACTGCCCACGTGAGAGCTCCTGCCCCACGTGTGCTCTTCTGAAACGATACTCCCAACCACAGCTAAAGGCTCAGCCTGTGAACATCACATTTGAAAGATGCCTCTTTTTATTGCAGCTATCTCAGCAACTTTGGGCCTTTCAGGGTATTTTCTGTTAGTGTAACAATGGAGTTAGCATCTAAAGGAAACCAGATCCTGTGCTCTTAAAAAAAAAAAAATCCCCTCTGGACATCACTGCATTATTAAATTAAGCTTTGAAAGGAAATTCTGATTTGGTTTTCAAAACCGTTGCAGATTGTTCAGTGGATCCAAGTTAACCCTTTTACGCTGCTACGGTTCTGGCAGCCTCGAGGAGGTGTTTGAATCAGTCTGTCATTGATCTTTCAGTCGCCAGCAGCATGGCCGAAGTGAAACCGAGGAGTACTCTTCTGAGAGTGAAAGTGAGAGTGAGGATGAGGAGGAACTGCAGGTCATCTTGGAAGATTTGCAGAGACAGAACGAGGAACTAGAGGTAAGACTGGAGTCTTGGCATTCATTGGCACTCTTCCCCTTCTGGTTACTGGATTTAGTCTGTGCAGAGACACTTGCACATGTGCAGACTCACAGTTTGGCATCAGTTGTCCCTGGGCATAACAAACACCCATGTGCTTTGTTGTGTGCAAGTCCACGTTGCCATCTGGGATAAGAGCACAGCTCCCTAGCGCAGTGCTACATGCCCCCTTAGCTCCAGCCCGCCTCTGCCAGAAGGAGCCCTGACCTTTTTTTTTCCTTGCTTAAAGATAAAGAACAATCACCTGAACCAGGCGATTCACGAGGAGCGAGAGGCCATCATAGAACTGCGGGTGCAGCTCCGGCTACTGCAGCGAGCCAAGTCAGAGCAGCAGGTGCAGGAGGAAGAGGACCCAGAAAAACGTGGGGTTGTTTCCCAACAGCAGCAGAGAGACAGTGTCCTGGAGACAAAAGCAGCCAAAGAGCAGCCAAAAGCAAGCAAGGAGCAGCAAGTGAAGCCATCGCCAAACAAAGACAGGAAAGAAACTCCGATCTGATCAGGCTCCTTGGATATGTGTGAAACCAACTGAACTGTGCAAATTACTGTAATCTGAGTCAAACTGCACAAATTGCTGGCTGTGTACATTATGTAAAGAAACCTTTCTTTTAAGTCCTGGAGACTTTCGTCTCTAATACTTGTGGCTTCTACTCATCAGACTCAGGTGAGTCTGGAGAAGCCAGAAGAGTTTTGCAGTTAGTATCAGATTATTGAGAGTGTTTCCTTCAGGTGATTTAAAATAATCCAGTAACAGTTTTATTTTAAACCAAAATCATTCTTTACCTTCACTGGAGCAGAATTGGAAGATCTTATTTTCAGTAAATAAAACCATCCCTCACCCACACTTCCTATTTGCCTTGTGACTCTCTTCATCCTCCATTCACCATCACTTCTGCTTATTAACCTAGTCACTTCTTGCTTGTGCCTTTGATACCTTTCTGATGCAGATGCTATACAAGGGAGCTTTAAATTTATTCTGGGTTGGCTGAAAACTGGGGAGACTGCGGGGTATTGTGTTAACCCAACATGCCCTTAAGCTTCATTTTTGTTCTGAGATGTACTGAATAAATGTAAAGACTTGAGAGATGTTATTTATGTCCCTGTATGATGAAAACATTCATCAAGAGCTGTTCGTGTCTCTTAGCCACGTAGGTGACCCATCTGTAAACCACCATCCTCATACCTGTTCATGACAGGCTGTGCTCACACTGCTGCCATCCAGTCAAGAGTGTTTTCTTCATCTATTTTAAAGGTTCCAAATAAGCGCGAAGTACAGGCAATGCCTTGGGAGGCACCAGGGGTTCAGCAGCTGCCTCTTCTGGTTGTTATTTATCGACAGCTTCTGTCCATCCACGCTGGCATTCAGGGGCCTTTCAATGTATTAATGTTTCAGATAGATACACTCACGTGACTCCACCTGCAGAAAGCGAACTCCCCAGCGTGCGTAGAGGCGATCGTGTTTTCTAACCTGGATATTTATTTTCAGCACCTGTTGGATGGGGTTGTATTCTTTCTCTATTGCACTGTTGTGAATCATTGGCCATGATTTGATTTTGTACAAATGATGCTTTGATATGTTATAGAAAACAGCATAGTATTTTTTTAAAATTTGGGGGAAAAAAAAGTTTATAAACACAGAAAATGTGGTCGGGTGACAAATGTAAACTTAAAGCATCCTCCCTTGCCTTCGTTACATACATTTTATATTTGCTGGCAATATTTAAACTTTTTGGTTTAATTCACACTAATTCCTATCGAATTGTCATGGGTTTTTCTAATGTTCAGACAAATCTCTTAATATCGGTTAACTTTTATTTTGTTAGGATTGTATTTATCAAGCAAATAAAATCAACAGCCATTTGAAAGTAGTTTCTAATTTATCTACTTCATAATGCACATGGTAGTTACACTTCTTGGGTAGCTACCTGCAGCAGAGAGGTTTAAATGAATTCAGGCTTGCTAATAGCCTCCCTCTGAGAGAACACTGTCTGCAGCTCAGTGTTATAGGAAGTTTCCACAACTCGGCTGAAGGTAGAGTTTAATTTGATCAAATTAAAGATTTTAAGACTTTGCTTCTCTGTTACTACTTGAGAGTTCACGGGTGGAGGTAAAACCCATCCTGTCCACATCATGACTTCCTACACGACCACTGTTCTTCCTCCTGCAGCCTTGCACTCCACTCAACGTGTTCCCCTTGAAGTCTCAAATGGAGGTGGGATTGTTGCTCCTGTGGCAATACAGCAACTGTAACCAGAAATTCATTTTCAAAACCCCTGAAAGATGTTTCTTTGACCTTTTCTTTCATGTTCTTTCACAGGATACATCCAGTGACACAGTTAATTATTGATAAAACTCCTGTAAAGCCTGCAGTTAAAACCCAAAATGGAAATCAACACTGGCTAAGCACCACCCCATCTCGCTGAAGCCCAACAGCCCCAGGGCAGGGGGCCCAGAGAGCCACAGCCCCTGAGCCCTGTCCAAAACCAGACCCTGGCATGAGAGGCCACTGCCTGCCTGTGGCAAGGAGTTGCTCTTCCTGCCTGATGACCTCCCCAAAGCAGTTTGGCTGCCCCAAGTCCCATAACAGCAGCATTACCCCAGTGCTCACAGGCCTTGTGGAGAAGCAATGCTAGCAGCAGCGATTTCAAAGACAGCAGCTGCAAACACCCAGCCAAAAAAGCCAAAGCTAATTTCAAATAAAGTGGAAAGTAAGTGCAACACAATAATCTGAGTGTGCTCTTCAGATCACTTTATAATCTTACATACCAATGCCAAGAGCCTTGCACTGACCTCTGTGAGCTGCAGCTCCCCTCCTATGGCACTAGCGAGGCCACCTCCACAGAGTCCGTACATGCCTTGAATAACTCATTTAACTAACTTGAAGTTAGCAAGCATCATTTAAACTGGCTTAAAGTAAGACTTTTCTCAACAGTGCACAGCTTGCACGTGCTGAATACAGCAACAGAACCTGTGTCACATCCTTTGGCCGAAACACCAGACAGACCTACCCTTACTGGAGTGAGGAAGCAACAGGCCTGCAGCATTACCGCTAGTGTTTTGGACTTAAAACTTTGGCAACAGTCTGGTGTGGCCCATCTGCTTTCCTCTTGAAGACCAAGTGCTTCCACCACAGAGCAGTACTTCAGAGCAGTTGGGGGGGTGTGACGGGGCAGGGAACAACTCCACACTTACTTACCTTTTCCAACACAAGCCTGGTCAGTCTGAAACCCAAAGGAGGAGGTAGCATGGTGTAAGTCACTGGGAGTACACCACCAGTATGAATCAGGACACAGCAGCTGGTTACTTGCATCGAACTGGAATTTATACTCTTATAACTCACTGAAATACTGCAGCTGTACAGTGAATCAGCTTCACACACCTTGCATTACTAGCAGGGTCTTTTTTCCTCCCAGTAAAGTCTACTCTGAAAAAATAACAGCCTGAAGTGAACTGTTGCTGCCTGAATGGCTGAAAAGAGGTGAGGGTGTTCATTTTATCTAGTTACTGAAAGAAAGATGAAAAACAACCAAGCAGTACTCCCCCCTTAGATCACATCCCTACCACAAGCCTAGTAACATCACCTTGTATCCAGCACCTTAGAGGATTCCAGCCAGCTTTCCAGGGCTATGCACTGCTCACATCAGGGTTCCGAAACTGGCTCAGCGTCGTGCTCATGGAAGCAGAAGCCACCTGTTCTGCAGGTCTCTTCTCCAGTGGTGAGGTGCTCTGAAAGCACTGCTGCACACCCCAGTGCATCATCCTTTATGAGGAAGCTGCAGGACCACGGTACAGAAAGCCCCCACCTCCACTCACTAGTTCCAGTACTAGTGCTGTGGGGATTCATTTTTACCTCTGTGTCCCCTGACTGTGCAATTAAAACCAAATTAATATTAAAGTATAACCCTGCATCTCTTGTCAAAGAGGTCTGACCAAGCTTAATCTGTCAGTTTTCACTTTCCAGCATGTACCTGACTCACAGTCCTGCATCTGCAGTGGGAAAAATGCCTCACCCAGACCAAATACGGCTTATATCCAACAGCACAAGTTCTCTACAGTGTTCTTTAAGCATACCAGAGAATGGCTGCCAGTCATCCCAGTTCCAGGGAGACGAGGCACAGCCCCACTAGCCAAGCCTCAGCTACTATGAAATAAATGACCATTGCAAGAGAAGTGGCCCAGCCCTATTTGAGCCTTTGTTGTCAGCTTACTCAAACCAAGTCTGTCTGGTTCTTACACAGGAAACCTGCATTGACTAAAAGTAACTGTCATTTCTTTTGCTGTTCTAACAGTGCCTCCCTCCTCCTCTCAGCAGCCCTGCTGAAACACATGCAGAGAAGCGCGCATGCTACCGTCACTTTCCAGTCCTCAACCAAAACCACCTGTGGGTGGGTCATCCACTGAAAACACTTCCCCTACAGAAACATTCCTACACCTCTGCAAACGGGTGACGGGATTTCAAGCAGATGTGATCAGAGGGCTGTGAGATGTTTGAACATCTGTTTACCTGTCTGCTAAGTCCCAGTGTATTTTAACATCCAACCTCCACAGCAAGAACCCTGAAACAATCCCAGTACCCTGGGCTCTTTATTTTCCTCATCTAAGTAAAAAGTAAAGTCAAGCGAAACTAAAAGGCAGAGTCTGAAAGCACTCAGTGGAGAGAATCACTGTACCTATTTTAAATGAGCTTCCCGTCACAGTCTTGTATTCTTCAGGCAGTCTACCAGTATGTCCTAACTGTGCATATAAAGACAAGATTAATCACTTTAAATGTTCTTCCCATGTTGTCCAAATGCCAGCAGATAGGAAGATGAGTGTAAGAGAGGAGAGAACTGACAAGGGAGAACAAGCAGAATACAGAACTAGGTTTTGTCCATCTGCCTGTCTCTCTTCCCTCCAAACCAAGACAGAGAGGTCCCCACACTGAAATCAGGTCAGAAAACATGCGCACTGCACCCAAGTTTCCACACCAAAGGACACGCAAACACAAAGAGACCCAATCGAAGTGGGAGAGCGTGCCTGAGCCACAGGAGAAGCTTCACCATTCCCCCCTCTCTGCCCACTCACTGCCAGTTCAAATCAGCCAGCTCCGAACCCTGACCTCTGACAGGGCAAAGGGGACAAACACCAACAACTGAGGGGCACGATCCATTGACAGAACATGAAAACCATCACAGACAGACCTACACCTGCAGTGAAGGGTTGCCAAGCCCCTGCAGGCATTGATTTCAGCTAGGTTGAAAACAGCTGCTGTTCTCCAGTCCTAATGAACCTAGGATCCTGTCTACAGGGCCAGGAATTTGTGCAAATCTGGAACATTCAAAACAGCAAAAACTGATTTCCAAGCACCAGTTAAAACCAAACTGCCCTCCAGAGGGTTCCAGACACTTGCCGGTTCCATGGGCATGGAATCTACATGAACGCATGGTGACGAAATGGCCCTACTAATTCCTGACGTCTCTCTAGGAGCAACAACTGAAAACAGAGAACCTGCTGTGAAAAAACCAGCAAGTGGGAGAAAGGCAGACAGCGCGTAACCATGACACTGGAATAAAAGGATTTCCCATGAAGAAGCTCCAAGAGGAATGAGCCAAGAGATTAAATGGAAAACAATGAAAATTGCTTGTGAAGGGCTGATTTGGTGATCTACCAAGGCGGCGGGGATGGAGCTATGATACCGCCTTTGAGAAACTGTGGATCAACAGCTGAAGATTTGGGAGCCGCTTTCTGCTCAAGAGATCCAGACCGGAAGAGAAAAGAATTGAGATACAAAGCTCAAATCTTTCTTCAGGAGACACACACACATCAGGGGAGTCACCAGGATCTTTGGCAGCACTCCCAGGTGCTGCCCCACATTAAAGAACAGCTCCTCTTTTCTCCACTCAGAACCGAGATGCACATTTCCCCAAACCCCATACCCTTAGGGACAAATCGAAGCTTGACTTACTGACATCACTAACACTGCTGGCATGAGATAATATCCCGTCAGTTCAGCAACACAGACCACATCCGTCGGGCTGTAGATCAAATGCTCTTAGGCAATGCCAAGAATAAAGTGAGTCTTTCCTTTCCTCTCAGTTCTTGGGAATCGCCAAATGAAGCAGAAAAGAGGCAGGCAGATCGGTGACATGTGGAGGAAAAAGGAGTAAACCAGCTATTTCTCTGAAGATGATCTTTATTTGTTACATGCCAGCAGAATTGAGGCACTCTGCACCTGAAAACACTCAAGTCTTTCTTAGGAAAAGCCCCAAATTCCCTCAAATTCACAGGCCTGAATCAGTACTGAAGACAAAGAGAAACAAAGCATGTGGAAAATCCGTCTCATTTTTCCACTGAAAGATGCCTTACCCTTAAATAACAAGAAAATGCCTAAAGGGATCAGATATAATGCTTCCTTTTAGTGGACTAGTGGAACAGTAAGTTAGCACAGTAATGGAATTAGGCTGGAACATGTTCATTGTGGACACCAAACACAAGGATTTCTTTTTAAGTCCCAGTACTCCTCCAGTGAATAGTACACTCTATTTGCAGCTAGAAAATAACCTGGAGCATGCTCTGGTCTGAGCAAACAGCTGATGCCATTCACCTCAGAAATCCCACACATGACCCAAATACAATTCGACTGTCATGACACTGAGGCAAAGCACAGACCAAGGGATTTATGTGCCCTGAGCAAAATGCAGAAATCGACTGGATTTCAATGTGTATTTTCAAAATGGGAATCACCTGGCCTGGGAGAGGACTAGTGATTTGTGATTGTTCTCCATAGGGCAACAGAGGGCACCCAGAATCCTCCTGCCCGAAAAGCTCATGGCCTTCTGGTGATCTGCTGTCACCAGACAGAGCGCTGTCGCACTGCCTAGTCCTCTGGGGACTCGTGTGTGGTTTCTGAACAATTATCAGACAACATGAGGAACTTGATAAGAGTATTACCTACACCATCACCTGCACTACAGGAACTTGTGACCCGACTGTATAGTTGCCTTCACAAATTTTAAGCAGATTTTGAAAAGGGACAAGTAAATTAAAAACCTGAAAAAAACCCAACCAACCCCAATCACCAAAATCACAAAAACTTAAGTAACCAAAAACCAAAGCAACCAAAAATCAAACCCCAACCCTAAAATAACCCAGCAAAAATCAAACAAACACTCCAAAAACCAAAACCCATCAAGTTTCAAGGCAGAGAGAGATCTGTATCTTAACCACCTCTAGGTGTTAGGGAGCAGAAAAGCAGCCTTTGGGGAGTAAATAGCAACTGGAATTTACTAGAGAAGAAACTGCACAAGAATGTTTTCCCAAGTACACAGGGGAACGACAAACCTGCCTGGGGCTGAGCTGCCTGGGTACCAGGCACCTGACTGATAAATGAAAGTGTTCTGCTAACGTACAGCAAAGCTGCCACAGCCATTTCTACCTCTGCAGGAAAATAAGCTTCATGCACTTCAGGTTCAGCAGGCTGGAGGAAGGGTGATTTAAGCAAGTCGCCCCTGGAAGACACAGAAGGAAATACTGTATCAGTCATTTTAAATGACAGGAAAGGGTTAGGGACTGAGGACAGACTAAGGGTAGTTTGAGCTCACAAAATCCAGACTGAGGTGAATATTCACTCACTTCAGCAAAGGCCAGGTTGGACAAAGCCTTCGGTGAGATGGTTTAGTGTGAGGTGTCCCTGCCCATGGAAGGGGGGTTGGAACTAGATGATCTTGAGGTCCTTTCCGACCCTAACTATTCTATGATTCTAAAGATGCCATTTCACGCTGGAGCGACAGGTACCCAAGCACAACAGGGACGCTCGAAAGAGAATCTAGCAAAACCTCAATTACACAGCCACAGTGCATCTGTGCTGTAGGATGTTCTATCTCAAAATGCAATATTCTTCACAGACATTAAGCAAACTTCACCCTACAACAGCCATTGAAGTGTAAAGAACTAGGAGAAAAAATAGGCCACTTAAAGTTCAAACTTATTCTTTTAATATCTTAAAAAGGTCACAAGATTGCTTTCAATCTTATTAATAAATTTTATTTGGACAAGTAGAGAACAACTTGTATCACAACAGCTTTAAACAACATGATTAAAGACTGCAGCACTCCAAGGAGGCTCCCAGATATGTACAGTATATGAAGTAAAAGGTTGCACCTCAGAGCCGATCATGATCAAGTTAAAAATACCTGACTTAAAGTACATGTGCTAATAAATTTCCTTTAGGTCATGACCAGCATGAAAATAATTAGGACACAGGTACTCAGCAAAGTTTTCTGCTAATTGGAACAGCAATATGCTGCATTTAAGGATTAAAATCAAATACTAGTTTAGTGTTAGCACTGAGCCCTTACGAGAAATCCAAATTCCTACTTTTCCCCATTTACAAACATCAAAGCTATTCCCGCTTAAGGGTGTGCCCAGCCGCACACAAATCAAGTCCTTGAATGATAAAAACTTTTGAGCACTAATACTGGAGGTCTTACATCCCGGTATAAATTTGCCTTTCTGGCCATTTCATCTATCAGTTGCTACAGAAAATACTTGCTAAGTTAACTCCTCAGGAGAAACAATGCAGGTCTCTGGAAATCACATCCTTTCTACAATGAAAATGATCTGCCAATTCAAGTTTCATTTGTTCAGGAAGACAGAAGATTTAAGGCTTCGGTGGCAAAAATAATCCTCTGAGCAGTGTTTTTCTAAAGTCAAGCTGATACCGGTTTACTTTTCCTTGACTTGAAATCCCTGGAATCAGGTTTAGAAAACATCCACCTGTGAAGTCTGGCAAGAAATCTCTCCTTCCAAAGAGGTTGTCACAGATCAACCATTTTAGAAGCATTTGAGGATAGCTTGTTTAAAAAATTTTTTAATTATAGCAACATTCAGAACTTTCTAATAAGTCGATGAAGCAGTGCTCATGGCATCGTCTGCGATTTTGGTACTGGCAGGGTGTATGCTTGCAAAATACTTGACATCACTGTCATCATCCATTTGAAGAGCCATTATCGTTTGTTCCACAGCCTCTTGGTGAGAGTTGGCAGAATTTAGAAAATACTCTGTAAAAGAAAATGCACAAGACTTAAAGGAGGAAAAGGCAGCAGAGAGTTCAATGCAAACCTGAGCGCACCGTCACAAGGTTCAAAATCTCAGGAGACAGTGCACACATTCAGTCAAACTGGAATATCTGAGCAGGCACACAACACACTTCTGAGTATACCTAGGAATTCAGCTTAAAAAAAGTGTATCATTCCATATTTCAGAGCACAGTTGCTGTAACAATGCTTTTAGAATACAGGAGTTCTATAGTCCTTCAATGTAAAAGTAAGTGCAACAGACTCCATGATCAAAAATGAAGAGAAAAAAAACCCTACGAGAGACTCAGGAGTGTGCTGAAGGAAAGGTATCACAAATCCATGGCCATGCCATTTCACTGGCAGACTTGCTAAATAATTATCAAACAATAAAATTAAGACAACATGAAACGAGAGTGGAAGAAGTTCCAGCACCTGACAGTTTTCATGAACTACACAAGTTGCATAAAAGCAGCGTCACCCCTGCTCTCAGGGGCAGCAGTTTAGATATGGAGGTTTAAAAACTTCTAGACTTGTTTTTTAAATTGGCATTTCCTAATCTATCCAACCACTCCTAATCATATGCACATCATCTCTATGAGGCTGGGACTACCTGTATTATAAGCTTACATAGTGGCAATGCAGAATGGAGGTGTACCACCCAGGTGGGGAACACATCAGTAACAAGAACAACAAGAAGAATATCAATACTACATGGTAACAGGAAGAGCAATGACAGCCCTGGCACAGTTAACAGAGAATAAATTACTGCACATCAGCTACTTCATCTTAACTGTCTACATATGCTTACTCAGAGTCTCCAGCATGCACAAGGCAGCTAGCAATAGTTCTCACTTTGTTGGCATTTTTCTTCACACTTCCTACACAACAGTCTTCAGGCCGTTGCATGGTTTTGAGAAAGAAAGTGACCAGAAGTGGATGAAGTATTCTAAGTGCAGACACTCTGCCAGTTTGCAAAATACAGCAGTATTTTCAATGTTACTTTTCCCTAACAGTGTTTTGGACTCTGAGCACAGCTGACTCTTTTGGCATCTACTATGCACTGGGGATGCTTTCCTAAGCAAAGTCTGCAATTTGAAAGTTGCATGTCTAATTTCCTTGAGAAGACTCCAGAGGAACTTTCTTCCCACTGCTACCATAAAATATGAAAGCAAACAGCAGCCATCTCTTCTCCCCCAGTGAGAAAACACATGGCAAATTTGTACAGGAGTTTTTCTTTCTTATAACACAGAACATCAACAGAATATTTTTATTCACCAAATAAAAGGCACTGCTCAACAACTTCACAATTCCTAGTTGTTTATTTGCACTTTCTATGCCCTGATGACATTTCTACAAACCAGCTAATTGAGGGAAAATGGCACCAAAAGAACAGGCTGGTGTATGAGCAAGAACTCGTATTTCCTCAGCATTACACAACAGTAGCTCTGATACCATAACATGGTTCATGGCTTTATCTCAGCCAAGTTAACATCCCACACCAAGAAGACTGTAAAAGCAAGGAGAAACCCACATGTGATGTTGATTCTCCTTTCCCTGCTGACTGTAGAAAATAGGAGAGACAAAAAGATACCCTGTCAGCCCACGACAACTCTTTCGGCCACTAACCTTTCTCTAAAAGGGTCTGCTTTAGTGTTTTTGCAAGCAGGACTCGAACATTTGGAACCCTGTCAGATGCCAAGTGTAGTAAGTGTGGCAACAGATGCACAGCAAACTGGTCCATGGGCAGGCAATCATCTTCACTGATAGTCTGGCAAGAAGACAGAAGCAATTTTTTTACATTTCAGCACATAAAATCCCAACACATAAACAGAGCTAACATTACTTTCATAGCATGAATACAGTAGGTAGTATCCACAAAGTTGTAAAATACGGTACAATACTTTCTAGCACAAAGTCATACAAAATAAAGCAAGTCAGGGCTGAAGAAATTCAGGCTCAGTTGGAAGCTCGTTTTATTTTGTATGAAGCCTGGCAACTTCCTTATTTCTACTGTTTTATTCAGTCACTGTATCATTTGAAAACGAGGAAGTAAAAAACTTTCCCAATACTTTTCAAGACTGATTTAGTCTTTGTTCTAACTAGGTACTATATCAAGATAAGAATGGTCCATCTTAATAAATGTCTGCTGCACCAAACATGTTTCTCTAAGCTCAAAGCTAACATACTGCCAAATACTCAAGGGAACTGTTCCATTTGGGCAACAGTCATATTGCCTCCCAGTCCGCACCTCTGCTACAGCCTCCAGATCTGACCATTTCTTGGTCATTTCCTTGGGACACCAACTAATATCAACTTCCCTGCTTATTTTGCTGAGAAAATGTTGCTATTGACCAAGCTGCACTAGCTGGCTAAGGAGCTACAGGCAAATCTTGGTGCTTGATTTTTAAAGGGTAACCCAAAAAAATGGTAGGCATATTATAAAAATCTCACTTCGAGTAATAAAACAGCCTCCCAACTCAGGGATTATTTTGCTACGCTTTTGTTTAATATTCAGATTTCACAAACTGATGTAAGCTAAAGATGCATCCGAGCATCTATACTGAAAAAAGCAGCCATGAAACCTATTTCCTTGGAAGCAGAGAAAAGAAAATAGCATCAACAGACAGCTGAAGAGTTCCAACTGCTCTCCCCCCTTAACTCTTACCATCACCACCACATCCCCTCACCCCAAAACCAAAAAGGATGATTAAAATAAACTATTTCACCTGGCAAATAAAGACAAAAGTTTGCCGACCAGACCATTTGTGGCATCTACAGAACTTTTCAACAAGTTCATTCATGAGGTCTACCACGAAGGTTGGCGTTGAGGCCATGTACAGCTTTTTTACCATTTCACTAACCTTGAAGAAAGAATAAGAAAAAAAAAACAAACATTACTTCTGACCAACCCTCAGGAGAAGTATGAAATCCTGAATTTACTTAGATTGCTTTACCAGCTTGTAAGAAATCCAACGGACAGAAGACACTTTGTCTGCACAGAGGCTGAAAGCGATAGGTCGCAAGTAGTCATAAATGTCTCTGGCACTGTACAGATCTAGAAGCAAGATCAGTTGCCTACAAGATGAAAGAAGAACCAGAGTATGTTACAAGAAGAAAAGTAGCTTTAACTATTACTTTTGATCATTTATATGACGACACTTGCCAAATATGCAGTGTGGCCATAACAAAGTTACTGGAAAGTAAAGTCTTTCATTTTTCAATGCCAGCGGTTTGACTATGGGTCACTTGCAAATTTTACATTACCACTTATTCACAATAATGGCAAAATGCTACATGAGCTCAAAGAATGAAAAACGGGGAGAGGCAAGAGAACCTGGTCACTTAAGTACACTGATTTATCAAATCAATAAAACTCTACTTCAGAGTATACTGGAGTACTAGAGAAATTATCAGTCTTCAATGTGTAATGAGTGGATTAAGATTTCAGCAGGTTGCAGAAATTAGTATGTCATGAACAGTAGAAAGTATGTCAAAAGAAGTGGCATGACATGTTACAAGCAGCTAAACGAAGGTTTCTGTATCAGCGGTAACAGCTAAGTGATTTGTACTTACTAAATTGAAACTAACACTTAAACATAGCAAAAACATCATGATTATCAAGATCAGTTTCGAGGTAACTCAAAATTAATCTCAAAAGATGCACTGTAATTAGTCACTACTATATGCTTATTTCAGCACTCCTGCTAGAGAAGCCTCTGTCACATAGTATCTTCTCAGGTTAAGTGCTACAGCTTTGATCATCTTGGTGGCCTTCTACTGAGCTTGTTCGAGTATATCAGCACTTTCCTGTATTGGTATAGATGCATTACTCCACATGAGTGCTGACTAGAAGGGGCTAATCTGTTCCCTCAATATGCTGATTGTGCTCCTGTTGATACAGACCAAGATTGTGCTGCCAGGACACACTGCTGGCTCATGTTTGGCTCACCAGAGCTGCTCCCAGGGCAGCTAGTCCTCAGTCTGTCTCACTGTCAGAGGCTCCTTCTTCCCACATGCAGGACTTGGCATCTGTCCCTTGCTGAATTTCATAGGCCACTTCCTCTGCTAGCTTTCCTGAGCAACTTGACCCTTAAGAGCTGCCTCCCATAGGAGCCCGCCTACCAGTCCCATGAAAAAGCCAAAGTGCTACTCACTTTCTTCACTCCCCCTTCAAGATCTGCATCTCCTGTGTTTCATGATCATCAATTCAGCCTACTCCTCAAATACAGCAACTTGAAGTCTAACTGCTAGAACACTTCTACTGACTTCAAAAGCAACCAGATGTTTTCTTCTCCTTTGGCAGCTTCTCTTTTACGGAAGGATAATATTCTCAACATATGGTGATGGAAAGAGACATTCAAGTTCCAACTACTGTGATATACAACTATGGTGAATTTTTAAGGAAGGGAGACACATAGAGGAGGATAAGGACTATCCACTAATTAAAAGTGAAATAAAGAATATCACTGTGAAACGTCTATTCTGTGATTTTAACATTTTTAAATATCTGTAAGAATAAAAATAAGCATCCAGAAAACTACATACTCAGCCAGCTCAGCACGGAAACGCCAGTTCCTGCTGTTATCGGTCACTAGGAATTCCTGCAGCTGATAAAGATATTCTCGCCTTTTGTCAAGATGAAGAAGCTGTAACAGTACATACAAACTTACATAAAAAAATGTAAGCTATAAGCAGCAGATAGATGAGAGTTTTAAAATACAATTAACAAAACACTTGCTTTTGAGGAAAAAAAAAATCTTAGTAGGCGAAATCCTATCATGCTTAAGTCTGTAAAATCACATGGGGCAAACTAAAACCAAAATCTGATCTAGTCTCTTCTTTTACTCTAGGAAATGAGGGGTAGGCAGGAAAGTGCTGCTTTTAAAGATTTTGTGAGCTTCAGCTCCAAAAGAGATGCAGTAACAGAGAAACTCCTAAGGCAATCTGAGAAGTAAGCTGCATAGAAAGGTTAGAACACCAAAAAACTTAGTATCATCCACTGGCACCTACATTATTTATTGAATAAACGTTCACAAACAAGGCTTTTCAGAGAAAAGAGCCTATCGGCAACACAGAACTGCAAAACATACTCTAGTATTCAACAGACATGTGTATGGATTCCCTCAAAGAGCTAAACCAGTGATATGTTTAGGAAGAAATGAAGCAAAATACATAACTGCACTTGACTGGAGTTGAATGCAGACATACCTTCAGGAAGTCATGCAGGTGTTTAAGCACACCTATCCTCACTTCATCTAGATCTTTTAAAAAGCCATTGAAGACAGGAACTAGATCTCCAGCTGTAAGCTGGTCTCCAAGGATGACTGCAAGTTCATGTATAGAAAATGCTAGTGTCCGCCGAACCTTCCACTGTAAAATAAACAAACAAATCATTCTTATTGATGTTGCAGCTCTATTTTAACTTGAGGGTCAGTATCCAAGCGGACTACAGTACTTATATATATTCAATAGTGTCTCATGTAGCAAATAAAGAACAAAAGAAAAAAGGGGGGGGGGAAGAGAGAAGAAAGGGCAAGTGACAAGTTATCATTTCTTCCACTTGAATATCAAGGACCTAAGGCAAATAAAAGTAATGAAAATATTTTACTTTTTCTAGGTGTTGGGAAAGAAAATAGCATTTCTGACATCAGTGACACAATCTTCCACACTTTGCTTTAAATTCTTTTGGGTAAATCAGTTCCATACTACTCCCCTCTCACTTGTTTAATTTATAAAACAGAGTAAGATATGTATCCCACGATATTTCAGCTGGTGCATTCTAGCTTCCATAATAGGTAAAGTTTCATCCACACTGAGTGCCCAGCAGTCCAAGGACCAGAAATGCTGTCACTCATCCTAAATTGAGGGAGCACTGTTTTAAAAGAGAAACTATTTTAAGTATTTTTAAAAATAAAATATTATCTATTCTTTAGCCAGCATGTTTTCTTTTGCCCTGGTTTGGTGATTCAATCTTATTTTAGATTAGACTTATGATATACTCTGGACAGATACAGGGCAATCTGGTTTTACTTTTGTCCTGGGTTAAAAATTTAGTAGCAAGCTGTTTTTAATGGCTGCAAAAGAGTCTGGAAACTATGAGCAACAGCCATGTTACTTGCTACATGTCACTGAGAGCTGCTGCTCTTGACACAGCGAGCAACAAGTTAAAGAGAGGTGAAACAATCCGAGACTATTTTAAAAAATGAGTCTCTCCAAAAAAGGAAACCAGGGAGGACTGAGAAACTGTGAACCAACAGCAAAATGCACGAAGCCACCTCCTAACCACCTGACAAGAAGGAAAATGCTGCTATTTCCAGCATTTGTTTTTAAAAAGAGCAATGCTGCATGGTGATAGTGATGTTATTCCCTCATGACTAACTAGATGTAGCCCCAAAAGGCCACCAAGAAGCCTGGTGTGAGGCTGACTCACTGAGCTCCAGACATGCCTGCAGCAGCACATGTCTGTGCACGCACAGCAGCACAGTCCAAATTCTCATACCTTTGAGAATCCCAAGCACTGCTGTAAGGTCTCAAGCAAGCAGAGGAAATCAGAGATCTCTCCTCACATTCCTGCTGAAGATTTATCTCCCAAACTGCACCACTTCTTTACTACCTGAGCACCACACACAGCTTCCTCTGAGACAACTGTTACAACTTTCATTCATTATACAAATAACTGATATTGACAATGGAAAGCTCTATGTAAAAAGCAGAGCAACCAAACATCCAGTAAAGGAGGTAGATCATCACAGAAGCTCAGATTATTCATGGTCACACCATAAAAGTTCACATCAATCACTGTCAGAGTTTCTTGAGCTTACCTGCATGTCAGCTGCCAGCGTCTCGTAGGTATCTTTCAAACAGTGCCAATTCTGCCTGCCTAATGTAAGTGCCACACCTGGCAGGCTGTAGGCACAGTGTTTGGCAATCTCATTATCAACCGTTTGTGCACGAGAGGGATCAGTCATTGATAAATACTGATCCAGCAAGGCTTGAGGTACAACATCCTACAGGAAGAAAAGGGTAGAGTGCTTACACTATTTCCAGTAAGTCCTCATAAGGCTTACTAAAATTCCAGGGCACGCTGTCAGAAGAACAATTTTTCCCCTACAACTACAGAGTATTATTTAATTACAATCTCTTGATAAGAATGCAAAGTTCGTAAGTTCCACCAAAAGTTCCAAAGAAACAATGGCACGACCGGGGGCTATTTGAAAACATAAAGATCAGCGTAACAGATGGATGGGTGGATCACTGTCTACTTAGGCAGACCAGGAAATTAAGAGACTATCTTCTACCTTTCCACAAACATTCAGGCTCTCATGCTGTGCAGACTGGCTGTTTTAACTCATCCACAATAAAAGGCAGAACAGCAAATTACAACACTTGCTCAAAAATAATTTTGCTATTCCTCTCAAAATCTTGGGGAGGTGGGGAGAAAAAAACTAAATTAAAATCCCTTGGGAAGAGGGCAGAGTAGAAGCATAGTATGTTCAAAATTGTCGTAAAACTCCCTAAGTAGTCAGCAGGAAGGAGAAGGCTTCTCCAGACATAAAGACCTCTGGTGAAGACCAATCCTTCTGTCCACTAAGAAATTAAAGCATCTGAACTAAAGTTTTGTGAAAACCTCTTTGCACTGACTTCAATGCTGTCTTTGCTTCAGCTTTTGTCAGTTTATCTCAGGCACTGATTCTACCCAAGGGAGTGCAAAAGCATTTCCCTAACACAGCCATTAAATAGCTTGGCTCACATAAGCAGCAAGAGGGACTAAGGTTCCCAGTCAAGGGAATCACATTAGTGCGGGGTGGCACACTTTATAATGAACTATGTAGCAACAAACATTTGATTCCTTTTGGGAAAAAACAAGAAAGAGACAGGTTTAGCTTATGAAACACTTTCACAGCTTCTCTGTGAAAAGTTGACAGGGTGGGAGTGGTTCCACTCAAAACACTTCACAAAAAAATCCCATCTCCTCAATAACCTAATTTACATTACAGGGTAGTTTCTGGAGAAAAGGAAACAAAACAAAACCAGAGCCTGAAAGTCTATGACAACCATTACACCTCATGTCAAAAAATGCTGTCATCTCTTACACATAATTGAAACAGAATCAAATGCTGAATTAAGCCATTATCTCTGGAAACAAAGATTATTTCAGAACTACTTATTTAAGAGATTTGCTGTATTTAATAACAACTACATCAGAAATAAAATGCGTAACAGAAATCCCCATATATGTAAGAAAAAACCCACTTATCTGATACATGCAGAAAAAACAGAAGTCACTGCCATTTACCTGTACTTTGGATTTTCTTTCTTCTTCAGGGCTGAAACTGTTAGTGCTCAAATCTGAATCATTATGAATATAGTGAAGTGTAGAATCCATATTCTATGAAAAAAAAGAAAAAAAAAAGGTTACACACAATACACATTAAACAAAAAACGGATGACAACATGAAGTGCTGTCCTCACCCCAGGGTCTTTTTCTTAGATTAAAGGAATACATGTTTCATATCAAATACAATTTTGCTACAGCCCAAAATCAAAAGGTCTGTAAGACAAATCATTTTCCTTTAAATTTCAAACACTTACTCCTTGTACTCTTACTCCATTTTGGGTCTTACAGAATCACAGGAAAGAAGTACCTTTGAGACTGCATTAAGGAAAATGTAACTAACATATGGGTCACATTGCTTACCCCCTGAAGGGAAAAATACAATATCTGTAATGGATTTTGTTGGATTTATTGCTTTGGATTTGGTCAAAAGGTCAAAACAAAGCCACCACCATACTTGAGAGCAGAAACTGATGAGATGTATGCTGTTTCTGCTTTCCTAGAAGTAATTATTCTAGTATCTTCTCTACAGATGACCTTCAACTTTTAACAGAGTACTAGTGGACCATAGCTGCTGACACTACCCATCACTCCTCTCAGCAGTTCTATTAAAATCACATTATTCAAGTATCCTGGCTACACATCTGGACCTTGAAGATAAGGCCTGTGACTCTGTTTCTTACCTCTACCAATTAGCAGAGGTGTGATATGCTATGATAAACCGCTGCTGAGAGGGTGCACTGCCACTCTGCACCAGTGGAGTTCCCTGAATACAATGGACTTTGCATAATCAGCTGTGAATTTCAAGATGTGATGAATATTTGAAAAGCCGATCAGGCTGCTATGTGGCAGAACAGGACAAAGGCATTTTTGCTAGATATGAGCCAAGGTATCTATCCACAGATGCTGCAGGGTGAGCTCTCGGGGTCAACACAAGCACTGAGAACATGCCTACCCTACCAGCTGTGCAGTTTAGTTTGACAATGAGAATTTTCCAGCAAAGTATAAACTTCTTCAAAAATAGCCTCCAGGATACCATCTGTCTTCCTTGGTTTGACTTCAGACAGTTGCTTTTTCCTCTTCCATGAGCTGATTTCCTCTAAGCACTGGGATATAATTTTAGTCACTGAGATATATAATTACAGGAGATAAATGATAAATGCAGAGCTGTAAGGCAACTGCATACTGCTGGCACAGCAGCCCACAGTCACCTGTACTTGAGCTGCCCAGATGCACAGGACCAAAGGCTAGCTGCCCATTCTGCTACAATAAAAATTACTCCATCTCACAATCTCTGCTACCCCAGCTCTCAAAGGCTAAGCTAAAAATAATACTTCATTTATTGAAGTAAGTTCAGCTACTAAATATACTGAAGGGTGGCACAGATGGGAACATTTTTACCCAGCCACTTCTCCAGTCAAGTATGCATTCCAGGAAGGAAGATCTTCAGTACAGAACCAAAGCATCAGTCCGTATTTATGTCAGTGCAGTATCTCTATTCCCGCAGATGAAGTTCCATCTGTGCTTTACCATGTAACATGCATACACTGAACTGAACATTGTAGAGAGCCAAGATATAAAAATTCAGCAGGGTTTAACCTGAAAGTTTCTTGCATGCCACACTGGTGAACCACCACCTCCGAGATGCAAAATCTCTGTCATGGCCTTATAAACCTCTTACATGAGTGCAGTGATCCAGTCTCCTCCTGGCATTCACCCTCTTCTTAAAGAGAGGTACTTGTGACAGACAAGAGTGGGCTGATTTCAAGCCAGTCTCCTTTGTCTTTCATTTTCCTTCCCTTCTCTATCTCTAACCATTAAAAAAAAGGAGGACACCCACCCCCACCCTCTGAGAATATGACTTGGGGGATTTCTGGAGGCTTACATTCACTTATCAAACCTTACAAAGAGCATGCAGCCTAAAGAAACTAAAAGTGGTGGCTCTTGAGGAAAATACAAAACAGACACCCTCATCCTCAACAAACATGCTATATCTCTATCTGAAATTCTTATCTGTTCACTCTATCACAACATTTATTTTCATGTGAATAGAGGACCTCTCTAACATGTAGCATTAACTCCTTCCGGAGCCAACACAGCCACAGAAGGACAAGCAAAGCATAATTTTGCTTTGTGGTAAGTGTGCAGAACTGTGAAGGCTGCTTTCAAACATGAAATGCTGTAGAGCTTGATTTTTCTGAAGTGTCTAATACCCTACTGACATGTTGCTGTACTGACACTTAACAAAAACAAAACAAACCAACCCCAACAGAACAGGAGGAAAAATCACCACACAAAAAAGCCACCTGTGAAAATCAGACCTCTCTTCACTGCTAGGGGCAACAGTCCACTTGCTCAACAGATCACAGCTTGGTTCCCAAATTTTAGGTCACTTCTATGACATCTTTTCACTTGTAAAATGTGGATTTGATTCAGCGCCAGTAACAGACAAGGAACTGACAGATTAAGAGCATTCTTTTAATGAGCAAAACTGAACCATGCAAAACCAACATATACCAGTGACATGACGCTGCCATTTTACACATTAATATAAGAGAGAAGCGACTACAACAGGTCCTCTGATAAAAAAAATGTATCAAACCTGACATTAGGAATTTGGGGCAAGTTGTTTTCTCAAAGCAAACAAACCAGCCACATTTATAGTGTTAAATTATGGCTGTGTATAAACAGAAGTATCCAAGTGAATGTCATATTCTTCTACCACCTACATAGTTTTGGGCTACATGGTAGCCCAACAGCTTAGTTGAAAAGTTAATTAAATGTCATCTAAAACCACTGCTCTAATCAAAAAAGGTTGAATATCCACTTCCTGTGATTTTATGGAGCATATTTTGGAACCACTGCTTTCTATAGATTTCTTTTTCTACAGCTTTTAATACCACCAAAGCTTGTAGCACTGTATGCAGTGAACATAGCGGGTTTGCCCTAACATACAGTACAGAACAGAAAACAGTATCAAATGCTACAAACTTCACCTGGGCAGGGGGGCAGTGGTGGGGTGCTTAACAGGTTCAAGAAACTTTAAAATGTTACTGATTGCTAGAATCGACTTTACCTTTCAGCAGCCTGCACAACACCCTAGAGTGCAGGTCCTCTTATACACACCAGTAAACTACTATAAAACATTCTGACAAGGAGCACAGGGAACAGAGTAGCTCCTTCTCCAAACAGGGGGTGGGGAAGCAAGGAGGGAGGAGCAAGAACTGAAGAAGGGGATTCATTTATTATCAGTAGGGCTCAATTTAAAGAAGGCAACTTCACAGGAATGAATTGCAGCAGCATTAGAACATTTTAAGATGTGACAGTCACAACAAAGATTTTAAGAGAAACTATTTTAAGAATTTACAAGGACAAGCACAGAACTGGCAAAAACAAAGGCAAAACCACAAGTCATTTTAATTTAGTAGCTAGTAGCTTCAATATCAGCCAACAAAACTGACCACCACACTAGCCAAAAGCGGGAAGCATTTGGCTGCAATTACCACACAAACACAAAACATGGCTCTATTACTGAAGCCTTGGAAATTCTAATGGAAAAAAAATAAAGAGTACACAACTTGCTTCTTACCTCAACAGTGTCACCAATTAAAGGCACAATATCGTCCAGTATAGGTTTAAAATTCTGTTGGTTACTGATGGTCAGTTCAGTCTGTGAGTCTGTTCCCTTGCCAACACTGGCCATTGTCTCTTCTTGAGGGTCCAAACTAGATGCTATGAGTGCAGCAGACAATACCTCCACTTGTGCTGCAGCATATGAAAGAGAAATACATGAGACTGAATTGCAATAAAATTCTATCAAGTCCACAGATCAGCTTTTAGACAATGACTAACTGGAAGACAGCTGAAGAACTACAGGGGATGTACAAATTTAAGATTATTGACTGTTAGCAAATCCCAAACTGGAGACAATTAGTGTAAAACGTAAGGCAAATTAACACTTTTTTTCTGAGGATTCTCAACCACACTACAGTTGAACAGTGAAATTTGTCTTTAAAGCAAATAAACACACCCCCCCCCCCCGGAGTAAGACACTTGTTATGGCAGGATCAGTACATATTAATGTTGCAAGTAGTCTTTGGTACTGAACAGCACATGAACACTAACTTACTGACTGGGTCTTCTGTGGGAGGTAGGAATAGGAGAGAAAAGGGAAAAATAATTCAAATAAAGGTTGATAACAGGTTTATTCATACAGAACAGATTTAGGTTCTAAGAGGCTGCATCTCTATGTATACAGTCGTTCAGTTTTTATATTTTTATAGTAACTCTAAAGCAGGACCTACATAGGAGGTTGTTAGACCCCAGTAACTCTTTTCTGCAGAAGATACTTTAGCCTTGCATCCTCCAGAAAATAATAAAGGTTGCACTGTTTGATGTCCTCTTATTCACCAAAAGGAATCATTAGCACTTCAGACACTGTCATCCACTCTTTTGAAACAGATCCAGCAGTTCTGAGACTGCTCTTCTTTCCATCCCTCTGCTTACTGCTAATTAAAAAAAACCCTTTGTTGAGCAGTGCTCCTTGGATATAGCCTGACCCAAGCAGATCAGCTACCAGAGGCAATCTTAGCTGCAAGCGACACAGAATTCAGTGAGGACTGAGCTACCCTGCCTCCCTCCTTCTCCACTTTTTTCCAAGAGGGTAAGAAGGAATTAAATTTACCCAGCCATCCAGAAGCTCAGTTTCTCATGGAATTTGTTTTTTTTTCCCAAGGTTTTTTAAATGCTCCTCGTGAAATTAAACAATAAACAATAGCTTGTTTTTAAACCCACATTGCCATACCAAGATAGAGAGTCTGAATTTCTCCTTCTAGTTGTTTTTGTGGGTTTTTTTTAATAGAGTTACTAACAAGGCTTAAAAGACATTTGAACTTATTTGTAGATAGGCAAAACAGATATGCAATACATCTGTTACAAGAAGCAAAATTGTAACAGCACGATCTTAGCTAGCAAAAATTGGCAAACACCCTACAGGTTCACTGGTTTCTATGCAGAGTTTGATGAGCAGGAATAAAGATAATTCTTTACAACACACAATGCTAGTTCCGTAATTGCATCAAATCTCTGACAGAATAACCAAAAGGCATTCCTGCTGTATTACTATAATTCACTTAAACAGGAAAAAACATAGAAAATTAAGAGACTTAAACACAAAACCGACATCATACTAATACTTCCTCCATAAAACACACAGTGTTAGAAAATAGTTTCAATGTATACGTTATATTATAATATACAATTTATAAATACACATAGAAAAATGAGGAATTTTACAAGTTGCAAGATTAACAAAAGCTTTCTGTGATTTCACTCTTCAAGTGTTACTTCACTTACAGTAAACCTCTGTACTTTAAGGCCCATGAGAATAAACAAGATCAAGGTTAGTAAATTCCTATAAAACTTGTAAATCAAATAAATTACCCAAACCCATGCAAAATAGGTGGCCATTTCAGAGCACCTGCTAAGGCAGGAAATGCCTGTCTGATTTCCAGTTTATTCTCATTTAGAGAAATCAAGCAAGAAAATTAAAAAGAACTGTATTTTGCTGCACATCAAGAAGATGTTTTTCATTAGGACTTATTTCATGAAGGACAACTTGATGAAAAGTGTACACTCCTCTCATTTTCACTTCAAAGCCAGGAAAGCTTATCCTGACTAAGTGACACATACTGCTTCAACTCTGAGGGTGTATTTACTGAAAAATGCACACAGAGCTCTGAAGATTACTCTAGTAGCAAGAGTGAAGCTATCTGCAGCAGCAATTGAGAATTTTCCACGACATATGCCCCACACACGCCCCACTGTCAGTCTGCATGCTTGGACCACCACACAGGGGCTTAATGGGATGAAGACCGCCAAGTATCCTGATTTCCTCTGTCTGCCCTAGAGGAGACAATGACACAAACGTTCATCTCGTCAGCTTCCTGTCAATTCTACAATCCCAAGATGTGGTGATGAAGGACTGGAGAGACCGAACTCCCAAGGATTTCACTGACTGGCAAGTGACTTCTTTGTTGAGTGCTTCTCCATAGGTCCTTGTCACACCAAGGGCGACTCCAGTGCTGTAATTCACCAAAAGGTGAATGACAGAATCACAGAATCACAGAATCCCAAGGGTTGGAAGGGACCTCAAAAGATCATCTAGTCCAACCCCCCTGCAAGAGCAGGGTAACCTACAGTACATCACACAGGAACTTGTCCAGGCGGGCCTTGAATATCTCCAGTGTAGGAGACTCCACAACCCCCCTGGGCAACCTGTTCCAGTGCTCTGTCACTCTTACAGTAAAGAAGTTCTTCCTGATGTTAACGTGGAACTTCCTATGTTCCAGTTTACACCCATTGCCCCTTGTCCTATCACTGGATATCACTGAAAAAAGCCTAGCTCCATCATCCTGACACCTACCCTTCACATATTTGTAAACATTGATGAGGTCACCCCTCAGTCTCCTCTTCTCCAAGCTAAAGAGACCCAGCTCCCTCAGCCTCTCCTCATAAGGGAGATGTTCCACTCCCTTAATCATCTTTGTGGCTCTGCGCTGGACTCCTTCAAGCAATTCCCTGTCCTTCTTGAACAGAGGGGCCCAGAACTGGACGCAATATTCCAGATGCGGCCTCACCAAGGCTGAGTAGAGGGGGAGGAGAACCTCTCTTGACCTACTAACCACTCCCTTTCTAATGCACCCTAAGATGCCATTTGCCTTCTTGGCCACAAGAGCACATTGCTGGCTCATGGTCATCCTCCTATCCACCAGGACCCCCAGGTCCCTTTCCCCTTCACTACTTTCCAGCAGGTCACCCCCCAACCTGTACTGGTACATGGGGTTGTTCTTCCCCAGATGCAAGACTCTACACTTGCCCTTGTTAAATTTCATCAAGTTTCTCCCCGCCCAACTCTCCAGCCTGTCCAGGTCTCGCTGAATGGCAGCACAGTCCTCTGGTGTGTCAGCCACTCCTCCCAGTTTTGTGTCATCAGCAAACTTGCTGAGGGTGCACTCAGTTCCCTCATCCAGGTCATTGATGAAAATATTAAACAGCACCGGTCCCAGCACCGACCCCTGAGGGACTCCACTAACATGACCTAACATCTGTAAACATCTTAAGGTCCTAGCTTAGTAAAGGAGGAAAAGAGAGTGCATGTGCAACTATGTGCATATGTGTGCACAGACTCTAGGTGGCTGCCTTGATACTGAAACTTGGAACAGCTTCCTAACGAGCTATCTTCACCACTGCAGGCTCAGGTGCCAGGGTACGTCCCCTCATAATCCCATCACACAGAGACACTGTCCAAGATCCGTACTGATACCCTCCTGACTGAGGTGGCTGCTGCTGCTTGTCCTCATCTCCCACAAAGACCTTTCCTGAAGCCACAAGACAGGCAGACAGAGAATCATCAAAAATACAAAAGATAAGGGTCCCTTCTCACACATGACAGGGAAAAAAGCCCTAGAGCTCTTGGGAAGCAAGGTTTTGGGAGGAAAGCTGGAAGGGAATCTGCTGGCTAACCAGCTTTCACAAATGCCTTCAGTAAAAATTGAAGTGTAAAGGTCAGCTTTGTGCATAACACAGAACTCATGTATTGCATTGGTAAAATAAAGGTCGATGTTCACTGGACCTTAAACCACCTGCTAATTAACTCTTGCTTTGACTTTTGCTTCAGGTGAAAAGTATTTTTCAGCAAAGAACTATTTACTCTTGGCTACTGTACCTGCATCCTAACAATAACTGGCACAACCTTTAAATTCAAAACCACACTTTATCTGGCCTTATTAAATTTCCTGGTCCTCAGGAGCTTCTGTCCCTTGAATGTGCTTTATTGCTGTTTTCTGTTTCTCCTCACATTTCACTAGAAGACAATGATAAAAATTTACAAGTTGCATGCTCCCTTTCTTTCCTGAAGAATTTGCTTTCCTTACCCTCACTTCTTACTCCAAGGCAAAAGCTATGGGCTGCATTATTGGGTACAGAGGAGTTTCTTCTCCACTTCCTCCCCACCTACTGTTCCATTAGCAACATATTTTAGATGTCTGCCGCGGGCAGTGCTAGTAGCCTAACTTAAAAACAATTTTTGTAAGGAATGGGATCAACTGACCACATATTTAGGCTGGTTTATCCCTATCAGGTCTCCATTTGGCAAAGCAGCCTGTAACCGGCATAAACCACAGCTAACCCCAGTAACCTGCGAGTCAGGCTTTCTTACTTCCCCCAAATAACACTCAGAAACGCTGATATTACATGATTTAGCACTTTCTATGCAGAACATCATGAGACAAACCAAGCTGAAGAAAGTGTCCCTGGAATGAAAAATAAAGAAATAAAAACATCTCTGGAAAGAAAAGCAACGTCTGAAGTGAAGACAGCAGCAGTCTCAGGGAGCTGTAAAAAGGTGAGCTGAATAAAGACCCTGGGATCATTTCAAAAGAGCTGGCATACTTCAGAGGAATGTGCAGGTTTCCATCTCCCAGTCTGAGACCCTCAAGGCTATCTGGCCAGTGGACTGGAAAGGTCCTATTAACAGTGATTACATACAACTGCTTGACTTTACATAGCCTGCATAGCGCTGCTAGCCTAGGAGGTCTCTCTGATGTGCTGCTGCCACCAGCCAGTCATACTTATGAAACCCTTCTCTACTCTTCCAAGAGCTTCTAAAATGGAGGCTGTGTATTCACTTCAGTAATTCAGTCTGGATCAATTTTCAGTTAGACCTAATAAACTTGGCACACTTGAAGGCAAAAACACAAGACCGCAAATAAAGACCTTACAGAAAAATGGAGAAGACCGATTAAAAATAAAATGGATAATGCATAAAATGGAAACTATGTATCACAGTTCAATATTAAAAACAATTAAATCTGCCTCCTTATTTAGCATGTATGCTAACTGCAAATTAATTTCCTGATCAACAGCTTATGCCATTGAACCATCTATTTGCTTATACTGTCAAGACAGGCAGGCAGAAGTTTATACTGATAACTGGATGTGTATTCATGCCCTGGGTTCAGCTTAAACAGTGACAATTCATTTTATGGAAAGAATTGTACCACCTTTAAACATCTTTACACAAATGAAAGTTCCCTTTTAGTTAATCATCCCTTTTCATACTTAAATCAAAATAGATACTATCTCTTTAAGGATCATGAGAAAGTAGTACTTCTGACTTTTAAAATGACTGAAAGGTTAAAACCCACACTGCTAAAGCAACATATCCGTACCTCCAAACACTAAAAATGCTTCAGTATCTTTACTATACCTTTAACATCTGGATCGTCCATATGGGGTTCCAAATTTTCTATCATTTCTTCCAATTCTTTCCTTTTTGTCATAGGAATGTTTGAAGATACTTGCATAGTGAGTTCCTGAATTTCTCTATCAAGTATTATCTCAGAAGTCTGCTGAAGCTCAAGGTCAATATCTATTTCAGGAAGTGGAGTCCTCCAGAAATGGAAAGAGTTGTACAATTCCTGCTCTGAAAGAGAGGTTTCCTGTGAATTCAGCCTGGCCTCCCGCAGACCTGCTGTACAGCAATGAGAACTTCGCTCATTCTCATCAGCCATTTCCCCACAAGATTCTGAGGACAAAGTGCAATGGAAGGATGACTCAGTCTGGAAATCACTTTCCCTCTGGGAGTGACCTGACACTGTATTTTGATCTTCCATGGCATTTTCAAGTTTTGTTGCAAAATCATCGTTATCAACATGTGAAGACAGATCCTCTGTCCTGTTGTGCTCATCTTCTGTTGTAACATCTTCTGTAGTCCTGACTTGCTCACTGTTGAGTGCCAAAGCAATTGAACATTTAAAAAACAAAATATACTCATTGCAAACAGATGCTCTTGAGAAGTTACACACACGTTATCAGCTTGCTATTTAGGAAACTAGATTTACTTGCAGCATGGCAAAATAATTCACAGAATTACAGAATGGCTGAGGTTGGAAGGGCCCTCTGGAGGCCATCTGGGCCATCCTCCCTGTTGAAGCAGAGCCACCCAAAAGCAGTTGCCCAGGGCTTTTGAATACTTTGGAGGACGGTGACTTCACAGCCTGCCTGTGCAACCTCTGCCCATGCTTGGTCAGCCCTCACAGGTGTAAAAAAAAAAAAATAAAATTAAAAGATTATATATATATAATTTTTTTTCCCTGATATTCAGAGGGAACTTCCTGTGTTTCAGGTTGTGCCCATTGCACACTGTTCTGGCACTGGCACCACTGAAAATAGCCTGGCTCTGTCCTATTTGCAGCCTCCCTTCAGATGTTTCTACATACTGATAAGGTGCCCCCTGAGCCTTCTCTTCTCCCGGCTGAGCAGTCCCAGCTCTCTCAGCCCCTCCTCATAGGAGAGATACTCCAGGCCCTTCATTATGTTTCTTGGACTCTTTCCAGTATGTCCACTTGCACTGAGGAGCCCAGAACTGGATCTAGCACTCCACCTGCAATCTCACCAGCGCCAAGCAGAAGGGAAGAATCACCTCCCTTGACCTGCTGGCAACATTCCTCCTCATGCAGCCCAGGATACCACCAGCCTTCTTTGCAGCAAGAGCACATTGCTGCCTCATGGTCAACCTGGTGTTCACTATGATCCTTAAGGCGGTTTCTGCAAAGCAGCTCTCCACTTGGTGAGACCCCAGCCTTTACTGGTGCCTGGGGCTGTACCCCTCCAGGTGAAGGACTTCATACTTCCCCTTGTTAAATTTCAACAGGTTCCTGCCAGCCCACTTCTCCAGCCTAAGACCCCTCTGCAGGGCAGTGTGACCCTATGGCACATCAGCCACAATTCCCAGTTCCCATCATCAGCAAACTTGAGGGCACACCCTGCTCCATCATCCAGATCAATAATGAAGACGTTAAACAGGACTGCATCCAGCACTGACCCCTGAGGTGCATGACCAGTTACTGGCTTCCTACTATGTGTCACTGATCTGCGGCCCCCAGGCCCAGCCATTCACCCAGCTGTCAATCCACCTCACTATCTCCTCATTCACCCATACTTCATCAGCTTCCCTATGAGGATCTGATGGGAGACTACCCCAAAAACCTCACTGAAATCTAGGTAGTCTATATCCACTGCTCTCGCTTGTTTAAGTCAGTCTTTTCATTACAGAAGGTAATCTTAAGGTATCTTAAAGTATCTTAAGTATCTTAAGGTATCTTAAATCTTAAGGTATCTTAAACTAAGGTATCTTAAGTTACTGAATAGTCATGTCTTTTCAGTATGTAACTGAAAATTTTGGCAGCCTGTGAAGCAAGGTGAGAAATTCCAGATCTTTCCCTTTACCAAGATAAATATACAATTCATACAGGAAGGTTAATTTTCTTAAACTTGCAGCTCATACAGAAGAAAAACAAGGAGCAAAAAATAATTTGTAGATTTAGTAAATTCTTTACCTGTTTTCCTGCACAGAACCACCACCTTCTGGGTTTTTACCATCTTCTTCTTTGAAGTACTGGCCACTGCTGGATGGATTAGCAAAAGTTGATATGAAAGGCCCCAGAGACTGAAAAGCGGCCTGGCGGACCTAGTGGAAAGGGTCCACAAGGTGGAAAAAAAAGAGTTATTTTTATATATATATATATCATGTCTGCCCTATAAAACATAAATGCCTGCTACTAGGAACTGGAAGGGTCATAAGCCTACTGAGGAAAGCAACAGCAGAGGCTCTTGTCTGGAAAGAGTCAGTCATTCATGTACATAAATTGCTAGGTAAAAAAAGGTTAAGAATAAGCAGGGTAAAAACAGCTAAATCACGGTAATTAGGTTGACAGGCCTATTTCCCACAACTGAAGAAATCATTATTATTTAGAAAGCAGAAGCAGGTAAAATTGAAAGCTCAGATGAGAATTTTAACAACTTGAAAGGATAAAAATTATGTGCGGTGAACAGACATTTCACTACCATAAATCTGATTGATGATAAGCTCTGCTTTTCTTTCCATTTCCTATCTGGCCATGTTGTTCATTTGTTCCTCCTTTCTCCAGCTATTTATTCTTCTCTTCCCAATAATTATCTATTTTTTTTTATTTGCTTAATTCTCGTGGGCTATAACTTGCGTGGTTTGCCAGAACCCATGAGCTCATGCTCCTGTGCAAAAGATCGACTAGATCTGCCTTTGGATCTCACAAGTCATCTGCTCAATAGAAAAAACTTAACATGGTTTGAAGACAACC
Source organism: Lathamus discolor (assembly GCF_037157495.1). Classification (NCBI taxonomy): domain Eukaryota; kingdom Metazoa; phylum Chordata; class Aves; order Psittaciformes; family Psittacidae; genus Lathamus; species Lathamus discolor. Next base: position 107,191,470 of record NC_088885.1, on the reverse strand, counting down.
CCCCCCCCCAACCAATGAGATAAAAAACCCCCACAAAAATGAAATAAAAATGAAATAAACACAACACCAAAAAAAGACCCCACCGACAACCAAACAAACCCAAACCACCACACACACAAAACCCAACTCAAAACCAAACAAACCCAAAACCAACAAACACCACCACCATACTCCACTGACACACTGCTCCCCAAAGCAAGAGGCGGTGGTAGGGGACCTCAAGAAATACAAACGCATCACATATAATTTTCCAAGTTTGTTGATGATTTTCAGCAAGATTAAGTCACAGGCAGTTCCGTAGCTAAGAAAAGCTATCCCCCTGACAGTTTTTCTGCTATGCTGCAGTGAAAACGTGAGGGACTTCCTACACCCACTGATAAACTAAGCAGTCTGAGAAGAATTTTGCTTGAGGCGAGTGAAACAAATTGTGTTATTCACACCTATGGGGAGAAGTTTTATATGGACTATCAGAGTAAAATCCTTTACACATGACAGCTAGTCAAGAAATAAAAAGCAATTCTTACCCATCGTGAAGGATCACTAATCAAATTAATAAAAAGGGTTGACAATTTTGTCCTCCGGACTTCCTGTGATGTTGCACAAGAAACTGCCATGAAGCATTCAGCACAGGCTTTCCTAACTCCCCACACATTATCAGAGCAGAGCTGGAAAAACCTCGGCAGCTGTTAGGAACATAGTGAGTAAATTTGCAAGTCTTAGCAGGCAGTACTTGTTTAGAAGCAAGTTCGTTTTTCACATTCATCTCCTGCATCTGGTTCTCTCTCCTTACACTCAGATACATTAGTTTAATATTTGCAAGACAAAGAGCACACATTCAGTAGCACCACCCTTCTAATCAGTTGCTCTCATGTTACTTATAGATACAGATAAGGACAATTCACTTGTGTGAAGAAGAGCAAGAAAGTATTATTTTTAACCTCCTTTTATATATATATATATGTGTGTGTGTGTATTTGTAAGAGCCTCACTGAAATGCAAAAGAGTATCTTCAGAAAGAAAAACAACCCTTTCTTTTCCAACTTCTCGTTGTTATATTTATCAATCTCTGTCACCACCTACCCTATAAAGCAGGACCTAAATGCATAAAGGAACAGGGAAATGAGAAAAAGACTGCATTTGCTGCACAAGCAAACATGTCTGAGCAGACCAGGAGGTTTACTAATAAAACTGAAGTATTCTGAAGTTGGTCAGGTGCTTGGGTTTGTTGGAAATGGTAACAGTAAGGATGAAATGGTGGACAGTGCAGGTGAAGCAAAGACAGGCAGATCATCACATGGCTGCCTTCATTTTCAGTAGGCAGTGTTGAAAGTAATACAATGACTGTTGCTACAGCTCTATTGATCTTCAGCCGTTCCTACTTTCTGCGGCAAAGCCTTCTGGACTTTGCTCCTAATTAAAAAAGCATTTATGTTATATCCCAAAGTTTTATCTAAAGCCATTCAGCTTCCCCCTCCCTCTCCTTTTTTATTTTTTTTTTATTATTTTATTTTAATTATACAAAAAAGGCAGAAAATGGCATTTTCTGTTATGGAAAGAGATCCCCAACCATCCCAGCCACGTTACTGCTTTCACATAAAATAACTTTTTTATTTCATAGTTTAATTGCACACTCTACAAAGTTTTAATCCAAATTTATGACCTATATAACTAAAAGATCATTTGTGGGAGAGAAATCAATTTACATCCCAAATCAAAAAACATACAGGATGTAAATCTGCACAATGATACTTCATTATCAAATGGCTTAAATCACACAGTACCTAGGGAAAAATGCAGCAGATGCTGTAAGAATGTAAGAAATGCCCTGAGGGTCACACTAGGCCTACCTGTCCCAATACCGCATCTGCAAAATGACAGAGCCTTTTTTTGAAGTCATGCATCTAAGTCCTTCACTAATCCATGGCACTCACTCAAAGTCTTCTGGCCCTCAACAAACTCACTATTCACATCCCCAAGAGGAAAAAGTTGAAGGAGCCCAGCAACTGCCAGGGCGATTTCTGCCCCCTAGCCCTGTTATGTCTCTAAGCCTATGAACATCCATCAGCTCCTTTGACCCACCAGGAGAATGGGGAGCACTGCTAAGGATCCTCTGCTTACTACTCCCTGCTCCATCCAGTTCCCTCCTTTTCCATTTTCAATTTGCATCTCTTCCCTTTACTTCATTTTTTATTGCCCAGACTGATTTCTTTTCTCGGCCTTTCTTTCTCTTTCCCTTCTTCCCAGGAGGGCTGTGAGGCTTTGTTAGTGAGGAAAACTGACTTTAAAAGATTAAACCAATGAACAGCAGAGTATTAAGTGATGCCATTTAAAAAGAGACCACATTAAGCCTCACCACTTCTAGCAGTCTGTACCTCCCATGCTCCTCCTGTATCTACAATCTCTCACTGCATTTATGGACATTAGAAGACACATTTGTGCCTACTTCTTGCCTAATGTATTTCTGAACTTGCGAATACTACTCTGTGCCTCCACCACCCAAAATGTTTTCTTCAGTCTGGTTTAACTCTTCTCCCAGCAATAAAACTGAGTACCCCTTAGCTCTAGACTGTGTGACTTGGCAAGTAAGAATGCTGTACTCATAGTAACTTTGAGATTTTGTAAACATCACTCATAACCTCACATCAGCAAAACTGAAGAGTCCCTGCTTGTTTAGTCTCTTCTTACTAAAGCAAGGTAGTAGCTGTTCAATCATTTTAGCTGCCCTTCCCCTGTACCTTGTCCTGCTCCAGTATTGACTTATATTAAAAAGCATTAAAAAACAGCTTACCAGCATTTCTTCGGTGGCTTGCTGCCCAACCACGCTGCAGATATCTCCAAAATTGGCTGCACATACCTTGCAGATAAAATGCAAAAGAGCAACCACTAAGACTGTAGTTTTAATACAATAAACAAAAATCAAAGCAAAAAAATAAACAGCTTCTAAAAACATAAACCCAGGTTTCAGCATATACTCAGCATCAGCTACTTCCCCATTCCATCAGTTCCCATGGTTAAAAAGAAAATTAAAATTAAAAATTGTTTTCTTCATTTCAAGCTTAATCAGCCTTTTTTAATCATGAAAGAACCATCTCAGAACTTAAGTGAAAGGGAAGAATAAAATGTGTTCAAAGTGCTGTCAGATAAAAGAATACAAGAAGTTATCACGGAAAATAAGCTATGCAATTGCAGGGTGAAACCAAAACACAGCCTCAGCACCTAAATACCATGACGGATTATTGGTTTATTTCATCTTAACGAGCATCTTTCATCTTATCTGCAATCTACCATATAAGCTCAGGTGGCTGATGTTGTTATCAGTTACAGCTGGTTCACATTTTCATAACCACCTACACAATCATAGGACAAGCAGATTCTTTCTTTACTCCTGATAATAAAGGTAAGAACTCTAGAAAAAAACTCGGTGTCAAATATAAAATCAGTGGAAATGTGAGCTACAAAGAAACCCCATAGCTTTCACTTATGCATGTCACAATGAGACCTAGCAGGAAAAACCCATTTAGCCAAATGCAAGTTCCAAGTTCATGACACTCCTTTCACAGACAATCCAGACCAGATGCTGATAACTCATACCTTACGAACATGAAACATTCTGCAGTCACAGCACATCTCGCAAAACCTAGGAAGAACAAGCCTTTCTGTGATGTCCTTTCCCACCATGGAGGCCATTTTGCACATTATCTAAAGGCAAGACAGACACTAATCAGGGATGCTTGCACAACACAAAATTCTGTGGCAGTTAATCAGAGGCTTTTCATGTTTACTTTTCATTTGTATGGACATAATGTTATTGAAAATTCTCTTCTCTTTAATACCACATGGATGTGTAACTTGGAAACATGCTACCATGACTGGAATATCAAGCATTCAAGCAAACTTTATACTGTGTGATTTGGTATTGGTGTTACTTACAGCTACGGCTTCTGTCTTCACATCGTCATTGCTGTCTGGAGCTGTCAGATCTATCAGAACAGGGCATACTTTGGTTTCCACATCGTATCTCTCTATGAGTTCTTGCTCCAACAGAACTAACAATGCTGCCTGGCTTGTTTTTCTCACCTATCATGAAAAGAAAAAAGAACGAAGGAATTCAAAGAGAGGGGTTTTTTGCTTGAATAAATGTTCTGTATTTTGGAAGCTGTACCTATATACTGTCACACACCTATACTAGTTGCACTCGACAAGAGGACAAAAGCTGCAAAAGCACTTCTGCAAACACTTCATGTTTGAAACAAACTACGTTTGAACTGAACAGCAACTGCACATTATAAACTAAGGCAGTGCCGTTACAGAAGTGCCCACCTACATACGTCCCAAAACACAGGACAGCAATGCCAAATAAGTAGCCATGGCAGAGTTCATGAAATACATAAAGCAAAGCAGGACAACTACCTAGGAATAACAAAGTTTTAAGGAATGTGAATTTTAAACAATTTCTTCTTCAAAAAAATCTCCTTTTCTGAGATCAAAGTGTTTGGCTGACACCGAATAACTATGTTTATTTCAAACATATTTGAAATGCTGAGACACTATTTTGTTCAGTTCTATCTGGGGAAAAAGAACAAAGACTGTACAAAAATAAAATAGCCATTAATAATTGACTTCGTACACGGCAACCCCTGCCCCTCAAAAACTAGGAATTTAATCAGAAGAGAAAGCATTACATACAGCAAGAGACTACATACTGCAATGCAGTAATTTTGAAAACATCTTCTGAGATCTTTGTTTCGGAGCAAACCAGCCAAATGAACTACGGAGTATCAACAGAGGTTAAGATGATGAAAAGAATCACTGAATCTGCTAGCAGGGGGATATCAAGCACAAGTATGGTTGTTATATTATACACAAATTAGCAAAACAGCTAATTCATGCATAAATTCATGTATATTACTAAGAAACATAGGTTTGGGTATGTATTTTTAATTACGGAAAATCTGGGAAAGGCAAGGGAAAAGAAGTAACACTGAAGAGGCCCAAAATATTTTAAAATAATGTATTACCTAGAAGTAGTCTAGTCTGAAATGATGTGAAAAAGCCTACAAAAAAAGCTTTAGGCAAGCTAACTCACACATGCAAAGAAACAAAAGTTCAATCCCAAAGTTCATTGAATTGATACACAAATAACTGGTCATGAAGGTATATAATGGTGTTAAAAAATGGATTATATTGAGGAGTCAGTTTTTTGTGACCTACTGTTACTTTTTGCCAGAATTTAAATTATGTAAGCTTCTCAAAATGACTGTTTGGTTTTGCCCGTGAGAATATAATACCAGATAAAGGGCCCCAAATCAGAACAGATCATGTCCACAGAAAAAAAAAAAAGTTGGAAAATTTCTTCAAGTAAAGTTCAGAGTGCCATGTATTTCATGTCCATTCAAACTTTTTACCACAAAATATGATACACTCGTATGGTGATATGTTATTTGAACAGAGCATCACATCAGGTGTATTCAACTAGCAAATAACTATTTGTAGAAGATACTTACCTGATTATTCTGGTCTGCAAGGTATCGCACCACAATAGGCAGTAAGTATTTGGAAAAAGCATATGGGATTGAAGGTCTGTTCTCTTGACAGAACATAGCAATATGAGGCACCTGTTCCATCAGTTCTGCCCGCACTGTTGGCTCTGTCAGGGTCGAAACAAAAAAAAAGGCACAATAAATGTTTACAAGCATAGTGCTAGAATAAGCTGGTTCTGTACATACAAAGTATGTTCTCAAGGGCTCTTGTCAGTGTGTTTTTGTAGGGGTTCATTTTGACAGGCACCATCTTTTGTCAAAACTAGGTACAACTACACCCTGCACTGCTAAACTACTAAAGGGACAGGTTCGACATTCTCAGTAAAAACAAGTCAAAACTAAGAGAGCAAACCATCAAACATTACGAATATCATAATCTGTCTGAACTCCCTACGAGCATCCCTTACTTTAAAGAAACCTGTTAAGCAGAAAGTCAACCCAAAATTGATACCAATGAGAAGAAATGAACTGAGGCAGACTCCTTGTCTCTCACACAACCAAAGGAGATCAACTGTTTCCAAGACTAAACCTGGCAAAACCACCTATTTTCTTCCTACATGGGATTCTGGTCCTCTTATCTGACAAGGCCTAGCTTCTTCACTTCTGGAAGAGGAACTTGAAATGTGCCAGAGAAAGTAATCCTTTTACACCTCAACATGTTTTTTCCATCTGTGTGATAACCTGCCCAAAGATGGTTAAGCTAAGAGGCCTTGAAAACACCATTTGCACCTGCATAGTAGCCAACAGAGAGCACAGCAACTACAGACAAGAGTCCTTCCTTCCTGAGATGGAGAGTCATCATCACTGTTGATAAGAATGTGCACAGCCCCTTACCCAAGAGCAACTCTTCTGAAATGGTTGCAATTGGGAAACAGAGCAGAATGACGAACCATCAGGCTGGGAAAGGAGGGATGGATGGCTGAAAGGCAAGTGACAAGGAGATAAGACTAGCAACTGAAGGTAAGGGAGACTGGAACTTGCTGGATAAGAAACTGGAACCAGGGCCCAATGCCAGGGCTGGAGGGAATCACTTCCACCTTTTCCATAAGGCTGCTATTTCAGGACATGCCCAGGACATGATCCTAGGTGATAAGGGTACAAGATACCCATGATAAAGGTACAAGAGGCTTCTGTCACAACACTTATCACTAGGATTTAATTCTCACATCTTAGGACTTCTGCCTCATTTCTTGCAGCAAACAAGACAATGACTTGGGGCAGGGGAAGACAGAGGGAAGAGAGAGTAAGGAAGATAAATCTGGCTGATGCTGCATGTTTGGCAGTAGTGCTTCTTAAATTGTTTCCTAATTTGCTCCAGGCAGTTCCCACCCTCCCAAATCCAAAAACTGTGGCTTCCATTATGCCAATGCAACTGTTTGTGCAGCCAGACAACAAACCATATCAAAGAACTGATCTGGCTGACACAGCTTTTGCCCCACCACAGCAACGTGATTAAACAGCAACAACTGACATTCATATTGGTTTCCCTGTGCAATCACGCATTTCCCCCAAGTAGCAGAACTATCTGATGATAGAAGCAAGACAAGTGGTGGTAAGAGAGGGTGCTGGGACTGCTTACTGCAATATTACCGGAACAGCTTATCAAACAGAGTGAAAGAAGCAAAACGCTGAGAAAATCAATTCATTCCTTTGCCTAGCATGAAGCTGTGCAAAATACTCAAACCAGACCCTTCAGAGAGTAACTGCACACTACTTATTTGACTGCAGTCAGAATTTTGTGTCATCATGGCTGAATACCACCACTGCAATCAAAGCCAACAAGAACTATGTATTAAGCATATCAAGAGCTATGTATAAAGCTTCAGACACTAGACACTCAAAATGGGAAGACTGTTTTGACTGATAGTTCTACAGTTTGTCCACCCCCAGTAAAGTAATGGCAACACTTCCTTTCCCCGAACTGACTGGGCTTGCTGTGAAACTGACTTCATAAATTTCTTTATGAAGCACTCCAGTAGGACAGCAATGAGTATCAAAACGATAAGATCCTTGTTTCTTCAGAACAGGGTTCATCTATTATGCAACACTTTAGACAGCAGCCACACCACCTGACAATACGGAAGAGCTGCTCATGTAAAGTGAGCCCCCTTCTTCCTGAGCTACTAAGCAAGCTCTGGCTTTGTGAAGAATATAGACAGATGAGATGATGCAATTAAAGATTTGAAAAATTCATGCCCAGGAAAGAATTAGAACTGTAAAGTCACCTTACTTCTTACATTCCCTAACTTCTAAGTACATGGCTCTATGATCTTACTAAAGTCAATTCAAACCAACAAACAAATGAGCACTGTGTATGTAACTGGCTATGTAACCCAACACCATAATTCACTATCAAAAAGGCATTTGTACTGTTCTGGGGAATTACTGCTGCTATGCAAGAACCTTAACCTTAAGCTTACCAATTTAGATAAGAGCTCAATTCTTCCAAATGCTGAAGCATATGTTCCAGTGTATACTGAATAGAACCTAATCTTCCAGTCTGATGGGGTTACTGTACAGCTTTTCCTTGCATTATGTTTCCTAAAGATCCAAGCAACAATGCCAAAAATTTCCACTAAAGATACAGCACTTTCTCATTCCCTTCATACATTCCTCAGCTTTGCCTTTAGCTTAGACGGGTGGCAGATCCAAGTAGATTTCAGCAGACTTCAATACAAGACAGTGTCTGCCATTTCAGTTTAAACTTTCCTCTTGTTTGTAACAAAGTTTCTGTTTTTGTCATCAACACAGTGAACAGAGCATGGTAGTTATCAGTTAAAATAATTACACACAGCTTCTTAAAGCATAAACTCATCCAGCTGAGGAACACATCTGTACTACATATTTTTTGCACTGTAAAATACAGTCAGGACCAGGCTTTCACACAGTATAAACAAAATCTGGGTGGAGAATTTTGCTTCACATCAAGACAGAAAGTTTCTATTTTAGGCACACTGGAAAAATCACTGGGTACAATTAGGTTCTCCATAGCATTTGCTTGGAACAGTATTTTTCCGTTTAGCAGAGGAAGTATTTTTAAATGCTGCTGTTTACAAGCTATCTCCTGAAGGTACGAGTCTGTGCCTTAAAGTAACAGGTCACAAGAAAAAAAAAATGCTGCAACTTGTCAAAACAAAAAAATGTGGAAAGAAATTTTAATACAAAAAAAAAATTGTATCTCAGAAGCAAAGTCATGCTTGTTTTCCTCAGTCATTGGCACTTTGCTTGATTCCAGGTCTTATGTATTCCCTAGATATAGAATTACACTGAATTGATGTTTAGAAAACAAGCAAAACTAGGAGAATGACAGAAGAAAGTGAAAATAGACTTCAATTTCTTTTGTTTGTGAAATAACTTTGAAAATCAGTTGCTAGAGTAAAATGACACAGTTCTATTTCCAGATGACATGAAGCCAAGCAATATATTCCAACCAAAATCTCCAGAACCTGGGCAGATTTTGATCTGCACACATCAACCTTCAGTTTTAGCCATTTCACAAATCAACTTCCCAAACTGACTTCAAAGTCATAGAAGTAAATTAACTGTTCCTTCCTCATGCATGGAAACCCACTTGGATTTCCCCTAAAATTTCACACCATCTCTCATGTAAGCAAAATGCCACAATACTCATCCAGCTGCTCCTAGCACATACACTTAGCTTTCCTATATAAGTGTGTAATGTTTATTTCATCCCTGCTGAGGCTCTGAGGAAGTAAAGCACCACAGTTAGCTGTATACTGGAAATTAAAAGGGGATTACTGCAGAGCTGCACAGTGTAATACCAACTAATTGCTCCAGAACACTTATTTATAAGTGAAGCAATTATTCCAGAGTCAGCCCACAACTAGATTTATTTCACAACAGCTTACTCTGCAACAATGTACACTATTTAGAAGAAATTTTGCAAAGCTTTCATTATCTCAGAATGACCATTCTGGAATACAAGCAGAAATTTCCTCTACATTTGCAAGGGCCTGTAACATTTTTGTGTTCTGAAAGTGTATATGAAGAACAGCTACTGGTGATGTTAATGCTGCTTTAACCGACGATTTTGATGAATGTTTTAAGTACACCTGAGTATTAACAGTATTTGTTCTTATTAAGGGTTGTGAAAAGTTAAGGTGTAAGTGCATCATTTTGCATTTACACTCTCATTCTTTTGAAAACAAAAATGAATTTGGTGAAAGGCAAATTAAAATATTGACTTGTATGTGCTAGAGAGAAACAAGCAGTGCAGAAGACACACTCATGCCCTTCTCCCTGTAAAGATCCTCACTTCCGCATTCAGCCTGAATATAAGGTCCACAGCATATCAAGATGCCTGCAGCATGGGCAATAGTACAGGATGTGTATACATGTCCATTCTCAAACAATGTCATTTACATGATCAAAGACAAAGTTTGCATAAATTCTTCAGTTTGTCAACTCAAATTTTATCCATCCATTTCTTTGCCACATTAAATTTTCCCTTCCCCCCCTTTTCTTTTTCCTTCTACTGTTATCCATATTCCCGACTTCCACCATTTCATCTGTCCTTCCATCATCCCGATTTCCCATTTCATCTGTCCTTCCAACTTTCCTACCTTTTTTGAAGACAAAATAAAATCTAGGCAAGCAAAATGCACTGTAACCAGAACCTGTCCCTTTTAGTTTAGGAATCCATCAGAAGGACTGATGTGTCCAGTGTGTGTGCTGCTTCAGTAGTCAGGTTCTTTACTCTTACTAAGCAGAAATGGACTTCATTACTGACTGGCAGAGCGAGGAGTGAAATACAGACAAATGAGAGAGGGAAATGTCACCATTAGTCATCCATCAGATGAATGGAGAAATAAAAAAGGATCACACCAAGCAAAGGAAAATGTGTAGCTGAAGATAGAAGTGGTATAGAAAATCCTTCCACACCATTATGGAAAATTCCCATTAATATTGCTTACATATCAGGATTTTGTTAAATGCTGCAATATGTGCTATTTGACAGGCATTGTTATCTCTCACTATGCCAACAGCAATTGAAATGTCTTACTAACATAAATTAAGCACTCTATTAAGTAATTAAGGTCGTGAGGCCATCCACATTAAGCCTGATTACACAGCTTCAAAACTTAATGACCAATTAGTCTAATAATTGTTTTTAAATTCAGTCTGTTTTGCAAACTGCATTCACAACTGATCCTATGCAGTAAAGAGACTATTGGTCACTCAAAGAGAAAAAAATCCTAGTTGTTTATATAGAACCAAATAAACACCAGTCCTCTAAGAAGGCACTTTTCCCCTTCCCCCCCATCATTTCTTATCATTCTTGCAATAATTCTGCCTATGGCTAACTTTCAAAGCCAGTTAATCATACAGTGCACACAATGATGAAGCCTTGTATCATATAAGCCATTCACAAGCTGGTACCAAAAAATAGTTTGAATGACACTAATTTACTTAAGTGAAAAAGACAGACATAAGGCCCTTGTTCAAGCTCACATGAAGTCTGTGGTTAGTCTACATTTGAGAACGAAGAAGTCCCAGCTGTTTTAACACAAAGATAAGCATTTTATCTCTAGTAAGGATTTATGTGGGATAAATTAAAATTTGCCAAACACTGGGCTTCTATGCCAAGCTGATTCTTAGCTTCTATAGGTTCAAAGACACCACAAAAACATCTAAGTGGGAAACCATACCTAACATTCCTAAAGAAACAGAGTATTACAAAGTGATTGAACAGCAGATTCAAGAGCAATACAAGGTATGTCAGCTGTAGCTATTCCAGAGAAATCACTACCAAAGTCAGCAGGGAAGTCCAGAGTTCGGAAGGACTGAGAAACATCCAAACCCCACAGCAAAATCACAGACTTGGCAGTAACACACAACTACAGTAGTTAAGAAAACTACCGAAGAAAATATGCCTTTCAAACAACTGAGATTTGGAGAGAAAGTTTCTCTGGGAAGTAAGTGGGTTGGAGGCAGCAGATTACTCCCCAGCTGCTACTGATTGGTTTCCTCCACTTATCAGCAATTCTGTGCTGCCACTTACATACAGCAGGACATGACAGCAGAGCACAGCAATTCCTGTGTTCCATCAACACTTGGAGCAACTCATTTCCAGTATCACCTTAAGTGGGTATTTTTTCCACAGCAAAAACATACTAGTGATCTGAAGGCTGCAAAACCACACGTAACCTGGAACTAATTAATTAGAAAGAGTCCAAACTGCCCTGTCAGAAGAAGACCCACTTTATATACTTTGTATGTGCAGTTACACAATGGTAGTCAGAACTGTCTTTCACAAAATACGTTTCACTACAACTCACTGTGTGTCCACCTGCAACCAGCACACTGACTGTTCATAGATATTAAAGCATCACTTAAGCATTCTTTCAAGTATAGGCAACACTCAGTTCTTCTCCCCAGAAGAAACCTTCCTACATTAGCCATACTAATAAGACACTATTCAAAGAGTCCACATGAGTTTCCACCAAAAGCTGTTTGTTTGAGCATTTTTTGTCAACAGTTTTTTTAAAAACAGCTTTAGAGCTAGTATTTTCCTTTGCCATCATGCCTCAAAAAATGTAAGAATGTAAGGTCTTGGCTAGCCAGTTGGTATGTGAAGTTCTTTGTCTATCATACCAAGTCATAGTCTCATGATGTTTTGTACCTCCCCTCCTGCAATCATGTATTTGGACACAGATCTTTTTCTAGGAAAGATTAATTTTTATTTCACATTAATGCAGTGTTTGGTGCAACACAGAGGACATGTAGCTTTCTAAAAGTGTTACTGCAGTATATGAAGAATAATAGTAATTACTGTTTTGAAACTCCCTTGCTCTCAAACTCAGAAATGGCTGTCTCATTGTAGCCACAGCTTATTTAACAAAAAAACCCCAACACCAAACAACAACTGAACAAAAAAAGCAGCTAAAAAAAAAACCCCAACCCAACACGAACACAAAACAACCAACCCAAAACCTAAAATGCCTTAAACATGTTTCTTTTTCAAGCAAAGACCACGTCTGAATGACATCAGCCCAACTACAGGACTTCTGAAGTTGCAGGACAAAGGACTGCTTATTTCTAGTTCACTGTTGTATTTTAGATAACAGCAGCAGCAGCACAGAGAGCATGGGCATTGTGTAAGACTAATGAATATCGCCTACTAGAAACAAGACGACCAGTACATAGTTTAGTTTGACTTCCCAGCAGTTCATATTTGCCCACAGAAGCTGTGGCTGCCCCATACCTGGCAGTGTTCAAGGCCAAGCTGGATGGGCCTTTAAGCAACCTGGTCTAGTGGAAGGTGTCCCTGCCCATGACAAGAGGGTTGGAAGTATATGAGCTTTATGATTCCTTCCAACCCAAACCATTCTGTGAATTTATGATTATTTATTTACGAATTTAAACATGACGACTGGACTCCAGGATGCCCATACAGGTATCTGGCTCTAACCAAGCAAGCCAAAACAGAGATACTTTGTTTTCTTATTCCAAATTCAGTTGTTTTGTTGTTTTGATTTGGTTTTTTGTTTGTTTGTTTTACAGAACAGGTCAGAAAAAAGTATCATAAATGGTAAAAAGCATCAGATAAGAGAAAAATTAAAACCAAGCCTGATAATAGCAACCTTAACCAAAAACCCCAAACCCCAACACCCTCCCCCACAGAAAACCAAACGAAATCCACTATGCTGTACTTTGAATAATAGTCAAGCGTATGTATTAGTGTACAAAGCAGATCTAGCTCCCTAACGAACTTTCACATGGTTTAAGACACAAGGATATTCTAATAACCTGTCTTACAGAAACAGGCTAAGTCAAATACTGCAACTGCTCGAGGCACAAGACTCACAGTTGAGTTTACAGAAACTTAATTTGTGGGGCAGCTGCAGAATCCAGTGCTACTAGTTTGGCAGATCTGAGACAACTGCTACAATGCAGGAAAAGCCTGAAATGCTGCTTTTACTGACACTGAGAAAATATCAACCCTGACTAAGAGTGTACTCCGCCCGTTAAAGGAAACAAATGGATTTCAGCTCAACTCTTGGCTTCCACTACATTTCTATCCAAGCAAACTTCAATTTGACACACTTGGTCATCAGTGAAAAGCCTACAGCTACAAAACTGCTTCATGAGGCTGTTTCCCCCTGGGGATACAGCTGTCCTATTTTCCAAACTTGAAATAAAGCTTCAGAAAGTTTCTGATGCTCAAAAACGTTAACATATACAGATTTTGAAGCAGAGCTTGCTAAGAAAGCACTCTAGAAACAGCAGCACGCCACTGTTGTCAATTAAAGACACATTTAATCCTAAATGAACAGTGACCATTTTTCCTCTTAAAGAATCCTTGGAGAGATACTCAGTACAATTGTGTACTTCTTACAATAGGCTATTTTTCCTGACTAAACAAGGACATTCCCTCAGAAAAGTAAAAATGTGTGTTTTAAATTATCCTGGGTTCAGCTGTAGCAGCAGCAGCTGTAGCAGCACATATATAACTGCTGCAGTTGAACCCAGGACATAAATGAAGACAATAATGACAGAGTAACAGAAATCAGCAGAATACTTTTTTACTCTTTGAAAGCATTATGTTCTGCAATCCCAGAAGGGAGAAAAACGAACACACATTAAACTGAAGAAATGTTTTCTTCTCATATAAGATTTAATACAAATTTCTCTCCACAGCACTTCTACAATGACAAAAAAAAAAAAAGAACTTCTGATCTTCTGTGATGTTTTGCTGAAGCCTTCCTTATTCCTTCACATGCTTAAACTGTATCAGCTATGTTGAAATCAAATCCTTAATTCTTTCTAGAGCATCTTCAACCTGGAATTTTTTTGCAGCTCTGTCCACACTATTTTTCCCTTCACCCACTCCCCCACCACTTTTTAAACACTCATTTTATTTTACTTTTTTTTTTTCTTATTTTTCTCCTCCTGCTTTTGCCTTTTATTCCAAGCACCCAGTAGCCTCAATATACTCACAAGCAAAAGCCCTTCTATATCTACAGAACCCTCCTACTCACTGCTTGTATCTGCATCTTGTCACCAGTTTCTGCTGCCTCTCTTACCTTCCCACCTGGTCGCCCAAAAGGGACCAAGAGAACAACTTCAGCATTTAAATTCTATCAAAACTAACAGAAGTTTTACACAGATGTTTTGCAAGATTCTTTTCAAGACAGGAAATTAAGTTTTACAAACCTAAAATAATCATCTAGATGGGCTAGGTACCTGAAATACATAATTAGTTATTAAAAAATGTACTGATGGAAAGTCGTAATGCCACATTTTGAAGGGGCTTAATTCTCTTGAGAAAAATAGTAAGGAAAAAAGTCATCTTTCAGGGGATGATCTACCAAAATGAAATCTTACAGTATTTTCTTGCATTTGCAGAAGCCTAGTTTGAACATCAAAGATGAGAAAGAACATACTGGTCCTGTGCTGAACACAGGTTCAGCAATTCTGACTCTCCCTCATTAAACCAGTAAAATGTTTAATGCTACCTACCTGAATCATCAGCTAATCTGCTGATTCTCTCCAACACAGCAATACAATCTCTCTCATCATCACTGACTTCCTTCAAAGTGTCCAGCAAACTTCGAGCCACCATTTGCCTAGTTTATGAGAAAGATTAAAAATTAGCATCATTTGTGTCCAGAAATACAGCCAAAACAAAATAGTTGTGCAATCATACAAGTTTCTTAAACTAAACAGTAAAATTTTACAGATTCACTTTTAACTGTTAGTTCTGCTTGGGGAATTATTCTGATGACAACCCTAAAGAACTGTTAACTTTAAATGTAACATTAAAAGTACTCCTTTGGCTTACAAGGGTAAGAAAAACCAGCCACAAAGATAAAAAAGAGTAAGCATCTGGCAAGAGGGCAAATAGGCACTGAATGTTGGGAAGTCTGTGTCAGCCTTCCACCCTCACCTCTGAATTCCCCAACTTGCTCCATATGAAGCAAGACAACACTACTATTGCCAATTTCAAAAAGAATTACGAACTTATTTCAGGAAAGCATGAGCACTCAATCTGAAGATTTCCATACTGATAGTGATGTTTAGAAACTAAACTTCATTCAAATGCTATCTGGAGCACTGTGAAAATAAAACGTACTATGCCTGCGACATACATTACGCAAAGTAGATAATGAAATGTTAAGAAAATATTAAACAAGTCAGAATCAATAATTTTCTAAGGATTAATTTGTCAGTGACGAAGTCAGGGTTTTGTCCTCCAAGGTTCTGTTGCAGCCTATGTTACAAAGCAATACCTGTCAGTTACCTACACAGCCCTAAACGCTAACTTTTTAAACAATGCAGCTGGCAAAGTGTGGCAATCAACCTTTCTCTTCAACAACAGCCTGCAACAGCATAACTCTTCCCCCCCACCCTCCACTTTTGGACACCATGGGTTGAATTCAGTTCTGAGAGCTAGCAGGATTATCCTAGCAGTGGCATGGGCCAAGGAACAGTGTCCAACATGCTGCTAGCTCCTGTACTGCCCAAGAGCAATTTATCAAAATGCTGAAGCAGCAAGGATCAAGTGCAACATTATTTCCAGAACTGACTGATAGAAATGTTAGGAGGTAGCCTAGACATAACCAATGTTTGTTGACAGACTGCAGTGCCCTAAACAAAAGCAGAAGCATAGCTAAACTTGATCATGTTCACTACAAACACTGAACATCAGCAATGGTCACAAACTGGTAAGAAACAGATGGTTACATTCCTAGTGTACAGGGGAAGCCCAAGAGCTTTACAATTCCATCCAACTGGAGAAATGCAGTAGGTTTTCATGAATTCCCAAAGCTAAGCAGGTATTCAGTTTGAGAAAATGGAAGTATCAATAATTTAAATGTTTCACATTGGCCCCTTGCAAAAGTATCTTCAACTAAACTGCTCTGACATTACAGTTCAACAAAATCCTGTAAGAAAACAAACTGCAAAACTTGCTCGCCTTTAACAGTTTTCCTCTCCCTCACTCTTTTCAGCTTCACAAACATGCAACATCTCTCAGCAGAGACCCTGATAGGCAACTGGAAGTTCAGCTACCAAAATCCTAATGGAGGGAAACAGACTATGTGACACACTCAACCTAGAAGCAAAGTTGACTTGGTCTTTTAAAGGGCTGGACACCTCTGAAAAGAGAAGATGGACAGATGATGCATATTTCACAAACCAGCCTGTCTGGATGCATGTGTCAAACATAACCTTGGGAAGTGAGAGACAAGTCAACTCACCCACTGAGCTGGTCTCGGCAAGTAAGGAAGCACACTAAACAGCACTACATCCCATCTGCCTCCTGTGGACTATGGAATGGCTCTCTACTATGCTGTAAGCTTTGAGCAGACTTTCATCTTCTCATAGAGCTTTGTTAGCAGTATCCTGAACTGTGGTAGCTGGATCCCACAGTAAGTTTTTGCTAGCTCCTATGAGATGGCCAGATGGTTATGCAGAAGTAGCCACCCTGTAAACTGAAGGTCACAAACCTTCTGCTCAAGAGGAGATGAAAACACAAATCCTAACCTGAAGTAGATAGGACTTACTTATTAAATCAATTCAAAGCTAAGAAGGGCCATTCAACTCTTCCCCTAGGCTAAATGTAGAAGATGGCTCCCACCTACACCCTGGTGCTATTACCCTCTTTTGCTTGTAAAGGAATCAATGGACCTACTTTTATATTTAGCAGCTTCTGTTAAAAAGCTTTACAACAAAAGGCAACATGGCAAAGTGGCAAAACTTAACTGGGTAGGCAGCCAGTAATAACAAGGTAATCTCTTAACTCCATCCATCCACTGTCCTCGGAGATGATGTCCACTCATGCCCTCCAAACATTACAGGCTCTGACCCAGTTCTGCCACTATAGCCAGCAAGCTGCCAAGATTCTTCTTGTGCCTCCAAGACACAAAAATAGGACACAGAGCTAAACCTACCTCACATTTGCCACAGCCTGAGCGCTAGTGTCTAGCAACTAATGCACAATGACTCGAGCCCTACAAACTCACACTTGAACATGCTCTGCTTAAGGAAAGCAGAGAGCAAGCAAAGGTGCACAGTGAGCTGTCTAGCAGTCTGATCTTTCTTCTCATGCAAGCATTGGTGGTTGAGCTACAAAAAGCCTGCATAAGACAACTGCAATGAACTATCAATCCGTAGTAGCACACTATATGGCAAGGCTGCCCAGCAACCAGCCAGATGAGTACCAGGTGAGCACTCATAAAATTGTAACTGACCTCTGAAGGATGACCTGTCTGCTATAAACACAGACAAAACAGGTGGACATGCTTCATGCTCAATAGGCAAGGAGATACCTCCTGTGACAGTCAAAAGGAAGAGGAGCAGTCTTCTTCCAGGGATAACAACATGTCCCTATAAACTGCATTCTAACAGGAAATCAGGCTTTTTCAAGTACGTATGTGACAGAAATGACTCCACAAACATTAATGATGATAATAGAAATTATTTCAATAGCATACACTCTTGTACTATACATTGTTCTTGGTTATCAGGGCACAATTTTGAGCTAGGATTAATGGTTTCTTGCTATTTCCCTCTTGCCACTGGCTTGGGTTTGTGCAGTGCTTGCTTCTAATCAGATACCAAGCTCCACTAAGAACCTCTACTTTTACACATTCTCACTGCCAGCAGAGTTGTCTTCACTGCAGCAACTAACAGAATTGTATCTTTTTGTTCATTCAGTCAGATCTGATTCCCAAATCCTCCAAGCCCAAAGAGACTTTTTTTTAGGTGCTCTGGCAAGTGACACTTCAAATCAGTGACCCTACAGCTGCGAACTCTCTAAGGAAGTTATTTATTCATCATACATGTCTCTGGTATACAACTTCCACACAAGCAGCAATGCATCTATTTATCCATTAAATAGCTCACAGACCGAAAGGACAGGAGTCAAAGGGTGGAATGTAGCATGCAACATGCTTCATAGCATGCAATAGTGCTTTGGCTATTATGTGCCAAAGTGGAGAATAATAGCCAAAGTTCACGTTTTCATGAGCACACATGGGGAGAGCTTGAACAGTGGTAGAAAAACTGACAGGATATCTTGTAGGCACACTTCCCTGCATTTAGCAGCACGATAAAAGGGAACAGATTACTAACATACTGCTCTTATGCCCACACACAGGGGACAGATACTCTGAAGACTCTGTATGCACATGAATTAGTATTTGTGACCATATACACTCTGAGACGAGCTATAGATGTCTTTGCTTGGCTCACTGAAATTCCTTTTATACAATCCTTTGCCCTTATTTGGAACCAATACTGGGAGTTCTAAGTGCTGTTAACGATTGTGTGCCAATCACCATCATCAGTTTTTTAAGACATTTCTACTAGAATTTAAACAAGTTCATCTGCATCATTTAGCTAGCAAGCATATGTTTAAAAAAAAAAAAAAAAAAGGAAGAAACAAATAAAAGGACAGGTTGAGAAAGCTGGGGCTGTTCAGCCTGGAGAAGGCTGTGTGGGGACCTCACAGCAGCCTTCCAGTATCTGAAGGAAGCCTATAAGGATGCTAGACAAGGACTCTTCACTAGGGACTGTAGTGATAGGACAAGGGGCAACGGGTTAATCCTTAAAACAGGGGAAATTCAGGTAAGATATAAGGAGGATGTTCTTTACCATGAGGGTGGTGAGGCACTGGAATGGGTTACCCAAAGAAATGACAAATGCTCCATCCTTGGCAGTGTTCAAGGCCAGACTGGACAGAGTTTTGGGTGACATTGTTTAATGTGAGGCATCCCTGCCCATGGCAGGGGGGGTTGGAACTAGATGATCTTAAGTTCCTTTCCAACCCAAACTATTCTATGGTTCTATGACAGAAAATAATTCTTTGCCCATTTTTGCAGAACTTCCAAAACAATATCTGATGACATTTCAAGCTGAAGTGAACATTGGTGTTAGTAACTTAATTTGACACTGTTTTCCCCAAACAATCTCAGAGATACTCTGAATACACACCAATTTTTTAAATCAGTCTCTCTGTACCCTTCTTAAGAAAGGCTAAATATGCAGGGGTACATTCAGTATTGCTGCAGAAGTTAAGACTTCCATAAGTGCTTTGGGAAAATTTTGTCCATTGATAGTTCAGCATATATCACTTTAATGCACACTTATGAGGTAAACCTTCTGAACTCACACTGTCAAAGTTAAACGTAAGTAATTTATTGTCAAAGTTAAACAGAAGTAATTTATTTGGTATGCACACATTCACAATTCTGTGCACAAAAAAGTGTTTTGAGGTTCATTTCATTTTCACTAAATTTTATTCTTTGACACACAGTGGGCTCAAAGACTGAAACACGAAATCAGAAGTTAGAGATTAGGAGACGTAACCTAATTCATCTTACTATGATGACAAATGTCCTAATCAGAATGAATGCCATTGTAGCTTCACCTGCATGGCTTTGGTATGAGTATGGCATTCCTTATTGTCAGTACTCAACAAATGCCCCAGAGAGAGAATGTCTACCCTGAGCTACGCTGCACAAACAGAAGGTGAGTGGGGACTAAAAAAAAAGCCCTGCAGCTGTGTGAAACCAAGTTCTCCATTAACTTGTTGATTATAACCTGATCACATCTAAATGAAAATAAGGCAATGTAATTTCTAACTCTTCAAGAAGGTCTTGATAAGATTTTCAGCAACCCACCAACTACTAACTTGGAGAGGTTACTGATACTGAAAAATCATGGCATTCAGGTGAAGTTCCTGACAACTGGAAAAAGGAAAATATAACACCCATTTTCAAGAAGGGGAAAATGGATGATCTGGGGAATTACAGACCAGTCAGTCTCACCTCTGTGCCTGGCAAAATCTTGGAGCACATTCTCCTGGAAGGCATGCTAAGGCACATGAAAAACAACAAGGTGCTTGGTGACAGCCAGCATGGCTTCACTAAAGGGAAATCCTGCCTGACCAATTTGGTGGCCTTCTATGATGGGGCTACAGAACTGATGGACGGGGTAGAGCAGTTAATGTCAGCTACCTGCACATGTGCGAAGTGTTCGACACTGTCCCACACGACATCCTTGTCTCTAAATTGGAGAGATATCAATTTGATGGATGGACCACTTGGTGGATAAAGAACTGGCTGGACGGCCGCACACAAAGAGTTGTGGTCAATGGCTCAATGTCCGGCTGGAGGCCAGTAACAAGAGGTGTCCCTCAGGGTTCGGTGTTGGGACCGGTCTTGTTCAACATGTTTGTCGGTGCCATGGACAGTGGGATTGAGTGCGCCCTCAGCAAGTTTGCCGATGACACCAAGCTGTGTGGTTCAGTTGATACACTGGAGGGAAGGAATGCCATCCAGAGGGACCTTGACACGCTTGTGAGGTGGGCTGATGCCAACCCTTATGAAGTTTAACCATGATAAGTGCAAGGTCCTACACCTGGGTCGGAGCAATCCCAGGCACAGCGACAGACTGGGCAAAGAAGAGATTCAGAGCGGCCCTGCAGAGAAGGACTTGGGGGTGCTGGTCAATGAGAAAATGAACATGAGCCGGCAGTGTGCGCTCGCAGCCCAGAAAGCCAACCGTATCCTGGGCTGCATCAAAAGGAGCATGACCAACAGGTCAAAGGAGGTGATCCTGCCCCTCTACTCTGCTCTTGTGAGACCTCCCCTGGAGTATTGTGTGCAGTTCTGGTGTCCTCAACATAAAAAGGACATGGAACTGCTGGAACAAGTCCAGAGGAGGGCCACGAGGATGATCAGGGGACTGGAGCACCTCCTGTATGAAGACAGGCTGAGAAAGTTGGGGCTGTTGAGCCTGGAGAAGAGAAGGCTGCGTGGGGACCTAATAACAGCCTTCCAGTATCTGAAGGGGGCCTACAAGGATGCTTGACAGGGACTCTTCACTAGGGACTGCAGTGATAGGACAAGGGGTAATGGGTTAAAATTTAAACAGGGGAAGTTTAGATTGGATATAAGGAGGAAGTTCTTTACTGTGAGAGTGGTGAGGCACTGGAATGGGTTGCCCAGGGAAGTTGTACAGAGCACTGGAACAGGTTGCCCAGGGGGGTTGTGGAGTCTCCTACACTGGAGATATTCAAGGCCCGCCTGGACAAGTTCCTGTGTGATGTACTGTAGGTTACCCTGCTCTTGCAGGGGGGTTGGACTAGATGATCTTTTTAGGTCCCTTCCAACCCTTGGGATTCTGTGATTCTGTGATTCTGTTGTGAATGCTCCATCCCTGGCAGTGTTCAAGGCCAGGCTGGACAGTGCCTTGGGTGACATGGTTTGGTGTGAGGTGTCCCTGCCCGTGGCAGGGGGGTTGGAACTAGATGATCTTAAGGTCCTTTCCAACCCTAACTGTTCTATGATTCTATGATATGCACTCAAAACAGCATTCTTCTGTTTTAGTGGGGGTACATTCTGCATGCAATCCCTAATTTTCAAATCTGTAGTAAAATTACATTATTGACGAAGTGGAGAACTGGAAAGGCTTATGGCTTAGCCCTGATACATCTACAAATTTACTACTGCCATTAATTCCTTGAAAAGAAATTTATTTCACAGTTAATGAAACAGAATATATACAGTCTGAAAACTTCTGAACTGTTTTCCAGAATCACAGACATGTAAAACCAAGGCTTATATTGTGACTGTTGCAGTCAGGAATCAGATAAACACATTATAATAATTCATTGTCACACATGGTCTCCTTTCTGATGTTAATCTTTTCCATCTGGAGTCTAGAAGCCAGAAGGTTACCTTCTACCAACCAAACCAGAAACCATGTCTGTGCCATAAAGTCAGAAGCATGTATTTTAGCCAAAAAAGACAAGTTATCCACAGTGCTTTAGGCCAAATCTTCACTTACACTGTCAACAGTGAAAAGTGCTACTGATAAGCTGTACATGACTACACACACACACCCCTACACTTAATTCCTCTTTGACTCCCAATATATCCTCAGTTACTGCTGAGTGCTGCTCTACAAGTATATTAGAATTAAACTATTTCAAAAGACGTAAGGTATTCTCCCCAGGGAAAAGCAAGTAAGTACTTTAGAACACAAAGAAGCATGACAAACGCATAGCTTAAAAATATCTACCTTGATCTGTAGACATAGTCTTGATAGCCAAAACTGATCATAGTGATGACTGAGAGTCTGCTACGAAGATTTACTTTGGTTTGAAAAGAAAGGGCAACAACAATTCCTACAAAGTAAGCTGATCAAAAGGAAGAGCCTGTGTTTCAAGAACTCTCACTGTTTAAACAGATCAAATGGGGAGCATTTTATACTTCTGAGCCTTCTTAATGAGAAATGGAAGCAAGATAACATTAATAAAGCTTAGTAAAACCAACAAAGAATTTTTAAAATGAGAAGACACAAAAGCTATGCTGCAATCTGCACCAGCAATTAGATTTTAAAGCAAACAGCAAAAGAGAATCCTCACCCAAGCACACACATACCAGTGCTACCAGACACAAGGAGACCTTAATTTCAGGTCTTGACTTTCTTCTCGGCATCTACACTTGATGCAATCTGATTTTGGATTATTAAAGCGTATGCTAGAAATGCTTCTCAAATCTGGTTTGAATGCTGTCTCTTTACTAATAAAACTATAAAAAGGATTCCATTTGCCTCAGATTTCAGATACAAGACAGGCTAAGAGAGTTGGGCTTGTTCAGCCTGGAGAAGGCTCAGGGGAGACCATACAGCAGCTTTCCAGTATATAAAAGGGGCCCACAAGAAAGCTGGAGAGGAACTTGTTTACAAGTAGTGACAGGACAAGGGGGAATCACTTTAAACTGAAGAACAGTAGGTTTAGATTAGTTATAGGAAGAATTTCTTTACTGTGAAGGTGATGGTACACTGACTGAGAAGCTTGCCCAGCGAATCTCTGGATGCCCCACCCCTGCCAGTGTTTGAGACCAGGTCAGACAGGGCTTTGAGCAACCTGGCCAAGTGGAAGGTGTCCCTGCACATGGCAGGGGAGTTGGACGAGGTGACCTTTAAAGGTTTCTTTTGACCCAAATCATTCCACAGTTCTACAAAGAAGGGGTTACTGTAATATTTGTCAAGTTCCTCTTCATTCTCGTAGCCTAAGACATCTGTGGTGCTGATCAGCCACACTTAAAACAGTGAGGATGTAGACCATAGCATGCCAGAAACTGTCACGCAGTAAATCCTTCCACCATTTGGGAAGCTGTTAAAGAATTCCATACCTCACTCTCTTCAGTTCACCATGTCAAAATTCATACATATTTAAATAAAGAAGCAATTCCTATTTGCAAGTTCCCAGTCTGAGCTGTTAAATTTTTTTTAGGATGGGGATATAGATCCATTTCCATCTCAGAGCAACTGGCTTTGGCCTTCAGTCACATCACAGCTGAGAAACCATGACTGCTCAAGGAATCTCCTCAAAGGAGACTAAGCTTTTGTAGTAACTGTTAAAAGTCACACACTGCAAATACGATACATATGTAGATGACATACCAGGCAGAAAACTACAATAAAAACAAATGCAAAGAGAAACAATACCTTAAAAGATACATTATGAGGGGAAAAAAGAAAAAAAAAAGGGGGGGGGGGAGGCAAAAAACTAAACGCTAAGAGCAAATTCATCCATTTTAAAGGGAAAAAAATAAAAGAAAGAAATCTTACCCTAATTTACTCAGGCTCAATCTTAGAATAGTTAGGGTTGGAAAGGACCTTAAGATCATCTAGTTCCAACCCCCCTGCCACGGGCAGGGACACCTCACACTAAACCATGTCACCCAAGGCTCTGTCTAACCTGGCCTTGAACACCGCCAGGGATGGAGCATGCACAACTTCTTTGGCCAACCCATTCCAGTGCCTCACCACCCTCACAGTAAAGAACTCCCTCCTTATATCTAACCTGAACTTTCCCTGTTTAAGTTTACAGAATAGTAATCTCCAGGACAAGATACTTCTTACAGATTCTTCTCTAAGGGGAAAGCTGGGAGCCATGCTTATCTACCTCAAAAAAACAATGCAGCTAAAAGCTGTGTCCCACACTGTATCTTTGAAAAAATACATCAGGTAAAATGGCGCTCTTTCTCAGTACAGCCTGAAGAGGGGAGGCATCTTGTGTTAGCTAAACCAGCATCCCAGAGCCGTATGATTATGTTTCAAGGGTTTGGACATCTATATTTTGAATCTTCCATGCTAATGCAGGTTCAAAGTCACAGAGCGACCAAAACATTAACAATTCAATCATAAAATAAACTCCACATATGTAATTGGATGTGATTGTACCATACTAGCAAAGTTGTTTATCTGTATCTTCTCCCTATAAAATGCTCCAGTTTATGTGTCTACCAAAAATCTCCCCAGTTAATCCTGGGACTGATTAATGCTGAATCATGATAAACTGCCCACAATAGCTACTATCAATTAGAGTGATATAATTGCTACTCACAGTTATATCACTAATGGTTATCATATACCATTTCCTTTATTTTCTTATGCTACATAACACAGTAGGCCTCCAAAGAAATCTAGGATTAAACAATGTGTTTATACCAGAAAAAAAAAAAAAAAAAATCAAACCTATAAACAAATTAATACAAAAAAACAGAAAAAAGAAACCTGAGAAAACTATAGCTTCTCCCCCCCATCTTCCCCCACAGAAAAGCACAGGCAAGTACAGGACGTGTAAAGCTGAGCAGCGTCATCAAAATGATTTCAAGCTTATGCATGCCCCAACACTCCATGCAATCTATATTGAGAGACTCAGAGACAGTTTTTTCTTAAATGGGCAAGTAAAACATTAGGACCACTCTTGTTTAAAATTCAAGTCACAGAACTTGAGTTTCTGATTTTGTTCTCCTCCCTGCTGGCTTTTACTATAGAATTGTCACCTATAGCCCTAAAGGCTGCTCTGCCCTCCCTCCCCATGAAGTCAAACATCGAAGAATTCTCTCCTGGTTAGCAAATTGCTGGTGTCATCTCAGATGGTAAAATACAACGAACTTTGGATTTCAGGAAAACAGAAAACTTTAAAGTCAAACATTTCAGAACTGATTTATGCATATAGGGTTTTGCAGAGTATAATAAAAGAAGCCATTCTATAATTGTTAGCTTCAGTCAGAATGAAAACCTCCCAAACAGGGGTACGTCCATACATGCAGTATGGAATTTTAAGTACACTTCATATGACTCAAGTTAAGCACAGGGCTAAACCCTTATAGAACTTGAGCCATAAAAAACAAAAGAGGCTAACCTACAGGGTGGCTCATCACAGACTTATCTTCTGCATACCACTGAATTAAGAATTCAACATAAAAGCAAACATGCTTTATTAAAGATTTACTTAGAGCACAAACAAAACAACGTTAAAGTAAAATACTAGAAAACCTCAACCTTAACATATTTTATACATTTCTATGATCTTGTAGCTGTTTACAGTTACAATTAAAATGACGGTGTTCATAGTTTCTCTATTCCATTGCAGAGTGCCTGTGTACAAGGGTATGTGTTCCTATCTGAAGCATGCTACAATACCCATGCTTTTAAATTAAGCCACTAGCTCAGTGGCATTACAGAAACAAAAAGGTGGAAATGCAGACCACAGTATTAACTGGGCAAGTTCACTTTCAGTACCCAAAAGCAGCAATACTCAAACTGTAAACTATGGATAAGGATGATATTGCAGAATACTTCTTGGGCTCCTCAGGCAATCTAGAGTGCTCTTCATTATCCTCTCCTGACCTTTCATGAAGTGTTTTCTTAAAGTGACTTTCCACACAGTTACAGGTACAGTTCACTTATCTTCTAGTCCTGTGTCAACAGGAATGTAAGCATCCACAAAAAAAAAAAAAAAGGATGTGATCCAATTAATAAAAAAGTTAAGGAATCCTGAGCTACAGTTACTGACAGTTACTGAGAAGGTTAGCAAACATTCTTCTGTTATCACTACTATCTTGCTCTCTCAAGCAAGTAGGAGTATCAGCAAACAGAAGGAGTGGAAACTGAAGAATATCGTAAAGTTGTTGGGTTTTCTTTAATTACTTGTATCTCATGCAAATTGGCTTGTCAGAGCTGAATCAGATGCATAGTTTGCATTCCATTAGCCAGACACACGACATTTAAAAAGCATACCTGTTAAATATGTTCTCACTTGCAGCGTACTTGTCCAGTCTTCCCAAAGGCGTCAACATTTCATCTTGTGAGACAAAGTCCAGGGCTGAAGGTATAATAATCACATCAGACTCTGAGCTGTAGTCATCCACACCAACTATCAGAGACATCAGAAATATTCCTTATAATCACAGTAGTTTAACACTAAAATGATGTCTGTTGTTGGTCTGAAATTGTCTAGGCAAAGTCCAATTGACAACGTATTTACTAACTGCATTCCCCCCAACTTTACCAAACACCCATAAGGACTTTTCTATACAACTGTGATTAATGATGTTTATTGCACTAAATGGATTTTGAGTAATTTTCTCTAAATTCCAAAATATGCTTCACTAAACATCCACAGCTCTCAGTATTTTTAGCTGAAAACCAGTATTTTTATCAAGTGACTTTTAGCTAGTTGTAAAGTCAGCTTTTTGAAGACACATAGACTAAAATCATACCTGTAAGTAGCCCAGAAATAAAGAGTTAATACAACATACAGAACACAAGAAGACTTTTTAAAATCTAAATTAAGCACGTAGGAAAGTTCAAATGCATGCGTTATATCCAACCACCAAATAAGCTAGCATAATTATTAACCAGCACAAGAACTATCCCAGGTCACTTGCTTTACTCCTGAAAATACACTAGAGTACACTACAGCTATTCTTCAGTCTAGCCAAGCTTCTCTGAAAAGCCTTTTGAAAAGTGGCGAATAGAGACACACAGAAGACAAAGACAGATCTAGCAGTCCAACAATTTTATTTTTTTTTTAAAGTGAACTCTGCGGAGGAAAGAAAGAGATTACTGTCCTCTTGCCTTTCATACAATTATACTATGCTACAAAAATCAGTTATCAGATACTGTATCATTGTCTTCAACATTTGGAATACATAAGCAGGTACCATTTTCTGAATGTCTTTCTTAAAATATTTCGAATGTCTAAAGATTTAACACCAAATTTCTCTAAGAGAGTAGTATTTTTAGACCTAAATCAAGTTAGCAGCATCCCTTTTACTAACAAACTAATTCTCCCCTTTCCTAGGTATAGCATCAACAGCCATTGTTTAATTGATTGTAAACCCCGTCCCTGGAGGAGGATCCAAACTCTGCAGTTGCTGGTAGGACATGAAATCTTTGCCAGAAATCAAATGAAGAAATGAGGGGAGGAGAGCAAGTGGGTAAGAATACCCTGGGCAATAGGTATAAGGAAGAGCATGCTAGTAGCTGTGACATTAAGTAGATGGAAGAGCAATCGGGGGAGAAGAATTAGTGGTCTTGGATATGCCTAAGGCAGAGGATAGCAAACTTCAGGGGAGGGGAAGGAAAGGCTTAAAAGACAGGTCAGCTGCAGAAAGCTATTGCATCACAAAGGGGAAGCACTTAGCAACCCCAAGTTTACACAACTGTTTGAACCTGTGTTTGGTTTGGCTTTGTGGGTTTGGTTGTTTGGGGTTTTTTGTTGTTGTTGTTCACTTGGTTTAGGTTGGGCTGCTTTTTTTTTCCCCCAAGAATGTTTTATTTTTACAGGAAATGGGGGAAGGGGTGTAAAAGTTCACTCATAATGCAAGCTAGGATTTTATGCCAGGTTAAATTAACAAGGAACAGGCTACATCCTTTCATAGGGTCACAGGCCTTTAATTTAACCTATCAATTCAATTGAAACCAGGAGTTTTCCTGTGTTTTCAGTTATGCCATGCACCTTTCTCACAAGGACTAATCTTTTCAGAAGAGAATATTTCAGTTGAAGGTACCTACAATGATCACCAAACTGCCTGACCATTTTAGGGCTGACAGAGGTTATAACGTTATTAAAGGAAACGTCCACGTGCCTCAAACCCTGACAGCTTGGAGCATAGACCACCTCTCCAGGAAGCCTGTTCCACTGTTTGACCACCACCTTGGTAAAGAAATGCTTCCTTATGTCCAGTCTGAACCTTCCCTGATGGTCGCAGCTTTGAACCATTCCCAGGTGCCCTGTCACTGCACCCCAGGCAAAAAAAGATCAGCATCTCCCTCTCCACTTCTTGGGAAGCCGTAGGGAGCAATAAGGTAGCCCCTCAGCCTCCTCTTCTCCAAACCAGACAAGCCCAAAGTCCTCAGCTGCTCCTCATAGGAACATTTTGTTGTCAACCCTCTAACAGTAGCAGCTCACAAACTCAAGACATACTCTGAAGCAACACATTCGGCAACATCCACACATGAAATGTTACGCAGATACTCCTCATTCCAGGAAATTAATTGCATTAATATTTTTTTTATCATTATAATTTCACCCTTCCCTAGGGAGCTAAATCACTGCACTTGGATCAATTTCTAAACAACAAAACTTAAATTAATACTGTTAAATTGTGGCATAACAAAAAAAAAAAAAACCCCATCACTTAATACTCAAGTGAAATTAATCCTATGACAACATCCTATTTTCTGTTTTCCTATTTTACAGTCTGTTGATCATACTATAAATTTAAATGCATAAATTGAAGAAGCTATTTCAAAATATCAACATTATTGTCACCGTTATTTTATTTAGCTATCAAATGCATGAATAAAAGCCTGACAATTACATCAACTACCACTAGGTTTACTGCCTTTGTTTCTCTCCTCTCTAACTTTATGGCCATGTTTCTCTCTTTCCCCTCTACATTTATTCTCCAATAATACTCCTATTGCAAGTGGACTGATGTAGATGCCATCTTAAATAGTGCAGAACATGGCGACTGCTCACTCAGTGTATCTTAACACATAAACATGCATCAAAGTTGACTAAATAACTGATGCCTTTGATTTAGTGAACAGAATGCTCTGATAACTTCTGCCTTGTGAAACTAGTTAACCAAACTGCTAAATCCACTCTATATCAGATGAAAATATCAATGATAAAAATAGGAGCAGCTGCTTACAATTTATCTGATGATGTCTCCTACTAGTTCAGACAGAAAGTGAGGTGTGTGCATTTGACTCTGCTGTGCCTGTGCATTGTAGAATTACGTTTAGCACTACACTGGTCTTGACATGCCTCTGCTACTGATGCTGAGTAACATTTCTTAAATATTCCAGCATCTCGGCTCATAGTCACAAAAGAGATCATTCAAATGGCAGCATCCTGATAAATGCAACACTAATACCAACAGGGAAGAAAGGGGTGATAAAAATAAATCAATCAGTTCACAAACAGTTTACAGTTCTATTAGTGTTACAGTTATCTTACATATTCCTTTTCACCTGGAACATGAAGACACGAATCCAAGTGAAAAGAGACATCAGTCCAGTAGAGTAACAAAGCTCCGCAAGTTGATGTTTGTCTTTGACTTGCCCGCTTTGACATTCCCTACACTGGGAAGGTTATTCCAAAAAAGTTACCAAAAAGGCTTAACTAAATATTGCCTCTGTGGCCTTCCACTGCTTTACATCCAACCTTGAGCACTTGCCCAGGTACCACAGGACCTTTTGTAAATTTTACCAATGCAAAAAACACCCTGAACACAAATGTACTAGGTTTGGCTGGGAGAGAGTTGTGCACCTCCAACCCACTTGCTGGCAGGGCAGTGTGAGAAGCAGAAATAGAAAAGGCCTTGACACTGCGTAAGCACTGCTCAGTAGTAACTAAAACATCTTTGTGTTATCAACACTAGTTTCAGCACAAATCCAAAATACAGCACCATACATGCTACTATGAAGAAATTTAACTCTATCCCAGGCAATACAAGCCTTGGCTAGTTCAAATGCAGAACATGCAGATTCATTCTCACTTCAGAATGTAGACCAGGCAACAGGGCCACATGTTACTTTCCTGCTGCAGAAAAAACTATAGGTCACTTTTCTTAATTTCTCCACTTTCTCAAACCAGTACAGAAAGTCCAGGCCAAATGCTCAGAAGGCATCTGAGCTACAAGACAGCACTGAAGACTAACGCAAGTGAAGAACCTAACTGCTTTTCAATCTGGTCTTACATGTTCGCACCAGCATGCAAAAGAAACAGATCTAAGAAATTAGAAGTTAACACCTTATCCCAGCAGCTAGTCACTAGTGGTGAGGAATAATAATTGGACAAGTGTGAAAAGCGATCACAGTGCCCCTGTTTTCAGTCCACATAAGCACCAAAGCAGAGCAAAATGCATAAATGCATTTATCTAAAATAAGTAGTTTGCAAACTCCTATTCAAAATTCCACACTACTACCACCAAACACAAAGCAGCATCAGATAACAAGATAAGCATTAGACTTTGTTTCAGTACCTGTCACTGACCTGTTGTATGACACAATCCAAGTAAAACTCTTCCTTTCTAGATCTCCATTTTCCTGTCCAATCATTTGTTTGACTGTTCATGATAGAAACTATTCAGGCTCATCTGTCTTGCATCTAGTCTGTACTGTACCAAGAATATATTAACAC
This sequence comes from Lathamus discolor, assembly GCF_037157495.1. Taxonomy (NCBI): domain Eukaryota; kingdom Metazoa; phylum Chordata; class Aves; order Psittaciformes; family Psittacidae; genus Lathamus; species Lathamus discolor. The sequence goes on along the minus strand of NC_088885.1, from coordinate 107,160,444 downwards.
CCCCTCGCTTTAAGTTCTCCTGTTTCCCTTAAGTTCTATTTTATGGCAAGGTCACAACAATTACTTGCCACAATTATTAACCAACTTGGACCATACAATCTTGCTGAGACAGACTATGCTTAGAGGAGCTTAGTTCAGCCACTGACAAGCTTGGCTGACAAGCATTTAACAACAAAACAGAAGTCCATTTAAAACTCAGTCCCCTATAAAACCATAGTCAATATGCCAATTTCCAAATAAGCCCATTTTTCTTCAACATATCTTTATAGTATCTTTAACAAATATTTTGATCATATTGTGTCTTTTACAGACAGGTGGACATCATCGTGTTTGAAAAAATAATTATTATTTTTCTTTTATTTAATACTGCACAAACAGTTTTTTGCTACAGTCAGTTCAGTAGCAAGGTCTACATATATTATTTTTATTCTTCTGTATTTGCTATGGGCTCCATGGCAAAAACATATCCTTCATCATTTTGACATGGGCACTCAGTAAAGACAACAGGTATTCTAAAAATGAGCAATTTTCATTTCTAGAAGCTGAGCAACAAACAATTTTAAATGTTCAGGATTTCCATCTAATATTACCATTCTCATTTTATTTTCTGAATTCCCAAAGCATTCTGAAGGTCTATTAAGAAGCCTGCATGGCAGTTGCTACAAACATCTCCAGCAAAACGTACTAATTTTTCTTCAACTGCAGAAAAGGCTATTTACTATGCTCTATATCAATTGTAACCATAAGAACGTTCCAGTTACTACATTACTTACATGCAGAAAAGACTTAGTTCTGTTCTGCTGTTCAAGCAAGTATTTTTTCTGTTTAATTGTAAAGCAAAAAATAGAAGTCCTACCAGCATTTAGAAGTCCTACCTACATAACAGGCAATCATAATCACAAAACAATAGGAGCAATTTTCTCTCAGTACTTCAATATTTTAAATAGATTCTTTTCCATCTGATTTTCTGTAAAAAAAATATTGTTTTGCATCAATGTTCTACAAAGAAATCCACCACATTTAGCATGGAAGCCAAATATCTATATTTGTCCACAGTTAGTAATGCATTACCCTTACCCTCTCACACTACACTATATACCAGCCTGCTTCCACAGTGACATCACAGACCAAAGTGTCAGTCACACTACTTCACTTTCATCTGCTAAGACAAATTTACTGCACTGCTTCAGTAATATTAACCAAGAGCTATTGTGATGACAGTTACACGAGTATTACAAAAAGCATTTGTCATGCTGAATTCCACTATCACTGGTGATCTCAGATCCCACTGTCAGAAAGTGGGAGCCCATTTTTCCAAGAAACACTTAAAATCTATTATCTCTGTTTTCCTCCTGTAGTCTGAGACTGAAAATGCAAATGAGACAACAAGTTCACCCCAATATTGCAAACGTTTTCAGAGAAAAATACAAATTTGAACAAGGTGTGGTTTTACTCAGCAAAATTACAAAATCAGTGCACAAAAGCATAAAAGGGATCTGCAACTGATAACAATTAGATTTTAGTCTGCCCACCATACTAGCAGAAATAAGAACCACACTTCTCTTTCTCTATCTTTCCCTAAATTTCCCCTTTGAGTACAGAGCACTATGTACCTTGAGCCTCTTACGAATGTGAAGTTACCACACCTGTATGCACAGACTTTGCCTGCACTCCAGATTTGGTGGGATAAGGTTTGGGGTGGGACTGAAGGATGAGAGAGGGAGAAGCAAGGAAGAAGACAAGAAAGGGGACATGCAAAGCAGCTCTGATGCAAAGCTGCTGTGCTAGTAGCACGGCTTACCACATTAGCCTCTATGTAGCACTTTTATAGCAGAGCTTGTCAACAGCTTGAAACACAGAGCAAACGCTTCAAAATAGATCTTTGGTACAGGCTTGCAGAGAGAGCGTTCAGCAGATGAAAGAAAGACACAGGCATCAATATCAGCAACTGTTTACATACAGGACTTATGCAAGTATAGCACAGCAAATTTAAAAGATCCAGTAGACTAACAGACTAAGAGAATATTTTCATTTTGCAAAGACCTTCGGTAAAAGACAGTTATCAAGCATGATGACTGTGTTGCATTTCTCAAACATCAGAGGAAACAAGGGGTGACACAAAATTCTCTAAGCAACAAGGACAGGTGTGGCTACAGACAAGTTTGTCTTTCCAGGCATACACAAACAGCACTGAAAATCCTGACTTGCTCTAAAACAAAGGAACAGTTCTATCTCCTATTGCTCACTAGTCATTTATTTGTACAACAGTGGAATGCACCTTCAACAGTTTGACCTGCAGCAAAGGCTGGCCAGAGGAAATTCAAACAAAGAGAACAACATCCAAGCTACCAGTGAAAACAATCAACAGTTTACATTTTGTCTGCCTATTTCCTGTTGGTAACATGTCACGCCCATCACCATGGTACTCAAGTCCCTTGCTATTTAAGTGCCTGTCTTTTACCCCTTCCTAACAACTGCATACAATTAAAGAGTTGTAGAGTGAGGCCAGAGTGAAGCGAGTTAGCTACTGCGAGCAGGAAGTTCCATCTAAGGTACTTTTTTCTCCTCTACGAGTTCCTTACAGTCAAAGAAAGGTATCCATCCTCTCCCTGCAAAGCACTGCTGCCCAGCAGTTTCTGACTGACTCAGTGACTGACTGAGAATTCTGCAGCACTACAAAGAGAATCCCACTTCATCTTCAACCAAGATGTCCTGTCATGGTAGGACCAGGGAGATTATGTGCACAGGACAATGCTGATGTGACACCAGGAGTTCTGACACATCAGCTACTAACCGAACTGCTCCACTTGAATCAAGCATTGCTCTACTGTACAGTTACTTTGACTAGTTCAATCACAGTAACTGAAATACACTTACTTGGGCTAAATGCTGCAGGAGAAGACGAGTTCTATGACCAGTACGCCCATAATCTACAAAATGTGGCCTTCCAATATAAATCACTTTGAACTTCCTAACTGTACTTCTCCTCTCTCCAGTTAAAACCCAGACAATGCCCTTGAGATGTTGTTTGACAGCATTCAAAACTCTTGATGGGATAAGCCTTTGTGTTTCCTGAGCATTCAGAGGCAGAAATTCTTTCTGTAACTCTTCACGCTTTTCTTCCTTCTGCAACTCCCCATGCTTTTTCCTGTCCATGCTCAGTATAAAATGTAACAGTGGACTATGGGAGAAGACTGAGCAGTACAGAATGCAGCAGACTAACTCAGGAAAAGGAACAGTCATGAGTGTCAATTTCAATGTTATTTAAAGTAGTTTTCTCTAATAAAACATACATACAAGCAAATTTACACAAGCAAGTATCCCTATGGACTAATCAAGCTATTCCTCCTGCAGGCTAGAAAGGAAGGAAAAGGTGGTCTCTTCCATTCAAATATCTGGGAACTGTTCAGGCACTATGGCAACAATACAAGAAAACACCTAAACAAGCTTGTTTACCAGAGAACAACGCGCCAGCAGTCTGCATTATCGCTCATACACAATGTCACTTATACCTTAGTATACTTAGCTTTTGTGGAACTCATACTGAATAACACTGCATATTTGTTGTACTGTTACTATACAGGTGCCTGCTAGCTCCCCACTCCCCAGTGTGATGAGGAGGAGAATCAGAGAAAAAAAAACATTTAAAAAATAAAATAAAAAATTCCCATACATTGAAATAAGAACAGTTTAATAATGGAAATCAAAGTAAAATATAGTATTACTAGAATAATAAAAATAGGAAAAAGAGAGAGGAAGAAATAAGCAAGCGATATACAATTGCTCACCACCTGCTGAACGACACCCAGCCCCATCCCCAGGCAGCAATCAGCCCCTTCCAGCCAAACCCCCCAGCTTATAGACTGGGCATGATGCTCTATGGTATGGGATATCCTTTTGGCTGGTTCGGGCCTGCTGTCCTATCTCTGCTTCCTCCTGGTTTCTTGTGCCCTTCCTCACTGGCAGAGCATGAGAGAGTGAAAAGTCGTTGATCAGGGCAAACACTCCTTAGCAACACCTAAAACATCAGTGTGCTATCAGCATTCTTCTCAGACTAAAGCCAAAAAACTCATCACTGCACCAGCTACTAGGAAGAAAATTGACTCTATCCCAGCTGAAACCAGGATACCTTTCAAAAACATCCTAGCAAACCAGTACTCTGTACTCACAGTGCAGCTGTCCTGCTGTTGCAAATGAACACCCTTCACAAACATATTTTGACACTCTGTTCAACCTACATCCTGAACAGGGTTTTAACACCATACTGCCACAAAGAACTGCAGCATCCCTCCCACACCACATGAAACCACATTATTTTTTCTTATGCTATACCTTCTAAAGTAAAGAAGCCCTGATGTTCTGGGTTCCTTTAGGGGCAACTGCTCCTGCCTCTCTCTTCCAAAGAGGGAACTGTTACTTTAGCTCTCAAAGCAGAACCTATCCTTTCATCCAGTTCTGTCACAAGTCATCTCTTGCAGCTACTACTCTTACGATGAAAGCTTCGTGCCCACATGGAGGGAAAGTCTTAGCAGCAAAAGACACACACAGTAAAGAAAAGCATTTTATCTTCAACATGCTGTGGTCTGCCACCTCCACAACAGGTCAGCAGTCAGAAACAACTGCACAAATACCAAGGTTTCATTCACTCTTATCTTAAGCACTTAAGACTTTGGAAACTTCCAGTTCCTTCCTGCCTCTTTCACTCTTTTTTTTTTCCCCTCCAAGAGGAAGAAAAAGGGAGGAGAATACCTGAAGCCCCAGGAGATAAATCAGAAGACAAAAGATAAACAAACAAAAGAAATAAATAAATAAGAGGTTGCAGCCTTAATTGAAGAGCCCTGCCAGAGACAGAAACTTAAAAGGTAGCTGGCAAAAAGCACCATTTTCACATCAGAAAAGATACTACTGGCCTTGGGAAGCTCAAAGCCTAGAAAATTACCTGTTCTTCAATCCTCTGCTAGATGTAATGGAGAAAACGTGTAGCTGCATGAAGAAGGTTCATTATCCTGTATCAAATCAAGCACAAACCTTTCCTCACATTATCTCCTCTCTAGGATCCTAAGAGATTGCTCAAGAAAGTGACTAACCATTCATTACCCACCTGAGACTGCTGAAACCAAAATTCCATGGGGACACAGCTGTCCACCTGAGTCTCAGTTTCTATGAAGGTCAATCACCACATTAAAAGACAAAGAAATTAACTGAAGAGTCAGGAGAATTAAAACCTCATCTCCAGGGGAAATAGAGATTTAACAAGGATGCTACATTAGCATTAAAAAACTGTTACTAGATTCCCGATGGAACAGAATCTCAGTCCCACTAGAGAACTCTTTCTAAGCACTAGAGAAAGTCCGCCATTAATTTGTTATTACTTTTTGCAATGCAGACATTCAAGACTGCAGATGACTGAAATACCAACCCAGTAATTCAAACTATTCCAGCACTCTTTCACCAGAGTGAAGACTCTGATGGGACCAAAAGGTCAGTACTGCAACACGGCACTGGAACATTATGTTGGAAATTTAGCTATAATCAAAGCTGGAATTAAGTCTAAGAAGTGACGTGACTTGCAGTCTACACATAACAACTAACAGCATAACAAAATTTGCTAATTCTTGTTCTGTGGCAAAGGAACAAAGGAACCACAATGCAAAAGCTTCTGATATTACAGTTATGGGAAAGGTTAAGATGAATTTTAACATAATGAATGCATGTTATGCCAATGTAATTCACTGCAAGAGAGTAAGAACTACAAAGCATCAAGCTGTGATTGTGATTTGACACCACAGGGAAATACAACTGATTTTATTCTAAAAAGAACAAAAAAATATTCTTTGACTTTTAAGTATCATTTAAAAAAAAATTAATTGAAAGTAGCTTCTATTCAGGAAGAAACCTGTGTGCTACCTGAAGTCTTAAGAATAATTTAACTAAAAGCATTCAACTGCCACAAGCTCACTGCTAATGCCAGATGATTTGCTGATCACCTGGAAAAGGAACACCTCAATGAAAAACCAGCTTCTGACATCTGCAGATGCACCGAGTATTTTCTTCACTCACAAAGAAGCCTGCTGAGAGGAGAGGCTAGAGAGATCTGTCTTCCCTTTCCAATCAATCAAAAAGAACTCTATACTAAAACCAGGGGTGTTAGGTCATAACTACTATTTTCACTATCATATTATTATTTTTAGAACTGTCTAATCCACTAGTAAAATCCAGCCATTAACACCAGATTTTCCAATTGTAATTACTATTTTAATGTTAAATTTACAATCTATCATACTGTTAAACTCTTATGCAAAAGAAAACAAGTTACAGATGTGTACATCTCTATAAAAACTTTAACACATCTAAACTAGAACTGTCTGAACTATGCTTAGATATTAAAATACAATTTTCTGCATTTTTAGTCTAATTGTACAGAAAAAGGTAGCTATCACTATTTCTCTACTTGACATAAGGTGAAGCTTCAGAATTTGAATCTTAAGCATGCATATAGTACTAGCAACTATCAAAAGTCCAAAAGCTGTATGTAAATGCAGCTGTTGGTTATCAATACTAAACATCTTTTCAAAAAACACACATGCAGAACATGTAAAACCAGTTATTAAATTTTTTTTTTCTCGCCTGACTTAAATCACAATTAAAATCCCAAGTTAAATAAAGCTACCCTCTTTTTCCAATCTGAATTCTAATTACAGATGGCTCTATTTTCCAGAATACATACCCTGCACACATCAATGGACAGAATGAAAGAAGTCAGCATCATGGTACATTGATTTCATCTATCTGTACTGATCAATCTTCAGAAAGATCCAGGGGGAGAGCAGAGGGGAACACAAACTATCTAAGTCATAAAGAACATTTTATTTATCATCAGCAATATGTAATTCTACAGCCCCATGTGTTTGCTTTTCAACCACTTTTGTTGCTTATTTTCTCTTCTATACGTAGCTTACACAGTTACATTATTTCATTTGGATTTTGTATGCACAAAAAATTTGAACAAAAGCTAAATTTTCCCTGACTTCTTTTCAAATACTGTGCAAGATCTCAGAAAAAGGATCAACGAAGTCAATAGTCCAAGCAGTTTTATGAGTAACTATGCAGCTGACATTGAATTGCTATCTCAATTTTGTGACCTTACAGAAGCCAGATGGGATGGGGTGTCTTTTGCAGGCTTTCACTTTGAATTTTCACCCTATTGCCTTCAGGGTGTGAGTTTCTGCCTTAGTGGGTATCACACAAAGATTCTTGTTAGGTTCACACAAATAAAACACAATGATATGTTACTTATTTGAGGGGGTTAGAGTCAATAACAAAGTTGCCTTTCACAATAAGAACTTACATTTAGGAATCAAATTTCTTTATAACCTTCTGTGTGTTCAGCCAGGATACAGTCACAGATTTTTTTGTCTTGGTTTTTTACTTCAAACTACCATGCAAGAAGTGGCTGAAATCAGAAGAACCAGAATTTCTTTAACTATTATCATAGCCTTAATCATCAGGAGCTACCTCTACAGAAGCAAAATATTAGGTAGAATGTAAGTACTGAAATACCCTATGTAGTTACCTATGTAACTACTTATAGCAGTCATCAGTGCCATGTACCATCAGGTGTAAAGTATGCATTCACCTCCAAAATAATATAAATTAAAAAAAAAAAAAAAAAATCAGAGATTTCATTGGTTACCAAGCAACCAAGAGCAGAAAATAATATGAAGCTTTTAAAATAGAAATGCAAACCAAAGCTGAAATTAATTATTTAAAAGTCAATCCAGCTGGTTTATCAACCACTCTCTAAAAGCCTTTCTTATAAAAGCTCCTGTTTAACCTCTGACCTCTTCAACAAATAAACAAAAGGCAACTTTCAAATAGATGCCTTCCATTGCATATATTCTGAAGATCTCCCACTCCTCCAAAAGCAGATTTACGAGTGCCTGTTGAAATCTAGAAACGTTTCACTTTACCTAAATATTTATCAAGTTCTCTTTGGGAAATGGTAAACTTTCTTTTACAAGCAACTATTAATATGATAATCCAAAGATGTTATTTACTGTTTTATATTTCAGGTTAATTGGAATCTGGTGAGCTGGCACACTAAATGAGAGGCACAAACTGTACAGCTGTATGAGTTGTTGATTAATCTCCAACTTTCCAGTAAAATACTTAATTCCAGAGACCCTGAAGACAAAGATCATTCAACAGCTGATCTTCACTCTGCATTAAAAAGATACATAGATGCTTGGTTCATTACTTTTAGCAGCAACCATACATTGCTGTCTGCTCAACTCCAAGACTTTATCCTGCTGCTCCAGAACACAACCAATAAAAAGTATCTTATTCACCTTAATAATTCTTTCATTTCTTTTGTACATTTATTGTATTAGAAAAATGAACCACACTGTAGACTGTCATTATATATATATAAAAAAAAAAAAAAACCCGAAAAAAAACCTAATAATTTGTGATTCAGAATCAAACCTGGACTCACTGATAAGCTGCAAAGGAATGCCTGATCTAATAAAACATCCTAAGCCATATGCCAAATCAGAGACCCAGCTTCAGATGTTCAATCCAGATCTTTACGCATGCATCCCATCTTAATCACTCCCGGCTTCTCCAATGTACCTCATGGATGTTTTCCTATTTCTTGATACCAGATCAGTTAAAAAGGCCAAAGACTTATTATTTATTACTTAGTTCACTTTTCAAAATAGCTGATCAATTGATCCTATATCAGTCTTTTCTTGTAATTCATACAATTTTGCATTTACCTAATTTCTCCTCCTAAATTACGCCACCATGACTACAGATATGCCTGCATGTCTTTTTCCTAGTTTGTCTCTAACTATAGCTTAGCACACTGAATAGCAAGACCACAGCTGGCAGAAATCACACATGCATAAAAGCTGCCAGCACTTCACAATTCTTTTCTCACAATGGCATTCTAGTACTTCAGGAATACACCTCTAAACCAGTGTCCAATGATACTGCTCTGAAGAGCTATAAATATTTGAAGTATTTACAACAGAGAGGTTCTGTAGGGTGGGATTCAGGCAAGAATTGCCTGAAAAAAATTATCTTTTTTTTTTAATTGTCCATTTCCTATACGCAACCATGAATCTGTAATCCCAAATAATGCATCAATTAGGAACGCTTCCATAAATTGCGTAAGACCTGCTGTACATGGGTACAAAACATTGTTATTTCAAAGAAATACCACTGCACAGAAGCAGTGCTTTTGACAAAATATGTACGTACAGCCTCTCTGGTCTGTATGATTCTCCTCCAGCTCACACCCACCCCACAAGAACAAAAATCACACGAAATCCAGAACCACAGAACACATCGTGTGACTGAACTATGTCCAGACAGCACACGTTGATTCATACAGATTCCTGGTTTTTCTCTTAAAGAAACCATGCACAAGTATTGAGCTATTAACTTTTATCTACTTCCATCAAAATCTCAGTAACTTTTAATGAGGTTTCAAATCTTTAGATTTCTATAGCACCTGTCTTCAGGATGCTCTCATCTGGACTGAGTCCTATCTCTCCACACATGTATTATTACTTCATTTTTAAAAGCAAGACCATAACATCCAAACCTCCACCAGGAACTGAGGGACTCAGAATCATCTCTCCAATGACTACACATCACTTCTTACTTCAACTCCTGTCTTAGTCAACAAAAAATCATAATTTAAATGGGAACTTTTTGAAGTGTCACTTCTGAAGAAGTCCTCCTGTAATCGCACACAGTTTTCAAAGAGCTATGCTATCAATCTGAATTAATAAGCAAATAAAGCCTTACAGAAAGGCTCCTTGTTTGTGGGAGGCAACACATGATAAAAGCCTTTTAAACGTCAGATGACAAAACTGGAACAGAAGACATAACAGTTACATTCTGAATAGTTAAAATGACTTTCCTCTAAAAACCTGAAGTATTAAACAAAAGGTTATCCTCCTGCGATCACCCCCTGGGGAGCGGCCCAGGGTGCAGAGACCACAGCAGACCAGACACCTTCAGACGGGAACAAGGGGTCTGTACATCGCCGGCAGACTGCGAGGAGGCAGCCACCGGCCTCACCAGCTGCCTCTGCCTCCATTTTTTTTTCACACTTTCCGCCCAAAATTCATCCTCCTCTCCTTCCAAGGAGCTCCCTCAGTACTGACGTTACCAACAGACGCCTTCTCACCTGAGTAACATCTCACAGTCTGCCCTGCCAGGCTTCATACCCCTGAGTTAGTAATTCTGCACCAGAGCCACCCTCTTCAAATTCATACCCTGACATTAACTCTTTTACACACAGCTCTCCATCAGGGTCAGGAGCAGGGGGCCTGAGGGGAGGGGCCACGGGGACACACGGACACAGACACATACACACACACGCACAAAATATATACATATATATAAAGAAATATATAGATATAGAAGGATGGAGCAACCCACGCGCTGTATCCTGCGGCCCATCAGGTTTCTCCTTCCCGGAGGCGTCCCCCCGAGCGGAGGCCATGAGGGGACACCACCGCCCGGCTGCCCGCCCGCCCGCCCGCCCGCAGGCTGCCACACCTCCCCGCGGGGCGGCCGTTAACGGCGCCCCCGCGCCCGCCCGCCCCGCCCCGCCCGCCGCCCAACGCACCCCGCTGCGCGCCGCCGCTGCCCTGCGGGAAAGCCCTGCGGAGCCCGGCCGGCCCCACGCGTGCCCGGGTGCGTGTCATGTGCACCGGGCGGCGCGGAGCATGGCCTCCTCCGCCTCCCACAATGCACCGTGGGTGCTGCCCGCTGAAGCCACTTCCTCGCCCGAAAGCCGCCCCACGCCGCCGCCGCCCCCCCGGCCCCACTCACATCCGTCGATCTCCTCCTGCAGGTCCTCCTGGAGCAGCGACAGATCTGCGGGAGACACACCATGTGCCAACGCGCCCGGAACGCCGACCCCGCCAGCCCCCAGCACGCGTAACCCGGCCCGCCCGCGGGGCCGCCCCCCGCCGCTGCCGCTGCTGCTGCTGCTGCCGCCACCGGGCTCGCCAGGCTGCGCCCCCCAACCCGACCCCGCCCAGCAGCCCCCCGCACTCCGAGCCGGACAGCGGCGGGGAGCGCTTCCGAAGCCGGGTCGGGGGAGAGGAGGGAGGGAAGAGGAGGGCTGGCGCCTCACCGGGGAGGCGGCGTGTGTGGAAAGGGGGAGGGGGGCGCTACCTACCCGCCATCTTGCTGCAGCCCCCGCGGGGCGCCGAGCTACATTTAACCCGCGGCCGGGCGGCAAAGGAGGCCGCGGTGCGGGCGGCGGGACGGGGACAGGCCCCGCGCAGTCCAGGCCCCGGGCCCGGCGGCGTCTCCCGAGTCCCCGGGAGAGTCGCGCAGGGAGGAGGGAGGGAGGGAGCGGGCGGGGGAAGGCGGGAGGAGGGGTCTGGGCCGGACACGCTGCCCCCGCCTCCGCCCAGCGGTGCGGCGTTCGCTCGCTGGCAGTGGCGGCCGCGCCTCCCCGCCCATCCCTCTGACTCACGCCCGGAGCCACCCGGCCCGGCTCCGTCCGCGGGCAGCGGGGCCGTCCGCCGCCGGGGCATAGCCCGTTCACCTGGCGTGCCCCCATCCGCCATCTCTGCACCGGGCCCTTTCTGCCGCCCGCCGAGGGGCAGGAGGGCAGCGGGGCTGAGGGAAGGGACCGCCGTGGTCACGGCCCTGCCCCGAACGGCCCCATTCGGGCGTTGTGGGGTCAGCCGGAGGGAAGGGACCCCCACAGCGGGGCCGCGCCTCAGAGGGCCGCCTCACCTTGGGCTGCATGGTGTGGCTTCCAGACTCGAAGGGTCGCGGTGATGCCGCCGAAGTCCCTGCTTCAGGCCTTTTGAGGTCACCTGGAGAGAAAGGTCCCCTTAGAGGCCGCCACCATTACCTTGCCCAGAGCACCCTCCTCGGGTGAACGCCGCAGCTGGGAGCCCGTGTCTTAAAAACACAGCATGTTCCCCACTTCTGTGAGTTCTGTTTTAAAAACAACTCAGTTCAGGGGTACATGCAAAGATGGCCATCATTTTCTGCTTTTGTTTGCTGTACCTTATGTTCAGTGCTGAGGGTTGCTGCCGTCTTCCCTGTTTTGATGGATTTTCTGCTGTAAATTGGAAGATTTAAAGTGTTGGATAAAAACAAATGCTCTAATTAGTTGATGCCCAGAGCACTCGATAAAGGTGATTACTGGTACTTACTGATACTGGTGCTACCCAGGAGTCTTACCTGAGCCTTCCACTGTCTTATTTTTATTGCTGTAATAACTGATGAAGATGTTAAGACACGTGAAAGTCAAATAAGTTATTTTCCGTGGTTTAAAAAAAAACCCAGACAATTTCAGTAGCTCTGGTTTTAGCTGAATGTTTAATAGCATGTCTTGTAAGCTCCTTTTTTAACATATGGTTCTTTTTATTTTGCAAGTTGGGCAAGGATGAAATCTCTATTGTTATTTGTTCTCCTTGCCATATTGGATGAAAATGTGTAATCTTCTTTTAAATGCACACATCCTTTTCCCTACAATCCTACAAACAAGCTCTGTCGTGTTTCATACATGTTCAATCTTTAGATGACTCACTAGGGCCTACTAGATACTGATTATCCTACGCTTGCTTTTATTCAGATACATAACCTCAAAATCTGAGTGAATGAAGTAAATTCACCATTACTAAGTTAGATGAAATATGCTATTCTCTGCCAGGGTAGTTCAAGAGGAGATTGAGGGGAAATACTTGACGTCACAAATCGCTGGCTATAGAGCTAGGCCAGAAAAATGTACTTGAAATTTTCATTTTTATTATCTCTATTAACACGTTATTTCCAGGAACACTTCTTTCCCCTCTGCATCTTTCACCACAATCAAGGCCTAGTTTTATTTCCTCTGGATTCAGTAGCAATAGACTAAAATGTGATGGGTTTGGTTTTACTGAATCAAGGGGGTTGGTTCCTTTTTTCAGCTGCTTACAAAGAGCTCACAACACACACGAACCATAGATTGCTGTGGTCAAAGCTACCTTAACCATTATTATTATCATCAGAATGAGAAATTGAACTTTAATGAGATACATCTACGACAACTGGGTTTATAATTTGAAATGTACCAGAATTACTGCTCTTAGAAGTATATTAATAGTGTTAATTATCATCAATTAATTATTGCCTCATATGTAATGGTTTTAGGTATTTAGGATTTTGTTATTTCTATGTATTTATTAAATAAAGCAAGGGGAAATTATGATTGCAAGAGGTCATGCTTACATAAATTCATATAAATGAATTTTGGATCTTCCTATGTGCATGTGGTCTTCTGAAGTGGTGGTTAGCTCTTTCCCTGTAGGCAGGACTGTGTGGTATTTAAATAGCACAGATAGCAAGGATCAGGGTGATTTAGCCTCACAAGACAATTGCAACTGTTCAGGAATGGCTTTTTTTTTTTTTTTTTTTTGCTACTTTACTTCTAGAACATGAGACTTCCTCGGGTGCAGTTGGTCCCAGCACCATCGCTAGCAGCCATCAGGAAAGGTGAGTGGAAACTCTGTGGCGAAACCTTTGGCTCATATGGTGACACACACACGGGGAAAAAATAATAAAAGAAAAAATATTATTTGGCTTCTTGCCAATCCACAATGCAAAATCTCCTTAATGAATAAGTAACTAGGTATTTCTAAACTTCTGGGCCTCACTAAATCCCCAGGTGCTCCTTAGGGGCCTGATCTAAAGGTCAAGTTGATGGTCGGATTCTCTGCCACTGGTCACAAGCAAAGCAGGCGAGAGACCGTGTAAAGCATAGAACAGATGCTGACTCTTTCAGGCAGTGTGATGAGCTGCCTTTCTAAAATAACTAATTATGAAAGAAAATTTTCATAACAGACTTACTTTATTAGACAAGTCTCTTAATGAGCAAGTAATGTAACATCTGCCAAAAGGTTCTAGCAGATTTTGTGCTGGAATTCTCATTGTCAGTTACAGGCACTAGGCAGTAAAAAACCTGAGAAAGAGATAAATTCATATTTGCACACTCTGTATCGTGGAAAAACACACTATAAAGGGTAGAAGCCAAGGCTATGGATGGAAGGATATAACTGGAAGATTCCTTGGCAAGATCCTTTGCATGTGATAAAAGACACCTGTACTGCTGTCTACATGATTTATCTCAAAAAAGTCCATAGCGATCAGCAAGACATATAGTATTTACATAACATACTACATAAATCCTTTCAAACCTACACAAGTGACCAAGTTAGACACAAGATACCCAACATCCATCTAGACATATTTGCAACATATTGTTCTGTAGTTGGATTAGTGACGTATCTTCAGTCAAAACCATTCCAAGTAAAAGAACCTCAGGCTCAAAAACCCTGCAGCCCCAGGAACTCACCCATATTATCTCGTTATATTATTATGTAGCATATTATTATCTATTTTCTCTCCTTTGCTGTGAAGCAGCAAGTCTGGTCAGACAGCAGTGCCAGCTTTTAATGTCTGCATATTAACTGGCTTTGCATTTCTCCCAGGCTACCCTTTGTGTGTGGGAAGAGAATCCCATAAATATCTGCACAACCATCTTGCTATCCTCCTTCGGATTCCTCCGCAAAGCTCTTTTTTCCTGTAAAGCTTACCAAAGAATGTATCGGGGTTAGACTGCTGGTGCACCAAGGCAACTGCTTATCCTCTTGAACAATACTGACTCATAGTTTTCTTGTCCACCCCCAGGATCCTGTCTGCACGTATATGTTGTGCTTTAAGGTTAAACTGTACACTCTTTACTTTTTAGAGCACCTCTTTATTCTTTACAGAGTGCTTTAGCAGAATTGGCTGATGACTAAATATACGGATTTAGATACATATACACACACACATGCAAGCACTGGGGGACTTATAATAGCTATGGATACATATGAAAACCTGGGGACTGAAGTCTGGGACACAGTTGATTTGCATTTGAAAATATAGTAAAGTGTTTCTGCCAAAAAGAGGTATTCATAATAAAATCTTTCTTCTGCATTCCCTTTTCCTTCCTTCTCTCTTTTCTTTCCTTTTCTCCCTGTTCTTTTCTTCCCTTCCAATAAAAATATCAGAGGGTTTTTTGATACGTCCCTTGCGGTTGTGAAAGTCCCATGTGCGGCACTCAGTTTTATTTAATTTTTCCTCTTTCCTGGGTAAGAGTTTGAGCTGGTGGCTAACTGTGAACTTTAACATCAGAGTCCAGCTGCCACTGCTCCCAATGAAGGCCTCACAGAAGGATTATAAACACATTAATATGCCAACTATGAATAAATTAACACCTAAATTTGCTGACAAAGAGCTTGGTTAATACAAAGTTAAGTTTTCCTTGTGGGTTCCTCGGGTCATTCCATGACAGCAACAAATTCAGTGACAAGTTCAAGTGATGCTCAGATTTCTGGAAAGTAGGAAATGCCCACCTGAGGTGCATCCTGGTGCAACATTAAGGCTGCACCTGGAGCTCACAATGGCTTTTGGCATTAGTTTGCAAACAAATCTGTTGCATGGCAGTAGTAGCTGTGTGAGCAAAAGGAAGAGACTCATAAATCAGGAGACAAGTCTTGGTGCCTCATTTTGTGATCAAGACCACTACCAGTGGTGATATCCCCAACTCCTTTTCGGCTATAGATGCTGGGGGTTGGGGGGAGCTTTATAACAGGCAAGTGAAAATCTATGTATTTCATCCCACAGGTGCTGAAGCTCACAGTGAAAGAGGACAACGGATTCATGTATCAGAGGCTGTTTCAGGTAGCTGGGTCTCAGTGTTTTGAGTGCAGTGTACATACAAGATTCCTCATTTCCTGGCACACACCTGGATGTAGGTTTTACTTTATCAGAGCTGTAGAGGAGCTCTGAGATGCTGTACTTCAGGAATCATGTGTCATGTGTATTCTATAGGAAGACTGAATCACTGATCAAACAAGGCAGAGTTCTGGCTGTACCAATGAACCTCACCTCTGGATTTCCTGGTTCTCAGAGGTTTGTGTCTCACCAACATACTGGGAGGAAAAAAGACTGGGCAACCAGAAACTGAATCTTTTCCTCACTGAATTGCCTGTTGAATGTATTATTTATTTATTAATCAGAGGGAAAAGACTCTGATTTTGGGCTATTTCAAGAAATCACAGCAACCACATATAGGCGCAGCTGGGGTGCTACGATGTTGGATACTGATATACCCAACCCTTCATCCTAGACTTCCAGATCATTTTAAAAGGAAGTAAATGTCATTAATCTCATCTTATGGGGTAAAGGAACAGAGAACAAAAGAAGCAGTGTTCAAGGCCAGGTTGGATGGAGTCTTGGGTGACATGGTTCAATGTGATGTGTCCCTGCCCATGGCAGGGGGGTTGGAACTAGATGATCTTAAGGTCCTTTAAAACCCTAACTCTTCTATGATTCTGTAATGTGCCTGATACTGCGTGAGGCCTGAGATGGAAAACAGCAAATAAAATAAAACGTAAGAAAAAAAAAAATCTGGGCTGTTTTTCACTGTCTGATGCCATTGCATATATGACAGGTAGCAATCTGATCTAGCATGGTTCCTTATGTGCCAGCTCTAAGTCGAATGCCTCGCCAGACCCTGCCTCCCTGAGAGACCTGCCCTTGAGTCAGCCAGGTTTTCCAGCCTTTCCTCAGCCCACACAGTCTCTCTTCCCCACCCAACCAGTCCCTATCTGGTAATACCTAACCTGATTTTCAGATTAATATATTTGCATTTATTCACTCCTTCATTTCCTGGTCTACTGAGTTTAAATTTGCATCTCTCTAGGTCTGCTTAGATATTGGCACATACAATCAGCTCACACTCTTCTTCCTCTGAATCAGAAATGAGTTACTCAGATCCCAGAACACACCTCAGAGGGACAAATGGGACTGAATTATCACTACCACCAAACCCGCTCTTCCTTTTGGTGGTTGTCCTCCAACATCAGTTTAACATCCTGCCAGCTGGCCTCTTCCTCTGAACCTTTCTCTTATTAATATAGCACCAGCTCTCCCCACCCTCTTGCTCCTCCATCCCAAGTTCTTCTCAGCAAGCTGCATGTACAGCACTTTTAATTCTGTTTTTTTTCACCAGCTTTTGAACCTTCTTAGTGTTTTCTTATGCTCACATTGCATTTTTCCAAAGTAAAATCGAAACAAAACTCAAATCCCAGCAGAAGGGGGGTCTGGCAGCCTGTCTGCAGACCTTTTTCAGACTTGAACTGGACTTAGGTCAGATTCAGGAGTAACACTGTTTCCCATCACTTGTGAATCCTAGCTGGCTGAAGTCTTCTTGGCCACCCTAGTAAGCCAACAACACTGTAATCCATTTAGTCAGGGAGAAGTTGGTACATGCCTATGCAGGCAGCTAAGCTGTTTTTTGCTGATCTGAAGGGTAGTAGGTGCCAGTGGGATGCATGTGAGGAGAACGATTGCTTTGGGACATGGCTTGTTGTCCTGATCTGTGTGATTGCTAGGACCTGTCAATCCTAAAAAATGTGAGGGGTAGAGAAGTCAAGGGGTTACATCCTAAGAACTCCTTGTTTAGATAATCCTGGCTTTTGTAGGAAGCACACAGAATTTCAGGATGAGCTACACACGTGGTTTAGACCTTTGGAGGAGTCCGTCTTCAGATGTGTGTACAGTCTTTTCAGGGCAGATGTGAACTCATCCTACTTGTGCTCCAACTCAATCAGCAACAGTGTAATTACATTTCAGGCAACACTGAGCTGAAGCAGATGTATGGATAGACAGTGGCACGCATTTGGGAAGCAGACAAATATGTGCAAAATATAACAGAGGTCAATTTGCTGAAGAAATAATTGAAATCCAAATTTTTGTTCCTTTAAAAATGCAGGCTGAGAGTATTCTAAAAGACTCAGTGTCTCTTTTATTTACAGTGTTAGAAAATGATCTACAGACTGAGCAAGGATTGTATTAACAGGAAACAACCACTAAAAAGCTACTCAAAATAAGGAGGACAACTGAATGATGCTTCTTGACATGGGCTGGTTTCTACACAGAACTTTTCAGCTATTGAACTGGGAGGGAATCCAAAGTGTTTTATCTGAAATAAATGTACTGAAAACTAGAGGGGATACAGATAAACATAAAACCCCACGTATAATCTCTGAGGACGATGGTGACACAGTATGAGTTACGAAATCTGACAATATACAGGGCCAGATGGTTTGTAATACCAAATATCAAAAGTTTAAAGAGCTGTCTGGTTCAAAAATAGTGCCTTTGTTTAATTAAATTCCCCAAGATGTGAAAGGGCAATTACAGTCCTAAAGCAACTCCTGGCTACACTCATTGTCTCAATAATTTCCAAAGCAACTTTGCTCACTTGATACATAAATGACCATTTCCTTTCTTTTTTCTACCGCCATATAGGGCTTGAACCACGGGTGCCTGGTTGTGTTACAAATGTAAGCTGTAGTATTTTTTAACTGTGGGAACAAGTTGGAGGGGGTGAGGTGTATTAAGAAGCTTTACATTCTGGATTTCGACTTCTTGGATTCAAGCACTGGCAACATTTCAGGTTCAAAGGTTTTTGTTTAAAATGAGATTTAATGTGCGTAGACTGTAGCATTGCCAATAATATCTTGAACTGGGTGAGTTTTATTGGGTGATTCATAAAGAAAGTCAGACAAAGTATGCACAGTGGTATTGGAATGTGGGTGGGATCAAAGTAATTATTTAGTGGAATATGTTTGTCAAGCTCAGCATACAGGAAATCTTCTTTCTGAATAAAGATGGATTTAGCCCATGAGAACCTCAGTATATTTCCAAGTGTCATTTATTCCAGTGAACCCCAGTGAAAATACCAAAGTAAAAAGAGAAAACTGCATCGTTCACCTTCAGATATTCCATTGGCAATGAGACTACAGTCAGACTTGTTGGGAGTAAAGAGCAGGAAAGTTAATAAAATTAAAAAAATAACATTGATTTAAAGGGACACTGTCTGCAGTTCCAACACAGAAGAAAATTCTATCTGTTCTCTAACAGGTTGGTTGCAACATTTTTATGTAAATACTACTTTGCCATTAATTGAGCATCCATAAGCCTGCTGAGCTGGGTTTGTTGGGATTGTACATTTGCATGCACATACCTCACTCTTTCTGCAGTCTTCCCGTTCACATCTCTTTCCAGGCAGCATTTTGAAATCCACAGAGTTGATTTTGTTTCTGAGACTAAGGAGCCACTTGTACTGAGAACAAGGAGCTCTAACATTGGGCAACTGAGTCCTGCTTGGAGGGTTTTATACTGGTATGAGTGATAGTGTTGTCCTGAGTTCAGTTATTAAAAAGCAATTACATTTATAAAACATCTGTTTTAATATATTATGTTTAATTTCTTTTTGGGTCCTGATCAGGAATTATGTCTCTGGATTTTTTACACTGCTTACTAAACAGTAGTCTGCCCTTATCCCTGGTTTCTCCATTTTGATGCTTTTGGAGGGCATAACCGCCTTGGAAGCCTAGCCATGCTTTCTTACAGCCCTGCAGGGCTGAGGGATGCCATGGTCCAATCAGCAGAACCCCTCCACTCTTGTGAATACCCAGAGGGTAGCATGACACATGCCATACCACGCAGTGTACATGCACTGTACATTACGGAAACAGAGAAGACAGGCTTTCTTGTTCCAGTGCCATTTTTCAATGCCTTGGTATGGTTCAGTGGCTAAATGACATATTACAGTGGTCCTAACTGCTTCCATGGCAAAATCCATGCATTTGTGAGGTAGGACATCTTACTGGAACAAAGGAAAACTAGCAAAAGGAAGGCTGAGGCTACCCTGTTTCACAAGGAGGAGTTTTATGGAGGAGAGGGAGCTTGCAAGACTCATATTCCCACAAACAGGCAGAATCATAGAATGGTTTGGGTTGAGAAGGACCTTAAGATCATCCAGTTCCAACTCCCCTGCCGTGGGCTGGGATCAGAATGGGATAAGGTGAACTCTCCTGCTAACGGGAGCTTAAAGAAAGACTCTAGCTTTGACCCTATTCTGTAAAAGATTCAGTATAGGAAGCAGTGCAGATATAATATATGCAGAGTGCTTTCTGCCTTTGACTTTGGAAGGCAGTCTGCTGTTTTTAAAGACCCGTGTATAGAGAATTAGTACTCCACAGATGCTGTTTAGTTCTCTAAACCTAACAACTGTGTTTTTTTAAGAATATGAATGCCATTAACCCAAGTATATGGATCAGCTTTAAAATAACAAATTACATCCTTTCACTCAAATGTACTTTAAGATTTAAATTAGATTAAGTACACAGGGAAGATTTTAGTTTGTAATTTGCCTCAGCAAGAAATAGATGAAACACAAGGCTGTGCTTGCTGTGGTGTCCTTCATTAAAAGTTAATCTGTGCAGTTCTCAGAATTGTCAGGAAACAGAACTACATTGTGATATTAAGAACTTGAGAATACAGAAAAAGTTCTTTCTCTTGGAAAGCTCTAGTTTAGATGCCTTAATTATCTCATGGTACCTTTTGGTAAACAAACAGAAAAGCATGCCATCTACAGCATGCCAGCGCAAGTTGGAGGAGAGGCAGTGAAAGTTTGGCTTATCTTGGAAGAACAAGCTGTTAGAGCAATTCTGTTTCTTTGATCCAGAGACAGAGATTTCATAAAGATAGACCTGGGAGCAGCATGTCTTGCTTTAAGATAAGCTTTGTGTGTTCTTAGCCTTAAAAATCTCTGCATCCTTTTTTCTTCCACATTCATCTCCTTAGATGCCACTAATAGAGCATATGTACCTAAGAGCCTGATTACTTGCCTATTTTGCTTCTTCCCTTGGGCTGGATAAACAAACCAACCAGCCCTCAGTTTCAGCTTATTTTTGGAGTGACCAGCCCAAGAATAGGTGTACAACAGGGTTCCCTCAAAGGGATGCTTATGCCCTTACTCTTGTGTTGGAATAAATAAGACATTATGAACTTGCTATGGGATAACACACCCAGGCAGCTCTGCATTTTCATAGAAGTCTTTGAACTCACACAGTATCGTTTACCTCCCCTTCCTGCAGGATAAAGCAGGACAGGAGTCCAATTTTTCCGCATCCTCTGTGCAAATCATGTGGGACCCAGGTCCCCAAATCCTGTTATTTCCAGAGGTCTGACTTCACTTCCCAGGTTGCTGTTTGTTCTGCAGCCACAAGCAAGCGCTATGATCCAGGTCACCCAGATGCCCAAGTGCTCCCATTCTCTGTGTAGGAAACAAAAGAGATATACCCACCGAGGTGTAGTTCATCTGAGCATTTTTGGAAGAGGCATTAAAGACAAGACACATGCCCAGAAGTTCAGTGAATGACAGTAGTTTGAATAAAGCCCAAACTGTCCATGGGCTAAGCTCCTCCCTTGTTAATGACTGCATGAACACCTGGACCAAAGAGCTGGGCACCACATCTCCTTTCCAGCCTCCTGTCTTACTGAAAGGATTTATTTGGCTTCAGCAGGACTATTCCGAACCCAGACTTCAACCAAGAGCTGAAGAGCTCAACCAAGAAAATTTTTGGGGTTTTAATATGGCCTAACACCAAAATGAGACTTTTGACTCTTTCTGGTTTTTGACTGGATGATATTTGGTCTCTGCCAAAGTATCAGATTTAATGACTTTCTAATCCATTTTATCACCCTTCTGATATCATTAGGAAGATCATGACTCTAGCAGTTTCTCTTTAAGTTTCTTCTGGAGAGAGATCTTCACTTTGCTGACTCCATTACTGTAGATAACTACTGCCAGTTCTCTTTAAACTACACCTTCACAACTGACCTTTCCAATTACTGCTCTTTTATTTTTATTCATCAGCTCTTAAAACTTTTCTAACTGTGAAGGTGAGAAATGCGATCTACCTGATACTTGGTGAAGGTATGTCTGCATATGCTTAGAATGCAGGATGAGTACAGAACTTTGCTTGGCATTAAACTGTTCAGTCACCTTTAAAGGAACCACAAAAATGATTGAAGGGGAGGGTAAAAGATCTGGACTGATAAAATATGCTGCATTGTGTATATTTCCAATTTCTGCTCTTCAAGATAGTCTCTCAGCTACTTGTTATGTCAGGGTAATCAGCCCCTTTTGGTGCACTTAAGGCCCTGACAAGTTATTGATTATTTGAAGATAGGTATATGATTACTCCTCATTATAAAAATGAAGCTGTTGATCAAGTAGTGCATTTAATTAGTAAATACTCTAAAACCTACAAAACATCCAGACTTCTCATTTATTTTTAGTTTTGAACAAATTCAGATTATCTGTGTTGGAGGCACATTGTGAAGTCCATAAACAGCCAGTATTACTACTGATGTACATGGAAATTTGAATAAGCATTAAGCAAGGATCTGTCCTGAAAAATACTGGCATCGTAACAGCAATAATTATAATTGGTGCAGCCAAAACTTCGCAAAGCTACAGGTTTCTTTAAGAGTTAATTTGTCCTCATAAAGAACATAGACCCAAAATGGGATTTGGAGTTTACTTCAAACATCCTTCTCATTTCAAGACTGTTTAGACTGGCAGTGGGAAAAGGAGAGGCTGCATTCCCAAACTCAGACTGAAACTCATTCAAAGACACAAAGATTTTATTCAGAGCAGAAACAGGGAAAAAAGAAATAAAGTTAGGAACTCTTAACTTTCATGCTGTAGAAGATTGTTTTGAATGATAAGAATTTCTTAATCAGATTTTTCTTCCTCTGAGATTTCTTTCTCAGGTTGTGTTTTCCTATTTACTGTTTGGACTGCAAAGAACCCTCTCGCTGTTAAATCTGAACAAATGAGTCAAGTTTAGCCCACAAGGTATGTCTCTTCAGTCACCACCTGGCCTACAACTGAATTTTAATTTCTTCTTTTCAATTGCCTCATGAATGCCCCAGTTCCAACCAATGCAGACAGAAAGATAAGAGTGACACCATAAGCTGGCTACAGACACCCTACTCGCCACCTAAACCACTGTAAGGCCAGAATGGATAGATGCATTTCCATTTGAAAATGTTAATTTGAAGCTTATTTGGAAGATCCTTGTTTGGGTCTTCTGTAACCAGAGGAAGTACCTGTCAATGTGCATTCACTGCCTGATGATTTAATGAGAGAAATCAATGTGAGGTTCAAACCTTCTCTGGCTGGCAGCACACACACACTGGGCATGTTTTAGACACTGCTACTACCACTTGGCAGGACAAATTTCTGACAGTATAAGAGCCCTGTTATCTCTCCTTGGCAATATGCACAATAGGAGCCTACTTGCTTGACAATAAAACATTGGCCTTAATATATAATACCCTTTTCATAGTTTACAAGGCTAGGCTTAATTAAAAGGAGAATTGTGGATGCCCTCCTTTCATTTGGTAGTAAACACAGGCTCCTTCACCCCATACAAATCTAATGGTGGTAAAGTGGGCAAAGTTAGCCACTAGATACTACGCTATTCTTTAGGAGAATAGTGCACTATGGAATATACTGCTAGAAGGAAACAGCCGTACTATTCAGTAAATACAGTAGTCATTTATGAGACCCCCACTGGGCTGCTCCCGCAGTGAGCTGGAAGGCAAGAAGGTATTGCTGTCCTGCCACAAAGTCTCCCTGCATTTTAAAATAAAGATCTCTCTCCAGTTATCACTCCAATCAGACAACGTCTGGTTGGGTGAAGCTTATCTTTACATTCCTTTTTCAAACAGCAACTGACAGGTATCTGCTATATAAGAAGCATGAAAAGAATGGAGCAAACCAACGTCAGCACCACCAAAAGTAAACTGAGACAGTTCACGTCACCTTTGTGGACTCACTCATAATAACCATCATGCTGTGTTTTCGAACTGTACTCCAAATTGGAAGCCCAAAGAAAGGATCTGCAAAACAAAACATGTTACAATAGGTACAGACACTACCGAATTGCAACCTCAAATGCCCACAGTCAGTGAGCCCCCTGTTTGGAACTGCACCTCAGTACATGAAATCACAACAACCTTTTGTTTGGATTGGTGTTTACACTGCAAACACCTGCATGCTCATGCATATTTTTGTATAGAATGTAACATGAGGAAGCACTCATACAGCATCATGGGCTCACATCAGTATTTTCATAAGGTTCATATGAAAAAGGAGATCGATAATAAGATATGGAGCTTTCATCAGGAATTGATTTTATGAATTCATCCTGTATAAGTCATATACAGGCTGAAGGTAATATACAAGCCAGAGCAGCTGGATGGCTTTTGCTGGACTAAATGAAATACATTAGTGATTTCAGTCTCAGTAGAAAGAGCTCTAACTTGATTCACTCATGACATATCAAGCCTGATGTCCAACCTCAGAAGTTGGTGTTGACTGGCAAATTTACTTGGCAATATGGACATATAGCCTATTGGATCACTGAGTTCTGACTTGTGTTATTTCAGGTCATCTCAGAAATTTCTTTTTATGTATAAAAAGCTCTACTTTTAAATTAGTTTGCTTTTTGTTTGTTGCTCTGACAGCTACTATTAGAAAAATTTTCCAAAGCCTTGGAAAGCCCTTCTCCTAGCTTCCAGACTAAATCCATCTAAAGCTAATTTTTTATCTATTTTTGGAACTGATATTTTGCTTTAGCTAGTTCCTGCCCTTTCTTGGTGCGTAATTGCCTATAATATTTATAGTGTTCTGAAGCTGTATCTCAGTTTCTGGTTTTCAGGTGCAAGAAAAGAAAGTTTTTTTTATTCTTTCCCCACCTAACAGTCTCCATGGAGAAATGCAGTGCTGTCACCAGCTTGGGACATTGGCACATCACTTGCAAAGAATGAGAGAACTTGCATGACTTCTCACTACCATTCTCCTGCAACAGGAGATTGCCCTGGGGATTAACAGCATACCAGTAGAGTAAATTTGACCCTCTCAACAAACGTACACCTATTCTGCCAAAAATCTTCCCCAAGCACTTTAGGAACAGTGCATCTGATACAAGGTCTATCGAGAAGCATGCCAGTAAGCTTTATACACACAGGGTTGTTTTTTTTCAACAGCAATAATGCTGCTTTTCAAAGATTTGGCAGTGAAGCTACAAGTAGGTTCTTGCAGAAGTTTATTCCCTTCTATCCTTTCCCATCAGATTTTCTCTTCAGGAGGGAGAAACTGGACCATATAAATGCCACAAATGGGAGATGTTAAAACATGAAGCAACACTACAATAAAATGAAGTAACAGGCAGCTGCAGATTCTTCTGGGGCCTAATTCACTTTTTGCATGTGAAATGAAGTGGAATAGCCCAACTGAAGTTCAAAAAATTGCAGTGGCTTAAGACCTATGTGACTGAAATCAAAATCAGGCTCTGAATTTCCACCAGGTCATTCCTGTACTTCTCTGGTTTTCATGTCTCGGGCAGGAATCTCATGCTGGCTCCCCAGAGCAGCCCTTTTCTAACCTTTGTGGTGATTAAGTAAACAAATGAACGAAAAATAGCATCTTCCAGAATTGTAGCCACTTCCAGAATTTCGTAACCACTGGATTTTGCACGCGAACGAGGGTCTGAGCTGCAAGCTGTCCCTCCTGCTCAAAGAACTGCTTGCTCAGCAGCAGCTGCTGTCATTTTAAGAGATTTTGGCAGTTCCTTGGACATGCACCAGCAAAATGTCTGCTGTCTGTGGCAGCAATCATTACTGTATTGCACATTTGTGTCATCCATGGGATGCAGAGGCATTTCTCCACAGGCAGCACAGAGTTAACTTGCCTCCTGCTCAATGCCTGGGGAATAAGAGCTGGGATGGCAGCCCATAGTAGGAGGGCCTGGACTGAACTCGACAGTGAAGAGGAGGGATAACATTTTTGTGTGGGGAAGATGCTTGCCAAGAAATCAAGAGAGAAAGCAACAGTGGGAGAAAGGAAGTAACTCATCAGGTGCTTGGGACAGACAACAGCAGTTCTGGGAGCTGGGTATGCATCAAGGTCTTGGACTCATCTTTCTCTACCTAGGTCACTCACTAGGGAGGGAGCAGGAGGAGGAAGGCAGATGCT
Source organism: Lathamus discolor (assembly GCF_037157495.1). NCBI lineage: Eukaryota > Metazoa > Chordata > Aves > Psittaciformes > Psittacidae > Lathamus > Lathamus discolor. The sequence continues at coordinate 107,134,466 of NC_088885.1, read as the reverse complement.
TTCATAAGCCTGGGAACATGGCCAGCACCTCACAAACATCCAGTTTCCTACGAATACAGGCTAGATAAATACCACTACACCACTTCTAGAGAGGAAGAGACTGAGGTTGTGGAGAACTTTTAAACATAGGACTAGTTTTCTACCAGCATGAGGCCCAGAGGGGCAGGAATATGTGCACAGGGGCAAAGAGAAGGGAAGCAGCAGCAGCTCCAGCTACTATTGCCCTCAGCTGCTGGAGGACCACATGGCAGGACAGAGCCAGGTTAGGTACCCAACCCCAGATTTCACAGCAAGGCAATGCTGCAGGCAGGAGGAGAATAACAGTCTTCTGTACTCCTGGTCTTGTGCCTCTAAGCAGGAGGCTGTCTTCTTCCTCTATTACACGAAAACAGTGGCGCTACACTGAAAAAAACCCCTTGGGTGAGTGATAGGATAGTCCTACTTTAGCTGTGTAAGCAAAACAAAAAGAAAGACAAAGTGAAGGATTAGTCAGTCCTACCCTCCCAAGACTAGTGCTACCTTGAATTTCTAGACAGGCCTGAACAAACTTTCCAATTATCACACTCAGAAAGCACCTTGAGCCAGATCACACCTTGCTGGCTTAAGCACAGCTCTGAGGAGCTAAATATCTCAAAATTAATTAATTTGAGATCAGTGCAATTGCACTGATATAAAATGAGAATAAGTTAAAGGATGGTCTGGCTTCTGGAAACTGATGGAAGTGATTTCTGAAGAGAGAATGGATTACTTGAACCTTTAAGGGAAGGCTGCTGAAAAACAAAGCCCCCTGGCTTTCTGTTTCCCAGAAGGAAAATACAGTTGGGTAGAAAGAAATGAGGTAAATCACTGCTTCAAAACCTAGAATTATTCACTGGATGGGAGGCTACAAAAGGGACAAAAAGGCAACTTTTAGGATGTTTTTCTTTGCTTTTAACCAGCCATTTGAAAACACTGCAGCATGACCAATTCCTCAAAAATGTTTTCCTGACCACAGCGTCTTGCATGCAGACAAACACACAGATTATGCCAGTTCCTGGAAGAATGAACGTCATGAGCTTTTTAAATACTGGAGCACGTGTCTGTTTGTGTTGTTGTTTTTCTCTCTTATCTCCCTAAGTTGGGGGTATAATTCCCCCCTGTTTGTTGTGGTTCCTGGACACTGTTTAAACAAGTACAGTAGGTTATTTTTTTTCTCTAGCTGTTCTTTTTTTGTTTGGCTCTTCGGACATTTTGCCTGTGCAAGTAAAATTGCCCGTCCTAACGCGCTCTCTCATGGTGTTTCAGCCTGAACAGCTTCCATGGGGTCACCTTCGTGCTACTGTTTTAAACAATTTGCTTATTTGAAAGTAGCTAATTGGTTATCTGCTATCTTCAGAAGTAAGCTTTTGAGGGCTGGGGTTTAACCCTTCCTTAGTGAGGGCTCCTGTTTCACCACTGTGTATCTGAGAAGCATTTTCCCCAGATAAGAAGAAAGATGGGAATCTGACTTGTGCTGGTTTTTATTACAGTGGTACTGAGTCAAGGCAGCAATTAGGCACGTACTCACATGCCTTTGAAGTTGGTGGGATGTATTACCATCTCGAAAATGGAGAGGCTTAAGCAAGTGCTCTCCCAAACTGGAACTTTATTAATTGCACTCTAGTGCATACCTGCATTGAGAGGCTTTGGAAAGTTCAGGCGCCTCAGTTAAAGCTGCAGAGTCAATGCACGTACAGTAAAGCACGTTAATCTGTTCTGTGGATGCTCTCATTACCATTACATCATTGCAGCTTAATCCGAGCATCCCTATGGACAAGCCCTCAAGTTGTGTTTATGACACAGAACAGCTTTGAACACACTCAGCCTCCTTCTGTAATCCACAATCTAATGTAGATTAGAATCTAGTGTAATTCAAGTGTTTTTTGCTGAAATTAATTTGGCTGATAAAACATTTTATGTGTGCAATGAGCAAAAATCCCCATCTTCCAGAATTCCAAAATCAGGACCAAAGGATAGATGACTAATGGCATACATGAAAGAAATGGAAACGTTCAAAGATGTGACCAAAAAAAAGAGAAGAATTTATGGAAAGGTGATCCCTAACCACAGCACTGTCTGTGAATCTCAGTCCCTCAACAGTGGAAAAGTCCGAATCAAAGTTATAGGAGCAACATTAAACTTGGACTGAAAACTGAAAGAAAGGCCGGAGGTGGGATGGTGTAAAAACCTTAAAAATTCATATTTGTAGAGCTAATTACAGGCTGAAATGTCAAACTGCTTTAAATTAGTTGTGCTATGAGTGCAAACTGCAATTGTTCTGTTTTAGTGAGTGTATCCTATTTACTTATTGAAAGACTTCATTGGTATAACACATTCTTGTGGAAAAGCAATGAGCAGACAGACTCCCAGCAATACTCTTGGCTGTCTGAAAACCTGCTGTGTTTTGTTTCTCTTCACTAAATCCTCTTAAAAGAAATAAATTAAAGCTTAATTAAATCACAAGCATCTCTGATGAGCGTCTCCCTTTTGACACTCTCTCCTGACAGGCTGTGATACTCTACTAGAAAAGCTTTGTGTTTTCCTCCTTGGGGAAAACAACTACTCTGCTCCAAGCATTGCCTTGGCCTAGGATTCGGGAGCTCTGGAAGAGGCTACCAGTGGGAGCAGAGGACCCCATGTGGAACTAATTAGTGACATAATGAACACTACAGCAGTTTATGGGCAGGAAGCTCTTAATGACGTGGCAGTAATCTCACAATGACTAATCGAGATTTCCTTCATTTCCCTTTAGCAATTCTGACTGATACATTAATGAAAAAATTAAAACAGAACTGTAAGCACAGTAGAGGTTATCACTTGAAGTACCTGGCAGTCAATGCACTTCTGCGTTCTGGGGTTATAGCACGCAATTCTTCTCTATAAACTCTGGGACTTTGGGACTGATAAGAGTGGTCACACACACCACACCCCCCCACACCCCCATTGATTTCAGTCCTAACATTCACTGAGATGTAATAATTTAGCACAACTTTTCTATCATGGAGTGCAGCCCTACCATCAACCCAACGCTGACTGGCATAACCAAAACCAGGTACGTATTAGTAGGATTGTGTAAGAAGAGAGTTATTCTTTCAAAGGTTTATCTTTTAAAGTTACTCTTTTAAAGGTTTGTCTGCATATGTAAAGGCAAACTTAAAAATACAGTGGATGGATCCAGATCGTTTCCTGCCGCAGCACCGCAAACCCGGTGTCTAGACCAGCACATGGTGTGTGGGTCTAAGGTACGTGCAGCCCATGAAGGACGCACACTCTCTCCCCGGTTGTTCCCCTCGCAACACGCCGTCTCCCCGCTCACAACCCTGTTCCAGGGCGCAGCACCGAGCAGAGCAGCTTCTCCAGGCCCGAAACGACCCTGGCCCGCAGCAGGCCTCTCACAGACGGGACCGGCGGCAGCCGGGGGGCAGCGCCGAGGCGGGGCCGGGGCCGCGCACATGTGACCGGCGGCGGCGGTGGGGGCGGCCCCGGTCGCGGTCCCGGCCCTGGCCCCGGTGGCGGAGGGGGTTGCGGCGCGCCGCGGCGGGGCAGTGCGGAGCGGCGGTGGCGGTGGGGGATGCGGAGCGGCCGGGCCCCGGGCAGATGATGGCGATACGCGAGCTGAAAGTGTGTCTGCTTGGAGTGAGTACAGGGGACCGCGGGGGTCGCTTCCCCCTTTCTTTCCCTTGCCGCCTGGCAGGTCGGGACTGAGGGAGATGGGGATTGCTAAAAACGGGAGCGCTTCCAGCCCCTCTCCCTTTTTCCTTCCCGGCGGGAGCCGCGTCTCCCCGTCCCGGGCAGGGGGGCTCGGCCGCGGTGGATTCCTCCACGCCGAGACTTGGCACCCGCGCTCTGCTGGGAGGGGGAAGGGGGCTTTGGGGGCCTTTTACGTGCAGGTTTTGCCTTGTTCCTGAACTTTAAAAGTGAGACGGGCGCAGCGGGCCGGCGGTTCGTGGTGCGAGGGGAGAGCCTCCCACAGCGCCGCCCGGAGAGGGGCCGCCGCCGAGCCGGCTCTCCCGGACGCGGGTGGTGATGGTGGTGCCCCGGCGGAGGGTCCCCCTCCGGTGCCGGAGCCCCGAAAGGCGTCCGCGAGGGTTTCGCTGCCCGCAGACCCCGCGGCAGGCCTGGCGGTCCTGCCACTCGCAGCCACGGCTTCGCCGAACCGCTACAGCGACGGTGGGACGCGAAAGGGAGGCAAGCGGCGCCGAAAACGGCGTTTTGGGCGGCTCCTTGTCCCGGGCGCGCTGTGTCACCCATGTGCTGTGTCGGTGCTTTGTTTAATGACTCACTTGTGTTTATTCAGGGCTTCTCTTGCTCGGCTCCTTGTGGGAATGCCCTTTCTGCTGTTGCTTTTTCTTCTTTTCCCCCCGTCCGCTTTTTGTTCGGTTTGGCGAGCCCGTGTGTGCGTTTCACATCTGGAGCAGCAATGTGCTTAGCTGTGCAGTTTGGCTCTCCTGCCCCCTCTCTGCCCTGCGCTCAGGGAGTTTAACAGCAAAACTGTGCTCACCGGGTTGTAGCAAGCACCGCTGGAGAAGAGAGGCTCCTCTGCTGACAGTTGCTAGCAGAGCATCACTATTCGGTTTTGTTTAGGCTGCCCAGGGGGGTCGTGGGGTCTCCTCTGGAGATGTCCAAAACCTTCCTGGACACATTCCTGTGTAACCTGCTCTAGGTGGCCCTGCCTTGGCAGAGGGTTGGTCTGGATGATCTCCAGAGACCCCTGCCAACCCTAACGGTTCTGTGATTTATTGATCTATTTGAACTCAGACATACCAAATTACCATGTGTAGGTTAGGCTGCTTTTAGATCCCCATCTCTGTAAGCATTCAGGAAAACTACATGAATGAAGGCCTTTTAGAGTGAATTTTCTTTCATGCAGTATCAGTGAGTTGGACATTAAAAAAAAAACCCCAGACAAATACAGACACTCGAGTTCTCTCTGACTTGTGTTGACACCCCAGCAGGAGCGGGTGCATTGCCTCTGGAGTCAGTGTCAGGATGTGGTACCAGGGCACTGGAGAGTTCAACCCGAAGTATTTGGCAGTGACCATTCCTCCTTTCTCGGATAGAATTCCTGCTGCTGACTTTTAAAATGGCACAGAGACAAAATAAATGTGGTTTATACAAACATGAAGAGTCTGTGGTAGAATATGTGGATGTGTCTTATTTCCCAGCAGAATATCCTGTAATTTTATAGAGATGAAGTTGTCTTGTGGGACGATGTTCCTCTTGCCCATTATTTATGGATGGTTTGTAACATCAAAATGTACTGGAGGGTTTGCAAGGCAATTGTTTACTTCTTTTAAGACAGGAAAAGAAACCTATAAAGCAGCTCTGTGTTACTAGGAGTATGCAATTACTCTGTAGATTTGTTAAAATGACAGGGTGGCAGTGGGAACACTTAGGAAGATATAAGTGCCTGTAGTTATAGATGCCAGTAGTTAGTGAGATGTTCTTTCCTGTGTTTTAATAGGGTATAATCCTAGAAAACGATCTACTTTTGATCATAGACATCCCATTTACTATGGAAGTTAACACTGTTTTCCCGAAAGAGAGGAATCCTTTAGATGATGAATCCCTTCAGGGAGTTCCGACAGATTCCAGAACAGGGAAACTCCATACCTGTCTGTGTAATCAAGTGCAGACATTAATCTGATCTGCTTGAAAACTAGATGATCACTCGAAAATATGTTTTCAGGTCTACCAAAAGGAATCTTGGTGGTTGTGCAGTAGGTCCTGGACCTGGTAGGTTAATCTGTATTGTATCTAGTAGACACCCTGATCTGGGCATGTCCAAGTCCCAAGATCACTTCATATGCTTGTGAGAAATAGGGGTTAAATCAGTTTGTAAACCTGCATCCCTCTTCACTTCTGAACAAGTCCTAGGCTTCCCCTCTAAAAGACAGGTTGACAGGTTAAAAGATGGTCCATGGCCCTCAGCTCTGTGAAGGGCTTGGGCTATTTCTGCCACCTCAGAATTCCCCAATGAGGAAAAAATTGTAGCTGGCTCAATGTTTTCAAAGCCAGCTTCTCCCACAAGCCCCCTTTGGCTGTAGGGGATCTAGATGGGAAGGTGAGGAGAGACTGATACAAAGAAGCCAGAGCTGTACTCCATGCTGCTGGCCCAATAAGCCAGCCCAGTGCTCCAGGGTCAGTGTTTGACCTGCAGCCATTGTGCTAGAGGTTGGGAGTAAGTATCAGCTTCTGAATGTAGCCCTGCATTGCCGTGAGGGAACATGGCCTGTAATTTTTAGTGTAAATCTAACAAAACTGGGATTTGGGTATCTGCATTTCACTTCCTCCTCCTCCAGAGTATCTTGGGGTTTTTAAGACTCTCCGTGGGTGTGATGGGAACGATCTGGAGCAGCCTGGAGTAGAGTGCAAGGAGGGGATGGTCTTGGGGTTTCTAGATCGTGGAGGTGACACCAGCAAGAGAACCGCAGAGAGGAAACTGGGGCAGCTAAAGGGCAGGTGAGTCAGTCTGGGAGGCAGGCTTTGTTGATGCCACACTTTGTTATTCATGAACTCAAGAATGCTCTGCTCTTTGAGGAGAGATGGTTCCAGCTAGCAGGAACAGGAACATGGTGGGCTGGCAGGAACAGGATGCCTACCTAATTGTGCAGTGCCTCACAGCCTGAGGTGCAAGAGCTGCAGAGGTGCAATTCTCATGCTCTCTTGAGTATGCAAGTGGCCTCAAGCCCGCTCCTGAACTGCGTCCACAGTAAATTATTGCTGCTGGGCAGTGAGGTATCTGCACGCGGAAGGTGTTAATCTTTGTAAATGCAAATACTTGAGCACGTGCTCCAAGTCCTGTCTTGTCACCTCAAACTCTCCCTGGTCTCTCGGTCCAGCCTGTTGTTCTCAGCAGTTCTGCCTGTATTAGAGACTACCTCTTCCTGGGGCTGAGCAGGTTTTAGCTACAGCCCAGTTTGTGCAGTGAAATGAAGTGGCAGCTCCCATTTGACTGGTGTGATGTTTCTGCCCTGAGTGGGCACCCTCCTGAGGGGGTGAAGGAAGCGGGCTGGTGTACTCCTGAGCCATGCTTCAGTGCTGAGATGTGTCTGGCTGCCAGGTTTCCTAATCTGGCTGTGGCTGCTGAGTGCCATGTGCCTTGGCTCTCAACATTGTCTTTATGTGGGCTGGAGGAGTGATTTACAGCTCTCTGCCAAGTCCTGACATAACTCTGTGTGGCAGCCGCAGGAGGGATTGCCAGGTTTGGGACTGAGGCAAAGTTTCTTGTCTTTGTCACTTCCTGAGGAAACTTTGACGGCCCTTCAGTGAGGCTTTGGGAGGTGGCTGGCTAACTACTGTCTAAAGTGACCTCCATTACTCTTCTCCTTGTGTTTTTGTTTGTTACATTTTTATGCTGTGGCTGTTCATCACAGGACCAAAGCAGTTAGGAAAGGAAGAGGTTTAGAGGTCATCCCTTGACCCTAAAGCGCCTCCTCTCCTAACTTTCCTGACATGTTTGGTTTGTTCCTTAAAAACTCAAGATGAAGGTTTCTCTTGTCACGGGGTTGTGTCTCAGAGCTTAACTGCTCTTACTGTGGAAAGTTTTTCCCAAATGTAGTGCCTCCAGCCTCTTTGCTCGAGACTTCTTTCTTTTCACCCCCGGTTGTGTTTCCATTTTCTCGCTCATAAGAAGTCACTTGCTGCCATGCGTTCTGCTAGCATGCAGTCTGAAGCTCGTAAGCCTATGTTTGTAAAAGGAGTGACATTTCCTCTGTGGAGGAGGAGGTTTCCTCAGGTGTTTCTCCACAACTGAATCCCATTTGCTGTACGGAGAATGGTTTATTACCCTTGGCAATGTCTCATGCCTCAGTGTGCAGCTCAGAATCGAGCTGAGATTTGTTTGACATTCAAAGTAATTGGGAATATGATGATAGTTTTCTTAAGGAGAAAATCTCTGTTTTTCTTACGTTTGTATCATGATAATGTAAAGCTCTGGATTGTGCTGGTGGAGAACAGATTCCTATAGCTGAGCATATACACGCATCAGGCCTTTTAGTGCAAAACTCAAATACCCACTCTTCTTCTCCAAATATCTATTACACCGAACGTGTATGACTGAGAACCTTTTGGTTTGTGTTGGCATTTATAAAAGACAACAATTTTACTACTCTTTTGACTCTAAAATGTTTTCGTTATTAATGCTCTTAGTGCCTGAATGTCCCAACCCAAATAGGAGCACTGTTGTTAAAAACAAGAATGCACCCCTGGATGGGTTTTACCAGCCAAGGACCTTTTCTTCTCACTACGCAAGTGCAAGGGGACCTACATGTTGAGCATCCTACTGAAGACAGTAACACTACATTTTAGGCTGTAGCCTAAAACAAAACAAGAGGGACCAAAGTAGTGCAGACATTGAAGGTGGTCCCAAAAAGAAAATTGTACTGATGAACTAAATGTCTGTCCACAAAGTATCTATCTGAGAGTGGACAGAGACTGATAAGTGATTGGGTTTTTTTCCGTGTTAATAGTTCATCACCATCCACTTATTCATTATGTAAACAAGGAGCTCTATCATGAGAAATTTTTGAATCGTGACTTTGCATGGCTGCCTGTCTCATGCAGTCAGTGGTGTGAAGTGTACATCATTGCAGCCTTTTTGTCAAAGGAGCCCTCCTCTGGGTCTCTTCCATAGCCACTTACTTCTTTGCATTGTGGTGAAACATCAAATCACGTGTAAAACTGGACAATGAATGATTTTTTTAGCCCCCAGGGAACTGAGAAGCAGACAGCCAGACACTTGGTTAGCGTGACTACATATGCCTCATTTCCTTGAGAAATGGGGTTCTTCCTTGGTGAAGAATGCTCTGATGTTTGCACTTAATTTCTGCACATAGCACTTAACATTCTACATTGCCCTGCTTTGCCTTTCAAAAGAACAGTCTACCAGGATACTCATGGGGACTGGGATTGGTGATTTTGTTTGGTTTGGTTTCTTTCTGAAAAATACTGCATAAAAATCCAGTTACACACCAAGTGAGAAATGCCTTTTCTCTTGTACCGCCAAACAAGTATGTTCAGAAGCTTAAACTAGCCTTTTGCTATGAACTTATAAAGTATTTAAATGGCAACAATCAGATTTTTGCAATGTAGACGTTAAATATGTAGGTAAACAATTTCTCAGAATTTAATAGAATTCAGGGTTTCATATTGACCTTGGCCTTACTGCTTTCCTGCCATATCAGCAAAACTTTTCTATTTACTCATATCTTCCTAAAAGTTTTAGGTGGGATTGCTTAGAAAAGCAAGTAGGCTGGGTCATCACCGGAGCATCCTTCCAGGAAAAGATGAGAATAGAGGCTGCGTTCTGCTTTTGTTTCCAAACTGTCTTTCTGAAATATCCAAAGGCAGGACTTGAAGCAGGTTTTACTTTCAGTAACTGCAAAGCCTCTGAAGAGGAAGCTTGTTACTACAAATCAACTGGACAGCAAAAGAATACCCCATAGCTGGTGCCTGTGGCTGCACATGATCGTCTCTGACCCACTGATAATCAGCTCGCAGCTCCCATCTGCTGCTGAATGACACCATGCTGTGGCTATTATTCAGAAATCATTTGCAGGCTGTGGTTATGCTCTCTCTCAAATTGTATTTATTTTGGTTTTGCTTATAATGTTACCAGTTTGGGGTTTTCTTTAGGTTTCCCCAAGCCCTTGCTTCAGTCCCTCTGATTTCTTGGTATTGGCTGAAAAATTGTGAAACTTCTTGGTTTACAGTAATTCTGAAGAAAAAAAGAAATTCTTTCTACCAAAATAAGGAAGTTAAATTGGTAAAAAACTTTCTTTTTCAATACATGGATGAATGCAGTTTTAGCCTTACTCTGTGAAGTAGTGCTGAGGCAGACTCTGTGAAGCAGCCAGAAACTGCGTGCAAGAAATGTGCAGGGGAAAGGAAAACCCTCTCATCAGACAATTCCTTTCAACTAGCGTAAGTCAAGCCATATTAAAAGGCCACTTTTTACTCACGTTTAAAGTATGTTTTCCAAGATCCTGGTTGATGGTACAACTTGTTTCTAAGGCACTGATTTGCCTTATTGATAGGGTATGTTGCAATTGCAGTGCAGTTTAAGGAAGTGGCAAAGTAGGCATTAACTGAGCTGCTCATGGGCTGCTTCTGAACCCTGCAGGGCTTTTGCGCAGGGGAGTGTGTATAAATTACAGTGCTGGTAAGTTTTGCTAGCATTGGGTTGTGTATAAGCTGGGTATGTGGGTGCTGCAAGCGTACAGGCAGGATGGACATATTCTGTCTAAAACTGAGTCTCAAGCAACTCCTTGTTGAGAGGAGCATTTCCAGGGAGGCTGGATCCACAGTTCTGCTTTGTTTGCTCTTACCTGTCTTTAGCCTCTGTGCTGTTCCTTCTTCCAAATGCTGTTTGCCTCCAGAGACTGTTGTTGATCATGTATCTCCTGGTTGTGTCTCTGTTTGGATGAGATCAGGGCAGGCACCATGCTCTTCATTTCCTATGCTTTGGTTTTGAGGGGGAAGACAGAGGGGCGAGTTGAAGTGGAACACAGCTGGGTTTAGCAGGTTTGCTGGGTTAACTCCACCTTCCCCTCGGAAAACAAGCGGTGGAGAGCAGGGCAGCTTGTTTCTCCTCAGCTTCAGTCATCACCGTCCTGGCTGTGGCTGCTCTGGTGTCTCTGGAGCTTTCTGCAGGGGTGGTGTAAGGACAGAGGTGGAACAGCTTGTCCTTGGGTAGTGCAGGCAGGGAAAGGAGCGCTTGCCATTTTCTGTCTCTCCTGGAGTTCTTTGCACTGGTGGGCTTTCCCTGAAGGAAACCTTAAGGTCACTACGAGCTTAGTGTTCATCCTGGTCTTTTCCTTCTACTTGACATGGCCTGGTATTTCTAAATGCTTCGCGTGCGAACCTTTACAGCAGATTTAAGCTGGTTTGCTTTTTCCCCTCCGCTTCCTTTGGACAACGGGCTATGTTATAAAATATATATAAAAAAAGAGCCCTAGCTCCATCCAGTGCTAATCATACTGATGGGTTAGATCACCTCACACTTCCACTGCTCCTTGTCAGGGCTTGTTGTGCCCCCACTACCTTTTGCTTACAGCTCAGGGGCAGCTCACGTGAATATAACTCTGCTGCCCCTCACCAGAAGGTGTGCGAGAGCTGCCATGGGGCACGCACTGCTGAAGTAAATGAGTGTAAAAGATGGTTTTACTCACATAGATGTTTTTCTTCTCTCTGCCTAACTGGTAGGGGTTGAATAATAGCATAAGGGTTGAGGTGAAAGGAAGTATTTTAAATTCCATCTCAGCTTAACTTGTAATACACCGGGAAAGGGGACACGTTTCAGTTTTCTGCTGAAACATCTTATACAACCTTCCTGTGAGCACTTGCAGATTTGAACACCACTGTGCGAAGGCAAATCCAGGCTTTAGAAAGCTGCCAGTGGGGGTGGATGGGAGGCCAGCTTGGAGCAGAGCCTTGTCTAAGCAAATGCCAGTGATTTGATTTACGATCTCCAGCCTTGTGGGGCTGCTCGTGGAAGCCGAACAACAGGCAGTGGAACAAATGCTTTGTATTTTTGTCTGGCTATTTTTAAACATAAATGCTGGTTAGTGTGGTTTTTATATTTCTTGGAGGAGCTGGTAGAGCAGTTACGGTTTTGCACTTCTTGTTTTGGACAGAGTATGTTCTTATTTGGGCAACATGTGGAAGTACATGTGCCTGAAATCCAGCTACTAAATACTTTGTGTCCCCGAGTTATTGTTTCCTCCTCTGTCAGCAGAGCGACAGGATGCTGCAGACGTCATCGGGTGTCCCGGTTGGACCGGTCAGCCTCTGCCACACACAACTGCGGGGGACTAGAAAAGACTTGTAAGGGCAATCTTACTTTAAAATGATAAATATCAGGCTCTTGCAAGGGCTCACATACAGGGACTCTCTGAAGCAAATTTTCCTTTACTTTAAAGCCTGTTTACAGAGCCAAAGTGAGTTATAAGTGTTTCTTAAAGTGGGGTTAACTTTAGAAAAAATATTTTTTTGTCCCATTTAATTCTGCAGCAAACAAATCTTAATAAGTATTGGTAGGATCTAATGGTTCATCAGCAAAGCTGTGCTTCTGAGCAGCGTGATGTGTCTGAAGTAATTTTCACATCCTCCTATGCTCACTGGTGACCTGTGATACAGTGGGCATTGGATTAGCTTTACCCTTCCCTGGCTTATGCTTGTTATCGGCAGTTGGTACCTTGTCTCTAGGATTGTGTGTTTTCCAGATGTGCCCATGTGTTGCTTCAGAGGTAGAAGAGGAATCCTTAGGTATTTTGTCAATATCTGGTGTGTGCCAACCCAGAGAAGCTGTAGTAGGGATCCCTGGGCTTCCTAAAGATTGATGTGAAAAGCACCCCTGAGAGGACTCCCTTGAATGTGTCGTTTGACATGAAGACTCAGCTTGGCCCTTGGGATGTGAATTCATTTTTAACTACTTGATTTAAGGGGGAGAAAATATGTTATCACTATGGTTAATAATTGAGGAATTAGAAGCATATTAACAACTGAAAAATGTGAGGTGTTTGCCCATGTGCAGTCCCAATTTAATCTCAAGCAGCTTCTGCTGCCTGTGGGAGCAAATACTAAGTTTATTTGCTTAAGACAGTCTGTTAATTTGAAAGAAAACCTCTCAGTGACTGACACACACCACTACCAGCCTGTAAGGGAATGGTTCCACTTTGTAGCTGGATAAATCTGGTGATTGGTTAATTCCTGGAGGGATTTGGGAAATGGGAAAGAACAGATTCTCTTTATAGAATAGGAATCCCATTATCCTGGCTTCCTTGGTTGCCCAGGGAAGTTGTGAATGCTCCATCCCTGGCTGTGTTCAAGGCCAGGTTGGACAGAGCCTTGTGTGGGATGGTTTAGTGTGAGGTGTCCCTGCCCATGGCAGAGGGGTTGGAGCTAGATGATCTTAAGGTCCTTTCCAGCCCAAACTATTCTATGATTCTATGATCTTATTTTTTTTCCCCTTACCGTACTAAATATGTCTATTTTAAGAGTCACAAAATCAACACTTTCAATGTATCTTGTTAAAGCTGATATGAACAGGAAGTTTCCAACCATATTTAGGCCAGAAGTCCTTCCTATGGTGCATAACCCATTCTGACTTCAGCCTTTGCAGTACCATGCAGTCTTGGTTTTAGGGTATTCAGTTCTTGAGTGTGCTACGAACATGTTTTTTCTTACCCTATCCCTTAAATCAGCCTTTTTCATTTTTTGGATTATTTCACTGTTGTGAAAAATTCAAGGAAATTTGTACGTCATTTTTGTCTTCGTTTGCCTGAACGTCAGTGAAGGTATTGAACATTCTCCCCCACATTTAATATCTTCAACTGCTGCAACTCCAGCAGCAGAGTGTAGTTTGTGTGAATAGTCTTTTGTCAGGCAATTGTTCTGTCCTTTGATAGTTATTTTTCTCCCCCTTGAATGTTTTGCTTTGTATTTTTTATCTGCGGAGTGTGCTTGAAAAGAATAAATGCAAGTTTGGGTATTACACAGACACTTGAAGCACATTTTATGTGACAAAAATGGCAGCTGTATAAACCCAGATAACACAAATGCTGATTTAAGATTATGTTGTTGAAGCCCTAATTTGGGTAGCATCCTTAAGCGCATGTTCGATTCTAAGCATTGGGGTAATCCCTCTTCAGCAGTGTATCAGGGTACATCATTCAGCCTTTGCTGAATGGGCTGAATTGAATCCCAAGCTTAAAGCTCAGTGCATGCTTTAATACACAGCTGAATGCAGGTGTTGTGTGGAGGACAAAGAGAATAAGTTGATGTAAATCAGGTATTTCAGATAACACAACTCTTGAGCAATTCCCGACATTTAATATTAAAAGCAGATAAGTAGCTCAGTTTTACTTCTTGATTTTCAGCATCTGGTAGACTCTTTGGAGATGTTTCTTTATTTGACCAGGTATTATTAAGCTGATCCAGAGTTTTGTGGCCAGGTTTCCCTTCTTCTTTAGGCTGGTATGGAGAAAAGCAGAGAGCAAACCTTTGGCACTTGTGTTCTGTAAGTCCAAATATTTAAAGTCTGTCTGAAGGACAGTGGTAATTCTGAAGCCTAAAAAGTTTTTCAGGAATAGTTCTAAGTGATGACCAGTATTAAAAGGAGTGTAGAAGTCTGCATGGAGGAGGTTTGGAGGAACAAAGGGATAAAGAAAGACTAACAGAGGAGGAGGAGATAGAGGACCAAAACAGAGACCAAGGGAAAGCATTAGAGGAGTGTTGCGGGGGACTGAGGAACACAGAGGGTAAAGTTGGAACAGGAGCAAGGAGAAGAGAAGCTGAGAATAAAGAAACAGAAAATCATACAGAGCAAAACGATGAAGGGAATATAATAAATACAAAATAATAAGGCGTGGTGAAAACGCCTGCCACCACTCCCTCGGGTTTAGCCTCCAGTTTCCTTTTTTCTTCCTTTAAAGCTGTAACTGTCTTAATATGTATTATTTCATTTACGTTTCAAAGCGCTTTTGTCCAGCTGAACCTACAGAATTGTTGTTTATATTGCACTCTGTCACAGATCTGAAAGGAAAGGTCTAATGTCCAAAATCCCTGTGCCTGTCCTTCTGATGTGTCTGGGGTCTGTGGGCGCTTAGGCTCAGTCCCATGCTATCCTAAACACTGAAGCTGTGACTGACATACTGAAGTATGTCCTGAGGGCATCTCTTCTGTACCTTTGGAAGGAAGGATCAAATCCACTCTTCTACCCCCAACTATTCTTGTCCTGCGAAGAGATGTCCTTAAATCCTTATGGTTTAGCATTCCAATGGAAATGCTCCCCGTGTGTTTTCAGTTAAAATTTGTGAAGTCCGTACACTTTTGACCGTTTCTGGTTTCTGAGTGAAGATGAGAAGTGGCCAGGTGAATAAAATCTTTCTTCTCTGAGTCAGTTTTAAGTTGGATATTTATGTCCTGGTTATTCTTGTGGTGAAGAGATGAAGGTGCCTTAACAATAACAGCAACAAAACCCATTTTGGCTCATTTTAAAGGACTTTCCCTAAAAAGTTGAATTTTGTGGCACACGTTTAGGAGTTGCTAGGTTTAATTCCCGGTGAAATTGATGGGAGCTGAACACATTCAAGAAATCAGCTGCTTAGAGGATACAGTCTTGCGCTGATAATGTCTTCCATTTATGAGCCTGTGTGGTGCAGATAGCTTTACTCTCATTAAGTTCACAACAGCACACAGTAAATCCACAGATAAAACCCTCAGCCCTGTGTTTTATTACACTGTGCTTGCTGTTATCTTTTCTGTTTCCTTGCATGGTGACAGAGGGGAAAGCACCAGGCAGGTCTTTATATAATGCTTTTTAGAGTAAGTGTTGATGTTTACTGAATTAGGGAAAACTTTGGATCCAGACAATGGGTGAACGTGAAATCACTATTAATCTAAGTTAATTAAGCATAATAGTTTAGTGAAAGACTTCTTAACACAGATTTAGGTTTATGCAAACCTCTGGCTGTCTGTTGCTAATCCTGTGTACCGATTCAGGAAATTAAATCCCCCAGCTTCAGGGGTTTTAGACCTCTCCTTGATGTCATTTAGTGTCCATAGAGATGTACGTTATCTACACATACATGTTATTTACATTTAATTATAGGTAACAAATAATGGCAAATTCCAGTAAATCTCAGCTCACCTCCTTCCCCTGTGCCCCAGAGGAATATGTTTTAATGCTGGCCAACCTTTAGACTGGATAAGGGAGAGACTACCTGAGACCTTTCAGTGATCATTTGCAGACTGCTGATTTTACAGGTTGTTGCGTCAGATAAGCAGAGGCAGAGGTTTTGGCAATAAAACCAGGAATGAAATCCTTAGCCCCTGTCCCACCCTTGTGGTGTTTCCTGAACCCCTCAAAGTGGTTGGTATCTGGCTGCCTTTGGCCAGTGGAGAGGCAAGGAAGAATTTTTTTGCCTCTGGCTGTTGGTAGGTGATGTACCCTGTACTAGGGCTCTGCTTATTTGGAGCAAAGATCTGGGGCCATGAGGCTGGTTCCTATTTCTCAGGCGAAATGGCTTTATATAGCTGCACCCTGAAACTCTGCCTCCTTCCTCTCTGTTGCCCATTGCTGCAAAAGAGAAGGGATCAGGCTTTTTTTTTTTTCTCCAGGACTGAAGTTTTCAACTGGTGTTTCAGTTGGCACTCATAATTTGTGTGGGTTTTTTCCTTCCTCTTTGGGATGAAATGCAATAGCAAGTTGCAGGTGAGGTAGTTCAAATCGTGAAGGGAATGTCTGAACATAGAATTGTGTTGCTTACTGAGCTTGGACAGGCAAATTTGAAGGTAATTCAGCCTTTGAACACATTTTCCAGGCAGCCAGTGGACAATTTTTATATTACTGAAATGAAAAACTGAACAACAGCCATTTCCTCAAATGCTGTATCTAGTTGTTGTGAATATCCTTAATTGCGTAAAGAGCCACTACCTTCACTTAATTAAACTGTTTTGTTTGGATTTGTAGGCAATCTGGAATATGAAACTATAATGTTTGGATTCTCAGTTCCAGACTGGCTGGAAGATTTTTAGTATCTTCTATGTGGGGACAGGTAAATGACACTAACAAGCCATGTAGTTTGAAATTATGGCCCTAACGGTAGGATTTGTCAACAGAAGAGACAGGGCGTTGGAGTATGAACAGAAGCTTGTGTCAAACAGTAGTTCAGGTCAAAGGTTATCTCCTCCTCATATTTTTGTCATTATTTTAAAAGCTTCAGCTGCTGCGAATACATGTGCAGGAGGTTCGCTTAGGGAAAGAATTTGGTTTGGAAAGAATAACACAAATTGTTATCCCATTTTTTTTGCTGCCAAACTGTACTCAAAAACAACATTTGTCAGGATGCTGTTGCCTAACATGTTTACTGAACTGTGAAAGCCTCCGGTTATTTACGAATGCAGTCTGAAAATTGAATTTAGTCTCTCTGATCCCTGCCTTGCACAATGATGATGAATGATACTAGACCCGATTGGTATGCTGGTGTGTGCGCATATGGCCAATAGAGATAACAGCCTCTACAATCAATACTTGCTATCATTGACAGTGTGAGCTACAGCGACTTGTAAGTTACTTCCTTACACTTACACGTAGCCTTTACTTAATTTTTCAAGTTCAGGGCCAGTTATCAGGATTCCTGAGCAGATGTTATTCACACAGATTTTTAATGTACTTTCAATAGGAATTTATCTGTGGGAAGAGTAGAATACTGAGTGGGTTTTTGTAGCTGCATGTCCATCTTGAGATAGGGAGGGCAGGGGGAGGATGGCAGCCTGCAGATGTTAAGAGGTCTCCCCAGTTTGTCCAGAAAAGAAACTCTGACCATTTGAGTTGCCAAAACCAGGTACTGCTGTCACTAAAATGACATAGGTATTAATGTATGACTTGCAATTTTTCTTTGTTTGCCTTTGCTTTATTTAGTTCCTCCCTGTTGAGGTTTCACATGCTGGAGAGATGTTTTAAGGTTGTTCTTGGTTCCCCCTTTGCTGGCAGGGGGATAATGTGTGGCAACTACCACTGTGGCACCGTAACAGGAATTTTCCCATGGTAAACCAAGGCTCTCATTTCTCCTCCTCACCTGAGAAATGAAGTGGTGAACATGGAAGTGATCATATTCAGGTGTCTGTGATGGTGCTCACATGGGAAATCAGCGAGCCAGGAACAGGGAGACGTCATTAAAGTGAACTGGGGTGGTGGGAGTGAAGAGGTGGAAGAGCATATTATGAAGTGTAAGATAATATGCTTCCTTATCACAGGGCATATGACTGGGTAGGTTTGCTTGTTGCTCTGTGTTATGCTGTGTTCAGGAGGATCCTATGATTCAGTGATCAATAGAAGGCAATTAGAGGAGTTTCTTGTTGGACAGTAGTGACTTTATGGAGTCCCTCAGCCAAGAGTTGCGTTTTGGTATGAGCCCAAGATATCTCTATGTGGCATGCAACATGGTTGATACTGCGCAGGTTTGGATGTTGGGTGCGTTTTGGGGTTGTTTTTTTTTTTTTTCTCCCTGTCATTTCATTCCTGGTTCATCAAAACAGTGATTTATGTGTGGGTTTTGGGCATCCCTTTGCAGCTGCCACTGCTACATTCACACACTTACTGTCCCACAGGCCACACAAGGTGGTAACAGCAGTGCGAGATGCCTCTTGTTTCCAAAGGGGAAACAGTTCAGACGCTCTTCTTTCCATCTCATTCTGCCCTACCTGACTGGTTCTTGCAACTCTGTCGTGCAGTCCTCTCTCCCTCCTTACCCAGGCTGTTGGTTCCCAATTTAGCCGGTGCTCCTTCCTCTTTTCCTCCTGTCCTGCTATGGCAAAGCTGACCGTTTCCTCCTCCCTTAGTAGCAGGAGTCGCCAGGTGGTGCTATTTCCCAATTAAATGCCCTCCCTTGCATTGCAGCACAGTCCGGCCTTTGTAGCAAGGTTTTATGGTGTTTGGTTTTGTGATGGAGCTTTCTTTGGTGTGTCAGGGAGCGTGAGGGGACTTGCATCTTGCCGTGTGCTCAGTCTTGAGTCATATTCTGAAGCAGAGGTGCTCCCTGTGACTTAATCAGCCACTGGCTTGTTCAGCACTGAGGTCCCTGGAAGGATGGGCTGCTTCTGCGCAGCTCGTGAGTACGCTGTTCTACTCAAAAGCTGCTTTACTGTAAGATAAAGCATGAGCAAGTCTCACCAAGGATATCCTTAGGCTTTGCACTGTTGGGTTGCCCCCCTTCCAGCAAGGGTTTTTGTTGCTTATTCATTGGCATGTGTTGCTACTCCAAAGGAGATACGTGTGTATCTTCTTGTTTCGCCTTTCATTGTCTCATCTTCTTAGTCAGCTGGATTGATACCACCTTATTTGCAGCTGCTTTTTATAGATGTCGTGCTCTTACTTGAAACTGCCGAGGCAGTTCAAAGCAAGGAGTTCAGCATCTTGAGCAAATAGCCAGTGCCCCCAAAAGCCACAATTTGAGATGAAGGAATGCAAATAAACACCAAGTTCCCGTATTCCTTTTCATCAGGCTAAGCAATTCTTCCTCTGCTATCTGCTGTCAAGGGCATAAGAAATTAATTGAGACTCTGTTTTTTGATTTAAATTTCAAATCCTCCATTTCTCTTGGCAGTTCAGCTACTGTTCTGAATTTGATAGCTTACGTGAAGAGGGGGATGAAATGTGTAAGATATGACACAGAGAACTAGCTGGAAATTTGATGTGGGGAAGAAGTCTCTAACTATTAATAAAGACTGAAGGCTGTTATCTTTGCCATCCATACTCTTACTGCTGCGGTGGTGTGGTTAGCTTGTACTCTGTACAATAAGATGCTGTGATTAAGCATAGATATCTAAATTAGAGTATGGGTTTGGGGTTTTTTTGACCGAAGCACATGAGCTTTAAAAATAGCTAGGTTAGACATTCCAGAGTATAGTAGGCTGCAGTTGCTCTGTTGTTATTATTTTTTAATCTATTCCACAGAGTTGCTGTTCCTGATTCATGTTGCAGAGAAAGGAGCTGAGGTAGCTGGAGTACTGACCCACAGGCTATGCATTCTTCATGAATTGCATTTCTGTTTTGCTTTATGGTTTATTTATTTTCATTCTATTGGAGTTATTTTAAAGAATAGCTTTAAAGGAGGTTTCTTGGATCTCCCTTTCCCTCCGCAGCTCCCTGTCTCATAAATAAAGATAGCTTTATATTCCCATGCCAACTTTACATCTACAAGAGTTAGCAGCTCATGGAAGAACAGCACAGTTTATAAGCACTGGGTGAGTAAATGCACAGCAGCCACATGGGCCACTTTGTGATTTCTTGGGTAGTAGATAGTTTAGCTGACTGCTAATCTTGCCACCCACTGCTCATGCAGTGTAAACCAAGGATTTGTTCCTTACCGCTGATCTAATGCCGTAACAGTCTCTGTCTCTTAAAACACTTAAACAGTTCTTTGTCACTGTACTGTCTGAACATTTTACAGCTATCGCAGATTTAAATCCCCGTAATGCTGTTACAAGGTAAAATCAAGTAGTTGTTATTTTCATGTAAAAGCTAGTGAGCTGCGAGTGAGAGCCAGAAATTCCTGTACCAAATTCAGTCCTTGCAGCACTAGGAGGAAGGATTGTATTCTGATATAACAGGGCTACTTCCCTCTGTGAACAAGTGGTGCACTTCTTATGTGTAGAGAGAATTAGAGTTAATCTAGTTGTAATGTGCACCTGAAGAAAAAGCCTGTTCTGTAGCAGATTTGTGCTGTTCAACACCAGCACTGGCCTGAAATTACACTAGGAATTTGAAATGATGTGTAGGGTTTTTTACTTGGGAGAATTGACACAGGCCGTATTAAATTTATGGAAGTCATATACCGCCTGACTTAAAAGATAACCATTATTACCACATCTCATGAGTTTAAAGAAGGGCATGCAAGGAACAGAAATGCAGACAGGGATGTTCTTGTAAGGTTCACACACTGACAGGTGACTGAAAGAACTATGGTGGTCCCTACTGAAGAAGTGACATGCTGCAGAATAATCCTCCCCCTCAAAACATGGTTGCATTGAGATCTGTGCTGGGAGCTGCAGGAAGTCGGTTTCAGTGTTCAATGGGAGCATTGCTGTTCATTTGGCAAGTACTCCCAACACCGGAAAGTGCATGGCTGCACAAGCACACTCCTGGAGGCCAGCTCTGGTTCCACTTCTTCCCTTTCAAACATTTGCTTTGCAGCTGAGCGCGCTTTGCAGAAGCTCCTTGTAGATCACTGGTGGCATAAGGCCTCATCTGATGTCATTTGGAGCTCTTGCTGTGGAAGTACATTATTAAGCTTGGTAATGACTAAAGTCAAACAATGAAAGTAATGATGATGGGGGACAACAGATCTTTTACATGGGAGGACCTGTCAGGGAGTTGAAAAATTGTGCTGATGCTTTGGGAAGCATGTGTGCCCCCAGGGACAGTTCTGTAGCTCTGGAAGGGGGATCCCAGCAAATCGATGGGCAAAGGCTCTTCTCTGAGAATCGTGTTGCTCACAGAGGAAACAATCTATTTCTCATTGTACAGGGTGGTAATGAAAACTGGAATTTACAGAAATAATTTGTGTCCTGAATGAGATGCGTAGTCTTTTGACTGTGGACGTGAGGTTCTTCAGCCTGCATCTCTCCAGTCTGAAGCCTTAGGCAGTTTTGTGTAGGTCAGTAAGCCACTGTGTTAGTCTAAGAACTGCTCTCATATTTTCATCTGTATGATTATGCAGTGGTGGGATTTGCTTGCTTGATATATCTTGCAGATGGAAAAACTGAACACAGCAAGAAGCTATTTGCACTTCTTCCTAGATGCTATTCTGTGGTGCATGGCTGCATTTTTGCTGGGACAGACCTGATGCTTGGCAGTTTCAGTTCAGTCCCAGGGGTGTCTCTGAACCCAGATCTCATCAAAGGTATTGCTCCTTACAGTGTTTTCAGACAAGTGAGTAATACCCAAATACAGGGAGGGACAAAGGATGTGTTTAAGGCTAGCAAAAAGTTTGTTTGGTAGAGTAATTCTTGGATTAAAATACTGCCCATGGAAACTGTGATCTGTTGTGCATAAATCTTCCTTGCATGTTCATACAGTTGATAAAAATCCAAAGCCAGTTTCAGATGCTCTTCAAGCCACAGCCTTCCAGAGCAGCTGTAACTGGATTAGTAAGACATGGAAAGTATTGCAATACTGCCTGCATCTGATCATCTGAGTAATGATTAAAATGTTAATGGCAGCCATAGGGGTCTAAAGGAGGATGTGAATTGCAAAGCTTTGTTTTGTTGTGCACTTCATTGCTTTTTTACTTCCATTGGAATTTAAAAGCCATAATCCTGTACTTGCCTTACGACATCATGTGCCTCTGGGTTAAGGACTGGCATCTCCAAAGGCATTGAAGATGCAGGTTGAATGTCTCAGTACTGCATGCCAGACCTTGGCTGAGAAGGGGCGTTCATCTGAAATACCAGTTCATCCGAGATCCGAGCTTGACAAAGAGCTGAGCACGCATTTCTGCAAAAGCCCAGTGGTACTTCACAGTGCAGGCCTAGCAATTTGTTTGATGATAGCTAATAAAATGCTAACCATCTAGTAGTGCTGCGATGTGATTATGCTGCTGTGAATTTTCATATTCCATCAAAGTCCTGCTGAGAATAATGGGAATGGGCCAGGGGGATTCAACTGTAAATCAGAACTAAAGCGTAGCCAATTCTGACAGTGGAAAGAATGGCTATTTTAATGTGCAGAAGCTGAACTGCCAAGTCAAAACCAGCTGTGCTTTACAGAGCTACTAGAGTGAAAGGTTTCTCTGCATTTGCAGTTTTTGTAGGATTTGTTGATTATTTTTCTTCCCCTAAATTTAAACCATGCCTTTGTACCTCAGATTTGCTTGGCCAGTTGCAGAGGTTTTCAGTGCCTTTTTTTCCTATTTAAAGTATCAAATGCACTGATGATAAAGGACAGTTTTTCTCCTTTTTGGCACCTTCATACCAATTCACATGTTTTAATCTGTGCATATTAGTTATTCTAACAGTGAAAGTTCTACACTGGGCAAGGCAAGGACCTCTCCTTCCTCTCTACTTTAGCACTGACAGGAGTCAAATTGATGTAACAAAGAAGAGAATTTAACTTGGGAAATCTTGATCATAAACTGGCTCCTCTGTTATTTTTCAGTTAGTAATGAACCAGTCAATAAATTTGTCTGGTAGCATGAATATGTGACAGGGAGCCAGGAATTGCTGCTTCTCTTAATAATCAGGGGCAGCCAGCTTCCTCTCTGAGCAGATCCTCTTCCAGGAGAGTGGGATGACTTCTTGACTGTTCCCTTGTTCTGTATGTTTGATCAAGCTTTTTCTTTTCCTTCCACCCCTCAAATGTGTCTGAAAGGTGACACAAGGCAGCATTATCTCACTGGAATGTGCAGAGAAGATTGTTAGTGAGCCAAATGTGACCATAGTTGTTTCTGGTGTGTGTACTTACGGCACCTGGAGGCTAGCCTGTTGTGAGAAAGCTTCAAAACAGCTTGCTGGTAGGCTTCAGTATTGCCTTCTGCCTGGAACCTGGGTTTCCATCGGTGTGAGCAGCATCGTAGTTCCAGCTGGTATGCTTGATGAAGAAGCTATGCCATGAGAGGCTGCCCTGGGGTTACACTACATCAGCCTTGACGGCATTGGTCACACTCTTGAAACCGACGCGATCAGGGATCCTCGGAGGAAAGGGCTGATCTGCCCAAATGCTCATGATGCTTTGAAGCTAGGGTGGGTTAGTAGGTCAGATTTTGGGGACCCCCTGTGAGGTGCAGAAGAGTCCTACTGAGTTCTGTGGAAGCCACGTGAGCTGTGGGGTCAGTTTCTTGCTTATGCGAAAGGATAAAGACTTGTCACTTTCAAATGCTTCTCATATTATTGTTGAAATAAAATCTGATTTACCTCTGTTTTTTGAGCACTTGGTATTATTACCCTCCAGGTTGCTAGGGCATGATCGTTCTTCTGATGTGTAAGACTAATGCATGGTAAACCCAGACAGTTAATGAGACCTCTGCCTGTAGATCGTGTCTCAATGAATCTTGGTTATTACAAGCAATGCTTTCAAGAGGCAGACACTTTCAATTTGTGAAAATCTATACAAATCAAAATACCATGGATTAAATCCTGGCTTTATCTAAGCTGATGGGAAAAATTCCATCTTTCTGAAGGAGCCATGTGTTGGATCCCTGTTTTATAGAGATCAGTTCTCTGTTACTTCTCAATGCAGATTTTTGTGGCACCCATCTCCAGGGTATCTCAAGCCTCTTTTAGATCTGAAATGGGAAGTTAGTCATGAGATCTGTGGTGGTTACAAGCCAGATGTTCTTTTATTTTTTTCGTACTTCGCAAGTGGGAGGACAGAAGGGAGAACCAAGCATGTCCATTCTTATGTGAATGGGCCATTTCCTTGTGTGAAGTACTGCCTACAATTCTTGTTTTATTTATATTTTCAAAATCCTAGAGTCATAAAAGGTTTTTTGCATGTTTTTCCCCAATTCTATGTATATTAAAAATGCCCTATGTGTTAACATAGCACAGAAAGATTCTGCGTAGTCAAGAATAAAAAAGCTCTTGCAGCAGTGTGCATAATTATAGGGCTGCTGTTTAGTCATCAGTCACGATATGTGTGAATTTTTTGTGAATTCATCATTTATTCTGTTTCAGATGTAAACAGAATCTACATGAAGAGTTTAGTTTGTTCAGCACAATAGGGCTTGACCCATCCGAATCTATTAAAAGCTATTATAATATTAAGGCTAAAGACTAGCATCCTAATCAGGGACGTGTTTACAGGGTTCCCTTCAATTTGGGAGAGTGCTTGGAGAACCGAGTCTTGTGGTTGTGCAAAGATAAAATGAGACATCCAGATTTAAACTGGAGAGCTAGATTTTTCTGCATTAGTTTTTCTGTCACAATAAATGCATCTGAAACAATGAACAGAGGAATAGACTGACTGCCTACTTGTAATGGGAAAATGGTTTTCTTTTTTGATATATTGCTCATATTGAACTTCTGCTTTCTTTTTTTTTTTTCTTTTATTTCTTTTTTTTTTTATATAATCTTCCTCTGTGCTGCTGCAAATCAGCCAGAAGAAATCAGCAGCTCAGTTGTTGATTGCCTGCAAATGAGTTGCCAGCATCCTGCAATTCTGCTGGCTTGAAATACTGTCTCATCTCCTTCACACTAATGAGAGCTGAGAAGAGCCAAGTGGGGTGGTTCTCCATGAGCAGGAGTGTGGGTTGAATCACTGTGTTTTGTGGCACGCTGCTCTCCATTCTAGAGCTCTGAAAATCCTCCTGCCTCAACCTGTGAGTAATGGAATTTAGAAGAACAGAAATTGTCTTTTCAGGTTAACGGGTAAAAATCAGGAAATAGTCATGCTTGCACTGGTTCCTCGTATTTCTCAGAATCATCTGATACGGCTTCAGATTTCCAAATCCATTTTGCTGACCAGTAGGAGATTCTGAAGTTGTAGCTACTTGTGGTGAAGTAATAGCAATTTTCTTACTGTGGATTACATTTTTACTCCTTTCCTTCCTCCCCACTCCTTTTGCTTATCTTGGTACAATGCTGTTTATAACTGGTATTTTGTAAGTGTGCTGCAAGGCTTCTGAAGAAGAAAGGAGAAAAGCAAAGCATGCAGTTGGTCCCATGAGTGGATTATCAAATGCATCACGAACTTCTTGATTCAGAATAATTGTTTTATATTTATTCCTTTCTTGACACTCCTTTCATGGAGTATGCTCTTGATTGTGATGAGTCAATTAGTAATGCTGAAACCCTTGGATTTTCCATGGATAAGGATTTTTCTGAAGAATTGCAGTGTCTGTTCCTTAAAGTGGGATGTAACTCCTGAGATCGTGCTCTCAGTTTCTGAAACTGGCCCACTCCACTCAGCTCAATACCACTGTGACCTTTTAGATAAGACAAAATGTTATTCCTTGGTGTATATTTGATGTTTTATGTACACCAACATGGAGCAAAACAAGAAAAAATGACTGGAGCATGTAGAAATCTGGTAAAAAGCAGAACTTTGAGAACTAAAAAAAAATCAATTATCTGCATGCCTAAATATTACACAGGCATGTGGCTTGGTAAGTCTGTTACAATCGTTTGAAGAAAAAGGAACAAAACAAGGATGATCAGTCGCTCAGATGTTAGGAAAAGAGATGCATGAAGAGGAAGACCGTAAAGGACAAAGCAGATGGTAGCAGGAAAGCTTTGTACAGCCTTAGCAAGGAGGTTTAATTTCAATGTATTGCTGAGAATGAATGCCTTTTCTACTTCTTTGAAGCAACCTTGCTTTCCTTCTGTGAGATTGACCTGATAGTTCCCTCTTGTCAGTAAAAGATAAGGTCTGGTTAGCAGTGAAAGATTTCTGCCAAGTTTTCAAGTTATATCATGTCCATGCACCATAATTTGCTTTGCTTTCAGACAGGTGAGGGTCTTGTTTGATGGGTGCGAGTACAGTCACAGGGACTGCCGAGGTAGTTTCAAATCCTGTGATGGAATGATAATCACTGCCTTAAGTAGGAAGCTTTTTCTCTTTTACTTCCTTCCCCTCTGCGCTCTAATTAGACTCCAGTAGCTGGCTGTTTGTATCCTCCAGGAAGCAGAAGCTGGGAGTGCTCATTTAACTGAACCCCTTGGTGCAATAAATTGCCTGGCTCCTGGGAAGCGCTGACCATTGGCTGCAACAGTGGTCATCCTAAAACCAGGTTTGTTTGTGGTCTAAATCCATTGCTTTCACTGGAGTTACACAAGGGTTAAATTTAGCTCTCTCAGTAGTCCAAGCAACCCCAGGAGGAAAGTGTACGAAAGTCTTTAAGCTTCTTGAAGGCTATTGGTACGCCTGGTGTATGCTTAACTCCAGTCATGCTCGTTGTGAGGGATGCGAGAGCAATAGAAATGTTTAAAGTTCCTTTAACATTATCATGAAACATTAGTAAGAGCCATGAAAGATGAAGAGGTAAGTGTTTCCAGGAAAGTGAGCTAAGCTTTAATCCACACTTGTGGATGTCATATCCCTGCCAGAGAATCAGCTCCTCTTGTTCAGGAGCTGTAATTGCGGTTGCCCTTCTGAGTGACCCGTCAAGGGAGCCGAGGGATGCAGATGAAACTAAAGCATCATCGGGTTGTGGGAGTCGATGCATAGTTTAGAACACAGTGGCAGAAACTCTGTCTCCCCACAAGAGGGAAATGTAATTTCTCGCACCCCGTGGATGGTAGTTCTGGTTTCTCCGCAACATTTAAAATCTGGAATAATAATTAGATCCTCAGTTTTGGTGCAGAGGACTTTTTGCAATGTATTTTGGCACCCTGGTCTAGTAATTATACAGAGATGTCAGCTGGAATTGATAGTGAAGGCCGAATTTGGGAATAGCAACAGGATGTGTTGCTGCTATTGATCAAAGGCTACGTGGCTGTTTTTATACACTGCTCCTCTCTTAGATCTTTTTTTCGTATTGATTGAACACGGTAGATAAACAACCATCTGTGTAGCATGAACATTTATTAGGGCTTTTAAGCTGACTAAGGACAGCTTTGAATTAAATATGAGAGTTTAAATGGCAGTTTTCTAATAAGTGGTGTCTATAAAGACTTTGCTTGCAGTGGCAATACAGTTTCATTTAAGCATGGTAAAAGGAAATCTTAATACTGGCTTTGTTTTCATATTCGAAAAGAAGATAAAATACTGGAAAGTTGATGACAGGAAAGGCAAAGGGTTTTTTTATTTTTCATGTCTGTGTAGTTAAGTGTGGGCAAAGGCTGCATTTGTAATACGCAGCTGTGTGCATGGTGCTCTCAACAAACTGTATTGTCTTGTCCTGTGACTTTCTGAGAGGTCGGTGTAAATCAGTCAAGTGTCCTAAAAGGTGGGTTCGAATGGAACTGCCAGGTGCAGTCTGGTAGTTCTGCAGTCACTTCCAATGAAATTAATAGAAAACTTTCTGTTGACTTTTTAATGAGTTAGATTGGACCCTGGGCTGTCATTGTTAATGTCTTGGAAAGGTCAGGATTGATTTCCTGGCATCCTTTTCATCTCTAAGGAGGCTCTTTGCAATTCTATGGGAGACATAGCAATATTGCTGTTCCTCTTCCTTGATAAATCCCTGTATAATTTAAGTTGTTCTACTTGTCATCCAAGGCTTTGTGAATAACAGAGGCAAACTGAAAAATGCTGAATTCTGGGGGAGTTGTTGGTATCTTAATTGCCCAAATTAGTATTTCTATATAATGCCAGGCTTTCCCCCATTCCCAGGTTATTCTGAATTTTATTCCAGTACTGTACTGCTGTTGTTTTTACTTCCTGATTGGGGGGATAAGAAAAAAAGAGAAAGACTGTTCCTGCAAATGAAAGCAGTCTGCCACACTGCAGTGTATAGAGCAAGTTGTGTTGCATTTAAAGTAATGCTATTTCACTGCAGTGTAGTAACACAGCCTGCATGTGGATAGCTCTGGGGACCTACATCTTTGGATTTCTGCCTTGTAAAAACCACCTGAAGTCTCTGCAAAGTTTCCACCAAGCAGGCTTGTGTATTTTGCCATGAAAAGGTTTATTCCACTAAGTTAGCACTGTTGGTGTTGTTTGGTGTTAGTAGTCTGTTCTGGGAGCATACTTGGGCTGTCCTTGCAACAGGCCAGGATGAAATTATTTCTCTGGCTTTGCTGCGTAATGCACCATGTCTCTGAAAGCACAGGATTTTCTTGTGCAAGTAAATGGCTGTGCTTGAAGTGCTGCAGTCCTTGCACCAGGAATATGAAAACCACCCAAAAACATACGAGGTCTGGAGAGAAGGGAGTGTTGGGAAGAGGTTCAGGGAGCTCCATTCACAATGCTGACCTTTGAAAAGGGTAATCCTTATGCTCACATTTCTTTTGAAATGTTTTACCTGCCCCACTGGCCACGAGAGGGGATTTAATTTCTCAGCTTATATTGGGCTATTTCTTCAGCTGAAGTGTTGATATGTAGGCTCCTCTGAACTCACTGCCATGCTTTCCTTTATTTTCAGGATACTGGGGTTGGGAAATCAAGCATTGTTTGTCGATTTGTCCAGGACCACTTTGACCACAATATTAGCCCTACTATTGGGTAAGTACCACGTATAGTATCTTTTTTCTTCTATATGTTTTTTTTAACTCACAGCCCTCTGAGCTCCTTTCTTTTCCTTACTTTCAAGTCTGTGAATACTGTATATCTTTCCCACCCTCTCAGTTTATCAATCTCACGTGACTCTTTACTCTCCTTTAATGGCTTTCAGCTCATACTATGTGTTTAGAGAGTGTGGGGCTGCTCCAAACCAAGTCTGCTCTGCTCTCCCTGCTCTGGGAATAGAGGGTCCCTCAGCTTACTGTATTGGAGCATAGTCTTATTATGGAGAGGCTAAAAGAGCTCTGCCATTCTCCTCCTGTGAATGGTGTCTCTTGAAATAGCCTCTTTTCCTGGGGCTGTCCAGAACCATGCTGTATTGGCTGGTGTTGTGCATGGCCATGACTGTTTTGTTTTTCTTCACCCATCTTACACCAAGAGATTCTTAGATGTCTTACTGAGCTGCTGTCCTTTTTGTCTTGTCAAGAGCTTCCCACTTTAGATTGTATTTTGGTCATAGGACCTTAGGATTAAAGTAATTTTAGTTCCTACCAGTCAATGAGGTATCAAACCTGATCCTGAGAGCTTAAAGAACTGAAACCCCACATCCCAAGAGACTGTGATTTGCACAATGCCCAGGTCACCCCATAAAAGGGTAATGGCAAAAGAACCATGGAGAGCCCTTGCTGACACACGTGGATCTGTGTTGTATGTCCTTCCAGGCTAGGCTGGAATATGGACAGTGTTTTCCCAGGTGTGGACATGCTTTCATCTAGGTTTGGGATGTATCACATTATCCCGCCTTTCTCAAAATAGGGGCAATGCAATTTAAACTAAATATAGTTAATTCATACCTGTTCTTTAGAAACTGCTGAGCTTCCATGTGTCAGACCATCAGAACCTTATTAATTCTGTGTCCACTTAAACCACGACATTCTGTAGTTGATTTTAATTCCAGATCTTTTTCTTTTAACATCTTGGGGACAAATCTGTCAAGTCCTGTGTTACCTGGACTATTTTGAAGGGTGTTGTTCTCTTCCAGGAAAGGAAGCTCATATGCAGTGTTTATGGAGGAGTAATTTGGGTGGGAAGGGCTGACCTGGCTTGTGTGTTAGAGCTGTCTTGAATCATCTGTGAAGGGTTGGTATTGATTGCCTTGTGTTGTTTAGAGGGTTAGATGACAGCTTTTAAAGCTCTGCCTTTCAGTGCATGAAGGATTTTCAGCTGGAAGTTGCACGTCGAAGTTCCAGGGCAATTTTGTACTCCTCAATGTGATGAATAGAGAAAATGGACAGCGAGAAGGGAAGCAAGTAATGAATAACATTACTGACTAAAGGACACTTGCAGTGAAGGAATTGATGGGAACTTGAATGGTTCTTTACTTCTAAATCACCAGCAGCCTTTTTCCCCAAGTAGTTGTTGTTGCTAAGTAAATGTCTTCTGCTCAAATAGGAAAAATATTTCCCCTCTGTTATGGTAATTATGAAAAGTAAAGGGATTTTTTTTTTTTTCCATTTGAAAATTAAAGCATGAAGGCTGCCTGGCACGTGGGTGCTATTACTTGTCTATGCAGATAAGGTTTTTATTTTTGTTTGCTTCCAAATTAATACAATATTTTATATCTACAATATACAATCTACAGTAGCTGCTGCGGCTCTGAAGTTCCTGGTTTTGAAGCTGTAAAGTGTTACTTAATGCTGTGAGGAGAGTGGCAGCTGAAGGCATACACTGGAAAACAACCAAAGAAAATGCTGTTGCTTTTTTGGCCTTAATATTTTTGTAAGCAGTGCAATATTGTTAAATTCAAACAATTTTCAGTTGGCTGTAGAGGAGAGCTCTGGTATATCATTCTCAGGAAATGTTTTGATCAGTCACACGCTGTTTGATATCATTCAGTGCTTTTGTAATGACAGTGCATTGTATCAAATGCATCTGTAAGAGCCAGGAAGAAGGCTACCACAGCAGAAACTGTTCATCAGTGTCCACACAGGATGGGGGGTGGGAATCTGCCAGAGTTTGGCGGTCTCCCAGGCAGCTTTCAAATGAAATGCTGGAGTATAGAAAAAGCCTATGAATTTGTAACCTTCTTTCCTAAAAGAACAAAAATCACTGTGAAAGCACAGACAAATCACTTCTACAAAAACCAGAAGCCGCAGGGACTTCATTCATCTGAGGTGAGAGGGGGAAGAACTTTTTTCCATTTGTTCACCATATGCGTTCCACGAGGTGACTTTTCTGTTCCCTGGTGGTCCAATATTCTAGGTTTAACTGAAAAACTGCACATTTGTTGCCTGGGATGATGCTGGCTGATGCCTTTTTCGTGGGCCCATACCACTGAGAAGATGGAGGTAGCTATTAGCAGAAGTGTGAGCAGCAGGACCATTTTTGTTCCTGGGCCTGTGTACAAATGCCCCCTGAACCTCAGAGGCTTTTTCCTGCTTTTAAGATGGATATGTGGGTATCATATATGTTATCTGAGAAAAGGGAGACTTTCACTTCTGTAGGAATTTTATCAAGGTTTTGGAGTTTCCTCATATGCAGTCTAACCCATCAGAGCTTGCTGTGGTCTGTGCGTTGCATATTCAGAGTGCTGGTTGTGTTACAGATTTCTGCTGCTTCCTTCTTTTCAGGGCATCTTTCATGACTAAAACAGTGCCTTGCGGGAATGAGCTTCATAAGTTTCTGATCTGGGACACAGCTGGTCAGGAGCGGGTGAGTATTGCATTGCTGTATGTCTTTCTTACCCAGGTCTCTTTTAATGTGTTGGTATACTTTATCTAAAACTTTCATCTTCAGAAGACTTTGTAAGTCTAGACCTGAATCTTTGCGAGGCTTTGCAAAGCAGGTGCTCAGCAGTCACCAAGAAATAGGTTCCTGTTTCACAGCTGGGGAAAAGGAAGAGGCAAGCTGAATTGTCAACCAGTTTCCTCAAGACAATTCAGGCAGTGCCCAAGCTACCTCCAGCTGCCCTCTGGTTTCATCACATTTACGTGTGTCACCTTTTGTTGGTGTTGGAAAGCACTTGACTTTCAGCACATGGGCTGGTGGGTGGTCTGAGCTTAGGTGGATGATGAGAAGCTCAACATGACCCAGCAGTGTGCGCTCGCAGCCCAGAAAGCTAGCCGTATCCTGGGCTGCATCAAAAGGAGCGTGACCAGCAGGTCGAAGGAGGTGATCCTGCCCCTCTACTCTGCTCTCATGAGACCTCACCTGCAGTGCTGCATCTAGCTCTGGGGACCCCAACACAAGAGGGACAAACAGCTGTTGGAGTGAGTACAGAGGAGGCCACAAAGATGATCAGAGGGCTGGAGCACTTCTCCTGTGCTGAGAGAGCTGGGCTTGTTCAGAAGAGAAGGCTCCGGGGAGACCTTATAACAGCCTTCCAGTACCTAAAGGGGGTCTACAAGAAATCTGGAGAGGGACTTTTTGCAAAGACATGTAGTGATAGGACAAGGAGGAATGGGTTTAAACTGAAAAAGAGTAGATTCAGATTAGATATTAGGTAGAAACTTGTTACTATGAGAGTAGTGAGACACTGGCATGGGTTGCCCAGAGAAGCTGTGGCTGCTGCATCCCTGGCTGTGTTCCAGGCCAGGTTGGAAGGGGCTTTTAGCAACCTGGTCTAGTGGACGGTGTCCTTGCCCATGGCAGGGAGGTTGGAACTGGATCTTCAAGGATCCTCCCAAACTAAACCATTCTGTGACTCCACGATTGTCCTGAGTTGGGACATTGAATATGGGCACAGGTCGTGTCTGCTATTAGTATTTTGGAAATTAGCACCAGCAACCTGAATCACTTTGGGTTTTCATCTTGGTTTTTTCAAGCGTGTGAAGTGAATTGTTCAAATTAAGTAGCTTTTCATTTATCTTAAAAAAAAAAAAAAAAGCCATAATGGGGCTCATGTGCATTATGTTGACTGTATGTAAGCCTAGTTGGTCATTTGTTTCTTTTAACAGCCTCATGCAGTAGTATGCAGTAATATGCTGTAGAACTGTGGAGTTCATTTAATGCATTCCCACATTTATCTTGAGAAGTTTGAAAGATGTGGAAACCCCCCTGCACATGTTTTAAAATATCTTCAGACTTTCTTGTGAAATTGCAGTGTTCTTGCTCATAGAGAAAGACAGCTATGCTCATGTTAGTTTGGGGTAAAATGAGGTGGTTTTACAGGCTGTAATGTCAGTCCTCATACATCCCACTGTATTCTCCATACCTTGTATGTGAATTGCAGGTGATGAAGGTTTTTGCTCTTAAGTGCAGGAAATGCTTGTGCTTTTATTTACAATGTGCAGCATGATGTAAAGTAGCCCTGATGAAATCTACTGGCACTTAGCAGTTCAGTATGTTATTTATGATGGGGAAACAGATCTTGAAAAACATATCTGAAGTATAGCATAATGCCTTTCCTTAAATCTTGTTTTTTCCATTTCTGCATGGTCTGGGGCTGATAACTAACCAATTATTGCAGGAGGTAGCAAAGGCTGAGGTTTTTTCCCATGGTTTGAGTTTCCTTGCTTACTCTGTCTCTTTCCTCTGCTGCCCTGCTCTGCATTCTTTTCATTTTCCCTTTTAGCTCTTTAGCACACAAAACTCAGTTCTTGACATTTAGATACAAGTATTAATCTGTTTTCTCGCATAGTCTTAAGACTTTCAACGCTTTTCTTTAAAGTAGGTGAATATTAATAAAGTCGTATTTATTGAACTAAACGCTGCCTCATTTGAGGCAGGAAATCTGTGACTGAGCGCTGACTCTTGGACACGGAGTCCATCCTTCCTATCTAGTCCCTTATGTTTCCTCTGCATTTTTTTTTAAGCTCATAATATTTCAAATATCTACCTTTTTTTTTGTTTCCTTTTTTTTTGTGCCCAACAGTGATGAGCAGTGACCACCACAAACCTGGTTCAATTGCTCAAAATGTATTACAGATAAGTTTTATGTTACAGGTTTTCATGTTTAGCTGGAAATTGTAACCTCTTTAAGCCAGGGACCACCTTTTTCTTCTCTGTACAGTGTATTCCCAGTCCTTCACTAGGACTTTATGAGTGACAGAGTAAACAAAGTCAATGTGCCTTGAGTGCTAGCTACTGAGACAAGTTTACCAGGGTGAGGTCCCTACTGTTCCAGGTCAGTCTCTGCCTTAGAGCCATCGCCATTTTACAGCTAAACATATGATGTTTCTCAGTGCCTTACTCACTTTAATTTGTATCTGGGATTTTGGTTACTTTGTCATGCGTTGCTCCTTCTCATCTGCTGTTCAGGAACAAGTTTCTCCCCTTGTTAATCTCTTTCTCATCATCTTCCTTACAACAGTGATGAACCAAAGCTTCCAGCCTAGCCCAACCTCTGGGCCAATTGTTGGTTTTCATCATGTGCTAATACATGTATTCCGAGTGGTGTTTCTGCTCTGAGACTTGTTGTTCTTCCCTTGTTCTTTGCAATTTTTCTGTGAGGCTTTATGTTCCACTGCTGTAGCCTGGAAGTTTTGTCAATGCTGGTAGCTGTGTTTAGGACTTCCTGCTCTTTCAACATTGCCTGCATTTGGCTGTGTTCTCCTAAATGCAAGGCCAAGCATAGGGCTTGCGTGTGCTTATTCTGGGGACAGGGTGCTCCGTGCTTCCCCAGCTGTGCCAGCTGTTGCTTAGTCTACATGCTGATGTGGAGCCTTCACAGCAGAGGAGCCCTGGTTGCGGTTTAGCTGAAGCCTTATTATGCCATGAAAGTTAATCTCAAACCTTAAGCATGGTAGAGGGGGCATGTGGAAATAGCAGTAGGTCTTCTGTGCTCCTCGTTCATGGGTTTCACCTTTCTCATGAGCTTTCTCCTCCTTTTTCATGGGTTTCTCTGCACAACAAACTGGGAAAATGCCAGCTTGGAGACTGTAGAGAAACCACTCATCAGTACCTTAGTCACAAGCCCTTATTTAAGCAATGCTGTATGAGAACCGCTGACCGCCTCCAGTCAGCTGGAAGAAACTGGAAATCCATGTGGCTGCTTCTGAAAAGGAGCTGTATCCTGGGTGCTCAGAGAAGCCAGCTGGAAGCACTTAGCACCCCCTTGAGGTGTTGAATCAACTTTCAGATAACCACTTGTCATGTTGCAAGCCTTTGGAAACGCTGGTCATTGTTGGGTTTAAAAGGTTTTAGGAGTAACTGAGTTAGTTGAAGCAGCTTAATATACAGGCCAGCCAGTCAGGGGTTGGTCACGGAGAACAGATAACTTCTGGTTCATATGGATAATAGATACAATATTTTATTTTTTCCGCGTCAGGAAACTTGGAATTGCAGGAAAGAGTAGTGAAGGAACCAGAATTGCAATTTTGTGGGGAAATAATGAGAAATGTCACTTCTGTGGAATGAAAATAGCACAGAAAAAATGGAGATCAAAAGCGTTTCCATGATAGCCTTGGTGGGAGCGAAAGCTTGGCATGCGTCCTGGAGGAGATCCTGGAGAGGGGTATGTGGCTCTCCAGCAGCTCTTTGCTGCGGAAAATTCACATTGTACTTGATTACAAAAGGAGAGAGCTTTTTAATCCTTATATCTTGTTCCTTCTTTTCCCCTTTTTGGATCGAGAGAATCTTAAACTGGCAGCACACTTAGCAAAATCCCCTGCTTTTCTGTGCTTAAGTACTACTCTCTGCAGACCCAGTTGCTTTGTGCTGTTGTGCTGTTAGACAAGCCGGCTTTATTCTGTTCCTCAGAATCACTTTCCCTCCACCCCACCATCTTCCAAATGTCTTTTTCCCTATCTTAACTTCCCCCCTCTCCCCCCCCCCCCCCCCCCCCCCCATCAGCTTTAAATTGTTGCTGTGGACTTCAGGACTTCAATGCACAACAATTATGTTGTTGTTAGCAAAGATTCCCTCCCCTAAGAAGAGTCTCTTCACAAGTTAGTTAATGATGTTTTTATTAGCATATATGGTGCCCTAAGTAAATTCTAATTACAATCCTTTGTGTGAATACCTTGGGTGACTGCCAGCTTTCCTTTTTGCCAGCTGAGGAATATTGTAGCAAATAGTTAGGGAGCCTGAGGGCTGTGTTTCTAGGGCAGGAAAATTTATCTCTGTCCTTTTAAAATGTAGTGTGCTGAACTGTGGGATTTTTAATTTTGTTTAATAGAAGGAGCCTCAATTACTTGAGCCCAATTTAAATTTGATAGGAATTACCCTGAGCTGTGTGCTTATGTTATTAACTGCTCCATTTCAAGTCAAAGGCTGACTGATGGGAGATCTACAGTGCTTTATAGCCCCCTCTTTTCTGAGTGCCAGTAGCTGTCCTGGTGATTCTAAGACACAAGTTAGGCTGTGAAAACTGCTCCTTGAGAGGAGGACTTGTCCTTGCTGCAGTTTTGACTGGGACGTATTTGCTAAATTGAGCAACCTAATCACTGAGCTTATGGATGTCGCCTGAAACCAAACTATCCTGAGAGGAGTTAACACCAACTATCAATGACTTGAATTAACTTCTGCAGTCAAGATGTAGCGTGGATTTTGCTCTACAGTTTTATATAGGTGATGCTGACGATAGCCCAGAGCTCAGTCAGCATGGAGGTGGCTCCTTGTATATGGTGCAAGGACCTCCCTGCAGTGAGCTACTGCTCTCTTACGTGCTGCAGAGGTCCGCAGGTGACTGGGTAGTATGTGTGTTTGTGAGAGCACCAGTGGCATTAGAGCTAGGAAGTGAATATGTTATTTTTGCTATTTTTAGAGTGAGCATAAAGCACAGTAAATTGTTTAAGGGATGTATGTGGATGTGTTGTTTCTTAAGCACCAACAAACTCACAGCATGTGTAGCAAAGTGTTGGAATTTTTCCCTTCTTCACTTTTAGAATTTTTACTTACTTGAGAAAAATGCTCATTCTTCTTAAATTTAGCTAGCAAAAAATACACGTAGGTCAGAAGCAGACAGATCTTTCCTGATTTATTCAGCTTGCGAATCCTGAGAACTGGAATGTCAGCCTTCAATCATGTAGGGAAAACTACTCAAGGTTACAAAGTGCTAAATGGTATCTGATAGTGGCTTTCACGCATAGCGTTTTTCCATTCACTCATTGCCAGCTGAGAATGTCAGGAATTTTGTATCCCTCCCTCCCTGTGCTGCTGCTTGTGCGAGCAGCTTATGTGTTAGGATAATCCGTTCAATGGGTCTGGTTTTTGCCTTTGCTTCTCTCCACACCCTGACTTTCTGTTTGTTGGTAGCTGCTGCTTCCAAGGTGACAGGAATGGGGCATGTAAATGCCCAGACTTGAGCAAGTAGGGGCTCCCAAGCTGAAGAATGGGTACTGTTCATGGTACATGGACTTCTTCAATGAGCTCATGCAAGTTCGATGCAGTTGTGGCAGCTTCTGTCTCTTCCCCTGTGGGGATCCATGGAAGCAGTTAAGGCAGCTTTCCTAAACAGCCTGGAAGTTACATGTTTCTGACACTGGTCTACCATGCTCTTCACCACGCGAACCTCAGTAGTTTGGGCTGTAGTAATGGGGGCCAAAGGATGAGGAGGATTGTGCTTCAGGTGGGTTTGAGGACAGAACTGAAGGGGTTTGTGGGAGCCATGTGGCAGGAGAAACAGGCCATCCAAAATCACCTACAGAGGGGCTGGAGAGGGACTGCTGAGCAAGGGGACCAAGCTGCGTCGAAGTCCTAGTCTAGAAAGGCAAAGTGCGTGTGGTAGGAAGGGAAGGAAGTTGCAGAGCTGTGTCAGTGCCCACACAGGTAAGCCTCTAGACAGAAGCTGTTGCTGTCCTTTCCATTAATGGCACCCAGACAAAGAAGGGGTAAGGATCCCTGACCTTGAGCCAAATGGTCTTGGCCACTCATATGCAGTGTATGTAGTCAGAGAGCAGCTTCTCAAGAATGGGAATGAATCTAGTTGAATGATTATAGCTGTCAGGAAGCAAATCTTGTGCTGCCGTGCACCTGCAGGTGCTTGAAAAGGCACTATGTGGAAAAATCTTAGCCAAATTCAGCCCTTGATGTGAGAAGGTGCGTAACACTTGCTGAGCACTGGTCTGCTTGTGGTTACGTGGTGCCTCCTTACCCCTTCCAGACATGTTTGTAGGCAGAGTTCTAATGCTGTTGCAGTAAGAACATGTGATGTTCTTTACAGTCTAGGATTGTAAAAGCAACCCAGTAGAGGAGTTGGGGGGTGGTTGTCATTGGTTTGGGGTTTGTTGTCTTTTTTCCTCTTGGCTGTGGAGTCTGGAAGTGACATCCTGCTGTGGCAGTAAGCCAGCACTGGGGTGTAGCACAGAGATGGTGCAAAGAACTACTGACATGAATTAGTGCTCCCTGGTGTGCCTGTCAGATTGAATGAATCCAGACTGTCTTTGTCAGCCTCTACATAAATAAGCAGGAGTGGGAGATTTAATTTCTCTGTTTATTCAGCCTCTATCTTGCTTTGTAAACTAGCATTACATGGGACATGGTTAAGAGACTTCACTAATACAGCTCGGGTGTGATTTACATTATGTTCCCTTGAATTAATTTTTCTCTTCTAAGTACTGTGATATGGCTACCATGTGGGTTTTTCTTCTTCATTCTGTACTGCTAGTACAGGGGAAACATGAAAAGCATTACCTACCCAACCAAATATACCGCCCTCCATGATGAGATATATGCACAGGAAACAGAAATCAAAATATTAGAGAGCTTTCAAATAGGTGGTCAATTCCTTAGTGGCTGCTTGCTTCCATTTTTCTGCCCTTTACAAGGGCAAAGCTTCAGTGAGATGGCCAGATGAGGGGTTGCAGAATCCCAAAATACTCCTGGGATCAATGAGAGCAGCTCTGGTCATACTGAACGTGCATTTGCACCACCCAGACTGAATTTGTTCTCTGTGCTGAGGGCTGTACAGCTGTAAAGGTTGGGCAGCTTCTGGTTGGAGCCTGAGAGAAAAGGGGACCCGCTCTCAGAGGAAATTTCATAACGTGCATGTGGGCTCACTTCTTCCTTGGTGGCAGAGATGATGAACCACAAGAGCAAAGTGGATGTGTTGGTAGCGGAGCACGAGTACGAAGGTGCTCTGAACCCAGTTAGCATTGCACCAGAGCTTATGTGACTGTGTAGCACATTGAGTGGTGTGCCCTAAGGAAGAGATTCTTGAAAGTCTGCATGAAGCTACATAAGTCATTGATTTTTAGGTTTTGGGGGCATGTCTTTGGTGAAATAAGTTTCTTATTTATATTTTGAATAGTCCTTTTGGCCTGGCTGTAGCTGTTGTATTGGAAAATGTACCCCATGACTTAACTATTGTACTGTGTGGCTTGGTGATCTCAGCCTCACAAGCTGGTATTAACTCCTACAAAAGCAGAACAGGCCTAATGAGTGATGAAGTGGGTCAGTATTTGCAAATAGGCAGAT
This sequence comes from Lathamus discolor, assembly GCF_037157495.1. Classification (NCBI taxonomy): domain Eukaryota; kingdom Metazoa; phylum Chordata; class Aves; order Psittaciformes; family Psittacidae; genus Lathamus; species Lathamus discolor. The sequence goes on along the minus strand of NC_088885.1, from coordinate 107,095,489 downwards.
GTATTGCGGATACTGAATGAGAGGCACAGGGCTTCTAAATTTCCACAGTAGGTGAGCTGCTAGTGATAACTTACTCATTATATGAAGATGTCTTCGCAGTGCCTGGAAGGACATGGTGGGAAATGGTGTGGATGAAATCCAGTTGTATAAGCAGCAAGTACACGTGTCTTTTGACTCCCAACAAAAATGTATGCTGTAAAGTTGTAAGTGGGTTTTGGGGGAAACAGAGGAGGAAAGCCACCTGCATTAATGTATTAGTTAATTAATACAATGTATTTAATGGTTAAAGGATGATCATATGTTTATGATGCAGCCATGAGAAAATGCATTGCATGTAAGGGGAAGTGCAGTTATGGCTGCTTTATGTTTGGAGTGCTGCAGACAAATGTGGTCACCAGCAGGCAAGAAGGGAGCTGAATCAGGTGCAGAGAAATGTGATTAGGCTCTTTCTTCTCCATTACCTTGTCTTCAGATTGGAAGAGCCTGGTTTATCAGAATGGCAAAGTTAATACTGCAGAACTGCTCGACATTCATATTTCAGCTAAAGGCAAGCATTGATGCTTGAATTTTAGTAAGTCAAAGTGCAAGTAAATCACAAGAAATTTAGTAATTAGGAATTCAGAATTTTATTAATTATCAAAGTAATATGATCCCTGTAGGAGTATCGGGAGGGAAAAAAACCCCTAATTATTTTAGTCTGGATCTTGGTTAGCTTTTAAAATGTATTAGGAGTGTGGTTATTTGTGATGGTGGGAGCTGAGACATGGCTGGTTTGGGTCTGTGTTGCTCTCTTAGTCCAACATGGTGTGAGCTGCTGCTGGCTGCAGGTAGGGGTGGCAACTGCCGGATCACTGCTCTTGGCTGTGGGTTATGGAGGGGCTGACTCCCTGGCAAGTTGGGGTTGTGACTTGGGAGTCCATGTGGCAGAGCCAGAGGTGGCTGCCCGAGCGTTTTAGGTGGCCCTTCTTGAGAAGCAGAGCTGTTCTCATGGTAAATCTCAAACTGTTCCTGTTTCTCCTGATTTTCTTGGGGATTACTGGGTACAGAAATACTAAGCTATAATATCAAGGTTATAGACATTGTAACTTATACTACAGAGGTGGTCCCATGAGATTTAATTTCGTGAGCTGATTTTTTTGAGTGCCACTTGTTTTGGACATCTGTCCTACATTTGGTCCTTGGCAGGTGCAAAATGTGCACGTTAGTATTTTGCATCTCTTTAACTAACTTTGTGTGACTCTGTTTTTCCAGGTAATTAGGCCAGAAAAAGGTTCAAGAGGACTTTGCTTTTGGGCACTGATTTAGAAGAAAAAAAAAATAAGATTTTTATTAGTATATTTGTGATATTTGAAAATCTATGCCCATAAACCACATTTATTAAGAGTCCACTATTTATCATGAATCTTGCTCAGAGTTACAGTTTTTCAACCCCTCTTGATTCATTCTGTGTTGCAAAGAGTCTTTTCCTGTTTTCACGTGGACAACAGTGATTTCTTATGACTGGAACATAGTGTATCTCATGTTTGTTTATTAGACTGCACAGAAGAATGACAGAGGGGTTTTACTTGATATTCTGTACTTTTATAACTGATAATAGTTGTTACTGGTGTACTTTCAGTTGTTACTAAACAATTTAAAAGTACTTCTCAGACTATAGGAAATTGCATTAAGATGCATTGTAATCCCATTTTGGGCACTTTGACCAAAGTAAGATATGAAATCTTGAGTGTCAGGTTTATCCAGATGGGAATATGAATTTACATGCCGGACGAAATCTATCCCTTGATATTAAAAAAACACCCAGATCGTGAAGCTACATGCCCAAATGTGGGCAAAATGTTTGTCCTCTTTAAAGGCCTCATAGCTAAAATATTATTCAAGAATCATGAAAGGGGAAATAACTGTCCTGTCAGCTGAGCAAGTAGATAGATTTTCAGTAGAGAAGATCAGGGAGGTCATACTTACGTTAGCAATAACTGCTGAGCCTGAGTGCCTTTCAAAGGCAGTTGCCTTTCTGAGCCTAGCTTGCTGTGGTCTTGCCCTCCCTCTTTCCAAGCTTATGAAGAATTAGAATATAAGTAGATTATTTTGTCTTGAATGCATTCCTCCCCCGTGCTGCACCTCTGGTTGATGCTTTTTATGTTTCTTGAAATAAGCAGCAGGGCAAACATAGTTTGACACAATTTGGAGTTTCTGTTGTTGAAGTGCAACACACTGTTGTCATTAACCCTCATTAATCTCCAGAAATGTTTCAAATCAAGTTTTCTTTGTTTCTGCATGTTACCTGCGCTGATTTTTAAATTACCATTGCTTTCATTATGGGAGAAACAGAGTAAAATTGCCAGTGGCAGTAGACTGTACCAGCAGAGATGTGCACAAAGAAGTTCTGCAAGTGCAGAGCTATTTGAGTGTGGTCTGAACTTCGTGAATCTGCTTTCTAGTAGTCCTGTCTTCCCTCCTTTTTCTTAGCCATGCTTTCCCACCCTTTCCTTTTGGTTGAGCGTGGAGCTTATCTGATGAACAAGGTGGTTTGGGAATCCAGCTAAAAATTAATCCTACCCAAAAAATGGTTATTTGCGTTCAATTCTACTTGTCCACAATCCAGTGAAAGAGGTCTGGTTTTCTGTTGTTTTGTTGTTGTTATTACCACTACTACTTTCTGGCCCTAACACTGGCAATAATCTTCAGTGAAACAGCTATTATGGAAAGTGTTCTTGTCACCTGGTTGAAAGAAAAAAGGATTGAAATTCCAAAGATACTGTACAGGTTCTCAGTGTGCTTTCTGGGCCATTACTGAAGGAATTTGAAGTATGTGAGTTTAACTGCATGGCTCCTGGGAAGTGTGATTACTGTTATCTTAGAGCTCTTTGTAAATTTATGAATACCCTGTAATCTAGATTAAAACCAAATCTCCATGTGTGTAGACTATGTTGGTTTTATCCCAAGAGTTTACAGACTGGGAGGAGTGTGCATACACCGTGAAAGGTTAGACCTATCCTCCACAATTAAGGTCTCCAATTTTCAGGCTACTTTTAATGCAACAGTGCATTGATGAGCAGGTCATGGGAATTCTTAAAGTTTGTAGGAGATAACTTCTTGTCACAGGTACTCACTAGGAGAGATGCCCTCCTAGTGTTACTATTTGTGAATAGAAGAGGACTTGTGTGGGATGTGATGGTAGGTGTCTGCCCTGGGCACGGTGATCATTAGATAGTTGAGTATAATGAGAAAAAAGTACAGCAGAGTTGCCACCTTGGACTTCAGGAGAGCAAATGTTAAGCTACTCAGGGAGCTGTCTAACGGAGTACATGTGGAATCTGCTTTTGAGAGCTTAGGAGTCCATGAGTGCTGGTCAGTCTTTAAGAACCACCTTTTAGAAACACAGGAGCCGGCAATTCTACAGTGTTGCAAGTCAAGTAAGCAGGACAGAAGACCAGCTTGGATGGACGGGGAACTTCTCATGGAGCTCACAAGGTAAAAGGAACTGTATGATCTCTGGAAGCAACATCAGGCTTCTCAAGAAGAGTCCAGAGCTGTAGTTTGTTTATGCAGGGAGAAGACACGAAAGACCAAAGCTCAACGAGAGTTGAAATGGGACAGTGTTGTTTCAGATAACAAGAAGGGCTTTTAAAAGTATATTAATAGCAAGAGGAGGTCTGAAGAAAACATTCTTGTTGAACGTGGTCATCTGACTAACAGGGATGAAGAAAAAGCAAAGGTGTTCACTGTGGTTTTTGCCTCAGCCTTGAATAACACTGATAGATGTTAAGCTGTCCAGTCCCCTGCATTGAAGGACTACAAGTGCAGGAACAGTGACTTTTCATTTGTAGACATTGGAATTGTTAGGAATCAGCTGTATCAGCTGAATGTTCACAAGTTAATGGCACCTGATGGGATTCATCCCAGAATTCTGAAGGAGCTAGCGGATGTTACAGCAGGACCCCTCTTCCATCACCTACCAAAGGACCTGGGATTCTGGGGAGGGCCCTGCTGACTAAAAGCTAGCCAGTGTTAATCCAATCTACAAACAGGGCAGGGGGGAGGAGGGCTCACAAAGGGGCAGTCTTGTTTAACTAATTCGATATCCTTCTGTGATAAGGTCACCTGGCTAATGGATGAATGGAAGGCGATGAATTTCTGTAATTTAGACAGAAATCTGTAGATTTCCTGTGTTTTTAGTAAGGCTTTTGATACTGCCCCTCACATCATCAAGTTGTCCAACCGGGGGATGAGTGGGTTTATGGAACACTGGGTGAGGCAGAGTTCAAAGGGTTATAGTGAATGGGGCTACATCTGAGTGGTGACTAGTCACCAGTGGTGTTCCTCAGCGTTCAATTGTAGGGCCAGTCGTGTTCAAGATGTTTATCAGTGGTCTGGATGGAGGAGTTGAATGCACCATTAGTAAGTTTGTTGACAATACCAAACTGGGAAGTGCTATTGACTCTCTTGGGCGACAAGATGCCTTGCAGAGGGATCTAGATAGGTGGGAGAATTGGGCAGTGGTTAATGGGATGAAATTTGGTGAGCTGACATGCTGAACTCTGCACCTAGGATGGAGTAATGCCCGGCACTAATGTAAGTTGGGAGAGGAGTGACTGGGGAGCAGCCCTGCAGAAAGGAATCTGGGGGTGCTGGTCAGCAGTAGATTCAGGAGGAGTCAGCAGTGTGCCTTGGCAGCCAAGAGGGCAAATGGTATCCTGGGGTGCATCAAACACAGCAGAACCAGCTGGTCAAAAGGGGTGATTGTGGCCTCACTCCTAGTGCTGTGTATAGTGCTGGGCCCCACAATTTAAGGAGGATGTGAAGGTCCTTGACTGTGTCCAGAGGAGGGCAACAAAGCTTGTGAAAGAGCTGGAATGTCCTGTGAGGAGCTGAGGCCTTCGGACTTGTCTAGTCTGAAGAAAAGGAGCTGAGGGGCCACCTTGTTGCTCTCTACAGCTTCCCAAGAAGTGGAGAGAGAGATGCTGATCTGTTCTGCCTCAGGTCCAGTGACAGGACACCTGGGATTGGTTCAAAGCTGTGTCCATCAGGGAAGGTTCAGAATGGACATTTGGAAGCATTTCTTTACCAAGATGGTAGTCAAACAGTGGAACAGGCTTCCTGGAGAGGTGGTCGATGCTTCAAGCTGTCAGTGTTTTAAGAGGAATGCCCTTAATAACATGCTTTAACTTTTGGTCAGCTCTGGTTTGGTCAGACATTTGGACTAGACGATCACTGTAGCTCCCTTCCAACTGAAATAGGCTATTCAGTTCTAACACACTGGAAATGAATGTCATGATCTAGAAGCCCAAAAAATCTGGAAAGCATTTGTTGCATTAAACATGCAAGTAATACAACACACGCTGAAAGCCTGGAGGACATGTGTCTGACCAGCTCCCCCAGGATCTTGGCTGATCCTTTTTCTTCAGACCACACTTCTTGACCGATTCCTCTCTCTTTTCTCATCCTCCTTCCTGCTGTTTTCTCCTATTAATGAGCTCTCCCACCTGCCTCGCTCCCCAAAACACTTCAGCACTTGACCATCTGTCACTGCTGTTGTGCATCCTTGCTGTTATGAGAGAAAGTATCAACCTTGAACCGAGTGTGTGATCTGTGACAAACAGCTTACACACTGGCAAATGCACTGATACTACAATTAACTCACTTTATACGTTGCACGTAAAACAGCAAGAAACGTGCAGGCTGCTAGGTCTAAATGCTCAGTCTATAATCGCAGTTCTGAGAAGAGGATGTGTCCAGTAAATCTGCAGAGGTTTGCAACATAACACGTGGATCTGTGCATGTTCGGTGGGCGGTGAGATTCATGCCCTGCCCTAGTGATGCATTTGATTTAGGAGCTGACCTCTGCTATTAGCTGCAGCTTTATATGAAGCTTTTGCAGATCACTTTGCAAATAAAGATTTGTGAAATGGCCACGGGAGTACAGTGAGAGTAAATGTATTTTCCAAGAAAGATTATTTTTGGTTTGCTTAAGACAAAGTTCAGTTGCATCAGCAGAAAGCCTTTTTGACTTCCTTTCTCTGTGTAATTATAAGCTGAAGTTCTAAATCAGCTGCTTAGTCATGGTAAATTACGAAAATTATGCTGTCATTGGCAAGCTGTTGTTATAATAAACATATTTATTGCTTGTGGTTTTTTTTTCTTAGAGGATGTTTCCCTTGAAACAAAAAGCTGAAGAGTAGCTGAACTGCAGGAACCGATGTTTTTCTGTCTGTCATAGATAACTGTCTGTCATAGATAAGTAAACATGACAGGTGGGCAGAGTTTTTTGACAAGTTAATTTTATCCAAGTCATTTGCAGTGTTTTATAAAACTCAAGCCCAAGCTGAATCCAGTCTGTTACCAACTGCACAGCAAAATGCTGCGGTTTGTCAGGTGAAGGGGTCTAAACGCTGTCGAGTTGGCCCTCCAAGTGTAGGTGATCTGTGTGTCAGAATTTATCCTCAGAGTCCATGCCCTTTAGTGGAAAAGATGCATTGAACCACTAAGTGCTGACTACATAAATCCATCAGGATGAAGAACAGCAGGAGATAAGGGATCTCTGCTTCTTTGACATTTGAGAAAAATTAGAGATGGGCAGCCACTCAAAAGGTCTCTTCTCTATGGGATGAAAGAAAGTCAGTGGTCCTGCCATGGCAGGTCTTTGTGATCTGACAAAGAGTGTGATAATTGTGGTTTATTAATGATGGGTTTTTTGGGGGGGTGTTGTGTTTTAACAGTTTCATTCCTTGGCTCCAATGTACTACCGAGGTTCAGCAGCAGCCGTGATAGTTTATGATATCACCAAACAGGTAAGACCACGTGTACGCTTTTTGCTTGTGTCAGCAACTCTTGGACCAGCGCTGGAATTAAGACCCGCAACTGCAGAAGCATTTATAAGTCAGTCCCTGTTGTGGGGCTTTGGTAGTTTGTGTGGACTTGGATGGAGGTGTCCACTGCCTTAAAAAATTAAATACAAAGTTCTGCTTCTGTGTTGCTTAAATTTCATCTAGACAAAAGGTCAGAGTCTGCATTTTGTCAGTTCCTTTGTTTCCTCTGGCTGAGTAGACAGGATAATACCCTGCCATACCCCCTCCCACCACCACCACCTCTGTTCTCTGTATGGAATTGAATTTTTACTACGAAAAGCAGCTGGTGGCTTTATCAATGGAACACAAGTTCAGTTGTTTGCATATTACTGATTTTAAAATTAATTATTTTTAACTAAGCAGATCATCTCCTGTTTGCGCTGTGGGACTCATATCTTAACTTTGAAGCCAGTAATGAAATATAAAGTCTCTGGCCTTTGTTTCAGCATTATTAATTTGGAATGAAAATTATATTTTCCGATCCTAAAAGGCTCTGGCTCAGTTTTCAGGCAGAGTAGGCAAGGAGGTTCTAGCTGAATGCCTCTTCCACTGCTTTTAAAAGAAACCCCTGCTGATAAGGCTGAGTTAGAGGTGGTGTTAATGGGTGGATGGTCATGACACTTCACTAGCATTTTCCTCCTTCCCTGCCAATTGAATTATTTACTGCTAGGCTGAGAGGGCTGGGTTGATTCTCCAGTGCATCAGTGTAATGATCTGTGGCTGATGATGGTGGCCACTGTTGCACAGCAGTACTGTTCTCCTTTTCTAATTTCCCAAGAAAAGATGAGGAAGAGTGAATCATGCTGGATTGATGTTTATTCTTAATTCATGTATCTCACAGTTGATCTTGTAATGCATTGTAAGAATAGAGTTTAGTTTTGCCAGCCTTTCTCCAAGCTTATGTGGAACAGCTCAAGGGGGGAAAACAGGAGAGGAAGGTCAATGCGTTTTTCACTTTCTGATGCTTAATATTCAGTGTTGATCATTAAAACAATGGATTCCATTTTTCTCCAAATGACTGATGGTGTTCTCCCTTCAATGATACTAATACAGCCATTGCTGATTTAGATGTAACTCTTCGGTGCATTTCTGAAGGGGAAAAATGGTTTATTATGTATCTGGGAACTCTGTGAGTTGCTGGGGATGGACTCTTCATCAGGGACTGTAGTGACAGGGCAAGGGGTAATGGGTTAAAACTTAAACAGGGGAAGTTTAGATTGGATATAAGGAGGAAATTCTTTCCTGTTAGGGTGGTGAGGCACTGGAATGGGTTGCCCAGGGAGGTTGTGAACGCTCCATCCCTGGCAGTGTTCAAGGTCAGGTTGGACGAAGCCTCGGGTAAGATGGTTTAGTGTGAGGTGTCCCTGCCCATGGCAGGGGGGTTGGAACTAGGTGATCTTGAGGTCCTTTCCAACCCTAACTATTCTATGATTCTATGATACAGTAATAATTTCAACCTAGGAGCAACAGTGATTTTAATGCTGTTAGTTCATCAGTGTAAGGAAATAGAAAATTTACTATTAAAAGGTAACATCAAAAAGTGTTTGGACTTTGTACTTGGAGGGAAGAAGCCAAGTGAATATTCACTTGTCCCGTTGGTTTCATAATGAGTAAATTGGGGGTTACCAGGTCACGGATTCAGAGAAGAGGGGAGAAGAGTGTCACTGTGAAAGCTTTCCTGGGTGTTACTGAAAATATGACAGTGGTTGGGATGTTAACTCACTGGGCAGAACTTAGATAAATGAAGCTCACATTAAGAGTGAAGGAAATGGCTACTAGCCAAAAAAAGAAAGTTTAAGAAAAACATTCAGTGCTTTGGGGGAGGGGGAAGGGGAGGTGGGCAAAGGGGCCAAGTGTCCGAGTTCAAGATTAATTTGAGGAAGTCTTACAACCTAAAGTTTAAAAAGCAGATTACATAGATACAGTGATCTTCTGGTCTTGTGATCTATAAAGTTATTACTGCATTAACACTGTCAAAGCTGTGTTCCTCTAACTTCACAAAATAAGCACATACATCAATGGAGCCTTGGCTTTTAGCTTATTTGTTATTTCTCTGACGTAGGATTCGTTTCATACTTTGAAGAAATGGGTGAAAGAACTAAAAGAACATGGTCCTGAAAACATTGTAATGGCCATTGCTGGAAACAAATGCGATCTTTCTGATATCAGGTAATGCATTATTTTTGTTGTTGCTTTGATTGCAGTAACTATATTGTTTCCTTCCTTCAGGTAACCAATTTGTACCATTGTTACAACAGTATGTAATTTTGGTCAGCTCTGTTGAGCCTTTCCTAACAAACTTGCCAGCAGCAGCACAATTTGAATTATATACTTATTTTTATCCCTCTTTTACTGCCCTTCCTGTGTATTTGTGCAACCTGCACCCTCTGGCTGCGGAACCATTTGGAATGGAGAAGTATTCTCTTTTTCTTTATTATGTTCCGTTCATATGAAAAGGTGCAGAACATATGAAGTGAAGAGCCAAACCAGCGGTGTAGAGCTAGAAGGATGGGCCTGAGGTAGAATAATGTTATTCACAGAGAAGCTCTGAGAACTTGTGCTTTGCCACAACTGAAACTGTCCCATAATACTGGGTGTAGAAAGTGCATTTTTGTTTCTTAGGAGCATAACTTCAAGCAAAACTTGTGTCACCAGCATGAAGCAAAGAACCTCCAGGGTGAAAGGGGATGGTTTTATCTGCACTCCTGCAGAAGAGCTGCCATGGTGCTGTTTGGCATAAGAGTGGAGCCAGTCACTCTTCTGCTTGTTAGCTCTATTTTGGATTAGCATTTATCCTTTCTGGAAATAGAAGCACATTCCGCTATACAGGAATGATCCTTTGTGTGAGCCCACAACTCTCTAGTTTCTTGCATCAACTATTAGTACAGACTTAACATTCATATTTTCCTTTTAGGACCTCATAGGCTCCTATGGTTGTTCAAATACATCCCCCTGTTGTTTTATAATTGTTATGTTGGTCTGGGTTCACCAGAGCCCTGAAGCACGTGTGTAATTTCAAGTGATGCAGTGCTTTATTTAATCAAGGCATATGCAATCAAGACGTATGTGTTTTGGGTTTTTTCTGGGGGTTGTTTTCTTTGTTCACCTCTGCTCCCATCAGCCATGAACCAACACAAACTGTGAGTCATTGATTCCTGTAAGACCAGAACAACCCCTGATTCTAGAAGACTCCTGGTTTCTGCTGGGCTGAGAATCGGGAAGACAGTATATTGGCATGATGCTTGTTAACATGGTGAAACTGAGTGCTGTAAGACGAAGCATGAGTTTCCAAATATGAAGCAGGAAAAAAGAATTATTATTAAAATAAATCCAAAAACCAGTTAGTACAAATACAAGTTTTCAGTTGCCCTGAGAGTCATTTTAAGTGTATTGCATAAGTGTTCCCAGAAAACAATTGCCTGATTAAATCAAGGGCAATAAGTTTGGAGATTGTGACAAATGGCAGCAATTGCAAGTGAATCCATAACCAGCCCTCACCCTGCTTTTGGTAGCATTTGCCATGGCAGCAAGCTTTTAAATGCTGTTCCACAAGGGAATATGCTGTTCCACCTGAGGACATGAAGAAAACCCCGCACCCCAGGAAAGCTGTGGGGATAGTGGGATTCCTTACAGAGTGACTGTGATCTTCCCACCATGTTATTCTCAAACATTACTTGTTTACTGATTGCTGATCATCTGTTTCTTGCTCCTGTTCAGCCAGTACAGCTTTTCCATGCACAAAATGTTCTGGTGTTTGCATGGTCCTTGTGGTACCCTGTGAACTAATGTCCCTTATCCCTTTTTTAATTTGATTATTTATAGGGAGGGTTTTTTTTTTTCTCCCCATAATTATGAATAGTTTTGAGGATGTTTTTTCGTGCAGCTATTCTTTCTGCATCCCCCAGCCATTTTTCTTTCTGAAGTCATCCAGTGATGTCCAGCTAAAGAGATTTTGGTGGAAAAATAGAGAGCAGACTGTCTTGTACGTGATATGTTTTCACAGTCCTTCCAGAAATCTGATTGTTTATGCAACACATGTAGCTGTTACGCATTCTCTGACTGCTTTATGTCTTCAATTTTACTTCAGGAAAAATGATTTCAGGTGAAATGTGTCACCAATTTATCAGGTTGTTTCCAATGAGTAGAAAATGCATATGCCTTTGGGCACAGAGAAATTAAAAATAAGCTGATGTGAGCACACAGGAGCAAGCTGCTGTTTGCGTGCATTTTTGGCATCTCCCTTTGGTTTTGTAGAACTTTTGGCAGATGTTTTGGTGGATATCAGAGAGACAGCTGCTTTTAAGACCAATGTGAACAGATGCAAAAGAGGACAAGCTGACCTGGTTCAAGTTGATTTGATTCGGCCTTCTCTGTGACTGTAGAAGATATAATGTAAGGAGGAATGAATGGAAGCAATAAGAACTGATTACCCTCCTTTGGGAAAAGACTGACACTATTTCTCATAATCATTCACTTTGTTACCCTGCTCATTTAGCATCTAAAATTTGGTTTTGAGCTGCCAGGATGGATTTGGGACACTTAGGGGTCATGCTGCTTTTCTCAGTGTTGTTAATTAGGCTATCGGCAGATCTTGGCACTCTGTTGAAGTAAATTTCTCTTCCATATTGAAGGAATTTCTACAGGGGGACAGGCAATTTTGTTTAGTAAAAATCCTCATCTTTGCTATAGTGCTGTCAACTTTAGTACTGTTGAGTGTTTGGCATTCTATAAGTAATAGTAATAGGCTTTTCTTTCTGATATGTGTCCTGTCTTCTGACAGGATATTAAAAAGTAGTTTCAAAGACAGGAGCTGAGATTTATTGAATCGTGTTAAATTGTTTTAAGTGTCCAAAATACTTTTTGAGCGTTATAAAAGTCAGGAGTCATAACAGCAGCTACAAGTATTTTACTTCCCTAAAAATGTGGCAGACATTCTTAAGAAATAGTGTTCACTGGAAATTGCCAGATCCTTGGTTAAGAGAATTCAGCAGAATTTCATGCTCAGATCTTCCCTCTCTGCTTCCAGAATATTTCTTTATTCAGTAATTATTCAGAAAATCTCAAGGGAGAGTGAATCAATACAATGGTTGGAACGGTTAATGGGTTCAGACTTAAACAGGGGAGATTTAGATGAGATACAAGGAAGACGTTCTTTACTATGACAGTGCCTTACTAGGACAGTGGTGAGACACTGGAACAGGTTGACCAGAGAAGCTGTGGCTTCCCCGTCCCTGGCTGTGTTCAAGGCCAGGCTGGACAAGGCCTTGGGTGACATGGTTTAGTGTGAGGCCTCCCTGCCCATGGCAGGGGGTTGGAACTGAATAATCTTAAGGTCCTTTCCAACCCAAACCATTCTGTGATTCTATTAAATAATTTGCATCTTTCAGAATAGGTTTTCCTCTAACTTTCCCAGTAGCTGTGGAATAATGCTTTCTCAGCACTCTGCCGATGGTTCTTGCTTTCTTCTCTCTTTACCCCATCTTGTGTGTGTTCATCTCTAGGCTTAGAGTTCAAGCATTTATGCTTCTCCTTTTGACAAGATAGCATCTTAGCAATGTTGACATCCAGATTATGTTAACTCTACTATGTATGCAGCATTCTTGGTGCTGGCAGCACTGGATGGCATGATGCTTATTGCCCACATGCTGTGGACTCTTATAGCCCCCTTTAGAAATGTCATCAGACGAGGCTAAGAAGTTTTGGGATACTTCCTTGGGATATGGTCACTTGCTGCTGTTGAACCATTTCCTCAATTCCTGAAGTTTGCATCCTCATCTAAATTACAGCAAGTTGACAGTCTTCATTACATAGCCTTATGCTCTCACATCTCTTCCTTTACTGTTGTTTGAATATTATCTTATGTAGTTATATTCCTTTTTTCTTATCTCCAGGGTAATCCACAGACGGTGGTACCTTTCATAAACAAGGCCAAGGTGCCATTACAGAAATAGTAAGAGGCATGCTGTTTTCCCTGTGTCTTTGCAATAGGAAGATGTATAATACAAAGAAGCAAGTCATGGAAACAAGCTCTGAATCCAGACGCTGGAATTGCAGGCTAATTTTTTTAAAACCATTTGTAATAAACCAGGCAATTATTCTGCCTCTCTGCACATTTCCCATGAGCAGCAGGTTTGATTAATTTAAAATACATACCTTCAGAAACTAATTGTGAAATTGCATTGCTGTGCTCCCACCTAGATGCCTTCTGTCAAAGCCCAAGGCAGTCATACTAGGAGGAAGCTGTACTGGGAGTCTCTGGATCGGTACATCAGAGCAGCATGTGCAACGGAGCTGTAAAGCCACACAAATCACAGCAGTTGGTGTATAGAACAACTGGAAATAAAATAAGGCTGGCAGCCTGGTGTTTCAACGTGTCTCCCCTGATCGGATACACCTTGGGTGCCTGTTAGTGTGTTCAGTCTCAGGAATAGTGGTGGTTTTGGACAGCAGCAAACACAGGCAGATTCAGCTTTGCCACCTGGTTCAGGCAAATCCAAGGTCAGCAGGGGGCTTGGCTTTGTGTCTGAAGCAGAGGTCTCTTGCAGGTTGTAACCTGCGTTTACCAGCTTTTGACATATGAAGTGATGGCTACAAAGTGAGGATGTTCTACCAGTGAATTTAAGATGGTGTCACTGCAGTGACATGGCACAGAATGGTGGTCACTCCCCAGTGAATCCATCAGTCCCAGATTGTTTTTGCCTGTGTGCTCAGTCAGTGGCTTCCATATTTCTTTCAGAATCTCTCTTGTTTTCTAGCTGCTTGCAAACACTTAGACACACGTTCTTCCACAATGGTCATACCCTGTCTTGTTTAAACACTTGATGGGGATAGTGCCGGTTGCTGCCTGGATCAGCAGAGTTTTGTGTCTTTTCTCTTTGTTTTAATGCTTTTTTTATCATGGTCAAGTTCGATAAAAAAACCCAAAACAAACAAATGGGGTCATCATTTAAATTATCTTCATTTTTTCAAGGCATGGATTCGACAGCAAGTCCAAGAAAACTGTAGCTCAATCATTAGTGAAATTTTGAGATTAGGATACGATGATGCCACAAGAAGAAGAAAGATAGTACTGCTTTTGCAGAGAAGAGCATACTAATGCTTTTCTGACTGCACTGTGTTTGATTATTTGTTGAAAATTTGTTATGTTCTTGTTTGGTTTTTTTGGTAGGGAGGTTCCTATGAAGGATGCCAAAGAATACGCAGAATCTATAGGTGCAATCGTTGTTGAAACCAGTGCAAAGAATGCTGTTAACATTGAGGAACTTTTTCAAGGAATAAGTAAGTAAATGCTCCATTTATTTATTTATTTGTGATTGCTTGGAGGCCTTCTGAAAAACAGTTGTCTGTTTTGAATCTAAAAGCTTCTTTCCCAAGGACATCAAGAAATCCACTGGGCAAGTAGCATGGCTGTATTTTATGCTGATATAAACTAAGAATGACTTTGAATACACCAGAACAAAGCATAGTAGATAGTAGATACGGGTTAAGCCTATTCCTTCTAAATCTGTATATAAATCCTGACCTGGGTCACATCTTCTGTTTCAGACCAAGCCTGCTATAGGGCTGATACTGTTGATCTTATCATCATGTTGATAAAAAATGTTGAGAAATGCACCTGGAGGACTGTGATAAGTAGAGAACAGTCATTGCAGTGAAATCTGTTTAAAAAGAATGTTTTCTCTCCAGGTCTTTTAGGCAAGCTGAGACTGACATTCCTCATGAGGACAAGAAAAGACATCTTGTTCAGTTTGCCTTCTAGGGGTTCCAGTTTTGGTCTCTGCCTGCAAGTAGGAAGGACCTCACAGGCTGGAGAGGACCTTAGGAGACCTTCAGTCCAACCTCCCACTCAGAGCAGACTTGATAGTAAATTCAGACCAGGTTGTTCTGGCCATTGTCTGTCTGGGCCTGAGAGCAGATTCCACAACCTCTCTGGGCAGTTGAAGCTGGTGTTTAAATAGTCCTCACAGTGGCATCCTGCCAGTGTATGAAGTTCAAACCTCTCCTGGTTCGATTTGTGGCCACCATCACTCATTGTCCTGGATGCACTTCAGTAAAGAGCCTGGATCTGTCTTCCTAGCAGCCCTTCCCATAGGTACTGACAGGCAGCTTTGCAGCCCCCCATGGCCATCTTGTCTCCATCCTGAACTGCAGCCGGGCCCTGTTTCCGCAGCCTTTCTGTGCAGGGCAAGTGCTCCAGCCCTCTGACTGTCTTGGTGGACCTCCTCTGAAGTTGTGCCAGTTTGTCAACATTCTTCTTGTAGCGTGGGGCCCCAGCCAGCTTGTGTTGGACCATATCTGGAAGGGGATAACCACTTCACCTGATTGCTGGCTTTGCTCTTGTTGGTATAACTTAGGATGCTATTGGACGTCTTTGCTGCCAGGGCACCGCTGGTTCATGCTCAGCTTGTTGCCCTCAGGTCTTTTTCAGCAGAGTCACTTCCTGGGCAGCCAGTCCCCAGCCTGTCTCATAGCCAAGGGCTCTTCCTTCTCACAAGTAGGGCTTGTCATTTGTCCTTTCTGAACCACATAAGGCCCATTCCTCTCTCCAGCCTAAGGCCCTCTGAAGAGCAGCTCTGCCCTCAAGGGTATTGAACGTGCCAGTGAGTTGTGTATCCTCTGAGGGTTGAGGTGAGTGCATATGTTTTCCTCCTTCAGGCCACTGGTGAAAGGTATTAAGCATGGATTTCACTTATAACAGGCCTACAGGTAGATACATAGTGTCAACTGCTGGCCTTGAAGTCTGATTCAGCCAGTTTTTCACACAGCTAACAGTCTGCCTATCTAGACTATACAACTTGGATATACCAGCACGCTGTAAGGAGGAAGTATGGAAAGCCTTGATAAAGTCCAAGTGGAAAACATCTAATGTTCTCCCTCAATCATAGATACAGTCATACTGTTATTTAGGGCAACCAGTTTTGTTGGACGTGGTTTACCTTTGGTAAGTCTGTGCTGACTGGTTCCAGTCACCACTTCACCTTCATGTACTCAGAAGCAGTTTCTGAGAGGATTTGCTCCATGGTTTTCCCAGGAAGCCAAGTGAGGCTAACCAGCCCATAGATCCATGGCTTGTTACTGCCCTTTTTGAAGACACGTACAATGTTCACCTTTCTTAAGTCACAGGGAAACTCCCTCGTTCCACAGCCTTTCAAAAATCATAGGAATGATAAAGGCATTGCAGTGACATTGGTTTGCTCTCTCTGGATCCTCAGGTTTGTAAGGGTTGAGATTTCTTCAGAGCTTCATGACTTGATCCTCTTCCGCTACTGGTGGTTCCTCCTCTCCATGAATCCTGCTTTGGGGCGCAGCATGTCCAGAAACTCAACGTTGTTTCTCTAAAGCCTCTTCTAAAGTTGTATTTCATTTCCCATATTCACAATCAGCTCATATTATCTACTACACTTTGCCTGAGATGGGGTCTGTTCAAATGTTTGCTTTGTTTGCGTGGGATGTATTTGAAGCAGTTAATGAGAACTGATGTTCTAGAGTACACTACCTTGCTTTTGCCTCCTTTACAAAGGAGTGTGTAACATGGCTGTCTGGAGGATCTGGTTCTTCCTTGTGATAGTTTGTCTGCACCTGATGGTTGTGAGTGTTCCCACAGAGGACCTCATCCTTGCCACACAATTAGTTAATTAGTTTCTGCCTTTGATAGGCAGTGCTGCAGCTGGCAGCATACGCTGTCCCTAATAATGGATGTAACAGATGAGGAGAATCAGCTAAATTAAGTTTAGTATGAACTAGATACCCAGGCGAGTGCACTTAATTCCATAGGCAATTATTTCTATATATAGAAGTATTTGGTCTCAGTGGATGTACTCATGACCTTATCAAGTACTCAGTGGAGAGAAAGGAGAGAATTGGTAGTGTATGTTTATAGAAATATAGTGGAAACCTGCTTAACCAGCAGGAGAATGAATCAGTATGGTTGTGACTGGGCAGAGGATATGGGTAACTTTCTGTTTCACACCACTTCAGTGCTGTTTCAAAGAGATCCTGTCCAGCCCAAGCTGATGGCAGTATTTCTACCTTCACAAGTCTATGAAGTCCCTCTGAGGCCATGTCTCCTACACTGTTGAATAATTTTGTTCGTGTGGGGCCCTAGAAGTCATGCTGCAGCTTTATTTTTGCTTTTGCTCTGCCCAAGAGTGTGTGCCCTTCTCTTTGTGTAGAAGAGCATGGTGCATCCCAGTCAGATTCAGCTTCAAGGGCTCCAGATCCCCAGTCTCTGAACAGAGAGTCAGCAACTTCTGTTTACCTTGGATATCGTAGCTAGGCTGTACATGTTGTCTGTTTTACAGCCTGGATTGGGAAGGATATTACAACATGTGTGGAGAATTTCTCAATTAAAAAACCTTCTAGAAATTGATACCCCAAACAGAAGGGATAAGACTACGTTTTAATTTAGCTAAAAAATTTACCTCCTGCTTGCTTACGCTTTTCATTTCCCAGGGGCATTTGAACATAATCATTTTTCCTTCGTAAAGTATCTAACTACTGTCTTTTTTTCAGGGAAAATATTGTGAACAGAATGATATAGTGTAGTGGGAAAAGCTTACTCAACATAATGATATAAAGAAGGTGGAAAATAAAAGG
The DNA here is from genome assembly GCF_037157495.1 of Lathamus discolor. Taxonomy (NCBI): domain Eukaryota; kingdom Metazoa; phylum Chordata; class Aves; order Psittaciformes; family Psittacidae; genus Lathamus; species Lathamus discolor. Next base: position 107,078,045 of record NC_088885.1, on the reverse strand, counting down.
GGAACTGGGATGTTTTGCCGACAATCAGTTAAATCTTGGATAAATTATAGAGATTATGTATAGAGAGACATCACTTAGTTTCTGAGCTTATTATAGTACACTATTTTTGAAAGATTTTGATGGTAAGTTTCTCTCAGGATTTGGGGATTCGGCTGCTCTGAGGGATGTCTAAATCACAGTCTCAGCACAAATCCATTGTCCTTAACTCTTCTCAAGAAAATACAGGATGTGAGAGTAGAAGTTTCTGATTCAAGATGGGGCCAGTCTGGCAGGAGGGGGACTCTGCAGTCCGTGTGCTCAGGTGATTAAGGCTGAAGAAGCAGACTAAGCACAAGTCAGCAAAGTTGGTGTCCTCCGTGCTGGAGCATTTTCTCTGAGCTGCATAATAGGATGCAGCTCCTGGCTGTCTGTTGTACCTGTGTGATTTCAGATAGCAAGCCACTACACTTACTCTGGTTACATTTAGCAGTGCCTGACTGAAGGCACGCAGTGTTTGTGAAACATCTCATGGCTGGTTTGATTTCCCTGTAAACAAGAAAAGAATACTTTTAGTACACTGGTATATTCCCCACTTGCTCTAAATTTTTCTCAGTGTCTTTCTTGGAAGGTTTTTGACATAAAAAGGGCTTTACTGTAGTGTTTTTTCATGTGTTCCAGTAATTCTTTTTTAATAGCTGCTTGTCTATAGGATCAAATGTTACTCATTTTTTATTCCCAGCCTTAGACGAATCATACACGCAGCAGTTCCTTGTCGCTGGTTTATACTTCAGCAGCAGCAAAAATGACTGGAATGTATTTATCCAATAGCAGTATAATACAGTATAAAGCTGTGCCTGTGCAGGTGATCATACCATTTCTGTGTTGCCCCTTCTTGGTTGTGTGGCTTTAGGCTGCTGACCATTGCTTGTGTTTGGGAAGGCAGCTTACCCATTAAAACGGGCTGGTTTTCCATGACTAAATAAGCTGTCCCAAGCATACTGTCATTTAGTAGCAATCACACCCTAGCAATTTTCAGACACCCATTCATTTAAGAACTCAAATAAGCCTTAGTTACCTTATTAAAGTGAAGTACACAACCAGCTGTTTCTCTTCAGCCTGTGTATGTTGCCTGTTACCTTAACGTGAAGATGCCCCAGATACGAAAGAGAAGATCACGTAAAAGCCATCCTCTATAAACGACAGAGGCGGGGCTGTACCTCCCACGTTAATACCAGTCTGCGTCAGTAGGTCCAAAGGTAAATAGGCAGTGGGATGAGTGAACTGCTGAAGAACACCTAGCCAAGTGAAATGTGAGATATGCTTGCGCTGAAGCAAAAAGAAGTAGATGATGGGCATTCTTTATATTTTTGAAGTCTGGAATATGTTGAAGATTGTTGTTCTACCAAAAGGGGCACAATTGAAGCATTTCAGCATCTTCTGTCAAGGGCGAGAGGGAAGTGAGGAGAGAAATTGTCAGAATCACTCTATGGAAAGTGTGTAAAGAGTTGTTAGCGTGCTCAGTCTTACTGATGCTAGTACTATGAGAAGGAAAGGCAGGATTAAAAATCCAGATAAGGATGCTCTTCCTAGATGAGGCTTCCTAATTAGAGCAGAGAGTTTCTGTCTCAGGATATATCCTTTCATGTGGTAAATGCTCAGTTAATAAATGTATGAAGCTATTGATTTTCTGATGCTTTGCCAGCAGCTCATATATTGAATATTTAATGTAACCCAAATACTCGTTTCCTAGAAATACCAGGAGATTAGCAAAAAAACCCCAAACCTCAAACCAAATCCAATCTATTGAGTTCAGAGTTTAACCAGTTGTATTCTGGACAAACCAGAATGGAATTTATGGAATGCCCATCTGCAGAATGGGAAGGGATCCTTTCCAGCGAACATTGTTGTTTGCGTTGATTTAGATGGACTTGGATGGGTGCATTTGCAGGTGGACAATTTTCAAGCTTTGTGAGTGATGAGTATGGTAGTTTTTGTCCTGTGATTTGCTATCTGTGAACTACTTTGGAGAGGTTTAAGAAGAAAAGAAAGTACATTTATGTTACAAAGAAATTCACACCCTTTTTCAGGCAGCCCAAGGTCATAACTGAATTTCTGTAGGGGGTGTTCACCTGTGAACACCCTGTGAAAGGATGGAAAAACATGGCCCTAATTTATGTTTGAGGTTGTATTCTTTACAGTTTATGCTCCCTGTTCTAGGGTTAGCTCTCCTGTTGCTTTCAAATTTTAATGAATGAAGCAAAACTTGCTGGCCTTTGGACTACTTTCGAAGTCAAATGTGTGAGGTCCTGGATTTCTTTCCGACCATAGGAGAGCTGTCTAACATAACTTAGTGAATAAACCAAAACAGCCTCAAGTTAATTACGGGCAGGACATCAAATCAAGGTTGCATCCCTTAGTAATTAAGGTAATTAAGAATTCTGTTGTTTACTTTGATGCATGTGAGATTTAAAAATTCTCTTTTTTTTTCCAGCAGATTTTAATTAAATGAGTAAAATTTAGTTGTATTGCTGCTTCCCCTAGCAAGAATTTCAGTGTCAGCAATCTACACTTTTGCTTTATTTTCTTGCTTGGAGATGCTGTTAGGTATGCTATTAGGAGTATGAAAATAGTTGCAACTTAACTATGTTTAGTTATACAATATCCTTTGTTGTAAAGATGTGTTACCTTGCATGAAAGCTTACATGGAGTAAACAGCTGTCATCACTGTCATTTGGGGAAACCCTGCTTCTCTACAAGTACGGGGAGAAAAAGAAAGTAGAGACTGATAAGTGGGCCAAGCTTTATAACCCATGGGAGATTCATGGGGAGCTTCTGAAATACTGGTGAAACTGGTTTCAAAGGTTGAAAGTATTTGGGGAGATAAGACATGTCTGTCCTAAATCCTACAGGTGCAGGAAGTCTTGTATGCAGATGCCAAAACTGTTGGATAAGATGTACCTGCTTCATTCTGCCATGCCTTCACAGATGGCTGTGCTTTATTAATGAGGTTTATGGAGAGCAATGCTTCACAGGGGCTCGCCTTGCTGTGATACAGCTAGCAATTGTAGGAGGAGGTTCTGCCATTGTATAGCTGTTGTACAGCTACTTGAAGAAGTCTGCCTTTCCTGAGGTGAGCCGTGAGAAGAGCTCACCTAAGCTGTAGGAGCTGCCAGGCTGCTGCTCCAGGGCAGAGTGAAATGGATTGCACATCCTGAACTAATGAGTATCTCCCCTTCCTTCAGTCCCCTAAAAACCGAGTTTCTATGTGATTTTCAGGAAGAGAATAGATGGGGGAAATGAGCAGAAAGCCACCATGCAGCACTGTGATGTCTTGCCTGTGACCCTTAGCACAATTGTTGTAGCTGTGTTAGACAGTAAGACTGTGCTTCTTTTGAACTTGGACTTCTTTATCTGGGTGTGCCAGCTTGGGCTGATCACATCACATCTGTTCTCACCCTAAATGAGTATCTGTTCAATGCACTGTTGTGTCTGTCCTTTTGTCAGCGTGATAACCAGCAGTGGGTTTTGTCCCTTATGCTCAGCTCTCAGACTGTTCCCAGCCTTTCATGTAGTCTTGTACAGAGCAATGATGAAACTAAGTTTCATGTTAAAAAAAAACGACCCACAAAGCAACAGACAAGCAAACAAAACCCAAACCCAAACATGCACACAAACCCCAAACCTAAAGCAAAAAGCTCAACTCCAAGCCTAATTTTTCTGAGCTAATGCATGCCACAGCTTGTAACTGGAGCATCACATTCAAAAAGGAGCAAATTGCAGATTTTGTTACTGTGATGATGCATCCTGCTTCCAGCTGCAGCAAAGCGATCCACATCTGCCTTTCTTCAACTCTGCTCACAGAGCTGTCACCCAGTCCTTGCATCTCTCTGGCTTCCCTGCTCCAGGTTTCATTCTAATTCCTTCCCATTTTGCTTATCTCTTGTCCCACCCTCCCATTTCCCAGTCTCTTTGCCTTTGGCACCCTCAGAACTGCAACTCCCAGAGTGCTGATTAATCTCTTTACATCAGCAAATCTCACATTCAGTAGAAGGAGTTGGAATTCTACCAGGCATTGGAGAAGACCCTGACCTTCATGCTGGACTGCCTCAGCCAAATGCAAACATGCCAGAAAGGAGGAGGTGTGATCAATTTAGTGCTTCCCACCTGTTAACCTGGACGGTTCACTTCAGAACAATGACAATTTCTGTAACTCTGTATTTGGGCAGTCTCTTGTGACCCTTGTTTTACACACCATCGTGTGTTTACTACAGTGAGATGATGGAGGATACCAACACCTCTGCACAAATGTGTAGAGGTGCATGGTTACAAACAGTTTTGTTGCACGGAATCTGTGAAGCATGGTCCAAACACTAGCAAAATGAACCCCAAATATATGATGAGATATAAATACAAGGGTAAAATCTAACTTTTAAATTGTAGGCAGCCGGTCTTCCTCCATAGAAATACCAGAATTGGGAACCATATGGGACTTTTATGCTGTCTCAGTAATAGTATATCCTTGAGTTCCTTATTTAACCAGTTCACCTGCAGAGTTCTTAGGTAAATGGTTTTCTCTGTGCGATTGGCTGCTTAATCTGGAATCTGAAGACGTGCTGTTGGTGGCCTTCGAGAAGCTGGCTAGTTCTGTTCTGTCCTGCTCTGCCAAATGGAGAAAAGACTCTATTTGTGGTCTAGTTTGTCATATTCAAGTTAAGCAACAGATGAGTTCAATCTTCCATGCACCTTTTGAGCTCACTCTATCTTAACAGAGCAGTTTTCAGTTTGAAGAATTGTCTTAATCTTTTTATTCCTTCAGTAGGAAAATTGCAGGGCTGGATGTCAGAGCACTACTGCTCCTTTCTGACATCAACTGCATGAAAGAAATAGCATGCTGATTATTAACAATATTAATATTTAATGTTATTTAATAATACTGATTAATTATTAATAACCACGCTGTAGGTTATCTAATACAGGGGCATTTTTTTATTGCTCTGGAACCATGTTTGCCAGTGAGATACACACTTTAAATGTTTATATACCTTCTAAAATTAATTCAGTTTATGACCTCTGTTGATCCTGACTCGGTGCCAGCTCTATTTGAGTTGGTGTCAGCAATATTGACGCTATATTTATCAAGACCTGAATGACAAGATCAGATGATCACGGCACTTTTAGGTAGCAATACTGATTGAGCTGGTTTAGAAGCAGGAAGCGTAGATGCAGGCTCAGCATTTCACTGCTCACCTTCAGTGTTCTGCTGCTGCTTAAAGCCTTCTGTGTTACAGCATCTTGCTGTCAAGGAGGCCCAGGGAGACACAGTCAGTCAGACAGGTTTCTGACTGATTACTGTTATTCACTTCCCCTGGCCCTTGGTGAAAATCACTGTATCATTTGCTATGGAGCTGGTTCTCAGGTGTAGACTGAATTTACACTCCAAGAGAGTTACTCCTGTCAACTGCACATCAGGTGGTAAAAGCTGCTTGGGCAGCGATAAGTCTCTTGTTACTAAAACGACTTAAGGGGTTAATAAATCTGGTAATAAAAGAAATCATAAATGAGAATAAACTCAGCTACTAAAAAAGATAGTCTTAAACTTGAAAAAGGTTTTGACTATTTAAATGTTTATTTCCTTGTATTGAATTCAAGGGGTGTCCAAACAACAGAAACAGGGCTAGTTAATGGCAAATAGTACTGAAGTTCAAAGGCCAGAATAACTAATCAGCAAATATTATGTCTAGAGATTATTTTTTTTCCTCTTTATTATTTGTAGTTGTTATCTCTGTGGTTTTATTGTTTTGAGAAATGAAATACATCAAGGTGATTCTTACTGGTATATGTTGTGTCCTGGTCTGGACTGGACAAAGTGCTCGTTGACCTTGAAGCGTGGAATGTTTTTGTCCCAAAGATAAGTTAGCATGTTTCTTTGCATACACATCAAGAGTACTGTAGGAAAGAGCTGCAACTCGTAAGAAATATGAAACACTGAATGAAGAACGAATATAGAGGCAACATAGTTGTTTAATGTGGACTTAAGCTAGTTAGCATGTTACAGCTCTCCTCTGCTAAACTTGCTGTTAGAAGAACCATTTAGAGAGCATTTGCTTAATGGTATGTTATGGAAACTGTGCCTGTAGATTCCAATTTTTTGGCTACACTGTGCTCTGGGTCAGAAGATGGGGTTTTATTGTAGTTGGGACTGAGTTGAAAGCATTTTGGAAATAGTGGGTACCTGATGCAGAAATTCTCTGCAGGTCTCTACGACAACAGTGTTACCTTCTTGGAACATTCTTCTTATTCTCTACAGTTTTAAGAATTAGTGGATTCTCTTTAGTCTCCGAACAAAGCCAGCAGAACTAATGCATGTAACAGCTGTGTCTATAACCACTCATTCTGCTTTAAATTTCGTTTTGAAGGGCACTTCCAAGCAAAAGTAAGTTGGTGGAGTCCAAACAGAATGTAAGCCAGGTGTGAAGGTGATATTTTAGTGACCTGCATAGCGTGCAGCATTGGAGTGCCGGTGTTTATGCATGCTTCAGCCCTGAAGATACCCATTTCTCACTCTGTTGGACCAAATACACTATCTTTAGCTTAGTAATGTGAGGAATTTTCCCCCTCTCATTCAGTTTGTACAAACAGCCAAGATTATCTGCTTCAGAAGGCACGCTTTTGTTTGTTGTATAACATACCTGTTCAGACTGAAGAGAGGTGAAATTTTGATGGGCTTGACCAAAGGTAATTTAGGGGCAAGTTTTACAGATGAAATTTTGTGGTTTGGTTTCACTGGGTTTGGATTTTACCTGGATGCTTTAAACTCACCCTCCCACAACTGCTCCCCCAGGTAATTTGTAGGACTCAGGCTTCAACATAGATACGTAATTCATGGAACATTTGCCAAAAGAGAGCTGTGAATAAAAGCAGCAAAGGATGCGGAAACCTAATCTGTAAAATCCACCTGGATTATGGTGAGCTGTTTACAGGATCTTTATGCTCCCTGAAAGTGGCATATAACAAGCAGATGTTAAATATTTCAATTCTTGTTATTTAACATGCATAATAGTAAAATCAGCAATAATTCATAGAAAGTAGATTAAACTTCAGAAAACAACCCATCAGGAAATCTACAAGGTAATGGGAAGTACGTTACCATGACTCCAAAATACTGACGGAGACATCACACAATGGGTGTAATGGAAAAGCCAGGCCCACACCAGAGACAGAAGATAGATGGGACCTGGGAGGATCTTCTTTCCCATTTATGATTCTAATTATCAAGCACATTGTGTGTTGCCCATGAGTAGGAAGCCAGTTAGACAAAGATGCAGCAGTTCTAGAAGGGCACACAGAGGAGGGAGTTGGAGCAGTGCCTTCTGCCCCTGGGAGAGATCTCTAGCTCTGCTGCCGTGGCTGAAATTCTTTAAAACACTTAAAATAATCGCCCCATAAGATGATTAAAAAGTCAGGAGAGTTTGGGGGGAAGGGGGGTGGTTAAGTAATCAAAGCTGTCAACTGGAAAGACATGGGTACCCCTCAAAGGAGGGAGGGTTTCAGTCAGGAGAACAGATTCATTTTTCAGATATAGGCAGCATGCGTTTAGTTGCTACGCTTTGTAAAACTTGCGTACAAGGACTAAATGCCAGGTGGATTTAGGGCAGGCAAGATCTTGTTAAACTAGCACCATTCACATTTAAGTGCAATTAGGAGAAAGCCGGAAATTTTTCTTAGTTGTAAGATAACTGTATTTTTAAATACACGGATAACGTAATTTCAATGTATTTCATGCATTCTCAATAGACGTATTTCATACACATTTTTAAATGTAAAAATCTTTTCCTAAGCAGGATGCAAGAGAAAATATTCAAGGTACCCAGGAGACAGTTGTCTTCTGGTGAAGTTTGACAGATGGGATTCTTATGCAAACTAAATCATTCTGCTACTGCATGTGTTGTTTACTACATGAGGAAAATTGAATTCATTGTCTCCTCTTGTGTTTCAGGTCGGCAGATTCCACCCTTAGATCCTCATGAAAATGGTAACAATGGAGCCATCAAACTTGGAAAGCAGACTTCACAGACGGGTAGGCGGTGCTGCTGACCCAACCTGATCTCTTTAGATTTACTTGAAAAACAGCACCATTTGCTTTTCTCACTGAGAAGGGACTTTGTGATCTCAATGACATGGCTCCTTATCTTGAAAGCAGTAATTTCAATACGTCCCATGAGCAGTAATGCAAGGACCAGAAGCAGAAAGCTTTACTTCAAAGGGATTTTGCAAAACCTAGTTGGAAAATCCTCTCTAATATCCTGTCAAAATTGCAAGTGTCAAAGTACTCCGATTCTCTGTTCAAACCAGTGACTTTTTTTTTTTTTTTTTAATAAAAAGATCCTTTTATATATAAAATTTAGATTTGCTGCAAAAACTTACCTTCTTACACTGCAGAGTGACTTGGCATGTTTTTAGAGTTTTCTTTGTAATAATAGGGTGAAAAAAACCCCCCATATAAGCCCTGAATTTTGGCTTACAGTTGCTCTGCCATCTTTCTAGCTGGACTTCGCTTCAGTATTTTTTTAAATCTGTAGCTTCATCTTGTACTTTCGGTAAACATTGGCAAGAAATTGACTGAATTTGCTAAGTAGAGCAAAAATGGATCCAAAGGATGAGCAAGTGCAGATTTTACAGGCTAAACGTTAACCTGTGTCAGGAGGTGCTGTGTATGTGGAAGAAGGAATTGTCATGAAAGAGACTGCTGGACCCCATGCAGTTCCAGTCTGCTCCAGATGCAGCCACTGTGCTTTGCCTATTTGATTCCCTTTCTAGGGCATGGGCTTTCTTAAACCCCAGCCTAATCTCCACTGCATACCAGGTTTCCTCCAGATCTGTGCCTCAGACTGAAGTTGTCTCTGCTCAAAGATGCCACATCTTTGGTTTCTAACAGAGGGTGCCACAGTGCCTCACTCCTCGCGGTCTCCCTGCTGCACTCCAAGCAGTCTTCACATTGGAAGAATGATATTTCTGTACAAAAACAGCTTAAGGGAGCACAATATAATTTGGGGTCAAAGGCTGGAATCTAATAAAACAAACCAAAATGTTTCTTTACAAATGCAATTCTGTGAATTTTTGGAGTAGGCTCTTCACTCGCATGGGGATGTGCTGTGGAAGATCCGCTGTGTGATACCTTTGGAGCTTGATGCACTTGAACGTGCAGTGTTGAAAAACAAAATCCAATAGGTGGTTATGAACCAGAAATAATGCAAAACTGTACGTGTTCTCCGCTTCCATCTTTTATGCACGTGTGTGACCGAGATGATAAAATCCAAATCTATCTTCAATTTCGTTGGAAGTCAGAACTAGAGTAAGAAATGCAGGCTACAGAACCAAAGCCCAGCCTGCATTCCACAGCATTCATTTGTTCTCTTAGGAGGAAAATTAACCTCCCTTTACTTCTGTTGGGGAACTTACAAAAAGCAAACAAAAGGGAAAAACAACTTTCCACAATAAATCACGAGCAGGCAGGCTAAAGCCGGGTTTCTGTGTTTATACATAAAGCCAGAGCTTATTGCTTGGTTGTGAGATTGCTTTGATAAAATGGCACTAATTATTAGGGCTTGAAGGAGAGCCAGATGAAATCAACGGGAATGTTTCTTTGTCTTTAGAGGGCTTGAAGCAGTTAGAGGTGGGAAATGTCCAACTTGATTTTATCTAAGAATCTAAACTGCATTGTTTTCTTACATATAATCCATTTCTTCTACGTTTTGGGCTCCTGAAAGCACTTGTACTTGAAAACAGGATAACACACAGACTCAGACAGCTACCATGAGAAAGGGTAAGCTTTCAGCTGTCACCTGTGCTGATAAATGACCTATGTCGCTGCTTCATTGCAGCAACTATTTCACAGATAATCTGGGGTTATGCAAGTGAAAATTCAGCTATCATCACTGTTGGTAGCTGGGGAAGGAAACAGCTCCTTTAGGGAACATTTTATACCATCCTAGTGTAAACAGGTCTCCCAGGGGTGCCTGCACTTTCACCTGGCTGTGGAGGAAGAATTTAACCTGGCCTTCAGCCCTAGAGAAATCTCAAGCTTATCAACATCACAGAATCATACAGTCTATGGGATCTGTGACCTAATGCTGCAAGAGATCTGATTCTTCCTAAATAAAACCCAGTAAAAGGCTAGATCTGTTACTGAGAAAACAAGGTGAGACCATATCCCATTTCTAAAGATGTCATAAGTTCGAGTTCAGCCTATAGTAGTTCTGCATAACTCATTTTTAAGCTTTCATAAATTTTTGTGGCTTAGTCTTCTTTTTAATGTGACATCTCAAAACTCATTAAACCCTGCTTGAGATGTCTGAAAGCTTTGTAAGACAATTCTGCAAGTACCTTATGTACTCTAGCTTATGCTGGGACTGGCAATCGATGCTGATCTGTATGGGATATTGTGCTGAACAACCAGCTCTCACAGCTGCCGTTGAGCTGTGTGTGAATCCAAACAGGTTTATGAGTTATATTTTAAGACAGGTTAAAATTGAAGGTTCTTGCAATGGATCTCTGGCAGATTATAAAATTCAAATGCTGGCTGAGTAGGCACAAAGATATTTCTGAATGCGGTTGGCCAAATCTAAATCACCTTACTCTGCTTTTAGTCAAGGAAAAGACTGAAATGGGTAAGGGTTCTGATTGTGGAAGTTCTTGAGATTTGGATTATGGTGAGCTTCAGTAGAGAAATCTGAAGTCACAAGAGAAAAAATAATAGGCCACTGAGCTGTGCAGAACAGCTAAGCTTTATTTGAAGACAGGGCTCAGCTTTGACAACAATGTTGCCTCTGCAGCTCTAACATGCCTCTTCAAATGGGGGGACAATTTGTTTAAAAATATCATCATTTTCAAATGTCAAATTGATGATTTTTGCTTCCTTTTGTTGCCTGTGTTGTTTGGAAAGTACCAACACTCTTCATAAATGGCCAGAATGACATACAGGAAAACCCCAGACTTGGCGTCAAAACTTTCAGCAGCAACTGGAATTCCTTTTGGTAGTTAATGTCTCGTGAAAAAGCTATATTACTGTACAGGAGCACTGATGATAATAACCCTGCAGTTCTAGGTTGGCCAGCTGGTGCTGGATTTGTCCAAGATTGGTTTTCTTCAGAGAACTGGCAGCAGGACTGAAGCACAGGCTGCACTACCAGGGGTGTTTGGTGGAGCCTGTTTGCACCATGACTCAAGACTGTGACTGTCCAGTTGTGGCTGACTTGCTTTTCTGGCTCGTCATGAACTAGTTTAAAAACAAGATTACGAAGGAACTAGTTTTCATATATGCTCTGCATATACGTGTGTGTATATAAGTACAGTTTTATATTGTTATGCTGACATGTAGTGTTTTTTCACTATGTCTGGTTGTCATATACTGCACATTGTATTCTGTAAGTACATTTTTTTGTTAATGATCATTTCACTTTTATGAACTTAAAGTGACAGATCAAAGGTAGCAAGAAGATGGAGATGCACATAGGTGCAGTTGTTGACTTGCCATTCTTATGCATGAAAATGGCATATTGCAGAAAAACTTCGTCTTGCAGACTGAGATCCAAAAAATGCCATTATTTTTCAAGAATTGGGACTCAAGTAATAAAGTGACACCCCATTAAGAAAAATCAGAAGGGAAAAAGAGTTGATTAATTTTGTTCATGGTACAGCAGGTCTCTCTAAAGTGCTGTAATGTAACATGGGGCTGTATCTATACCTAGAAAAGTTACCTGTCATCCCTTGTCTTCACTAATGCTTCATGGCATGTGGTAATAAGTGTGTAATAGATGCGCAAGCATTCTGACTATAATCAGACTTTTTCAGTACAGTGATGATATGTTTTACTATGCTACCATTAATTTTTTAAACCAGAGTCAGTTTAAAATCACCTCCTAAGTACTCTTCCTCTGTTTTGTTTATATAAGGGCTTTGACTGGGCTGGACCCAATCGCTTCACGTATGGGACGCTGCAATCTGTTAATATTTTACCTGCTGTTTTACATATTAATTGTATGATATCTAATAATATTTTTTGCCCTGAAATACAGGGGTTTTGTGTTTTATTTAACCTCCAATGATTAATGCTAATAAATGTTTTAAATACCTCTGATGCTGGGATGGCTCTGGTTTCAATAAAGCAGAACAAAATAGGTCCCATTTTTCATATCGTTGGCTTTTGGAAAATGGCTGTCTGCAGTCTGTGGATGGCTACGTGGGATTTAAATGCTACTTGAAGTGTGTGTGGCTGGCCTTTTAGCAGAAACTCAGTGCATTCCTGGGGGATCCTGCAAGGCAGGTGAACTTTAATAAACCAGGAAAAGATTATCTGGAAATCCCTTTGCTAAGTTGTTTGATTTATCCATTAGAAGAGAGGGAGCTGAGTGGCAGTATCAGCTTGGGAAGTTAAGATAGCAGCTGTCAGTAGAAAGTGAGTTTACCGTTACCACTTGCTTTGAATAGCAACCATGACTAGTACGGCTCGTATACACTCTTCTGTATGTGTGCTGGTTTTGGCTGGGATAGAGTTAAATTTCTTCATAGTAGCTAGTATAGGGCTATGTTTTGGGTTTGTGCTGGAAACAGTGATGATAACACAGGGATGTTTTCGTTGTTGCTGAGCAATGCTTACACAGAGCCAAGGCCTTTTCTGCTTGTCACACCACCCCCCCAGCGAGTAGGCTGGGGGTGCACAAGAAGCTGGGAGGGGACACAGACAGGACAGCTGAGCCCAACTGACCAAAGGGATGTTCCATACTTTATGACATCGTGCTCAGCATGTAAAGCCAGGGGAAGAAGGAAGAGGGGGGACATTCAAAGTGATGTTGTTATGTGCGATGGAGCCTTGCTTTCCGGGAGATGGCTGAACACCTGCCTGACCATGGGAAGTAGTGAATGAATTCCTCGGTTTGCTTTGCTTGCATACATGGCTTTCACTTTACCTGTTAAGCTGTCTTTATCTCAATCTTTTCCTCACTTACTCCTTTCTGATTCTCTCCCTTATTCCACTGGGGCAAAACGTGGCTGTGTGGGATTTAGCTGTCAGCTAGGGTTAAACCGTGACAGTATGCTTTTATTTTGGTGTTACATTTAATTTTTCCCCCCTACTTTATGTCCCTTAAACTTGTGTTTAGGAATTAAGAATTAACACTCCCTTAAGAAGTATGCAGTATTACATACCTCTTAGTGCTATTGTTTCAAGAGGTCTTTGAACTCACCAGTTTTTTGACTGTCTGGCTCATATTTTCAAAGTAGTTATCACAGCTATGAGAACTATGAATAAAGGGTTGGGGCTTGGTTTTTGTTTGGTTTGGGTTTTTCTGGGGGGGAGGTGGGGGAAGTGTGTTGTTTTATTTGGTTTGGTTTGGTTTTTTAAGGAAAACCAGGTTTTTGGAGTAAAGCTTTTCTACCACCGTGATAAATTCAATGCACACCAGTACACAAGAAGCACAGTAACTCAAATAACAGAACATCATTGCTCTATGTAAGGAGAAACCATCATTTTAAAAGGGATTACATAGGTTGTGAGTTTAGTAACTCCCTGAAGATACTGTTCCCTGCTTTAAAGCATTCATAATCACATTGAAATAATTATGTATCGTATCTCCAGCTATGTATAAACAACAATGATCCCAGGTACCTACCTGTAAACTGTAAAAGGTGATGTACTTAATTTAAGGAAAGCATAAGTAAGCCCCTTTTAACTATTACCAGTGTGTTGGAAAATCAGAAGTGAGTACTGTTTTTCCCTTCAGTACGGAAAGATTTGTGCCCCTTGATGGATTAGTCCTTGCACTGTCAATGGGATGTTTTACATGGCTTGGAAGCATGTTCTTGTAGTGCTTTAGGTTAGTTCACAGTTAATTTAGCAATGAGAGGGGAGCTGTACAGTTGGCTAGAAAATAAACCTCCTCTGCTTTCCTTCTAAAGATAGAGGTTTGTGTCTCAGGCTACTTAAGGAAAGGTATTTGACATTTTGGCCTTCAAAATCATCACGACTGCAGCTTCAGTCTTTCTGCAAAGAGCAGATCCTGCTGTGATTGCCAGAGCACTGTTCTGAAATCAGGACAGCAAGGCTGATGAAATCGTCTATCCACTTCATACCTCCACCCCCTCAGCTGATCTGCAAAAGTGTTCAGGCTACTACCAGGTTTGTGAAATCCCTCCCTTGCCTGAAAGGAAAACAGTTAAGATGAAAGTTATTACTTTTTTCCTCTCGATGTTGTTTCATGCAAGGCTACAGAGTAATGTTCTTAAAAGCATTAAAACACTCATGGGGGGACAGATTGGCTAAAAGTATTTGTACAAATGCCTCCGTTAATTGGTTACTCCCTGAGGACTTGGCATCAGTGATAGGATACATCCATGTAAAATGGGGTTCTTGATCAAAACTACGGGCCGCTTTTGATTGTATCTACTTTTTGTTTGATAGAAATGTTCTCTCACTGTCCAAAAGTAAGACTTTTCACTAGAAACTGTAAAATCAATGCCTGACTGCATTTAGCAGGTTGAGAAGGAATAAGTAATAGCACAATGGAGATTTTTTTATATATGAAAAATGTATTTCAGATGGGTTTCTTGTCTTTCGATTAAGAAGAGTGCTTACTGCAAAATGACTACTTCTGATACTACCAAATGGGTCTTGATGCACATTAGTTTGCATTATCACTTACCACTGCCGTGTATTCCATAGGAATATTAGGACAGGCTCATGATACTAGCATTCATAATCACTGTGTTTTGAATAGACACGGTGTAGAAGCGTTACTGGAGTTGTTTTGTAACAGTTGTGAAAACTTGAAGATAGGACACTGGCAGAACTTGAAGTGTAAGAGACCTGTACTAACTTGTATTTAGTATCACACCAGTTAAGTTGTTAATAAAATGTTCTTATTTAGTGCAGAAAGTCTAGCACAAGGAAGAGAATTTTGAGGTTTCTGGTTAAGTATCGAACATTTATCGGCTTGGAAAGGATTTCTTTTTTCTGGCTATGAAATTTCTCCAGCCAGAAATAATTTTTATCCCTGAAACTCCCTGAAGTTATTTTTTTCTTTTTTTCTTCAAACCAAACCAAACCAAACCAAACCACCAGCTTGCTTTGAGCAGTATTTACCTCGTTTTCCCCAAACCTCCCTGAAAGCCCGAGCTGTATCTTTCCCGTCATCTATCAAAAGTAGTTTGAGACACACCTTACTCGTGATGAAACACTCAACCTTTCTGATTGCCACACTCTGGGAATTTTAGAAAACAAAGATACATTTCTCCCGAAGTCCATTTAATGAACACTTATTTTACTCAGTCAGAGCCATTCCTTCTCCCTCCATGACAGTAAAATGCATGTTTAAAACCAAAAATACCTAACAACTAAATCCCTGTTCTCCTATAGCAAGTTGAGTACTCTGGGGAAATGATCTGTTACAGACTAAGAGAGAGACAATCCCTATGCTTCTGATTACATATTGACCAGTACCAATCAATAAGGAAGTCAGCATACATGTCTAAGAGATGCCCCTGAGGAAAATGAACACAGCGTTCCTTCCCCTTTGTCAATATAACATGACTTGGGGCACAAGCGATAGCACTGCTGTTACTGAGTTAAAATAAATAAAAAATGAGTAAAAGGATAATAAGATTTTCTTTGCTTGTTTAATAGGGTTGAAATGTAGGTTAAGCACCTTATAAAAGAAATCCCTGCTTCTTGTCATCTTCAAAGAATCTGGCTGCTTCGCTGACAAATATGTATTGGGAGTTTTCACAGAAGTTTAGCAAGAAAGAGAGTGGATGCAACCTGGATGACACAAGTGCATTTCAAAACACTCCCAATATTCTAGCTCTGCAAAAACTCAAGTCATCAGCAAACCTAGAATCACTACTAATATCCAAGTTATTGTCAGTGTTCATCACTCATCACATGGGACAATTTTGCACTGTAGATATTTACCAAAAAAACATAAAATGTGCAGTAGGAATCTAATAAAGAGTCCTCAGAAATGATGTTCGAAATAAAGACTTAAATTTTCTATGCTATTCCTTGAGACCATCAGGAAGCCAAATGAGAATTAAACAGCTTTCCTGGCACCATTCCCTTCAGAAATACCGCCTGTCCTCCAAGTTACACCTCGCTCTGTAGGTCATTCCTGGTTCTCAGGGAAAATTTGCTTTCAAGGTGGCAACCTGAACCGCCTGCTGGCACCTGACCAGCTCTCCTCCCATGGCACAGCCTTTAGCACTGAAATGGTTCTCCCATAGTCTCAGTAAGGAGGGACGGAAGTCTTATTTACTGCTGACGTTTCTAATGGAGGTGACTCAGTTTCTTGGCAGTTTTGACTACAAAGGAGGTTTTTGAGATACGCTGGAAATAAGAGCTCGTAATGATCTAGGAAAGGGCTCTCAACAGATAAAACTCATCTCATGACTGAGATACCAGAAAAGACAATGCTTTTTGCCCTTTTTATTCTCACCACAGCCTGGTTTATTTGTTTATTTTTCATGGGTTTAGGAGGTGAATTTCTGGAGGGGAAATAGGTTCCTTGGATTGAGAAAAAACACCAGAATGTTACATTGATTCCAAAATGCTGAAAAAGGAAAGTAATGTTTGGAATGAAAAAGAAGGGTCAAACAAAATGATGTCCTACCCTGGCAGGTACTCTTCATGGTGAGTTACAGCCCCATCGAGGTGACAGAGAAGGAACAAAAGCGATGCCTGAAATAGGAAATTTGAATGTGGTATAAAAAGGACATCACGTTACAAATGGTCAAAGGGTGCACATACATACATTTCATAGCACAGCACGTCAACACCATAGTTACTTGAAATCCCTAGGTAATAAGTAAGCATAAACACAAGATTAAGAGTGCATCAGGTGCCTAGACTCCTCCTGTACAAAAGGATACCGTATCTTTACCTGTGGGTATGCCTGAATTTACATAGTACAAAGTCCACTGAATAAAATATGATGGCCATTGATGGAGTCTATGACACACCAGTTACTGAGTTGGAGCCCTGGACAAAGGGCTTTTGCTAATACATTCCAGTGCACTTACACAGCCACCCTGCCTGCATGGTTTAGCTTTTCATGAAGCTTGATTCTGGCTGAATGATGTCTTGGAGTGATTGTGCACAAAAGGGGCAAATTGTTCCCAAGAAGCCTATGGAAGAAAGGATGAGGTGGAGATAAATGTATCCAAGTAGCTTTGCATTGACTGATTTTACCGCAGCATGTAGTATGTACTTAAGTACTTGCTGCTGGGAGTATAAAGGCTTTACAATAACACAACATCCATCACTGAAACATAAAATGGAGGGATTTTAATTTTATTTTTCCCGGGAGGAAATTGATGCCTTAAAAAATCCGCAAGACTTGAGTCACCAAGTCATCACTGTCAGTGGGCATGTCTTCCAGACACCTCACCTCATCTCGCTGCGAATCACGCACCAGTGAAAGATGCATACCACGGCAGAAAATTGCACCCTTCCTTGTGTGATGGACACAGTTAAAAAAATTACAGGGCCTGAAGCAACTACCAGATTAGAAGGAGAGCCTTCGCCTGAGAAGCCTGTTTCACATCACATCAGTGACAGCAAGGTGAGGATGTCTGGGGGCTATGGGTTTCAAAGCTCTGAGAAAGCAGTTACTTAGTTATTTGGCAAGATGACTCAGTCCATGTCTCTGGTAGTGCAGGAGAGCCTGAAGTTATTGAGGCTGCCTTCTGACAGGTCTGCTTTTGAAGAAAGCTAGCTTTTTTGGTGAAATGGTGCCAGAATTCCCATAAGAAGGCCTCATTCCTCTAAGATGATTGAGGAAAGACATAATCCCTGTCATTTTCAACCAGCATTGGAATTTTTCCTTCCATTTAGTGGGAGCTCCAAGCCATAACAAAATCTGAATGCTAGATAATTCCAATGTATATTTTAAGCCAGGTAGCCAAGGCAGGAAATTAGAGTTCAGGAACCCGTGATTTTCTTTTGGTATCTTCAGATCATGCTGGAAATGCAGGCAAGCCATGTTTCAAGCTAGATGGTCTATCTGATTTTATACACAACCATGTCATAAAAAGTGCATGGTGACATGCCAGAAAAATTCTCTTATCAAATTCTGCAGTCACCTGCAATATTAAATGGACCCATTAACTGTAACATCATAGTTGTCGTTTACCTACGTCCTTTGTACTCAGAGCTAATCTGTGGAGAGTGAGATTTTCACTGATTGCGACTGACTGTAAATTGTTATCCTTCTCACACCAAGGTAAATGCCTCCAATTTATGTATCCATCCCCTCTGGACAGAGGCCGGAGAAGATGTATTCTTCTACGCCACCCTTCTTTCAGACCACTGAATACTGGCAATTTTCAGTCAGGCCTTTGAGACCTTGAGGCCTGAGCTTGCCTTGGTGTATGTTGAATTACCTCCTCTGTCAGGCCTCCATTGCAACTCCATCACCTCCGTCAGGACTGGCCTCTGTATTGTCTCATACTGAGACTTCATGGGTGGCTTTGTGTGTTTCTAAATTTTCCTGGGAAGCAACTGCAAATATTTCATTCCCCTATGATATCATCTGGTATCTGCTGATGACACAATGAAGGGAAGTTTTGCATTTAATTAGCTACTCAACTTACACAAAGGAAACTGTAACCGTAAAACCTGCAAATGTGCAAGTCTGTTTAAGCTCATCTTGGGCAAATTCTGCAGTTCTGGTTTCTAGAAGAGTAGCCAGTAATCAATAGACATTGACCATTGGGATGACCATCGGGATGACCATCGGGATGAGCATCAGTGAATCACTTCTGCTTGCACGTTGAGGATGAATTCGTCCATCATATTCAGGCTGAAACAATTGAAAGTTGAGTCAGTCATAATGTGGTCAGAAGCCCTCCCATCCTGTCTAAGTCTTTTGTAATGAGCTGTTACTGAAGTTTGTTAAAATTGAGTCAGTGGCCCAAATGAGTCATTCGGAAACCTCTATCCAGTTCACTCTGTAAGAGACAAACATAAGATTTAAAACCTCACTTCACTTTTCAATAAAGAGGAAAAAAAGGTGAATAAGTACCAGGTGTGATGTCACTGGAATATATAAGCTTTCCCAAATGCATGCCAGTATTTAAGGAAGATAATTCTCAGATTTAAAATGTGACTTACTAATAATGTAATGATGTAGTTCCTTGTATTGCCATCCATCAAAGTTATCCGGATTAAGGCTCCCAAGATTTGCTGAAAATAATGTGCCAGACTTGGAAAATGAACTTAGAATGTGACAATTGCCTAAAGAGTGATCTTTTTACCTTATCCATCCCCAAGATTGAGCATCCAACATTTTAACTTAGTTGAAAGTTTTGTTACTGAGGTATAAGCCAAAATCTAACTCAACTGTTTCTGTTGCAATTGTATTGCCTCTGAATAGCTAACTAGAGCAAAATGCAACGATGTATTTTTTGCCTTTGATGTGAGTGAAACTGAATTCACCTGGGGACTATCTTCTGGATAAGAAAGAACAGTTTTTACTAAGCTACTTTGAAAAGCTGGCTTTTTTCTATTATAATACTGAAGGGATATGAAATTCTTTCCCTTTCACTGTATGTGTGAGAGAATGTTCATCAGTGAAAGCAAAACACATTTAAATCTTTAGTGTTGAATGCTCCCAAGAGTATGACAAATATTGGTAGAGATACTTTTGGAGTCATTCATATTCATTCTGAACAAATATTGGTGCACAGGAGAAATTTCAGATGACTGGCAAAAAGTGAATGTGGCACACTGTAAAGAATAAACGTAATGGGTTCAGATAATCACAAGCATTACACAGACCCTGGGCAAAATACTAATAAAGGCAAATATGGGAACCAAACAGGTAGTAGCTTATGTAATGTTAATCAATATATTTTTAATGGAAAATGGGTGTAGTCAAGGAACAAAGTGAGACTAAAATGCGGTTGCTTAAGTATTGACTTAATACACATGGATTACTTTAAGTCATTTGGTGAAGCCCTGCATGACAGTCCTGTAAAAAAGCCCCAGTACTATACAAAATCAATTTACCTGTACCAAGTGCTGTGTCAACCAATTAGCAGCTACATCAACATGTTTCTACTCTCTTCCAATGGGTTATTTAACGGCTTCAAAGGCTTCCAGATCACTGATGTCTGTATCAGTGATCTGGAAAAAACATAAACTCCTTGCTGACAACTTTGCAAATGACAACAAAATTGCTGCAAGGAACAAAGAGACTAGAATGACCTAAGAGTATTTAACATGGCGCTTCAGATCTTAAACATTAAGCCAGGTTTTAAAACCAGGATGAGTCTCAATGTGGAAGAGATACCACCCACTAAAATGCCCATGTTGGGACTCTCTGAAGCCTGTGGTGCTGGCCCAAAGAGGGAGGGTGGTGAATGAATAGAAACTACTCTGTGTTCCACTATATATTCCTATTTTCTTCATTTCTATTATTTGCCTTACTCAGGGAATGAAAACATGCAAGGAATGGCCAGGCACAGGAAAAAAAATAAATCACATGCCAGGTTTGCAGTGGCTGGCTCTTGTTTTCTGTTAAATTGCTGCTTATTTCTATTAAACTGCTTTTTCTCATACTAGGGACAAAGAAGGAGAAAAAACACCTGCCTCATTTCTGTATGCCTAACATATCATAGCTGTTCTATTCTGTTTCATTCCATTCTCTTCTGCTCTATTCCATTCTATTTGATTCCATTCCATTCCCTGCACTCACAATGAGTTGTGTAATCATGAGACCACTATTTACCTGAAATGCCAAAGGAATTTCAGCACCAAAAGCACCTTCAAAGACACAAATCAGAAAGATTATAGGTGGAAAGAGTATTTTATTTGTTTATAAAGAAAGTTATTTTATCTTAGCTTAGTTAGTTTAGCTCATTTAAGTCTAGTTTAGTTTAGATTATGTTTTCTTTTCCTCAATCTGTTTCAGAGCTGATGCTCACAAGAACCAACACGATGCACACGCGTAGCCAGCAGCAGGCTGACACATCCTTCAGTTTAGCTTGAAAAAACATCCCTTGCAGTCTAACAAAGGAAAGCCGGGACAGGAGTGGTGCTGAGGTGGTGCGAGAGCGGTGCAAGAACCCAGCCAGAATGGGCCTGACAAGGGGTGGTGCTCAGTGCTACAGAGGACAGCAGCAAGTCCCTGGGCCATGCTGGGGTCACCCTGGGAGTGCTGAACGCTGCCTCCCCCCCAGGATGCGGGGCACTAGGGCCACCTGCGTGGAGCACAAGCAGCTGCCTTTGGGCCACAAGATCCCAAAGGAGCCCCATCAAGGGGCTGTGCTTGGCTGTGAAGGAGGCAAAAAACCCCAGGGACTCTTGCTGGTCTACCCTGAGGGCAAAAAAGCCCTTCCCCTCCTAGCTGCAGGACACGAGGGGTCACCTTCGTGGTGCATGAGCACCAGGCGATAACCTAAAGCACCAGGACCAGAGGAGCCCTGACAAGTGGTCATGCCCAGTGCTGAGAGGAAGTTCTTTACCGTGAGGGTGGTGAGGCACTGGAATGGGTTGCCCAAGGAAGTTGTGAATGCTCCATCCCTGGCTGTGTTCAAGGCCAGGTTGGACAGAGCCTTGGGTGAGGGGTGAGATGGTTTAGTGTGAGGTGTCCTTGCCCATGGCAGGAGGGTTGGAACAAGACGATCTTAAGG
The DNA here is from genome assembly GCF_037157495.1 of Lathamus discolor. Classification (NCBI taxonomy): domain Eukaryota; kingdom Metazoa; phylum Chordata; class Aves; order Psittaciformes; family Psittacidae; genus Lathamus; species Lathamus discolor. The sequence goes on along the minus strand of NC_088885.1, from coordinate 107,056,385 downwards.
TCCTTTACAACCCTAACTGTTCTATGATTTGAAGGTGAAAGGAGAGGAAGTTTGCTAGCCCATCTGTATGCTAGCCAGCAGGAAGGCAGACACAGGAACAATGTGGATTAGGAGAAAGGAAGGCAAAAAAACCCCAACCAAACAGCAAAATAAGACATAAGTAGTTTGGGGGTGATGGAGTGGGAGCAGAATGGTCTCAATGAACTGAGAGTGTTTTCCGCTGCAAAGCAGAATTGAAGCGAGGAATGCTGTGGAATGAAACCAGTGACTGCACAATTAAAGTCTCTATTAAAAAGCATGCTCACAAAATTTTTACAAGCCTTTAACTATTTAACTATTTATGAATTTAACAGAGAAACATTTATTTAAGTTTTTATCTGCAACATGTAGGTAGTCACAGGACCAAAGTAGTGGCTGAATAGGTATGATTTCCTAAACTTCCCTGTTAGTGCTTGGTGCTCGGGGGAGGAAAATGGTGAATATTCATGGTTGTAGGTGGAGAGCCATGCAAAGGGTTGCAGTGCCCATACCATAGGTAGGCCCTGCTGAAGGGCAGAAGGGTCTGGGTTACCCACAGGGAGGGGGAGCACCAGGGAATTGTGCACAACTTAAAAGATAACTGGCCAATGGGTGCACATCGGTTGGGAGTGGAAAAGTCCCACATGGGGTAATCCATGTCAGAGCATCTTTTGCTACATGGGGCTTTCTGCAGCTTCAAAAATGCTGCCAGGTTTTCCAGCTTTGCCTCTGTAAAGCGTTCATACCTGTTTTAAGGTGACCCACCAAAATACCAAAACAAAGTCTGAAAGACAGGACTCTGTTTTTGTGCAATGTATCAACTGTGTATCACAATCTTACAGGTCCTCGTGGGTATCATTTGTACAATGAACTATAAATAATTCAGTATTCGACAGTCAAAGATTCCATCAATAATATTATGCAGACTTTTTTCTTTTTTTCTTACCCAGATGCAAAGTAACTGGATCATAACTGGATCAAAACTGATCTCTCAGGTAGAATGTTCAAGCTTGTGTGCAGACACAGAACATATCTGCAACAAGCAAACCAGAGTGGGGAGATGATTCTAGAAACCTTGTGTCTTTACTCCTAGAGATAATGAATTAATCAAGAGCAAAGATCTTTCATGTATTAGCCCCACATTAGTAACCTTAGCTTCTTGCATCTGTTAGAGGAGGGTTTTGAGCTCTTGCCTGTTTCCTGCCACAAGACAAGGGTAACAAAGAATTTCCAGGAGATGCACACAACTCACAAAAGCAGAGCAGCTCTGGATGCCCACAGGAGGTGTTATTCTGCAAATCTGCAAAATCTTAACTTTATGCATATTGGTATTCCTCTGGATTGCATAAACGTGCAATTGCAGAGGCAGAGCTTCAGCTGGCATAAGTGCTTGTGATCTAATTGATCTTTCAGAGTGGAGGAAAAGCTTTATGTTATTTGGTAATAGACTATGGGGGAATGGATATTTCATCAGTCACTATGCAACCGACTGAATGCACTGCCAGTTTGAATTTCTCCATGTCTCCCCTTCTTCTGCTTTGCCCATTTTCAGACTCTTGGCTAATTTGGTCTTTCAGCAGAGACAAACATTTCTTTCTCACGTCCGCGATACCTATTTATTTTTAAAGTGTTGTTAACATAGTTTTCACTGTCTCTTTCTGTCTGGCCCTGCTTAATTGATGTAAAAAATAGCTGTCTGACATGTTCTTCCTTGAGAAAAGTTGCTAATTTTCCCTCCGAGATCTTTTCCTTGTGTTTGTATTCAGTCAATTCTACTCAATTTTGTAAGAAAAATCTAGCACTGCTTCTTCGGTGTATGTTTACTTTCTCCTGGAGCCATTGCAAACTAATGTACCCTGGGAAAAGGAGTTGGATTCTTCTCATTTGCAAATACCATTAACAGAATTGTGGACCAAATTCCATGCACAGCTCCAAATTACACACTCAATTAGGGCCTGATCCAATGCTTATTCAAGTAACTGGAAAAATTCCCCCTGATTTTAATGGACTCTAGCTCAGACCTTGGGGAATGGGCATTTCCACTGTGGATGATAAGTTTGAGCATGGTGGAATTTACACAGTGATAGACTCATAGGGTTGGAAAGGACTTCAGAGGTCACATCTCAAGGCAGGATCAGCTAAATTTATATGCCCCAACAGATGTCTAACCTGTTCTTAAAGGTCAGTGACTGGGACTCCCTGGATTGTGCTTTCAGGCCATCTCTTTTATTAATTATCCTTACTCATAAAAAGTTCTTCATATCTGCTCTAAATCAGTTCTTGCTTTGATCTACACCCATCACTTCCTGTCCTATTCCAAGTAAATGAGAGCAGACTATTTTCTTTCTCTTTGCAATAGCTTTTAATGTATTTGAAGACCGAACATGTGAGTCAGTCTTGTCTTCCTGAGGCTAAACAACCTCGGTATTTCAATCTGTTCTCATATTTTAATCTGTTTTCTGGATCTTAGTCATTACAGGTCCTCTCTTTTGGACTCCCTTCAATTATTGCACATCTTTCCTGAAGGATAGTGCCCAAAACTGGATGTAGCATTTCAGTGTGGGTCTTCTCTGTGCTTAGTAGAGGGAAAGCACTTCATGTCTCATGCACAGTCTCAGTACGATGCTTGCCTTTCATACATCGACATGACATTATTTGCTCCTATTTACCTTGTGACCCCTTAGAACTGAACATAGGCATAATTTAACAATACAATTGGAGGGCTTCCTGGGACTGCTCAGGAGATGCTGAGGGCAAAATTAGTATTGCAGAGCTGCTATGTGTATTAACAAAGCAAATGAAAGGGGAGATTTGAATACCTGTTGCCAGATAAATTCTCCAAACTGAGATTGAGAAAGACCATGATGCTGCTTGCTAGAATATCAGATTGGGAAAGAGCTGCAATGACCACAGGGCACCATCATATTGGTTCTGCAGAATTACTTCTCAGGCTAAGACTGTAATTTAAGACAGTTTTTCTCCTCTGGAGGTAAGCTTCAACTACGTACTTATGTTTGTACACTTACTCATGCATATTTGATTTTGGGCTACTTTTTAGGAGTGTGTGCATTTTTACAAATGCAACATCAGGAAACAATAACCAATATACACACATTTCATATTTTGTATATTGAATTGCCTCATTACATCCCTCACAAATATACATGAACTGTACAAATCAATTCTTGAAAACAGTATTCAAAAATCCATTTCCTTAATAACTTTGCCCTTTATCAAAGGATTAATGGCTTAGCACATATGAAATTGGCCAAGGAACCATTCAGTTCTTCAAATGCTCCTTTAAACAAAAAGCTGACATTTTTGATCTCATTAGATGTCAAAAAGATGACATTTTTTTCTTGTTCCTACAAAAGTTAATGGTCTAGGGCATTTCTGTGTTCAGAACAAAATTGGGTCCAAAACAGGAAAAGCACATCAAATCTTATGCTATTGCTATTTATGACAATCCCATTATGTGTTATTGGCTTCTTTCTACTTGAATATTCAACATGCGTTGTATGTTTTTATAATAATGTCAGTGGGCAAAGAAATACAGTGTAGCTGAACAAACTTGAAGATATTTCAACTCAGATCTACTTTTCCAATCTGTGGCAACATTTGAATAATGCCATAAATATTTAATAATAGTGTGGACTGCAATTTTGCCTTTGATTTACAATATAACAAGTGGGCCTGAAATTATATATATAACTCATTAGCAGGCAAGTAAATGATGACTAGAGCCTGCTGTATGAGCTATTCTGTATTTCAGAATAAGCACCAAAAGGCCAGGTATTTCTTTAAAGAGAAATTAAAACATACTCTTACCTTTATAACTTTGCATTTTACAATATTCACCGACTTAGCAGTGCAGAATGCATGAGATACTTCACTGCATGAGATCTAGAATTTTTGCATTAACATGACAAGTAACGCAGCACTTAGTTGCTTTTTCTGACAGTCTTAATAATAGCAAGAAGTTGCAAAGAAGGTCATGATATTGTTTCACTGCAAAACATTTTCAAGTTCAGAATTGGTGAGACTGAATAAACTACCTGCAAAATATACTGTGGAAAACACTATTATGAAACTGAATCTATTCTGTTACTTCTCAGGTATAGAGGGAACTTATTTAATATATAATAGCAAACAGTTTTGAAAAACGTCAAACCATCTCCAACTGAGATACTATAACATGATACTGAATTCACAATGTGAAAAACATGAAGATCTACAAACTAGACAAAAGCTGACCTCAGATAAAGTAAATGTCATCCTTTTGCAAGTAGTGATAAATACACTAAAGACACTTCTGGAATGACATCATGATCTCACCAAAATCAGTCAGATGAGTTCTACTGACTGCAATAGATCCAAGATTTCATTCCTGAACTGTGCTATGAGGTGTTAAAATAAAATGAATCAGATGTTGGAGAAGTCTGCCAGATACTGCTGATCAACAGCACAGGTGTTGTTTAATATAAAAAATGCCATCAATCTGGATTAAATAAAAGTATTAGATCAGAAATGATACTAAACACAACAAAACAGATGAATGCATTATTAAGGTTCTCAATGTGTTCAAACAACAACAAAGCCTACATTAAAAAACCACGTTCGTACATAATTACCATTAAGCCACCCACTCAGTGTTTTATGTTTTTTGCCATTACTATAACACAAAATGAGCAGATTGAAGCTGCACAGGCAAGAACTGAGCTGGGCTGTGGAGAGAGGCTGTGAGATCTGTCCTTGGAAGTTTTCATAACCCCACAGGCCAAAGCCCTGAGTGATGTGGCCTGAATTCAGCTTCGACCCTGCTTTGAGTTGGAAATTGAACTACGGCTCTCCTGGGGTCCCCTCCAGCCTCAGTGATGCTGTGATACTCCCTCTGTGAGCTGCAGCTTGAGGCTGTGCCCTACCCTTCATTCACTGCCTCTCCATATGCTGGTGATAAGGATTAACCCGGTCCTTCCCCAACCAGTGCACATCCCCTTATGTCAGTTATGTCTATTGCACAACTGTGTTAAACAAGACTTGGTAAGACCTGTTGCATTAAGGAGAGATCTTAATTTCTGGTTCCCCTCAGATTTTCTTATACAAGGTGATACAAGAATTACAAATCAAAGGTATTTCTGTCTTCTAAATCTGCATAGAGGAAGCATCTCTTAAATCTTTAGTACTCTTTACTGTTACTTTTTAACCCTATTAAAAGAAGAAAAGACAGAACCTTTTGTGGCATTTAGTATTTTGCACCAGTTCCCCATGTCTTGATTCTTTGCAAGCCAAGACCTGGTTCTTCTGGTACGTAATCACCAGGTAATTCTGGAGCTGAATTACCATATCTGAGAAGTGTACACCATGGCTTGATCTTCAGCGGATTCATGAACAGAGATGGAGAATGGAGGTAATAGAGTAAGGGTCCACTTTAACAGAAGAAGAAAAAAAATATACACTAGGGCAGGAGAAACCCCTCTATCTTCTAGTTTATCTTCTGCATCTGAAGAGCAAGAATGCATAAAGAGTGGAACATAGGTTTTGCTAACAAAGCCCAGCAGACCACCAGACAATGACTTTAAATATTGCAATGTAAATAAAGGATGTAATTTAAGATGCTGTTTTATACATATCATAAAATAAGTCTGTAGAGGCAAACTGCAGCCAGAGTAATTGCAGACCTCTAGTGACATTTGTACATATACACCATAAAATTCCACCTATTGAAGCCAATTTCAATCAAGTAAAACTGCTCTGAAGTACTTTCCTATAGCACTTCTTACTTATTTCTTCAGTCAGCACTGGTATTAAAAGTCACATGGTTATTTGCTGTTGGCAAGAGAAGCATGAAGAAAAGTGCTGAAGTAGGCAGGTGTGATGGTGGCAGGCATCTGGAAAGGCAGGCAGCTGAAATGGAGAGTGAAGGCACTGCTGGAGCCAAGGCAGAGCCTGACTATAAATTACCCAGAGGGTCTCCCCTGCTAAATGGACTCAAAACCCTTCCTTCATGGTGGGGGCTGAGACAGAGGCATTCACCAAAGTATGTGATCCACACATGATGAGCTGATTTTGAAGGTAAAACACTTAAGTCATTTCAATGTATTTATTATCAGGAGGTATTTTTCAAATGGGTTATTGTATACCCATATATACATTTTCTTGGCATACCTACACCAGATTGCAAGAGAGAAAAAATAAGTGTGTTAATCCTTCCGACTTCATGTCCATTATCTGTACTACAACCTTGGATGAGTACAAACTTATATACGTTACAATCAGAGTCTTCAGAGTACATTTAGGACACAGGAGTCATCAAGGTTCAGATGGTTTGGCTGTCTGTTTCTTCTTGTTTGTTACTGCTGTATTTGAATACCCTAAGATGCACCATCTGCTTGAAAGGATTGCTTTAATGAAAAGGCCTATGGTGAAAACATGAGTCTGACAAAATGTGCAAGTGAGAAGGATGGCAAATACCCCATGCTTCTGCCTATTAATAAATAATGACTCTAACTTCTCACTCAAGTTTTGCAAGAGCTCAATCTCCCTCAGCATTGACTCTGTTAACATTTCTAACGCTTCACCTAACAAAAACTTTCCTGTTTGAGGAGAGTTTCTGGCCATTTTCCAGGCCTTTCTGAGAGCCTGGCCCATCCACCTCAGTGCCTGGGTGCTGCCTGGCAGGACGACAGAGGTACCTTTAGGCAAGGCCACAGCCATCCGGGTGCAGGTACCTAACAGCAGCCAAGAGCTGACTCAACACCTCAAGCCTGAACCCAAGACAGAGACCAGTGGCCATGGTGAGCTTAAGACTATTTGCCCAATCTGCCCCTTTCCCAAGTGTCCCTCAGGGACCCATCACCTGAGCTCGTACTCCCTCCTGCAGCTTTGAGGGAAGAACATCCCCCCCAAGCCCCATGAGGCCCGACGGAGGAGCGTCCGCCTTGGCGCCGCTCAAAGACTACAGCTCCCGGCAGGCCCCGCGCCCTGCCGCGCGGCACGCCGGGAGCGGTAGTTCTCCCAGCGGCGCCGCAGGCCCCCAGCGCGCAGAGCCGGCGGCGCTTTTCCCCTCCCGGCTGTTCGCCGCGCAGGCGTGCTGCTCCCGCCGCCTCGCCCGGGCTGTGTGTGTGCCCGAAGCGGGCAGGGTGCCGGTTCTGCCGGCGGCTCGCTCGCAGGGCCAGGCCGCAGGGTCCCGTTCCGACCGCCGGCGCGGGAGCGGAAAAGGGGGGGTGGAGAGGGGTGAGAACAGAGGGAGCCGCTGGGCGCATGCGCGCAGAGGTGCCCCGCCGCCCTCGTGCCCGCCGAGGGGTGGTGTTGCCGGCCGGCCGTTGAGCCAGTCACGCGGGCAGGGCGGCGAGCGGGGCTCGCGGCGGCGGGAGCGCGCACCGCGGCAGCGCCCGCCCGCAGTCGCGCCGAGATCCTGCCCGCCGCGAGGGAGCGGCGCCGCCGCCGGCCGGCCTCCCCCTCCCGCCCCTCCTCCTCCTCCTCCTCCTCTTCATCCCTCCCCCCACTCCTCCTCCCGCCGGAGCGAGCGAGCGAGATGGCGGCCGCCGGGTCGCTGGCGAAGCACGAGCAGATCCTGGTGCTCGATCCGCCCACCGACCTCAAATTCAAAGGTGAGGGGGAGTTCGGCGCGGGGAGGGGGCAGCGGAACGGCCTGGCCCAGCCCAGCCCGGCGGGGTGTCCCCTTTCGCCTCGGCGCCGGGCCGCCTACAGGCTCCGCGTTCCCTCCCCGCGGCAGCGATGCCGGGCCCCGACCGCTCGGGTCCGTCGGGTTGGGGGGGGGGCGCCGCCGAGCCGGTGAACGGGCTCGGCCGCCGCCATCTTGGAATCCCGTGGGGACTCGAGAGCGTGTCCGCGGGCCCGCCCGCCGCTCGCTCTGCCGGGCGCGGCGCTCGGGGGCCGGCCGCCCCCTTCCGGCCCCAGTCGCTGCGCCAGTCCGCGCCCTGCCTCGGTGTGTCCCCCCGCATGCCGGGCAGCGCTCCGCCCGGGGGGCCTGGCCATGGAGTAGCGGGGTCCGGGGAGGGCGAATTGCTCTCATGCCATTTCTGTGTCCGCGAGGGTCTACGTGGCCACCGGGCCCTCTCCGTGAGGTGTCCCTGTGGTTGTAGTGGATCGGAGAGGCCCCGGGGCGGGCGGCTGGAGCCTTGCCGCCGTGCCAGGGAGCGGGGTGTGTGTGGGTGAAACGCGATTCACGGGACGACCCGCGCGTCTGGTGTTACCCCCTCCGCGCCCTGCGGGCCGGCTGCTGGCGCTGGTCAGAGCCCGGCCCTGCCCTGCCCCGCCAGTGTCACCGCCGGTGCTGCTGCGGTTTTGCACCATCACTGCAGGGTGTGCGAGTAGCCGGTGTGCAGGCGCTCGCACCCTCTCCCCGGTGCAGCGTGGCCCCCTGGCCTAGTAAATGGCTCCCCGCCCTTTTCCCCAAGTTGTCATGTTTCGGACAGGTTCTCGGTACTTAAACAGCCACCTCACTCCTCTCTTCGGAACGAGAGAAAGGAATGTGTGCATTTCGGAAGTTTCTTTGTGTTTAGTATTGCGTGGTGAGCGCAGAACTGTGACTGGCATAGCATGTTTCTATAAACATAGGTCCCAGTTAGTGCGGTTATCATGTGGGGCTTTTTCTCTGCTAATAAAATAGATAGTTGTGAAAAGGAAGGTTCTTCCAAAGATGGGTGATTCTTGAAAGGTAAGGACATAAAAGCATTCTAGAATAAGTAGCTTTCAGTACTATGCTGTGATTATATTTTATACACATAGGGGCATTAATAAAAATCTAATGTTTCAGATTTAGAATCTGCAGTATTAGATTATTTTTTTAAGGTGTTAATGTTACCTGAATTTAGCAGCACGGGTACTTACACCTAATCCTATAAATGTTTCCATTTTATTCTGTTTCTTTTTTAATTAGATTTATCTTTCATTGTTTTAGACGAACAGAGTGGAATTTATGATGGTGTAAAAAAATCTTTAAATGGACAACTACAACAAATTAAAGTTTATGTTAGAGAAGAACACTGTTCTCCCAAAATACCTGTGGCTTGTCTGATTCTTAGGCAGTCTTTTAACAAACTACTTGCTTCATTAATCTATCAAATCAGATAAAGCCTGAAATCTGTCTGTTCACACATACAAATTTCTTGATAGCTTCAGTTTTTAAATTTTTAAATTGCACATTCATAGAGGAATTGCACATTTATAGAGGAATTTATCTTTTCCGCTTCTGTTTTGTGTTTTAAAATGCTGCCAAGTCTGGCTGCACTCCGATTGCAATACACTGTGTTCTTAATGCAAGGGCAGGTTGGAGGAAAATGGAAATTTTAAATTAAAAAGCTACTATGTCTAATTCAAAGCTTTCAAATGTTGAACTGTCTTAAGCTGGAAGCCGTACTTACGTGAAACAGAGTGATGATACAGGGAATATAGAATAAATACTAGATTAGAAATTCAGTATGAAGCCATTGTCAGTCAGTGATCTTTATTGTGCTGTTTATGTACTTAAATAACGAAATGTGTATTCTTTAGGCATAAATTTTGGTTTCGGGCTAATGCATGTATTAGCAAAATTCCTATCGAGCAGACTGAACGAAACTCTGAAACATAATGAGGCTGCAGTCTTTACTATTCCATAGAAAGCATTCTCCATTACTATATTATTACAGTAATATACTATAGAAAGAGCTGTCTATTGGGAGAGGATGGAGTGCACTCTCAATAAATACTTTCTAACTGCTTATTATTCTGAGGTATTTAAAAAGGTTTGTGGGCCACAAGCTAATTCAGTTCTAAAATACTGCATTGAAGAATACAGTATTGGCAGGGGGGGATTCTGAGTGTTATCCTTTAGAAAATAATTGGTTAGTAAGAGAATGTATTACTCAGAATAAGTGTAATCTAGTGTAGAAAAAAGTGTTGTTTTTTTTTTTTTAGTGCGGCTGATTGTTCAGAGTTTTTTTTTATTGGGATAGTGTCATGCTGCTGATGTACATATAACAGAGATCCAGTTTTGAGTCTAATTATCTAAATGGAACAAGTAGTTTTGTTGGTTTTCTTGCCTCAGGATTTGCTGACCTTGAGGATAAAAGAGACAGTAAAATGTATTGGTATGACTCCGTGTAAATAATTCCTTAAGTTAAAAAGTATATAGGACTTCTCTTAAGGAGCTGTTAACAAGGCTTTAAATTCATCATTGCTTGGTGTAACTTTTTCTTTCTCTTTCTTTTTTTCTTTTTTTAAATTTACTTCACTTGATTAGCAAAACCAAGGTCTGTAATACATTTATTCTGAATTTTATTCCATTTCAGGGGGAAGTCTAAAGAACATGTCCCATGGTGGCTAACACATTACACATTTCCCTTGGTGACCAAAAGATTAGAATCCTGTTTATATAGTACTTTGTATTCCTTGAAATTTCAGTCATTAATGATATTCTGGGTTATGGTTAATTCCCTCTCCTTTCATGATAACTAGATTTCTTTGGATTCTGGAACCATCAGGAATACCTAAGGAAAATGGCAAAACAAATAAGTACTTTTCAGAGTATTGTGCAAATACAAGGGGGAAAATCATACTTTAAAGTGATGCAACTAAGAGGCAGTTGAAATGCTGTGTAATACTGGTTTCAGAGACTCAGTACGGAGCATTGAGAATTTGCTTCGTGGTACTTGCATCCAGGTCTTCAGCCATATTACTCCTGTGTAGATTAGCTTTCTTCTGTATTTTAGTCTAATGTATTTTGTTGAGCTTCAAGAATCTGAAGTTTGGGTTTGTTTAGGACTGGATAGGAAGAATGGAAACATGAGGCACTTAAACTAACATCTGCTTCTTACTGGGGTCTTTTTCATGTGACTCATGCATGTCATCATTGGTTGTAGCTCTAGTTTAGTGAAGATTATGGTAATCTGGAACTGGTGGATTGGGAGTAAACGTGTTTTTTTTATTTTTTAAGCAGTTTGTAGTTTAATAGCAGCACTTGAAGTTTTCAGTTCAAAGATTTCTAGCATTTTTATGGAAACAAAGTCTCCCTTAAGAAGCCAGTTTTGCAGTTCTAAGTAACAGTAGCAATTTAAATTGGTCTTGGATGATGGTCCTTTTTAAAAAAACCCTTCACCAAATCTTTCAGTCAGACATGGTTCTGCAACACCTAATTGAAAATCTACTCTAGTTGATTTGATGAGCCTTGGAAGATTAGTAGACAGTGTTCAGAATTTGAATTTCATGTGATTCACAGATGTCTGACTAGCAATATAAAAATGTATGAATATCCTAAATTGATATCCGTTACTGAAGTTCATACTTACAAGTTTGTGAAATCCAGTTCTGTTACCTTTGTAAACATCACAAAATAATGAGGCACTACCTCAAGGCTAGAAATAAGTCAGTAAGCAAGCAGACTGAAGTCCACTTTTGAGCATGTCTGTGTGCAATAAATTTTCCCTTTGATGATTTGAGTTACTGGGAGAGATCAGTGTAACAGATGATGTTCAACTTCTGATTATTAATCTGATTCATAATATAGGATTTTTAGTGTACGAAACCACCTATCAGATGGTATATGTTCAAATGACTCTTTCCAGGTGAGATAGAGAGCACTTAAGTATGGCTCATTCTGAAATCCATTTTTTGATGACCTATTAAATAATACAAGAATATTGCTATAGATTTTGTAATCACTATACTGCTGTTGGTAACATTGAAAGCCACAGGCTATGTATTGCTGCAAGTCGAGAAGGTGGAATTTAAAGGTAAAAATAGCTCAATGTTAAATGCATCCCCTGCCCTCAAGGTCTGTTGCCAGAGTTGGCACAGAATATCTTTTAGTGTAGGAAGGATTTATGGTTTGTTACCTTATTTGTGTGTAAGTCTTGCTTATTTCAAATTTTATGCCTGTTTTCACCTTATTCAAAGTACCAGCAAATTTGTGATGTCCCAGATTTCTATTAAAAAAAAAAAAAAAAAAACAATAAAAAGGCAATTGAGATGTCAGTTTTCTGGTATCTTTGTTCAAGAACATTTTTGAAACTAAACAATGGGAGTGCAGAGGGGAAAAACTGGTTATGATTACTAACACAGTTGTGGCTTCTTGATACTTAGAAATGATTCCATTGAAGTTAATGTTTTTGCTGGCTGAGTATTGTGTAATGACAAAGATTGACCATCCCATACAGTGACTCAGTATTCAACAAGTAGTCATTGACTTTTTTTGGACCAAGAGGAATTCCTGAAATTGTTTATTCTTGCTGAATATATCTGTACTTCTATCAACTGTTTTCTTGCTCAAATGTAATATTACTATTTTCTTATGATAGTTATTAATGAAAATTAAAACAATTATTAGTGGGAATGTGTTGAGGAAAAGAAAGGAAGGGAATGTTTTTTACCATGTGTTGCTTCTGAGATGGTATGTTAATACATATGTCTCTATCAAGGTGTTAGACTGCATTTAAAACTGACAAATAAATGGCAGTTACGTTTGTCCGTGAAGTCAGGCATGTTATAGGTGTTAAATTATATTTTTGGAGATCTGGTTTGCCATTTGTTTTAAGATTCAGTAATGGGAGGTCTTCCTGTGATGACATGGGAGGTCTTCCTGTGATGACAGAAGTATACAGCAGTGAAGATTTGGAAGTTTTTCCCTTTACCTGCAATTTGTAGGACTCTGTTTCACTTAATATTGCATCTTCACTAAACAGAGAAACACTAGCCAAACCTCGCTGTCTTGTACTCATAGTGTAGTAATTTATTATAAAAGCTTCACTTTTGCATTGTAAGTAGCATAGTGCCTACTCATTGTGCTGGTTGATAATATAAGCAAGAGTTCTAGATCACTGTAATACATCAATGTTAATATTGTAAAAAAACCTCTACTATACATGAACATTGTGCCATTGTTCAAGGCCAAGTCAAGAAGTAGAAACTTACCACAGGTGCTGTTTTATGCGTCAGTTAATAGGTCTGAACATTTAGTGTACTGTCCTTTGTGGCATTATAAATTGTTCCTGTTCTGGCTTCACTGTGGTTTGTGAATGTGTTTTACTTTCTGACCAACATTGTCTTTAGGAGATGTTTGTTAACCAGGTCTTTGTGGCCATCAGTCATTAAAGGGTTATTACATGCTCAGCTTACAAGCCATAAATTCAAGTTGGAAAAGGCTGCTGGGGAGAACTTGCTGTGTGTAAAATGGAAAAAAACCCAAATAATCACTGACTAATTAGATAAGTATTACATTTTTCAGCGTGAAAATGGTCAAATGTCAAGGTTTTTATTGCTAGATGAGCCAGGTAAGTGTGTATAAGCTAATTTCTTTAAAACAAAACAAAAAACAAACCGAAACCCCAAAAAAGCAAAATGACCAAGATAATTTCTGGCATTGAATTGTTGAAAATAAAAATGCAGAAACACAAATTAGAACTTTAGAAACTTTATCTTCCTTCAGGTAGTTAAGACTTTATCTGGTGCGTAGTGATATTGGCCTCTAGCTTCTCTTGCCTTTTAGTGTGTTTTATTTTTTTTTTTTTTTTTTATTGCATACAGTTAATTTCATTGCATTGTAAATTATTTGGCAGTGTAGATGTCATATTTCATTTTATGGTTTGAAAGTATTTAGAAATACATGGTTATGTAAATTAAATATTTTCAGTTTATTTCTAGATGAACAAGATCTTGAGAGTTAAGATAGGTTGGAATATATTATCCTGGTGTAGGACTTCAGGTGTTTTGTTCTTGATAACATGAATAAGAAAAGCAATCGTTTGCCTGAATTTAAAAAAGATAGTCACATCAGAATTTTTCCCTCTTGTGTTTCTAAAAATGAGGTCTCGCTTGGAGTAGTTCTTAATTTGATACTTCAGTGCTTGAATAGGTCTGACCTTGACAGTATGCAAAGCCTTAGAGGAAAGAATAATTAAAGACATAGAGATAAATGGAAAGTGGAATAAAATGCAGTGTGAGTGTCCTGGGTACTATGTGCCAGTCTGATCTGAGTCCTCCTTCTCTGTGTCTCCTTTTTTCCTCTCTTATGTGTATCTCCCCCAAACAAAAATGGATCTTACCACTGGATTTTATTACATTATTTCATCGAATCATTGATCGGTTTCGGTTGGAAGGGACCTTTAAATTGTCCAAATCCCTTCCTATTGGCAGGGACGTGTTTCGCTAGACTAAGTTCTCAAAGCCCTGTCCAGCCTGCTTCCAGAGATGGGCATTCATAGCTTCTCTGGGCAACCTGTTCCAGTGCCTCAGCACCCTTACTGTAATTTTTTTTTTCCCTTATGTCCAGTCCAAACCTTCCCTCTTTTCAATTTAAATTCTGTTGTCCCTTGTCCTGTCACTGCAAACCCTGATAAAAGAGTCTTTTTCCATCATTCTCTGAAGCCCACTTTATGTATTGAAAGGCCATAATAAGATCTCCCAGGAGACTTCTCAAGGCTGAACAACCCCAGCTGTCTTAGACTGTCTTTACAGAAGAGGTGCTCCAGCCCTCTGATTGTTTTTGTGGCTCTCCTCTGTACCCTAGTCTAACAGTTCCAGGTCTGTCTTGGACTGGATGCAGTACTCCAGGGGTAGAGGAGAGCAGGAGAGAACAGAGTAGAGATGGGTACAGTCACCTCCCTTGACCTGCTGGCCCTGCTTCTGTTTATGCAGCCCAGAGTAGGATTGGCTTTCTGGGCTGCAAATGCACATTGCCAGGTCTTACTCAATTTTTCATCCTCTGCTATCCCCCAGTCCATCTCCAGAGGGCTGCTCTTAATCTGTTCATCCCCCAGTCTGTATTTACGTTGTAGATTGCCCCAGCCCAGGTGCAGGACCTTGCACTTGGCCTTATTGAACTTCATGAGGGTGATTCACATGGACCTATCTCTCAAGTCTATCAGGGTCCCTCTGGATGGCATTTCTTCCCTCAAGCAAATCAACATCACGACTGATCTTGTTGTTATCTGCAAACTTACTGAGGTTGCACTCAATCCCACTATGTCATTGATGAAGGTGTGGAATAGTATTGGTCCCAATATGGGTCCCTGAGGGACCTCCCTGAAAATTGTGCGTTTGATGTGTGCTAATAATAGGACTGCTGTTTTCTCATTTTAGTTGGAAGTGGTGAAGGACTAAAACTAGAGACCAGTACTTCATCACAGGTTTACTGTGAGTGTGATGGGTCATGAAATGGGGCAAAGATGAGACTGCAGTTTCGTAATGAGGGAAGCATTAATGTCAGGATTTATGGCATTGATGAAGCTTTATCTGAATGCATCCCTGGCAGCACCTAGTCAGGGGAAAATGAACCCAAGTGGGAATGATGCAAATATAAAGTTAATAACATAAGTGAAGGAGACTAGATTGGATTGTTTATCTGAGCAAAATGAAGACTGAAAGGGGATCTAATTGCTATCTATAAATATATTAGAAGAGGTAAGCACTAGGGGAAAGAAAAGCTATGTAGGCTAAAGGGTAGGATTGGTACAAAAATGAATTAACACCAATATGAATGTATTTAGATCATTAGAAATTAGTTAAATTTCAAATGTAAATCATGTCAGTCTGAACCAACCTTCTAAAAACTATGTGGGCAAAAAGAGTTTTAAATTCATCAGGTACCATCTTGCAAAACTTTTTATTTCAGGTCATGAGGTTATGATGTTCTTAAAATTTTGGTAGGACAGTGGTGGTACCTGATTATGTGCTGAAGCTAAAAGCTGGTATGTCATATTGCTTTCCAAGACATTAGAATAGCCTGACTGAGGTAGGTATTTAATGTTTTTTTTCTTTGTAAGAAACTGCTGTATGTGTGAAGTAAACTTAGTAATTATAATTCATAGGAGTATGATGTTGATTTAACATGTTTAACATGTTAACAGTATGATGTTAATATGGCCACTTAGTCTGGTAAACCCAATGAAAGTATAAACTATTCTGTTTTTGATTTGGATGTCTATTAGACATCTAGTAGACATGTTCCATGTTACAGCTCAAGTTAGAACTCCAGGTGCTTCTGTAGAAGGGAGCTGACTAGTCCTGGGAAGCATGGCTGCATTAGCTCAGCTCAGTACTGTGATGTGAACGTAAGGAGGGACAAGACTGTGACTGCAGCTTGCATTTAAAGCTTGTGTTTGTGTTCCTGAATGACTGTAGGGTATGCTGTAGGGTAGGCTTTCAGAGATCTGAAAGATGGAGACCTGTAGTCTGTGCTTCCAGAGAATGAAAGTTGAATGAATTCCAGAGAATGCAACTGAAGTGAGCTGTTCCTTTCTTTGGGTGGTAGTCCAGTATTAGCTAGACCTGTCTGCAGGAAATTTTAGTGTTTAGACTGGGCTCTGTGTTAAGTGCTGAGGTTAGACACGGTCTAACAGTCAGACACCTGAAACTCTGATTTGATGCCTGTTTTTTGGTTTTTTCCTTTTTTTTTTTTTTTCTTTAAGAAATTCTGGGCTTTTGTCTGCACTGGGAGAAATATGAAATGGATTTATTTTTAAAGTTAGTTACGCTGTTGGGATACTACTTGAAACTGATGAAAACCACAAGAGCTCTGGTGTTTGAGTCTGGCCTCTGATACCCGGTTCTTGGAGCACACTGTGCTAGGTAACAGGTTTTGGTCAGGTCTTCTGTGGAAAGACTGATTTTCTATGTGCCCCTGCAGCTGTCATCTGAGATGATTACAAGGATTCTCATTACTGCTGTAGAGTTTGAAGAGTATCTTGTATGTTACAATTCAGATCAGAAAGATGTATCCAATTGGAAATTTTGTATTTGAGGATGCATACATATTTTAGGATGCTGAATATTTGAATATTTTAAATGGCAGATCTGGGCTTTTCAGTATCACTGGAGCTTTTTGTAAGCTATATAGCAGTTTAAAATACCGAGCACGTTTCAAAGGAAAAAGAAAGGGAGAAGTTACTTGTTTATTTGGTTCTGTTCAAATTTGCTGCTGTTCTTGATACCTGATAGCCTCTGTAATTGTAAAATTCATTAGTTACCCTACCTTATGCAAATAAAGATAATAGTTACTCCAGCAGGAAGGGTTTGTAACATTCTCTGTACTGACCAAAATTGTTAATACTGCATCTGTACTGAAAGATTGCTTGTACATATTACTTAGTTGTTTCAGGACTTTGGGATTAATTTGCTGGTTTAGATATTTATGTTTAGCAATAGTAAAATATTTCCACCACTCTTGTTATTTCAGTGGTGAGAGCATTTTGGGATGACTAATACTTTATCATTAGATTCATAAGTCTTTATCCTAGTAGTATTATGAGCTGCCAATTTTTAGCTTTTAACATGTTTGCAAGAATAACAATATAACTAAATAAAGCTAAATTGCAAGTAAGGAATTCACGGTGATGTGGAGGTTAAGTTTAAATAACAGGCATGCCTTTGATGTTAGTAACTTGACAGTTCTTTAGTAATGGCACTCATTCAATTGGAAAAATAACAAGAATAGACATATGACTCAGACTGCTAGATTTTAAAGTTTTTGCTAAATGCTTTATCTTTAGATGAAGTTACTCAATGTTATACCATTCTCTTAGCGGTGTTTGTTGTTGAGGCTAAAGAAAATATTTTCCGTATTAAACATTAAATGCAGGACAATCTCCTTTTAGTCTGTATTTTAATATTTTATACCTAATAAATAAAGTAGGTAGTGTTCTCTTTACCAGAATTCATGGTAATGATCTATGGCTGTACTTTACCATTGAGATAGATGCTTAGTGCATTTTTACTGTATCTTTTGGCTGCTAACAACTTGTCAGTAACAGACTGGGGTAAATAGGAAATTTTGATCCAAAAATGTATCAAAAAAAATTGTTTTGTCTGCTTTGAAATACCACTGCATTGTATTCCTGTGGGTTTATTGTGTTTTTTTTTTTGGTTTGGTTTTTTTTGTTTGTTTTTTGTTTGGTTTTTTGGTTTGTTTGTTTGCTTTGGCTTTTTTTTGGTTTTTTGTTTTTTTTTTTTTTGGTCAGGATGGCTGGCAAAAGCTTTCAATTCCCATTTCTTTTACACCAGCTTCCAGTGAAGCATGCCAACATCTGCATAAGCACCTCTAGTAAGCTGTATAGCCATACATACATTCCTGCTCCTTTGACAGAGGAAGATGAGCTCTTCTGGGATTAAAACCTAGGCATTGTCTCAGCACTTTTTAGAGGGAAAAATCTTTGACAGAAAAATATCAGCATGGATGCTGACAGCATGTCATCGTGGGGAGTTCAGATAAAATCTGATGTTACCCATGGTAAACAGTGCTAGCCTAGAATTAGGCTTCAGAAGCTGTGAGCATTGAGGTGTGTCAGCTTCCTTATAAAGCATTTTTTACATTCTGACATTTACATGCAGGTTGATGATAAAACTAAAAACTCTTTCTCAAGTGCCAGGGTAGAATAAGAAGTGAAAGATGCTATATTATTGCTCTAATACATGTGTGTCTACCTAAAAGCCATGGTTATTTGTAGTAATACTAATCTCAGACCTTCATCCACGTTAATTCCTGATCATTCAGATTTATAATATTGAAGTATCAATCCATGAAACTTAAACTGTTATGTTTCATAGACCGTGAATAATTTTAATATAGGTGATTTGTTAGATTCTGAATTTTTCAAGAAGGTATTTGAATGCTCATGGTTTTGGTATTTCAAGAGGAAGGAATTATGTTCATTGGCAATGCATGTTACGGATTTTCTTAAGATTATTTTCACAGAGGTCTGAATATTAATTTATGGAAATAAACCCCATTCCTTTCACTTTTTTTTGTGTCAGTTGTGTTACATATGCTTTTTTCAGAAGGTACTATAAAATTGATTTGGAACAGTAGAGTGCTTTGTGTATATTTTAATATTAGGGTTTTTTTATCTGACAGTCAAGGTAGTTTTGACTCACTACAGAATGCTGGTCTTTCATTTTTAGACATATTTGCTTCAATAGTCTTTGTGGAAAATGACCAGGTCAGGGAATATTTAAGTAAATTGGACATACTTAAGTCTTGGGAATGCATCCACGAGCGCTGAGAGGGCTGGGAGATGCAGAAATAGGCTGACAGGAGCCTTGTGAAGTTCAGTGAGAAGTGCAAAGTCCTGTACTGGGGGAGGAACAACCCTATGCACCAGTACAGGCTGGTGGCTGCCCAGCTGGAAAGCAGATTTTCAGAACAGGCTCTGGGGGGTCCTGGTGGACACCAGGTTGACTGTGAAACCAGCAATGTGCCCTTGCTTCAAAGAAGGCCAGTGGTATCCTAGGTTGCATGAGGAGTGGTGCCAGCAGGTCGAGGGGGGAGATCTTTCTTCTCTGCTTAGCACTGGTGGAACCACGGTTGGAATGCTGGGTCTAGTTCTGAGCTCATTGTAAGAGGCACATGGACATACTGGAGAGAGTCCTGAAGAACCTTCTTCCTGAAGACCCAGGAAGATTATGAAGGGACTGTAGTATCTCTCCTGTGAAGAAAGGCTGAGTGAGCTGGGACTGTTGAGCCTGAAGAAGTTTCAGGGTGATAATCTTATCAATGTCAAGAAATACCTGAAGGGGGGCTGCAAAGAGGACGAAGCTAGGCTCTTTTCAGTGGTGCAAGGACAGTGTGCAGTGATCACAACCTGAAACGCAGGAGGTTCCCTCTGAATATCAGGAAACAATTTGTAGTTTTTATTCTTATTTTTCCTGTGGGAGTGACCAAGCATGGGCACAGGTTGGCCGGGGAAGCTGTAGAGTCTCTGTCCTTGGAGATAACTCAGATGCTGTCTGGGCACAGTCCTGTGTGACTGGCTCTGGGGGTCCCTGCTTGAGCAGAGGTTTGGCCCCAGACGACTTCCAAAGGGAGGGGACCTCCAGGGGTCCCATTCCACAATTCCTATGACAAATGATGAGAAAGAAAAACAGTTTAATTTGGGCCTAATTAAAAAAAAAAAAAAATCTTTTCCATCATGCGAATGTAGGTTACATGGGACTATGTAAATTTAATTTCTTTATTCTGTAGTTGCTTCCAATTCTGGCACAATGCGTTGATGGAGATTTTCTTCTGTTCCTGTGAGGTCTATTGTAAAAGTCATTTAACTTGCTCTCAAAATTTGTCTTGCTGGCTTTTAATATTACTATTAGTTTCTATCCTCCTGCTGATTTTAACTTTGTTTTTATTCAGTAGTGCTCACATTGTCAAATGCAGTAGATTATTTTTCTCTGACAGCCCAACCTGACTTTATTTTGCACTGAAAGAAAAATGCTCTGGCTAAGTTTGCTTTGGTAAAGATGCCTTGAAGTGTTCTGTATGTTTGTTTTGTGTATGTTAAAGTGCTCTTGGAATTTCAAATGTGATGAAGCAGTTGTGAAAAACCAGGATCCCACTAAAAGCGTATAATTCCAATAGTTTTTGAAGTTAGTGTTAATTTACACATTTTAAGGCATTGGGGTTCCTTTTGCCAGTCTGTGTACTTTTTAATGTGTACTTACTTTACATGTGACTGAATGTATCACTTTACTGGGCCAATTTACAGCTTAGATAAACTTTAGTTCTGTTTATGGAATAGAGTGCTTTCTGGCAGAGTCAGCCTAGGTATTAGCTTTTACAACAGCTACAGTTCAAAGAGGACAATATACTTAACACTTAAGCTGTTCCATATAAAATGCTGTTGAACTTGTTTCATAATGCATGCTCATATTTTTTACAGCTCTGCCAGTTATCTGCTTCTAATTATCAAAGATTTTATGTAATTTAATAAAATTATAATTTCTTACCAATTTTATGTGGAGGCAATATTCTATGACAAGCTCTGTGTGTACATTATGACAGCCTTACTGGTTTTGAATGGAGCTTCTTGATAACCAAACCTGTCTGCTTCTCAGTAGCTTTTTATATTTGCTTTGTGCTGATCTCACCTTTCCAAGGGGTACCGCAGACTGTGCAGTTTTGTCTAACCCTTTCAGAAAGGCATATCCATGTAATCATTTTTTCCCTTATGTTTGACCGTCCCAGGCAGTAGAAGGCTGAGGAACTGAAGGAGACCTGATTTTGAAACGAAAATGACACTGCTGATCAAAAAGATGTCTATGCAGGTCCTACGTGTCCAGTAATAAATAGTCTTTTGGTTTTACTGCACTGTAATTGCAAACTTGTGGCAAGCTGAGAAACTTGGCACTGTGTTTCAACCGTGGAAACTGGCTTTACAGAATCAGTGTCATTCTTCCTGCCCACTAGTTGCTGTAGTCTGAGATGTGTAGTTGCCAGAGGCAACCCCGGCATTAATGTTGCGGTGGCTGCACCGTAAGATTGTGGAATAGAAATCCAGGACGCAGTGTTTTTGGAGATCTCTAGTACTCGAGTGTGATTAGGCAGGTGTCTGTCATTTCTTTGTAAGGCCTTCTTAAGTCGAAGGGAAAAAAGATCTCTGCATGGGTTGTTACTGCTCTGTCCAAAACAGTTGGAATAGCCTGGCACTCTCATAACTTTTATTCTAGGAAGATGTGGTAATTAGTGCCTTGAATTTACACTGCTAAGGGTGTTGCTGCGCTCCCTGTCCCCTTTGAAGTAGCTCTGACTCCCAGAGGTTGTTGAATTGAAATTACAGGTTTATATAGTAATGATCTCTTGTCTTTAGACATAGTTACATCAGTATAGTTTGAGGACTTTATTAGTTAAATTACTGTACTTCTAAAAACCCTAGTTGCAGAACCCTAGTTGCAGATCCAGAAGTCCATTGTCTTAAGCTGTACAAATGCAAGAAAAAAAGGTAGTCTTAAGCAGTTTACAATGGAAGTATTGGGCAAACAACAGTAGATGAGTACTCATGAGATATTTTGTATTGTCAGTATAGTTAGACCTGAGCCTGTCTTAAGATTTAAGTGCTAAAATAAGCAGTTTTGGCCTGGGTGTCATGTAAGCAGGGAGTAAGGTGCTCTTTTCGAGAATAAATATTGTGCTAGTGTAGCTGTATGTCTTCTGAGATGAAGTTGACATGTATCTTTCTATCTTTGTGTGTGCGGAATGCCTGTATCCATCTTTGCCTGTTCTTGTTTAGATGTGGTCTGTGTGGTATGGCTTAAAATGTCTCTTCTTTCCTGGTTCTTTCTCTCCCCCATCTTGTTTTCTCAAGGAACCATTGTGATTTAGGCTTTTGCACTCAGGCTCTTAGTGCCAGCTTGCATTTTATTTCCCCATTCCCTCAAGGGTAGGGGTATTTATGTTTGTGTGAATGTGAACTCCAGAATCCTTTTCTGCTGTTGCGTGATTTCTTTTTTTGAAGGATATGACATGCTAATTTAGATTATGAGACTCCTCTGAATGGTAATAGATATTTGTTTTCCAGGTTTGCTATCCTTGAGTGTGTTCGTGCCTGTCCATGTCTGTCAGGATGTCACTAAACTACCAAAAAAGCTGGGTTCTGCAGGAACACTGAAATTCGGTCACCTTATCCTTTTGAGTACCGGTTTGTTACCAGCTACTTAAGTCTGATAGTTGCGAGTCATGAGAGGCTTTATGCAGCTTTTTTATCTTTAAAGCTTTTAGAAGGTGAAAGGTAAAGTGTACAGAAAGGGTACTCTAGACCTTGGAAAATATTTCAGTCTACTCTGAAAGAAATGTCTGATACTAAAAACTGTCCCTGAGCTAAGGGCACTTTTTTAGTAAGTATCCAGGAAATACAAAGGAGTGGGGAACAAAAGCAGATTATTATTTTTTTAATTAATTATCTGTGGTGTTAGAACTGACTGTAAATATGAGAATAATTGGAAGAGTATTTTGATTCCTCTCTCATTATTATGCACTTTGGGAAGGCAGGCATGAAGGGACCTTTCATGTCTCAAAAGAAACAGAACATTTTTTTTTTTCTTTTCTGAGTTTAAAACCCAGTTTATCATCAGTTTATAAAGTCACTGCTACTTTGTCTTGAAAGAAGCTGGTTTTGAATAGTACAGCTCCTTTTCTAGATGACTGCCTTTCAAAGTGAGCCTCTGAACTTTGCCTTTTTTTTCCCTTTGAACATAATTCCCTTAGTAAAAATAGTTGAGAAGATTGAGAAGCAGAGCTCCTTAAGTTGTTTAGGGCTGAAATTAAAAATAAAGCAATCCACACCTTTGAAAGCCAGATTCAAGGTAGATGCCAATGAGCGCTGCAGAGGCAATGCCTAGGTACTGTTAGTAGAACTCCCAGAGTAGCTTCCTCAAAAATGTTTGTGTAGTTCAAAAAAAATTAATGTTTGGTCTCTTCTGAGTGTATCACCAGTCTAAGATTTAACAGCGTTCAGCTGCCTCATTTTAGTACAGCTTGTGGTATGGGTGATGTGAGTTATTTTTGGATCACACTCTATAAGTAAATGCAACTGGATCCTGCAAGAGCCATCCAGACGCAAGTGGGAGGAAACTTTTGAAGTAGTTTTGTAAATATTCCTCTTTGAGGCTGTGTCAAATTTGCTTGGATTGAGAAGGTGACTATTTCATCCACTGTATAAAGCCAGATTAGACATGAAGCTTCAGACAAGTAATACCAGGCCCTCTTTTCTCAAAAGAGCCTCACTGAATGTGAAACTATCTCACATGTATCTTCATCTTGGTATTCTCAGTAATTCCCCTTTTGGCCCTGTGTTAGTTTGTATCTTGGTGTTTTGTGTCAAGACTCTTTAACCTACTCTCAAAATCAAGGATTCAGAGTGAGAGTGAGTTATAGAAACAATGACATGGGTCAGATAGTGAGCCCTCTAGCGCAGTATTGTGTTTGATAGTGGCCAGTACCTTTTCCCTCAGCGCAGTCCAGACATTACTGTGGAATAAGGTGTTCAGAAAAGAGTTGAATTCCTTTGTCTCATGCAATTAGTGGTTTTGTTGTACCTTGCCACTTATTCATATCACATATAATTTTAATCCAGTTTGACCTAAAGCTTGCTTTCTTTGTGCTTTTTTTATAATCAAAAAATAATTGTCATGTTTTCAGTACCAATGAAAATTTTGTAGTAATTTAATGTGTAATTTTCAAAGAACAATAAAGAAGATTCTTAGAAGTTAATGTACATGTGAAATATTATTGCATAAATCTCATGTTCATATGAAATTCCAGTTTCTGAGTTACAGTCTTTTAGTGCCTGTGCAGTCTTGCTTTCAGATGAAATAGCGTAAGAGAGATTAACACAGCTCAGAACACTGAACTTTACTTGCTTTTTGTGCTGTTATTGTATGGCATTACACGGAAGTTTATCTCTGTTGGAAGATGTTACAGTGAAATTTATGCCTCTTGTCTGATCCAGTCTTAAAAGCAATTCCTATTTGGTGATTTAACATAAACACAGTTCAGAGAACACACTGCATTGCATACATAAGTATGGCAACTGCAGCTTTTTTTCTGTGGGTCAGAGTATATGCATAAACAGAGTATCATCTCTCTTGCCTACTTTGAATTTAAAAGATGAGGTTGATGTCTGTTTCTGTAAGTCTGCAGGAGCTCAGAAGCAGGACAGAAAGCAGTATATTTCAGTATCACAGCATTTTCTTTCTTTAAGCATTTGAAAGAATTCCAATAGAATATTGCTTCTATTCCTAAGAAAAAAAATCCAGCAAAATTTGCTTTTCTGTGTGACCATTACCTTCTTAGGTATTCAAAATATTAAGAATAATTTGGTAAAATTAAGATGCGTATATATGAATTTTTGCACCAGTGTGAGTCTTTCGTACTATTAAAGAGTTACTTGTTCATTGCTGTAATGTATATTATTATAACTAAGGTGATAATGTCCTTTGCATGTAACAGTATATGTACTCAACATGTATGATTTAGTCTGCTTTTCAAAGTTTATTGACAGGAAGTTATATTTTGAGAGTAATTTATACTGTACAAACAGATTTGTTTTCCAGATATATGTTCGTATTTAAAAGAAAAAAAAAATCCCTTTTTTCAGGTCCCTTTACAGATGTAGTAACTACAAATCTTAAACTACGAAATCCGTCAGAGAGAAAAGTATGCTTCAAAGTGAAGACCACAGCACCTCGTCGATACTGTGTGAGGCCGAACAGTGGAATTATTGACCCTGGATCATCTGTAATTGTTTCAGGTAAAAACAAATACATGCAGTTATAGGCTAGGTGGGTACAGGCCTTTCATGAGATTTTCTAAAGCTTGATCTTTGGGACTGTTTGAAATATGAGAGCTTTTTAAGTTTTTGGGTTTTTTTTAATATAACTGTTCCATTTCATTAGTGCAATGTCAACTTGATGTAGAGCTGCAATAATACATGAAAAATCCTCCATACAGAAATACTTCCATTTGTCACATTTATCTGCAGCTCTCTGGAACGGGCAATGACATTAACAGTACCTTTGCTTCAGACTGCTACATTTGTGCTTGTATCTTAAAGTAGGACACATTGCTTGGCTGCTCTGATGTGTTTAAAGTTTAGCATTGGACAGCTCATCATATTAAAAAAAAAAAATTCATAACTGCAGACGAGTTATTTTGACCATAGTATTGGTCCCTGAGCTCTTATTATTTGTAGTATTTACAATAGTATATGTTAACTGATAATCATTAACTAGCTTCTAAAAAACATTTATTTGCTGTTATATTAGGTAGCTGAAGCAGCTTGTAGCCCTTAAATTTGAAAAATATATTATGTTTCACTACAGAGACATTCTTCTTATTTTGTTTTTGGGTAAGGGGATTAAAAATAAAGAACCTCTTTTATTTCTCCCAACTTGGAGAGCCTTTTTATAGGCTGTGGCCTTATAGGCTGTAGAGATCACAAGCAGTTCTGGTGTGAGCTCCTAGATCTCCTAAGTCAAGCAAGATGGTTTTTATAGAACCCTTGGAGAGAAGTAGCCAAGTGAAAGGGAAACATGGAACAATTCTCAGAGCTTTTTAGATTCATATCGTTATACCCTTTGGCAAGTTTGAAAGAAGCTGGAGAACTAGCTTCAGGTGATGTTTTCAGAAGTTGCAAGGAATAACTTGGGAAAACTTGGGGATTGATTAAAACCTTAGAGTAACTTTCCTTGTAGGAGAGACACTGATTTTCTAATCTTATATAATCGTTAGAATGTCACCCTTTAAAATTTCAGTATTGCTTACTGTGGACAGTCCAGCATCTTGTGTATGAAAGAGCATTTTGCTGAGAATTGGTTGAAGATTCAAGTAGTCAAAAGCCTTCTTTATTTCTGTCTTCAGCTTAGAGCCATTTTGTCTTAACTGTGCATTTGATCTGGTATTGGGGATCTTTTCTATATTCAGTTTCTTCAGGGAGTTGAATAGATTGAAGAATTCCATTTGCCTGTTGCAAAGAGTGTTTTTACAGTTACAAATCCTTTTAGTGCTTTGAATATTTCAGTTTTTCAAATGAGACAGTGTGGGAGCTGTAAGCAAGATTTCAGCTTCAGGTTCCCCAATAAAGGGAAACAGTATTACACTGCTTGACTCCTCAGTTTGCATAGCAGGGAATCTTTGATGTCTTTTTTTTTTTTTAATTACTGAATTCTCAAGCATTTCTTCAGCTACAGTGAACCCAAGATACGAATTTCATGTGCAGTTGTTTAGTCATAGTGACTCCACAGTGCTTTTCAAAATTCTCTTCCCCAAAGTATCAGCTGCATCTTTCCAGTTTTTAGGCATACAGTTTCTTCTGGATCACTTGGTAAGCTAAGTGTGCACATCATTTTTCTTCTGACCCACTTTGCTATCTTATCAATCTCAGCTGAATGTTTTCAGTGCCGACTCATCTTTCATATAATTAGATTTCTCTCACACTGTTGTGCAGACAGAAATCACTGTAGGATACCATAGACTGAAGCTCTGCGTTCAAAAGTAAATGTTGAGGTAGTGTTAGCTGTCTTCAGCCTGCATAATACGTCGTGCTGATGTGGATTCAAGCCAGTTTTTAAATCAGTTGTTGGAGATGTGATTTAATAGCCATTTTAGGGAAGTGCATGGGTACTTTGTTTATTGTTCAGTTGTGAATCACGTTTATAAATGTTTTTCCAAAAATACTAATTTTATAAGACCTGTTTGTTTTGGTGCCCTAGATTAACTATTATCGTATGTACTGCTTGTTGTTAACTTGTTATTGTTACTTCTGGTTTCAGACATCATTGGCATTTTTTTGTGGAGATAAAGCCCTCCTGCATAGAAAACCTAGGCCTATTAACAAGAGGCTTGCTGTTTATTGCAGTTCCCCTTGAAGTGATCTCTGGATTACTTGGGGATTCTAAGAAGATGTTGAAAACTGGATTTGTATATTCATAAGATTTTCCGTGATTACTTAAAACTGTGAAGAGCTCGAAGAGCTTTTTGAACTTGTGGGCTGTCTCTGCTTCTTTCTAGTTCAATCAGATTTTCAGCTGTTACCAGGTGGTCAAGGAGCATAAAGTTATTTAACTAGTTATCCAAGGATTCTGCCAGCATGTGAAGAAGTTCTGTGGTGATGGAAAGCAATCTTTTAGGTTACTTGTCTTTTGAAACTGAAGTATTACAAGCTACTGATTAGTCTGTTGATGGAACAATTCTTAGAGATAAATGGCTATAGCATCCATACCTGGAAGAAGAATTTAGTTTGGTCAGTTATGTTTTGGACTGCAGTGAGACCAGTGATTAAGGAAACCTGACTTCAAACCTTTCCAAATAGGTTTATTTGAAAGTATTTAAAATCCTGCAACTATTTTGTGTTTATTTGTGAAATATATCTGTTTCATATTAGTTACTTATCCTTTGATAATGCTATATGTAATGTTTAAGGGCGAAAAAAATATCCACTCTGTAGTAAACACTACTAACTTGTAAATACTATTTAATTCCTAAAGTTAGGTGGCAGTATAATTAAATTTAGAAGTACCTTTTTCTTGTAGGTACTAGTGAATTTGGAAAGGCCTAGTAATTTTGATACTGTACTTAATAATTTATAAACTAATGTAGTTCAGTCCTGCCATGAAGGATTTACTCTATGTGAAGGGAAGCATCTTGAACCGTACATCAAATGAAGATTCAGAATTGTGCAGAGTATTACTGAATTGGTGAAAACTGTAGCAGTATCGAAGTCTGCAGACTGAATTGGCTTAGAATATATGGTAATGTTGTTCAGAGCATACTGTGTGTTTTCTAGCTAAATCAGTATTTCTGCTAGAGCATTTTCATAGCTGTAAATAAAATTTGTGTGGTCCTGTGCTTCCATCAGGAGTAAGGCAACTTGCTGTGTCTGAAAGGAGACAAGGAGGCTAATATGGTAGTTTGTTTCAGACAGGGCCTGTTCCAGACAAACAGTATGGTTGGCAGTGAACTGCTGGTTATGTATCCATCCC
Organism: Lathamus discolor; assembly: GCF_037157495.1. NCBI lineage: Eukaryota > Metazoa > Chordata > Aves > Psittaciformes > Psittacidae > Lathamus > Lathamus discolor. Next base: position 107,028,131 of record NC_088885.1, on the reverse strand, counting down.
TCTGCTTCAGTAGTCCCCCAACACTACCATAACAGACCTTGTGTATTCAGGTGTTTCTGCAAGCCCTTACATTATGCACCAGGATATACAACTGTATCCTATAAAAACTCTAAACTCCTGGTCTGTGTATAGACATCATGTTATTTTGGTCATTTGAACTGAAGAAATGATGCACAAAATGGTGATGCCAGGGTGACCTGGACAACCCTTATGATGTATCAGTCCAGCAGAATATATGTTTTTATAACTTAGATGAAATTACTGTGCTTCTGTAATAAAAGTTTCCATTTAAAAGTATTGTGATGCTGTTGATATGAGGGAGTCTATAAATAGTGTCAGCAATGTAGCTTTTTTTCACGGAGCTTGCGCACACTTCACAATAATATCTTTAGAAACTTAAGTTTCTGGTTTTGACCAATGAGAGTTTTCAGCTTTGGAAAGCTGAAAGTACAGTAAAAAGGCTGTCATGCAGAAAGTTTTCGCTGCTTGCAGACTCTACCTCTGGGACTTACAGCACAAACAGTGCTGTGTAAAATGTCTGGTTTCATCCAAAAGACTTTTTTTGTTAATATCTGCATTATAATATGTTGAAAGCTGAAAATGCAGTGAGAAAAATACCTAAGATAAAATATTAGGTAGCAGGTATTATGTGTTTTAATGTTTCACTTAAAGCCATACAGGGAATTTGATTTTTGAATCCCATCCCTCTTTCTTCACCGGTAAAATGCGGTGGAGGCTCAAAACCTTTCATAGAATTGAAGTATGTACCGTAATTTTGGTATGCTTTTGGACAAATATTAGCTGTTAGACTGGACTTAGAGTTAAGAATGTTACGACCTGAGTAAAATGTGTTGTGTAGTTATATATATATATATATTTTTAAAGAACTCTATTTGAAAGTGTTTTAAAGATGTATTATTAAAGCCCCAGGTAGCTTTACCTCCTCTAACTGTAGTTTGAATGAAGTATTTTAGTGGTTTTGCTCACTGTTTAGATTCATATACAGTTAGAAGTCAGTTGCACTTGCTGCACCGCTTGGTGGTCTACCTAATGTAGGTTCATAATGTGTACTTGTCATAATGTGTTCTACAGTTCTTTAACTTTGCATTCACTTAATCATAAAATGTGTTTATTCCAAAGAAATGTCCTGTGGTGTTTGCTTGGCTTGTGTTTTGTTTGTTTGTTTATTTCTGGTCTGCCTTAGAGGATTGGTTTATTCATACTCCTATATGAAATGTTGTTTAGCAATAGTAATTACAGAAATAATGATATCAGCTGCACCAGACTCTGAAAAACTTTCAAGATTTTTCCTTTTAGTACCTGTTGCTACAGTGTGTATCTGCTCTGTATTCCATTTTAACTTTCAGTATTTGCTCAGGGAAAAGCAACTCTACAGTGGACAGCATGCTGTGAATAGGGTGAATTACCTGTCACAGCAATTAGCTGAAGAATCACAGTTTTATGCTTTGTATTTTCTTTCGAACAGTAATGCTGCAGCCTTTTGACTATGACCCAAATGAGAAGAGTAAACACAAGTTTATGGTACAAACAACCTATGCACCACCAAATATTTCAGATTTGGAGGCAGTGGTAAGTAAAAGTAAAATGACTTGTGTATATGATTTTTTTTTTTTATTCCCCTTAAAAATTCAGGCTTAAGTGTAAATGAATTGTGTTTTCTGCAGTTTTCTTTTGGAGAAGAATTGGGTTTTCTCTGAACAAGTGTGACTTCCATATGTGATTCAGTTTTTTTAGTATTAAATACAAGCTTGATTCATAGAACTGCCTAGTGAACTGGTTGAATGGAAATAGTAGTGCATCTAAGGTAGGGTCAGTTCAGTTGTAAAATTTTGGCATGTTGTACCTTCTGCGCAGCTAATCTGAAGGGATAAATGTTGTATTTGAAGGAATTGAGTATATTTAAGCCTGACGATGTGTGAAATGGGTGCATTAGGTCTGAAAAGTGTTTAGGAGAAGTGTTGAATGAGATTATGGTGAATTAAAACATTTGGAAGACTTAAGATAAATCTCTCTGCAAGATACCAAGTGGCTGAACACAGCACAAACAACATGTTTATTTTATGTTTTAATAGAATATGTTGTAGATTCAGTTCTTAGGCAGGATTGGTGTGACGAAAGATCCAGAAAGAAGCCAGTTAGGTTTGTACTTCTTAGTTCAGAAGAAAGGACACCTGTTTCTGATGTTACAAGCTGGCAGTAATGGGAAAGAAGCCTTCAGGTATCAAAGCATACCCTGTAGAGAGAATGTGGACTCTCATAAGCACATATATTAAGGTGGAAGGGAATGGTGCACAGGCATCTGTCTCCTGGAGGTATTTTAAGGGGTGCCTGAATTTACATAGAAATGTTCAATGTTCATTCAAGGCAGAGGAGGAGAGGGGAAATAAATGATAAAGATGATATTTTATAAGTCACTGCAATCCACTAGACCTTCAGGTTTAGTCTCTGTCCCCTTACTGAAGACAAAGATTACTGTGGCATCTTCACTGGAAACAGTGGAAAACCTGTTAGATTTTGTTAAACTTTTGAGACATGTAGAGCAGAGAGCTAACATCTTTCTTCACTGTTGGGCTGGTCTACTTTTTATTAATATGCTTGGATAGCTCTTGGTTATGTGTGGTAAGTGAAGCGTAACTATTCGGTAAGGATATAAAATCCACTTTAGAAATACCTTTGAAGTAGCACAGTGAGTTCAAGTATAGAATATTGAGAAACAGATCTTGCGGAAAATCAGTAATTGTAGTTAGAAGTTACTGTACAACTAATGCCACTGAAAAAAACCCAACAACAACAGAAAAAGTGTTTGTGTGGGGAAAGGATGTTATGAAAAGCCTGGATATTCTAGTCTGTAAGATTCTAAGGTAACTTCATAGGACCTAATGTAGGAAAAATTGCCACAAACTTGATCAGTCTCTGGGCCTAAAGATTTAAGGCAACTACGTGAAGTGTATGCTTATAATGCTGTCTGTTAGTTAGAGAAATTCCAGCATATTTCACAATTATTTGAATATATTGATAATCATTAGAATTTAAAGTGTTTTTTATAAACAGCTCTGAAAAATTCTCCCAGCCCAAGTTGTAATGCAGTAAAAGGAGGGAGTGGTTAAAAATCTAAAACAGGGAGAGCTAAAGAAATCTACTCTGAAACTAAATATAGAGTCACTAAAAGATATCTTTCAGTCCTTTGTTTAAAATTGGTGCTTCCAAGATGGGACATAAGGAGTATGTTCACTCCTTGGTATGGTAACTTTGTTCTTAAACTGACTTGTGGTATTTGTTCTTCATTGTGTGCTAAAGGAGACGCTGCATGGTTGCCTCCCTGACCTCAGAAAACCTCTGGATCCATCCTAGCATTCAGTTTACTTATTTCCATTTCCAGACTTAAATAGCCATTTGTAGGTTTCATTACTTCACGGTAGTCAAAGTGAACAAAAAACCACATTGTTCAGAAGCAAATCTGAAAATTGCAGCTAGGGTAAGGACAGTGTTCACCTGTACTAAGAGCAAGCTTATGAACTGTTTAGGTGTTTGCGTGAGTGCAGTATGTTAAGTAACAATCTATATTATTATCTTAGTGGAAAGAAGCAAAGCCTGATGAGTTAATGGACTCCAAATTGAGATGTGTGTTTGAAATGCCCAGTGAAAATGATAAACTGGTAAGTAAGACTGTCATGCACTGACTGGTAGGAACTTGGGCAAATCTGTTTTGAAATTTTTTAAACCTATTTGATTTGTTGATTAAATGGATTGTAGGAATTTATACTAAATGAGGCAGTAAGGGTATTCAGTATATAACTTCAGGTATTCATAGGATCTTAAAACAGTCCAGTTTGAAAGGGACCTTGAAACACCATCTGGTCCAACCATCCTTTGTTGGAAAGGGAGCACCCTATCCAACTGCATCTTAAAAGCCTCCAGCAGTTGAGACTAGTGCCAAAAATTATATATATATATATTTTTTGTTATTATAGATGCTATTAGGATTTTATTGCTGTCAGATTAAAAAAAAGAATATACAATACTGCATACAGTGAGAAAGTGAATTGTATCATTTCATTTTAAAGTATTGCATGCTTATCAGTTTTAAAAATCCTGTTTCTAGTTCAGCTAAATCAGAAAAGGAACTATTAATTAGAAATCGCTTTAGGAATCCTAAATGCATTTTTTAAGGTAATGGTAGACACATAATCAGACAAAAAAAATCATCACATTACCTCTTTCATGCTCTTGCTTTCAGACAAAATCTATTCCAAATGTGTAGGAGAGGACAGTTTCATTGTATACAGACTGAAGATGTCTGCATTGCCTGATATTTGGAATAATAGTTAACTGTCAGTTACTTACAAGTATTATAGAATATGACAGCATTCTTATGCATGAACTTTTTATTTACCCTCATACTTGAAATTCTGATTTATGTAATCTAATACTGTATATTCTGGGTTGTTTGGGGTGGTGGGCTTTTTTAAAAATGTTTTGTTATTATTTTATTAATTTAATAATAAATTTTATGTATTTACATATTGCTTATAGTATATATTATATAAATAATATATAATTTTTATGTATTTTTATATTATAAGTATAAATATTATTTTATTAATTTGATATTATTGAATTATTAATTTAATATTACATTGTAAGTGAGAGTGCTAAAGTGCTGTTTCTGTAAGCAGCCTTATTCATTTTATGACCTTGACTTTTAGTGCTGTCCAGCTTTTACAGTAGTCTGTAAGGCATGTTGCGGGAAAGTAGTATGAATCCATACATGTAAAAACCATCTCATTATTTACATACATAAAGCGTCTTGGTGAAGGCTGCTAGCTGACTAGTAGCTGTGTTTGCAACATGTCTTTTAATACAGTTTTTGGACTGTAAAGTAAAGATGTTTTTCAGAGGCAATGTCAGCATAATGTTTTTGGTGTACTTTTTCCCCCCTTTATTGATGAAGGATAATTTATGAGATGTACCCTTTTATTTAGGTGTAAGCTGCCTAAGCCTGTGTTAAATGCTAAAACTGTGAAGGTTAAGCATTTATTATCAAGGCACTTAATTGTCTACTTTCTGCATTTTTTTATTTTCTTAGTAAATTATATTTAGATATTAGAAAAATTACACGTTTTTAATTTTATAAAATGTGTAATGTAAGAGAAATTTAGTGGATTATACAGAACAAACTCCTTTTGTACTTCCTTTAATGTTATATTTTCAGTGTTGAGTGTATGAGTATTTGTATTTTTCTGAGTAGCAGCATAGGGTTGCAAAATCCTGCTTCAGCAGTTGATTTAGTAGCTTAAATCTGGCAATGAGAAATCTGTCAAGTGCTCAGGGTAAGCCTTACCTGTCACCTCAGGATATACCTACATGAGGAGACAAGTATTTCACTCCAGTCAGCAATAACTTTCTTCAGATGCCCACCAGTCATAGCCAGAAGATTGTCATGAAGAAACCAGTCAGTGAGGTCAAACAGCAGAAGGAGGGAGGTTTGTTCCAGGGAGATAAGTCTTAGGTCTGTAGTGAAGTTTCAGTACTACTAAAGGAATTCAGTCAGGTAGCAAACCAATTAAAAAAGCAACAGATCCTGATCTGCTTCCTCGTGATACAAATATATTGGTCCTTTTAAATCCAGTTTGGAGTACTTGTGTGCAGTAGCAGGATCTGGCTATTAGGCTGTGTATGGCTGCATTGCAAAAGAAGTGCAAGTAGATGCTGTAGACCAAATGACTTCTACTTGCATAGGAACTAAATAAATTCTTGCATCTTTTATTTTTCAGTTGTTTTACTGTTGCATAGATGTGTTGACCTTCTAAGAGGTTTTCTGTTACGCTTAGTGCTTACTTTGGACTCCTTTCGTTATGATAGATGCAATTAGTGGTCTAAATGACATAGCTGTGTAGCCAAGCAACTAGGAATAGAGAAGCCTGAATGTGAATACGAGCTGTTTCTGAGTGTATTGCTGTATGAATGTTGTGTTTTTACAAAGAGTAACTTCACTATACAGTTGAATCTGTTGTATTACTACTGTCTGCTGAAGATTATTGTAGATTTTGATCAGAGCTGTGGTAACCAGTTTTTTCATTTTATTTTTGGCTTTTTCACAGCTTTTTATGTGACTTTTCACTTGTCTTGAAAATTAGTAGTGTGTTATCTCAGAACTGCTGTGAAACTTAAATCCCATGTTTGTTCCATTTTTTTTATGCCATCTTTTGGTTGCCTGCTGGGTCAGTTTTAAGCAGCTAAAATGTTACTTTTTGTCTCGGTAGCATGTAGTACTAACACTGCAATCTTATACTGCTTTTTAATAGCAGAGCTAATCAGAATTGAACTGTCAACAGAAGTCTTTGTTCAGATTACTGTAAATATAAACTTCTTTGAACTATATTAGTAGCTGGATTGTTTCAGTTTTAAAATGTGGGTGCTTTTTCTAGGTAAGTAAAATTCTCAAGTCATTCTTAATGTTTGTAGAATGATATAGATGCAAGCAAACCTGCCCCAGTACTGAATACATCTAAGCAGGATGGACCGATGCCAAAACCCCATAGTGTTTCACTTAATGATACTGAAACAAGGAAGCTAGTGGAGGAGTGCAAAAGACTTCAAGCAGAGGTTATGAAGCTGACGGATGAAAATCAGCACCTGAGAGTAAGTTCTGCTCACATGTTTCTGTTGTAGTAGTTTCACTCTTCATTGAAAGGTCTAGTTTTCAGTTAGGCTAATAGATGTGTATTGAGAAAGCAGATGCAACTGTTAGAATATCAACACTGATTTGTAATACAGTTTTCCTGTCCTGTATATACTGTGTATTTTGAATTCCTAAGTGGTTGACACTTTGTGGTTGTCCTGGATGAGATACTGAGATGCATAATTTTCTTCTATTTAAGGTGGGTTTGGTTACTTGAAGTCTGAGATACGAAATTAGTAGCTTTTATTAAAGTGCATGATTATTCATTAAGAATGAGTAAATGAGATACAAAGTGGTAACATTCCGTATCATAAATTGTTAGTGAACAAGAACAATAGTTTGGCCAGAGGAAGTAACCTAAAACAACTTTCCACTACTTTTATGTAAAAGTTCTGTTCAGTAGCCTGTAACTTCTCAGTACATGACTTTGTAACTTTCTATATGTTTGCTTTTGGGTATCTAACAATGTCATTGGCCATAGTAGACTTTTAAAGAACCATGAAATGTTGATGTCTCCAAATCTTTAATTCTGGTGACATTGGAACATTTGGAGACGCACTACACAAAGCAGGTGTTTTTCATTCATAGTAAGAAATTACTGCTATTTAATTCTAATGCATAGTGAGTAAAAGCAGGATTCTTCATTGTGCATAACAAGAATTTTAGAATCTATCTTAACAAGAGCAAGGAGGGAGACTAGTGGATTACCTCTCCTTATTTGAAATATTATGGTTTGCTGTGTTCATATTTTGGATTTTGATGTGGCCTAAGGTTGGGGGGACAGGGAGAGAGGTTTGTATTTGATTTTGGGTTTTTTTGTTTGTTTTTTTTTTCTGTGGTTGTTTTGTTTTGACTTTATTTAAATACTAAACAGTAAATTTGGCCTTTGAGTTCAGTTTTTACTATTGTTAAGAAGATGTGTTCATAAACTTTTTTCCATCTTTGTTGTTCCCCCACCCCCCAGGATGAAGGCTTGAGGCTCAGAAAGGTAGCGCACTCGGATAAGTCTGGATCACCCACAGCTTTGGCCCTCAGAGATAATGGCTCTAATTCTCTTCCTTCACTTCTTGTCGTAATTGCAGCCATTTTCATTGGATTCTTTCTAGGGAAGTTCATCTTGTAGAAAGAATGAGTGAGAAGCATGCAAAATGCAGCTTCCTTTTTTTTTTTGTTTCTCTTTTTTTTTTTTTCTTGCCAGAAAAAGATTTGTTTACCTACCACTTCATTGGTAGTATGGCCCAAGTGGCCATTTTTGTGTACAGCATCATAACAGGCTTTGCCTTTAATGATCTTGCACGGTTAGAAAACACAATCTTGAAAAGACAAACTGTTCGGCTACTGGACAAAATTGTACATTATGTCATCAATAGCAGGTGTCAGTTGCACAGTCAGTCCTTTATGAAAATTCATAAATAAAGAATTGTTCTTTCTTTCTGTGGTTTTAATAAGAATTCAAAAATTGTTCAGAGTCTTGTAAATGTTATTTTAATAATCCTTTAAAATTTTATCTGTTGCTGTTACCTCTTGAAAAATGATTTATTAGATTGCTAATCCCACTCATTCAGGAATATGACAAGAGGTATTCTGGGGAAAATGGTGCCTCTTACTGTGTAAATTTTCTCCTTACCTTACTTTGCTAATATCATGGCAGAATTTCTTTCTTACTCCTTGTGAGGCATTGTTGAGAGTTCTTCACCCTTACAATCTTGTCCCATAATATTTAACATTACAAAAGAAATAAAATTGTTAACAGATTTTTCTTCTGGGTAGCCTGTTTGTGTGTGTCATACTTTTAGAAGGGATTCCTAACAATTCATTGTTCATGGTAATTCGCTGCTTGTAACAAATGGCTGTTTTGGAGTTTATTTGCTTAAGTCTCTGGCTTAGACTGTTGTAATTGAAGCTTGGGGGGTGGGGAAAACGTTTCCATTCTATTTGTTAAAAAAAAAAATAAACTGTTTTTCTGACTGGTTTCAGCTGCAGAGAGGATGGTTATCAGACTTGCTCTGGGACAGAATAATTTGCATATCCAGCAGGTACAAATATCAGACATGAATGTTTTCAATATAGCAACAATTTGCTTGGACTGTGTGGGACTGTAATAATCAACCTTCTGTTCCATCTTTGGGTTTTCTGGGTGTGTTCCAGGAGTCAGTTATTCTTTGATTTCATAAGGGTACTCAATTCGCTTATACTAACTTGCTCAGTTCGTAGTTCTGTTTTACCTTGGTATTCAAAAGTGAGAGTTGAATCATTCAGACACTCGTAGTGAGTTCCATGTTGTGGAATAGTTGATACTTGCTGAGTGAGCCTCAGTTGCTTACCTTTAGAAAACTAAAACCATTTTATGCAACTCTTGGCAGATCTGCCTGTGTTAACAATGTACAGCTAAGTTTTGAAGAATGCATTTGGGGAGGTGTCTGAATTGCTTCCCCGCACTTAATCTTATGTCTTGTCTCATCTCTGAATATGTCATAAAACCAAACAATAGTATTGGAACAAAATATTACCTGTACTTTTGACTTGGCATAATCCAATACAGGGAATTACTTATAAACTTGAAAAATTGTGGAAGAGATATACTCCTGTAAGCAAAACTGTGTATGCTCTTGTCATGGTTTAAACCGATCCACACAGACAGAAAAAAAGCTCTTGGACAGCTTGACTTGATGTGGTGCAGCTAAGTGTGTTAGACCTTGATATAAGCACACCTTAAGCAGCTGAGAAAAATGTTCTGGAGAAGATGTACATTATCTTGACTGCCTTTGATTTCTAGTGCTTTTTTAAAAAAAAAAAACCCAAAACCAAAAAACAACCCCAAACTGTAATTACATCATGTTCTGTCACTGCTGTCTGTGGTAAACTTTTTTTATGAAATCTTGCGTATATGCAAGGAAGATGATGAAGAAAATGCAAATACCGCTTATCTTTTCACTTACGCATGCAAGCACAGATGTTTCCAATTACTTGTTCCAGTGTCTGCATTCAAGTCTTCTTCCATCCCAGTGACTGGAAAAACTTATGTTAAGGTCTTGATTTATTTTGGTTCCGCTGGTTCAGAATGGTGTAATTCTCCTGATCTTTTTTCTAACAGAATGTTGCCACATCAAACTTTGATAGCCTGTTCCAAGCTGATTACATGGAAAATAATGAAAGCAATAGTGTGCAGGATGTAGTTTGCTTCAGAGAGAGCAGTCATTCCTGCCTTCAAGGGAAGAGAGGGGGAAAAAAAAATTCTCTGGAAAATCTTAAGTTGCTTACTAAGATGTTTACTGCATGATGTGTGGAGGCTTTCAAGGCTAGCTAGCACTTTCAGGACTTGAGAGCAGAAAAAGGAATCACTGCTCAGTGTAGCTGTCTTAGATTTTTATATCTGGCAGCATAAATAAGGTAAAATTGATAAAATCAGATTGAAATAACTTTTTTTTCATAAATAACAGATGGTGGTAAAACTTTGTCATGGTTTAAGTAATTTCTTCAAAGTGAAAAGCGTGCAGCGGTCTCATAAACATTGTACTTGCTAATGTTACAAGGAGACTGTCTTGGTTTCCAGTAATCCCTTCATAGCTGTATATAAAATGTAATGTTGAAACTATTTTGCTCTCAGGAGTCACTTTGGATGAGATCAACTGTATTCAGTGAATTATGTAATATGGATTAAATGGTTTGTCTTTGTTTGTGAAATGGTTAGAACTTCTTGCTTTGTCTACCTGCTTACTTGTATATGTAAGCATGGGGGGAATACAGTTTCTCCACTGCTTCTGTTGGTATGATCAAATGATGATGCTCATAAGGTTGTGTGAGGATAAATGCGTGTCTTCGGTTAAGTATGTATTGTAGATCACTCTTCTGATTTCTCAAAACGGCAAGTTCATGAACAAGTATCGTGAACAAGTTCATGATATCAAGGTAGTGTTTTAAAGCTTTTAGAATGTAATGCTTTACAAACAAAAGGTAGTATGGTGGTTGGGGGGGGAAGTGTAGTTAAATAGAAGATACAGTTTATGTAATAGTTTGAGACACCAAATTTTACCCACTTTTATATATATATATATATATATATTTGAAGTTCATGTAAGGAAAAGTTATTTGTGTCAATGCACAAGTCATAAGTAACTTACGCATTTCTATACATTCTCTAAAAGCTGTTGATAAGCACTATTGCCCAGGCTTGTATGCTGCTGCAGCTGTGATTGAAGCTGATTTCCATATAAGAAATAACCAAACACTAGTCTGAAATTTCATTATCCTCTTGGGAGGTGGGAAGGTGAAGGGAGGAGGTGGAAGGTGACATTTTCCTGAAGGGGAAAACACAAAGTCAACATGCGAAATTTATCTTTCAGGCCTTTTTCAAAGATATCAAAAGCTAAAGTGTTAATAAACTATTAAAAATGTGGAAGTGTCCTTTTTATTTTGGAACTTCTCCCTGGCTGTATGTTCTGTAGACTGCTGATACTGAATAGGTGTTTCTAGTCCACCTTGCTGGTGGTGTAACTGCCCTAGGTGCAACTGCTTCTAGGTACTGCCAGTAAATAGCATGAAGCTGCTTTGGATGAAGATTTGGAGTGAAGAGCAGATGCCCGAATCCAGGCAACACTAAGGAAACTGATGGTTTATCAGATTTACAGTAGTTGTCATGACAAAGAATTTCCTTGTTCCTGTTTGGAGTCCTTAGGTATTTATAGTTAAACTGACTTGCCAGGGCAAACACTTGCTTCAGTCTGTGCCAAGAGGTGGAACAAGAGGTACACAGTTACAGAGCAACCCCAAGAAACATTTACTGTAACACTGAAATGTCCCTCTCTGTGTGGGATTGACATTTTGTAGCTTGTCTGTTCAGCCACTTGGCTGTGAAAACAGTGTGCTGCTTTGCTTTCTACACTGGTTCTTGTTGGAATGGGTTTGTCCATGTGTCCTGAAAGGCACATCCAGGTGTAGCACTAACCACTGCTGCCAGGGAGGCTTCATCTTTGCTGATAGTGAGCTGGTGTGGCAGCTTTAGACTGGTGGCACAGTTAAATGTTGGACAAAAGGAGCTAAATGCAGGAGTAGGTTTTCACAGGGGTTAGCTTCTGTAGGAAGGACTGAAACTAATGACAGTTGAATGAGAGCCGTTTCTTTATTTCCTGTCTAAATTTCTTTTACAGGGGCACTCAAATATTTTAACCAAGGGTCCTGGGTTCAGCACTAGCAATCATTTTTCTCCTTCTTAGTAGCTAGTGCAGTGCTGTGTTTTGACTTTTGGCCTGGGAACAGTGCTGTTAACACCAGTGCTTTTAGTTGCTGCTCAGTAATGTTTACTCTGACCAAGGACTTTCTGAGCCTCACGCTCTGCCAGGGAGGAGGGGAAGCCGGGAGGAAGCAGAGCCAGGACACCTGACCCAAACAGCCGAAGAGGTATTCCATACCGCAGCACGTCATGCCTGGTATGTAAACTGGAAGGGCTAGATCGCTGCTCTGGTCAGGCTGGGTATTGGTCGGTGGGTGGTGACTGGTTGTATTCTCTTCCCTTGTTATTTCCCTTATTATTACTGGTGGTAGCCCTAGTGATTTGTGTTATACCTTAGTTACTGGGCTGTTGTTATCTCAACCTGTGGGAGTTTCATTCTTTCAATTCTTCTCCCCATCCCTCTGGGAGCAAGGGGAGGAAGGGGGGGGGTGGGAGTGAGCGAGCAGCTGCGTGGTTCTGGGTTATCAGCTGGGCTTAAACCACGACACCAAATATATGATCGAAGTTGGTCTGTCATATGTTTTTTCAGTGCAGGTTGTGTGTTTTAAGAATTGCTCAGTCTGACAGTGCTGCATAAGCAGAGGTAGTGATGGTGGTGTCAGTCTTTATTTGTTTGCCCTTCAAGTGACAAATGGGTATGTAGAAATGAGGTCTTGTGCAAAAGCAAAATACTTGAGTCTTATCTTTTATCTGGCTTCCTCATTACTGCTAGATGGTAAGGTCAGTGCCTGTTCCTCATTTACTGGGACAAGGGTTTATGTATTTGCAGGTGACCTGGATCTGAAAATTGTTTTAGATGAAATCCATTGTTTCATCCCCTAGAAATTATGCTTTAACTACACTGTGAAATAAGCATCTCCCACCATATTACAGTGCCAGCTTGGTACCAGTTTATGTAATGTTGATAACACTGCTAGTAGGGTATTGAATCCCTGTTTACACAGTAGCTACTTCTGTTGCTGGCAGGGTGGAATGCTGCTCTTTCCCTCCCTGCTCTTTGGAAAAGATTGCAAGGGTGTTACGGTATCCAGGCACAGAGGTGTGAGGCAGACTGCTGTTATTATAGATAAGCAGTCTGAGCTCTTAACACTTGAAATAAATGAAAAATGAATTGAAAGATGACTGAAGTAGTTATTGTTACCTTCTAAACTTGTCTATAAGAAACAAGTGGTGTGAGTTTGTTTTGATTTGTTTTGGAAAGTTAGTCTGTCATTCAAGTTCTAAAAACAAAACTTGCCATAATTATTTCAGGCTGTTCTTGGAAGTTTTTACTAATGCTATTGTAGGTTCACATGCATAAGAGAATTCGGATCGTCACTGGTGATCAGTGTCTAGGCTGTTCTTGGAGTGGGTGGTAAGTAAATAGCAATCTTTTAAGAGTCTCAGTCTGCCTTGTAAGGAGGGTTTATCTTGGCTTTAGATATAGGGAAACTGAGGTGTAACTGTTGGGACAAATGAATGGGTGGGGAGGGTTAGGCGCAACTCCTGTTCTCTAGTGCGTGTTCCATCCTGTTTCTTAGCAAGCCTTCCTTGAGCCTTGTCCAGGTCTTTTATTTGTTTGCTTGCTTTTTATTTTGTTTTCGATTCCAAAATGCTGCTTCATCTTGCTTGGAAGTCTTTCATAGGCTTTTAAGGTACTTTCCTAAAGATTTAGCTGTTGGCTTCCCTGTTCTCTGTATATATTGCTGTATTGGGTTTGTGTGGCAGGGTTTTGGTAGCAGGAGGGCTGCAGGGGTGTCTTCTGTGAGAAGGTGCCAGAGGCTTCTCCTGTGTCCAATAGAGTCAATGCCAGCTGGCTTCGAGATGGATCCATCACTGGCCAAAGACAAGCCCATCATTGATGATAGTAGCACGTCTGGGATAACAGATTTAAGGAGGATTAAAAGCCTGCACAACTGCAGGCAGAGAGGAGTGAGGATATGTGAGAACAGCTCTGCAGATACCCAGGTCAGTCCAGAAGGAGGGGAGGAGGTGCTTCAGGTACCAGAGCAAAGATTCCCCTGCAGCCCATAATGGTCCATGGGGGAGCAGATCCCCACCTGCAGCCTGTGGAGGACCCCAAGCCAAAGCAGGGGTATGGCTGAAGAAGGCTGTGACCGGGCTGTGGGAAGCCTGGAACGGAGCAGGTTTGCTGGCAGGACTTGTGACCCCATGGGGGACCCACTCTGTAGCAGTCTGTTCCTGATGAAGGGCTGCACCCCATGGAAGGGACCCACACTGGAGCAGTTCGTGAAGAACTCTTCCCAGTGGGAATGATTCACGTTGGAGAAGTTTGTGGAGGACTGTCTGCTGTATGAGGGACCCCATACTGAAGCAGAGGAAGGGTGTGAGTAGTTCTCCCTCTAGGGAGGAAGGAGCGTAAGAAATGTGTGATGCACTGACCTCAATTCCTATTCCCTGTTCCCCTGTGCTGCTGGGGAAGAGGAGGTGGAGAATTTGGGACTGAAGTTAGGTTCAGGAAGAAGGGGATAGTGGGAGGAAGGCATTATAAGGTTGGTTTTTATTAATAGCCTGCACTGATATGGTAATAAATCAATTTCCCCAAGTCAAGTCTGTTTTGCCTGTGATGGTAATTGGTGGGTGATCTCTCCCTGTCCTTATCTTGACCCATGAGTCTTTCGTTGTGTTTTCTCTTCCTTGTCCAGTTGAGGAGAGCAGCTTTGATGGGCACCTGGTGTCCAGCCAGGGTTAACCCACCATAATAGCTTTACCCATAGGAGTGGCAAAATATTTTTCCATTGCTGCTTTGATAGTCCAAACACAGATGATACAGACAGCTACACTCTGATTTTCAGAGGCATTTCTTCAGAAGAGCCAAGCACCTTTCTTTAAAACCTAAGCATGTTTGACTCCTGCAAGCGAAGGTGCTCTAGCAATAGTAGACTCTTGGAGGTTAAAACCACTTACGTGTTTCCAGTCAAAATGAATAAATGCTTTGCTGTTACTGCTGCTTTTCAGACTGCAGTATACTTCTGCGCTTGTATGAGGAATATTAATGAGAATCTAAATTATAAAGATGTAGCTCTCTTAGTGGTTGAAAGGCATTGCTTTAAATTGTTATGTAGGACAGTCTATAGAACTGTGTTTTAGAAGGACTTGGGAGGAAAGACTACAGAAAACAAAACTTGAACCCTGAGTCAAATAGAGACAGAACTCTGGAGCTGTAATAGGAGTTACTAACATGTGCAGCTTTTGTCATGAATGGAGTGCTTCATAGAAGATGGGAGCTCAGGCAGTGGCTAATTTCTGTGTTCGCCTTAATCACCTCAGGTTTAACATTTTGAAATGGCGAATGAGACACCTGTCCCACATGTCAGGAGTGGCTGGTGTCGAGTGAACTGAAAAGGAGTATGGTAGGAAGAGACCATGAGAAGAGTGATGCTGGCTGCTTCAGAAGTGGCTTTCTTGATGGCTTTGTCTTTTCAGGACATCTGGGCTGTTAGAAAGCTGCTGTCTTATCCCTGTATAAATGATGGAAAGTGCTGTGGCCTTCTCCAGGAATGGGAGTTTCTCTCCAACCTCAGGGTGTAAAGCCTCAAACATGGTGACCCCCCTTCTAAACAGGAGAATGCCAAGAGAAGGATTTCCACTGTATTCATGCTCAGGATTGTCTAACCTTGGATTTCCAGTAGCCTTCAACATCACAGCACTGCTTTCAGACCTCATTTTCTTGCTTAATACCTTGAGATACTTCATCCCTTGGGCCTCTCATTTCATTTCCCAGCTTCAGGAAAGCCATCTCTTCTGATTTTCTTGATGAGGTGGAATTGTATCTTTACCCTGCTTCCAGGATTTGTGGAAAAACTTAACTGGAAGAGACAAGGTTTATGTGATTGCAGCATCTTCATCCTGCTTCTCCCTGTATGAATTTGAACTGTTAATTCAAGCCACATTTGATAGGTTGATGTTTCACAGATGCCAACTACTTCCAATTACAGAAAATTGGAGCTGAGATGAGAGGCATGTAGATGGGTGCTTCCATCCAGGGTAAGCCTGCACAGTGAGCTGGAATGGTACTCATTCTGCTTGCTGCGGTTTGTCCAGTTATTGCTGATGTGCTTGCAAGCTGTCAGCATGGCCGTGGATCAAGCACCCTGGCAGCTGCCAGTGGTAGCTATGTGGACAGGAGATAGGCCTGTTGCAAGGGAGCAGGTTAGCAGGCATGTCAGGGGAGAACTCAAGCTGTCACCACAATAAGCTCATGGAGGGTGTTTAAGGTGGGAGTGGAGCTTAATCTACCTGGGAGCAGGAAGAAAGCGATGCAAGAAAGCTGCTAGATAACAGAGTGAGAAACACTAAGAGTTGGAAGAAACTGTACTCCTCCATATATACATCGCCACTTCTCCAACCTGCTCTGCTCAGGCTGGAGAAAATACTAATGATGATTGCAAATGAATGGGAGGAGTGTTCAGAGTAGCTGTTACTGAGCTCAAAGCTTCTCTTAGACCAGGTAATTATGGTTTTGTAAGACTGCTTCTGTAGGTACGTAGAAGTTGCGTTTGTGGAATTAAGAGGCATAGAAATGAAGCCACTAATCAGAATAAGCATTTTCAGCAACCTAACCAGCAGCATGCAGACAGTGTTTCCTGATCTTGGCTACTGCTGTGGGAGTGCAGCAGAGAGAGCGCATTGTGTGACTGGAGCCCTGCAGTGCATGCAGCACTGCTCGGAAGGTGGGCCACACAAGCATTAAGCCCCTTGTGGGCAGGTGTAATAACGGGGTTATGCAAAACCATTTTGTTTGTGTGTGTACACTCATATTTACGTGGGATTTGTAAACCTTTCTGGGGTGCCTGTATGCTAATATGCAAACTGGTGTTTACTGTGGACTGGGTTACTATAGGCCTTTACAATGTGGTATATGTGTGTAATTGCTTCAGTTGCCTCTAATTTTCCTCCTTTAACTGTTCCTCATTTTTTAGTTACTTTAAAATTGCTTATTCTTTATTTTTTACAGGAAATCCTTTAAAAAGTTTTTTACAGGAAATCCTTCCTAGTCTTGTGCCTACTGGCTTCTAAGTCTCCCTTTCCTCTAGCTATACATTGGTAGCTATTGCCTTGTCCAGGTTGGAATCATGGAAGTTAAAGCACTTGCTGTTATATCGCTGTGCTGATAATAAGGTATAAAATTATGGTGTCTGTCAAAATTCAGCAATATTTTTTAGCATATATAGTGTATT
Organism: Lathamus discolor; assembly: GCF_037157495.1. NCBI lineage: Eukaryota > Metazoa > Chordata > Aves > Psittaciformes > Psittacidae > Lathamus > Lathamus discolor. The sequence goes on along the minus strand of NC_088885.1, from coordinate 107,011,018 downwards.
TAAGTTTGTGTAGTTCTTAGAACAGTTTAGGGAGTGTGTGATACTCCTCATTAAAAGTTTTAGTAATTCCAGGGGTAAGGTACTTGCATATGGGCTGTATATATATATATGTATATATGTGTATATATATAATTACAATTTTTGGTTACCATTTATATATACATTTTTGGACAGATTGGAATATGTTGAAGTAATGAAAGGTTTGCAGCTTAATAACAGTATTTTCAAGTGTTTTTCAAGTATTAATTTAAAACAAAACACGCAGAAATGGTACAGCTTAGACCGCACAGTCATTTCCCCAGTATCCATTATGGAGTGTGAAGAAGGGACTCCTTTAGTGCATGCTGCATAGGTTCAACAAGCTTTGCCCCAACTGTAGAGCAGTGGGCATGCAGGAGAGGCTTCTGTGAAGGCTGCAGGGCTAAGGCTTCATTTGCGCATTTCTTAACTCTTGGAGGTGTAATTGAAGATTTCTTCCAAGTGTAGTTCCTGTGATTTCTCTTATCACTACCACTCCCATGGCTGGTGTGCCCCTGTGGTAAGGGGAGAGCATGATGTGGAATGAAAATGTAGTGTTAGTCTGAACCTGAGGGAAGACTTGTAAAACGTCTTTAAAAGATGCACGTACGCTTTGTTTTCTGTGTGTTAAAACCATGGGCTCAGTAGAACAACTTGCTTCAGGACCAGTATGCATCCCTCTTAATTTGCCCAGTTATCCAGGCTCTGATGATTCTTTCATCTTTCGTAAGAGATGATGGTGTTACCCTCCTACCTTGCTGGCACTCCTCTGCTCCAGTTACTATTTCACCTTGTCAAGTGGTCTAAATTAATTACTATAAGCAGACTAAGGGAAAGCATTCCTGTTCTCTTTAACTTGAGCTCTGCTGTTGTTTATTGTCCTTGATAAAGGGGACTAAACCCTTAAAGCGTGACTGGTTTCAGTCGCCCCTGCTTTCCGGCTCCCTGACTGCATTCCAATTGTAATTTTGGGGAGGAAGGGGGAAAGCTAGGAGACAGACTGTTGAGAAGGTGTTAGCCGCCAGATGGCAATGTCTGCTCGGATTCCTTTGTACAGCTCGGTTATGTGGCGGAGTATTTGGCGGCTTGTGTGTCTCTTGCTTATAGCGTTGAAATTATTGCGATTGCTGGAAGATACATATATAGGACCTTAGACAGGCCATTAAATAAAGCTAATCTCTATATATTGATTTGATTTATCTTTGGGGGTCTTCAGGCTATTGTTTGGAGCCAAAAGTGATCCAGTAGTTTGGTATTTGAGAGAATTCATAATCATAGAATCATAGAATAGGGTTGGAAAGGACTTCAAGATCATCTAGTTCCAACCCCCCTGCCATGGACAGGGACACCTCACAGTAAATAATGCCATGTCTCTGTCTAGCAAGCATCTGTCCTCTGGATAAGAGTACAGATAGTTCAGATCCCAGGCTTTTTCTATTGGTGGAATTACAGAATTCAGCAGAATTAATTTGGGAGATCTAATGCCTCACAACTCCAAGTGTAAGGCTTTTTCCCCTGACTTTTCTTCCCCGCTCCCTGACTTCCTCTTCACTTTTTCTGTTTCTTTATTTGAAGACAGCACTGTCCTGCACTGCTTGCTTTCTCATTTTCCAAGAGACTGTCTTGGAAATGGCAGCAGACAAGAACCAATGTGAATCCCATGGGAAAAGGATGTTGGGAATCATGCCTTCCCTCTTCAAAGGGATGATCACAGGCAGTTCCCATTAGTGGAAGACATGTAGGAATTAGTGACTGGCCTTGGGTCTTGGTAGCACCATAGCTAGAATCCATCCGATGGACTAGTCATATGTCCTGGAGCAGACTTGTGAGGAAGGGTGGGAAAAGGTGCCTCATAAATAATTTCTCAGGCCAACATTGCTGTCTCCTTTGCTATTGAAGGTACTTATGATTTTGTTTCTCACAGCCATGATTGTTCCTTCCTGATTCAGCAGTGGGGTAAGAATTTTATGTCTTCATTTCCTTATTATTACTGCTGGCAGCAATTAGCAATTAAAAAAACCAGAAAACCTACAGTGATTGCACTAGAGGAGAAGACTAGAAGGAAAAAATTCCTAGCAAATGCTTGTAGCAGGAAGGCAAAATTATGGAACACTATATGAAAAGACAGAATTCAGAATTAGTGGTGCTGTTTTTTGTCACCTAGTCTTCCCTGTTGTGTCAGGAATGAGTAAATTACACCATGTAGAATCTATTTATGCCTGAACGCATATGCAGCCACTGCTCTGTGTGGAAGGGAGGTCACTTCTTCGCAGCCTATGGCTACAGCATTCAGAGTACCTTGTAATTTAGGGCATGCTTCCTGCAAACCGAGCTCATCTTTCAGGGATCTTCCGAGTCACTCAGAAGTCCCTCAGTTCCACAGCTTGTGGTGGTGGTGGTGGAAGTCTCACTGTCTGCATTTCACATCTCTTGCAAGTGAGGCAAGGGTGAAACTGCACAGCACCAAGCAAAGATGCTGTTGTTATCCTGTGGCTTGTTCTCCCTTCTTGGTTACATCAGTTTTTTCTTCCCTTTTGAGAAGCATCCTTTCTGCTCCCTCTCTGCTCCCTCTCCCAGGCTGTAGCCCTTAAAGCAAGTGAGATGCAACAGTAGAGCAGTAATGCTGGTTTGTTTGCTTACCTCTCATTTATGAAAAATGTTTGGTTTCTATTGAATCCCACCGTTTGTCATGACAGAGCTGCTCTGACCATGCTGTCCTTGCAGACCAACACCATCATTGCTCACTGGGCAATTCCAGCCCCCTTTTTGTTCAGAGAACAAGATGTGCTGTGAAACCCAAATCATCCCAGCTGTTTCCATCAGAGCTGTTTCTAGTGATGCACTCTCAAGCAAAAATGTTTTCTTGTGCATGTAGTAAGGAATGAGCTTTTCTGTACACAAGTTACTTAACAGTGGGATTTTTTGGTTATGGCTTTCTGGGACATCTGTCTTTTTTTGTACAGGTATCAAGTCCACCGTACAGAAAACTAACATGTATAGGAGGCAAAGAAATCCTTAGTTTTCAGTGAGGCTTTTTTATTTCAATCAATAGTTTAGCAAGTGCTTAAACTTCCCCAGCAGTTTCATCTGGAACGTAGTTGAGAGGAAAAATATTTTCTATAACTTTACAAAAATAAAAAGATTTTTTTTTTTTCTTTTTAACTCCTGCACTTTAGTCAAGCACACTCCAACTCAAGCAAGACAGACATCATACCTTAAAATACAGACTCCTGTTTATAGAAATGACATTCTACCCCAGGGCAGCAGGCACAATATGTAAAAGGTATAGGAACAGAGCGAGAACACTTATTTAGATTGTTTGGGGTTTTTTTCCTGATCCCTTTTGTCCTATTTCTTAAATAGGACCTGTTAAAACAATTTGCCTAAGAACTTCTTCAGGTTACCATTTCTTCTGTCAGGGGGCTCCTTGAGTAGGATATTACTAGGGGAAAAACTTCAATGTGTCCTGGCAACACTGGCAGTGATTGAAGATACCACCGTTAATTGTTTCATTATTGTTTTTAAAGCTTCTGCATTTCTGTATGGGAGAAATCACTCAGTTTGGAGGTCTTCTGCTAAACCACTTGCAGCTTAACTTCCTCGAAAGCCAGGGCTGCCAGCACATGAGGTCAGGTTGGAGAAATAAAATGAATGGAATATATTGCGTCATAGATGAGTACAGGGCTGTGCAGCAGCTAATTTAGTGTGTAATGAAACCAAAAGATCAAGGAACCTTAGCTCCTAGTTCTGTGCCTGTAACCTAGGAGAAGCCTTGCAGAGAACATGGGTTGGCAAATAAACTATATAGTCTGAAGATTTCCATCTTTGTCCAACTTGACTTATACTGGCTAATAGAAAGAAAAAACATATAGGCACATGGAAGAAAGCTGGTGCAGCATATGCTAAGAACTCAGATCATAAAGTTACATTTCTGGTCAACGCTACAAATAATCCAAACGAGTCCCCAGTCAGGTAAGAACTAGACAGGTCTTTCTCTTGAAACTGTTGTAATATTTCTGACATTAGGCAATTCACACAAGCACTAATAAACTGTGGATCTTTGCACTGAAGAATGTAGAACATTGAGCTGCAGAGCGGTTTTGTTGCTCTCTGTTTCAATCCTGCATCACCAGCACGGGCAGATTTCAGTGGGGACTGAGTTGTGTGTGTGGCACTTGCATAGAGAAGGAACAGTGACAACTATTCTGACAACTGTTAGCCATTGATATTTTTCCAGAGATAGGACCACCTAACATGGGGATGAATGGTTGACAGTGGCGGAAGAAGCTTGTCTCGTATAATTTAAGGAACATCATGCCATACCCATCCTCATGAACAAAAACTAGTATCAATTCAGTCATGCCACTATGTCTCAAACAGAAGTCAGAAGCAAAGCTCATATATAAGGCATTTGTTTGACTGTAATAACTCAGTAACTCAGCTGGAGATACACTGGTGTCAGTCTGCTGAGTATACAGCTCAAGTCTATAGCTAGAGAAAACCAAATTCCGTCCTGGTTCTTAGCTTCTCTTTCAGAGGTGGTGTGTCTCCTTTTTGATCCTCCAGTTAAAACTGCGCTCCTGATGCCTCCCTGCCTACTGATCCAGAACTGACTCTTCAAGTAAGTTTTTAGACCGTGTGGAGCAGCAAACCATCGAGAAATGCAGAACAGAGCAGCTGTTCACAGGGGGGTTGATCCATCATGCTGCATTGGCTTTCAGTATCTTCTATCAGGCTGAAGGAGGATCGGGTATCAGGTGGATGGTTGAATGCTTCTGGTGACTGCTGAAGCACTGTGAGCCTTGTTCCTGACACTTAATGAGTCTTTTGTGACTTTTCATCTATTTGAGGAGACAATGTGAAAGATGTGATCTGACCTGGCAGTGAGTGTATGATACTGTTCCTTCTCCTTCTTCCTGCTGTCTCAAACTGATTTTGTTCCAACTCTGAGGAAGTTTACATTACAAGGCTGATACCAGGTTGGAAAACTGTCAAGAGGGCACAGGCTTTGAGGAGATGGGGAGTCTGAGCATAGCTGTTTATTGCTCAAATGGCTTTTTCCTGCTGCTTTGCTAGCAAGGTCTATGCTGTCAGTGTGTTTTCAAAGATCGCTTCTGCTATAGCAGACAGTATGGAGACTCACCTGTGTAAAGCTGAAAGACCTTCATTCAAGACATACTTTTTGTGTGATGTTGGAAATAACATTTTTGTCTCACATAATACTCGAATGAAAAATTAGAAGCTACTCATACTGATGAAAGAAACATGATGACCTTACTCCTTACATTTCTTACACTGGTTCCTTTTCCTTCTGTGAGCCAAAACATGTGTATGTCAGTAAAAGCCACAGCCCAAATGCCTTGAGGTTAAGACATGCCCTCAGATTCTTCCTCTGCCCAACCTGTAGCTGTGCCTGGGATTGCTCTGACCCAGGGGTAGGACCTTGCACTTGTCATGGTTGAACTTCATAAGGCTGGCATCAGCCCACCTCACAAGCGTGTCAAGGTCCCTCTGGATGGCATCCCTTCCCTCCAGCATATCAACCAGACCACACAGCTTGGTGTCATTGGCAAACTTGCTGAGGGCGCACTCAATCCCACTGTCCATGTCAGCGACAAAGATGTTGAAGGAGACCAGTCCCAACACTGATCCCTGAGGGACACCACTTGTTACTGGTCTCGAGCCGGACATTGAGCCGTTGACCACAACTCTTTGTGTGCGGCCGTCCAGCCAGTTCTTTATCCACCAAATCCATCAAATTGATGTCTCTCCAATTTAGAGACAAGGATGTCGTGTGGGACAGTGTCGAACGCTTTGCACAAGTCCAAGTAGATGACATCAACTGCTCTACCCCTGTCCATCAGTTCCGTAGCCCCATCATAGAAGGCCACCAAATTGGTCAGGCAGGATTTCCCCTTAGTGAAGCCATGCTGGCTGTCACCAAGCACCTTGTTGATTTTCATGTGCCTTAGCATGCCTTCCAGGAGAATGTGCTCCAAGATTTTGCCAGGCACAGAGGTGAGACTGACTGGTCTGTAATTCCCCGGGTCTTCCATTTTCCCCTTCTTGAAAATGGGGGTTATATTTCCCTTTTTCCAGTCATCGGGAACTTCACCTGACTGCCATGATTTTTCAAATACGATGGCCAGTGGCTTAGCAACTTCATTCGCCAGCTCCTTCAGGACCCGTGGATGGCTTTCATCAGGTCCCATGGACTCGTGTACTTTCAGGTTCTTAAGATGGTCTCAAACCAGATCCTCTCCTACAGTGGGCCCAGGGTGTTCATTCTCACAGTCCCTGCGTCTGCCTTCCCAGACTTGGGTGGTGTGGTCAGAGCATTTGCCAGTGAAGACCGAGGCAAAGAAATCATTCAGAACCTCAGCCTTCTCCAAATCCAGGGTAGCCAGTTCTCCTGATAGCTTCCGGAGGGGGCCTACATTGTCCCTAGTCTGTTCGGTCTGTCCAGCAAGCAGAAAAGGGAGGACGTGGCTGCATTTGTGCCACTCTTGCTCTTCCCTCTGGTAAGACTGGGCCAGTCTAAATAGGGTTGCATGTTATGACTCCACTCACTTCTTTACTTTGCCCACCCGGCTGACAGGAAATCCAAGGCACAAATACCATGAGCAGAGCATGTAAAGTCTCAGCGATATGAGAATGTAAGTCGTCCCTGCCACCTTGTATCGCAGCTTACCTGCACTGCGTGCATCCGACAGAAATGCTTGTGTCTGGCTTTAAGGCGGCTTGGTTGTAACTACTCACTAGAAACAAAGGGAGGCCTTGAAGCAATTACACAGCAAAGGAAATAGAACAAGAAAATCCCTAAACCACTGGTTATTTTTACAACTTAATGATTGTAAAAATAGCTTAAATTACTTGGGATATTTTTCTCATTAGAGGTATCAACCATTTAGCACTATCTGAACAGAGGGCTGTCGCTTTGCTGTTTCTTTGTTATGAGCTGTGAGATAATGACAAGATAAATCCTTGTGGGTTTCCTCCTTATATACATATCTACATCAGAGCTGTGAAGTCAGAGGGGGAAGCTGCTATCACAGTACTGGCACAATACCGAGCCCTTCCCCAGAGCTATATTCTGATGAGAAATGGGGTGTTGGGGAGAAGAGCCCCACAGCAGTAAGATGGCAGAGATGGCTGAAGCGGGATCGTAACATTCACCCCAGCAGTTAAAAACAATAATAATAAAAGGAGACCCCCTCCCTCCCCCCAGAATTCTGCAGTCCTAAAGTGCAATTACTTTTGTGCAGTCATGTCAGGCCAGGGATCAGACTGGATGAAGTTCAAAGCACAAACATCAAACGGGTGCCGTTCGGGATTCGAGGAGGAGGGGGGAAGTAAGGAAAAGAACAACAGTTCTCAGGCATTCAAGTGCATCAAGAAAACAAATGTTCCTTTCTTTCAGAAGAAAAACAACCCCCAGTCTGGTGGAATCCTGTCTTTGTAGTCATGAAAAATAAGGTTTTTTTCCACTTCTAGCTGAGAATGTCCCAATATGACACAGTACAAATAAACACCAAAGCAAGAGCTGAGGTGCTGGGATATTTTTCTGGTGCCCTGCTGCTATACAGCCTTATTTTATTCTCCTCTGGTGACTCTTCAGATCTGGGTACAGAAGAAGCACACTGAATTAAAGGCATCTGATAGGAAGTGGCTCTCTTCTCCGGTCGGTCCGGGCTGGACCCATCGCTTGGTCTCTGGCCATTGTACAGCAAGTACCTGCCCCGGGCATCCTGCTCCATTTTGAAGATCTCGTACTCGGTGTGAGGTAGGCGGATGCCGAGCGCAATGCAGCCATTCGTGTGGGTGACATCCTGCTGAACCCCAACTTGCCAGGACCCCTGTGCTCCACATTCATTCCCATTGAAGACATTGAGCAGTGAGGCTGTGGATATATCCATGGGAGTGACCTTCATGTGATTCACTGCAAGAGAGGGCGAGAGGAGCTATTAGCAGAGGGATGAAAACAAAAGCGAAGGCAGCAGGCGGGTTGCAGTGTACCTGTGAAATCAGAATTGTCTCTTCCTGTTCATTCTTAAATCAGATTTTCATACTGCAGGTGTTGCCAGCAGATCTGTTTGCATCGTATGTCTTTGATGCATTTTTCTTGCACAGAACACATACACCACCCCCAACTCAGCTGAAGAAAACCTGATGGCTGCATATCTCAGTCAGAGATTAAGCAGAGCTTTTCATAAATTCCATACAATCCTTTACAGATAACAGCCTGGTTTGTTGTATTAGGAGATAGGTAAAAGAGGAAACAATAAAACTATAATCATGTTTTATTACCATCTCTGTTAACCCATAAGTAGGGCTGTTTATCATGTATTTTTCATCATTTTCTAGTATCTATTACTCCATAAAGCTAATGAAATAATTGGCCCCAGTTGGAAGATTTGGAAGGTACCACAGCTGCACTATCTTCCTGTATTACTTGTCCTTTTTGGCATGAGCTACATGCCAAAATATAGCTGAACTACAGACAGATGCATTTTCTCATGTCTCAGCAGTGGCTGCAGCTTGTGTAAAACGCTGAAGTCCTGCAGCTTCGCCAGTTCTGACCTGCCTGTATTTCAAAAGAACTTATGACACAAAGTTGTATTTTTCAGCCAAGTTTAAAAGGTTGGGAAAAATCAAACCGAATGAGCCTATAGAAGCTGAACAGAGATTTTTCCTGGTGGTGTGCATCTGACACTGCATCAAGAAAAGAGGATCTGAATGGGTCAGTGCTGAACGGAACAGAAGGAAATAATGAGCCATCATGCACACCAAAATCCCAGTTCTCTTGCTGTCATTTTATAGTAAGACTTGTTGGGAGATTTATTTTGAGGTTTTCGGAACAGATATTTGACCCGGTGACTCTATAGTTCGCATTATTTGCCCTAACTGGTGTAAAAGGTAATTTACAGAAACTGAACCTAAAAGTTTTAGCAAAACCAAGTTAGTGACCGTGACCTGTGATGTAAGTTAGCATACCACAGACCAGAAGTCCAAGCAAAAACTGGACTTCTCTCCAGGAGATGAGCTGGGACATGCTGCATGCAGCACTAAAGAGCAAATGTTCTGACAGGCAAGGGCATCTCCTGCCTCCTATGAAGATCCCTGATTAGTAAATTGGTTTTTACAGTTAGATGCTTTCCTAAATTGGAGCCACGGAAGAAGCTTTATGCTTCTCACATGGTAACTGAAAGAAGGAGGAAAGAGACCACAGAGTGCTTGGGGCTTTCAGAAGCTCCGCTGGGTCTGGTGCCATGGTGGAACATCGCATTTTGGTGATGTTTGTTTCTGTGAATGCTTAAAGCCACTGAGCTCTTTCTACACAGGGTGCTATGGGGCTGTTTGCACAGGAAGATGCAGGGACCCAGATAGCATCACTGCTGTGTACTGCTTCTCAAAGTACTTGAGGGGTTTCTGTTAGATGCATCTCATCTTCACCATGGTGGGATTAATCAGCGGTCTTTAGGGACATCCTTACTTGCTCTAGGGCTCCTTGGAAGCTGATGAAGACACATGCTGTTACATGTCTTCGACAGAAAGTTAGTTATAGCACCTCAGACCTGAAATGCCTTCTGAAGGTGCTTTCCTCTCTCTACTGAAGGGAGCCTTAGGACACAGATCTAACCTTAGACACTTGCTTAGATGCTTGAAGTCTGGCCACTGGACGCCAAGACTTAGTGATGCGAAATCTTACTTTCTTGAGCTGTACTTAAAGATCTCTGCCTCGAATGAGACTTGCTTCAGTGGTGTGAAATGCCGTGCAGCTGTATAGTTTGGCTGGCATTCACACAATGCCTGTGAGCTTCCCAAGAAATGACTAACTCCTGGAAACGACAGAATGAAATAATCAGCAACCAAACTGTTACGAGTGAACTCTGCTCTGGTCCATAGCTACGTGACCAGCTCTGCCCCCATTTAACAAGACACTCTACCTTTAAACACAAACTCTGTGCCACCCATGACTTTGGACGAGTGCACTCCCCGGCTGTAGCGTCCTTTGGCGTAGATGGTGAAGGTGGGGTGCTTGCAGATGGGGTCGGAGTAGTGATAGTAGTGACCTTCCCAGGTGTTGTTGTTGTCGTGGAAGATGAAGTGCCGAGTGAGGAAGAGGACCTCTGGTCTCACCTCGCAGCGCTGGCTCACCCACTCTCCGTGTAGCCCTATGGTCAGATCTGCCTTGGGGGGTAAGATGGGAGGATGGTGCTCATCTGAACGGTAGATGATTCTGCACGCAATGCACGTGCGGTCATGGTTCTGAAATGAGGCAGAGAGAAACCCTCATTAGGCATTTTCCACGATACAGGGCAATGGATCAGGCCATCCCTTTCATGCTGAAGCAACACCAACTCCGCATTTTAAGGGTTACACTGTCATTCCTTGTCGTGTTAGTGTTCTCCTGTTAATCTCACCCTTCAAAGCACCTGAAACATGGCACCATTTGGTTTTGTATATATAAGGCTGCACAACAGGAGAGCAGTTAAGAGATTAATTCCCTCATCTGCATTTATCTGAACATTTTAGTTCAGCTTTTTATAGGATCTAGAAAAGGCTGACTTTATCCTTCAAATAGTATGAGAAGCTGGCAGATGTTAATTTACTATGGCAGGGACTTGGCAACACAAGCATTTGCTGAGCTCTTATTTTGCATCTCTTTTCCTTTTACTTCCTTTTGTAGATAGACAGCAGTGTCCTAAGGACATTTTTCCTCACATCCACTTTGTTCAAGCTGTGGAGTACACCGAGTTAAGAGCAGAAGCTCCCTATGCAGCCACTGGGGTGGGAGATTTACACAAATGCTTTTTCTTAGCACCCATTTCCATTCCTCTTTTCTGATATTTCTCCAGGCTCCCTCCATAATGTAAATACTCATATTCATCTCTCATACTTTCAAGTCCATGTGAGCTGCTGCGGAGTCAGCATTTCTCCACTCACTGCCTTCAGCTCACAGCACACTTTAGGGGGGAACATCTACACAACCTTCGTTAGTGCTCTGAGTTTCTCCAGTAATGTGATTGTAGGTATCTTCAGGGAATCAACATCAAACTCCCATGCTGTATGGCTTTTACACATATTTGCCCCCATCCCAGACCAGATAGACACCAAAAGTCAGTGAGATCCACAACAAGCCTGCTATTCTGCATTCCTGCAATGTAGAACAATGGTCTATGTGAAAAATAATTATAAATGATGTAGCTCGGGTTGACCTGAACCAGCACTGGCCAACAGCCCTGCTCTGAGGAGGAAGGAGGTTGGACTTGGTGACCTCCAGGGGGTCTTTCCACCCCAAAACACGTGGTCTCTTGTGAGCCACGTGTCAGCAGGCTACTGAAGTGGATGCAGTTCTTTCCCACTGTGGAGCTTATTAACCGATTTTGAGATACCTTTTTTCAGGTAAATTCTGCAAGCAGGTGCAAGGACCACTGGTATCTCTCCCAAGTTCCACAAAGAACACTCAACTGAGTAATTTAACTGCAGCTGGTGAAGTTAGCACAGATTTGTGCCATAGTAACAGGCAGCAGAGGCTGGTGCAAAACACCTGGTTCTCCTGAACACTGAAAGCACAGATGATGCGTAAGGACTGTGAAAGTGAGCCCTTTTCTGACACTGCAAATTGCAGGTTGGATTTCCTGATGGTCAAGAGCAGAACCAAGATCCTGTCATGTTTCCTATTTTGCTGTAGGTTTCTTGTGTGGCCTTCCTGTGTGACTTAACTTATTTTATAGAAACACAGACAATTACAGCTCTTCTGTTTAGGACCGCGCTGGTAGGAGGCTAAATAAAGACACTGAGCTGTCAGAAAGCAGACAGAAATTTCATGGGCCTGGAAAGTAAATTAAAATATAAAATAAAAAGTAAAATGAAATAACCAACAATACTAATACTGATACTAATATTAATATTCTAATAGTGTGTAGCTCTGTTCCTGGAACAAACCTTCCAATACAGTCTGACAGAAGGCCAGTATCCACCTTCCTCCTGCCCACAATAAAGTCTCAGCAGGTTTCCTGTGCAAGCTTGTTTGGGAGTTACAAAACCAGTCTGTTGAATCCCTAGCTCTCTTCAGAGGATGTCAGTCTTTTTCTCTGGAAAGCTGTCTGGTTTACTGGGTGGTTTGCGGCTCAGCATTGCTGGGGGGCAGATGCCTTATAAATTACTAGGAAATGGGCTGGAGCTGGGAAAGGTGGAGACTATATTGGCACACCTTGGGCAGCAGCAGAGCTGCCCCATTTCCACTGAGCTCCAAGGAGGATGCCAGAAGCTGAGCACTGCTGGTGCTGCACGGGAACTGTTGGATGAGTGTGCAGTTCTGTTCACTGCCAGCCAAAGCACCAAGAAAACACACAGTTTTGAACTGTTATAGAAATAACACTTTTTCTTCTTGGAGATCAGTACCCAAAAGATACCGCCGCTGCCTTGCATGGACACTGCAGTGACCCAGGCTGAGGGGTTGCCGAGGGGAAGATGGTGTCTATCAAGCACTCATTTCTCCAGAATGGCTGTTCTGCCGTGGGGCACACTGGTGTCACTGCTCCCTAACACAGTAAACTGCACTGATGACAGTAACTTTATTGCTGTGATTGCCCCACTCACATAAAGTGAAGCAAGAAAGTGAGGAAAAGCCAGTGTTGTAAAACTAAACATAGCTTATATAAGCTGAACTGGTCAATAGAAGAAGACAATTTCTGCTACAGTCCCTTCTCTATTGTTGTTGAAAGCTCTTATCAGCTTCCAGAGGAGACCCTGCCAGAGCAATATGGTGGTTTGGTTTATATTCCCATTTCCCTCCTGTCCTCCACAATCAGTTTGTGAGCCAAAACCAATTCAACCTGGGAACCACTGATTTCTGTTGCCCTTGTTCGAAATCTGAAGAAAAAACAAATGGAAACCCAGCCTGTTATCTTTTTGGTCACCCTTGGCTCTTTGTGGGATTCCTCTGTTGTTTCTCAGGTCTAGTGAATGGACAAGAAGGAGATGCGTAATCAATCCCATTTGCAGCAACTTTGTTATTTCTCTTAAGTTTCTTGACGAGGAAGGATAATCAAGCATAAATGTTCTCTTTGCTGTTCTTCTAGCGGTGATTTTAGGTTTCATCTCTCCTTTACAACATTAAAAGAAACGGGTATTATGAGTCAAGGCTCTGATGCTGGGTTGGGAGCATTATCATGGTTTGACATCTCCTGCATCATACTGGGAGTGTAGAAGGTGTAGACTGGTAACACTTGGAGCTGCTTAGTCCATTGGTTGTGGCCAGCAGCAGAGTAGGCAGAAGGTCCATGGAGCTCCATGGTGGAAAAAAATTTGTAACTACAAGCAGCCCCTTTCTGCTTATCAGAAAGGGAGAACTGTCTTGAGGCAAAAGGAGGAGTTACTTCCCCAGGCTTACAAAAGTGTGACTACAGTGTCTGCCACTGTGTGGAGTGGAGGTGACTCCTTGGGCCAACTCAAGGAAGGCCCAGGTTAACTCAGTGCTAAACTTCACTTTGATTTCTGTGAGTTGTCTGTCTCTTTGATCTCTGCAGTGCCGAACTGCTGTAACTCTGTGCAGCCCTTCTAATTCCAAAGGCTTTGCACCAGCTCGGAAGGTCTAGCCACTTGCACTGCTGCCTACCTTCTAGCTACTGATAGTGTGCCTGGATGGAGGAATGAGGTGAATGGGCACATTTTACAGTGAACAGGGAGTGGGACAGGGAGAGGTTGGCGTGGTGAGGGTGGAAGCAGAAGTATCCCTTTCACAACAGTGAGACATCAGGCAGGCTCAGGCACCTCATAGAGCCTGAACGCATCGCTTCCCTGAGACAAGCACTTGTATCTAAGGCCACATAAATGTTCGGGGTTTTTTTCCTGCGATAGTATCTTTCACAGAGTTATGAACTTCTTAGTGGAAGAATATGCCACGTGTGAACTCCCTTAGTACAATTCTGTCCAAGTAATGGATGAGGGAAAGATCTAGCTTTGTTATGAGGCAATTTGACTTAATTATGGAGTAATTTACGTTTAACAATTGAGTGTATTTTTCACTGTTGCTATTTCAGGTCAGCTGCTCTTGGCTCTTAATTACACTGGCTGAGGCTTTGCAAATCACTCCCTTTCCATGTGTCTCACGGAAAGATTATTTTCTAAAAACAGAGTTCAAAGAAAAAGGGGAACACAGGCAGAGGACATTTGTGTCCAAACACGATTAAATACTCTCTAATAAAAAGCTCATTTAGGCATGACATAAACTAAAAAGCAATAAAATGAGCAGTGGACAGGATGAACATCTGTTTTATGTTCTGATTATCTTAGGTGTACAATGCAGTACTTTTAATCATGGGGTCTGACTAGAAGGACCAGTCCCTGAAATGGCTGGAAGATCCCTTCCCATACTGAGTGCCTCCTTGTAGCTCTGCAGTGCCAAGCTCATGGTGCCCCAACTCCTCGTGCTCACAGGTGTTTCTTTAAGCAAATTATCAATTAATCCATGAGGCCGTGTGGCCTGAAACAAGGCTGAATCTGGCTGGAAACACAGTTCTTGTACTGGGGAGAAAAGAGTCTGTGATCTGAACATTTCCACCAACACTTTTCCTCATCCCTCTCTCCTGCTGCCTCAGCTGAAGTGGTAACAGGGCCAGAGAACTCTGGAAGCCAAGCAGGGAGGTTTCTAATAAAAAAAGGCAAAGAAGGATGAGGTTCCTTGATCTTTTTCCCAATTGCTGTGGATAGTCAGAAACATAAACCCTCTCAGCATCATTTAATTTTCTCTTGAATTCCATGGGATTCTGTGGCTGCCTAAGGCTAACTTGCTTCTAATCATTTCGTAGTGTTTTTTTATGGCCCAGGCTAAAAAACCTGTCACGCAATTGCTCTCTGAGCAATGGTGAAATAAGCTTTAAGTAACACCTAGAAGGATCTTTTTGGAAGGTGTTCTCGTTTTCTTTGAACACCTTTATATTTCAATGCTGTTGACATCTGTATCTATCTGTATAAGACATCTATGGGCCTAATCTTTTTCAAAATGTACAGAAAATCTATCTTTTCCTTATGGTTAAAGCAGAAGCTGAAATAAATGCTTAGTATTGAGGAGAGGACATACAGGATGTACTGCAAGCTGTATTTAGGGACAAAACAAACAATCACTAATAGTAAGGAGTAATACAGTTATTTTTCAACTGAACACCTTGTTCAAAACATATTTCTTCTCATCAATCTACTTATTCTTTGTATCTTGAAAATGTGTCTGTATTTCAATCTGAAAATTTTAAAGCACCATTTGTCTGAAACAGCTCAAATTGTAACAACCTTTCTCCTGTAGAATTACACCAGATGACTTTTCTGGTACTTGGATACATAATGGAAAGTTAACATAATCTCAACTAGAACTTACTGTTTTTTAATGGAAGATTCGTTGCTCAGACTGCTTATGAGAGATGCAGTGTGTTCTTAGCAGAATCACATGAAAAATTAATGTGATAGTTTTCATTAGATTCTTATTTTCAAAAGGACATTTTAATGGAGAATTTTGACCATTTTCTGGCAGGCTTCCTCTGTCTTCTTTCATAGTTGCAAATAGTTGGTATTTTACCAGACCAGACACATTAAGAAGACAAAATCATACAAGGCAGAAATGTGCAGTAAGGTCCTAAACCATCCAAGGATAAAGCAACTCCTGTGATAGGAGGCCTGGTGTTGGGGCAGATGTGGGACTGCTGCTGTTCAGAGCTAAGGAGAAGCAGTGGACAATTCTGAGCAGCAGTGAGCCCAATTAGCTTTCTCAGTAGCTGTTTCACACCTGCAAGGTCTTTAAACATGCAAATTAATTTGGGAAATCAGCTCTTCTTCTCTTTCTGTCTGGAGCCACTGCATGGTGGACACATCGTTCCCATACCATAATGTGGCTAAAAGATTCAGGTAACATCTCTGCCTCGGCGAGATGGAAAAGCACACTCTTCAAAAGCAGATGGGCTGCCTCTGGACTCCTCGTTGCTCTCCTCTTCCCTCTCAGCAATGCCAATATCAAACCCAAACCCAACCCAAAACCCTGGGCAGAGCAGTGGCTTCTTTTTGTAATGCCTCCCCTGGGGCTCAGGCCTTCCAGCTTTCACCTTTTGCTCAAACCCAGATATTCAACGTGGCTACTCTAAGTACACCCTTCCCTCCCTCGTCTCTCCTTAAGAGCTGCTGCCACCACTCTCCTGCTCACTTAAAGTAAGACCATACTGAAGTCACTTACTTCAAACTTCTGTAGCAATATCCTGCTTTATCAAGTATTGACATTAATAATATCTCCAGAACACTACTTGTGCTGTCTGAGCCCCCATGTCTGTGCTGATGGCTGTAGCATGGGAAGCTGTATTGGAAGATCCAAGTTCTCAGCTGATATAAAGCCGCCTTTGGCCAGCCTGATTTGCACTGGTTGCTAGTGCATGGCAAGAAGCAGGTCTCATTCATGGTTGAAAAAAGAGGACAGGTTGCATCTATATGGTATCATGAGAAGCAAGGTCTAAAGAAAGCCCCAGCACACACCCCAGTGCCCTTCTGTACCCTCCCATCACCGGAGAAGATGCTCCTGATCAACTGTGGAGCCTGCACAAGGCAGCCTAGGCTCTAGTTGTTCACAAGGTCAGGCTGCTCTTGCGTTGGGAGCTTCCCTTTTAGGATGAATCTGACATTGTCTACGCAGTGTTGCTGTGTTACTGGATGGGCTATGTAGCAGTGACTGGGTTCAGTATGTTGCACGCAGCATATCCTTGTTGCAGGGAGATGTGTGGTGAGGGACCAGGCATTGGTTTTCCTCAAGCGTGGGCTCAGGACTGAACTGTATGTGCAGTGTAGACCTCCCTGGTGGTTTGGGATCTTGTAGGGTCCAACAGCCACAAAAGCTGGGGTAGGAAAACCCTGCTATGTGAATGCACGTATTACCATGAGGGAAAGCACTGAAGAACAGGGGAAAGAAAAGCCACGCTTAGTAATGCTCTCTCACACCCACCCCAATACCATGTGTCACAGGCAGGGCTAGATGGGACTAGAAGGAGGCATGCCTGGTCAGGATGTTTCAAACCTCACCACCCGAGAAAAACAGGTACCAGGCTTTACTGCTAGAAATTGAGTGTTCCCAGGATGAATACAGATGGAAACCCTTGGGAGAACCAATTCAATGCAAAGAAATGCTTCCAACTCATCAAAACAAGCTGGATACCTTTGCCTCACAGTGCCAAGGAGCAGAGTCCACAGAAAGGACACTTTTATCGCTCAGTATCAAGCTCCGCTCCTCCACTGCTCTAGATAACTGCAGACCAAGACAACAGTTTAACAAATGGCTACAATATCCCTCCACCACAAAAGTGATAATTTGCAGGCTTTCCATGACCTCATATGAAGCTGAGCTGGCTAATGTGCATTAGGCTGGCCCTGGGGAGTTGACGAGCACGGCTTGACACAGTTGTAATTCAGCCTGCCAAGTGGAATGAAGACTAACAAAGATTTAAAACTTTAATTAAAAATCTTGAGGCAAGTGAACTGCTGGAGGCAGCGGTAACTCCTTTGCAGGGCTGTCAGTCTGGGATTTCTTTTGGTGGGGAAGAGAGGTGCTGCAAGCAGGAAGGAGGGTGGAGAGATGCTCAGATATATCTGCAAGTGTGTACCATATATTTTAAGATATTGAGGAATGGTTTTTATTAACTGCTATCATGAAGGGCAAGATAGTGAGGGAATCTGAAGGCACTACCATTACACAACTGATCTACGATGTCAATTCTGTTGCACAAGCCTGCATAAATCAGAAATAAACACAACCAACATGAAATGCTAAAGTCTTCTGGTTGTTCTTTTCTGATATAAACTGCTTGAGGCTGGGCAAAAGACAAGAATAAAAACGTCCTTTTTCTCAGATGAATGTGCTTGCATGTCATCTATCCCACTAAACTGATAGTAATTTACAATGACATGAATATTGCGGGAAGTATCAAACAAAAAAAAATCCTGGAAAACATGAAGGGACAGTTTGAATGTCATTTTCAGGAACAGAGTATTCCAAACTAAAGCTGCCATATGTGTTCATTATGTCTTTAAAATCAACCTCTGAACGATGTAGCAATACTACCAGTGAGTCCTCCCTCCCCTCTTACAAAAGATGAAGCAATTGTGGTTAGATGCCAGCAATAAGGAGGGTGTTAGTAGGTTAGATACATATGTTGAGTTTATATGAAGGCCTGTTGTTTTATTTTGCTAGGCTATATAGTTAATTTCGATCCCTGGTACTGCATTTGTGTTGGGGCAGGTTTTTGCTGCAGTTGCAGAACAAGCAGTGGTAGTTAAATCAGCAAAGGCAAATAGAGTTTTAAAAGCAACACAGCTTTCAAAGGTTCACACAGAGAGTGAAAAGCAGTCTTGCTGTAGACCTCACCTAGCACTAATGCCAGAGTAGGCGGTAGATGCAGAGTGGCACCTTCAGAGGAGCACTCTTCTGCAAGGCCACAGCCAACAGCGCTGCCAAGTGCCACAGGGACCAGCCTCAGCTAAAAGTTGTTTGCTACTCTTATCTCTGCAGGGTATCACACGTGCTGTTATTGCTCATAAACCTGGAATTAACCTATTTGAACATTCTTCTGAATATTCTTTCTTTGCTTGCCCTAACCAAGAGCCTTCTGCAAGTAATAATGAACAAAAGAATCCCTTCAAGTGCTGGTTAATCTTGAAGTCTAGTGACAGTACTCTGACAAACAAAGGAGTTTTGTCCTCCAAGATTACACTTTTTGCTTGAGATAATGTTTTGCACGTTTCTCTGAGGCACTTCATATGTTTAACATCTATTTATCGACTTATGCTCCCATTTCCCTGGGAGCTCCTCAAGGACATACCATTCTCCTATAGGTGAAGTCACTGAGTTTCAAAGAGATGAAGACTCAGATTTTGAAAAGCACAAAAAATGTTGAGCACTTTGTTCTTTTGCCACCTGATACATGAAAGCGTGAACACCGGCCTCTGTACATTGAGTCTGCATTAGCTGCAAATGCCAGGTGCTGCTGGAAGTCAGCTCCCAGTGGCAGATAAACTTGTAATAGAGAATCGATCCATTGGAATGGTGTTTTCAAGGGGAAATGTCCTACTGAATGTGCATGGCCAGCAAATGCTTGAGCATGGCAAAGGCAGAAGGAAGGTTATCCTAGGTTGATTGTGATGTTCCAGACCATTCCAAGATTTTTCCCAAATAATGATCTAACTAGAATGACCGGTCATCAAGGCTCTGCTCTGATCTTTCCCATTACTCTGTCAGATGATAAAATAGGACAAGGAGTTCTTTGTTTACAAAGCACTATTACTGAGGCAATTACATGTGGAGTAAGTGTTCCAGTATTGCTGTTGCACACATTTCCTGTAGTTTTAGAGCAGTTATCTCTGAAAAACATCTTCTGTCCCTCTGCATAGCAGATGAATACTGCATTCGAGCCTTCCTTCACACTACAAGTCAATGGATGTATGCGTAAGTATGATGTGATTTTACAACCCATCAGCCAGACCCCCTGGAGTTGTCCTAATTGGGAATATTTTGCATAGTACGTGTGATGATGTCCGAGCAGTTCCCCTGTCCTGCCGTTTTTACGCATGTGGTCTGTCATGCTGGCTGAAAAAGTTGTATGGGCAATAGCTTGAATCCCTTGGTAAACTCTCAGTGTCAAGAGACATCAAAATGTTCAGCCCTGTTCATCAGCAAGTCCTAACTAGTATATTGAGCAAGGCTAGAGGACTGCTAAGATAAATGTGTGGCCTATTCAGCTGCAGTTAGGAACTTCCATGTATTTTACAGGAGGAATTTGTTTGAGATATGCTCTTATCTAAGGATATTTGTAGAGCCTTAAGAGATGACATACGATATATTTTTAAAAGCTCCCTGATATTATATGAACCCTTGAGATACGGTAATCTGTGAATTTATTCAGATTTGTAGCTCAGCATAAAGCTGTCTGGTTTTTGGAGAGCCCTTTTGATTTACCGTCCTGTGGTGAAATCACTGCAGGAATTTGGAGAAGATCCAATTCTATTTGCTTAAAGTCCTGATCATGTGGCTTTGGCATTCCTAACGTATCCAGCAATCATTTGCTTTTAATTACCATTCATTTCAACCACATAAGTAATGAATGTGGCTACCACATCCAACTTACAGGTTGTGTAAACTCTTGAGCTGGGTGGAACTTTCTTCTATATAGAGGCTTAACCATAAACTTAACTCAAAATGTGAATCCTCTTAACTTATTTTAGGCAGGCCTTTATAAGTTTAAAATAAAAATAAATAAAAAGGAAATGAAAAAAGCCTTAAATGAAAGATTGCACACAATACACCTGATTCACTTCAGAAGCAATTTCCTGGCCTCCCTAACCTCTTGGTATGACTGTAGAAACCTTAAAAAAACAAGTTGATTTAACGTTTCTATTTATTCATGGTGTCCAGTTTCCAGAGGAGTCTGTGACTTGTAGTTTTAAACTCAGTTTAGCATTTAAACTCATTTTCAGCTGGGTCCCAGTGGAGCAACAATTAGAAAAGGAAAAGAGTTCAAAGAAGAAGGGTTATAACCTTTCAACGGTATGTTTGCCTGGACCTTTAAAAAAAAAAACCCCATCTCTGTTACTGTTCTTCCTACATTTGGCAAACATGAGGTCAGACAGCAGGGTTGAGAACCTGTTGGTGTAGAGACCTTCATGGTCAGATACAAACCAACACCCAGGAGTCTTTCACGGCAGCTGAGGCAAAGGGTCATTTTTCAGGGGCAAGTTTCTTTTTACTGTGCTGAAAGCCTAGCATCAGCAGGCCTACCTCCTCTTGATAAAAAAGAAATCTCACATCAAATCTGAGCAAGAGGAACCTACCAAGAACCACAAAAAGAAGCCGTGCTGTTGCACACTTAAACCTTGTGTGAAACCTATGCATCTTTTCCTGTTGAAGGCTCTAGCTGAGACTGGTGTCCCAGAAATCCAGACGCTGTATATATACATTGTGGGAGCCAAGCAGACCATGCAGGCAATGGTTGGAGGAGGAACAGAGGTAATGTAACTTGTCAGAAGTCATAACT
Organism: Lathamus discolor; assembly: GCF_037157495.1. Lineage (NCBI taxonomy): Eukaryota > Metazoa > Chordata > Aves > Psittaciformes > Psittacidae > Lathamus > Lathamus discolor. The sequence goes on along the minus strand of NC_088885.1, from coordinate 106,989,941 downwards.
GGCCAAACTGAGAGTTGAGCAGTGGCCTGCAAGTCAGGACCTGGGGCCCCCATTTATCAAACTGCAGTGGTTTCATCACAAAGAGCTGGAATGTGTACATATTTTCATGTACTCAAAGTTAACCTTTGCTTTCTATACTAACAGCACTTTCTGCAGCCAGTAGTACTGTTATGAATGGGCTTCAGAGTCATAAATTCAGCCTCAAGATTCAGCCTTTGACAAGACCTGGCTACCAAGAATCGTCTTTGGTATTCACTGGTATTTATTTGGTATTCATGAATACAGACGGATAACTGATCAGCTTGTCCTCCGCCAGTTCTTGCAAATATATGATGGGGAAACTTCCCCTGAGATCCACACAGCAGGCTTTTTACTATTGGAGCACATGGGTACCACTGGGCAGGAACTGCCTGTCTGGACACGTGGGACTGAGGGATAATGGCATGCAGAGTGACTCAGGCAGGCAGGCTGAGGCTGCTCTTATTTTCCACGTAAAGATGTCACCCACTCAGGTCAGAATGGATCAAATTATGCCTGAAATAATGAGTTTTGTGAACGTAACTGAGAGGTTCAGTGCTCTCACAGTTTATCTAGCTAACCTGGCTCAAGAAACAGACCTCTTTTAAAAGACTCGATCCCTTAAATTTCAGCATTATGTTTTAGATGCAATATAGTTTAGAGGGCAAAACTGATGCTACAGTAGCAGAAGAAAATAGGCAGGAAAGTTGTTATCAATGTGTCCTAAAAATTACAGCATACCTGGACAAATCTCTTACTTTCATAAAACTGGTCGATAGCACCCCTGATCATTCGGACTGTAATAAACTTACTACAAAGTGGAAGAGTAAGCATTTCTGATGTTATCTATCAGTTCATAGTAAGACAACTAGATAAGACAACTAGATTTGACCATAAAAAATAATCAGCTAGGGTGAATTAAATCAAGATATTGTCTCTGTTTCAGGTGGTCAGAAAAAGATCTACAATATTTTCTACAGATACAACATGTATCTAGTGCCAGGTAGTTTGTACCTGCAGGTACCTGCAAGGAAGAGATTTAGGAAAGAACTCTCACTCCCAAATAAGCAAAGACTTAGCCAAAGTGCTTGCCTGAATTAATTGAAGAAAAGAAAAATTTTGATGAGGAGCACGCTGTGGTTCATCTGCTGCTGCTGCAACTCCATTTTGGGAAATATGTTCAAAAAGAAAACTCAGATTTGTCCTTGATCACTTGAAGAGAGCATAAGAATGACAGAAATGACAGCAGCTTTCATGCAGAGACAGAGGTGACCATGGATTAAAATTATCCCTAGGCGAGGCTATTAAAATGATTAAAAGCAGATCATGTAAAGTCCAGAACTATTGAAATCTGACGTTCAAAGGAGGCAGACACAACCCAGGGCAGACGGTTTTGAATGGAAAGGAAAGCCAAGGCTTTCTCATCAAAACTCTCCCCTCCCCTGTTGTGTTTCCTGCTATTGCTGATAAGCTGTAGCTGATTTTTGAATCGTTTGTGATGAGGTGATTAAAAATGGTGATAACCCATTAGCTGGAAGTGATGCTGCGGCAGTGCCCAGCTGGAGCACACCAATGGCAGCGGCACCCAGCAATGTGGTTCCAATCGCCGTCTGCCTTTGAAATGTCACCAGGAAAGATCTATAGACAGCCCTCCTGCTAGAGGCCAACAGTGTCTGCTCTTCCTGTTTGATTTTTATTTAGCTTACTATGGGTCGATCAGTTCCCAATGAAGCTGGGGGCACTTTGAGGCCCCTTTAACAACTGAATTATCGAATGGAATTAGAGCCCCGTTTGAAATTCACCTGTTTTTCATTTTATTAATGTGTGTGCCTGCATCTGGATCCATGACCTGTACAGCCCATCAGTTTTTTTCCCTTTATGCTGCTCCTTTTATGTGCCTACCTTCTAATTTCCTCTTTTTCTCTTCAGGTTATGGATCACACAACTTCAATATGCTGATACAATTTGATTTCCTCACTTCCTGACACTCCTGCAGCTATACAAGCATCCACTGATGCTTGTTTCTCTTCTTTCTCAAGTCCTGTATGAAGATTTCTTCTCAGCTGCTAGCTTACAGCCATGGTCTTAGCCAACCACTCCCACCTCTGTGTGCGAGCCTTTGATTCCATCTTCAGAGTGGCCTCTATTGACTTTAGTTCATCAGGCTGCTTTTTTTTGCATATCTGATGCAGTCACATAAACCACAGCTAAATGGTCCCCCATAAAATAACATTCTGTGATCTTTTGTTAATTGGGTGCATCATCTCTAAGGCTGCAGTTATATACAGGCTTATATGAGAAGCACATCTACATTTTAGGTTATGCTAATGCACTGACTCAGAGGAGCTGAATAACATGGGCTTTGCCACTAGTATCTTAAAAAGAGGGCATATATACACACACGTACCTTGGCATTTTGAAGAGGAGGTTGGTAACTGGAGGGCCGATAGTACCTCCTCTGAGTAGCATCAGTATGAACATCTCCAAGAAATAGCTCCTCGACAAGGTGGTCTAAATTGTGGTGCAGGTACTGCTTCTCCACGCGGATCAGCTGGAGTTCATGCATGGCAAAATTCAGAGCTTTGGTGCATTCACAGCCATTCTCTTCTCTCAGCAAATCATAGCTCACATCCTGCTCCCAGGGACTATCTTCCGGTATAAATCCAGGACACGTATGGTTCACCAACTCACTTAATTTTTTGGCTACTGCTTCGTTGTGGCATATGATCTGTATGCTGCGTAGCTGATAATCAGCTTCCGTACCCCCTCGGATGATCCAGGATGCTTGTCGGAGACGTATTTTGCCACGTATAACTAATGTGTAGATAGGGTTTGTGCAGCGATTGCCACCGTAATAAAACTGGTAGGCCTTAAATGTATTATTGTGGTAGAACCTGTAAGATCTTGTGATGAACTCTGGGCCTGCTCTAACTTCGCAGCTGTGGGAAGACACAAAGTGATGGAAACCAAATTTTAGCAAGGTGGCACATCATGTGCACTACAGGTAACAAGACTGAGCAAACCTGCATGGGTCCACAGAGACACTTGGGACTAATGTCCCTCTGGCATGACTGGGGATTAAGTAGGAACTAGGCATCTGTGGGCTGCCAATTAACCAATGATTTCCTCTGCTGTAACACTGTCATTAATATACTGCTTTATGGTGATCATAGCTAGGGGTTTCATCTTTGTAGGTTTAAATACCTTCAGTAATGTTTTGCTTTTATTTTTGTCTGGGACCACCATGTGACTCAATTCTTCCCTGAAAAAAAGTAGCATCTTATTAAACATCCATTCTTTTTTGCATGGTAGATTGGCAAAAGGACTGATAGCATCAGAAAGTGAAATGCCAAACATCCACAGAACAAGTACAAAGAACTGGCTTGCTGCTGCTGTAGAAGCTCCACTAGCGAAGTACCTCCAGCTCTGGTCTGCACAGGACGTGCAGAATCGTGCCCTCAGCTTTTCCACTCAAACTTTCAACAGGGGTGGCAGCTAATACAATCTTCTGGCTGTTAATGCAGAACTTCTATTTGGCTTGAATTTGGACCATGCATTATTCAGGTTTTGTGGTGGGCTGCTCTACGCCCTCCTTTTTTTTCCCCTGAAGGTGTAAATGGCAGTTAAATTCCACTTCCTGTAGAAAGTCCTTCTGTGCCTTCAAACTTTCCCCCCTTTTCACATCCACACAGGTTAGCATAAATACACTGTTTTCTGTTAAAAACCGCAGTCTTTCATACTACAAGCCACTTCAAGTAAGCATGTGAATATTGCCTGCTGAGATACAGGAAGCAAAACAGCTCTCTGAATTATAAGGCATCATGTATAGGGAGTAATAGAACTGGTGAAATACAGCTTCTTATTTTCTTTTGCTAATAAAACCTGTGCTAGACACATGCTCTGAAAACAAGGAGCCATTCAATGGATCTAATGCATGTAGTCAAAGATAGTACAATGTTATGTTTTAATAAGCATCCATTCTGGCAATTTGTTGGGCTCCTTCCTATTCAAAGAGAGATTTGAAGATATTTCACAGCATGCTCTTCAAATTCCAGACTATAAATCGGTTCATCAAGACAGCTTTATAGCATCCTATTCTAGTGTACATAAGGCCGCTCCTCCTTTTATGCATATAGAAAGCATCTGGAATTCAGAGCATCATCATGTTAAAGAAAATACTTCCCCTGATGCTTAAAGCGGGAGTATTCATCCTTCCTTCTCTGCTTCTTTCCCCTCTTCCACATATATCAAGCAAGTGTCTTGTTTTAGCTTTCCTTACCCAGTAGAGACCCAGTGTCCCTCAATATTGGGAGGCATCTGCACAGTGATCCGGGCTCCATTGTGAAGGTGTTTCAGCATATGATGACACTGTGACTCCTTGAAAGCCCTCCATGCACTCTTCTCCAAGGACCGAGGGTGGGACCTGCTGTCCGGGTGAAGAAGAGCAGAACCTTCTCCCAGCCCTGTGACGGAAAAGTGTAAATTATCATGAGACACTGGTGGGAAGGAAGGCCTTCGACATGGATAAAGTAGGTTGTGAACATCTTGTGTTGAATGACGCTTGTTTGCATTCTGTGTCTTGGAAAGTACTGTTTGCATTTCCTTTATCATCTTAAAAAAAAATAAACACTTGGGAAGCTCTCCCTCTCTGTCAGCCCACTAAAAATCCACTAAAGAGATTTGCTTTAAGAGGTACACAGGGGAAAAGGGCTTTAACAGAAGTGTTGCATTTCCACACCCAGGAGATGTGGCTTTGAGCGTGAATTGTACAGACACCTCTGTAACCTCTGGTCGGGACAATCAAAAACCTGGACCTTGAAACTTTCAGAAAGCTTCATCCAGATCCGGACATACACTTTGCAGTTTCAGCCCACCTCTAATTTGAGCATGTCTATAATAAACTTGCAAATAAAGACTACTCTTTAAAGCCAAGGCCAAACAGACACTAAAAGCAAAGCCTCTGCACGCAGGAAGCCTCTGTGATGACTGAGGTGGTCAATTAAAGGCAGATTCTGCTATTTTTGCTCTAAAGGTGAAAAGGAATTTCAAAAGCTAATTCTGTCTCCAGCACACAGTCATTTTGGTTTCTAGTAATGTACACATACAAACCCCGCCAGCGCTCTCTCTTCACAATATTAATTGAACAAAATGAATAGGTAGCCTCAGAAGGAACGAGTCTTTACTCTTTTAGGCACAGCCTTCTCTTAGATATGTTGGAAAACACAGATCAAAAGTAAAACACACATCCAGAGGTTAAAAGGTGACAAACATGAACCTTACATAATGGGTTGAAAACTGTATTACATTGCCAGAAGGAATTTAAGAACCAGCAGGATGGAAAATGAATACAGGGTGAAGCAGAGGGGCTGGTTGTATGCCAGGGAAGTCAGGGCAGCCGTCTTGGGAGAGGGATGTATTCCTAACACATGCTCCCAGGGGCAGGGTCTGGGATTCACCCGTCTTTTCTGGTTCCTTCTTCGCTGAAGCAGCTCAGGAACTGGTCTGTTGGGAATCACCAGTGCATGGTGCAGCCCTACACCGTGCTGGGCTGCTTAACACAGGATCCTATGCTTTATTCCCCAGTCCCCATCTAATACTCAGGCACATGCTTGGGCAGCACACAGCATCACTACAGAAATTACAAGAAAATCAGTATTATTTATTTTTAGTGGACACTGTTTCAAACATTTGCCATTTCCTATAGCAAAAAAGAGAATGGCATCAATGATTCATTATGTTGGCTAGATCTTCCGGAAGAAACTTGGGTAACACCTGGGAAAATGGCATTGCTAAAAATATAAATACATGTCAACCATTTAAAAATATCAGTTCCTAAGCTAAGCAAAGGCAAGGACTTATCTGTTAGGCAGGATAAAGTATGATCAGAAAGAATACAATAAATACCTAAATGTAAGCAGTGCTTACTACTGAATGATCTCAAGATTTAATGAGATCAGTGAATACAGCCTCACAAAGTCTTTACTGGAAAATCTGGTAGCTTTGTTGCAGGGTGCATACAATTCTTGCATGTGAATGAGAATTTACAGCTTTACTTTCTAAAGCGTAATAAATACTAGAGATGCTTTGATATTTGAGCACGCCACCTGAGATGCCGTTAAAGGAGCCTGATTTTCAGGAGGTCGATACTTCTCCATTTCTGGAAGCCAAGGCTTCTCAGCTACTTCTAGTTTGCTGAGCAGAATCACTCATATTAGAGCCAAACAAGTTCTGTTCTGCAGCCAGAAACATTACTGCTTGAGAAATGGTATGGCCATGGCAGGGTGAAGCTGTTGTGGACATACCATTTCTCAGATTGAGCTGACTACATCTTTGGAGAAGCAGGATTTTACTGGGTAGGGTCAGTGCTTCATGTATACAGAGGTACAACCTCCTGCTGAAGCCAGCATCTGTGCACAGCAGCGCTGTGCTGTGCTGTGTCTTACCTGGAACACTCAACACTCTTAAAAACTTGGGCTTATTTGGTTTATCTGAAGCGTTGTGGGTATGGGGTGGGTATCACAAATCTTACCACCACCAGGAGAACCAGTTCAGCCAGGTACTGGTGAGCTTACCAGTATATGTATTTTTGTAGTTATGAATCACAGCTAGTCACTGAGAGCTTGTCTTCACACACTCAAAAAGCCCACAGTGCTTCAGCACCTCATTCTGAAATGGAGTGAACATTCCTGTCATAGAATCATAGAATAGTTAGGGTTGGAAAGGACCTCAAGATCATCTAGTTCCAACCCCCCTGCCATACCCATGGGGTAGAGCATCTTTTAGGTCAGAAGAGACACCTCCTGCAAGGTGGCAGAGGCTGTAGCTATTATAGAATGGGTTAGGTTGGAAAAGACCTTTAAGGTCACCAAGTCCAACTACTAAATGATGTCCCTAAGTGCCACATCTACATATCTTTTAAATACTTCCAGGGGTGGTGACTCCACTACTCCCCAGAGCTACTAACTTTAAATAGAGCTGTCAGGATGTCTCTTGCAGATAAATTATCTCACAATGAAAAAATCTTTGAAAATTTACATTTCCAATTGAAGTTGTTAAGCGTTTGAAATCTGCCATTAAGAAGAGGCTTTGAAATGGTTCAAGTGGCTATTTTCAAGGCATATTTATTATATCACTTGCTTTTAAGCAGTTGTATTTTGCTTAGCTCATGTCATATGATTCATGAATGCAGACACACTTAAAAATGCACAATTTATTTATTTGAATGTACTTGGGCATTTCATTTCTCCAAGCAAAAATCCTTCTGTGGGAGGATACCATCTTGGATATGCACATATCAAAGGAGAAAATGCAGTAACCACATTATACATTCCCAATTATTCCCTGGGGGAAGTAATGAAAAGAAGGGTTTTTTGAAAAGGATTCAAAATTTATGTGGTATTATACAGTGTCTTTTCTTTGATATAGCTCTAAAGCAATTGGGTCCCAGCTCTCCCTGTCACATGTATGTAATTCTGTCTGCAACTTGCAAATGAAAGTGGGCAGAAGGGCAGAAGGGAGATTTGCCTCGACAGCCCCAGAGATCAGTACCTGCGAAGATGGTATTTGTTTGGGACTCTATCCATCCAACTGAGACAAATGAAGACAAGAACAAGTTTAAGTAATCTAGACAGGCATAAGAATATAAGGAAGGCTGCAGACAGAGAAAGGGATGTAGAAAACACATACCTACTAGGCAACATGAACAAATAGGATGTAAATATCAGAATATGAATTATGGTATAAAATTAAAAGACAGCAATGGGACCTTTACCTACATTTGTGTTGCTGGGGCAAAGAAATAATTTAGCTCAGACTTCTTTCTTACCAAGTAATCATTTCAATGCTTTTGAATTGACTGATGTATTCCTGTACATACGACTACCACACAAAGGAGCCATAACTTCCTCTTGTACCATCTGAAGATCAAATACCAAGACTGGTGATACACTTCCCACACACAGCAGTAAACTGAACACTGTCTTCCTGTGCTTTTCCTAGCAGCGGGTGCTCAAGGACAGTGCAGTGTCCCCCTGCTCCATCCTTGGCAGTGCACAATGAGGTGTTCTGCAAAACCGAGGTCTTGCAAGGATGATGTCTCTAATTCTAAAAGATCCATTTGGCCATGTTAAATTCGGAAGGCTCAAGGTTAAAATGTGCTTTCACGAAACTGGGAAAAGAATTTCATGGCTCTTTTAAAACCCGCTTTGGAGCCTAGATGCAGTTACAACATAGTTGGAGCCACTGCCTTCATTCAAAGAGATCCAAGTCTTCTCTACGGCACAGACAGATGGTAGGTTTCAGTACCTCCATAACACGCCATGTAAGTATCTCAGGCTCAGTGGAGTATCTTGTGTCTCTCCAGCTGACTGCCTTTCAAATTTTTGTGTGTTACGAAGGAATCTTACCCACTTGTTAAGAAAAAGAATATAAAAAATCCACCATGTTATTACTCAAAAGCGTGGCAGACTTCAAACAAAAAACAACCCTCGTACAAGGCTCAAACTCTGTGAAGCCTCTGGTTGGCTTTTACTTTAGCTACACCACAACCAGAGGTCATAAGATTGTATCACCCACCCCATGTTGGCAGTTTACGTAAAGAAGCAAGCCCCAAAGGAAAACTCCAGAATCTATCAGAAATGCCCGCTAGAAAAACAAAGCAAAAGAAATGCATTTTCTGACGAGTCGATATCCAGCTTCTCTTCCGTAATCAAGCCCTAGCAGTGTAGATCACAGCTTTAGAACCAGACTAATTGAAAACAGTATAAGGGGTGCTATGGCTCGCTGGGGATCTCAGCCCAGAACCTCACAGATCACACTTTACAGGGGCAATCTGCACAGCTGCCGCTCTGGTAAGACATGGATAGGAGCATGCACTACACCAGGTAAGATATTCAGGCTCTCAGGTTCATCTATAAACCTGTATCTGATACGGGAATTCACCTATAAACCTGTATCTGATGTGGGAATTCACCTATAAACCTGTATCTGATGTGGGAACAACCATTCAAGATAAAAATAATTGTTAAGGGAAGATAGGTTACTTTCAAATTCGTCAAAGATTCCTGCACATAGCTGGGGGTGAAATAGAAATCTTGAAAGGGCAATCTGCTGGCAGCCCGTTACCTAAAACATGTTTCAAAACCGGCTACGACAAAGAGCTCTGCCAACATTTCTGCAGAAAACTGCAAGATGTTGGAATAAATGTTTTGGTTTTCTGAAAAATAGTATGCAAATAGTGTACAATTGCCACACGGATAATGATAAGTAGAGTTGTGTCTGAACACACATTCTTATAGTTCCTGCCTAAACTTCCTGGCCAAATTCTGTTTTATGACAGATTGCAAAAGTATAATGCAAATAAACCGTTTAGATTTAATCAGTTTAATGAACACCTCTACCAGAATGTAAACCATGACTTCCACCATGTCCAAGTGTAGTGCTTCAAACCAGACTCCTAGCTGTTAGGTGATCAGCAGGTTCACCCTTTGCTAAAGGGGAGAATAAATGTTACCTGAGAATAGGGTTCAAACCTTCTATTTAGACTGGGATTGCTCAGCAGAAACCACTTCATGTTTTCTTTCACTTGTGGCAATGTAAATCCAGAAGCACACAATTTTATTACAAATTAAAACAAGCTCGAGTGATAGTACAAGTTGAAACTACATGACGGCTTCATCTCTGATAGAAACATTTTAACATTCGTGCTTTATTTCTGCAGCAAAGTCTCCAAGTTAGAACTTGTTTGAAACTTAAAAAACCTTGCAACAGATAATGAATAACTGGCTGGATTAAGTTCATAGTTTTCCTTATCTGGGCAGCTGCCCTGCACAATTAAATAAATAGATACTTGGATTACTCTCTGTCCTGATGTGGGACAGCGTTAGATAAGGCCTGTGACAGCCTTTTAGCTTCAGCACAAATTTACATAATTGCTATGGGGAATATAATGTCCTGTTTCCAAGCCTGTCTGTGTTTACCAGTGTTTTCCCTGCACTTGAAACTTCAAAGAGTTCTCGCAGGACTGGAATCTAAATTAGCTATTGCAAACAAAAGGGTCGGGAAAGGAAAGCTAAGTTTTATGGCCATGGAAGCAGACAGGACAATGATTTCCTTTCACATGTACCTGTTGCTTTTCTTGGGCATATAGAGTTCCCAGGTAGAGCTTTCAAGGAGACTCCAATGTTTCAGAGTGTTGAAGATCCTGAAGAGAGATCTAAAGTATATTTGGATGAAACAGCTAAAAAGTATCTCCTCCAAGGCTGGCAGGCCCACCATTGAGGTTCTCTGCTATCTTACAGCTCAGTCGTTACTCAGTGCCCCATCTTGGAAGAGGTCAGAGAACTAAGAGCCAAGCAGCTACACAGCCATAACCTCTGCTAAATTGAAGTTTGTCTCTTAACTGGGATGACTACTGCTACATGTGGAGGGTGAAACGCCACTGCCTGGAGCGTGCGCTTCCTTATGACACCCCGAAGGGTTAAAACCCACCTGCCTTCAGGCCACTAGGAACTCTGCCACTGGCACTAACGGATGCAACACTGGGCTCTAAGCACAGTTCAGTATCGGTGGTAGTTTGGTCTTGCCCTCTTTGGAGGAAACATCTGCTCTCTGTCAGGGACATCTGCTGCACAGCCTGAAGACCTCTGCCCTATCCTCCACCCACACCGTGGCGCTGGCATTTATTCAGGTGGAACGGCCCCCAGCACAGGTGGGATTTGCGTCTGCATAAAGACAACTGTAAACAATCTTCCTGCGTATAATCCCATCAGTGATAAAGTACTAGCCTTGCCTTGAATAGCTGAAAATACTTGCCTTCAGCATGGTTGAGGCTAGTTTTGGGCCTCATTGCATGTCAGCCTACCTCATACGGACATCATACAGAGATCAAAAATTGCCCTCACTGTCCATGAAACCTACATTGTACCACACTTAGCCCACAGTCAAGCTACAGAGATGAGCAAAACAAAACTTACACTGACAAAGTTGTGAATAAGATTGAGTCCATCTTCTAACTCTCCCTGCAAACTCCACAAGATTTACACTAAGCAATGTGTCCTCCCCTCTTTTTATTGTCTTCCAGATTTCCAAATGCAGTATTTTCTAAGGGAACAGACCACATATGCCTCTAGCATGAAGCAGAATATTTGCCCATTTTATGGTTAACAGATATTTATATCCTCCAATACTTTTACTTACTATTTTCCTGAACAGATTTTGAAATAAAACACTCATGTAACTAATTTCAGCAATATTGCCAGAGAACTTTTAAAGCATAAACAGTTTTTCTCTGAAAAGCCTAGCAGTCCTGTCTTTATTATCTTTATTTGTACTATTTCCATTATCAACAAACTGTTTTAAAGTTTCCAATTCCCTACTCTAACTGTAACATAATCAGAAACAACCTGAAGTTTCTTCTGAGCATCTGTATTTGTAAAAAAAATTTACAAGAGAAATCAGCCAAATTTGTTTTGAATCCACTTGAACATAGCCTCTATTAATCACTTTTTCTGGAGCTGAATGATCTTAGCGTTTGACATCTGAAACTTCTGTGGCTTTTTGTCTAAGCAAAGCAAACAGTGATAATGGACAACTTCCAGCTGCAAACCTTTTTTTCTTTTTTCGACACTGTACAGGTTTTATTTTGATTAATGAAGACAAGTTTTTCCAAATTTCAATTCAGTGATGCTGAAGTAGTCATTTCTCCACGTAATGAAAGCTGAAGCTTTAGCCTTACAGGGCATTTTAACTTGTGTTATAAAGCTTTAAGCCGTAAAAATCCTCAACCACCCACACACACTCACTCACTTTTAACCCTTAAATTGCCATGTGCAATAGAAATGCAAAAGAAAACATTGTGTGCTGTAAAGAGGCTTAACACTGTGATCCCCTGGGACTGCTGGTTATTCTTACATATTCAGGCTAGCCGCTGACTAGAAGTATGAATAGAAGTATGTTCCTATTGACTCCATGGCACAAAGGAAAAAGCTCTAGGCCAAGTTAAAGCTAACGGGGTAAATACATTCACACAAGCTAGATTTCAATGCATTATATGCCACTGATGTCATTTTCAAGTTTGTAAGAGGGCAGTAGTTTCCCAGCGTTGGAAGGTTGGATCCAAACTGCACTACTGAGGTGCTTGTCTTTCTACACAAGGTGCTGAGTTCTTTCTACATGAACCTAAGTTTATGTTATTTGGTGAACTGCAACTGCAGATGAAAGAAATAGATGATTTTCCTCCTTCATCCTCTTCTGGCAGCTGCTGTTTTGATCTGATCACTGGCCCCGATTTGTTTCCTGCTCCAGCCAGGGTTCAGCTCTGCTCTGTAATTCCAAGCAGATGAGCTGGGGAGTCCAACCCTGTAATTACACCTCCTCTCCTTACCCTCTAACTTCAAACCTCCCATTTCGACTTTTACATCTCAGATCACAGAGTTTTAAAGAACACCTCTGGCGTCCTGGCAGGTCTGGCTCAGCTAAACACGTTTCTGTGCTCTCCGGATTTCATGGCTGAGCTGTGAGAGCGGTATAAAACCACCTCCTGGGGAACAGGGTCTCCTGCTCTTTCTTTCTCAAAACAAAATACACAATCAGAAGCTCATGCTCTTTATTATTTATTAAATACCATCTGTATGCTTAGCACTTGTACAAACACAGGGAGAGACAATCCCTGCTCCACAAAATCAACCCCAGGAACTGCTCTGAAATCCTTACCCCAGCTCACAGATCTCACACTGAATCCATGTAGGTCACTTGCATTGTAACAGTTATTAAAAAAAGAGTTTTATGAGTTAGCTTGGGGTCCTAAGAAATTTAACTGAAGAAGGCCGGATGCTACAAAGTACTTCAGAATTAGGAACCCTTCAGAACGATGCTGTAACCGAGTAGACTGACACACTTTCAGAACAATATTGTGCCCAGACTTTTGAAATCTGGCTGCCAAATGTTAGACAGCTCATTAAATAGCCTCCTTTTCAGAAGTTGTTCTTGAAGGGCACTGGCTTTCTGGGAAGATGAGTTTTCTGTGTAGAGTGCCTAAATGCGGATATACAAGCAGAACTTGTAAGTTTAAGTTCAAACACGCTGGCTTTTCTCACTAAAATTTTGCCTACTGTGCAGTTTCAGTGAAATGTCAGTCTGGGGCTAAGCTGAGAGAAAGTCACAGCAGGATCACTCATCACGACACCCAGAATCTCTGTGCTCTTCAGCAAAACGTTTGTAGTTGGGTACGCGACCCGGTGCCGGCATACCCTGTGCCAAAGGCTTCCCAGCTAACACCTCCACGGCAAACCCCTCTTCCTCTCCCGCAGGTGAAACGCGGGTCCCGCGGGATGTCTCGCCCAAGCTCCCCGGAGGTCGTTAGAGCCAGCCCCTGGCCGGAGGTGGGTAAAACATCTCTGTGTGAGGTGCCCGGACCAGCTGCTCCGTCCAAGCAGCGACAAGAGTGCAACGTAACTCCGCCGACCCAAACTTCGGAGAGGGGCGCTTCCTGCGTGATTTCCCCGCCCCGGCTCGGTGTCGCACCCCCACGATGTGCGAAGAGGTACCGACAACGAGGGGGGTCAGGGAGAACGAACCAGTCTCTGGCCGCTTCGGCATCCATAGGGACCTTTCCTCCTCCCGAGCAAACGGGACGCAGCTCCCGCAGCCACGTCGGGCGAGAGCACACACCCGCGACCCTCTGCCTCCCGCAACTCGGCCGGCTTTCCGGGCGCACCACGCGTAGCCCCCGGGCTCTGGCCCGCACTCACCGTGCAGCAGCAGGGCTGGGAACAGGTATCTCATCAGGCTGCCGTACAGGGCGGACATCTCCCCGCCGCGCCGCGACCCTTCCCCGCTCCTTCGGCCCCGACGCCGCCTCCCGCCGCGCCGCCCGCGCCTCAGCGCCGCCGCGGGCAGCCCACGGCCCGGCGCTGGGGGGCAGGCGGCTGGCGGGGCCCGCACCGCCGGGCACCCTCCGGGACCGGGGACCGCCGCTCCCGCTCCTTCGGGCTCCCGGCCCGCGCACCGCCCCAGCAGCGCTCCGGCTCAGCCGCCGCTCGCTGCTCGAGGGTGCCCGCCCCACCGCCGCTGCGTCCCTCGCCGTCTCCACGCAGCGCGGCGGCGGCTCCGCTTCATATTTCCCCTTCCAGCAGGAGGAGGAGGAGGAGGGGTCGGGAGGTGGGGACTCCTCCCGGGGCGGGGAGGGGAGGGGGCGGCTCCGCCGGACGCCGCTCCCGGGACGGGAGCCCGCGGGGGCTAGTGATGGGGGAAGCTGGTGGGGTGAGATGGGGCTGCGGGGAGGAGGTGCCAGCGGGGGCTGGAGGAGGTGTTTGAGGGCGTGCGGGGCCGTGGAGCCGTCCTCAGGTGCGGGGATGGTGCCCGAGTCCCGCTGCCCTGCGGGCAGGTCCTCGCCGCTGAGGCCGTGCGCTGGGGAGGCGGAAAGCTGTAGTGCGTCCTTGCTTCGAAAAGCAACCTCGGTGTGGTTATGGCTTCCACCTCAATCAGGCGTTTTAAAAGATAAAAATAAACGCCAAGGCTCCCTCTTTGGTGCTGCACCCTCCTGAACGCTTCTTCGCGTGCCTGGTATTGATTAGCTTTGCTTTTTAGTCTTGTCTTAGGCCCTGATCATGCAAACACGCGTGGACTTAACGTTGTACATGTGAGCGACTCGTGCCTCGGTTTAAGCATGAGGCTCTCGTGTGGTATCCTCTGGACATCATGTTTTCTAGTGTGTGCTTGGACTCCTGGGCTCAGCTGGAAGGCCTCATGACTAAGAATGTGTACAAATTGGAGGAAATGTTGAGAAAGTCGACATAAGTTAGGTGCTTTGAGCACCTAACAAAGCTGAAGTGTTGAATTGCTGCATGGTTAAAAAGAAATACACACACAATGATGATTCCTTCCAACTCCCTTGAGAAGGAAGAATAAATTTAACCTTCCTCGCATACACAGGGAGGAAACAGAGACAGAAACAAGTAAGCGGTGAGTCAGAATTAGAGCTCCAGTGCCTTGGATTCTCAGGATTATGCTTACGCCTTCACACACATGTTTCTCAAGCCTGAAAGGGTGGTTTCCAGAGCACTTGGTGGCGATCTGCACCAGCCGGTAGTGGTCAGATATCCTCGCAGTGACCTGGTGAGAGGTGCACAGAGAAAACCAACATCCTTCAAGAAACAGGTGTATATGAACATGAGCGAGTAACACTGGGTAAGGCTGTAAAAAATACCCTTACCTGATATTGCTTGCTCATCTTCAACCTATTCCTGTAGTTGCCACAGAGGTGTTTGTCATGCCTGCATGTGAAGGGTGGTGATTCACGCTGTTAGGTGCAGTGCATTTGGAAAAAGCCACTTTCAGGACTAATCCAGGACAAAATTCTGATTTTGCCACTTGTAACAGTCCTACAGCAGCAGAGACACCCAGGCAGTTTTTCTTCACCTGTAGGTTCAGTAAGAGAAGCAGATCCAGTGAGCAAGTAAAACAGTCTTTGCCTGAATACAGTGCAAGCACCTGTATTTCTGATGCTTGTAGTACCTGTGATGTGCTTCAGATCTGTGTGTGGTGGTTGCCTCTCCTAAGAGAATTTTCCTGCCAGGGTGCTCAGTGAGATAATGCTGGGTGTGCACATAGGTGATAAAAGGAGAAGTGAAAGGCAGCGTGTGTGGGAAAGGGGGTTGACGTGTTGGCCATGTGCACTAGATCATAATGAAGGGGTCCTGCCTGGTGGTAGAAGCCAGCTTGAACAGTCTCACGTGTTTGGCAGGCATACAGGTAATACGGCGCGTGGGGAGGCTCCTCATGTAAGTCACCTGCTATTTACCTGAATGTAAAAGGTAGGCCAGCATTGCCATGAGCAGTAATGAGGGACTAGCAGTTTTGAAGTGTAATTGTAGGAAAGCAGCAACATCTGAAAGGAAACACAAGCTGCTTTACCATCCCCAGATCGAGCAACACAGAAAGATGATGCTCAGAATTTCTTGCGAAAAGTAGTTTATCCCCAAAATCAATTATCCCAAAAGCTCATGGTTTCTCCCTTGGGAAGTGACGGCCCCGCCATGGCATCATCACTGACAGCTTTTCATAAGAGGAAAGAGCAGTGACTTTACTGCTCCACTAGCCAACTTGGTAAATTAGGCTTCACTTGTGATTTACTATCAGTGCAGCTTCAGGTGTGGTAATGAAATAAAATGAAATCAATACCCAATGGGTTCAGACACAGGACAACTTGCCAAAAACAACAGTCTGTATTTTGTCATTTACTTGTCTTTTTAAGTTTGTGTTATTTGAAGGATATGGGCTTCTTTCAGCCTGATGCACAGATTTTGTATTTTTTTTTAATGCAGCCGGTCCTACTTGTTTCATTACTGTGCCCCCGTTCAGAATATGTTGTAATGGGAAGCAGCGACAAATAACGGCTCTTTGCACTTTGATCTAAGCAGCATGTCACATCAGTGCTCAGTAAAAATTGTATTAACCAATCCAACCACGACTTTCTGAACTTGGGCTCCTGGGGCAGCCTATATACCTAACGCAGGTATAATGTAAAACCATTTATAAAGGCATTTCTCAGCCTCAAAAATATCATCAGGGTTAAAGCATTTCAAACAGGAAGTCATCAGCAGAAGTTTGCGCAGAAAAGAGCCGTGTTGAAAAGAAACCAAAACACCACCAAAACTGATGGGAGATGTACTTTGTGGCTGGGGGCCTCTGCAAAGAGTATTAAAATAGGAAGAAAACTAACTTGTTGGACTTGTTGTGTGACGCTTCAAAGATACAGGCATATCAGCATAGCACTTCTCTAGCTAAAGTGCCGGCTGGTTGGCTGTCCGCCAATGCCAATCTGGTGGTGAAAGAAACTTTAAAGAGAGAGAGGATGGGAAAGAACAGAGGCAGGAAGCATGAGGACGCTTCATTCTTCATGGAGAAGAACGGGATGGGGCAGCACTCTTGGACTTGGTAATGCTTTGGCGGTGCCACAACTGCGATTTGCTAATGGCTATACTATGTTTTTAAAAAGACAGTATGTTCTCAAAGGAGCAGGCCATAAGGATTTATTGGAAAGGAGTGGGGTGACTAATTTGAAAATAAACAAGTGTCTGTCAGGTTTCTATTTGTGAATTGTCTTTGACAAATGCATCAAAATTAGCAAAGATTTGGAGAGAAGTTTTCCTACATGTCCAGCTTGGGCTAGAATCCACACGATGAGCCTGGAGCCTGTCCGATGCACAGAAATATGCACTATGTGACTCTTATTTTGGCTTCAGCTGTTTGAGGGAGAAGTTAAACTGCTTTATGATGTAAAACAAATGACAATTGGTTTGTTTTTCCTTTTGATTTGTACTGAAAATGTTATAGTTTATGGGGTATTGCCAGTATTTATGGGTTTGCCAGTTACTGCATCTATCATTTTTATACTTTTAGACTTAAGCTGTTTAAGCTGCTGATCTTTTTCTTATTCCTTATTAAAAAAAAGCAACTTAAAGAACCTTTGACAATATTTTCTAGGTGTTCAGCTCCCAAATTGCTCAGAATATTTCACCTTCCTCTACCAGAGATCTGATCTTCAATGCAGCCACTGGAATTTCACTATTACTTTAAGGAATGCTCAGTCTGGGTTTAGTTTTCTCAAGCATGTACCTGTGGTAATGCTCACCTGCAAACTGTGACTCTGAGATGCCACCAGTTACCACAGAGGTCTATCCTTTATTGCTTTCTCTTGTTTAGGTAGATAACTAGTGTGAGAAGTATATTTTGGAGATGAATTTATTTTATTCATCTAAGACACAAAGCACATGTTGAAGCTCTGCTGGCTGGTGGCAGGCATAGAAAATACAGACCAAACATAGTAAAAATGTAGATCTTGTGGCAAAGGTAGGCTCTTTTCTCTCTATTTTTCAGATACATGCGAAGACATGTATACACACACAGACCCATCTGCTAGAACAGACTTGCTGGTTTCACAAAAGTGTACCTATCTGAAGCATTTATTTATTTTTTCCTTTAGTTTTTCTACACTGGTTTGAAAAATAGGTGGGAATAAAGGTATAAAACAACGTGAAGAGTAGACCCTGCAGAGCTCGGGCCATCCCAAACAAAGAAATCAAAGAAGGATGTGAAGAATTCAAGCAAAGCAAATGGCTTTCCATAAAATAAGATCTCTCCTTCTTGTTTCTCCACTTGTTTCTAGCATTTAAAATGTGCTTGTGATTTGATTGTTCAGATCCAAAGAGGAACTTCTCTCTCTGCAGAATTACTTTTCTATGAGCACAGACAATTTGATGGTGCTGTTGTTGCAACCAGAGCTTTAGGGCTGGGTCCAGCTCCCAGCAAGCTTGGCAGGGGTCTTGCCATTGACTATAGCAAGGGCTGGATCAGGACCTGGACAACGCTGTTGGAAATGCCAGCTGGAACAGCTAGTGCTTGTTGTACGCTGATGACACTCATCTGGAAGCACAGCAGATGGGGGCCAAAGGTATTTCTTCGTCCAGTGTATGTATGAGCAGCCATCCTAACCCTCTCCAGTGCTGTTCATTTCATTCATTTTTGGCACTCAAATACCATGAAAATGAGCATGGTAAAAATGTCTTCATAAATGTTGTTTGTGCCTTCTATTGTTTGCACAGTGGCTTTCTGATGTTGTAACTTTAAAAACCCCAGCAACACAACAATCCATGCCACAGGGCCAAAACAGCAGATTGAAAATCTGTTGGAGTCTGGGCGAAAATGCCCTCCATGTATCTTCTTGCTCTGCATTGCTGTGCAACCGACTGGGGTAATGACAGTTTCCATTGCTGAAGACAAAACTTCTGGAAAAATTTAAACACATATATGGTGCTGTTCATTACTGCCTATATTGTCTCAGAGTGAAGTTAAAATTGGTTTTGATTAATTTCTCAGAGAAAATGGAAGTTCTGGCAATTTTTTATAAACCATCTGAAGACGCAGGTTTCGTTTCCAAACTGAAAAATGGATTAACATGACCTGCCAAGCTTCTGTAAGAGTGTCAAGTAGCAGCTAATGCACCTGGGAACTACTTTCTTAGTTTATATTCTTCTTGCAGTCCTTTTGGGGCCAATGCTTCTCCAAGTTAATAACATCCTTGGGGAAACAGGATTTTCATCCCTCACAGAGCACTGGCCATGGTCTTCCTTCCACTTGGCACACTTCTGCAGCGAGGGGCTGGGGACGGACAAAGGTTGGACAATTGAACATATTCCACACAGCACTGTTACAGATAGAGCCATTCCTCAGTGAGGAGAGGAGGAAGCCCTTCTGCTTGTAGCTGACCCAAGTGGTCAGCTAGAATCAGTGTTACCTTGAGGGAGTGGGTGGGAAAATTTCTGTCATGGTTTTGTTGAGTTTTTGTATTTGGTGATGGGTCTCTCGTAATGTGCCTTAGATACACAAATGGCCAAACAGAAGTTGAAAGTATGACCGTGTCTCACAGTGCCCCTGGGTTTTGTAGTGGCCATTTGTTTGGCTTGCATCCAGTCTCATTCTCATGCTAAGGTTGGTTATTTCTCAGTGTGAGGTTACAGCAGCCACTTTCAATCTTGATCTCGAATCGCAGGTAGGACAGTTTTGGAGTTCTGCAGATGTCTCAAACATACCCTCATGCAGACATTTTTTCTTCATTCATTACAAAGCTGATTCTTGTTCAGAACATTCGCAGACTTTTAGTCTCAGTGTTCTGGCTCTCAAAACCACTTGTATGTTTAAGTACAAGTGCATTTTACCAAAGCTTCTTCCCAAAGGGGGCCAACCAGCATCTTTCAGCAAAAGAATACCACTTCCATACACTTTCAAACATAATCAGGTGTCAGCATGGCCACTGAGGGCACAGTTGGCTCCAAGAAACACAGAAGCGTATTTTTCCCCAAGTAGTTTGAAAATAAGGAGGTGGAAAAGGAATCAGCAGCGAGAAGTCTTGGAGAGTTACTATTTCTAGTCTTGGAAGCCAGGGTGGAAGAGAGGCCAGGGCAAAGCTTCTTCTCTGGCTTGATATGCAAGGCCTGTGCAAGTTGATTGGTTTTTTGGGGCCTCAGTTTCTCCAGCAGTGGGAGAAAGTACAAATCTATGGATAACATCATGAACAAAAAGCAATGCATGTACAATGTGAACTTTAACTTGGGGTGGGATTTCACCTACAGATAGAACAGCATTTATATGGGTTTAAGTAAGAAATATTATGGAGCAGTTGATGTCAGAAGGGACCTTTGGAGGTCATCTGGTCCAACTCCCCTGCTCAAGAAGGGCCACCTACAGCCAACTGCCCAAGATCATGTCCAGATGGTTTTTGAATATCTCGAAGTTGGGAGACTCTACAACCTATACAGGGCAGCCTGTACATACATCATCTCAGGGTATTCCAAATCAACTGCAATAAGTTTTTAATTCTTTCCTTTATTTCCATCTATTTACCAATGTAAAATGTATGTTATATACATATGTTTGTATAGGTGATGTATGTACATATGTATAAAATATATCTATTTTCTATGTGCATAAAGTCTTTGAAACATCTGGATAGTGCATTATCTGAGGATATGCTCTTCAAATCCCTGTGCAGCCAGCCAGCTTGCTGATTGCCTGAATTAAACTGCAATCTTCCCAGGCAGTTCTGTCCACAGCTGTAAGGTGTTCTCTAGGCTACTTAAAAGCTGCCAGGTCCTGTAGGAAAACTGCTTATCTGCTGAGAAAATATTACCAGCACCTTCTTGGAGAGAAGAGCCAAGTTTCTCAGAACAGTTGCTAAATTACAGTTGTAGATGATAAAAAGAGAAGAGAAGAAGTAAAGGAAAGACAACAACCATCTGAATTCTGGCATGTTTCTTTCCTCTCCTGTTTCCGTGCTTGGTACGAGAAGCAGGAATATAACAGCCAGGGTGGTGCAAGTCACCTCTGTGTTTTCTAGGGCTGGTGCTACCTTGGCTCTAGAAAATAGCTAGTGAGTAACCACCCAGGATAACAGGGAGATACTCTGTCCCTTTTTGCATCTTTGTAATCTTTAGTATAGACAACTACACTGATCGTCATACGGTCTTTGTGTTCAGAGAGGATATCATACCTCCTCTCCTGCCTTTTATGTTTAGTCTGGACAAAGTTACAATTGACTTGTGTCAAACAGCACATAGAAGTACCTTCTCTTCCTGCCATGGGAGAAATTAACAGCAGCACAGAAGCCCTTTATCCTTATCCCACTCACTGGCTGCACCCCTGGGAAATACAACAGTCCCTTCCGCAGCCCCCCTCTCAGCTCCTTCCCTTCACACTGCTGCCTAGCCGTGCACCAGCAAGGGACATGTATGTGTGGAAGGTTGTAAAAACCACAAAAGGGACATACTCACACCTGTACTGCCTTTTGCAGAAAGGGGCTGTGCACATGGGATGCTCTTGGACAAAAGCAGAGAGCAGAGATGTGGACCACGCAGCAGGCAGCCAAGCATGCTGACCCTCACACCACTCCTTCTCTGTTGGACACATGTACACACGAATAAATACCTCATGCACAGGTGACTCTTGGAGCTGGTTTTCCCATTGGAATAATCATGGCTACTCCAACTATAACCACGCGTGTGTACGACTTACTTCTGGCAGATAATTCAGCGATCTTAAAGCTATCACGTTACAAAAAATATCCCCTGCAGCCCATTCTTTAATTACTGAACTGTTCCCCATCATGTTACAGAAAGGAAAATACCATTTGGTAGCAATCGTCTGACGTGAACGAGTTTGCACACAGCGCTCCCTGCTCCCCATGCGAGTGTGGTAAACTCCCTGAGATACTTCTAAAGGAGCATTTTGCAGAGGTTGCCTCCATTGTGAATCAAGGGGCAGACAGCTGCTGCTGCTGCTTTCACTGTGGTCTCTACTCTTCCAGATCTGGAGGAAGATAATGTGGTCAGAGTGAGCAGTCGGTCGGTGACCTTACATTGACGCACGTGTGGGGAGCAGAATTTTCTTCTGAGCCTTGTCGAGTGTGAAATAGGAGCAAGCTGCCTGTGACGAGTAGAAAAGGGAGAGGTGAATTTCATACAGATTCCTCAGGTCATATCAGATATGCCTTGTGGATTTTTGTTTTCCTGGGGGGAGACAGGGAGCACAAGAGACCCAGGCAGTGGATAGGAGCTAATCTTTGACTCACAGAGTGCGAAACAGAGTGCCTTTCTGTAGCTACCGTCTCCTTTTATCCTTATATTATACTATTTTCTGACGATGCTACTACAACAGGGCCCACATTCCTACAAGCTAACACCTCCAAGGGGTACAGGGGAAGGAGAACAGGAGTAGAGACAGCTGGGTGTAAAGGGCCCTCTTCAAGACACTCCACCACTAATAGTTTCTCTCCTCCCTTGAACATCAAGATTGGGAAATCAAGAACTCAACAGAAGTGTAATTTAATTGCTCACACGCTTTCATGATCAGCCATTACCAAATTGTTATTACTCATCTCATTCTTGTCTGACATGAGCCTGTAGCTCATTCGTGAGCTCCTCGAACTTTCTTTTACTTGCTTACATCTGGTTTTGAGCATCTTGACAGTACAGAAGTTTGCTCTGAAGAGCTGTATATTCCTTATTCATTGGTGCAATTTCCTAGATGTAAGCACTGGTAATGCTTTATAGCATGATAGGCAGGATAACTTGTATCCCAGGAACAGAGACACACAGTGGTCCTTAAATAAAGGATAGCAATTAGCCTACGTTTTACCAACATTGATGATAATGAAAGTACTTATCCCTTTACTTGCTTTTCCAGTTTTCAAGGGTACCTCTCCTACCAGATTTTTGCTGTTCCAGATTTTGTCCAGGTTTATACAGCTCAGTAGTTTCCTATTGCAGTCTGGGAATTTCACCTTTGGTTTCAACTGAAGTGGGGTAGGTTGTAGGGCCAGTGATGAATCTTTTATAGTTCAGGCTGGAAGCAAGTGCAAACAACTGAAAAAAATGTCTTAATAAAGATAATTTGCATGTTGAAACTTACATTGCATAAATGTGCCATTAATATCAGTAATATCTTCCTGGAGATAAGATGCAATGAACTTCTTTGAAGATGAATTGCTCAACTCACCTGTGGCATGACTTCAGTGGAATCTCACCCACTTCTGACAGTGATTTATTTCTTCTGGAGCACTTTCCTCTGGGAGTTCAAGATGCCTATCTTTTCAGATTCATACAATCTCACATCAGAGAACTCAGAAGCAGGACTCTCAAGTTCCAGTACTAGCTCAGCCGTGAACTAGCATTATGCTGGTTATCTCACTTAATTTCTGCGGGCTGAATCTCACAGGCATACTTATTTCTTGCAAAACTTTTCAGAATCTGACTTTGAAAGGTGTACTCATGAAAAAATTTAAATTATCACGAATTAAATGCTTCTAAAATAATTTGCGAGTAGAGAAGGAGATTCATTCCCACTGAAAAGAAAAGAAGGAGGAGATGTTCCCTGGGGCTGCTGGAGAAATTTTTGATCGCATCCAATATGGTGGAATAGCAAAGAAGTATTATTGGGGTGTTTGCCTGCAACACAAAGCAGGCCCTGCCCTCAGTTTTCTCAGTCATTGTATTGGCGTTTGCCTGTGTATTCAAAAGTTGAAGTAGGAGAAGTGGCAATGTTCAGGCTTGAGCATGAGTTGTGATGGGCTGCATTTAAAATTGGTCACATCTGACACGGAATGAAAAATTGTACAATAGTTTTAGAAAACAGTGCCAACATTTTAATCCTCCCTGTTAAGTGAACAATTAGGTTTCTTTAACCCCCTTTTATGCCTCCTTGATGCTAGCTAGGAGCTGGTTTGGGTCTGAAATGGCTTTAAGTGTTCATTTTCAAAGTCCTAAGTTTTAACGTATGCTTTGCATCTTGCCTCCAAGAAGGTATGAATGATAATGGTGGGAATGCAGGCACATTTCCACAGTCAAAGTTTCAAGGAAATTTGCCTGTATTGCAGCAATGCAAGACAGACTTTAAGAGTGGATGGAGCCCTTACTGGTCCTGTGCTTTTGTATCTCCACTCTTTTTTCGTACCTTGACTTTATGATACAAGAGCTTGGCCCTTTTTCTCTCTGTGATGACACCACCAAGGGACCCCTGGTCTAGCCTGACCTCTTGTGTAACAGAAGGCTTTTAATTAATAGCATAGTCACTTCTTGCTGAAGTTGAAGAAAACATGATTTAGCTAAATAGTCTCAGACACTTGTACAGAGCAGAGATAATTCAAAACACTTATAAGCAAAAAATACTATATTATAATGATATAGGGTGGTA
Organism: Lathamus discolor; assembly: GCF_037157495.1. Lineage (NCBI taxonomy): Eukaryota > Metazoa > Chordata > Aves > Psittaciformes > Psittacidae > Lathamus > Lathamus discolor. Next base: position 106,965,680 of record NC_088885.1, on the reverse strand, counting down.
ACACCTCAGAGATGTGGTCACAGTTCACACTTCAATGTGCAAACAAGATTTTTATAAGCTTTCTGTAAAGAAATACTTATCTGCTGATGAAGGACTCTTGGTAAACATCTGTGGCTGAAGAAGCACTAAGCAGAATGGGGTACAATTTATCATACCAACTACATTATATTCTCCTGCTAATATTTCTATTCTGCATATGAATATTAGTGTTAAAACACTTAGGCTATATCTTAAGTATGTGTATGTTCATATATGTGTGTGTGTGTGTGTACACACACACACACACATATATACATAAATATATATATATGTATCTGTGCCAAATCCTTTTATGTCCAAACTGTAGGTCATGTCACAAGATTAAACAGCTTGGGTTTGTAAAACGAAAATAAAACCTCTGTTTGGAAAGGCGCTGGCATTGTAAGAAATTTTTGCAGGCTGTATCTGCATTCAATGAACATTAACCCGTATAAGTTTTTCTAATTATTTCAACTGAACAACCTCATCACATACATTCAGAAACTAAAGATAAAGATTCTGTTGAACTTCAGCAAATGCTACTCCTGATCTGAAGTCATTAAATTTTCATAACGTTCTCCATTGTAATCTGTTGTTTTCACTGGCTTGTAATTTTCTGAGCTGTCTTAGCTGGGTCCCTGCTTTAAAGCGAAATATGTTTTTCAAAGAATTCAGCAAGAAACTGTTAACTTTTCACCACTTCTATGAAAGGCCAGAGAAGTTCACCTTACTTATCAGAAAATGTCTTCTGTGAACCTAGTGAAGAGGCTTGTGGCTACAAGAGCGAGTCTGGGGATCAGAGTCCTTGTACAACAGAACCATGCGTCTTTAAAACACATGTTTTAAACATACAGAAAAACATGACTCCATCTAAGGCATCCCAAATTAGTGAGTATTTAAAAAAGAATCTACATGATTTATCCCAGGTCTTGCAGTTAGGTCTTGATACCGAGCTTTTTGAGATGCACGGCATTGTTTGTCTACAAGACGTCATTGCTTCTGAGATGGGAACAATTCCAGATTCTTCCTGGTGAGCAGAGGATGTACTTACCCATCTGGGACAATCACTTTATGATCTACCAGGGAAAATCACTTTATAATTGCCATACTTTCTTACTGCTGATGGTAGAGATTGGCTGCCTGATGTACTAATCAGCAGTAGCTGAATAGCACAGCGGGTGTAGGTCTGATTCTCCTCTGGAAATTGGATCACTTCATGTTACACCATAATTTCTCAGCCCTTTCTGGATTCCACTCAGATAAGATAGCTCAGATTTGAATGCTTGTTCTGGGAGCAAGGTGAGAACGGAGAAAATTGTTTTTTCATCAACGTGCCAAAATCTGTGTCAGAGCAAACAAATGTGGGCTTTGAAAAAGCAACTTTTTTTCACTGTCTCTGCCTGAGTAGAAATGAAAGCAGGAAAATGGTAAATTGCAGTTGTGGAAACAAAAATTTTTGCTTTTCCCTAGCTAAAATTGTCCCTTAGTAAAATGCAGAAACTGGGAATCATGAGGGATGCTGTTCTGTAGGTATTTCAGTGTGGAGCAGGTTGAGTAGTGATGCAGGGTAGCTTTTGCCTTTTGCCAATAGTCTCAGGCTGAAGGACTCTTGCAGCCATTCATGCTCCATGTGTCTCATTTTTCACAGTGTGTTACACCCTACCTTTGGGCCTTGGAAAGATGATGATTTATAAGCACTCTGAGCTCTTAGTGAAGCTTTTAGGAGTAAGACTGTTCAGTCTTCTACACAAGGCTGTGGGTGCAATGACAGTAGATTAGGTCCTGGACCTTTTGCATGTACAGATATAGAGGAAACAAAAATTAATAGAAGCTTTTAGAAGAGTAGAGACCTAAATGTATACCATATTCGTCTACATGTGTCAGTGGGGGTCCTTTAACATCATTATGCATCCAAATAATTGCACTAGGTTTCCAATTCTTGCCTTCCTATCCCTCCGCTCATGTCCCCTCAGCAGTGCAGACTAAACAATTGAAGTACGGAATTGCTGTTTTTTCAACGTTCGGCTCCCTTCTTTCCCATATGCTTCATGTTTTGATTAGGCAACTGTCTGAGACTTTAGAGACTGATTATTAGTACCCATGTGGATGTAATTTAACTGTCTTTTATTCTAGTCATGCTTTTCTTTGGAAATTTAGAAGATAGTGGTACAATACTAAAAAGAAACAAAGAAAAAAAATTAATGTGTGATTCCTTTCAGAAAAGACACATTATTCTATGAAATGATTGACCATTGTGAAAAATAAATCAGGCTAGTAAGGAATAAGAATTGAAAAGGAGAACCAATAAATAATGACAAGTATCATTGTCCAGCACATACTAATCCACTGGCTAGGCACCACAGACAAAGCTTAGGTTCCATTCTTGAATGTGCAAGCTCTTGAATAATCTTATATATGGGGAGTATCTATACCTGTGTCTGGAGCACATGGCTCTGTGTGAGCAACCCTGCTATGTGTATGATTGATGCACCTATTTCACTGTTACAGCTGTAGGTAAGTAGTACTAAAGCATTTAATTAAATTCGGTCAGATTAAAATGTTCTTGTGATAACCTTAAGGAGTAGGTAGGCATTGTCACATACCTGCAGGAAAAGATGAGGCATACTTTCATGCATGGACTCTGTAGGTCAGGCAGCTAAATTAATTTTGACTAAGCTCTATTTCCTATCTTTGTTAAGTGCATTGGATCAACAGTGTAATATATGTACTTTTATACAGAATGAAGCTAGATCCCATATCCTCATAGTTTATTTCTGATGAAATATTATCTTATATGTTTGTAAACATTCATATTCTGGAAGCTCCTAAGATTGTGCATAATTTCATCAGTTTCTAGCATAATCATTTCTGACAGTTCTTGGACTTGATGATCTTCAAGGTCTTTTCCAGCCCAGCTGATTCTATGATTCAATGTACTCAGGCATGCAGCACACTCACACGGAGCATTTACAGAGGCCAGCATCAGCCGCGTTCTCATGGAAGAACAGATTTGCCTTTACTAGGGTTTTGGGCTGTGGGGAGGCCAGCACACTATCCAATGGTGAGAGCATGGGGGACAGGCAGTTCTCCCAGGCTATCCTCCTGGGGAATCCTTCCAGGAGCTGTCTGTTCCCCATAATATGGCCACTGGCATCCCTGGGGCCAGGACCAACCTGCCCTCATGATAGAAAATGGGAAGTTCAGTTCAGCATTCCCAGAGATAGGGTCTGTAATTTAACAGGCACTGAAAAAACTGAGCTGGATTTTCTGCCTTTGGATGTTTGTTCCCATCTGGGAAAGCAGCTTCTGGCCAGCATGAGCTGCTCTCTGGTCACCTGGTGACCCTGAGCAGGTAACTCATCTGCCCCCAAAATGACTAGGCTCAGCCCAGTCACTTTTTAGATGAGGAGATCATGTCTATGCCATCACCAGCAGAATTAGGAAGGACTGGCCAAGGGTTAGGTGGTATCCCAAGGGATATACTCTGAGGGATGCAGAGCACGATGAGTCCAGGACTGTGTAAGTCCCCACGTTCCCGGACTTACAACCAGATTTCAGTTTAGTACTTCGCCTATTTAAATGGAAAAAAAAAAATTTGCATCATTTAAGATGCATTTTAAGCAATTTTTGATTGTCATCTTTGGTCTTTCATTAGTTTTCCAGAATTGAGTATAGAAAGATAAAAGTATTGATTGTTCTTTTTGTCTCTTTTTATGAACTTTTTCTTTCGAATGCAAAGAGAAACTTGAACAAAGATAACAGAGAGAGGGTTGAGAGTTTTCTTGTGCTTTTAAAGTAGCAAATATCAAAGCTTTTAAGTAATAATAAAAAAAGAAATCAGTTGGGATTCCTTAAAAACCACAAAGATCAATAGTCTATGTCTACAAAAATCACATTTTTTGATAGAAGAAAACAATCTTTAGTTGAAAAAACGCATGCCATCCTTCCGACTGAATTGTACAGTGGTTTGGTGACAGTTTCAGAAATAAAATCCAGAATATTTAGTTCTTCATGTCAAGCAGTCCATATTGCCTTACTGTTTTCCAAGCAGAGCCAGTTCTCAGTGCAGCATGTCTCAGCATCATGGAAGGCCTATTTTGAGAGTCTTCTGAAAAGCTGAAGTTTGGGATGAGTCCAGAATAAAACCTTTTTTAGATGAATATTTATTAAACAACCTACATGATTTCTTAGCTTGACCCTGTCAAATTTAGCAACCAGTATTGTTGTTGGATGCTCTGTTGTTGCTGCACTGGTGTTTATGCTTTCAGTGGGTATAAATAAATTTAAAGGTATCTTTTTTGAACAGATGGGGGCATGTTCGAGTGTAAGTAAACAAGACAAAAAAGTGGACAGGCCCTGAATTTTTAATTACAGTTAGACAATCTTGAAAATGTAATAGCTCATCTTGACAATCAAATATGTTTACTCATTTCCTCTGGAACAGGAGTTTTGTCTACAAGAACTTTGTTGCTGTGTTGTATGTGTTTTATTATTAATTACTTTTCTCCACCACGGAGGACCTGATAATGCAATACAGCTCCGAAATACCATACAGGCATTTATGCAGGACATCAGGAAAGCAGGATTATTTTCTGGTTTGTTTTTGTTTTATTTGAAATTCTTCTCTTTAGCTTTAAACTTATAGGTTGGGTTCAGCCCAACCTCTCCTTTGGTCATCTTGCTCTGACATGTCATGCTGATGAAGTCCCCAAAGCATGGGGATTCATGTATTCTGTGGATTAATTTATCCATTTTTTACACACCTTCCATACACTGCAGTGTCAGTACCAAAGTCTGTCACCAAGCATGTTCCCCTTGACTCCAGTACATGTGAAGTTCTTTATTAATGACTGGGACATTCCTCAGATGATGCCATGGAAGACCTATCTCCCGAAGGGTCACCTTCTGTGTTAAAGGTGAAGGACAGAAATGTTGGAAGAAGAGTTTCTAAAGCCAGCTGTTGCTCTCCCAAGAAGGCTGGCAGGTAACTTGGATATGAGATGGTTGAGATGCTAGCAAAAATTTGGCACTAAAAGTAGTTTTTATCATCAGAGATGGAAAATAGGAATGTAGGAATGGCAGTGCTGGTTGGACCAGGCACCCATCTAACCTGGGGTCCTCTCTCTAATGTTGGTGAGCCATGGATGCCTGGGTAAAATAACAGGTCTTAGTGCTTACTGAGTGGTACTGGCTTGGTATGCTCTCCTACCAGTCAGCAATCTGGGCCTCAACCTCCCCCCGGAGCTGGAAGTTGCATGGGTAAAATGCAGCAGTACCATGAAAACCTTTGTTTCATGAATTCAGTTGCTTTTTGAAAGCCCTGGTATCCACAGCAACTCGAGGCAAAGTACTCCATTGCTAAACGACATGTTGCGTGCAGAGCCTCTGCTTTTCCCTTGTTTTCCACCTGCCACCTTCTTGCTTCATGCTGTGCCCCTGGTTCCTGCCCAGAGGAGACAGTACTTCCATTGTGCCCAGCTTGGTCCCCCCATGACACACGTGTCTGATTTATGGACCTCTGTCGTACCCGTGCTTGGTCATTTCATTTCCAGCTTAATTCTGTTTAGTGATTCCTGGTAGGGAAGCTGTTCCACAACTTTGATCACCCTTGTGACCTTTCCCTGAACTTTTCCTTGTTCAAATAAATCCTTTTTGGGGTTGAAGGAGCAAAACTATACAGGGTATTCAAGGTGCAGTATGTCAATGAAGTGGTCAGTGGATAAAAAAATGAGTTGATAAAATTTATGTAGACTTTGAAAGACCTTTGACAAAAGCTCTTAAAAAATGAAGTAGACACTGGCTAAAAGTCAAAGAATTGTTATTACAGAAAAAGCAGGAAGGAATCAGTTTCCACCAGTGATCCATTTTCATTATTGCAAAACCCTAGGAGCAGGGTCTGACAAGTTTCCATATTAAGGCCAAAGTTTAGTGTACATAGTAATAACTTGTAAATGATGGTGAGCCCAGAGGCAGTATGTCAGCAGATGGCCCCAAAATAATCTAGGTTAGTCAAGGTGGAAGAAGTAGATAGGAAGACAAAAACTGGGGAAAATCTGGTGAACCTTCAGAAATACAGATAAATGAACTACTCGTAGCAAGTGAAGTTCAGCATGGCTAAATCTAATTTATAAATGCAGCAAGAGCTACAAAAAAATAAAAATGGAGAAATGCAGTGCAAATATGCGTAAGTGCTCTGTGCACTGTAGTCAGTCTATTACTGATGTCAAGATTCCAAGGATTTCAAGAAAAAAAGTGAACAACCTCTGGCTAGCATGTAGCTATGAAGCTGCTACAAGTAGCATATGCATGAGGGAAAGTCTTAACCAGATAAGAAATAGAAACTATTCAGGTAGGCAAATCACTCATTTTAAATTTAAGAAATCCCTGAACCACGCAGGTTTGAAAGACAAAACATTCCTAAAGAACATAATTTTGATGTTGCTTCCTTTTGCAAAATTATGGTCTTAGTAACTGCTAGAAAAATGTCTGATGGGGCAAAACCCTGGCTTTGACTAAATTAGCTTAATTGTTATAAGTTGTTTGAAGATTATAAAGATAACTATCTTTTGGTTTACCAATAGCAGTCTGTTTGAGAAAGTTCTCACATCACAGGCTTAATTTACTTAAGATTCATGAAACTGTTTCTATTTTGTGACTGACCAATGTAGTAATATAGTGCTGCTTCTTGTCAGGTTAGGGGATAAAGCACATTTAAAATGCGCAACCTGGTGTGTTTCTGCCTTCTACAAACATTTGATCCAGTAAAACCAGATATCATAAATACCCAGAAAAAGCAAACATAAAAGAGCAAAAAACAGCTGGGAGACATTTGCTTAGAAAGTTGATCAAATATTTGCAGACTGCTTTTTCCTCCCAGTTTTCACTCTCCTCTTAGGCACCGAGGTAGTTTACTTCTTTACGTAGGCAATACTTTTCACCTAGAGAATTCCAACCCCTTTTACAAACAACGAGCAATATATAAATTTGGATCACATTGCTGTCGTCTGAACTGCAACTTGCCTGTGGTGTGAAGTGGGTTTTGGCATACCCACATTCAAAGCAACCTCCCTTAGTTTTGATATTATGCCATTATTGTATCAAACGGGTAAAATAAATGGTAGAAATGGAATGTGACCAGACCAGCAGGCTCAAATCAATACAACATTGAGGCTCAGCATTTCAGCCAGAGGCTCAGTGATTCACTGCGTCAAGGAGGGGATGGAGAGAAGGTCCAGAGGGCTGCAGCCCTTGGATCAGAAGTTTGTCAGGGCTCCTACATTGTCAAACAGACCCCCTCCAGCTGTTTTTAATGTGAAAGGAGGTATGTGAGGCATCAGAGAACAGTCACGTGGATTGTGCATGGGGCACTCAGTGGACTGTTGTCTGTCTCTCTCTTTCTTTCTTCTGCTCAGGTAGATTTGCAGCAGCTTGAATTGAAAGGATTCCATTTGTCAGTTTTCAGGGTTGATGCAGTATCTTGCCTTACATCTTGATTGACTTTTCACTCTGTGCTTTTCCTCTGCAGCTGCTCCCAATTCTTTACTGTAAATTGTCACAGATGTAGGCTTTGACTCACATGCTTGCAAAGTGAATCAGTGGCAACATCTGTTTCCCCAGAGGGATGGGTGCACCAGCCTCGAACCACCCACTGTGGCAGTGCCTATAGAAGCTGATATTTCCTGGCTTGCATTCTGGCAAGCATGTTCATTAAAGGGAAAAAAGATAAATAAAATCTATCCACATTTGTGTGGTTTTGGGCATAGGTGTGAAGATCTCCCCTGTCTTCAGAAAGGCAGGGTCACGGAGAAGGAGTCATGTGGTATCAATGCTAACATGCATCTGGAAGTTTCAGTTTGATCCAAGATTCCCTGTGTGGTTATTGCAGTCAGAGGTAGCACTTTTCATGTGCAGCAGACGATCCAACACCCTGTTGGGAATTATTTGTTATTACAATGAAAAAACTTCTTATAGGTTGCATTTTTCCATCTGTTGCTTTAGTGGATGTGCTTACCTGCACACGTTCCATGCAGAACTGAACACGAATCCTTGTGGGGGTCTACCAATCTGCAGTGGTATCTACAATCTGACAAATGAAACATAGCTGGAGTTTAGGCAGCTCAGAAGAGGAGATACCAAGAAAAGGAGGGTATCTGTGAGTCCTAAATCATGACCCATGTCTGTAGTTCTTCTGTGATTAGTTGTGTATTCTTTTTTAAAGACTGCCTCTGAGAAAGGTCATACGATTGAAAACTCTCCAACCTCAGTGATAAAATGGAGGAAAACCAGAGACGAATGGCCACAGAGTAAGAAACAGAGAAGCTGTTTTATGAGAAATGATTAAAAATGAAGCAAATTTTACCAGGGTGGTTTAGTTTTCCTTTCCCTCTATTAGTGACACAAGGAACATTGCAAATTGTGGGTGAAGTGATTGCAAGAGTCATGGCAAGGTATGGTTTCACATCATCTTTGTGGCCACACTCAGCCCTGCAGCATCCTGCATGGAGGTCTGGGTGGTAAGTGGAAATGTCCCTTTGATACTGAGCAATTGTGGGCAGAAGTGCAGGCTGGCTGGGGGAGACACTGTGGGCATCTTGGCCTACATGTATTTTCAGGGTTTAAACACCTTATTTCTATACTTTTAGGACAGGGATGCATAATGTCATGACCATTATTCTCCAAGACAAAATCTTGGGTGGAAATACCTTTGTCCCTGGTGTGAAGCACAGTATATAGGCAGGCAGCCTGACATCTGTACTGTTTGCTGGCAGCAGCTGTGTTGTGGGATCACGAGACCCTTAGGACACTGCTTTACAAACAAGAGGTCACAGTACTTGAGAGGTGGCTTGATGGGAACTTGATTGCAGGAGTAGGGCTTGCAATCAGAAGTGGGGTCATGAGCTTGGAAGTGCACAGGGAAGTGAGGTCATGAGCGGAAAAATTTGAGAATTTGCTCTAAGATCTGTGTTTAGTGCAGAGTTGCCCTCGGCCTCTCTTACATGCTCCTGTCGCTGTGTCGTTAATGCTTCTGCAGAGGATTATAAAACCCCTTCCTGATCCATGAGGATATTCACGTGAATCCCATTTCTTTGGTACTGTTCAAAACACTTGCCAGCAGGTTAACAACAATCTCCTTTGTCAACGCGAGGAAAAACCTGGGAGCTTTGTGATCAAGGACTATTTCTCATTTTCATGAAAGCAACAGGAAAGGGTTGAGCCACAGGGGAGACATTTGGAGTCAAAGAATAGAACTTGCCTCAGCAAAGCTATAACGTGTGTACACACACCAACCAGAGGAGCTTAGAAATCTCAAAGTCCTGTAGCACCAGAACAGCTTCTCTGAGAGAATGATCCTGCATAAGAAATGAGACTTAATAGCTATTTGTAATTTAAAAAAGGCTATTTGTTTATATGTGCTGTTCTCATGAATCCAGAAGGCAGCTAGATTTTCTCCATCTAAATAAGAAGTAAAATAATATCTCCTATTTCGTTTGGAACTATGTTAATAGAGAAACTAATGTAAAACATGTAAAAAAGGTTGTGAGATGTTTTATTTAATAGTAAAGCATTTCTAAGAAAGGGAGATAGTGTATTGTTCTATGCAAGCAATATAATAATTTAATTGATAGTCCTTTTACTGCACAAAATTTATAGCCATACAATTTCTGTTTCATTAGGAACATTTTCCTGAATGTGCAATAAGATCCTTATCTGTACATGTTAACAATGTCCTTTTAAAAGGAGGCCACAGAGAGGGTTTCGTGATCTTCAGGAGAGGCAAATGAGATGCAGGATTTCCTTAGAACTGTGTTTGATCTATAAACAAAGTTCCTCTCTGTATATCTGAAAGTTTAAGTGCCACTTCTTAAGCTAGAAACAACAGAAGTATCTCACCAGTCTTGAATAATTATTTTAATTGAAAGTGTTGGGTTGTGTTCCTGTACCTACACAGAAATGTCTTGCAGGCACAGAGAAGAGAAATTATCTGTGGAATGCAGCATCAGCCAAGTCTCAACACACATGCTGGAAGGAATTGGCATAGGCTCACCTGGTTTTGTGTGCAGGGAGTCTAGAAGTGTAGGAGTTTGGAGTGGTTTTTCTTTTAAATTCTTTTAATTAATGCTACAGAACAGCAGATCCGAATTTCCCATTTTCTGCTTGCTTTTCACATTTCTCAAAGTCAGATTGACTGTGGCTGTCAATGGGACTTACCTTGCTGCAGAGAACATCAGACCATTTTCTTCTCCCCCATTTCCCCTTTCCCTTTTTCACCTGTCTTACAATGATCATATTGTCTTCTACTTAGAGGTATTTGGCACAGTTTTTCCTGTTGCAGCAATCTGTTTTTTAACCTGGAGTTCTTAGAGCAGCTGAGCAAGCGAGACGTAGCAATTGCAGTTAATGGAATACATCAAGTCTATGTGAAGAACTGATCTTTTTTTCCCCTGGGGACTGTGTAAAAAAAATAATAAAAATCCAGATTTTGGTTTGGATTAAAGTGAATCGAGACTTCTTTTCCATTTTTTTTTCTCCCCAAGGAAGAATGAAAACTCTCCAAATGACATTTTATATTGAAGGAAACATTCTGTTCAACCCAAAATGAAACATTTAGTTTTCCAAGCATTTGCAAGAAAAGCAAAGCAAATGAAGGGATAGATTCACAAAACCGGAAAATGAATAGGAAGAGTCAGACACTTTTAACCTACTGCCCGAGACTCCTGTTTTGTCACTTTTCAACTGTGTATAAATATCGATTGGAATACAGAAATGAGCACAGAGGAGTGTTCCAACTCCTTCCAATTTAAGAAAAAGCAGACGAGAAGGCAATACTTTCCTTCCAATCCCTGTTCTGAGGCACAGCAGTGGTAAAGTTGATGGTTGAGTTTACACATGCCTTCTTTGTATGGTGTAGCCTTTCACCACTTCTGACATGTAAAGCTCACTTTTCATGTGATGGCGAGCCCATGAATCAGAAATCAGTGAATTTTAAGTCAGGTCTCTGCAGTGAACATCCAAACCTTCAGGTTTTAGTGCAGCTCCCTCAGTCTCTTGTGCTGAAACTCACCCTGTACGGGATATTTAGGAATTGAGACAACTAGAGCAAGTGAATGTCTCTCCCTACCCTGATGGGTAGAATGATCAACCGAAAGGTGGGAAATCTGTAGTTTAGAAATGCCTTAAGTTCTTTAATTACCAATGAAACTAGTCAACACAGCAAATTGAGAGAGATACCCTGCCCTGAATACAAAAAGGGTTGATATTATTAGTGAACTTCTGGGACGTGTGCGCTACTGGTTACATCTCCTCTGGCAGAGGAAGGAAACCAGTGTTTTCTCACATCCACCTGTGTTCTCCAACTTATAATACTAGTTAAAAGGGTACCACAACTAATGCTTTCTTGAGTCTGGCTTTTTTAACTTTTTTTCAAGCCAAACCAATTTGGTGAATTTGACCAGTCTGCCCTTTGCTACATGTCTTACATGGCAGATATTCCACCAAAAAAAAGTGTCCTTGAACATGTGTGAATTTACAGTGTGAGTCCAGAGTAAACAGTGGGCTGAATGAAGCCTTTAAGGTGAAATTCACCTTTTCTTTCAGGAAGCTCTAGAAATCAAGAACCTAGAAATCTCTCAACAGAATTAGAGGTATAAGAGTGGTCTATATGCAGTGAAAGGAATTGTAGATTTTATAGGGCAGATACCATATCCTTTAGGTATAGCTTTGTACTTAGTCTAAGTCCTTGACTGAATAAGCTGTTTTGAAGTTGCTTTCGGCGTTAGAGAGATCTATGGAGAGAATATTAAAGAAGAGGAAACAGCTACTTGAAACTACTTTACTGAAGAGGATGAGCTGAGAGAGGCCTGGTTTTAGGTTGAATAGATTTTCCAGAACTGCACATTTCTGTGGCGGCATCTTCACGAACATGGAAACTTCCTGTGTTTTCCTGATATGGACAAGAAAAAAGGCTGATACCAAGCCAATTCTTCTGCATGGAAGTAAGTTACTCATTCCTTAAACTTGCAGGCTATTTCCAGTTCAGTTTCAAGAGTTCGTTCTTGAGAACTCTTACTGTATTTTTGTAGAAAGCAGTACCTGTATATGTCTTCTTGTATATGCAGATGGAAAACTCTTGCTGGCAACCCCAGCTTATGTTCAGAAAGTCTAATGTAAGTTGAGCAAGCTGCATTAATGACAGTCAAGTACTAGTGTTCCTAGCTTGAGGGTAAGCAGAGAGCGAGAAATGAGATATTTTTATTCCAATTTTGTGCTAGAGCTAGAAGAAGATTGAAAGTAATTTTGGAAAAGTGAGAAAGTTTAATTTTGCCCATAAAAACTCAGAAAATTTAGACGAAAGTGAAGGGAGAAGCAAGCTCTTACCCAAGTGTTCCATACAAGATCCCCACTGAATTTTCAGTTTGGTAGATGAATTGAGGACACTGGAATAGACTGTTCTCATATTGGTGACCTTACGTTTTGCAAGGACTCAGCATCAGGACTTTCCTGTGGCATTAAAATACAAAATTTCAGTATATTTCAGAACAGGTAGAGAAGAAAATACTCTTCTCTACACTTTACCACTGTGGCTGAGTAAGTAAATAATTTACTTTATGTTTGATACAACTATATTTATTTACAAAATATTAATATTCATGCTAAAAGCCACATCCATGTAATTATAGTACAAAAACAAATTTAAGATTGATCAAAACCATTCATTTGACTCCAAGTCAAATATTCAGTTTCCGTTGTGGGATTTTAAACTCTTCTAAAAAGTCTTTTATGTAATAATTGGACAATTCTAAAGTAAAAAGTACCATTTTAAAACAAGAAAGGGAAAGAATACTGAATATATTAAATGAAACATTTTCCCTGTTGTTCATCTTCATAAGATCTCACTGCCAAAAATATTAATTTGACCCGTCCTTCCCCTGACCTCTAGCAAAAAGTGGTTTTCTACAGGTAAAATACTCAGTGAGAATAAACAACCTAATCTACCCTGGAGACCTGATGCTGTACTCCTTTCTCTAGCTCATGCATATGTTTTCTGTCATTTGCATGCATGCTCAGATCACTGCCCTGATATTCATTTACCCATTGTGTGCAGAAATGTACAAGATATACCCTTCACAAGTTTAAACAGAAAGATCTAAGATAACCGGGTACTACGACTGCTTCTGAGTTTGGCCAGTACATATTCAGAATTACTGAGTTTGAGAAAGTGCAGTGAGCAATAGTGATTTAACTGCTGATAATGCCATGCTGTCCTGCCTTCAGTGACCGGCCTCTGATGAATCTTTCTTTTCTGCCCCCTCATGGGTAGCCATGCTGGTTCTGCTGAATTTCAAGCTTAGGTCTGCGTGGTCGCGGTGGAACTTGGATTATTTTTTGCACATTTGTGTGCTTGTTTTGTTTTCTTCTGTCAAAGACACTTTTTACCTGAGGAAGAAGGAGTTAATCAAAATAGGCTTTCTGCTCTTGAAATGTCAGCCACAGCTTCTCATCACCCTGTGAAAAGCCCTCTTGTTTCCTTGCTCAGCTCCTCCTGAACTTCAAACAGTCCAATAATCCCTTTGACCTTAGAAGGTCAAAGATATATAAAAAGTATCATTCTTTGTGTAAAGGCACATTAATCATTCTTACCTAGCCCTTTATTCTCTTTTGAGGGCCCTGTGATATTTTAATTCAAGAACTACCTTCTAGCATTAACATATATAATTTCAACTCTTAAGCAGGTACAAGAGGAGAAATCCTCTTATAGAAAGTCTCCCCTTTTGCTGACTCCCTGAGTACAGGCATCTAATTTATTTTCATGATTCACTTAACTGCATAATTTAAAATATTAACATTCACTCAAAAGGCGCATATCTATGTCCAATTGCACTATAAATAATGTTTAATTAAAATACTTTAATGAGTAGATGCGGATTTTTAAGCACGCTGCTCTCCATTTCCATGAATTTGGCAGGACTTGAAAGTCCTAGCACTAAATTCTGATGTCAACGCAAATCTGGAGTTCAATTTAGGTCAATAAAAAAATTCCCTGGACTTCCAGCTGAAGGCAGAATTCATCTCCCTTGAAGAGCTGTGTCCTGCAGGGAGAGGGAGCAGGGAAATGAAACCCAGCTAGAAACAAAGCAACTTGCAGCCAAACTTAATTAACTGTGTGGAGCCTGTCAAAGGTCAGGGCAAGATCGACACAGAAAATGCAAGTACAAGACTGAAACAACATTGGCAGCGGGAGACTGGGGGCAAAGACAGAAATGAGGCTTTCAGGCAGTCACAGCATCATGATGGAGAGCTGAACCAGCATGGCTCTGCCTGCAACAAGCAGCTCAAAACGTATTGATGCCAATGGGCAGCAATCATGCTTGTTGTTAAACACTGCCTCATCAGGCCCTAAATTCACAGCAGGTGATGAAATAAGCTGCACCAAGGAAGCTGATGAGCAGTTGAGATGGGAGTATGTGTTGCAGTTGTTTTGAGCCTGACTTATGCCTTCCCAGCTTCCCAAACTTGATGTTCTTGGAGATGCCTCTTTTGAACTGAAACACCTGTGCACTGGTATTCTGGTTTTCTTTTTGTTGCCTTTTTTCCTTTCAGTAGGATTGTTTGCAGGTGGATTGGCAGAAACATTTTTAAGTCTAGTTTCATGAGCAGTGCTGGGACTAGTATGTTTGATTGCATATTTGGAGCATGTCTGCAATGAGATGCTTGGAAAAGGAGTGTGCAGAAGCCTTTCTGGATGAGGTGGTTTAAAGGAAAGCTGTAGGCTGCAGAACTGCATCAAAGTGCCACAGCCAGTGAAAAACCACCAAGGTGATTTAGTCTACTTTTTGCATTGATTTTATTTTTGTGTGCATAAACAGCCTTGCATAAAAGTTATATAAGAATATAAGTAGCAACCCACTGTTGTGTCAATGTGCCAGGAAAATTATGCTGATGTGCCCGGACCTCTTCACCTTTTCCTGTCCCTGCTCCTTTAGGGCTGGAACTTATTCTGGGCACATATGGGGTAAACAGCACTGCCCTGAAATTTGGGTATCTGACATGGTTGTTCTCAACTTCCTTCAGCCTTCCTGGCATTATTCCAAACAGAACATAAAGTGCTCACTAATCCCTTTAAATATTTGGAAAAGGACAGTAAGATGATGAGAGAAGGACCACTCAAAATAGATTAAAAAGAATAAATAAATCCAGGGAAAAATGTTAATTTTTCGTGTGCTGTGTTTCTCCAGAGGTGGAGGCAAAATGCCTCTCAATGATTATTGTCTCCTGCTGGCTGCAGAATGGCTGTTTCTGACAGTTCCCTGGTATTTTTATCTTCCCTTCTTTCTTCCCCTTGGCAGGAAGCAAGGGTAGCTGCCACATCAGTGACTTCTGTAAACTGGAAATGAACCAAAACAATGGTTTGATGCCAGAAGGGCAAAGGTGGACTATAGACAAAATATTATCTTGGCTGATAGCATGAACTGATGAGCCTTTCGGCTGCTCATGCCAGGGGAAAGCATGATGTAAGCCAGAGGACTGGACAGAGAATAAGGGGAAATGTTCTTGTACCTGTGAGAGAGTTACATGACTCTGAAATTCTCCTGTTTCTTAACATGGGATCCTGCCATTAAATTTGTCTCAGACCGGCAGTCCACAACCTTGTCACACCCTTTGCAGTCCTTTGGCACTGCCACCCTTGCAGCATGGCAGCTTTCTTGAGCTGTTAGTGATGGGTGCCCTAAGCTCAGATGCACGGCTCCCTTTCCCCCTGTTAGCCCTTTTTGCCCTGTTAGTGAGGTGAGTTCCAGCCTCCTTCCTTCGGCAGCTGCCTCTTATCCCACTATCAAACCTTAAAAATTCCCCCCTACCACCCACCAGTTCAACTAACCTCAAAGGGCTCTTCCCCTAGGTCCTTGCAAGGGTGCAGCACTGTGCCTCTGGGCTGTCTCTGGGGATACAGTTTTCTTCTTTCTTCTGAAGCTTCAGCTACTTTTGTCCTGAAAGAGTTCAGGGGTGTGATCTATTTTCAGCTCCTACCTTCTGCACTAAACCTGACTTTTATCTACATCCCTGTTATGTTTTGGCTACTGTGCCAACTGACTGTACAGGAGGGGGCTTTTCCCAGTGTTTTCCTCATATATGAGGATTCAAAATCGCATCACAGGAGGTGTGTGTTTATCCTTCTTGGTCAACAGCTATTACTCTGTCCAAGCCATGAGTGGCTTGGTGTCCTACTCCCACTAGGGGGGAATGTACCAGCATTACAAATACCCACCTGGCTCAGACATCTAATATTGGGCATGAATTTCTCTAGCTTGCCTCCCAGAATTTGAGAGAGGTGGGTCAGTAGTTCAAGCCTGATTTGTGATCCCAGCCCAGCTTGGAAAAGCATTGAAATCAAACCCTCCCTTAAGGCAGAAAGGACAGAACTCTCCTCCAGGGACTTGTTGAGAAAAGTATGTAGTTGCCTGCAGGTTTATTGATTTAAAAAAAAAAAAAGCATAAAAATGAACCTAGGAACTGTCAGACCAGGTGCTTTACCCAGTGCTAAGGGTTTCAGGGTATTGGCAAGCTCCAGTGTTGTTAATGGACATCCCAGGTTTCCTGCTGGGACACAGAGAATCAGGGCATTTATAGTTTAGCGAAGAGCATTTCCAGATACATATGTGAAGGAAAGAATTGAAATTGCATTGCAAGGGCTTGCGTGAAAGTTAAACAGCCTCTTGTTTATATCTCTGAGAACAATGCACAGCTTATTCTGTGTACTTCAGTGTGCAGGAAAGGTCCTAAGCCTGCTTGCCTTGGTGGAAGCTCTGACACACTGCCTTCTGCTTGCTCAAATCCTTTCCAAATTCAAGAAGCAAGAACACAGCCTGAGATGTGTGTCACATACTGAGTTCCTACCTGTTTCTGATGAGTATGAGGATGAGTTCAAAGGAAGAATTTGAGGCACACTCCTCCTCCAGCCCCTTTGTTTTCTTTTCACTCCTCTTTTATAGCTAGAGCAAAGCTAATAATCCTGCCTGAGAAAGGCTTTTCATGTGTTACAAAGAAGCTGGCTGGAGGAAGTTGACAGTTCATTGGTATCCAGGAAGAGGTCGATTTCCTTCTTTATAAACATCTCAGAATAAGGCTATAGAAGTAATAAAGTATTAAACCTGCACCTATTTAGTTTCTTGTACACTCTGTCAGGAGATAAGTAAGGCAGAAAGTCAAAGAATCATCAGTGGGCCAGTGCATACAAATAGGATTATTTTCCCAGAAAGGAAAAAAAAGTCAGTCTGTAAGTATCTTTTACAGGTAAGGAGGAGAAACACATAACTTCTTGCTGTTAGATTCCTAACCATCCACCCAGCCCTACTTCTTTTACTGGAGAGGCCAACAACTTTCTGGATCATGTGGCTTTACAGGTATTAGGAGGTAATTAAAGGAAAGATCTAGTACATGCTCTACAACTTATTAAAAGTTGCCTGTGACTTTAAGAAGGCATATCTTTGTATAGCCTGACAAAGAATCTTTGCATAGTATCTGTTTGTTCTTACTGTGTTTTCTAATATTACGCCTGGTTTTGGATACCCTGTGTATGGGAAACTTACTCTGAATAGTCAGGACTTTGCCAGCAGCACCTAAAACTAATTTTGCTTGAGTGACTTTGAGCTGATTCTGTATGGAAGAGGACAATACTCTTTTACCGGTTCCATCCTGAGTTTACGGTGCTAATTGAAGCTGTTTGTAGCACCTAGACTTTCAAAGAGCTTGGGCATGCAGACAGAAAGCATCCCACCTTCCCCACCCAAAGAACCGTCTGATCCAGCCAGGGCGTGTACAGGGGAGCTACATTCGTCAGTGAGGTTGGCCTTCTCTTGCTGAAGAAGTAGTTGAGGTGGAGAACAGCGGTCTTCAGTTCAGGAAAGGCAGCTGTTAGGAAGGGCAATGCCGTTGTGGCTGTTTGGTGTCCAGCTGCTCTGATATTGCCAAATATTCAGTTGTGTGACAGGGACCGTATGCTGTACGAGATGTGACCAATAACCCCATAAGAATGCTTTCTTGGTCAACATAGCTGTTGAACTGTGAAGATCAGGATGGAAGTGGGCAGGAGAGGTAAGATAGGTAACAGGGGAATATCGCAGAAGGTGTGATGAGACTGGAAGGGTAACACGAGTCTTGGACATTTGAAGGGTTAGCACTGCCTTGGGTTGATGCCGTTCATTGCCAGAATGGGAAATGTTTTGTAACAAAACAACACCACATAGAAAATGTAAAAAAACAACACGTCTTGGGACTCTGCAGGGTGGGTCCAGGATATCTATTGATAGTTCAGGGTCTCTACTGGATTCAAATGCTTAAGTACAGGAATGTAAGAAGAAACACAAGCAATTTCAGAATAATTTCAGCCCAGAAAATCTCCCCAAAAGGAGAAGAATTTTTGTTGTGGAAGAGATGAGGCTGCTTAGAAATTAATGTAGGCTGGGTATTGATGGTCATCACAGCTGACTGAGAAGCTATTTTGCCAACATGTTTGCTGTGCGATGTAAAACACACACACTGTGTTATCAACCCCCCTGACAAGAGTCAAATGACAAATCAGTTTTGGAGATTGGATGAAGGTTCTGCAGTCAGTTAGAATCTTCTCTGCAGTTTATGGTCCCTGATCTTGTGGTTAAGCATCTGAGGACCTTCTTGACCAGACCTTCTGGCTAAACGTGAGCTATTTCCCGGATTCTGAGATAGCAGATAAGTTTTAAGCAATGTAAGACAAGAAGGTCAGGATTAGGAGGAAGAAAATTAGCAAAGGTCAAATCAGAAGCCTGTGAAGAAGGATCAAGAGCTAAGTGGGGAATTACAAGTGAGGTTCAAAGGCCAAAGTAAAGACTGAGCAGACAAGGAACGCTATATGCTGAAAACATACATAGGCCACATGGCAGAGTCTTACCTGTATTGGATTAATGAGGACCAGAAACTCTGATTTTTCGGTGGATCTCAAATTCTTACTTTTGTGAGCTGCACTTGACTTTCTTCAAAGAAAGGAGATTTGTTTATCCCAGTGTCCTCTGAGACTCTTGTTTTTGTAGATTCTATGAAGATAACCAACTTTAAAAAGGAAAAGATGTGAGGGACGTGGCGGTAGTTCTTTCTCCTTGCTTGAGATATTCAAATATTCAAAATAATTTCCAGTGTCCAAACCCTTCTAATCTAAACCTTCCAAGTCACCCAAGAGTTGTAGTCTGACTGCAGGAATTGCTGGATGACTTCTGTGGTCTGCAGGCCATAGGCCATGATCACAACAATCCCTCTTGTCCCCAACTGTCAGGATGCTTTGGAGAATGTCACACCTTGTGGCATCCAAAAAGGTTCCTTGCCCATTGCTGTTGCTGATTTTAATTAGCCTTCTTTTTCATCTGGGTTAAAAAATGACAAGCAGAGAAAAAAGGGTAGTCATTGCCATTTTTCTTGGCCTCAGCAGACTACAGACTCATATTATCAACTGCAATAAAACAATGCTGGAAAGGAATTGAGTGTTTTGGTGCAGAGTACTTGAATGAGCTTCAAAATCTAGTGTGTTCCAGCTGAAAGATCAACATCATTTTGGTTTGAAAATGCTGACACTGCTCTGGATGGTTGCTGCCATTATGACTTCATTAGTGTGGCATGGATTCTTTTCCCCTTTGTGCTGGTTTTACTCTGAAGTAGCTCTGTCAGCTCACTGGAGGTATATCTGACTTAAGTAGAGAGGAGAATCAGGCCACAAATGTCCTATGCCTAACTCTTTCAGGCAGGAAGGAACTTCCGGTTTGGATCCCTTTGGGTTAAGAGTACAAGAGCAAAAAAAGAAAAAGAAAAAAATGCTTTTAAAACCTCAAAACCAAACATAACCTTTCTCTCCCCTCAGCAGCAGGTTTTGCTTATGAAGTGATAGTATATGACTCTGTTTAGTGTGCTGGAGCTGCCCCACAATGACACAGTATGTTTTCTATTTTCTTTCTGGGAAAGAGCCGGCTCCCCAGCAATGATGTGCGGACATAGTTTGGTTAGCTGCAGAACCAGGAAACAGTGGGTTTGCAGAGCTGACGCACTTTGGCTACCTCTGCCATCTTTCATCGTCTGATGGCATAGACGAAGTTCATCAATGCAGACATGACCTAGAAGGATGTTTATGCAATAAAACAATGAAGTATTTGTTTCAGGCAGCTTTGATGACGCTGAAATGATATCACTAGAAAAGCATTTTTCTGATGGTAATTGCAGCCTACTGCTAGATCTAGATTTTGACCGAATTTTATTCCTTTAACTGCCTACATGACCTGATGTGGGTGTAGTGCAAAATGCCAAGCTAAAGCAGAAACAGTGAGAATGGGAGAGCATTGACATGGCATGGGTAAGGTCCAACAGCAGAGCAGGGTGTTGTTCTGGATTTCATAAGTCACAGCACCTGAGGTCTCCTTTGTACATGAAACCATGATTACAGCAATACAGGTCCAGCGGCTTGCAGAATATCAATTGTTCTCCAGTGCAAACTCTCTGCTTGTGGGTGCAGGTGAAGATGTTGATGCAGATTTCTGTGCAACAACCTGACTCAAAGACTATTGGACGCAAGGATTTTTGATCCTTTACATAGGTTGGAGGAAGACCTTTTGAACTGCTACTTGTCTTGACAAGACAAGTGGGATGAGTGGATTGTAAGTATAAATAACGGATTGTTAATATTAATTGACGACAGTCAGCTAATGGTAGATCTATTAATTGTAGGTCCCAAGAAATTCTGCTTAAGGAAAATGACTATTTCTGCAACTTTTCATCATTGTTGATCTAGGAGAATTTGAGGCTACTGATCTTCATGACGTACATGTGGTACAAAGCTCAAGTCAATCCCAGACTTCTTTCTGATGAATGAGATTTGTTGCCTGAACATTAGGTTTATTCCGTATTTTGATTTAAATCAATCTATGACATTGTCTGTACACAGAGGCTTTGGTAGAAGAAGCATTTACAAACCAGTCGTGTACTACTTGGCAGCTTGTGGTTATAGCTCATGCAAGCCAACACTTTACTACATGACACAATAGGCTAGATTCGTCAAAGTGATAGCAGGGTCAAAAGGGTTGAGTTGCCAAGACATAACTCACTGTAATTTAGTGGTAATTTTAGTTTTATTTCCTTTTAGTTTAATATTTAAACTTTGATTAAGAGTTTCCGGGGGACAACAATAAAGCTGTGGGACAGATGTTTAAGTTCGAACTGATAATGCAAAACAACAACAAAAAAGTCCCCCTAAACCTCTCAGCAAGCCTTTTTCCAAGAGAAGTCCTTCATGTCAAAACTAAACAGGCTGTTCCCCTTCCACCTCTGTTGTTCTGAGAAATGAGGACGGAACTAACATGTTGCCCAACTGTCATACACAGCTAAAAGAAATTAAAAGACAATACTATTACAACTCCTGAAGTTATCATCTAGCTCTGTAGATAATTTGTTTTCACAGCTCAGATCAAAGAGTTCATGGGCGTTGAACTCAGTCTGTCAATGATGTGTCCTTTGGAAGAAACTCCCACTGTCGCATGATTGCTTTGTCACTGCCTTCTGACAAAGTCCTCAAGCTCAGAAGCTCCTTTTGCTCCATTTCCCTCTCCTGTCCCCTGGGTTATGTATCTCATCACTTGTGCTCTGGCCATCCGTACCATCCTCTCTAGATGAACAGAGGTTTTACTTTTCCTGAGTGGTGCTTAAATCCCGTTTCACTAGGGAGGGTGCTGGGTCACAATACGAGTGGTGGACTGTCAGAAACTTGACCTTGAACTTGAAGGAAGAATTTTTCGCTGCAGAGTGAGGCTGTGTCTCTTGCCTTTAGGTTTACAGAGCTGGCTGCTGATCTGTGCTCTGAGATGGCTCACCAGTAACCTTGTCTTAGGTCTACCAGCTTTGGGAGGCTTTATGAAAATGCTAGTGACATTCATACATCTAGACAAAGTGAGGAAGATTATATGCTTAAGGCAGTACCTAAGTATCTAAAGTTCTCACTACCTTAAAAATTTTCATTGTTTTTATTTATCCACTTTAATGTATTTATTATGTTGGATCTTTATCTTTTCAAAGAGTGAAAGGTGATACGAGTAATTATAGAGCAGCAACATCTGCATCGAGTAATTCTTCTTGCTTAAAAAGAACATTGAAAGTGGAATGAAAGACTAAGACTATCATGATATACTTGAATGTATCTGGCACAGCTTTTGCAGTCTGTTAATGATCTTAAATTGGATCATAATAAAATAACAGATAAGGAAAATAAGTTTGTACTTTTAATTCAATTGTCCATCTCGGTAAAAAACCTCCACAAAAGGTTTAGACAGTCATGGTGTGAGAAACAAAGTGTTTTGAGAGAACAGGAAAGTCAACACCCCTACCCATCCCACAAAAGCCCAATCATATTATAGCAAAATATTTACAAACAGGGAGCTGAATTCATAGCCCAAGAGAGAAGTTACCATATTTGCTAATGATATACAAAAGGAGATAAAAAAAAAGAAGCCATATAATAGCACCAAATTATTTCAATAAACATGACTGGTGAGAATGTTGTATAGATGCCTCTATACAAACGCCCGTAGCATGGGGAACAAACAAGAGGAATTAGAGATGTGTGCACATCTACAGGGGTATGATATAATAGGCATCACAGAAACATGGTGGGATGGCTCCTATGGCTGGAGTGTTGGAATGGAAGGTTACAGGCTCTTTAGAAAGGACAGGCCTGGCAGGCGGGGAGGGGGAGTTGCCCTTTATGTTAGGGATAGGATGGGGAGTATGGAACTCTGTGTGGAGGCAGGTGAGCAGTTTACAGAGAGTTTATGGGTCAGGGTTAAAGGGAAAACAGCTGTGGGAGACATTACTGTGGGGATCTGTTACAGGCCGCCTGATCAAGGAGAACCTGTGGATGAAGCACTCTACAGACAGATAGGAAAAGCCTCACGCTCGCAGGCCCTTGTTCTCATGGGGGATTTCAACCACCCTGGCATCTGTTGGAACGATGGCACTGCACGGCATAAGCAATCCAGGAGGTTCCTCGATTGTGTGGAAGACAACTTCCTTCTGCAAGTAATAGAGGAGCCGACAAGGAGAGGTGTCATGCTTGATCTTGTGCTCACCAACAGGGAAGGGCTTGTTGAGAATGTGGTACTACAGGGCAGCCTTGGGTGCAGCGATCACGAGATGGTCGAATTTGAGATCCCCAGGACAGTGAGAAGAGCGTGCAGCAAGCTCACTGCCCTGGACTTCAAAAGAGCAGACTTTGGCCTCTTCAGGAACCTGCTTAGTAAGGTTCCATGGGATATAGCCCTGGAGGGCAGGGGGGCCCAAGACTGTTGGTTGATATTCAAGGATCACCTGCTGCAAGCTCAGGAGTGCTGCATCCCAACTAGAAGGAAGTGCAGCAGGAGGGCCAGGAGACCTCCTTGGATGGATAAGGAGCTGCTGAGGAAAATTCAAAGGAAAAAAGAGGCTTATATAAAAAGGAAGCAAGGACAGGCGGCCTGGGAAGAGTACAGGGATGTTATCCGGGAAGCTAGGGACCAGGTTAGGAAGGCTAAGGCCCAGTTAGAATTAAACTTGGCCAGGGAGGTTAAGGATAACAGGAAGGGATTCTACAGGTGCGTAGCAAACAAAAAACAGGCTAGGGACAAAATAGGCCCCCTGAGGAAGCTTTCGGGAGAACTGGCTACACAGGATTTGGAGAAGGCTGAGGTCCTGAATGACTTCTTTGCCTCGGTCTTCACTGGCAAAGGCTCTGACTGCACCACCCAGGTCTTAGAAGGTAGATGCAGGGACTGTGAGAATGAAGACCTTGGGCCCACTGTAGCAGAGGATCTGGTTCGAGACCATCTTCAAAATTTGAACGCGCACAAGTCCGTGGGACCTGATGGAATCCATCCATGGGTCCTGAAGGAGCTGGCGAATGAAGTTGCTAAGCCACTGGCCATCGTATTTGAAAAATCATGGCAGTCAGGTGAAGTTCCCGACGACTGGAAAAAGGGAAATGTAACCCCCATTTTCAAGAAGGGAAAATGGAAGACCCGGGGAATTACAGACCAGTCAGTCTCACCTCTGTGCCTGGCAAAATCTTGGAGCAGGTTCTCCTGGAAGGCATGCTAAGGCACATGAAGAACAACAAGGTGCTTGGGGACAGCCAGCATGGCTTCACTAAGGGGAAATCCTGCCTGACCAATTTGGTGGCCTTCTATGATGGGGCTACAGAATTGATGGATAAGGGTAAAACAGTTGACGTCACCTACCTGGACTTGTGCAAAGCGTTTGACACTGTCCCACATGACATCCTTCTCTCTAAATTGGAGAGATATCAATTTGATGGATGGACCACTCGGTGGATAAAGAACTGGCTGGATGGCCGCACACAAAGAGTTGTGATCAATGGCTCGATGTCCGGCTGGAGACCGATAACGAGTGGTGTCCCTCAGGGATCGGTGTTGGGACCGGTCTTGTTTAACATCTTCATCGCTGACATGGACAGTGGGATTGAGTGCGCCCTCAGCAAGTTTGCCGATGACACCAAGCTGTGTGGTCCGGTTGATATGCTGGAGGGAAGGGATGCCATCCAGAGGGACCTTGACACGCTTGTGAGGTGGGCTGATGCCAACCTTATGAAGTTCAACCATGACAAGTGCAAGGTCCTACACCTGGGTCGGAGCAATCCCAGGCACAGCTACAGACTGGGCAAAGAAGAGATTCAGAGCGGCCCTGCAGAGAAGGACTTGGGGGTGCTGGTCGATGAGAAAATGAACATGAGCCGGCTTCAGTGTGTGCTCGCAGCCCAGAAAGCCAACCGTATCCTGGGCTGCATCAAAAGGAGCGTGACCAGCAGGTTGAAGGAGGTGATCCTGCCCCTCTAGTCTGCTCTTGTGAGACCTCACCTGGAGCATTGTGTGCAGTTCTGGTGTCCTCAACATAAAAAGGACATGGAACTGCTGGAACAAGTCCAGAGGAGGGCCACGAGGATGATCAGGGGACTGGAGCACCTACCGTATGAAGGCTGAGGAAGTTGGGTCTGTTCAGCCTGGAGAAGAGAAGGCTGCATGGGGACCTAATAGCAGCCTTCCAGTACCTGAAGGGGGCCTATAGGGATGCTGGGGAGGGACTCTTCGTCAGGGACTGTAGTGACAGGACAAGGGGTAACGGGTTAAAACTTAAACAGGGGAAGTTTGGATTGGATATAAGGAGGAAATTCTTTCCTGTTAGGGTGGTGAGACACTGGAATCGGTTGCCCGGGGAGGTTGTGAGTGCTCCATCCCTGGCGGTGTTCAAGGCCAGGTTGGATGAAGCCTTGTGTTGGATGGTTTAGTGAGAGGTGTCCCTGTCCATGGCAGGGGGGTTGGAACTAGATGATCTTGAGGTCCTTTCCAACCCTAACCATTCTATGATTCTATGATTCTAATGTCAGATGGGCTTAACTGACTTAAGTGAATGACACATAGAATTCAAGGAAAGCTATAAAACAATGTCCTTTTGGAAGAAGCAGTTGTAACTCAGAATTAACACCATCACCACAGAAAAAGTTCTTCAACTAAAGCCAGATCTCTAACACGGGAGGAGGGAAGATCATCTCAGTAACTTGCTGTTGGTCTTGTGTGTCTTCCACTGAATCACCTATACACTGTCGGAAACAGGACTGCAGGCTGAGACTTTGACTCTGACCCACTATAGCTGTTGAAAATCAGTATTTGGGTGCTAATTGTGACAGCTTTGCATTCAGCATATATATATATATAAGAAAAAGAACTCAAACTTGCTGGTGAAATGCTTAAGAGATAGGATGTCAAACAATTAAAAACTCTGATATGTTCATGGTGATGTGGTCTCATCAGAAATACTGTGCTCACTTAGTAATCCAATCTTAAGAGCAGTTTTAGAGTTTATTTTAGAAAGGAGATAAATGCCTCTGGAGACGATAATATGAACAGGTCTTGAAGATAAGGTCATGGACTAGCTGGGGCAATTCCTCCAATTTGGTTCAACAGTGGTGTGTTTTCTTTGTCTCTAGCATGTTAAATGTTTAGGCAATGACTGTTTCATTTCCTGAACTTGCATTCATCTTGTTTAAAGATGCACTTAACTGATGTTTAATAAAATATCATGGATAGTCTTGAATTTAATGAGTTGCCCTGTCAGATTTCATTAAAATCCTTTGATTTTTTGTCTTACATTTATAGCCTAAAGCTCTGTGTTTCATTTTGACCAGAATTATTGCTCTAGCTATTGGCACTGGATTTCTTGTATTTACATACCTACAAAATAAAGATTGAGCCAAACTAAATTAAAACTTAATAAAAACCCCACAGAAAATGAAAACAACAACTGAGCTCCATACTTCACCTCCTCAGAAATTCTAAACCACAACACATCAGCAAAAAGTACCTTTTTTGCTTTATTACTCAAGGCATGTTTATGTATTTTGGGCCTGCAATGAATGGGCCCTTCTTAAATGCGACATCTGTGTATTCTGAAGTAAGCTAAACCTTTCTGTGGGGATTATGCTAAATTGACACCCACGGAGATTACAGGCTCGTCTTTTCATGTGGAGAGGATGTCACCCCTCATGTTTGTTTTTGTATTGAGTGTAACCCGTGCTCCTGCAGTGCCTAAAATAGCTGGTTTGCTGGGATGGATTGAGGGATAACGCAGCCCATGTTGCTGGAGCTCCACATCTGCTGGTGTTTGCATTCATGCCTTTGCACTTTGCACATAAGCAGTCATGGACATATGCATATGTTACACACCATATGTATGTGTGGCCCTGTTTTTGTGATGTGTGGCTGTAAGTATTCTGTAGCTACATCCACATATGAACTGGAGTGCCATACTTGTGCTTATAAAAAGCAAGCACAGGACTATATTACTCTACCAGAAGCCACAAGGCCTTTTGATAAGAAAGGGCAAAACAGAAGAAGGTATGTGCTGCTCTTGCTGCCAAAGGATCGGTCATGGAATATAGCATCTCTTTTTCTACGTGACTATTTTTTAAAAATGCTTCTGAGATGATTACTTTCTTTCTTTCCTTCCTTTTTTTTTTTCTTTCCCACTGGAGGCATTCTTGGATGTGTTGTGGTATTTCAGATTTCTGGGATGGGGAAATTTGCAGCTCTGACCTTTGAATTAAGCTTTTATTTTGTTTGGTACCACCCTTATTTTGCAGCTTTGTACACACAGGTATGTAAACAGGGCGGTCACCAGTGCACACACACAGAACAGCACAGATGAACAGAAACTCCAGAGTTCCGAATGTGAAATTACAGTCTTCAAGACCACTCTTCATTTTATATTCTACTGTATTATCTGAGAAATAGAAGCAGCCGTATCATTAGATACAGCTGCAATGAAGATGAGCAATCCATGCCAGAGAGCCTTGTGCAGACTAAGCTTTGGCATTTCAAACTCTTATATTTGCACATAACCTAAAGTCATAAACCTAGATCTTCTCCTAAGCTGTATTTTTAATGTGAAGGGTGTTCACAAGCTTGATGGTGATTTAACAAATTGATTTTGAGAGTGTATTTTGGTCCCTTGTATGAGACCTTTTAAAGTCCTGTATGAGACCTTTTAAAGTACTGTTTGGCAGGCAACCAGCAGCTACTGCAACCATATTCTGAAGAAGCAGATGCTCAGGTGTGCTCTGGTGAGATAGCAGCAGCCTGTGAAGTTGATTGGTGCTTGTAGCTATTCACACCATATTCACTGTAGGATGCTCTTTTCTTTACTATTGATGTAATCCCTTGAGAAAAAAGATCTGCTGGATGGAATGGCACTACAAATTCTCCCAGCTAAATCAAGAGCTGTGTTAAAGTTGTAATCAAGCATTTGCCCCCCACCAGACTCTCTTTAACTAAGTAGTTCATAGGAGGGGTTTATTCCCCATTTATAGTGCGTTCAAGTGGGACAAGGGATTTGTGTTGCCAAGGATTAAGAGGCAATGACCCAGGTAGTCTTTCTAGCATTGTGTGCCTCTCTAAACTGAAACTCCAAACTGCATATAAATACTTCCCTTCTTGCATTTCAGTAAATCATGGAGTTATTTCCCCAGTTTTCTTTTAGCTCAACATAACGCATTTTACTTTCACAGTAGAAAACATTATTCATATCCTGCTGTATTTTCCCTTCCTTTCCTTTAAAGTTTTTCCAGGGATTACACAAAAAGCAAACCCTACAGAAGTAGTTTGTGAAGTTTTAAGTACATTCAATTTCTCCTTGTTAATGAAGGAGATGTGATTGAAATGAAACATAGACGTGTCTGGGGCTTACTCTTTCCGTGCTGATAATAAGATTAAAAAAAAAGGAGAAGTAAATGCACCTTAATTAGGCTTCTGTTATGTCCCATCGTGATCAGTGCCATACAGGACAAAAATGCCAAATGACAGTGACATTTTTCATAGTTTTGAAAAGAGATTATTTCTCTTCACCCTTTGCTTAAGAAACACAATGAGGCTGGTTTTGGTTTACTGATAGATATTTCTAAATCAGTTTGGGAAAAGTTATTCCATGAGGTAAAGATCCTGTTTGAAGTTGAAGCTGTTCATCTGAAGAAACATCCATCACAAGACATGAAAAGAATGATTTCTTTGTGACAGGGAAATCAATGAGACATCTGTTTTAATGTACAGCCCAGAAATAATGCAGCTAGTTCAAAAGGGAATCATAAAGAAGGCTGCTTTTTTGTCTCTTCTCTCCAGAGTCCTTAGGATGAGATTCAGCAAGTTTTTTTCATTAGCAGGACTTCTTGAGTTTGTGTCCTTAACTATGTGGTTATGGGGGACTTTTGAGGACGCTGACTTTTAGGGCTAAATGAGCCATGAGAATTCGTGTTTACTGGCCTCATAAAAGAACCTCATTTGGGGCTGGATTTTGCCCCTGTTTTCCAGAATGACTGGTCCTGCTCCATTCTTGATGGGGAGCAGGAGCTGGAGACTGCACAGCCACTGGGATGCTCACAGGAGGTCAAAGGGTTAATTCAGCACAGGCTTGCTCTGCCTGGAAATACTGTGCCTGGGCTGTAGGCTCCACATCCAGAGAGGCAGCTGAGCATATGTGGATGTCTTTTCACGTGGTATGATTGCATCTGTTTGTCCTGCTTGCTTCCTTTTTCTCCTCTGGAGCCCCTGGAAACCTTGTCCCTGTCTCGTCTTTCAAATGCTTATACCATGAATTCAGGTTTTCCCTTGCTGTTCTTTGCAGTCTCTTTATCTTTCCTGAATAGTAATGATGTGGGAAGTGGCAGAAGGAGGTTTAATAACCTTATACATCTCCTTACACTGGAGGGACCCTCCCCAAAAAGCCTAGATACCCTGAATGCAACCTAACCCTGTATTTGTATGGGTTTTTTTGAGAAGAAGAAATTAAATAATCGAGGGCTCAATTACCTCAAGGCACATTGATTGGCAGTGTTTTCTAGCTCTCTGGTGCATGCATGCAATATAAGATATGAAACCAAGAAGAACCCCAGGAACAAGGTAATGGGCTTGTTAGAGCCCCATGAGTGTGTGTAGTATAGAGTCTCCTTATGGCAAAATTTGGCTCACAGATGTCTTTTTCCATAAGGAAGAGAGAATAGCGATAGGATATGCATCTCTGGCAATGTCTGAAGTCTGAGATCAATGGTTGCCCTGGAAACAGCATGATGAAAGTCTGAAAAACCTCCTGGCACCATGTGGGTGGAGTAAAAACAGTCCTTGGGGTTGTGTGTGCAATTCCAACAAGTTGTGCTTGGCAGGAGGGAAGACAGCTACTGAGGGGACACATGCACACGTCCTCCGGGGAGCCATCTTATCACCCCTTCACACGGAAAGCTGATGAAAATGGTTTTGTTTAGGACATGTTTTCCCTTGGGAAGCATCTCCAAAATGAATGTGTTTTTGTTCCTGTCAGCACTCTGCCGTGGAAAACAGCCCATGGAGAGATGCACAGAACAATAAAACAAATCATCAAAGGTGGGAGAGCTGTGCCTTACCAAAGGCAGAAAAGAACTTCTGCAGTTTCCACCGAATAAGTTGTTGGCATTGCAGATTCTACCTGGTGACATAACAGGGTCCCAAACCTCCCTATGCCCTGACATCATATTTGCCTGTGTTGCGGAATGTTGCCATCCAACATTTATGGATTAGCTGTTGAAGTACACCCATGGGAGACCATAAGCAGGAGCTGTTCCCCTTGCACACATAGCTCAATGGTCTGACTTCAGTGCTAGCTGCTACCCACCGGACAGCTTGTAATGATACTTCTCTGGTGTACTGTTCAAGATCGATGAGATGTACTTCAGGGGTTTCCTGAGCCAGCAATGGGTGTCTCGACATCTGACAACTCGCGAAAGCTTTTTCTTACATGAATTGGTCTAATTATGTCTTCTAACAATGTGAACTTTGACATCCATAATACTGTCTCACAATGATTCTCCAGTTTAAGCGTATGATGCTATAAAAGATAACCTCCCTTTCTCTGCTTTGAAACTACTATCTGATAACTTCTTATGAAGCCTTTACTTTCTGTGTTATTGGATATAATAAAGTCTTTGCTCACATCCTTTCCTCTTGAAATGTCATCGTTTGCCTCTTTTCCAAGATGAACAATCCTAGTCTTTTAAGTCACTATTTGTACAGACATTGCTTCGTGCTTTTTATCATCCTTATTGCCATTTTGTGGGCCTTTTCTAGCTTTGATATGTCCATTTTGTGATGGAAGAATGAAAACTACAGTCGCTGTTCACATAGACTCAGGCAACTGTAGAACAATACTTTTTGCTTTTATATCTACTCCTTACCTAACAAATCCTGGCATTTGGTTTATATTTTTGATTGCTATGGGACAGTCAGGTGAGTGGAATTGCCAAGTATGATCCTAAAGTCTTGCCCTTAAGTGGCAATAGTAAAGAATAAATTAGGATTTGTTTTGCCCATGTGCATTTGTTTACACTGAATTTCATTTACCGTTTTATCACTTAGCCAGTTTTATGAAACACATATGCAGCTTCTCACTGTCAGCCTCATCTTCGCTCTGAATATCTTTGAAACTGCAGTAGTCTCATCCCCTTTTGCAGTGGCAAAAATATGATGGGGAATATGCTGAACAGCATAAACAGAGCCTCTGGAAGGACACTTAGAAACTGGTAGTTCATTCCTACCTTGTGCTTCCTGACTTTGGATCAATTACTTCTCCTTGGGAGTATGTCTTTTCTTACCTTATTTATCCAGTTCAGATAATCAACTTTTGAAAGGGCCTTTGGTGAAAGACTGTTTGGAAATCCAAAATGATCAGATCCACTGGAATTCCCCTGGTCCACAACTGTTGAGTCCTTCCAGGAGCTGTATCAGCATAGTGATGTGACTTCCTCCTACAAAAGATGCGTGGATTCTTCTAAGCATATTGCATTTATTTCTGTATGCCCCTAATTCTATTATTTAGAATAACTTTTACCAGTTTGCATGTGCAGCTGTGCAAAGGAAGTCCCACAGCACTAAAATTTAGTGGCTTTCCTTTTGAGCACTGGTAACAGGAAGCTTTATGTATGGCATTGGGGAAATCACATTATTATGCAAAGGAAGCCGGTGTATTTCTGTGTGTGTAAAATCACATTTTTTTCACCTTTTAGACTTTATTCATCATAGATATTAGATGGGGTATAGGTGAACAATACTATGATATTTCTATTTTTGTTGTACTGGTTCTTTGGCAGCCTTGCTGGAGTTAGGAACTAAAGCACTGAAGACTGCTGGAGTCCTGTGTCATTTGTGAATACATCCTGTTGTGAAACGTGTAAAAAGTCTTTAGAGTTTAATGGAAGTAAAGACTGGTGATGAGGCCAGCACTGAAATCTTAGCTGAGAAATGCAGACCTTGAGGGGAGATATATATCTTGCAGAATGAACTTTCAATTTCTAATGTTCACTGGGTTGTTTTCTGCAGAGACTTCCTAAAAAAATAGAAAACTCTACAAAATTAAAAATGGTTACTGTTTCTTGTTTCACTATTTCCATACCCTGTAATGATTATAATGTAGCATCTTGCCTTGATTTATCATCCCTTTTTGGAGGGGGAGGGAACCAAAGGTTTGACCAAAGTAAATAGAATTTCCTCAGACTTATGGACTCCCTTGAAACATAATCTTTATTTGACTTTGCTTTTTCTGTGGACCTGGGTAATACACAGACTACACTAAGAGGAGACTGTTTATTTGATACCTCAGAGACTTCCTTGACGTGTGTAAAGATGGTCTCTGTGCCAAGGATGCACAAGCCTATGTGGAGATGAAATAAGCAGGAAAAAGAAGAAGTAAGCTGAGTGTTTTAAACTAGTGAGAAAGAATGAGGTGCATAGGAACATTAGTACTGTATTTGATATCCCGACTTGTGCTCTGAACATTACAGATTGATGCAATGCAATTTATTTTTCTGCTATTGGTCCTTCATTGCTTGATGAATCTAGTCAGCTAGGAAAGATGGAATAAATCTGACATTAAATTTACGATACATGTAAAACATCTTGCTTTCATATTCTATGGAAATATACATCAAGTCTTTATGCATACAATTAATTCAAATGATTCCAGAATACCTCATGTGAGTAAAACTATATATGTATGTATGTGCATTTGCAGAATCCAGACTGAAGTGCTGACTTTATTCTGTGAAACCTAATATTTTTGTATGTGTCCTGTTTGTGTTGTTTCTTTTTTTTTTAACAAATCATAATCTATGATTTATATTCTGTGAGAGACTATATTTGCATTCCCGCTCAGCACATTTTATTGACTACAGTGATTGCTTTAAAGGAAGCGTATGTTCCCTTATTTTTCAGTGGAATTTGGCTTAGACGGAGCATCTGGTTTTCAGTGAAGCCTTTTTCCTACCTAGTTTTCCAGCTGAGCTGACCTGGGTGTAAGAAATTTAAAAGTTGGGCTCAAAATCATACAATGGGTCAGAGGGTCAAGGAAGATTAAATTTGTGACTGTTTTGACCCTGGAGTCCTCTGTTTAAGTCTCAGTTGGCAAAATGTATCTTTCAATACCCCTTTCAAACTGAAGGGTGTCTGAAATACAGATTTGAACATAGGTCTGGGTGACTTGGATTACATCTCTGTGACTGTCTCTAAGCCAGTAAGATTTTGCTCCTTGTTCCGAATGGGGGTGATTTATCTGTATTTCATCCAAACATGCTGCTCCTGCAAGCAGTGTGTGGGACTTTACAACCAAAACACCCATGGGAAAAAGTAAAGGTAAGCTTCAGCTTGTCTTTTCTCAGGGCTTCTTGACAGAGACCTCAGAAAGCAATTCTTTCCACAGAAATGTTCTCACCTACTTGCCTAATATACAGGGTTAATAGGTTGTATTAACTCTTTGTAGACACTGTAAGATCTTCAAGTTTGTTGAGGGGGTGTTTCACTATGATAAGGATGGTATCTCTTTACATGGCAAACATGGAACTCTTTATTCTATAGGAAAGATCTACAGAACTACATAGCAGTTAAACCAGTAGGATTCTGCTCTTTTGGTTGGGGTTTTTTGAGTGGGGTTTTTTCATTTGAAGTTAGAAAAATTGAGAAAAACCCCTCTAACTGTAAAAAACAAAGACATGAAAACTACTCAGAGTAAGATTCACTTTCTGGATTAATCTTTGTAGGCTTGTAGAGTAATTTTTTAAAGCATCCTTTTTAGCAGTAGAAATTAAATTTGCTGGTATAATCTGTGGAAGTGCACACAACTTCTTAGTTTTGAAGCCTGAATGTTTAAGTAGAAACACAGAATAGTTGGGGTTGGAAGACACCTTTAGAGATCATATCATCCATCCTCCCTGCTGTGGCTTTAAACATGTTTCACTAGACCAGGCTGCTCAAAGCTCCGTCCAACCTGGCCTTGAATGCTGCCAGGGATGGGGCAGCCACAGCTTCTCTGGGCAACCTGTGCCAGCGCCTCAGCACCCCCACAGGGATGAACTTCTTCCTTGTTTCTAATAGAAAACTACTTCTAGTTTTAAAACTGTTACCCTTTTTCCTGTCATTACAGGCCCTGATTAAAAGTCCTTGAGCCCCTGTAAGTATTGAAAAGCTGCAATAGCTGGTTCCTCTGTATCTGAACTTCCCACACAAGCTTTTACAGTCCTGGCTTCTGTGGGAGTAGCTGTTTTCCCTGCTGCAGGCGCTGCTGTCAAAAATGCTGTATAAACAATGAGGTATGGTGCCATGTGCTCCATAAACACTGCAAAAGCAATAAGGTATGTTGCCCTCCACTAATTGTCATCTCTTGCCGGATGCCAGCATATTCACATAACATGAAAGCACTTTCCAAGTTCTCAAATGAATCCTTGTATATGGGTTCATTTTCAGCCCATGTGTTTATTTGTAGGAGTGGGGCCTCCTAAGGAGCTTGCTAGTAATTCCTTTTGGCCTTTGTTGGATAGGAAAACATTTACCACAAATGAACTTTTATTCTTGGAAAATATATACTTTGCCATTTTCAGTCTGTCCTACTCTTGCATTGTATATCCCCCTGACTCTATAGGGAAGATGTCTTTTGGGTTGGTGAAAAAGAATATTAATACATGAATGATCTATAAATAAACAAATGGAGACTGCTGAAAGAAGAGTGAAGCTGTTTAAGTGAGTAGGACACCAAAGCAGCATAATTGTTTCCGGGAATGATCCCCTATTACAAAACACTTAACTTCTTCCACATTTCAACTTCTGGGTACAATTGTCCTTTAACAGAAATTTTAGTTCAGAATACAGCATGAATTCCTGTGACTTCATCCAAAGTGCTGTGGAATTTGATTGCTTCAGGATTTTTCTTTTTGCAAATTGTTATTTACTACCATGGGGACATTATAGAAATGCATTTTAAGTTTATATATTCAAACTGAAATTAAAAAGTGGAAAATTCCTCTTAGCACTGCCTCGCACTGGGGCTTCACAGAGAGAGCCTCAAGCGTGTTGAATCAATGTCTTGCGGATTTCTTTCAAATGAATTCAGGTGGCTGACCCAGTATGCATGTAATTCTGACTGAAGTTGGTCACTTTGGAAGATTAATGATTGCACAGTCGAGCCTGCTGCAAGTCTTAAGAAAAAATCTTGGCATGAAATGCAGAAAGCCAGCTTTATAAATTACAAGTCTCCCTAACATACACTGTACCACATAAGAAAAAAATCAATTCTGTCCGTATTAATTTGGCCGGAGGTAGGCCTCAGTTTGACAGCTTACTTGATCTGATTTGCCAGCTTTATAACGTGCTGGGGTTAGTTATCTTTTTCTCAGTGTGTAGAAGGCTAGGATACCTATTTATTAGGAGGAATATGAAAGTACTGGACTAGAATGAAGTTTCCGAGTTGCTAAGTGTATCTTGCAATGAGTTGTTACAGGTTTGGTGTTAGGGTCAGAATGTTGGTTCTGCATGTTTTTAGAAAAATACTTTTAATCTACAGCTTAGATGTATTCATGATTGTTTTATACCTTGCTTTATACCTTGTCTTGCAGCTTAAGTAACTTTTATCAGTATCTGCATTTGATGTTCAATGCTATTTTTTGCATATAGTATTTACATCTTCTTTCGATGTCCTTTTTGTAGTGTGTATAAATCAAATTGGTTTAGCTTCATACAGCCTAAAAATCAACACCTGCTCCAGCATATCTTTTCATGTATGACTGGGACTGTATGACATTACAGAGATGGTTTCATGAAAGTGTTGTATAATGAAATCTGTATTCTTGCTAGATAGGGAGATAATTTTGACTCCATATATATCAGGACCATGTTTTTCTTTCACAGTGACATCATAGGTGTGGTTCTTGCTCCTCCTGTTACCGACTCATTCATTTTTCTGCTGCTCATCAAACTAATGAAATCCCAGCCTATGACAAAAATATCTTAGGGATTTCTAACTGTCTGACCTTATTCTTGGCACTGCTGAATGCTGACTGATTTCCAGAGCACCATGCCTCAGGGTCATCTGATTCTTAATGTCCAGACAGAGTAACTAGGAATTGCCTCCAGAAAATTCCAGCAGCTTCAGTCGTAGTAGTAGCTATCCAGTGTGCGTACTGTTAGTCACTTACAATACACATTATCTGATGAAATATGCGTATTGCAGGTGGTGCACAAGTGACAATTTTTAGGTACCCCATTCTTTGACACTCTGGCTGTCCTCTTGATTAATAGGTCCATCCTTCTAACATTGTTTTTTAAGTCAAAGGCATGAACAGAAATATATAGTTTCTAGAAGGATTCCAAGACAACCTCCCCCCTCCACCAATTGTTTTGCTGTCAGCGAGTCCTTCCTTCTAGTTAGTTTTTTACCCTCTTACAATTGTTGAATTCAGTTCCCATTTTCTAAAGCATGGTCTTTTCCCATATGACACTGTAGAAAGAACTTTAATGAACTCCAGATATACAAAAGCTGGTTCGTTTTTCTCGTATGAAAATCTATTATTCTGAAAACTTCAACCTTTGATAAACCCATCTTAGTTTATACCCCAAATTTTCCACTTTCTTTTATGTCCCTTATTTCTTTCATTTCTTCATAATGCTAAAACTGTGGAAGAGGTTTTGCAGTTCAAAGGCCTTTAATTATCTAAATAATTTTTCCTTTTTTCTCACAGACAAGGTTTTCTATCTGGTATCTACCAAAAAAGTAGACTTAGTGTGTTTCATTTTGAATTAGATGGCAAATAGAACAAAAAGGCAAAATAATCACAAAATCACAGAGCAGAATAATGCCCCATTCCAGAAAATCAAGAGAAGACTTAGAGAGGCTCACATCTTCAAATATGCCTATAATAATGAGTATGCAGTCATATATATATTAAATTAAGGCCTAAAAACTATCTAAATCTGTGCAAACCTCATATAACAAAGAAAACAAAGACTGAATAGGAAGATTATTGTGGAGCCTATATATTAATTTATATATTAATTTTTATATTAATTTTTGTGGAGCCTAGGAGATGACATCCTTCAGCAAACTTCTTGCTGATATCAATGAAGTTAACTTCGCCACAAGCCAGAAAGCACTCATCAGACCTGAGTAATTGTTACCAGTATGTCCTCTTGTATATTCCCTCAATATTCACACCCTCTTTTGAACCCATTGACCAGTTTCGAACAAACTTGAAAAGTCAGTACTAATTAGAAAGCTTTTACATCTCAAAAGTTTAGACAGATGGAGGAGGGAGAAATGTTAACATTGTCGCTTAAGGAGGGGCCAGAGTATAAGCACTGGTTCCATAGGTAAAGATGTCTGGAAATTCACAGTGATGGCAAGAGTTTCAAGTGGACCTTGCATCTGTATTAAACAATGAGGAATCAAAAGATGAGATAATGATTTGCTAGTTTTTCTAACTATGAAATACTAGTTTGAAACTGCTGATGGATGCTGATATTTATTTTTAGATTTGGGCATTCCCTATCCACTCCTGTCAAGTGACCATGTTTGAAAAATGCCCTATTCAGTGTCATGGGATTGCAGGATTTCACGCAGTAAATGCCTCAAGGTTTTCTGCCATGACTGATAGTACCACAGAGTTTTCCAGATGGTAGCTGGGCTATGATTAAAAAACCTCTTATGACTTCAGAACTCAGGTTCCTCTGTCTTTGTTTGACACTATACGGAACATTCATCTGGATAATTTAATTCTGCTGTTCCTCAATGCACAGCTATGCAGTGGAACAGTTGTCTCACGAATAAACAAAATCTTGAATGTCTTTGTCTTTATCAGCTGCCAGTTTATTCCTCCATGCTTGAGTGGTCATACTGACAACAGATTATGGGCTTAAATTGTCTGATTTTTATTACTTCATCGTTAGAATATCCAAGACTTTTAGAAAAAAAACCTTTTTCTTTGTTCTAATCTAGAGACGGAATTTCTCTCTTCTTATGCTTTCTAGAGAGGGATAGATTCCAGCCCTGATGTCTGTGCCTATGGCACTTGTTCTTGGTCGTTTAATATTTTCTTTGCTTACCTAGCATACCACATTCCATATTATCAGACATTTGTCAGGAGTGTGGGTCTGTGAAAAAGGCCAGCTATCCATAAGTTTCTTATCTTCCTTCTAATTTTTTTCTTCATTTGTGTTTGCCTTAAATTTTTCCTTATTGTAGTAAAAAACTCCGTAATAGCTGTGATTGGTGACAGAGATTTCTGCTGTTGCTTTTGAACGAATAAACCTGTAGAATTGTTTTCTGATTAGAGGTAGGAACATAAAGGAGCAATTGGGTTAACCAAGGGGATGCTTGGAGAATGGGCTTAGAGAAATGTCCTGAGAGAATGGGATTGAATTCACTAGCTTCAAATTCAGTGGTGTAGTAGTAGTCGCTATTAAAACTCTGGATTTATATAGTTAAGCAAGAGCTACACCAGCAGGGAAAGAGCAACTAGTTACATAGCAGTTCTTGCAGAAAAATATCCAAAGGTTGTTTTGTGTCACAATTTGAATAGAAAGTCACAATTGCTTTGTTGTTTGTTCTTTTTTTTCTTTAAAAGAAAAAAAAGATGGACTTTGTACTTTGATTTGTAAACTAGTTTTTGCCTGCAAGATGCGTGAAGAAAGCTCCTGCTCTGTTCCAGAATGGCTAGGACTCATTTGGAGTACTGTGTCTAGTTTGGGGCATTTTCCCTGAGCACAAATGACACGGGTTCAGAAAAAAGGGAAAACAATAACTGAATAATAATAAAAAAGAAATACTGTGATATAGGAACTACGAAAAAAGTTCAAACACTGGGGTTACTGAGCTTACAGAAATGGAGACTGAGAGAAAATGAGATCACAGTTTGCAAGTTTTTAAGTGACTAGCACAAAAGAGAAAGGAGTAAGTTTTTCTCCAGGTCTCTGGTGAATAGGGGTGACCTACAAGAGGTTTAAAACTGCAATGATAAAGGTGCAGGCTAGATATTAGAAAAACTTTCTAACAGAAGGGATGGTGAAGTACTAGACTAGTGAAGTGGCTGGGGAGCATTAGAATGATGCCTGGAGCAAGAATATCTCAGTCAAACATCAGTAAGGAGTAACACCAAGAGAGTCTCAAGGACAGAAGGTGAATCCAATTACCTCCTGAGGTCTCATTTGGGATTGCTTTCTCAGTTATTGTGGCTCTGCTGCTTTATACACCATAACCAGTTTTCAACATAGCCCTCTATTACTGCACTGAAATACCTATTGGTGGAGTTAAATAGGGATTTGAAGATCACAGCTGGTTTAGTTAAATATGCAGCAATTATACACAGCTTTAAATTAGTTATTATATATTTAATATATAATTATATATTAAATTTAAATTATATACTCAGCTTAAAAGTTGTTGGAGTTCAGAGAAAGAGTATAATCTTGAAAAGCATGATATGAGCCAAATATGAAATGCATAATGCATTTCGATGTTGAAGTGCACATAACAGTTGTGTGGCATCTTCTGACTGATCCACACATGACATACAGTATTTGTAGTCCGGTTACAGATCAAGGCATTGTTTTTGACTTTTTGGGCAGATGAAGAAAGCCCCGGTGAATACTACTCCTGGTTCCCCCGAGACCTCAAGTAGGGTTTGAGGACTAGCAATACTTTGATTGCTGACTGATGTGCTAAAAAAGAGAATTGACAGGAGAATCCTCTAATACTTGCATTTTATTCAGGGACTTCTGATTAGCTCAACATTTAGTATCAACACACAGGAAAATATTTTGTTTGTTCTCTAGATCTAGAGATATTGCAGAAGAAAAAAGCAGGCGCCAGCTTTCATCTTGAGATCCAGATGAAATTTCTGTCTCCAATATAATTTTATACTGTTCCAATTAGATTTGTGTTCAGAAAATTAGGCTATATTTGTCTTCTTTATTTTAAGTCATCAGGCATAATTGCTTATGTTGCTTATGTCTGATGATGCTGTGGCTCTAAATCTACGCTTGTTAACAGAATCAATAAATACCGTAGAAGAGCTGCAGAAATGCAGTATTATTCCTACATGGCAGAAAGATCAGCTTTTAGTAGCTTAAAAAGTGCTGCTCTTCTTGTGTTAGATTTCCAGTGGCTGTAGCTATTTCCCCCCTGTTGTGAGAATCGTTATTGTCCTGTGTGTGAACAAAAGTCTCTGGGCTTGAGTCAACTCTGATTTGCTCTGGGGTACGAAAAACTGATTTTGGTTCACAAAATGAAGTTGAAAGGGGATAGGCAAAACAACCGCTGCTGGAGTTGTTGGAGCTTACATGCCATTTGACAGTGTACAACTGTTGGAGAGTGTGTTAGCAAATGGCTCGTTTAAATGGGTTTTAGTGGAAAAGCATTTGTTTACGGCAGCCTCACAGTAAACTCCGGAGGAACCTTGGCTGTAGCAATCAGCCAGATCCAACAGTGGGTTGCCAGGCTGTGGTGGAACAATTTCAC
Source organism: Lathamus discolor (assembly GCF_037157495.1). Taxonomy (NCBI): domain Eukaryota; kingdom Metazoa; phylum Chordata; class Aves; order Psittaciformes; family Psittacidae; genus Lathamus; species Lathamus discolor. The sequence continues at coordinate 106,925,273 of NC_088885.1, read as the reverse complement.
AAACCTGACTAGTAGAAGAGCAGTCCCTTCCATCTTCCTGTTTCCCACCCATGCACTGATATATGGTATTTCTCTTCTAGCTTTATATGGATATTTTTTTTACTCTTTCTGGGTTATTTCTGTGCTGAGGGACATTGCAGGCACTGCCAGAATCTCTGTGAGTTATTTGCTTCCTGTTGTGCTCTCTTCTTAACATCTCATGACACATTCATTCAGTAAATCCTTTGATCCCCTTTCACCCTGTCTTTATAGTGATACATTTACTAAGACTTCCTAAGGCTCTTTTTTCTCTAGTAAAAAAGACCACAACCCCTCTTCTACTGAAGTCAGCAGTTTTATTTCCTAAGGCTGAAACAGGAGCAGGCATGTCTGAAAGGACATGCTGGGAACTACCTAAACCAATCAGGTGGGAGTCCAGAGACTTGGGCTGGTGGGCTACACAGTGGGAGAAAGGTCTGACATGCATTTAGCATAACACACCGCCTTATGGTATATTTGGCAAGCTCTTGGGTGGGTTTAGGTGGGGATGCTCTCTGGTTCTCTCTGTCTCAATGGGCTGGAGACATGTTAAACGCACTGCTGATTAGGTGAGTTACCTGCAAACTGGAAGTGGTTGAGGGTGGATTAGTTTCATTGTGAAGTCCTAAAAAGTGGGTACTAGTGGGAAAGGATTAGTGATGTTCTGAGCTGGGAGTTAGGGAAGCACGTAGGAGCAGAGTGGAAATTTAGGGTTGCGGGAGAGCAAGAAGAGTGGTTTCTAGACAAAAGCATGTAAAACAAACAGCAAAGTTATGAGCAAAAGCCTTATGCTAAAGGCCTTGAGTTAAAGGCTTTAAAAAGAAATGCATGTAAGCTGGTACGGATGTTTTTAATAGTACTTACGGCTTTACCAAACCTGTTAACAAAGTAGCAGCTGAAATGCTTTCTAACCAGATGTTTGTGATTAGAGAGGGAACCCTCGAGCTAAAGGGTGGAGTGAGTTTGTGCACGCCACTAGGTTTTAGTAAGATGGAAAGTAACTCTGGGGCCTTGGGGAAGATGTGATGGGTCACAGGGTGGGTGGGTTGTTGTTGCGAGGTTTAATATTTTTCCTAAAGCAAGCACATCTTGGTTTTGAGATGTGATGCAAAGAAGCTTAAAGCGGGCTTAGGCTTTAGACATAGGCTTGGAGATGTAGAGAAGGCAGAGTCTGGCAGGTCTGTGAAAAGGGTGCTTATCAGTCCAGCGCAGAGCCACAAAGATGATTAAGGGAGTGGAACATCTCCCTTATGAGGAGAGGCTGAGGGAGCTGGGTCTCTTTAGCTTGCAAAAGAGGAGACTGAGGGGTGACCTCATCAATGTTTACAAATATGTGAAGGGTAGGTGTCAGGATGATGGAGCTAGGCTTTTTTCAGTGATATCCAGTGATAGGACAAGGGGCAATGGGTGTAAACTGGAACATAGGAAGTTCCACGTTAACATCAGGAAGAACTTCTTTACTGTAAGAGTGACAGAGCACTGGAACAGGTTGCCCAGGGGGGTTGTGGAGTCTCCTACACTGGAGATATTCAAGGCCCGCCTGGACAAGTTCCTGTGTGATGTACTGTAGGTTACCCTGCTCTTGCAGGGGGGTTGGACTAGATGATCTTTTGAGGTCCCTTCCAACCCTTGGGATTCTGTGATTCTGTGATCCGTCTATAGAACGGTGCGGGTTGCTTGTTACTGCTGCGCTGTTTTTAAGGAAAAAGATCACGTTGCTTTTGCCTTATTCTTTTGAAATATACTACTGCACCCTTGCCTTTCACTCTGATCTTGCTTGTGAGAATCACTGAATGACCTCCGCACAGTAATCATGTGTTCCTGGCTATTAGCTCAAAGCTCCTTGTGATTTAGCAGTGCTCTGGCTGTCACTGCCATGTGTTTAGCTCTCCCACAGTCCCCAAACCAGAAAGAACTGAAAAGCCATTTTAGCTCTGCCAAAGGGTCAGGTTCCATTTTCTGCATTTCCTTACACTTCGAGTGTACTTTGCCCATTATGCTTTGCAAGAGGATAGAATCTATTAGTCTGCAGCTCTTCCATTACCTTGGAACAAGGCTCAGTGGTGCTTGAAGTGGATCTCTATCCTTGGCTTTGAACATGTTTCATGTTGCCATTCTCCTCTGCAGCTATTTCTCAGGAGGCCACTATGGGACCTGCGGTGTTATCCTTCCCTTGCAGTCTGCCATGGTTTCGCATGTCAGGCAGCAGTACTATGCCCTGCATGTTACAAGCAGTTGCTGCATCCTAAGTGGCATCATCTAGAAGGGTCTAGGTAAAATGGAAGTCTCACTGTGCTTTGAAAACCCTTCTGCCTCCCACTCCACTGAATTTCTTCTGCGTTATTGGTTGTTTTGTTATAAACCTGGGTCTTGAGAAATTTGGTCTAGGAAATACACTCTTCGGCTGTGATTGGATGTGTATTTTCCTGCTCAGTTTGTTCTTCTGTGGGGTGCACAGTTGTCTTTTTTGGATAAAAATGATACTGTGGCAGTACTGCTTAAAAAGAGGAATATTTGATATCGGTCAAGTAGAAGGTGGACCAAGATTATTTATTTCAAGTCTGCTGTTGTGATCCTTAGATATCTGCTTGTTTTATTTCCTGACACAATTGTGAAGATGTTTGAAATCCCCTCTCTCTGATAGGTACTGTCAATATGTAAGAAATCGAGACTTTAATATATTTTCCAGTGTCACAGTGGGAGCAGCTGAGTCATGAATGTTCTTGAAAATCTCATGCTGTTTAGAGACTGCATTGCAAAACGTGGCTGACAAGTAAAATGGTGTTTCCTATGTGTTTGACATTTGGCAGGTGAAGACTCATTTAAGCAACCCTGTATTTGAACTAGCAAAACTGCCTTTTGTTATGCAATACCACAAATGTTTCTTTTCATGATCCTAATTCTATAAGGAGGATTTCCTCAGAAATGGTCTCCTACAAGCACTTACACAGAGAAAGAAGAGCTCGCCTCTGTGACTGAGCAGCCTACCCTTGCTCGCTTTCTTGAGAGATTTGCATTCAATTCATGTTCTTAAACCCTCCATCATCATCAACCCCCCCAGTCCTTCGCCTCTGAGGGAGAGGCAGGGCATGCATTCAGCAATCATTTTGAAGATGAATGTGTTGGACAGTTTTGATTACTAATTTGCTATTTTAAGTCCACATTGTGCTTTGATGGCTCTTATGGGATTTTTCTCTCACAGTAAGGGACAAAGATCTAAGGGGTGCCTGTTTAGTTTTTCTCATCCTGTAACAATACAAAATGTCATCTTGGCCTAAGTAGATACACATGTCAGCAGCCCCATTGCAGTGTACTGAATAAAAACATTACCCTTCATACAAACACTTGAATATTTAAGTGAACTTAAGGGAAGGGAACCAATAATTGAAATCCTTCTTGAATATGAAACTAGTCTGCTAATGCCTCATGCTCAGTTTAAAAGTAAAAACCTCTTAAAATGTCTCCTCTTAGTTTTTTAATGCTTATTTTTAAGCTCAGCACAATGAAAAGATTCCCATTTCCAGTCTGATATATATGACAGGTTTATAGCAAAACGACAATTGTATGTCATCTTAAATCCAATTATTCTCCATAATCCAATTAGCTTTTCATTAGATGCCTTAATCTAAATATAGTTTCTTATTCTGAATTCAGTGAATTTAACTGTTTCCTTTTCCCACTGTAAGGTATTCTTGGTTTTTACTTGCCTCTGCTCTCATCTACACCATAAGCTTGCGGAGATGGGAAATATTCATTGTTCTGCATTGAAGGTACCACCGTGCTATTAAACTCAATGGCTTTTTTTGTTTGTTTCTTAGTAAAACAATCTGTATTGTGTCTGGTGATTTGTAACAATGCTGTGTTCTTCCATGAAAAACACTGAAGCTAGGTACAAGTCGGGAAGTAATTTATATGCAGTACTTGTTCACTAAAAACCTTTTCTGGTGTAAAAATTGATTCTGTGGTTTGTTTTAGTAGAATCAAGACTATTTGAAGTCTTGAAGTTATGCATGAAGTTACAGACTTGCTGAGTAAGTGCCAAGGACACTACTTGGTAGCCTTACATCTTGCTATGAGGTGTCAGTATTCAGTCATAAACTGGGGTCTGATACTGTGGTTGCCTCATATGAGGTTCTTGCAACTCTGAGTAGTCTAGCTGAAGCTAGCACATTACTTACGTTGTCAGTACTTGGAGGATGACTCTCTGATGGCCCCAGTCCTTTCAACACTTCCGTATGTGCCTAATTTGGGATTACTGATGAGTTTACAAGGAAGGGCGTATGTAAGAACTGACAGGATTTGATGCTCCTAATTTGTTGCTACTAAGAGAGATTTCTTAATGTACCTATTGTATTTTAATTGAAGATTATTTTTTTCAGTAATCAAAATGTTCACTGCAATCAGTGAGCATTTTCTGGGACTAGGACACTACATATTGGTGGAAATCTATATGCTTGCAAGAGCTGGTACTATTTCTTTTCCTACAACTAACATATATTTCAAGAACCCTCATCATATTGAAGGTTTTGACTCAAGCTAGTGCATCAGGGTGAATCTCAGAGGCATAATTTAAGAGACAGAACAACTGTACATCCCATGAGGTGTACCTATCATCCCACTTTAACCTGAACCATTCCTGAAAACAGCTTTTTGACCATCTTATTGCAGTTTGATTATTCTGGTGTGCATCCTTTTTTACCTAACCTCTGATTTAAGCAGAGAAACAAACTGGTATATTTTGGATTCTGACAGAGTTTAAATTTAGAGGCGTTAATGGTTCAGCCATTTTAGGATGAATGGGGGAGCCTGTGCTATTGTTTTTGAGTGTCACTTTTTATTTTGACAGATGTAGCTACATACTGTTTCGCCAATTCTCTTCCTTGTAAAGCCATCGCCTTTATCAGATGAAGGCCTGCGCATTTACATGGCACCCACTCTGCAGAAACATTGAGAAACATGTAGCTGAGAAAGCTCCTGAATTCATGTTTTGTTTTAAAAGCAGCTTTGTGACTGTTACAGATGGTGATGCTGGGCAGAATTCTTCCCTATTGTTTCTTCTGTAGTCACTGCAATGAAGCCTGGATAATTCAACTTCTTGTCATGGGTTGTGTCCTGCACAGCCAGAATGAGTGGGAATGACATGATGATTGTGTTACAAGATTAAATGGGGTGTGTGACGATCATCATGATTTATAAAAAAAGGAAAGGAGAGAAAAAACACAACTGGTTAGATGGAGGCTGCTAATGTGTTGTGTTGGGTGATCTGCGTAGCAGTCCTGTATGTTGGGTTTTTTTGGGTCTGAAAAGGGCACTGATTGTATGGGCTTTTTCATTTTCCATCATTCCTTTTGATTTCTCTTTTTGCTGTGTGGTTCTGTGCAGATCCCACTGGCAAGTCCTGAAGCTCATTCCCTGATGGAGGACCTTCATAGGGCAGCTGGTGTCTGACGCAGTTTGTTTCCTACTGATTTGTACCTCTGGGGCAATGGAAGGGATGGAAGCACCGTGGTGCCTGTGCTGGCTGCAGCTCTCCTGCAGCCCTGTCCTGCCATGCCTGTTTGTAGCTGCTCTGCTATGAGCTGTAGTTTCCACGTACCTGGGTATGGCTGTGCTGAGCTAGTAGCGACCAAAGTGTTTATACAAACTGGAACTACAGAGAGACTGGATGTCTTACTGAAAGGCTTCCCCACACTTCATCCCTCAGGCTTTCAGTAAAGTGATTTCTTTTTCTCAACAAAAGTTTCGCTTACAAACTTGTTTTGTATGTTCAACCATCCCAGTAAGAATTTGTTTTTGTTTCTCTTCCTCTTTTTTTATTTTTTTTTTTCTCCCAAAAGTGTACTTGGTGAAAACTGCTGGATTGACAATGCTGGAGAAAAAAGTTCGCAGGAAAACAGTATCATGAGAAAAAAGATATAATCTCAATGTAATATAGTGCTATACTGCACCCAGGGTCCCAAATCTCCTTGGTTCCTCACACAGCCTGTTACGCAGGCTGATGCTTTGCATCCATTAGGACATCTGCTGTCATAGTAGCTGTGAAGAGAAGAAAGCTTTACTGTGGATTCACAAACTGGAAACAGACTTTGTGGCACATCTACAGAAGCTGTTAAACTCAGCCTAACTTATGGCAAGGGGAAGGGTATGGTGAATGAGGGCCGTATGGCTCAGTCTTCTGGATGTGGCTGCTGCATTCATGAGGAAAGAGCAGTGTGGAAATAAGGTGACAAGCAATGGAGATGCGGGTGCAGGTGTAAGGGGTATCCAAATGTCCCACCATGGCTCCCTTTGTGCTTTCCATCCATTGCTGGGCAGGGGTTGTGTGTTCAGATGTCTCAAAGTGCAGGCAGCGGTGCTGCAGGTGAACAGGCTTAGTCTGGAGGCACTACAGGGTAGCTTTGAGCATGTCCTGCTGTACAGATGAGGTGGTTCAGGCCTGTGCTGATCTGGGGATACATTTCACAGTGTAGACGTGTCCTAAATGTGACTTTGTCACTCCAGAAATCTGTGACAGAGCAGCTTTTAGGCTGGAGTCTCTCAAGTTCTAGGCAGATTGATTTCATTAGTTCACTACTAAATTCCAAACACCACTAAATCAATGTGTAGTCAACTAAAAAGTGCTCATTTTGGCAACAACGATATTTTTTGGAAAAAAAAAAAAAAAGGATGTTTAGAAAAGATGTCTTCTCAAGAGTGACTTGGAAGTGATGGAGGGGATTAGCTACAGTTTCTTCAAAGCAGATCCATGTGTTGATCCACATTGCACCATCCCTTTAAACATCCGTAGCTATACCTATATAAATCTATATAGATACATTTTTGCAGTCATGGGTATTCGGGATTTTCTGTTTTGTCTGTTTGTTTCGTCTGTTTGTTTCCTTTCTCTCTCTCAATTTCCTTTTATTACTATTGTTATAAAAATAACAGCAATAATAATAGTAATAATACTAATAAAAGAGGGAGATAACAAAAAGGCAGCATTAAAACCTAAGAAAGGCAAGTGATGCACAATACAACTGCTCACCACCCACTGACTGATAACCAGCTCACTCCTGAGCAGCGATCTGGTCCTTCTGGCTAACTGCCCCCAGTTTATATACTGGGCATGACGTGCCATGGTACGGAATATCCCTTTGGCTACTTTGGGTCAAGTGTCCTGTCTCTGCTTCCTCCTGGCTTCTTGTGCCCCTCCTCAGTGGCAGAGCATGAGAGAGTGAAAAGTCCTTGAAGAGGGTTAGCACTACTTAGCAACACCTAAAACATCACTGTGTTATCTGCATTGTTCTCAGACTAAAGCCAAAAAGCTCATCACTGCACCAGCTACTAGGAAAAAAATTAACTCTATCCCAGCGGAAGCCAAGAGAGCTTGTTATGTGTGTGTCTTTTTCTTCTGCCACACTCGGAAGAGCAATAGCATGAAAGAGAGAAAGTTTTCTCGACAGGGCACAGACCAAACTGCTAATAGTGTTCCAGCTAATTTGTATCTATCTTTTTAGCAATTAAGAGGGAGATCTTGTTTGTCTCATGTTTTGCTGGGGTACCAACGAAGTCCAGTAATGGTAGGTACTGCATGAAATGTGTGCCCTGAGAAACATTTGTTTTATTTCAGTATTTCTCTACAGCTGTTTTCTAAACTGCATTTGAAAAATAAAATCCCCCGACAGTCCCCCCCCAGCAAATGAAGCTTTCCTTCTCAGAGGAGTATGTTATTTAGCCACGTCTGAACATCCATAAATAATCCCAGATTGCCCCTGCACAAACATACAAACAATTGTTCCACACTCAAGCCTCCTGCCATTTCACTGCCTCCCTGCATGAAGACAGCAGGAGAGGAGGCACCAGTAGGAGGGGTGGTGCAATGGGACTCCTCTTGGGGCAGAGTAGTGGTGGCTGCTGGGCCCCATGGGGTGGTGGAACTCTGGCTTTGCCAAAGACCTCTGCCAGAAGGGATTTTTGAGGTTGTTGGGTGTTTTGAGCAGCCTGCCTGCCATGTGGACTGGTGATCCTGCCTGGCTTGGCCATGGGTTGGAAAGGGGAATACGGCATAAGGAAGGGGAGATGCCACCCTCCCCTCAACCTGAGATGGGGAGACTGACGTCTCTGGGGCCCCACCACAAAGCTACTCAGGACTGAAGACTTATATCTTCAATATAATATTTCTGCAGGAGGGGGAAAGGGGAGCTAACATCTTCTGAAAATTCTTCCCTTTATTCATACACTGGGAGGCTGGTTTTTTTTTTTTTTTAAGCACTCTATTTGCAGGTAATGACAAAGAGCAACAAAGGATAATACCACAAACAGAAATGAGTGGTTCTACAGGCATCCACTTGTTCATAAACTCAGGAAATTAATGAAATTCTGCTTTTGGCTCCCTGCTGTAATGTTACTGTATTCTCAACACATGACTATACATAGAATCATAAAATCATAGAATGGAAGGAACCTGAAAGATCATCTAATTCCAAACCCCCCTTATGGGCAGAGACACCTTCCTCTAGACCAGGTTGCTCAAAGTCCAGTCCAAGCTGGGATCTTGACATCTTGCGAAACAGCTTCCCTTAAGAGGTGTGTTTGCTCTACTTGCCCGACTGCATTTTGGTTTCTTCTGCTGGGCTAAAGTAGTTGTCAAATTAAACCATGCCTTCAGCTACATTAATTTCCACTTCCCCACCCCCCTCCCCCAAGTTATAATGTTTTTAATTGCAAAATGTCAGGATGCTTAGATTACATCAGTAACTCGTTAAACAAGGACATCACTTTTTCCATTAAGGTCTTGTGATGGCTATTTAATATATCTTATACGTATACATACAAGGAGCCATTTCACAATGAAGCTCCTTTTTCCTCACGTTGATGTTATCCTATAGTTACTCCTTTTCTATTTTGTCACAGTTAATTGCTCCAGATACCTTTCCTATGCTTTGAAGATCTTGCACAAATTAATTTCATTATTAGTCTCAATATTACTCCTTGACTCTTTAGTGGATCCATCACCTGTTGACAGCTCTGGCGGGTCTTTTTGGGGCTGCAGTACTGATCTTCCAATTTACTTTCATTGCATCAATTTTCTTTGAAGTGTGAGCTATTGGGCTCTGAATAAAGCCTGAATGAGCATCCCTGTTCAGTATCTGTAGTCGGTTTGCCTGAAGAACATCAGGAACTAATCCTGAAGTTAAGGGCTGGATGGAAGGGCTGGTGGAGGCTGCATTTAAAGGTATGAAAATCTTGCTGTTGGAGTCTAAGCTATGTGAGGGAAATGTGTATAGGGAATGACATTCACTTGGCATCCTGACATGGCAGAGTGATGTCATCTCATGATCAGCTGCTGAGGTTGATTTGATTTGAATTCATCAGAACCTTAGTAATGCTTTTATGCTGCTGCTTTAATATTTTTATATCATCTTAAAAACTCTCCATATACTGACACTTGGTAATTTCTTTTCTTTGCAAATTAATAAAAATGAAATAATTTGCTGTGATATGCAAAAAGAAAGCAAGAATATCTTAAACAGAGTAGTTTAGCCCCTTTGAATACTCTCTGTCTGCTTTTGAAACTTATGTCACCATTCATAAATTAAATAAAAATTATAAATCTGTATAAACCGAAGTTACCAAAGCTCATTAAGGAAGTTTTGGCTTTCTATGCTAGCCTTTGTTTTTGCCAGTATGACTGACTGCTCAGAGAAACTAATTAGTTTGCACTGGTACCTGAAATGCTTCTGTGAATAGGACCCCTAGACTCCTGGTAGCCAGGCCAGCTTTTTATGTCTTGGGTCCTGCTGCTTCTTTAAATATTTGCCTTTAATCTGAAGAACTTGTTTTCCACAGAGGAAGAGATTTCTGGGGAGGGATCCAGGAGTTACTGGTGCTCAGCTGGACTTGGAGCTCTTGCTGTGTGCAGGATCAGCAGCAGTGGGTGAGGAGCTCTCTGGTGCTGTGATTTAAGATGGGAAGAAATTATTATGGAGCCTTTCCTTGCCCTAGGCCTCAAGCAACAATGCTTCTCATTCTGCACCATCTCAGAGGTGGTGGGATGTGGTCCAGTGGCTGTCCTTCTGCTCCTGTGGTAAAAGCTTACCAAGAAGCAGTTTGTCAAGAGAAGTGCTGTTTATGTGAAAAATCTAACATATTGTTAGAAATAACATTATTTTAACACATCAGCAACCTTCATTGTTGTTTAGTTGTTTCTTTCCTCCCCTGCCCTAAGCTCCAAAAGTAAATATGTTCTTAAAGATGAGCACTGTCTATCTTCAGCACCACCTCTGGCTTCAGTCTGCTTATTTGTTTGTTCACATGACATCAGTTGCTGAGGTTTTGCTGTGCCTTACCAATGTATGAAATGAAACTCAAGGTTTTAGCTTGGACACTACTGAGGCTGCTTGGGGCACATGTACATAGCATGTGCAAGTTTCCCCACTGGGTTTTCAGACTCTGAGCACCCGATAAATGTGCTGGCATCAGTGCTTTCCTGGGCAAGAGGTCTTGGGCAGAAAAAGAGCCCATGAACTCTCACTTTGCAGCCAGTGCTATCAGCTGTCTCTCTTTGGGTACAGGCTTGTGAGTAAAAGCCTAGTGAGCTGGAGGGCATTAAGGGACTGACGGCTGCTGTGCAGAGAATAGGATGCTGTGCAGCTGGAAAGGAGGAAACAGTAAGGCAGAGGGAAAGGATGGGGGCGGGTTATGGCACTAAACCACACACAACTCAAATCCTCAAGTGCAGGCTTGGCTGTAGCAGAGATGTATCTTAATCTTTGTCCAATACTTGAACCCACCCAGAACAGACTCTTTCATGAGGTTTGAAAATGTTCCACTACTTTATTATGAATGAGAAAAATGCTGTTCTGCTAAAACACACCCTCTTTACAGTATGTATATGTTATTAATTTATGCTACTGGGGGAAAATATCTATTTTGATTTGAAAACAAATACTGACATTGTATGATAGAGGTCCCTTTTTTGTTTTTTGTAGCTTTTGACTTCCCAACTGGAAACTGAAGCTGTGATAAACTTTATGGGAGAATCTTTTCTGAAATATCTCCCATCTATATTTTCTTTTCCTTCTCCTCTCCAAAACAAAGCTGCACAGATTTGGTTTGTTTGGTGAAGACTCAGCTCAGCTTTCGATTTTCTTATAACATTTACATGAATTCTGCACTTGTGAGTTTCATTCACAGAGCTCAAGAGCCCCGAAGAGGGATGGAGGGGTATGTTCATCTGCTGTTCAGCTACTGAATGCATGAACAGTCCCTTAATATCTAGCAGGTAAGTTGGAAAACATTAAGATCCTCATGCAAACTACCATGATTTGTATAGATAAAATCTTCTCTGCTGCTGCTCCTTGAATTTAGAACATTGACTACTTCTGAGGAAAAAAATGATGCCAGAGGATAGGGCTATGGGTATAACATCGTGCCAAAGATGCTTAGCTTGCACAGCAGGAGGCCAGGAGAGAGTGTTGACTGCAGGTCTGAAGAGGTTCCTGTGCAGCCCAACCGTGTTAAAAGCCTGCCAGAGTTTGTGACATGGCTGCTAAGAGGAATAAGGAGCAGTCCTGAGGAGTAAAACCTAAGAACTGGGGATATTACAGTACAAGCAACACTGAAGAGAAATATTTTCTCTCTGGTTTCTAAAGGTGAGGCTTGCTGCTGTGGCTCTGTGCCTCACAGCTAACCACATCTCTTCCTCCAGCAGTGTCTGTGCACTGATTTTCTCCTCCTGAGCTACATCAGGAGTGAAATCAAGTGCAAAACTAACTCTTCCTCCTGCTGTCCTCCTCCGGCAGTGCCACGACTGCTCAGCTGGCTCCCCTAACTGCACCACGGCAACCCACAGCCAGAGGGGCCAAGTGCAAGTGCAAGGGGAACAGGGACTACAAGGAGACTGAGAAAACTGTTAGTGAGTGTCAGGCTCAGCTACTGGGGCAATACTCTGCATATTCATTTATCTACCCAAGGTTATCTTCTAGGTTTTGTTGTCTTGGAAATCCGGTCTTTGATCTCATGGTTCCTTTTCTGTAAGAGCAGCAGATTCTCTCTCTCTCTTGTGCTGCCTTTCCTAGACCCTCACATAAAAGCTTCATGAAGAACTGGGTTTCAGAGATTTACACAGACCCTCTAAGCACTACGTGCTGGCTGCAGAACTTGGAAACTGGCTTTTTCTAGCAGGTAGGGTTTTCTCTGCTCTGCTGGTCAGCTGTAGGTGGTGTGCAGTTGCAGAGCCTAACACTGCTCCCTCCTGCAGAGGAGACAAAAATACTCAAGACATCTGTGTCAATAAAATGCCCTGACAGGAATTCTTCCATTGCTGTCTGCAACTGAAGTGACACTGGGAAAAATCACAGCCTGATCATGATACATGTGCAGGATTGTGTCAGCTTGGGTTGGATCCACCTTGGCCCTGTTCTCAGTGGATGCAAATACTGTAGCAGCTTCACTGAGTTTGGTGGAGCAAATATTTAGACAGAGTTGGTTTAAGTTCTCTGAGGTGCTGCTAAATCTCACATTGCAAAAACTTGCTGTTTACCGGAATCCTGAGTGACTCCCAGGAGCTCTCTCACCTCTTCTGCAATGAAGACCTTAGCAGGCACAGATACCCACTGAATTTCTGCCAAGAACAACTTTCCCACTTCCAGTACGTGCACTGCAGAGGGAGGAGAGGGCACCTGGAGCACTGATGCTCCTGACTCTGGCTGAGGTACTGGTAGGGTTGTGCTTGTTTATCTCTGACTTAATGCATGAGAGCACCAAAGGGGAATCTGATGCTCTTGTATTGGGCCCCTGTTTTCCTTCTAGGCAAATGTCAGGTTCAAGGAGGAATAAACTGTTGGGCTCATTGCTCCAGGCTTTGCTCAGCACCAAAAAAGAAGTGTATGTATAATCACTTGCAGGTGCTCAGAGCAAGCACCATTGCAGAGGCCAGCTCCTCATGGTGGGTCATGGTTAAAGTGTCTGGTTAAGGCTATGGCTCTGATACAGAGAGAATCTATGTTTTCACTCTTGCTTTTTCTTGAGGATGGCTGCATGGGTTGCATCCTGCACTCTGTAAAGCTCAAAGGATCAGTTTATTTTTCTTTCTAGTTATACGTAGTTCATTTTCCAGAAGGAGTTTCTGCTTTTCTCCTGAACTATTGGAGAAGGTGCTAAGAGCCAGTGCCCTGACTGCTTTACTCCCATCTTCCCAGAGGCATAGCAGTCCACAGTAGGGTGATTATCAGTGTTCGGCAGCAAACACAAAAGCTATGAGTGAAAGAGATCAAGGCGATGAGCTGACCTGGGCTAGCTCTTTTGGATACCACAAGTCTGGGTGGCTACTGAACAGTAAAGTAGCACTGAAGTCACCAGTTTCAGGCCTTCTCAGAGCTCAGAATATTCTTTATACATGTAACGTCTGTGTATATGCAAGTATTGCAGCTTGTTGCACCTTCTGTGCAAAAAGATGTGTCTGTGTCTCATTATTGCAGTGCTATTTCTGAATGTTAGGGGTGCTTAAATTCTGGCAAACACTCAACGTAGTGATTGTAAGACTTTTTCAAGATGATATGAAAGAAAATAAAGGACAATAGACAATTTGCTGTCTTGTGCAGAGGAGGTGGGAGAACAGCTGAATATGTTGTCCTGCTTCTTGGATGGATCCTCAACATAAAAAGGACATGGAACTGCTGGAACAAGTCCAGAGGAGGGCCACGAGGATGATCAGGGGACTGGAGCACCTCCTGTATGAAGACAGGCTGAGGAAGTTGGGGCTGTTCAGCCTGGAGAAGAGAAGGCTGAGTGGGGACCTAATAGCAGCCTTCCAGTATCTGAAGGGGGGCTATAGGGATGCTGGGGAGGGACTCTTCATCAGGGACTGTTCATCAGGGACAGGACAAGGGGTAACGGGCTAAAACTTAAACAGGGGAAGTTTAGATTGGATATAAGGAGGAAGTTCTTTCCTGTTAGAGTGGTGAGACACTGGAATCGGTTGCCCAAGGAGGTTGTGAGTGCTCCATCCCTGGCAGTGTTCAAGGCCAGGTTGGATGAAGCCTTGTGTGGGATGGTTTAGTGTGAGGTGTCCCTGTCCATGGCAGGGGGGTTGGAACTAGATGATCTTGAGGTCCTTTCCAACCCTTACTATTCTATGATTCTATGAGTCTTCGTGTGGTCTAGCTTGGAGGTGAGACATGTTGCTACAATCCACTGCTTCCACAAGAGAGAAAAACATCTGAGTGGAGAGATTTCTGTCCCTGTACATGTGGCTCAGCACAGATGTCCTTTGCGATCGTGGGGTCTGACCAAAGGCAGTGCAGGGATTCCTGTCTATGACAGGGCAGTGTCCACCTTTAGCACACACTACCATTGCAATTGCACATGACTGCACCTCAGTTACATGACGTGGGAGTGAACGGGCTGCTCTGAGGGGGTGTTAATACATGTATTACAACCTCCTTACAACATTGACCTCTGCCCTGATCTTCCAGGCAAATTGGTACTTGATCCCTCATGTAGGAACCCTTTAGTCAATCTGATGTCTGCTTGCTGTGCCCCCAGGTTTTATTATAACATCATAACCCAGTAGCCTGTGATACTGGAAAAGGTTTGTAACTGGTTTTTACCTTGTGTTGCTTGCACCTGTATAGACTGAATCTAAAATGCGGACAGGCATGTCAGAGGCACACTGTGCATACCATCTGTGCACCCTCTGTCCCTGTGAATGACTGTGCAATGTGAAAAACCCTGGTAGAGAACTGGGTTTGATTTAGGTCTGACTCTGTTACCCTAAATTCTGTGAATTATCACAGCACAAAAGAAGAAATTGTGCTTAGATTTGGCTTGATTTAGCCACTAGATCTGGAGATGGAGTAAGACCTTTCAAAACCCAGTCACTCTATCCCAGCCTCCTCCCACCTCCCTTTGCAACTAAACATGTTGATTCTGTACGCTGATACAGCTCCTTCAAATCTGGGATATCTTTTGGCTGCATCTCTTCCCCCACTGGAAATAACACCCTCCCTCCCCCCTGTCCCCTCCACCCCACTCGAATTCTTCAGCTGCATCAGGGCAAGCAGCCAGCTCCTTTTCTGAGCATCTCTTGTTTGAGGCTCCATCCAGATGCTTAGGGAGAGATGCCTGATCAAAGCAGACAGTGCTGCGATTCAGCCTGTTTGCAGGGAGCTGTGAAACAGTCCTGTACTCCCCGGAAAATGCTACAGCTCTCCATCAGGCTGCTTTGATGTCAGCTGCTCAGACATCTCACCAATGATGTGGTTGTCCCCCCGCAACCAGGATGGCACATGAGGCAGAAAGAGATAAGCACAAACATTTGGTTGGCAGTGTGAGTGGTGGAAAGAATGTAATTTTCTCTGACAAAGATGAATTTTTATTCTGTGATATTATTTGCCCTTCCCTCTTTTCTTCTTTTTCAGTTACAGCAAGTTGACGACTTTACTCAGTATTTCCTTGGCTGAATGATACATTTAACTTGATGATGAATATGGCAGCAGTAGTAATTATGAACTCTACAAGAGAAGTTGCATTTATAATGGAAAGGTTTTCCAGTTTGTGTTTAGTAAAGGTTATATTTGCCACAAAATGCCACAATGTGTGTCGCAGCCTATAAACTCTTGTGCTTTTTGAGCTGTTACCTGCATACAGTGCTGACAGTCTTCTGAAAAGCTTAATATAAAACTGTTCGGCCAGCTGAAGTGAGATGCACTTGTCTGCACTGTAACCCATATATATAGCAGTTAGAGTCATACTTTTCTTTATAGTATGTATCTCATAATCTACAATCACTTCTACACTCAATTTTATTTCAGGCAGCTTTAACAATGCATGTCAAGTGAGTCTGACGAGAGGCTTACAAGAAGCTCTCAATCTCCATTACCACAAGTAGTTTAAAATGGTCACAATCTTGGCAGGGTGAGCAGAGGTGCCCCAGGCAGCATGAAGCCCAACTGCAGGACTGTTCAAACTGCTGGAGCCAGACCTGGTGGCTGGTGCTGTTGAGGATGGACATGGGCATTTTGCTGACTGGATACTCCCTGCATCACTGGGAGGCTGCAATTTGGCATCTCTGTTGCCCTTGCTATTGTTTTAGATAGAGAGAAAGTTTAATGCTCTGGGACTGCAAACCTGGCAACCTGCATAAATACTGGATCAACACACATGTGCCCAAGTCATTGACAGTGACTGTTTCTTTTATGGGAACCCAAAATTACTGATGCTTTCTCAGTTGCTAAGCTGTTGTTCTACCTAATGAACAAGTACTGATGGTGACACCAGTTGAGTGGCATCGAGGCAAGCAAGCAGCTAAAATCACAGGTTTTTACCCCAATCCATGTGGGCTATGTGACTGTCCTGGGCCTGCCAAGTGTGATGAGAAACTGGGTGAACATGTTCTGTCAGGAGAGCTTAACAGACAAAAAAAGGGGGCAAAATCATCATAAATGTGTAAATTTCTATTTTTTCTGAACAACCTGGTGAAAATTTACATTAGATTCTCTTTTGTCACAGCAAACATACTCATTCCTCCTAATTCAGCCTGGAGATGTTCCAGATAAGGTGTTTGCATGTCCTACTTACCTAGTCATGCTTTATTCTTATGTCATGTTGATGACCTGAAGGTGGAGTTATTGTAAAACATGAAGTGTTTTTCCTTATAATTTAGGAAAAAAAAAAAAAGTTGGAAAAATAATTTTGAATTTTTCATCAAAAATGAAAAAGAAATTCAAATCCCAACTGTGATTATTTTGCTCCTCTTCCAGCTTTCTGTTATGAAACACATTTACTATTTTTTGAACTCTGGTAAAGGGCAAGTCGTGTAATTCCTGGAGAAGGATGATTTCAGGATATGAAAAACTCTAAAGTGAAGCCAGATGAAAAATGAGGATTTGAGGGATTTGCTTTTATAGTTCTCTTCAACTTGCAGTGTTTTTGGAATATGCCTAGGTGTTGCATGTGCCTGTGTGTTTTCTGAGCCAAGGCCATGGCAGAAGTAGCAAACCTGCAACAGAAACTGCCTAAGCATATGGGCGATTACATGGCATGTCAGAATTTTTTAGGCAGATTATGAGCTTTATGTGCAATGTTTTCTTCCTCTGTGTTTTCTTAAATATTGCTGCAACCCCCATTAAAATTACCAGGGTCGCAACTGATGGTCTGCCAGTTCCAGCTCTTACGGCTAACACTTCTACTCTTTGCATGTTGTGAAGTATTGGGAAATGCACTGCTTCTTCTGTGTGGGAGGAACTTTGCTGGTATATTGGAAAGCTTTGTGTGCATGTGAGATGAGTAGTGCTGAATGCAGCCTATGAGTGTATACCATAAGAGATCTCTTGACTTGAAACTGTTTCCCAGGTAACTTTGAAGAACTGATGGACTACACTGCTATCCCTCTTGTTGCTGGAAGTGCTGGGCCTTTAGAAAGCTGGAGCATACTCACTTCCCCAATATTAACACAGTTCTATTCTTTCACGTAACTTCATGTTGAAGTGACAAGTTTGGAGAAGAGATAGTTATCAGTTTCCTTTATATTATCTATGGTTCTTGATGCTCTGTCAGCTGCAAAGCATGTGTAGATGCTACTGTTTTTCAGCCCAAGACCACCTCGTAGCAACAAGCGCTTCCATAACTCCACAGATCAGTTATGGTGATTCTTTCACAGGAGCATTTCCACAGATCTCCTAGGTCAGGCTCAGAGGGCAGCAGGACTGTTTGCTCTCCAGCTTTAAGCTGCCTCACTCAAATTACTCACCCTAGGTTCTTTATATTGCATGCCTATAAGCAGCAGTTTGATCTTAAACTATTTTTCTTTTTAATTTATTTTTTAAACTATTTTTTTTTGTGTGTGTTAATTTGAGATTTTGGCTGCATTGGGTGCTTCCTCCTTTGGCTGTTGCCTTCACAGGTATCATGGAAAAACAGAGTTTTCATTATTGTATACTGACTCAAAGGATACAGGACTTTTGCTGCTGGATAAAACAAGCTCTATCTTGAAATCTGTGTGATTCTCCTTTGGAAGTATTAATGTTGTGGGTTGTGGAGTTTTGTTTTTTTGAGGGGGTATTACTATTTCAGACTTTTTTAGTTTAATAAGTGCTGGACATTTTATTTGTCTTATCTTCTTTTCCCCTGACCTGTTTTTTGTGGTCTTTTTCCTTTCATTTATTTATATCCCCAACCAGGAAAGCATCAAAGTCCATGTGTTCATCCCTTTCTGCTCAGGAAGGTTCCTAAACATACAAGGCAAGTACGTAGCTCCTATTGAGGTCTCAGCAACCTACTGGCATGTTTAAACTTTTGTTTTTGTGTATTCTTAAACTGCAACTTCCATTTAATGTTTCTGAGTGAACTCTCATTAATAAATTGTTTTATCTGGGAGATGAAATCACGTACCCTTTGATGGATGACGAAGGGGCATTATAAATGACTGGTGAGATCTGAAACTTCTTGCTGTGCTTTATGGTTTCTGTCAGTACTAAGTAAATGTAACAGCCAGGCCCTGGTCACCCAGCCAGGTGCCTGGTGTTGAGGGCAAGTGTCAAAGCACAGTTCACATCTATGCAGCTCACGTCTTCTATCTACCAAAGAAGCATGCTCCTGTCTCTAATTCTTATTGTAGTCATCCCTGGCATACTGCAATTCCTACAACACTGCTGGAAGACAACTCTGGGAAGACTGGCTGAGTTGCATCCTGTTATTACATCTGTATTGAACAAGGAGTTGCAAGGGTGGTGGAGGAACCTCCGAGTAAGAGTATTTAGTACCCAGTTTGGGGGAAAGGTTGGATTCTGGAGCCCGAGGTAGGTTGTTCCACCTTCTGTACAAGACATTTGTAGTTTTAAAAGATTTTTAAAAAATACAGCTCTAAATTTTGTAGCTTTTCAACTGTGTTTAAGTATTATTATATGAATAAATACTGAACTCACACTGAGCAAAGTCTAATTAAAAGCATTAGCATATTTTGTATAAGCATTATAAGAAAGAGACAAACGAGGATAAATTTGCAATCACTGTGTTCCCATGCTAGTTTCATAGCCCCATTCATCCTGGTATTGCCTTCTTAGTCAATATTTCAGCATAAATAAAAGCCTCTGCAGTTTGACTAAACTTGCTTGGCCCACTGTGTCTGAGGCATGACTATGGTAGTGCAAAGGATGCAGACATGCTACTGCTTGTCTGCAGACAGATAAGGCTTGTGTTGTGCAAAAGGAAGCAAATAACAACTTGCTTCTGAGTCTAAACTGGAGCAGCTGGGGACTGCAGCAGCCATCTAGCCAGTTTAACTGGTTACACACAGTGGGTCCATGTGGTAGCATTCAGCATGAAATCCCATGCCTGATTTTCTTGGTAGGCTTTAGGATGTAGTGTCTGGGAGCTGGGGGGAAGATGAGGGAGGTTCCAGAAGCAAAGTACATCAGGTAAAACAGAAGTGAGATGGAGATTTTAGCTTTCACCCCTTGAGTGCTATTTAACATTAGAGTTCAAGACAACTGTGCACGTTTCAAGGGATTGTCCCGGCTGCTTCAGCCAGGGGTGAGGGTGCCATCCTGAACAGCGGGGCTTTGCGGAGTGGAGCTGCAGGGAGAGGGAGGGACAACCTGCGTGGGGAGAGAGAGAGGGGCTTGGCTGCGATGTTGCTACCAGTATCCCCTTCTCCCTGTGCTTCATCCGGAAATGTCATTTATCTGAAGGTATGGATGCTGTCCAAGTGGTATAAATGCTTAGCTTTCAGTGTGTGAATAAACATGGAGAAGACAGCTAACAAGCTGGGGAAAGGCAGGGTTTGGAGGTGGCTGTGGAAAGTGGGGAGTTGCACATTGACACTGGCCTTATCCTGTCCCCTGACACAGCCATTTGCCCTTTTGTGCCTGACAGCTATGACCCAGGATGCTGCTGAATGGTACCTCTGAACGGTCCTTTTCTTTGTACATGGTGTTTATCAGTAAAAATGAGGGTGTTCATCACTTGGTAAGTATACTGATCCCAGTGTCATTTGGGTAATCATATTGACACCACTACCTGATGGGGAAAAAATGGGAATAAATGTCACACATTTTATTTTAAATCTGAACTGCTAAATGACATTTAATGTTCTGGGCTTTTTGCTTAGTAGGATGCAAAAGTGTCTGTTCCTATCCTGCCTCTTTAAAATCATTGAGATCTTTTGGGGGGATCTGGATGGTTACCTGGAGGAAGGTGTGTGGCTTGATAAGCACTCTCCTCCCACCATGGTTTAGCAACAGCAGCTCTGCCTCCCTTTGGAGGGGATGGTATTTCTATGCTTGCCAGCTCTTTACTTTTGCTTTTGCTACTGCCACCTGTGCAGTGGGAGTGTGCAAGGAGGAGGAGACATGTAGGACATTGGAACCATCCCTCTGTGGGCTGCAGGATAGGGCAGAGCATGAGGAACTGCTCTGGGCCACCGAGGGCTGGGAGCAGAGAGCTGGCACACATGGTCTTCAAGTCAGCAGAGTGAGAACTGAGGCGTCTCACTGCAACTTCTGCTCAGCATCTCACATGTCAGGACTGACTCTGAAATACCTTGCGGTGGGAAGACAGAGCCTAGCCACAGATGCCTGCTGGGTGTTAGCAAATGGGTGCTCCTTCCAGGGAGCGACTTTTGAAAGCTGCTTTTCCCCCTACCCCATTGACCCAGTTTTGCTCCACTGACCAGTGAGGGATGAAGATGAGAAGCAGGAGAAGCAAGGAGGAAATGCAGACACCTTTTCTATGGGCAGTAATTTAATGCATGAAAAACCAACTGATAACTCCTTCCCTCTGGCACCAGGGAATGCATCTCTCACAATCCTTTCCACAACCTCCCATACCTAAAACCTTTTCTCTTTATCTGAACTATACTAAACATCACGTATTTAACCAAATCTTGCTAATGTCTGAGCTGGAACTAGGGCAGGGATTTTTCCAGAAAAAAAGTGGGAAACCCTTTCTAACGTGATTATTGCTTGTGTGAAGTGAGAGCTGTCTGGGGGAGGGGGAAGGCAGGAGGGCTTGAACAGCAGCAATGTGGTCTTCAGCAGGTGTCGGAGAGAGCAGAGTCTAATGAGAGTCATAGAAACACTTGAAAGGTTTTTAACTCCAATACAGGATTTTCAGGAGCTGTTGATAGGAAACAGTAGTGACCCAACTGACAGTTAAAGAGATGAAAGGAAGCCCTTCGGATTAAATAAGATTTAGGAAATAAAAGGATTAGTGCTAGACAAAAACTAGATTTAGGGGTTTATTTAACCAGTGCAGTGTGGCATGATGGGATGTGGGGCATCAGAAAGGAGATGAAAGACAAAATAAAAAGACAAATGTGGGAGGTAGTAGGGAGGCAAGGAATCAGCACAACATCTCCAAAAACCCTTCACAAATCTTCTTATAATTGAAAATTGAAAAAGAGAGTAGTTTTCATTAGCAACCCTGGTTTCTTTACATAGTAACAAGAATTGTTACAATGACCAGAAATCTTCTGTGATGGGGCTGTCAGCTCAAATCCCTGCCACAGGAGAGAAGAGCCCGTGTTGTCAGTCTACTTGCACTTACAGATTAGAT
Organism: Lathamus discolor; assembly: GCF_037157495.1. Classification (NCBI taxonomy): domain Eukaryota; kingdom Metazoa; phylum Chordata; class Aves; order Psittaciformes; family Psittacidae; genus Lathamus; species Lathamus discolor. The sequence goes on along the minus strand of NC_088885.1, from coordinate 106,903,721 downwards.
GTCTGATGAGGTAAGATCAGATTTATATAGAGCTATCACTCTATTAGATTCACAGTTGTGCTCTGAAGTAGGGGCTGATGGAGGGACCATTCTTGTTTAAGAGATCTCCATTTGGATGTCTCTAATGAAGTTGATGGCAACCATAGATATTAGGGGTATGATTGGTGGAGCCATGAGTATAGAACTCCTCCAGGCAGCATCTGTTGCAGAAACATTTTGTCTTGTAGCTGAAAACCCAGGACTGATAGGCTTCCAGAGCTCAACTTCTCATCTTCTGTCTGAATCATCTACAGGTGATCATTTGTACCATAAGGGAGGTATAGAAAAGTAGGATACAGTAAAGAATTTTACTTGAATGGATCCATTATTCTCTTAGTGACTCCTTCGAAGTCCACTGAAGACAGTAGAGTGACTACCAGCAGTTTTGGCTCAGACGTTAGGAAAGCATAGTCAGGTAACGTGGGTGCTCTTGGCGTCTTGCAAGTGCTGTGTTGAGAAAACACCACCTCCTCTGTTCCAAAAGATGCTGTTACTCCAGATCTCCAGGATAGTTGTGGACTTTTCTAGTGTGTTAGAGGCTATCAGAGGATGAACAAATGCACCTTTTTTCCTCCCTTCAAGTATCCAAAGTGAGACTAGATTCTTTTCTAGGTGAAAAAGCAAATGTATTTTGTGGCTTTGTTTTACCAATAGGAAGACTTTTTATAGTCCTAGTTATGACCGGGCTAGAAAGGTTTATAATAATTGCTGTATGTTCAAATTAAAGTTTTTCTGCCAGCGTTTCTGGAAAGAAGTTAGCATAGAAATGTTTATTCAGACAACATTTTCTTTTCACTTGTTCTGTTATTATACAGGAATGCCAATAGGGTTAAACAAAAAAATATTAAAGCTAGGAAATGCCTTTATTTAAGTTTATTGGAAACCTTTTCTAACATACTTAGTGGTTTAGTCCCTAAAATGGCCCAGAGTAGTTTTTGTTCACTGAACTCTGACCTAAATAAGAAATCCAGATATAAGTAAAAGATTTACATTTTAGTTTTTGTTGCTTTGTATGTTTTATATTGCTGTCTGTGAAGAGATGTATATTCCAGTTGACTTGCTTTAGATGGAAATGGAAGCTTGACTAAAATTATACAAAAAGTGCTAAAGAGACATTTTGTCAGTAAAATGGCCTTCAATATACCAACTAAATAAGAAAATCTCATTTTTCTAAATCTAAATTACCCGTTTCATTTGTCATAGATTTTGTGCAGTTGAACGAAAGCAGTTAAAAGTTGTTTTTATTAATAAGCTGGTCACGATATTATAAATTCAAAAGTAATATGGTCCCCATGCAGACATGGTTTTCAAAGGTACTTCGATGTCTGCTTGGATTTTCCAAAACACCTTGCTGGATGAAGTGTCTAATAACTCATGATGTCAGTGAGCATACGTCAACATCTGTTAGTGCTTAGGCGCCCTTGAAATCGGGGTTTTCAAAGTTTGCTTCAAATAACTTACCTGCGGCCCCAGACTCCTTGACTGTGTCTTTGCACTTCCAAGCAAATGCTGTCAAGTCCAAGGGGCAGACATGTCATTCTTCGGATCAGTGTAAATCCTTCCTGGCCACCAAGCTCTTCCATGTCCTTGCCATTGAGGGCTGGAATTTACAGCCCTGTGTCCTATAACAGCAGGCATTGTTCATATGCACTTCAGGAGGAGGGTGGGTTTGCTGGTTTGGTTGATTTATTCCCCCCCGCCTTTATTAAAAATCATGATGTACACCCATCAAATCCTGTTGCAGGACATCTGTGTGACACCTAGGAGAGCCTCGTGGACTTCCTTTTGCCCCAGCCCTTCCTTTCCAAGAGCAGATAACTTGGCTAAGCTTAAGCAGGTTTTCATGAACATAGTAAATGCCAGGACATTCAGACACAGGTAATTTCAAATCTTCACATTTTAGAGTTTTATGTTCTTCTTCCAGAGCAGTACAATGGCTAATTTTTCAGTGGATATGTTGGTTGCTATTGAGGTTTCTGTTTGTTTTTTAATCTGAAATCAATTATCTGTCATGGGAAGTATTTTCTTGGGTGATCAACATCTGGAAAATATGCTTTAAAATGTAGAGAAAATAAAGGTATTAAAAAAGGGAAGTTTGGGACATCATGTTAAACAGTGCCACTAAGCTGCATGTAGGTAGTATAAGAAGGATTGCTTTAACCATTGTTTCAGAACGTCCTGGAACACTGATTTTCACAGAAACGCATATTTATGATAATTTATTCCAAACTTTGAAAAAGCTCCATCATTATTTTCTTTAAAAATTATATTTAGTTTGAGTATGCTTCTGAACTGCTGTCTGTTCTCATTTCTGTCTCCCTTTTAATTAGAGTGGAAGAAATGCTGAAATGTTGTTGGGGTTGGACTTGAAATTCCTCAACCAGAACATACCAGAGGTTTCAGAAAAACAGAAACCCCCTTTGTTGAGAGCCACAACAGAATACTTTTCTGTTGTCCAAATGTCTCCCTGGGGACAGCCTTCACACATAAACAGTTTTTGCTCACTGGCAACAGGGGGTTACCTGGCAATTCCCACTCTCTGTGTCATCCTACCAGCTCCCCTAACCCAAACGCAGCTGCTAATGTAAGCTTGAAGGAGCTCACACCCCTTTCATGCACTCACTGGTATCTTTTTTTTCAGCCCCAAAATGAAATTGACAGAGCAGTTGGATTGTTCCCTGCTAATCACTTATTATAAATAGCCATAAAATAAGACAGCTAAGGAAAATTCACTTGTTTTTTGTTATCTCCGGCTTATTCTTTCTCCAAAGACACTTTTTCTCCAGGAGACACTTTTGGTTTAAGCTTAGAAATTCTTTGATGTCACCTTGGGAAATGATAAGGCAAAAGCTATGCAACTTCAGACTCTAAGATCTTAAAGGTCTTTTCCAACCTAAATGATTCTATGATTCTGCTCCTGCCTGTTGTTCTTAGCAGACATTATATATGATTTTGGGGTTTTTTTGGTGTTGTACTGTGAACAGTTCTACAGTGAGGTGGAATGCTGAAATCCCAGCTCAGATGGGCTGGCTCTCTATATAAAGGCATCACATGAAGCTTGTTGAGCTCAGACCCTCTTTTCCATGAGGTCATTGTGTTGATTGCCTCAAGCACTCTGGTCAGCTTTGATGTGAGCTGCAATATTTCTATGATCTCAGCCTAGGGATAAGCTGTTGGCCCTGGACTCAACGGTGGTTAAACATGAATATAAACAAAGCGGAGATTTGCTTTGTGCCTGACGAGGTCACTTTCAAGTGTACCCACAAACTCATAGAAAATTGAAATCTTTGGTTTAGTGCAAATATGTAATGGTACCAAAAGAAACAGTATTCCCGGCAAAATAATACTTAATGCTTACCAGCTCACATACCTTGACTCTGTGATTTCAGTCTGTGGAAGAGATCACACAGTAACTCTGTAAATACTAGTGGAAGGCTTTGAGCGCATTTAGGCTTCGTTTCTTACAGATTAAAGGGTTTCTGCACTACTATTTCAGCCCTTCATTTTAATTTTTTTTTCCTTGAGTAAGTCACTGAAGTCAACTTTATGAGGCATTAGATCATGTATCAAATGTGCGTATATAACTGGATAGACACTTTTTTTTATCCTTGTGCGTATTTATTTTGAAGCAAGTCATGTATGAACTATCATCAGTTCTTAAATGACTGAAGCATTCAGCTGCTGTTTTTTGTGGAGCAGATGGTTTGTCTACAGCTACTGAAGGATGGTATCTTGTGTTTTACTTTTTTTCAAGCTGAGAGAAAGGAAAAATGTAAGCTTACATAAAAGATGGTGGCATGCAACGGATTGCTTAAATGTTTCTAAGTACTATCATCAGTAAATTACACCAAATTGAGTGCATCAGAGGGAGTATGGGAAGCTTCTGTGGTGGTACAGAGAAAGAAGAAAAACTTTTGTAAAGACAGAAAGACATATAACCTGCTTTAGTAGTCATGTTGAACAGTTAACCCTATTCTTTGGCCTAAGTCTAAGCTGAACATAAAGCAGCAACCTTTGGAGAGAGGCTTGGTTTACTTTTCTGTGTCTCTGTGTGCTGTGAGGAGCTAGTCACCATGTTCTAGCACTCCTTTGATACTTAGGAAATGGGTTTATTTTTTAGCATTTTGGTTAAGCTTCACAAAGTCATGAAGATTCCCTTTGGGACTGCAGATGTTGAAGAGTAAATTTGAAAGGTGGGCTCAAGCTGAAACCTGCTGAAGCTGCTTCTCTGTAGGAAAAGACCTTTTTGGGAGAAATTTTTTCAAATGATAATGAAAAGCTATGAAGCTGTCAGTGCAACCCCTGAAAATCAAGATGGTTTGGAAATGGTAATGTGTTCACTGAAACAGGTAATGGGAACATTACATCTGGTCTTCTTCAGGATGAGTCACACACTTTTCCTCTTTCCTAATTCTGCAGAGACTTGGCACCTCTATGTGATGAAATCCATATACTGACTGTGGTTACAGGGCTGAGCAAAACACAGAACAGATGAAGAGATACAGGTCAGTATGTGCGTCTATAGCCATTTGCCAAGATGACACGGGTCCAGAGGAATGCTTGAATATTATCCAGAAATTGTCATTCCTGAATATACATCTACTGAGATGACCCTAGAGAGTACACACCTGGTTTTTACTTAACCAATTGCAGAAGAGATACCAACTCAAGAGTCCTGAGACACTGAAACATTTTCAGAGAGATCAACACTTTTCTAAAATATCTTGGGATTTGGGGTACAATGGGCTGTATTTTTAATTTTTTTTGAAAAAAAAAAAAACCCCAAACCAACCCAACCAAACCACCCCAAGCCCCCACCCCTAAGAAAGGGGGCAGAAAACGTACAAACTTACCTCAGCTTTAGCATTTTGATGAATAAGGCACATGCTTTGTTTTTCTTTCTTCTTTTCTTTTTTCTTTCCCTACTTGCTTGTTTTCGTTTTTATCTTACATAAGCAATAGCTAATTTTGAGAAGTGATTCCTGCAGTTAATGATATTCCCTGTAACCAGCAGGCCCTTTATCTGGAAGATGATGGAGTTTATGGAGAGAAACCTTCTCTGGTTTATGAGGTTAACAGTGCAAGATTGTGTCCTCCATACTGCCTGACTTTAAACAGGGGTGATAAAACTGCATGTAATACACGAAAGTGTTTCTACTTGGGTCCCTGGGAATATTCCACTTCCTGGGACCTGTTATGATAAAAACTGTTTGATGTTTAGTCTAAATTTTGCCTTTCTTAGTGTTGTCAGTGTTTCTAGTTGTTTCTCTTTTACTATCCTAACTTGTTATTCTTCTGCTAGTTGTTTATTTCTAACAGATGCTTGTAGGCGGTTAACATATGTCCCCTCAGTCATTGCTTAGCTAAGTCGTACACACAGAAATTACTCCTTTTAATTTTTTTCCACAGCTGAATGCCCTCTTCAGCTACTTAACATTTTCTTTGGTTTCTCATGGCTTCTAACATGTCTGCATTTCTGCAGAGCTGACTGAAGTATCCTGGGAATGGCGATTTGCTTCTTTTTCTTTAAAAAATAAACAAATAAATAAAAGCACAATATTTTTTTAATTAAAGCCATTTATTATTTTCAGTGCCGTAGCTTGTGGGCCCTCATTGTTCTGGAAGGCTGCAGAACAAAATGAGAGATCACGTTCTACAGAGCTATTGCTTCTGCGAGTAGCTGCTTCAAAAAGGAATAAAACCCCAGCAAAACAAAACCAGCAACTTACTCCACAGACAAAATAGCCACTGCTGAAATTGTTTTGGTACCTGGTGGCATTCAGCACGTGCAATACCTGTCTGTCTGCTCGGTTGTGTTTTCCTTCCCCGCAGCTTTCTTTGGTGTTAGCAATTGTAGGTATACTTGGGCTTCACTCCAAAGTCTGTCTGTGTCTTTGTTTCGTGGTGGGAACCCTGGCTTAGTTTAAAGCTCACAGTAGCTGACAGCTTCTTGTTAAAACTGGTTGACGATGAATGGGGCTGCACTCGAGGTGCTGCATGCACTGAGGTGGACAGACTGTTTCCAGACCGAGCCTGCACAGAGTAGTACAAAGTAAGATCTGGCTTTCTGCCTGGAGACTTCCTTAGAAAGTCCAAGGAAGACCTGGCATGGTGTGACCATGGGAAGGGCAACCGTCTTGTCCCAGTGAGACCTGGAGTACTGGAAGGGCTCCTTTTCTTGCAGATGGCAATTGGAATGGTGGCTGCCCTTTTAGAACAGTAGCAGTACCAGCAAGAGCCATTTCCCTAAGCAGCTGGTTTTCATCCTGTGCCACTGCAGGCAGCCACCCCGGTGGCCTGGGAGGTCTGCTGAGATGGAGCAGGTTATGGGGCTGCAGTTCTTTGTGTGACCTTGGAAATACCACTAGCAGGCATGGCTGGATGAGTAACCACGGACTGCAGAGGGTGCCTGTGTGAAGGCTGCAGTCAAGCTGAAGCCACGTGGGACTAACTTCAGTTTATTCCTCTCCTTATTGTGTTCACATGTAAAAATGGTAACATGGAGATCTGAGGAAGAACAGACCACAGATGAAAGCAACAATCAGTCTTAAAGGACCTTTAAAAGAAATTATGAATAAGTATCCAGAATAGTGGAAAACACTTACCTGGGTAAGACTCTTTCCAAGAACAAATGAGGGACGATTTCTTTTGTCATTAACATCAGTTACACATATGTGGGTAAGCATCACAGCCAGCAGCAGCTTTGCTGTAATCTGCAGGGCAACTGGAGGAAGGAAACTCTTGGGTGAGACTTCCAAGCAGCCCAAATGTACCTAGACAAAGGATCTCTGATTTCCCAAATGTAGGAATAGTGACGTTTCCATGTGTGTCTCTAAGTATGCTCCATGTATAGCATACTTTTCCAACTGTTTAAAGGTTCCTACTGAGCAGCTTCTTTTACCTGTAATTATTTCCTCCCCTGGGAAAAGCGAGGTGGGCATTTGCACACAAGTAGTTCTGCTATTTCAGCATTAAGTCAGGAAAGGTGCAGGAAAACACTGAGAAGCAAACCTGCAGTTTTCCCCAGCTTTTTGCTGTCTCCCTTCATTGCATGTCTGGGAGAAGTAAACAAGATCTGATGCATTTATGTTGAAAAAAGTTTTGGCAAAGTTGGAATCTCTCAACTGCAGATGCTGGAGGTAGACATGATGCTTCACATTTCTGGTCTACTGTATGCACAGGGCTCTATCTGCTTTCAGTCCCAGTGCTGCTTTGGCCCTCAGATCATTAGGTTCATTTTGTTCAGCCTTCAGCAATGTGGCTCCCAGATGTGTTTTCTGGTATTTCGTTTATAACTGTGAGGAATCTACAGCATCCACTCACCCCTGTGTCTGTCTTCTTTTTTTTTTTTCCTACTATTGAAGTTCTTTGAACAGGACATTCCTATTAACATCAACAGTCAAAACCTGAAATAAAACCAAAAAACCCTGTCAGCTTTTCATTCTCACCAGGAAGATCTTAAAGGTAGAACTTCAACACATGTTTTTGTAGAAATATCTGCTGGTAAAGCTTTGGGTTTTTTCTGTTTACCACTATGCTAAACCAGTTTTCACCTCTTGTCTCTCATTCTTAGGCAGTGTACCTTTTTAGCTTTCAGCTTTATGAGTATTGATATCAGTGTTGTAGCTACGATAGTTTTGGGATGTAAATGGTTTATTTTATTATACCAGTGTATGAAGCTGAGAAAAAAAATGAGCTGGAGGAAGGCTTGTATGCCTGAAAGCTTGTCTGCTTTCTGCAGCTATACGGACTTGAAAGATATTATCTCTTGTAAATCTTCCCTTCCTTTGTAAGCATGTGGTTGGATAATTATCTTGAACTATTGCTTGAATAAAAGATTTCTGAAGAGTCTGGGCACACTTTGCTAAATTGTCTAAAGGTGATTTCTTAAAAGAAGTGATTTTCTCTCAGTTTGTTTCACAAACACACAAAAATGCCTTTTGCCATACGCATTTATAGGCCACTTTAAAGCACAGGGAATGAATTCTTCTTACAAATCTTCACACACATAGCAAAAAATACAGGCGCATTTTTAGGTAAGTAATTTTGAAAAGGTGTCACTGTGTCTGACTTCAAAGTGCCTGATAAATCTAGATTAGAAAGGAAATTAATTTGAAATTTTAAATCACGAGCTTCAGTGCACTGGGGAAAATCAAACAGGTAAAAGATCAGAAAAACAGCTCAAGCAGGACTGTGGGAATCTGAGTTGTTTTCTTTTATTTTTTTTTTAATTCATTTTGTTTCACAGGACCTTCTTATACCCCCTGCTGCAATGAGAATACAGCTTCAGCACACTTTGCTTTTTCAGGCTTTGGATTTGCAAGCTCACCAGCTGGATCCTGAAAGAGGTTCATGAACTTTGCAACACGCAGCTAGTCTGATCTTGCCTGCACATAGTTTTAATTGCAATATCTAACAATTGGTTTGCACTCTGAAGTGTAGGGTATACAATTTCTTCCAAAAGTATTGCCGTCAATGATGATAACTTTGCGTATTTTCCATATCCATATCCCATTATTTGAATACTGATTATACCTCACCCTCTCCAGCTTTTGGGACAGTGGCTCCTCATTTTAATCCTGTGCTTTACAGAGAAGCGCTGTGTTTAGTTTCTTTGAATACTTAGTTGTGTTTTATTGCAGAGGCCAGGACAGAATGAAGAAAGGCCCCATCCAATCTTCTCACTATATGCCGTATTTTATATACTTCCATCAAATCACAGACTAACCATCACTTTTCTAATGTTAGTGACTCCAGGCTTTACAAATTTGCTTGACAGGAGAAGCTCTGTCTCTTGACTAATCCTACTTCTACCCTGCAATACCCTCACTGAGGAGGTTATTCCTCTACTTGCTTATGAACCCAAACATTTCCATTGCTCTTGGTTGCCATTGAATGAGAAGCTTTCTCCCAGCTCTTTGCCATGCTGTGTCTCACACTCTTTCTCCTTGAGTTGAAATAGTTGTCAGGACCCTGTCAGAAATAAGACCAGGTTTAGTTTGGGGTTTTTTTTGGTTTTGGTTTTTTTTTTAGTATTTCAGAAGGGTGTTTTTTCTGTCTTACGTTTGTTTTTACCATTGTATTTCTGATTTTCTTCACCTTGTAGACTGCCCTAAATAACCAAATTATCAGTCAGTGCTGGCTGTTTTTTCCCCCCACTGATATTAGAACATATTTATTAACCAGTGCACCATTTCCGGGCTCTGGCTGATGACTGCTGCATAGAGAATTCATTACTTGATCCTATCCTTTGTTTTCTAACTTGTTTCTGAACTAACAGTAATTCTCTGCCTTTCTGCCCTAGAGTATGTAACTTTTGTATGGCTTCTTGAAAAGACATTGCCAGTTGTGTCTTCACTGTGTGCCAGGGCCCCAGCCACCTTCAGAAAGATAACATTTTAGGTTTCTGGTTAAAAAGCAATTCTGCATGAATACTGTGTCCCAGTTCTGAAGCATTTTATGATTTAAAAGATTTGGATATGTCAGGGCAGAGCCTCATGGGCTTTCTAGTTCTGTAGCTTCAAGTCATTATTCTGCCATATGGGTAACGTTAACCAGGTTGACTTAATCTTCTTTGAGGTAACATAACTACCACTCTGGACCTACATATTTTCATACTTATATTATTTTTTCGTCTGTGTGTGAAAAGTCAGAACCTTCTGTAGTGGGAAAGGGAAAGGAGCGAAGGGTTTGTGTTTGGTTTTCTTTGCCCAGCTCTACTTAAGCTTTCAAGTGTTGTTAAAATCTAACATACTCTCCAAGGCCTTGTTCTGTGTATTACAATCTCTAATCATCTGTGCTACAGTTTTCACAGAAGTGCTAAAATCATTTTACCACCACTTCCCTGGCAAGACTACTCAGAGAGTCTTTCAAAGAATGAAATTTTTAATGAACTACAAATCCAAGACATTTGTGAGGCCTTTAGAAAAACTTGGCATTTAAATGACTGTGTTAAGTCCAACAGTAATTTTCATATCTGCAGTATATAAAATCAGTCCTCTAGCTCCTTGTAAATATCAGCACAGAAAAAGGACAGGGAGAAGTCAATTGTCTGTATCATAATTAGCAGAAGAAAGTAAATTAAGGGCCAGTAAACAGGTTTGCCGAGGAGAAAAGGTCTCCACACTTCTGCTTTTTCTTCCAGAATTGTATACAGAACTGAAAAAAGGTCTCTCTTACTACAAATTTTTATATTTCTGGATATTATTGTTTAATAAAGATATCCACTCTACAGTAAGGAAGACTTTAACACAGGACAAATGTGACTCCATGTAAACAAAACATGTTATTTTACCCATTTTCTATATCAAAATCTTCGAGTTCACAGTCTGCAAATGAGAAAAATAAATGCAAGGAAGGTACAAACTTTTCCAAAGTGAAAGTATGTAAAATAAAAATACACAGATTTTCCAGTTCCTCATTAGGAATACCAGTAAAATCAGAACTTAAAAAGAAATACAAAGCTATAAGGTTGTTTTGGGTTTTTGGTTTGGTTTTTTTTTTTTACTTTTTAGAAATGGTCTTAATTTTCAGATTAGATCTTGATCTTGAGCTTTTGAAGTGTTTCAACTCACTCTCATTACCTCAACATACTTGTAAATATTAACAATAGGGATGGAATCCTTTTCTGATTTCACTTGACTGTGACAGAAGTCTTGAATAGTATAACTCTACCTGGCAAAAATGTGTGTATAGACACCAGAGCCAAGTATGGCCTAACTGTTTTTATTGAGCAAGTAGAGGGCATGGGAAGAAAGCATGCAACCAAAGTCCAGCACATTGCTGTCACTCCAGCTTTGAGTGGAGCAAACACACTTTTACCTTAGTGAACTTGGAAAAATATCAGCAAAGCCTTTGTTTTTCAAATCCCATGAAAATCTCTCCATCTATGGGACTGTGTAAATGCCACAGAAATCTCATTCCTGACATTTGAATGATGCCAGATAAGAGATCTGAGCCCTTTCTTTACCAAGGTTTTTGTGAGAATCAGACGGATTTATCTCAATCATATTCATGCAGGCAGCGAAATCAATGCTAAGATTACAGTAAGTCCCCATCTAGTGAGGGAAGTCACTGAAAACTTATGAATTAGTTTTGGGGTCTGGACTTGGCAGGTGTGAAGAGTTTGACATTTAATGGCTTTAGGAATTAATTCTGAGATTGTTTCTAAATCTCGTGCTGTATTCCCATGCCATGACAATAAATCATTACATAAATTTCTAGCACCTCATGTGTGCACATATTTTTTTTTCTCCTAACCCTTCCAGGTACGGGGAACACTTGGGTGGTTATGCTCAGTGCCTTACTGAGGGGAGAAGAGGAGCTCAGTGAATTTGCCCTTGCACGGGAGTTTACTCAGAACAGGAGGCTAAGCCCAGTTCCTGCATCCCAGTTCGGTGGTGTAGTCACACAGACACTGCCATTCTCTCTCTATATTTTTCATGCCTTGCACCTACAATGGGAATTAGTCTGCAAATTTGAATGGTGTAGTTATTCAAAGTAATAGCATTGAGAAAGAAACATTTTGCCTGCAATTTGCTTGACAAAGGTACCTTCACATCTCTCAGACTGCCCTATAGATGTCAATAAACAGCACCAGTTCAGAGACCAGCACACCTGTGTACTCAACAACTGCCTCAGAGATTCAGTCTTGGCAGTTTTACTCTGCTGTTCTTCCATGGATGAGAGGTGTGAGAAGTGCCGTCATACAGATCTCACAGTAAAGAATGAAGCAGCCTCTTTCCTCAGAAGTGAAACGTGAGCAGTTGTTGTAATTTGCAGACGTTTTAATCCCTTGCTGTTAACTTTGTTTTGGAACAAAAGGATGAAAGATCTTGTGTTTCCTAGATGTCATAAGCTAGATTGCTAAAAAGGAATGTTATCCACAGAAGACAATAATAATTTAGATACTGAAACCAACTTGTATCTTTCCTCTGCCTTGCAGGCTTCTATCTGAGAAAGTTTCAGAAACTTCACAAGATTTCAGAAGAGCAATAGCATTTTAAATACTGGTGTAGTATCATGATTGCTCTGGAGATAGCTTTTATTCCTATGAAAAATAGAGCAGGATATTAATCTTTCTTTCAGACTAGAGTTGAATACTTCAGATCAGTGGTATTAACCTCCAAAGGATGAATGCTGACGCATGTTTTCTCATTTCCCATTCAGTCTCCACTGCAGCAGTCTCTCCCCTAAACCACCTTACTACAGAAGTCAGCTGTAAACATGTCATGAGCGTATCATAACACCACATTACATGCAACATTCAAGATCATGAGCACATCTTAATGTACCATAAAAAGATCTCATGAGACAGCACTAGCAGCTTTACTGTACTAATTTCTCCTGTTTCTACAGACATCTTCAGCAGCCTGAAATGCTAGATAACCTATGTGAAATATATTTCTGAAATCTTTTGGATTGTTCTTAACCCCACATTCTTGTCTGGCTGCAGCATTTGTAGTTTTCTACCAGGATGTATTTCCATAGGGTGAAGCACCTGTTCTGTCCAGCAGATCAACCAGGAGTGAGTTCTACCATGTGGTAGAACTTAATATGTTTACCTGCAGGGTCAAAGACATTTCTAACTACCATATATCTGGAAACCTGAAGACTTAGAGCTCCTATGTTAGGTTTTTGTATTTATCTAAAGTAATGACTACGTGATCTTTCACAAGGAGATGTAAGCTTGCTCTGTCTTTGCTCTGAGTTGACTGGAAGCCATATAACAAACTAGCATGGCACCAGGCCTAAACTAATATGCCCTGCTTCTCAGCTGAACTTTATTAGCTTGGGCTTGATGCCCTGCTAACCACAGCTGTGGGTTTCTTGTCGGCTTGGGAGTACAAGCAGAACAAGCTCAAGTCTTTCTGCAGGTAGTGCTGTAGGGTTTTAATGCTTATGAATAGCACCAGCATTAGAAATTTGAACGTTTCTTCTTTCTGCCCTCAAAACAAGCCATAAGGCGATTTGCATGTGCTTCCATGTACAGCCCCTCTATCAGCAAGCTCAGGGTATTTTTCAGTCTTTGTGATTTTGTTTTGCTATCAGAAAGTCATTCTTTGTGCCAGTAAGTAGTCTGCTCCTTTGCACTCCTTTTGTACTTGAAGAGAGGGATTTTCCTAGCTCCTTAAAAAAACCCAACAAAACAGGCAAGCAACTAAACAAGACAACAGTAGAAGATAAACAGAGTAGACAAAGAAAGACTCAGAAATTCATGTGGAAGAAACAGGTGTTTCTTTAGAAATGTCTTCAAATTATTTAATCTATATCTCTGACCTGGAAATTGGCTTCCTTCTAAGAGCAGCTTTTGGGGAATTTTCCTTGTGAAAATGTATTCCTGGAAAAAGCCTATTTGTTAAAACCAAGCCAGCCTCTAGTGAATGATAAAGTCCCTTGAGGTCCTTCTCTGGGTTCTAGTTCAATCCAATCTGAATCAAGTTGGCCGGAAACCCTCAACAAAGGTGAGCGCTGGCCTGCTGTGAGGAGGCTATAACACTTTCTGGAGCAGGTCTTTGTGTATCATCTTCGTGCTTCAGGTTTCTAATTGAAGTGTCTGTAGTTCATAGATTTATGGCACATAGGTGAAAGGGGTACGCTGCCTGCTGAACTTAAGTGGTTTCTTTTCTCCCCTTTCTCACTTTCCACCTCTTCTTTTCACACCCAGACACCTACTACTGTTTAAGTGGGTGCTTACCTTTTAGTGATAGATTTGAGTCTGTCAAGCTATTTTTTTTTTCACTGCAAAATTTAGGATGAGTATTTGGTGTTTCTTTCTTCCCATTCAGAATTGATTAAACTTCCTAACTTTGAACAGATGAAGGTATGTATTGAAAAAGTAACTAGTTACACTATTTTTTCAGCCTGTATCTAAAACTATATAGAAGAAGAGCATGTGATAATAGAAACCAGTTAAAGATGTTTCTACATCAAAATCTGCTTTCATTTGTTTATTTTGTCAGAGATTTGATGAATGTGCTATCAAGATATGCAAAGGTACCATTTTACATAAATTGCTATCAGTTTACAGACACTTCCGCAATTCTATAAAACAGTCTCTAAAGTGCATTGACCTTATTGCTGCGGGGAGATTTTTTTTCTAGCTCACCAAAAATGCAGACAAAAATTTAGGTTTTCCACCTCCACACTTCCCTGTAAAGTCATGTAATCCCATGGGTTTGTTTGGGGCAGAATCCAATCCTGAATCTGGAGATAAGGTACAAGTTGCACCGCAGTTGGACATGGCTGCACATGAGATCAGTGAGAGAGGGGAACTGAGAATTCTGGATGCTGTCTGATGCCTCTGTGTTACTGCTTTCTATGCTTTTTTTTTTTTTTTTTTTTGAGGAAATATTCCTATGGCATATTAGAGGGTAATGCAACCAGCCTAGCTTCTCCTTAGGTGTTGAGTGGTAGCTATTTCTCAGAATAAGAGAAGATTGCCTTTGAGCAAATAGATGTTGTCTTCTATTGGGAGCGCCAATTTATTTGGCTTGCAATATTGTTCATTTTTGTGCTAGTAGCCAGGATTTTAAGCCACTGGAATAGAACTGGAATCTGGAAGATACCTTGTTTTGTATGTGTTTAAATAAAACCGATGGAAAAGCAATGTTGAAATTCGAATGTTTGTAACCTACAGGAACTTTTCTAAATTCTCTGCTTTCTGCACGAGTTTTACATTACTCAGCCATGGGAAATCATTTGGTGGGGTGGATTGAGAAGGAAGAAAAGGAGCCTTTTCTTCATTTTTCTGTCTGTGATTTTATTGTTATCATATTGTGGTTGCTGTAGTGGGCTGCATAAGCAGGCCACCCATTTGTTTCTCTAGAAGGAGTTTACTGAGCTTTTGCCATTTGCTAAATTTGCATAACCCTCTGTTCCACTATATTTGCCTTCATAGCAATGGAAGATGGTACCACAAATAATTTATTATTTCAAATGAAGGAAGCAAATGAACAGATAGAGCTGGCTTTTTCTTCTTTATCATCTATTATTTCTTTCTGATTCAGTAAAAGTTTACTTGAACATGTCCTGACTATTAGACAGAGGACAGAAGCAGCAACATGAACGAGAGATGAATTGATAACCAGGTTCTTCTCAGTCTACTTGGGGGTGATTCCTCCTCCTACACTATTTCCCCCTACTCCCTTTCCTAGTGTGAGCATGCTCCCTAGGCAAGACAGAGGACTGAAGAGATTGGTTTATGAATCTGTGAGCTTTAAGAAAACATTCATTTAAGTGTAATTCCAGCAGTCTTGTCACTACTTGCAGTGCTGAGATAGTCACAGGGGTGGGATTCTGGCCCTCAGCTTTGTCTCTTAAGCTGCACAATCCCATCATGTGTCAATGCTCTCATGATGCAAGTGAGGTTAATTAAAAGTGACTGGGTGAGAAAAGTTCCATCTTTGTGAAAAACCTGCCACTCTCAAAGTCTGGTTTTCTTTGTTCCCCAAGGGAACAAAACAGACACTTAAAACTGCTCCTCAGGGAAAACTCTGAATTAGCCTAATCTGGGTCTTGGAAGCCCTCAATTAGTTTAAAACAGGTCTTGAATCTGGGATTTGTTCACTCTAAAGAGGGTGCTGGTAACTCAGTTCGTTTGGGTAGCAGGGGGTGGTCTTGCTCCATCTTGAAGAAAGATAATTTCTGGGTTTTGCTTCTGTGAGCATGCTCCTCTATAAAGGAGGGATTTTTTTTTCTTTAATTTTTAGTAAAAGATATTTGACCTCTCCCAAGTCATTACTTGGGACAGTTTAAATTAATAAAGAATAAAATACACGCCAGACTTGTTCAATAGTTTCTTTGTTCTGAAAATAACTGTAAAATGTCTAATTGACCAAACTTATATGAAGCACTATGTTACAGGGTCACGATAATGGATGTAGTATGTACATGAACTTGGGAGATGTTTTTTCCATCTACCTTCCCCTTTGATCACAGGTGTGTTCTGTCATTCCACTTCAGTAACCAAACAGATTAGCTCCGAAAATGAAAAATGGCTTGAAATTTGATATAAAAGACCTAGTGTCCAGGCCAAAATGAAAGGAGGAGGGAGAGAAGTAGTTATAAATTGCGCTGTCTTTGCGTAGTGACACTGGCAGCATAATTTTCTACAGAGGAGATAATCTTTCCTCATTATTCAGCTGGCCAATGAGATACATGATTTTCACCAGAAGCAGGAAAAGTCACTATAAAGAATGTGTCAAGTTATAGTTTGCCAAATTAAACATCAGCAAAAAGAAGAATTTCTGCTGTCTTGATATGTGCATCATGGTGACACCTGGGTCACCTCTGTAGGCAAAGAGTCTAGATTCATAAATACTAAATGTGGTGAATGGGCTGGCTAAATGACCTTGAAGATGTATTATTCTGAAATACCTGTTAAAAAATTTAGCTCATTGCAGGTTTATGTTTTATTACTTGTATAGAAATAAATGCTGCTTGGGTTCTTTTTGTTTTGTTTTGTTTTTACTGGAGTCAAGATGCCTATGGTTCGCCTGTATCATTTTGGGTTTCAGATAATCCTCTGGAACTTCAGCTCACTGCTGTGGCTCTTGTTCACAGTGGCTCATTAAAATATGTAAACATTGCTGGAAATCTGAAAGAAACTTCTCAAAGCCTAAGGGTTGCTTGAAGAGGTAAAATATACTGCTTGTGATTGTTGTCCAATTAAGTTAGAAAACATTTCTAGATGTCATTGTTAATTCTTTTCAAAGTGGATTTTGTTAGGTAGAGTGACTTTGATATAATGGATAAATGAAAGAAGTTCCAATGTATGAAAATATGACAAAACACTTTCCTATTTGGTTGTATCTTGTGGGTCAGCATTTGGGCCTAAATTACAGTGTGCGCTGTAAATCTCAAGCAAACACAGGGATCAGTGTGATTTACATAGCTGCAAACTGTCAATCTCTCCCAACTTTATATACAGTAGAGGCTTTGCATATTCAGAGAAACCAGCTAGCTGCTGTTCACTGTTTGCAGAAAGCAATGGTAAATCAACTTTTCAGCAAGACTACTATATAAATCAATGAACACTATATTCCTTTGAGACTCTCAAACCTGCACAGGAAAGCCACTCTAAAACCAGATTAACAGGGATTCTGATTTATGGTTGAATTGAACAGCCAAAGTCTATTTTCAGAGATCTGAAATACTAGATTTATGTAACTTATCTAGGTGGCAATCTTACGGCTTTCCACTGGGGCTGTTTATTCATTTTTGTAGATATATAGGAGCTCAAAGTATGCATTGCTATGCTTATGCATACATATGTTCTACACTTGTAGGGGGTTACTGCTATTCAGCTGAAATGTGCAATACCATACCTGCTACTGTAGAGTATCTGCATGGGTGCTCTTTTCCTTCTCTTCATACTTTCACTGTGGTTTGTAACTCTGTTAACTTCTGTAGTCCATGCTTGAACGCTGAACCTGGAACCCTTACAAAGAAGCATGTGACCCAGGTCTTCAACTGGACCAAGGAAAGAGTGCTATTGCAGTCAGCAAACTTTATTTCCCCGTACTGATGTGGCTCGCAGTACAAGGTGCATTGTTATTGCTATGGGATCTGGCTGTCATAACTGACTGTTTTATCATCGTGTGTTTCCTGCTAATCAGTTAGTGGACATCTGTGCCTGGACTGAAAACAATGTAAACTGTGTGGAGGTAAATGTAATAAACCTCCCTATTTTCTAGACATCCTTCATGAATTAAAATACATTACATGTAATTGTCTGTAGTCACAGACATGAGGACAGTTGTAGAATTTCAGGGGTGCTAAAAAGGCTTTTAAATCATTAATATGTACCTAAATGAGATTTTAAATTGGTGTGAGGAGGGAAGAGGTAAATTATCCTGCCCTTAAATGGCCTGCAGTATGGGCTCCCTCACTTTCTAGAGGCTGAATCACAGAAAAGATAATTTGATATTTGTAACACTACATGGTAGATATTCCTAATTGCTATGTTAAATATTCCTATTAATCATTTCATCAGCACTTAGCTTCTCTCTATAAAAACTACCAAATTTGAACTTCAGTAGCCAGGGATGAGCATGGGCTGTGTGGGTAGCTACCACCCAGGAGGTGTGTGGATACCTGTCTTTGCTGTCCAGTGGAAGCTGTGTGCAGTGGAAGTGTGCTGCAGCACACTGGTCCTGGAGTGCATCTAAGTGTCCTTAATACTGTAATTCAGCTGTTTGAATTGTGCATAAAGTAAACCAATAATTTAGGGAATTATTAGAAGTAGTGCATCTCCAAAACTTCAGATACCTTTGCCAAGATTGCAAAGATAAGATTAGCCATAAACTTCAATGCAAGCAGACTATAGCATATTAAATATGAGAAAGTTATTAACTTAAAATTAAAAGACTTTCTTCCTTCCACAGCAGGCAAATCAAAAGACTGCAAAACTTTTGAGAGCAGAAATAAAATGACTCATGTCTTTATTACATAGTTGTAGCCAAACTTGGAGGTAGTTTGTCTTTTATTTCAGTACATTTTTGTTACTATTTGGCAAAAATGCTTGTTTATATTTGATCTGAAGATGGTAAGTGGCTCTGCTTTGTTAACTAGAAATTCTGATTTGGGACTTTGCCACCTTAATATCTACTTAAATAGACCTGGGCTGCAGGCTAAGTTCTACTGTCTAGACCCATAGTCTCCATCCCGCAGGTGCTGCTTTTTGAGGTAGTCTCCATACCTGGCATGTCTATTCCTTTCTTGATCTTCAGAGACCTAAATTTATCTCATCTTTCCATTCTTTTATAATTTCTCTTTTCCTTAGACTATTTGTATTTATTTTTAGCTGCCAAGATCTTGCTTTTCCTCAGAAGGGAAGAGGGGAGCTTTCTGAGCCTGCTTTTTAATAGATATAACCACTACTTCTGAGAAGGGTGTAAGCTGCTAAATCCAACTTACTAAGGCACATCACTGCAAGGCATACAGTACAGGCTGACCTCTTTCATCAGGGCCAGACCCTAGCTCTGTAGGTTGTCAGTAGGAAGAAAGAGCTGCTGCTGTGCCTGGATGAAGCACCTGTAATCAGTGAGCTGAGTCTGTTATTGGTATTTTCAACTCGAATGTTATCTAACTTAAAGCTGCCTTCATTGAGGTGAAGTGTTCACACAGCAGTTTGAGGCTGGAGTGTCATATCTCAGTTTTGAGGGGATGGTTTCTGTCCTGCTGATGTGATACTGGGTACAGGGTTTAATCCTTTATCATTGCCTTCTAAAAAGTCTTGCTGAATTCAGTGGGACTGTGCATTAAACTGAAGGCTGTGTGGCTGGAATAAAGACCCTGAAGTATTTGACTCTTTCCCTTCCTTTCCTGCCACTCCTTTATTTCCTTGCCCTGTTTAAAGTGTTCTTCATTCCTGGCTGGAAGCAAATGGGAGGGAAGTGATGGGAAAAGGCTGGAGCTTAGGCAGAGCTAAAAAAAAGCAGATATCCCTTCCCAGGAGTGGCAGAGTCTTCAGAGAGTATAAATAAATAGATTCTGAAAATTAAGAGAATGTTTTGAAGATCCCTTCCCCCGAATTCTGCTCTTCCTCACCTTAAGATTAATTTTTACAGTACCTTTCCTGTTTAGTTTTTCTTCCTCTGCCATATTCTTTGTGAATCTTGCCACCTCGACAACCCCTTTTTTTCAATTTGGATCTCTCAGAAGCATGGGCTACCTTTGCTGTGAAGCCAAAATGTAAATGTCTTGCTGCCACTTAGATTTTTGGCTTAGAGTGCTGGACCAGAGTAGGAGAAGATGCAGTGTATAAGCCGCATTTATTTTCAACCAACTATTGATGGTTTAAAATACAGAGCACAGATGTAAGTTAGATATTCGTGGGGAAATCTGAGTACAGAGGTGTCCTGGGTTTACCAGGAGCTGTGTGGGTTTACCTGTGTGGATTGGTTTAAACCACAACAAGAGGATATTAAGGAAGCTCAAGTTTTGTTCTTGATGATATACATTTGCCTTTAGTGCCTACCCTGTGTCTAAAAGAGCACTTTTCTGTGGACTCATTCTACTATGTGTAAAATACTACACCTTTGCATGTGAAATTCTTACATTATGTACATTGGATGGTGAACTGGCTGCAACACAATTGCTTTATCGTTGTCATATGTGAATGGACACCATCACCATATGCATGTGTGAGAAACACGGTCTGCTCACTGTTGTGGAAGAAATAAGTGTGCCTAGGCTAATTGGTGCTTTTCAAGCTGTTGAGTTGGCGGTTGTCTAACAGCATTAGGAAGCTCATTGAATAGCTTGAGATAGCCTTTGAAAATCCGGGCCAGCCTTGGATGTTGGCAAGTGTGCCTAGATTATTTACGGTGCTCAGTTTTTAACTTCATCTGATAGAAAAAGGAAGGAAGCAGTCTGAATAAATGTGACACTCCCTTATTACTGTAACTTGGAAATTAATTTATGGCTCACCATAAAATCTTTCATAGTCCCTGCTGTTGAATGCCAAAATCTTCAAAGGACAGCCTAGTTAAGGTCATATTGTTTTTAAGGAGCTTTAATTATATGACATCCAGTTAAACTCCTAGCAGGATTTCCAAGAAGTTTAGGTACCAAATTCCCAATGGAGTGCACTAGGGGAGGAGCGACCTGGGCTTGTTTTAGAATGTATTCTTTGATTATTTGATTATGCAGTATTAGTATGTGGAGTGCTTAGTGGCCTTATGGTGCTGGTCTTGATGCAAATGTAAGAGGAAGGAGTCTTCCTTTGGAACTGCAGCAGTCAGGAGAGGCAGAGAATGGGTGAGGGCACAAAAAAGAAAGCAGGTTCCTCCAGTAGTGGCCAATGCCCTAGCAGACCCTGTTTCACTTGTCCACTGCCATGACATTGGTTACTGGTGGGTCTAGAGGCTCTGCAGACCCTCTGCAACCTCAGCCCAAGTCACGGGGGCTGTGAAGAAACAATGCCTTTTGGAATTGTTTGCTGCGGCTGTTTCAGGAAAAACTTTGTCTGTAAATTGATTTTTCCTGTTCAGTTCTTAGCAGCTCAATTGGGCTGATAAAAAAGCCAGGCCACTCTGTTTTATTGACCCGCACCAGGCAGACAGTGTTGGTGATCTGCAGCCACCATGCTTGTTTTCCTGCCTGTCATTACCATCACCCAGCAGAGGAGCTGCCTCTTGTAGGAGCTGGGGCTCACAGCAAGCCTTGACTGCACTCTCTGAGCACTGAGGTGTCATGCTTGCTATATCATCTTGGGCACAATGTGCCCATGCCACGCAAATGACTACAGCTGTTACCTCTTGGTTTCCAATTTCAAAGCTTCCAGCCTTCCTGAAAAGGGCAGTCACTCTTGCTTTGGGAAGCTGACAAGCTTTACCATTCCCTGGGAGCTCTGGAGGTCACGCTTTCATCCGGACGCCTTGATCAGGCTGCCTCCCCCACCTTTCTCTTCTGTCCTTCTTTTCCCGGGGATTGTAGAAGGCCATAAAATGCTTTGATAATTAAGCAGGGAAAATTTCCACAACCCATAAAACATAAAAGGCAATACTAAGCCCAATTTAGCTTTCAAATGCCTTTCAAATATCCAGTATTTAACACATGGTAAAGGTGCTTGGTCAGTGCTCTTGAACAAACAAATCTCTGAGCCTGTTCTTTAGTGTTGTGTGTCCAGACTGGCTGTAGCCTTTCCGAGAGAATTTTTTGGTTCAGGTTTCCATCGTAAACCTCAATGTGGGAACTGGCAGAGGTAAAATAAAGAGCTGACCTGAAACTTTGCCCAAACCATGGACTGGACATAGACTTACTTTTGAGATTTGAAATAATTTTTACTTGTTTGTACAATCTTTCTTAGTCAAGGCTGCAAGAAACTTGGTAAAGGCTGGCACTTGCAGCAGACTTGGAGAGAAATGTGCAGGTCTGGAAAAGTCTGATGAATAGCCTGAACTGTGTTTGGAGGTTGCAGGTGGCTTCTGGTAGAAACTATTTCAGATTAGTTTGCTTAGAAATTATAAGAAAGCATTCAAAGAAGAAGTCAGTGGTACCTGCCAGGCTCTTCAAAACTAAGAACGCAGGACAAATTCATAGAAACAGAGCATGGACTCCTTCAAATTTAAACCACCATGTTTCACATACCTCTGTCATGGGTGGAAACAGCCATCCTGAGATACTGTTTCATGGCTAGCCTATAACTGAATTGCAAGTCACTCTTGATTTTTTTGGCCCATCACATTTTATGGGTAAGTTAACATGTCTGGCTCTTTCAGCTTTACGCTCACCCTTGCTTGGCATGTGGTTATGTACCTGTATAGAAAGGAGCCACCATGGGCAGCTGTGGAACCTGGGTTATTGTACAAAGGGGCCCAGCAGAAGCCAATGAAGCCCTTGAGAACAGCCCCAGACATTGGGCCATCTCTTTCTATATGCTGAGCAGTCGAATAAACCCAGCATGGCTAAAAACTCCTTTTGGCAGCTCCAGACATTCTTCGTGGCCAAGAGGAAACTTGCTTTGCAATGAGAATATTGCTGCCAGATTGAGATATTGTGGGCAGAGGGGATCAGCTGGTGATTTTAATCTTTATTTTTTGAGAGGCAGGCACCATATTTCTAAGAACTAGTAATTATCAGCCTTGTCAGGTGTTGGGAAATGTGGGGCTGTGGTAAGAAGATGAGAGCAATGGAAGGATAGAGGTCTGAGGTGAAGGAGATAGATTAGGAGGATAAAGGAGAAAGGGGATATGGTGTGAGGAATTCTGGATATTGAGATGGGGGAAACACCCTGATATTGTCAAACTGCAAGTCTTCAGATGACATCCAATATGGCTGCAGGTCCCCGTAGTTTTGGGTTTTGGACCACATAAAATAAGGAAATACTGGAAATTTTGCAACATGTCCAAATCAAATCAGAGGTTTTCTTCCTTGATAATCTTAACAAGATACCTCCCATAGTAGCCCCTGTGATAACTTGTTTCTGTGTTGTCTAGTTAAATGTGCGGAAGGACGAATTAAGGTGCAGATGTTAACCTCTTAATGTTTATGTTGTTTGAGAGTTTGCTGAAGTCTTTTCACAGATCTTCCAATCACAGAATCACAGAATCACAGAATCATAGAATAGTTAGGGTTGGAAAGGACCTCAAGATCATCCAGTTCCAACCCCCCGGCCGTGGGCAGGGACACCTCACACTAAACCATCCCACACAAGGCTTCATCCAACCTGGCCTTGAACACCGCCAGGGATGGAGCACTCACAACCTCCCTGGGCAACCGATTCCAGTGTCTCACCACCCTAACAGGAAAGAACTTCCTCTTTATATCCAATCTAAACTTCCCCTGTTTAAGTTTTAACCCGTTACCCCTTGTCCTGTCCCTGATGAACAGTCCCTGATGAAGAGTCCCTCCCCAGCATCCCTATAGGCCCCCTTCAGGTACTGGAAGGCTGCTATGAGGTCCCCATGCAGCCTTCTCTTCTCCAAGCTGAACAGCCCCAACTTCCTCAGCCTGTCTTCATATGGGAGGTGCTCCAGTCCCCTGATCATCCTCGTGGCCCTCCTCTGGACTTGTTCCAGCAGTTCCATGTCCTTTTTATGTTGAGGACACCAGAACTGCACACAATACTCCAGGGGAGGTCTCACGAGAGCAGAGTAGAGGGGCAGGATCACCTCCTTCGACCTGCTGGTCACGCTCCTTTTGATGCAGCCCAGGATACGGTTGGCTTTCTGGGCTACGAGCGCACACTGCCGGCTCATGTTCATTTTCTCATCGACCAGCACCCCCAAGTCCTTCTCTGCAGGGCCGCTCTGAATCTCTTCTTTGCCCAGTCTGTAGCTGTGCCTGGGATTTCTCTGACCCAGGTGTAGGACCTTGCACTTGGAATGGTTGAACTTCATAAGGTTGGCATCAGCCCACCTTACAAGCGTGTCAAGGTCCCTCTGGATGGCATCCCTTCCTCCAGCGTATCAACCAGACCACACAGCTTGGTGTCATTTGCAAACTTGCTGAGGGCGCACTCAATCCCACTGTCCATGTCAGCGATGAAGATGTTAAACAAGACCAGTCCCAACACCGATCCCTGAGGGACACCACTCGTTACCGGTCTCCAGCCGGACATCGAGCCATTGACCACAACTCTTTGTGTGCGGCCATCCAGCCAGTTCTTTATCCACCGAGTGGTTCATCCATCAAATTGATATCTCTCCAATTTAGAGAGAAGGATGTCGTGTGGGACAGTGTCAAACGCTTTGCACAAGTCCAATGCTAACTTGCTTCAGATTTCCTTGTTATAGAGCTGGTGGCAGGCATTCTCAGTTGAGACCAATGTTGTCTGCAAGGTAGAGTTTCATTCCCTCTGCTTTAGGTGGACTAATCTGCTTACAATAATCATTTGTGCTATAACATCCTGGCCTGATAATCCAAAGGTAAAATGCAATTGCCTCTACATTTAAAGTTAATGTTGTTATTTTAGGAAAGTTTATAGCACTGTCAGGATCAGCCCTTTTCAAGCGTACTGAGTTAACATTGTGTAAATTCCTGTGCACTTAATGAAAAGACTAATTAAGTCTGCTTTTAGTTAGATGGTAATGACTGGACAAGATTGATATGTAAGCTGGACGTGCATTTCCTGAAGCACTTCTACAATTCCTATTTTGAATAACCAACTTATGTTATTTCCCTGAAAGCAACCCGAACAGTCTGACAAGAGCTAAATAATTACTGCGATAGCTGCATTCATTTCTTAAGAGGCAGGCAGCATATCTATATGAACTAGCAACTGTGAACCAGATCTCTAGCTGTGCTTCAGTAAACCATCAGACTTTTTTAGCAGCGCATTTCAAGCAAGATTAAGCTCTGGGGAGGCTTCCCATTAGCAAAAATTTGTATATGTGTACTACTGATCACTTTTTGATTTTTATTTTTTAAATGAAACATTAACAGAAATAAAGATTGTGCTTCTGGAGCACACAAAGTGACTGTCACCCAAAGGAAACCTAATGCCCTAAACAAGCAGCAAAACCAGGCAGCCGATCTGGGTGATGCTTCTTACATGTATGCTCGTGCACAGCTATTTAGCCAGGGAGGCTTTTGTTTTAAAGACTGCTAAGTGATTTTGGGGGAAAAAGGCATCGCAGATGTTTTTTTTTTTAATTAAAAAAAGAGGAGTTTTTTGCTGCAGTATGTTGAAGAACTGGAGGTTAAGACCTTTTACATCCTCTAATATAAGTTATTGCTCCATCTTGAAATGAACTTCATATGCTTCCAATGATCCTAGGTCATTTCCTCTAGACAGAAATCAGCATGGTGTCTAATATTCTAAATGCAGGTAATTAAATGTAGGGCCAGACATAACACAGTGAAAATTCAGTCCTATTTAATTTTAAGCAGCAAGATAATAAAAAATTTAATTGGACATAATGTATTTCGAAAGGTTTAGAAATAAGTGTTGGATAAAGAGGAAATTGCAGTAAAATTGCATGAATTTTCTTTAAAATTTTGTTAATAAGGCCCTACAAATATATTAGCTTAAATATACCTGTGCACCTATATGGTTTATTTTGAGGTTTCACCCTTGTATGGGAAATAACCTAAGTTACATAGTCACTGTCTGATATATATCCCTTTCTCCTTGCTCTGAAGACACTGCCAAGATTTCCCTGGATTTGTATGATGTTAAAATAAGACTATCTTCTCTTATGCGGTTGGAAAAACTTGAGGTATTGTAGTGCCAAGTTCAACAGAAATTTTGGTCAGAGACTCAGCTCTGTTGAGCTATCATCTGTGTAAGTACCTTGATGGGTGTTTACAGAAGCCAAAGCTTCAGCCCAGGGAGAGTAACCTGTGGTTTCTCCTGTCCTTGGTGGAAAAGAAGATTGCCCAATGAGTTGATTCAGAAAGTCTAAAATAAGCTCATGTTGTTAATCTTTCCTTCTGGAGAAGGATCTCTCTATTAAGCATACGGGCATAATTTCTATTCCCTCCACTTCAGCCCTCACTCCCAAGCTCTGTCCTCAAGCTATGTAGGGTGCAGAGGTGAAGCGTACTAACAAATCAGATATAACTTAGGGAAGGAATGTATAATTGCCAATGCGCAGGTTTTTCTAATGTTACAAATTTCCATGAGCTGTCACAAATGTGTTTGTTATGTTCATTGGTTAGAAACATTATATATCTGCTTAACTGATAAGTGGGAAAAAAAATTATGGCTCAGATGTCACTTTACACTTTACCTCTGAGTGTTTTCATCTACCGAAAGCATAAACAGAGAAGGTCATTCAACAGAATTTCAGTATCACTCAGCTTTGATCGAAATCTTTGCTTACATTCTTTTTTTAAACAGATTTTTTTATCTATGGAAAATCTTATGGAACTTTACAAATGATATACAGCAGTACCGTATTACAAGGTATGTTAAAATGTCACTGTCTTTTTAATTACCAAACCATGAGGCATCCCTAACTTACTAACAGAGCCATAGAAGTGATGATATTCTTCAACATAAAATTTAAACTAGAAGGAGCTTTTGAAAAACGGCTAGAGAAGGATGTTGTTAATTAAGCTTCTTTGCAATACTTTGTTTTCTTTAAAGGAGGGCTCATTAATGTCTGCGCTGTAACAAACTTTTCATTTCCTAAGCTCTTGAGTTAGAGATTTACCAGAGAGAAAATGTTGAGTAGCTGGCAATTGAAGCATAAGGAATTGGCTGCTGCTGTGGCTGTGATCTCAGCTCGGCTCTGCTGCACTGTTTGAGAGAGATTCCATGTTTATGGCATGCTTGAGACACGGTAATGTTAGAAGCTGTGCTCTGAGCAAAAGAAACATTAAGAAATCCTTCTCTTGCCCGAGAATAAAACATGTTTGATTTGTCAGGGAAACCAAAGTCAAGATGCATGTGATAATAGAGGTGAATTGACAAAATGGTATGCCAATAAGAGTAAGTAGCTACAAATTTGAAGCTGGGTTGCTGCTGATCCAAGAGCACTCTAAAGCTGAGATTACTGTGTTGCGGAAGCATCTTACTGCAACGGTGTAGGAAGAAAACATAGTATTATCAGTTCAAATAAATCCTCTGGATGGAGGAATAATCTTAGACATTTTTCAAATTATGTTGTCTCCCAGGTTCTCTCATCTCTTCCAGGAAAATGGGCTGAAGTGTTGAGATATGGAGCCTGGGAGCTGCATATCTCAGAGCACAGACTTGAAAATCTGACAGCTGTGCTGTCTATCCACTAAGAACAGTGGGGCTGCTCAGTGGGCTTAATTTGCAGGTTCCTCTTTCGTCCCTGTTTAAGGCAGCATGTTTCGGATCAGAAAGAGCAGCAAGAGCTCTGGAGTTTGGTTCAGTGACATGCAAGTGGAAATGATACATGTTTTGTAGGGTCCTCAGAGACTTTGGGAAAGGGCAACAAAAAGTCACTAAAAAGACTAGATGGAATCCTTGGAGAACAAAATGATTCCAGCTTTGGAGACATTTAGAGAATAACTTTAACTTTGGAACTGGATTTTGAAAACCTAAGGATATTTGGGGGCATTTTCAATCACCAGAGGTGGGGTTTTTTTGTTTGTTTGGGTTTTGTTTGTTTGGGTTTTTTTCTTTTGATTTGCAACATCCCAGATTTGGTGATGGACAGCAAGAAATAACACAGGAGATAATAGCAAGATGGTAATATGGCAAACCCACAAACTACCCAAACTGATGAATTTCCTTTTATGAAGTGTTCCTTGGGCTTTGTCTCAGCAAGACAGATTTCTGTGAGGGTTTTTTTGTTTTCTTTTGAATGGATAGAAATCATTATAGATGCTACAAACAAGATTCGGCAGCCTGAAACAGCTGGAAAGCCTCTTGCAAACAGTTCTGCTCAGCCAACAATTACTGGAGGAAATGCCCAACTCATCAGCTTAATTAAAATATCAGCAAATCTTGCATTTCTTCCATGTCTCTTGGTGGATGAACTGAAATGGTAAGACCTTGGAGTACAGGTGCGCACCCAACCTGAGTCCTTATTTTGCTTCAGCCAAAATCTAGACCCTTAACAGTATCACCCAGTTCCCTCATCCTCCTACATGATCACCATGGAAAGAAACTTGACCATATATCAGCCTGGGAACTAAACCTATTTCAATAAAGCTGTGTTGAAGAAACGATTGGTAGTGTGTTGTTTCTTTTTGTGTGCTTTCATGCACAGCAAAGCCCTTCCTTATTGAGGCTTTACCCTGTTTTTCATGTATCTTCTTCATTGATGCCAATGGAGATTTTAGAACACTGGGAAACTATGATTAGTACCTTTAACCAGTTATGTTCACCTGGTTTGATAGCCCTGCACTGTGGATGACTACTGATGCTGAAGTATAATTTTTCCTGAAAGAAAACTTACATGCAACAGTGTAGTCAATAGCAAATAATCAATCAGTCTTGATGTAGGTAGAACCTCTGAGTTTGTAAGAGCTAGTGGTGGTTTATACCGCAGAAAACTGAGAGTTTAGCTGAAATGTCCTGCCTATCGTACATTTTGAATTTGATCTTTCTGGATGTTTGGAAATGTGATTTATTGTGTTTGTTCAGTTGTGTTTGATGAGAATTTGTAAAAGGACATGACTTGCTATCTATGCTGTACATTTTTTTTAATGACTCTATCCTGTTTGTTTCAGTTCCAATAATCTCATCCATTCTGACCTTTTTGTGAACAAGGATCACAAAACTGGGTGCTCATTAATAGAGGTCACACAAATAACAAAATGGGTTTTAACCTTTCCTAACTTGTTTGGACAAACTGGATGTGAGTTTTGATTTAACTCCCTGAATAGCAAGAGAAGGAGTGTATGCATGGGTATGGAATAACTGGGGTTCTCACCAGCTCTGTGCTGAAAGTATTCTGAGTGACTGTGGGCTTGGTGTCTATCCCGTTTCATCCCTAAAGAATGAGGTTT
Source organism: Lathamus discolor (assembly GCF_037157495.1). Lineage (NCBI taxonomy): Eukaryota > Metazoa > Chordata > Aves > Psittaciformes > Psittacidae > Lathamus > Lathamus discolor. The sequence continues at coordinate 106,874,804 of NC_088885.1, read as the reverse complement.
GAATTCTGAGGTCTGTGCTGAAAACATAATGGAAAGCTTATGAGAAGCTTGGTATGTAAAACAGAAACTCTTCTTTGCTGATTTTTCTCTACTGGGGGGATGGGAAAGAGGAAGAAGGAACTAAAGTCTCCGAAATGATCGTGCAATACTTCAGAAGATAATTGAGATCCTGGCTTCAATAAAATCCTTGAAAAAAAAAATCACTCTGGCTTCAGGGAATCACTTCCCATATTTTGTTAGGAAACTGGAAACTTAATATAGCCTTTAATTGATCCTGGTAGCATTCCCTTGAAGAAGCCTGGGTAATGCTACACATTTACTTAAAATTTCAGGTATTAAGCTGCAGTAGTTAACTTCAAAAAGAGGTGAACAATGCTGCATTGCCAGCCTCAGTTTGCAAAATCTCCTTCATTAACAAAACAAACCTGAAGGTAGCCTGATAGATGTTTTTGTAGGGCTCCTCTTAGTTTCTATCATTAGTTTTACTGACATCTACAAGAAGAAAACTGTCTGCTGTTATCCCTAAGGTCATATGATAATTCAGGTTGGTCTCAGCTCCAACCTCCTGCTTGAAGCCAGATCAGCTCTGAAATCAGTCCAGGATGCTCAAGAATATGGTTTTGAAAACCTCCAATGATGGAGATTGTATGTTACAGCAGGTATTTTTTGGGTGGTGATGATATTACCAGTTGAGCATGCATGTTGCCTTTGAGTGCACCTAGGAGAACTGCTGAATGTGCTGCATAAACAACTGGAAAAATGTCTAGATTCCCAGCATCTCCAGGTGGAGGGAGAAGGGAGGGAGTTGACTGTAGCTTTTGGGTCTTGAAAGCTCTGTAATTGCAGCCTTGGAGCCATCCTTCAGCCTGGGTCATCCCCTTGGATGATATAGCTCCTTTAAATCAAGGAAGTGGTACAAAGTGTCAATACTGGTTTAGGATGATGGTGATTATGGTTATTATTTATTTTCCTCTGGTCAGGTCTGGATTGTTTGCAGTGCATTTGAAAGAAAACTGTTCAGGAAATGAAGCACGGAAATGTCTTCTTCTAATGCTGTGTTAAGTGTAGGGCAGAAAAGGTATTGATGGCTGCAAATACATCTGAGCAGCTGTCCCTGCTACTGCTGCCCAAGAGGGATGCTGTGGGAAAGGGGTAGCACGTGAGGAGAGGGACCAGTCCTAAAGGCTGTGACATATCACCATGGTACTTCTGGTTTCCCTTCAGCGTGGACTGAATATGTCTTTGTACTGTTTCTGTACATGTTTGGAGGTTCTCACTGTTTCACCAAACACAAGAAATGTTAAAAGTGATTAGTCAGGGACACAATGAACTGTTTGAAATCTTTTCCATGATGTGTTTGATTTCTTCTTTAATCAAAGTGGGATTCATATGTTAGTAATTGCTGTGAAGCTCAGATCATATGATCACATCAGACCCAGCTTTTGCTTAAAAATAAAAGCGCCTTTCTTGAAAAGCATGATAACATATTCTCAGGGTGACTTAAATCTATCCCTGCTTTATTCAGGGCTAGAGATTTAATGCTTCAGACTCAAATGCCAGCATGAATGCCTTGTTTCTTTCAATAAGCCACATTTTGCTTTCCCTTTTTTCTTTAAAACAGCTTAACTGAAGTTACTTCTAACTGCTCAGTCTGCTTCTGTTTATGCAGCTTGGGGTATATGTGATCTCTGGAGCTGAGCAAATGCAAAGGTGACAGCTGACTTTTTAGGCTAATATTTAAACAGGGCAATGAGTAATCTGAAAAAAGATAAATTTCTTAGACATTCTGCTTTTGGCGTAATTTGAATTTTTGTGGTCTCTTGTTGCCAGCCTGAACTGAATCATTTGAGATTTGCCTGATGTTTTTCTGGCAGATATGCAACTGAAACTTTTTCATGGCTTTGATTTTTTTTCTTGACGTTCCATTCTGGACAGTACTGGGTTTTTACAGAGGAGGAGTCTTGCTCCATAACAAGGTAGGGCATCAGTTTACTAATTGAGAGCAGTGAGAGTGGTCTTGGGTTATATCTACAGCATCTGTAGTGAAGATACTCCACTTTGTACAGTTTTGGGAATGACTCAGAAAGCAGTACGCTCCAGTTCAATCTGCTGATGCTTTGCACAGAATGCTCCACAAGAAAGCTGAGGACAGCCCACCTGGTGTGCTCAGCCATATATAGAGCTGCCAAAGAGGCTATTGGCAGCATCCTGGTTCTCTAGATGTCCTCCAACACATGGTCCCTCCACAGTTCCAGAGAAGTTCTTCTGATCAAGCATTTCATTTTGTTCTTGCATTTGTTGCCTAGATGGAAAGTATGCTGGTCTCCAGATATAGCCCTTGCAGAGCACTCAAAAAAACCCAACCAGTGTCCAGATAGTTATCAAAAAATCTTACAGGGAATCCATTCATACACTGAATAAATGTACCAACAGCATTGTAGTGTCTGCCCAATAACAGACACAGCTGTGGCTTTCATTCAGCAGTTTCTGGCACTTGCTGGAGTACACCATAAATTCTTATTCAATAGAGAAGAATTTGGCGTATGAATTAAGGTGAGAAATGTTATAGTATTATCCAGAATGGATTTCCTAGTGCATGACATACTTCCTTAGGAATGTTTCCAAAAAGGCGGCTGCAAATTTTCCCTTAGTAAAATTTATCTGCAGTAGGGTCTGTTCATTTTCAGAGATTTCTATCTTCACAAACGACTTCAAAAGCCTATTAAAATATCCAGTTTTTTATACAGATAAGACTCTGGAACCGTCCCAGCTGTACTATCCAATTAATTTGCATTTAAATTGTTCATTTCCAATGTCTCTGAAAGATGTTGCAAATAAAATTTTAGTTTCACACTAGGAATGTAGAAACCTATATTGCAACCTTTTGGGGTTGGCACAATTAGAGATACCATGGCCTCTGAGCCCTTGCTTCCAAGCCAAAATGCTCTGTAACTCAAGCAGTAAAAATTCTGCCACTTCTAAAGCAAAAGTCATTGTTGCTGATTAAAAGGAATTAATTCTTGCTGTATGTTGCTCTCGTGGACATTTTGTTGAAAAGTTGACATAATTTGTGGTGTCAGCAAATAAAAATCTGCTGCAACTGGCTGTGAGACTTTCTTGTGTTCATAATTCAATCTAAAGAGATGATGTTTAAGTGATAACTCATGCCTAGTACTTTCCACGTTGGCATTCACTTCGTCACTAAACCAGTGTCAAGGCACAGCCTGTAGTAATTTCTTTGTATTTTTGTAGCATTTTTTAAAAAAAATTCTTTTTAATTTCTTCTTCTCTTTTTCATCTTTTTCTTCCTTTTCTTTTTTTCTCTCTCACCTCTCTCCTCTTTTTTCTTCTTTTTAAGGTGGTTTGTGTAATGCCGTACATTGCAATGAGAAGCCATTACTCCTGTGGTTTCTTTTAGGAAACTCGATTTGTCAAGCTGTACAAGAGAGAGCAAGTTATCTGATAATTAATGAAGCAGCTGGAATTAAGAAAGAAAAACAAAGAAAAAACCCACCATTGAAGCACTGAAGAAAACTCATTTAATCATACTCCTGCCTTACCTGAAAGTGGAAGAATGCAATATTTGCAGAATCTTTATATATAAAAGCATCTGTAATTTCATGTGCATATCGAGCCTATGTTAGGCTTAGTGTTTTCCAAGTGCCTGCTCAACATGTCAAATGCTGTCAGCCAAATGTGAGAATTGGAAAGAGAGTGGATGAAAAATCTGCTTGGAAGACATTGGTTGCTGTTTGATTATACTTTAATTTATTTTCAGCCTTTCTCACCCCCTCTGTTTCAGTACGTCCTTCAGGGATACGTTGTGTGTATCATTGTGACCACTTGGAAAAAGACTTTTACTTGTATCTGAACAGAATCACCAAGCAGAGAGGTGAAAATGTGCCATGTCCGTGCACTGGCCATCTATACAGCTGGTCTGGGTCACATGCAGGGACTTCCTTAGTAGAAAATAAGTCCTGCCACGTAAGCGTAAATGAAAACCAGTTTTCCAGCATAAATACTGTTACACTAAACCACTGGAAATATTTAGCAAGACTAGCATCCTGTCCTTAATGATGGCCAGTGTCAGGTGCCCAGAGAGTTAACCGGCAATGCTTTTCTACATTTTATTTTCATAGCTTTTAGCAATCTGTGGCTGAAGTCCTTCTTGAGCTAAAGGTTCCTTTATTATTGTGTCTAAGTGTCTTTTATGGACTTCTCTTCATGTTGCTCTGATTGCTCTTGAGACCCTTTTGCTTTTAGTCCCCATAATACTATGTGTCCACAATTGTGTTATCTGCTGTGTGAACAAGGACTTCAGCAGCTTGTACTGAGTCTGTTGCATGGTGGCATCGTGAGAAGTTTAACATTTCTCTGTTCAGATTTTCTATGCTCTTCGGAAACTGCATATGCTTCACATACATCATTTACTGTCTCTTTTACAGGCTGAAGAGACCTGGCTTATTTATTTTTTTTCCCCATTGACAAATTAGTCTATACTTCCTCCTATCCTATCACTTTTTTTGTACCTTTTCTGTTTTAATATATCACTTTTCAGTGACCAGCTCTGTCTGCAGCAATCAAGCCACAAACCCTCCAGAAGTTTATACCACTATAAACATATTGATAGCGATGTTTTAGAGATGGTAGAAATAATGTTTTATATTTTCTAGTAAATATAAATCCTAAAAATCTACTTTTCTTTTATTTTCCCAATTTCTTTTCTAGATCTGTCTTGAATGATAATTTGCATAGAGCCCATCATTCTGCCTGTAAGGTTGTTTACTGACATACGTTAATTTATGTTTAATGGTGCGGACAACTATGTGACATCCTATTGTTCAGTAATGCAGCAATGTTTCTGTAACTCTATGCAGTACATTTTAATTTGTATGATGCTGAGAAATTTTCTATTATGAATAACCTTTACTCACTGTTTAGCCTCTGCTATAGATCTGTTATGGAGAAATAGAGATCACAGAGCAGATCCTTCTACTTTGAGAGTGGCTGTTTATTTCAGCTTTTCTTTCCTTTTCTTTTTTTTTTCAAAGGTACTCCTTCCATGACAATTTAGCTTCTTCTCATGTCTCTCAATCCATTAAAGACTTTTTTGGGAGTCCAAATATGTCAAATGAACCACTCTATTCACAAGTTTATTGGTGTCTTCAAAGAACTGCAATGCATCCAGGAGGTGTGACAGCCCTCTATAAAAACTACTTGTTATTTCTCTGGTATGAGATATTCATAGGTTTATCTACTATGAAAGTTCCAACAAATCTGCCTGGCATAGAAACCTAACTAATGGTCTATAGTATCACATATTTCCATGCTCCTGGGACCTGTTCAGTAAGTTTTGTCATCTGTGCTGCCTTCCAGTTTTCTGGGCTGGGAGCTGTTCAAAGCCACTGAAGTGATAAATCACATGCTTAGGATTTTGCTTAGTTCCTCTAGGACCACTGTTGAATGGCATCTGGTTTTAGAGACTTGCTACTGTTTTATTGACCTACTCTAATCCCTTGCCACTGGCACTTCAGTTGAAGATTTTGAACTTGCTTCACACATAAAACCTCTCGGAGCTTTCCTTTATAAACACCAACTCAGATAATCTATCTAGGTTTTCTGATACAGCCTTGAGCTCTCCTTTAACACTTCTGTCATGTATTAGTCACAGGAATTGTGACAAAGCTCTTGCTGCTTCTGTGTTTGCAAAAGTTTTGTGATTAATTGGGATGCTCATAGCAAGCTGTTCTTTATAATGTTTTCTGTTTTATTTTGGTTTTGCACTTAATATATAAACTTTTGTACCCTTTTTATTTTCATCACTTAGGCTTCTGAATAATACCTCTCTATTTGTGAAGTTTCTCCTTTAGTCTGACACTTAAAAATGCTAGATTTTTTTCGTCCAGTTTGTAACTTTCAAAGAGGTGGTACACGTTTACTCTGAAACCCACATGAAATGTTTTTAGGTAGTTTCCTAGCAGAGTTCAGGTTCTTTATCCTTTTAGCAACTTACCTTGTTTTACTAACCTTTCCCACTTGTATGTAGTTTCTTAAGTGATGCTGGAGTAGATATCTCGTCCTCCCTCCCTTGCCATCCTCTCCTTCCACCTTTTTTCCTACAAGGATCCGGAATTTGGTTATGTTATCATCATTAGCAATCATGAAAGGTCCCTTGCAATAAATTTTTAACTGAATCCCATAGATTCTTTGTCATAGGTCAAGAAATGCTTCTCCTTCTCTCAGGTTGTTTCATGAGGCATTCATCTATATCGTGTAAAAACCAAACATTAATTAGCGTTTTGCCTCAAACCCCACTATATCACTTTCCTGGTTTGCGTGAAATCAGCTGAAGTTCCCCATGGTCGTTGCCATGTGTTTGCCCTCATGGCTTTTGTAATCAGCCTTAAAACGTGCTGGGCATTTTTTGATCCAGGTGGAATCCTGTGGCTGAGGCATCTTCTTTTTTATTTGCCTGATTAGACTGATTCCAAATTTACTGTGTTCCATTCTTCCATCAGTATGACTACATTGGTCACATTTGGGTGATTTGTATTCTGATCCCACTGATTTTTCTTCCTTCTATCAAAATTTGGAGGTGATTTGGAAGTGGTTTTGGTCCAGGTCTGGTTGTCTAATTTCACACATTAAGTTTAAATGAGTCTTTATACTTAGAGTGTTTTACACAGTTTTGTTCCTGGATTTCATTGCCTCTGTCCCACATCTTCTTGTGGTGTGCTTTGGCAGAAGGATGTTACAGAGGTCCTGAATTATTATGGGTACTACATACCTCAGGGAGACCTAGGTAAACAGATGAGGGTCTGCCACTAGCTTGAGAAGGGAAGAAGAGAGAGGTATTGCTTTGAAGGAAGACAATGGGAAGAAGTTTAACAATTTGCCTCTCACCTTCCCCAGTCATCCATCGAGGATGAGGTGAATTCCCAGGACTCAGATAGCAGAAGAGCTCTGCAAAAATTACAAGAGAAGGGACTGGGAAAGGTCTGTCTTGGGAAGAATTGCTTACTTAATGGTTTGATGTGGTTTTAATCCCATACCCTAGAAGGATAAGGGGTTCCAGGGACTGGTTTGTCTGCGTGTTTAGGGAGTGAGAAAATCTGAATGCCTCAGTGGGGGATTGCAGCCATGGAAGGGCACAGCAGCCCGAGAAAACCACTAATAACACCCTATTCCTAAAAGCATGTTCATTTGCTTGTTTTTTCTTCTAGGATCAAATGGGGCAATTGTTTCTGACTCAATAAAACTTCCCAGTTGTTTGGCTTTTTTAAATGATGTTTTATGCTCTGTCCTAAACGGAGTATTTATTCACTGAAATGAGCATGATCTACTGGGGTATGTCAAGTTCCAGTGGGCTCCTGGATTGCTTCTTGGCTTCCTAACCAGACCTGGCTGATGATAGGAAACCAAAGAGCTCCAGAGAAGATGGAACTTCAGTTTCCAGCATTTTGATGATGAAATTGCTCCCATATACCTGCTTCTCCTTTGTCTGCTCTGGATGATCTTGGGATTTCCAAGGTCTATTGCTCCTTAACCCACTTCCAGCAGCTCAAGAATATTTGGACATCTTCAGAAAACTTACATGGAATTCCCCTTGCTTTGGGGGGTCTCAACATTTCATTTCCCTGTTCCATTGTCAAGCCAAAACTCCAAGAACACTTTTTAATTTCCCATTGAATAGAAGTTTTGGGATCTGGCAGCCTTCTTATCCAGTTCTGCTGAAGATTCAAGAGCAAAACATGCTGGGTGCCATGTTTGAGGTTCAAAATGCTTCTGGGATGTAGGAAGAAGCCTTGCATCTGAGATCAGTATAGTATAGGCCTATGAATATTGTATGTGTGCTGCTGCTGATATGGGTCATTATGACAAGACGCTGATGCAGCCAAAACTGGGAAAGGTTGAGGCCTCTGTGTTAGTACTGCTTGTTTCCCACTTTTCATCTGCATTGGTAAACTGGAGATAAAAATCTGAGCATCACAGGGGAATATATTATACACCACTAAAAAGAAAAAAAGAAAGAGAGATTCTTTTCTATTATCTTTTAATCTTCATAAGAAAGTATAGCCATGTTCCTTGAGCAGCCTCCCCCCTGCCTCAGTATGTATAAAAGCTGCAGAATCAGAGCAGTCACAAGGATAATGTTTTATTCCATGGTCCGACAAGGTTATCGTGTGATTACAAAGCATATTAACTATGTCTGAAAAAATATTATAAACTGGATTTGAAAGGCAGGGGTGTTTTCATTAAGTTGCCAGACTAGCTTACAGTAGTAGTCAGTCCTAGTATCTGTTCATCACAGTGGATGCAGTAATAATCTTTCCTCTGTTGGCTGCTTCTTAGTTGAAATGTGCTGATATGGGAAAAACACTGACAGAAGGGAGCAAAAACTCTCTTGAATATGCAAAATTTCATTCTATTTTCTGTGCATATTTTCTCTTTTCTTTTTCCTTGATAGTCAGGTAAATGTATCATGGGAATGTACACGTAAAAAACGTCTGTCCTAAATAGGCACAATCAATTTGAATCAGTGCTTCAGCCAGTGTCTCTGCTTTACGAATAAACCCTAAAGTACTTATGATGAGAAAAGTTTGGGCTAGAAACTGACATTTGTTGTTTTAGGCAGTTTACAACGTTGTATTTATCTGACAACACTGTATAGTTGCTCTTTCTTCAGTTAAATCAGATGCCTTCTCCATCTGTTGTGAATCTGGACCTTCCATACATTAAAAAAGAAATGAGAAACTGTGTATGTGAGTAAATATATATCTATAGCATAAACAAAAAAAGAAGGGGAAAGAAAAAGAAGGCAAGTTATTCCTGCCAACTTCTGTAGTTTTAGGAGTAGGCAGAATCCTTGAGACCAAGGTTCAGCTGTGATTTGCAAATGAGTGTGACTGAACACAACTTGATTTTGTCTTATCTCCAAAATCTGCCACTCTGACAGAGAGTGCGAATGGACTGAGAAAACTGGTGTTTGCATAAAGCACATTTAATGCACATGGGTTTTTTTTTTTGCCCTTTGATTTTCCTTCCTACCTTTCTCTAATTGTGCAGGTCTGTAATTTGCAATGATAATGATAAACTCACATAAGGGGTTACATGGTAGAATGATACTTCCCGCTATTTAGGAATTTGAGCTATTTCTATGAGAAGTATTAGTATACTAAAATAAAGGTGTTGAAGTATTTCTATGGGAACTATATCATAGAAAAATACTTTGGTTATATTTTCCCTTTGATATTAGCTGAGCTTTGGGAGGGTTAAGAGAAACTTGAAATAAATGTGTATTTTGAAGATGCTTTTTGTTGTCATGGGGCTTTTTTTTTTGTTTGTGTGTCAGAAGTTTTCAGTACTTTTAAAATAAAACGCATTGGTTTTAAACAGTGGAGAGTTCATTTTGGAGATCTTAAAAATGATGGTGGGCAGGAACAATCTTAGGCGCTAAAGGTGTTTATAAAATTATAACCATGAGATTAGCGATTTCCTATTTAAAAAAATCCATTTATCAGAGTATGTTTTTTTAACGGAATACTTGAATCCTTTTTGAGAGCGTAGGCCTCTGTTTTCCCTCCATAAAGGACAATATTTTCTGTTTCAGCACCATGGAAAAAGCAAGTTTTACATATTTGGGGCATATGATACTTCTGAACACCGGTCTGACATACTCTTCTTTCCTTAATTCTGTTTGTCATAAACTTGTCTTTTAAAACAAGCTCTGCAACTCTCAAAACTGCGAAGTGGCACCACTTCTGCAGGTCACTGTGTTCATGGACAGACAGGTCCCTGGAGTCATTAATACAAGCAATGGCAGAACCGAAGAGTCATCCTTCTGAACTGAATGGAGATCTTCCAGTGATCAATAATAATAATACATATATAGAGAGACATATTTAAGATACTAGGAAGGTTAATACAGGTAGGTGAGCAACATATAGGATTTTTTTTTAATGTGTTCCACCCATTCTCTCCTCATTTCTTTTTTCCTGAATGTCACCTGATTTTTGTTTGTTTTTTTGTTCTTAAAAAATGTGTTTGCTTTTGTAAGTTAATCATGGAAAAATGTGCATGAATAATTCTTAGGAGAATATGTATATATGAAAACCAAGACATTTTTATTCTGCTGTGAATTGAACATGCACTTTCCTTCTGTGATCATCCTCGTTTCACTTACGAAATCAGCTATTGGTATGAATACTTGCTCTTACAAATCTGAGTTTAATTTTCTGGGTGCACTCCATTTTCCTGCTGTTTCACTCAAAGTACGTGCATGAAATGAACTCAGGAAGGATAGGAATGCCACTGAGGAGAACAAATTGGATTAATATTTGAATCTGTTATTGAAAACATTAGGTTACTTCAAGTGGAGAGTGACGGTGTGTGGGGTAAGATGACTATTGGCATCTTTCTCTGGTAAAACTCCCGCTCTTGTGTTTTTCTGGTTGAGAAGAGAGATCATGCATTTCAGAGGGGAAGTCAGTCTGCCTGGGTCTGAGAGACTAACTTAACGCTATGAAGAACAGCAGTACTAGACTAGACCTAAGGTCTGTCTCGCCTGGTGCTGTCTCTATCAGTGATTACAAGCAGGCATACTAGGACAAGTAGGCACTGGACAAATATTTTTAGAATCATGTATCCATTCCCAAATTCAGCCTCTATTTTCAGCTCAGGGGCATCCTGATCCTATCATGGTTTGTCTGTTCAGTAGCTCTTTTTGGACGTTTCTTCCCATTGGCTTGTGCAAACTTCTAGCATTTGCAGCATCCTTCAACAAGGACAGCCTTATCATGGTTGCATGAAAAATCATCCCGTCTAGTTTGAACTTGGTTTCTACTAGCTTTGTCTGAGTGCATGTGTTGCTTGTGATTGTGAAGGGAGTGGACTGTTGACCTCCCTCCACTCTCTCCATGCTGTTTGTGACTTTGCAGAACTTGGCTGTAGGTGTTCTTCCTCTTCTGGAGCAAAGAGGCTCAGAATCTTTGCTTGTTCATTGTATGGACAGCCCTTCCACAACTCTTGTTCAGCCTCCCTGGACCTGTCTGAACCTTTTGCAATTTAAATGCTGTTCTCCTCCTCTGCAAAAGGACTACGCACAATTTGAAAGGTAAGTGTGAACCAAAGGTTGGTACAACAGTACCAAAATGTTTTTGCTTTGTTCTTTCTTCTTTTTCTGACTATTCCTGAAATTGTCACTTTGCTTTTATGGAACCATCTATCATAACACCAAGGTCTTGCTCCTGAATGCTGTTATTTCAGAAAACACCACTGTCTATGCAGATCTAGGATTGTCTTCTCACACACGCATCACTTTAGAGTTTTATACAATTAATTTCAGCTGCTCTTTTATTGCTCAGCCATTCAGTCTCCTTCGACCCTTCTGTAATTCTTCAGTCTGCTCATGTTCCTATTCTCCTGCATAATTTATTCTTGTCAGCAGTCTTTACCTCATGCCTTATCCCTTTTTCTAACAATGCCTGCAATATATTAAATAGCTCATTTCTTAGCACCAGTGCCAGTAAAACCGACCTCCCTCTGCTGTGAGAACTGACCACTTACTCATACCCCATTTCCTATCTTTAATTAGTTTATTCATGCCAGGTTTCTCCTTATCCTATAGTCACTTAGCTTCCTTTGTCGCCCCTAGCTAAGACACTAAAGAAACCTTGGTCTGTAGCTTCCTTTCTGCGAACATACATGTTACCTCCAGAGTGTCCATCTGTTGCCGGTGTCACTGATGCCCGGGCAGACCACCACCGCACGCTCTTTCTCCAGGCTTCCTCAGACCCTGCCCAGGTTTCCGGTGAAATCTACCACCTTTCTTCCTGTAAAACAAGCTCCCCTGCGGTCCTCCCCAGGGTCACACACCCCGTTGTTTATTTGCCTGATGATTGAATCTTCCACTGCTACAACCTACTTCTTCCTATCTGGTCTTTGATCTTCCCTCACTTTAACTTCCTTTGAAGAAATCTGTCCTTGGACTTAAGAATGTAGCTTCCAGGAATTTTCTGTTTGGCAAAGCTTTGTTTTGAAGTGGGAGAGGAAGGCCTCTTCTGTTGCTTCCTCTGGAGACCCTTCCCAAGAGCTTCTGAGCACGCACTGAGCTCTTGCTGCAAGGGCCAGCGGCGTGCAAACTGAGATACAATGCTTTGGAGGTACATGCTGATGAAAAGGATTAAGGCCTAAGTAGAATGTTTTTATAAAGCTGTAAGAAAAAAGGAGAAATGAATTTCCATATTTGGGTATTTCGTACTTCCACATAGTTATTCTGAAGTCAATTTCACTGTCTAGAAGGGATGACTTCCCACAGTTTTTATAGGAGACCTTCAAAGGTTGTGTCACTGCATTTGTACCTGTAGCTTGCAGATTTTCACCCAGCCTTAACAACACTTACAGCTTATATACACCAGCATATGCGGCCTTTGAAACACAAAGGAATGTGATAGATCTTGTCATTTCAGAAGAAACATATTTGCTTCCAGAGATAAAAAAAATGAGCGTTAAGAACTGGATTTTTTCCTTCCTTCTTTTTTTGCACTAAATTTACAAGGAGAACCTGGTGGCATTGCTACATCGAGGTTGGCTGAAATGCATGGTGCAAAAAACTTCTGTTGCATGTTAGCCAAGTATATAGGGTCTTTTTAGAGCAGTGAAGTACAAATTGATTATTAAAATAATACCTGGAAAAGCTTAAATTTCTTTTTTTCTAGAGAAAATCTGTCACATTTATGTCTGTGTATCAGATTGATATATATTACTGAGCAAACTTATGAAAGCTTAGCAGATGCCAGCAAATAGCTGGTGGCTGTACGCTACCTGGTCTGAACTGCTGCTGATATGCAGCAGTGGAGAATTTAGGTCTCTGGTGTGATCTTTCTATGAAACGAAAACTAGAAGTCAAGTGAGAAAATTGAGGAAGTGTCTTTAATACGATGACTGAATTATTCTGCAGACAAATGTTGGATTTTCAGTGGAATATCTTTGCAATGATCAATCTGTGAATGCTCTCTGATGCCCTTTTGGGGAGATAGGGAAGAGAAGGAGGGCAACCAGGCTGTTTGAAATGAAGCACGCACACATGCTTTGTTGTCAGCTAAGATACTGCGAGCGTTAAATATCTGAGATGGAGTTCAACTGTCGTTGGCTTAACAGGAAGCAACTGTGCTTCTTATGAAGGCTGAAATAAAATCCAAACCATACCCAGACACAGCTCTGAGCACTGAGGGGATGGCCTCCAAGACCTTTTTCCCTAGTGTGCTGATGGGTGGCTGTGACTCTCAATGCCCTTCATGGCTTTGAGAACAACTATCAGTAGCTGCCTACTCCTTTTTGAGCACACTGTAGGCTTTTATAGCCCTAGGGTCCTGCAGCCTGGCAAATCTAGGATTTTCTGTGTTTGTTCCTTTTTGCTGTGATTGTTCTGTTTGTTTGTTTTTGTTTTGGGGCCGGCTTTGAAAGACAGTCTCTTTGTGCAGGGTCAGGTTAAAGACACTAAGCTACACAGCTGTGTTGTGATTATACAGGTGGCAAGAAGCAGGGAAGGGCTTGAGAATTTTCCCTTCTAAGAAAAGAGGAAAATAAAGGACAGGACTATGAGCCTTGGGTGGGATGGTTTAGTGTGAGGTGTCCCTGCCCATGGCAGGGGGGTTGGAACTAGGTGATCTTAAGGTCCTTTCCAACCCTAACCGTTCTATGGTTCTATGAAAACACAAAGCAAGAGGAAGAAGCTGCTGACTGGGTGCCACCCTGAATGGCCTCGTTGTTCTCTAGTTCTCTGGACCTAATTAAGTGACTCCATTTCTACAGGCAATGGCAAAGTCTAATGGCAGCAAACAGAAGATCGCTAACATATGGGGCAGGCCTGTGATGTGGCTTTCTGGAATGAGAGATCACAGTTGCTGGAGGAGGAGAGAAAGGATGAGAAGGAGTATGGGGAACGGAGGGAAGGAGGTCCCTCCGCAGAGACAAAAGTGGCAGACACAGGAAGGAGTTTTGTTTCCTCCCAGGAACGCTGGAAAGAACCTGGGAGAGTTTGATTTCAAAGTCCAACAATGCAGCTATGGCATTTGTTTCCAATTCAGCAGGAATGAGCATATGGTTTGAACAATTCTTTCGAGGTTCCTGGCAGGGGGAATATAACTCATCTCAGCTGGCTGTTTTAGGAGATCAAATGACACAAAAATTTTCACTCAAAGCCTAGGGTATCCTTCTGGCAGCCAGAGACCATGTACATCTTCACAGATTTGCTATTTGCTCTAATGTGGACCAAGAGCTGCGTGCTGTGTAGAAAACTGCTTGCTTACAAAACAATCTTATTATTGCCAGATGTTGGCTCCCTGCCCTCTTTTACATAATTCAGGCTTTTCTTTGCTCAAGATGTTACAATTTAAAGGTGCTTTAGAAGTTTTATTTTAAAAGCCTTGATAATGCTTTTTTTCTTATTCTTTTTTCTGCTTGTTGAGGGTGTCTCTCCACCAGCATATGCTGCAATCTGGTATATGTAGTATAGGTTAATGTACACAACCAAGAACAGCAAAACTCCTTCTTAGCTCTATGTCTGGGTTGATTCAAAGAAGAATAAAAATATCCATAAAGCCATGCTGTCTGCATCCTGGTGACTCACATATACTAAATACGAGTGCATCTTCCTTTCAAGTTCTGTCCTACCCAGTGAATATAGCTTTTGCTTTTTTAAAATTGGGTGGGTTTGTTTTGTTTTTTTTAAATTAATTTGAAACTTTAGGTCATGGGTTACTGTATGTGTGCAAAGACCAGTAACAGAGGCTTAAGCCAGGCAAGTGATATACTTCCCTAAACAAACTTCTCCATGTGGCTACTGGTATTTTACTTGCAGACTTCATTCACAGATCAAATAACTGTCAAGGAAGCGTCATAATAAGCCTGTGACATATTCCTTATCAAATCTGCAGCGGGTTACCCAAAGCACTGATGAGCAAAACTTATTCTTACAATATCACCCTAGTCCGTTACCAGTAGGGTTAGAAACAGGGTGCTTCAGTTCTGCCTCTGAGCTTTATGCTTTACTTGCTTCAGAGATAGGAGCTGGATGGCTTGCCTAATTGCAGTCTGGCCACCTAAAATGTGTGGAGCTAGGTAAGGCTGATTCTCAAGGCTTCCCTTATTGCCAGTGAAGACAGAATGACACCTTCAAGTGCCAGCTTACCCCATTTGAAGGGAGGCAAAACAGATGGAAAAACCTTCTCCAGAGATCTCTGTATTGTATTACAGGTGGACGCAAGTCATCTTACTTATAGCTGAACTTGCCATGCACATGCTTGAAACAGTTGTTTGTGCCTAGCTAATGACTTCAGTTGTCCATTTACCTGGAGAACCGACCATGGTCCATAATTTCTTTTCTTATACAATATACTTGTACTTCTTATTCTATAGACAGTAAACGCAACAGCACTTAGAAAATTGTAGGACCTTAAAAGAAATATTGCAAAAATCAACACTACATCTAGATTCTGTTCTAGTTGTACACCAACATCAGAATAATATTAGTTTGAAAATGGTAACTGTAAGCCTGTTATTTCACTGTGTCTTTGGAGAAGCAATACTGCAAACCACAGGGTAATCCTACCCAAAGTGCAGTCATGAGAGCTGGTGATGAAATATACTCCCCCACTACCCTTCATATTTAGGGATTTGAATGAACCATTCTCACTGGGAAATCAGCTCCAGTGTATTTTACTGTGCAAGTTCACAATTTTCCAGTGACATCTGAAACACTTAATCCCAAACAACAGAGCTTCCCTCTCATGCTTAAAATAAACACCATTGTAAGAAATAGAATAAACAAATGATGGCAATACTTGTAGGAAAGAATAAATGATAATAAGTTATTGTCATTTGGGAACCGAGAGATAGTTTTTATTTTACCTAGTTACTGTATTTGTTTTCTTTCATTTTACTAAATGGGTAGGAATTATTTCATAAAACACTGCTCTGAAAACATCATAATGATGAGAGCAACACGAGTAAGATGAATGTCTTGGACAAATAAAATAAAACTTTCTTTTAGTGGGCACATATAGCTGAAATGTATAGAAAAATCTATTATTCTTTTTATAGAAAAAAAGTCTAATTTTTTGTTTGTTGCATTTTTTCTTTTCTGTTTTAAGATGATTGTGAGCTAAAAGAATCTGTTCACCCAAAATGGGACTTTTGTTCTATGCCGTCCTATTGCTGTACCCATCCTCAGGGTCTCTGAAGGCCACAGTGTGTGGCTAACAGTGAGGACTACACACTTTATTAACTTCTGAGCATTTATCTTTCCCTTATGTGAAAACACAATTTTTATCTCTGTTGGAGTCTCATCTGCAACATAAGAGTTCAAAATGCTTCTCCTGCTTCTGAATCTGAATTCTTTGGCTACTATTACTTATGCGCTGTGCTGGGACTTGTATGATCAGATGTTGCCCTTTATTTGCCAGTTGGGGTAAAGACTCTCTGTGTTATGCTTCCTGGAGGAGCTAGTTGGAAATAAGATCTGGTTGAAATTAGGTATTTTTATCTTCTTAGATACATCAATGTTTGGAACTCCATTTTGGTTTGATTTAAAATGAAAACACATTGTTCTAAGATTTCATGCAAAACAAATTTCTTCAGATAATTAGGATGTATAAGTAAGCAATCATTTGTTTCAAATATAGGCATTTTAAAACTGGTTAAACAGAGAGTGTTTTGAGAGCTTCTTTTGATATTTTCTTCCATTATAAAAGGAAGATTTGTCTGTGTAGTCATGACATATCAATCAATTAAAAAAAAAAACACCTCCCAAAACAAAATTCAGCAAAAAGTAAATAATGTTTCTGAGACAAAAAATTCCTGATGCTTCTCTTTTAAAAGTGTTCTCCCTGGAATCAATGCATTTTTGAAAATGCCTCACTTCCAAAAGCAAACATTTTTGAAAACATTTGGGTGAATGCATTTGGCAAGAGCTTGCTTTCTGGGACAGATACCACTTTGAAACGCAAGACGCAAACACAGCCTTGTGGATCAACTGCTCTCTGCTACTAAAGAACTACCAAACCAAACTTTTTTCTCTCTTTTTCTTTTATTTTCAATTGATTTTCCTAAACTTGGTTGTTTTTCAGCAGAGAAGTAGAGACGTGCTGCAGCAGGCACTCATTTGGCTGCTGCACTGAAAACGTAAGAACAGTGAATGAAGTCTGCCAGTCTTTTTTTTTCCCCTCTGGGCTCTCTGTTCCCCAAATCAAGCTGTGCATTGTTTGCATGATGGTGTGCGTGTGCCCACATGCACAAAAAGGGAGTTGCAACTCCATCACATTATCAGAAGTGTGTATTTCCCACCAGGTGGTGCTAATGGAAGAACCTCAGCCATGTTGATAAATCTATGTGAACATATATAATTTAGAAGAAGGACACAGAATACCATTTAAGTTGGGCTGGGGACTACCTAGCTTTGAGCTTTAAGCATGTCACTTTAAGCCTATGATATTAAAACTGAGTCCATACATTGCTACAGGAAGACATATATACAATGTTTTTGCATAAATGGTGGACATTGCTTATTCACTGATGGAGAAACTGTGCAGAAAAACAGCCTTTATTTTAATAATATCTTTTTCTTTTTTTAATCAGCTTTCAAGACTGTTTACTATTTCATGACATGGCTTTCTAGAAGCATAGAGTAGCAGGTTGAAGGAGGAGGGAAGGGAACAAATAGTTCCAAGTTTTATTATTGAGCACCCATTTGAATTGAGTAGAGCCTTTCATTTTACTGCATCCCCAGTCATAACATGGATGTAATAATGTTAGCAATTTCTAGTGTATGTTTGAGGTTACGCTAATACTGTTGGGATTATTTCATGAAAGGATCTTTAGAAATGTAAAGTGTCGTCATACGGAAAAACAATTGGTTAAAATCACATAAGCTTGCTTTATTTTATCACTAAAGTAAAACAATACACTGAAACATAAGCTCCTGTTCAAAGAATCATTTTAAGCAACATTTCTGAAAAAGCCTTTAGGTTTGGAGTTTTCCAAAATGATTAGCACTTTCCTGCTGCTGGAGCCAAAGGTGAATCTCCAATGAGTCAGGCAAATGCTGAGTGATTTTTCAACATCCTACTCTAAATACTAGCTCAATCATTTCCCAAGCCACAACTAAGTTGAAAAAAAAATCCTCACAGACAGGTTAACCAGCTTTTGCACCCTAAAATCTACTAATTAGAGTGGTTTTAGTTCCTGAAGATGAGAATAGAAGCTGTGAATGATGTCACTATGAACTATTTTAGTTTATGGTGGTCCCTAATATAAAGGTCAAAAGCATTGCAAGCTCCATTGACAGCATCTTTTACAAGAAAAAAGTGGAATTTTTGCTTCAGTGCCCTGGTTTAACAAACTGCCTGTGTGACTTGCAAATAATCTGATGGATTTGAAAGTAAAGTGGATAACTACACTGGGCATGGCTTGGCCAATTCCTTCGGAACTGGGAAACTGACTGGGTGCTGGAACATTGGATAACACAGGCACTCCTAGAGCACTCTTCATAGATATGTTTCTTTAGTGTTTGTAGGTTAACAAAGGAACAAAAAACCTCTCTGTTGACAGGTAAAACATGGAAGGATGAAGCTTAGTAGTAGTGAATCTCCCATGCCTTATCTTTTTCTACTCCATTTGGAGATGGCAATGTTGTTTCACAAGTACAGCTTTCTCCTAAACCAGGCAGATCTTCTGTGAATTTCGGAAGAAGCAATAGGGATCTTGGTTAAGTGTATCAAGAAGTATCACAGCTTCAGAGATTATAAATGAGAAACTGGTAATGGGATTGGTCTGCCTAAAAGGAAGCCTTTACCTTTTGGACATCTACAGCAGAAACTCGTCATCCATGCTGCTTTAGAGCCACTTCTAGGAACAGGCATTTTCTAGAGCACAGCCCACGGGTTTTTTTGATGTCCCTGTTAGGTTGAGATGACTCATAAGTCAACTGCCCACACAGGGACTGATGAATCCTACCCTTTCCACAGCTGACTCCAACACGTATTCCAAACACACAGATAGAAGTCATACATGCTGCTTCCCTCTTAGCAACATGCAAGCTCTCCCTTACAGAGCTGACTGCAGAGAACCTGGGATGGTGCATCCTCTTGGTTTGCTCTCAAGTCACTTGCTGTAGGTTGTCCCTCTTGCTCTTCCACACCCTGATACCTTCAGGGATTTCTAAATCATAGAGAAAATAGGCAGAAGGGACAGAAAACATATCAGTCAAGGAAAACAGATTAATATGAGTGGAAAGGGAGGTTGCCTGAGGCTGAACTACCCTGCCCCCAAAGTGTGTCTTAGCAGCTGATAATGTTCAGAGCTGATCCAGGGCAGCCTGGCAAGGCTGTTTGCACCATTCACAATCCGACATAATGAGGCTGCCTGAAAGACTCATCTCCCCCAGTGGAAAGCATAAATATGTAAGAAGAAGCTATCAGCATGTGTGTGTGGGGGTCCCAAAATAATAAGGAATCATGCTGGTCCAGATGGTGTAATATTGAATCTGACAACTGCAGTGGGAATATGTTCAGTTTCTTTGGATAAGATTGTGTTATTTTCCTCATTAAAAGTAATGATACAGTGGTTCATTCCTTTTGTTTTCAAATGAACTGTAAATTTTGTATGAACAGATGTTTGGGTGTGAGAGATGTTGTCCTTGTTCAACATTTAAGAGGAGGATGACTTGAGGCACATGCATAGGCAACCCCCTGGATTACTGTCTTCACTACCAGAACCAGGCTCTGGTGCTGGTAATTGATGCAGCAAATGGGCTGAAGCTGAGGCAGAAAACAAAAAACAAAACCTCACAACTGCATTCTCTTTGAGTAATGCCCACACCAGTGGTTTGTGCTTTCTTTCTCAGTGGGATTTGGCTTTTAAAGAGGCATTGCAATGAGCAGCTAGCATTGCCTGCTGCTGAGGAGCAAATTATTTAATCAGGGAGGCTGCTGGTGAAATGTGACTGAGATGACGCAAGAAAAAAGTTCTCAGATTTAAGGGCTAGAGAAACATTCTTAATCATGTAGCCAGGTGTTCTCCCTAAAAGAATCAGCATGTAAAAGCTTGCATTAAGACCAGTCATTTCAGTTTGATCCTTCCTTCACTTTCCCAGGAGACTTTCAGTCTCCTGTGACTTTTTCGGGTGGCATGCCTAGGCCTCCTTCAGACAAAGAGTCAGGGCTCGGCAAGGGTGTACACTAGGATCTGAGAGTGGAAAGTGCTCTTGGATCTCACAGTTCAGATGTAGTTTCAGGGAAGATTTCCTTTCTCCTTGGTTTTGGGTTGTTTTTTTGTTTGTCACTCTCCTCCCACCTTCTCCTTTTTGCATCTCCTGAACTTCAAATTGAACCACTGCAACTTAAGTGAGCACTTCTGCCTGGCCGAACTGGCCAGTGGGGGAATGTGGTGTGTTGGTCTCACAAAGATCTCAACGATCTTTGAAGGAGAAAACACTTAAAACCACTCTAGCTTCACACTAATTGTATGCAAGTGTAATTTTGTTAGTGTCAGTGGAGCTGCAACAACAGGCTTTGTCCTGCCAGTGAAAACTCTTAATAAGAAGCTAATGTTATATCAGGATGTTTTGGCTATGGTGGCATGGAGAAAACAGAAGGCGACAGCTGACCAAGTAGATTGGTGAGTTTCTCATCTCTGAGATGGGTGCAGGAAAACCGAAGTTAGACGGTAGAGTTTTTCTGAATTTGTCACAAGAGAGTTAACTGTGCTTAGGATGCAGAAGTGCAAACTATGACATCTGGAGGTGTTTCTCTCATAGCTATGTCTGGGAGAAGTTTACTTGTGTTCAGGGATCCATTCTCTATGAAACCAACACCTTCTCATGCATCAGTGTTGAACTAGAAGTTCCTATGATTTGCTAATACCCAAGTTACTCAAACACTGGCAGCTTTTTTCCCCAGTACATGGTTAGTGTGGGCAGATAAAGCCAAGCCATGGCAAGCAACAAAACTGGGTAGGATTCTTCTACTTTTTATTTCTTTACTACAATCTGAAAAATAATACAGAACATCCTGCTTTTGTGTGATAAAGAGAAAATGGTGCAATGACCTGGCAGCTGAAGTTTTGGAATAGCCATTTAAAACCAAAACAAGAGCAACCCCACAACCCAATTATTGCTGGATACTATCCATAACCCTCTGATCAACCTTATGTGTTGTGGGCTATGCATCATACGTGGTAAAAATATCTAGCTGTGCTTTCCTCAGTTGTGTTCCCAGACAGCTGGAGGCTGGAAAATAGTATGCCATTAAATACAATAATAACTCTCAGCACTGCCAACACAGAGCCATGTGCTCTAGAGAAGAAAAATTAGAGTGCTTAAATGTTTTAAAACATTTATCTTTTGGATGGAGGAAAAAAATGATCCTTTTTAACTAGCACTGACTGTCAAGTTCTCCAACCAGAATAAACAGTCAAGATCTTCTGGCACAGGAGGCTGAAATGAACCGTGATCTTCGGTGTAATAAAATTAACAAGCTTATTCTGCTATTATTACTAATAGATTAGTGGCATCTCAAGCTACAGACGGCAAAGTGTGATTAAACAACTAAAACCTCCCATTGATTCAAATGGATAGAACTCATGACAGAGGTCCTAGAGCACATTTAACAGTCTAAACAACCATGTACTTTAAAAAAAATACACTGGAAAACTGCTACCTTCCCCATGGATTTTTATTCATCAGAAAGGTAGTCAAATCCAATTATAAACACTTAGATTTTTACTAATTCCAAGAAAACTGAAATTGGTATAAGTACTGTGTTCTTTGAGGAAAAAAGGATGAGTATTTCAATTTTTTTACTAAGACTTCAAATAAAAGCAAAAGGCTTTCAGAAATGCAGGGAGTCTTGAGACAGAAGGCATTTCTTATACTTAAGATTGCTATATGCAAGGCAACTTTTCACAGTTTTCCCTTTTTTTCTTCCACCTATTACCCCATCATGTTAACACTGTTTGAAAACCTAAAAAATTACTTTTTTCTTTCTTGAAACTGTTTCCCCCCTTAATCAGTTTGACCTGCTTTCGCTGGAATTTGTAAAACATAAGTCAACACTGGGGAAATAATAATTAAATCCTCATTTTATCACAAACTTTTGGGCTTGGATAACAGGCGTTTCCCGTCTGCTACTGCAGAGAGGGGCCGGAAGCAGGGAAGACAGCTGAAAGATTGCATTGCACAAGGGTCTGCTTTCCTAGTCACTTGGCACATGCTGGGCTGCTGGGGTTGAAGGGTTCAGAGACCCAGTCAAAACAGTAAGATAAAGAGTGGTCTTCACAGCTGTAACCATTATGGAGCAGTCTGTGTTTCCTCAGAGATACAGCCTGGGGCACTGCAGCAGTGTGTGGCCAGGTAAGACATAAGGCTTTCCAAAATATGTCCTGCCCTCGTTTCCCTCCTAGGAAACCTTGGCACAGGCTGCTTTGTCCTGGCTGATTCCCAGATGGAATAGCTTGGGGACTAGTATACACAGGGCGCACCCTAGAAGAGAAGCCCTGGTTTGGTCAAAAGACCAACCAAAAGTACCTAAATATACTTGCCACTTGCAGCCTAACTTTGTAGGGAACAGCAAAGTGGAATTGGGGTAGGTGCTAGGGGAAACACCCTGATCACCATGGTGAAGGCTCAATGCTGATGATGCCTTGCCCACTTCCAAATTTGTGATTAGGCAATTGCTCTGCAGGCTCATTCAGAAAGTCCTGTTCCTAGGAACATGCCAACAGGTATTTGGGGTTTTTAGGACACGAAGGGAATGACTTCTCTGGTTTCTCAGCCTTCGGAGCTACCAGTCTTTTGCTTGGAATTGCATGTGCTCTCTCCTAACACATGTGCTTCGATCTAGAAAGACCTTATCTTATGCTCACAGCCTTGATTATATTTTCAGCAGCTGGGCTAGGGTATCTTGAGGTGCAAATGATGAGATTTGTGAGCAGGCATTAGAAGTGCTATTTGTTATTTCTGAGTTAATAACACTACTCTTATAAACAATGGATGGATGACTGGTAGCTTAGCAGAAACATGGTCCAAAGCCCAGTCCTGCAAATGAGATGAAGTTACAACGAATGGTTCTATTTGTGTGGCTAAAGCAACAAGCTTTTCAGTGAACTTGGTTGCAGTGTACCTCTACACACAGTGTATTTACACCTTCTGCTAAAGACTAAAATTCCCTGGTGGTCCAGTTTCTCTCCATGTAGAACACTCATTGTGTGGTCCATACATAAGCTTGAAAATTACCTGAATATGAATTGAAACCTGCTTTTTTGTTTGGGTTTTGCACGCAACTGGTATTCTCCTAGTTATCTGAGTCAATATTTTTCAGTTTCTATGTAAGAATTTTATACCATGCAATGTAGCATTTATTCTCCAGAAGGCTGAGTCAAAAGTCTTAGTAAATAAATAGTTGAGGAAAAAGCCTCAATAAAAACAAATTCTCACGCTATTTTATTCTTTCTGCTCTCATTTATCATTCTAGAGGTAAGTTCATGAGCAGATTTCTAGAAATTTGCCTTCTTAAAAGCTGGATAGTTCTGTTCATGCCCTTGTAATGTTTTTTGGAAGCGCTTTAGTCTGAGCGAACCAACAAGCGTACATATTTTTCTTTCTCTCTTTCAGATAGTTTCTTAGAAGCAATTTTCAGACCAAAATAATTTTTAGATAATATGCCAGATATGAATCTGAATCACTTGAGATGACTCTAAGATGCTCACAGGCAAATATAACAGTATGCATATGCAGCATAAACTTTGATAACTACCACTCAATACACCCAGGTAAAATCAGTAAGATGGCTTGTGGCTAATGATAAACTGATGGTTGCCCTCTTGAATTTTGGTATACTGTTATTTTAATTATTAGATGCCTTTATTTAAATAGCATTATAAATGGATCGGGCATGAATGAAGATGTATTATTATGGGCAGGATTTAGAAACTTGCAGTCATGGCTTTGACAAGTTACTCAAAAGTTGCATAAGACTTCTGCGGCCTTTTTCAAGCATCAGGTTTATATCTTGAACTTATATCAGGGCAAGACTTTTCTTGATGAAAGAAAATGTGACTTTCCAGCTGGGACTGAATATGTTTGCTAAGTACTGCGTGCCTTCTCCTGGAGAGATGGGCCCAGCTCCAGTACTATTTCTGTAGACAATAGTCCCATTGCATCTGCCTGTAGGGGCTAAATCTTTCACAGACAAAAATGCCATTCAAACAGATGTTGCTTTTGTTTTTTTAATGGAAATTCAGTCACTTGTGTGTGCAACTGTTATTTCTAGTTATGTATGCAGAGAAAAAAATTGCACATGAGAAAAGATTAGAGTTTAAAAATTATCCATTAGGCTTTATCTATGCTAACAGGTAAAATTTCACACTTGTATTACAAGGAAATACATGCTTGGCATGTGTGTGTGTGTAAGGCACTATTTTCTCTGTATTCCTCCCTGAAAATTTTGGGTCCATTGGCCAATTTCAAACCAGTTATGAAACAGGTCAAAATGACTGACTTGCAATTCCGTATGTATGGGTGACTGGCCAAGGAGATTCTGCTGTGATCCTCACTAAGGGAAGATGCATTAGCACAACCTTATTCCCATTGTTCAGATTTATCAGTTCAGGGGAATATCTCCTCAGCAGAGAGACTGAAAGAACAGCTCAGTCATAGAGAAAATTTTGGCCTTCACTTGCACCTTTTTAAATGTTAGAGAAGTCACTTGGAAATCCCAGACCAGAGGGAAAACTGTCCCCTTTGCTCTGCAGTGTGTGATACTGCTCATTACTGTGTTGCATAGCTTGTTGGGTTGCTCGGGAATAAAGAAATACTGGGAGGATGGGATGCACAGAGAGGCAGTTACACTTCAGCCAACATGTGGGAGCCCTGGTCAGAGCAGTCCTTTAAGATGCCAACATAGACAAATAAAAGGAGAGCTCAATTGCCTGTATCAAACAAATTATCCCAAATATACATATACTTTTTCCTGGAAATGGCTGTGCTGTAAGGAACTATGATAATTTATTTTAACAGACTAAAAGTCCTTTTGAGTAAGAGTTTCTCATTAGAAATGAAACCCCAAAACATTAAGGACCATATCATCAGCTGGAATCTACTTTTCTTTGCAGTTATATTCTCCAGTTCTTTCTATCCTTTTTGCCCCTCAGTGCAGGCTCCCAACCAGAAGAACTTGCCAATGCTGCCTGAACTGCAACACCCATTTATATATTCACTTGTTTTTTTTATTCTAGGGACCCCTCCTCTTTTGTCAGGCAAATATTAAAGCAGGTATGTCTCAGTGCTGCTTTAACAAAGCTACCTCAGATTCACCACTGGAAAGGACTATAATCATAGTTAATTTAAGGCACTGATACTACTATGTTTTTGTACAGCTAGTATCTGTTTTCCTCACCCTGTCCCTTTGAACATCTCAGTTGATTGGTGGTGCCATCCAGAGCTTTGGGAGTGCTGCACTCAGCCAAGGCTCCTTTGTGTAAGACTTGCCCGTGTAAAGTCACTGAAATTACACTGTCTAGACGGCCATCCAAGCCCCAGGGAGAGCAAAACTTACAGTTTTTAACATGGGATATTGCTGCTGACCTCTAAGTCTAGGCCACGTGCTTCTGTCTCCCATGGGAAGTGGCTGTGGGGCCATGGCTATGGACAAAAAGCCCTTTCCACCTCATAAGGTCCTCATAGCTGCTGTGTCCCACAGCCAATTCCCCTGAGGTGCTTCCAGCTCTGTTCATTACTGCAGGGGCACTAGCTGTTTTAGTAACAGGGACTAAAGGGGAGTAGCACATCAGACTTCTACTGTTTCTTTGCTGTCATTCTTGAACTGTGGCCAAGGATGGTCGAAGTGAGGTCATAGCAACAGCCTCCTCTGATGGGAAGCTTTTGGACGGACAACATGGAGAATAAGCAAATACTGGTCTAAACTTTGTTAGCCATTAGCCAGTAAGTGGAGGGGCTGAAAGACCCTAATGGCTTTTGGAATCACATTGTAAGGAAAATAGTGACTGTGCTATGAAAATAAAGAGAATATTCCAGTGCTTGCGTATTTCTGGCAGCTTTTCATTCAGATGCAAAAGAAAAACAATTCTGCCTACTCTGAACTTCCTGAAGAAACCTCTGCTTCTTAACACCTCCTGTGAACTCGCATTGCAAGGGGCCAAAGTGAACTCAGCATAAAAAGATTCAAATATCCCCATCATGATTAAGTGAGACACCACATCCAAGGTGAAAAATATGCCTTTTGGCCATTTCCCCTAGACTACAAATGTGTTGCATCTCCTCTTTAGTGTTCTGATTGTGTCTTTAGTGTTAACACCTATTAATGGTCATGGGGCATTGGCATAATTTTTAATAAGGTATCAGACCAGAGCAGTGTGAGAAAATCTACCTTGGAGATCCATGTCTGGGTTAACATAACTCTGGGCTCTTCTGAGTGAACCCTCTAGGGGTGGAAAACAAAGTGTCTTTGTTTTATTCTTTATGGAGAAAGCCCTTGGAAGATTGAATCCATCATTATAGGACTAGCTCTGGCTTGTGAGCTCCCCTTACCAATTTTTTCCTCAATTCATGTGAATTAAGCCTAAGCCCATGTAGTTCTAAGGCTAGATTTTTTATTCTGCAGTTTTTATTGAGAACATTACAGTGGATTTGATGTATCTGGTTGAATTAATCAATTTCAGATTTTGAGAGGTCTGTTTCAAAGGACCAGAGAAATGGCATGTCCAAAATGATACAGTTGTTTAATTGCTGTCTGTTATTGACACAACAACCAGAAGAAACTTGTGTTGCCAGGATCTTAGTGATACTGGTACTACATGCTTTTGGCAGTGTGAAAGGACCAAGGCTGAGAGCCTGAATCACTCTTGTGGCTGAAGGTGCATAACTTTCATTAATTTAATTTAATTATCTTTTCCTCATTGATGTTCAGGATGTTTTAGTAGCTGGGCCATTCTCTCCCTGCTCACAGCTGAATGCAGAAGTGATAAAACCACAGGCTGAATGTAGAGCACTGCAAATTTAAGTCTGAGGGTGAAATTTGCAGTCTGGAAATAAAAGGATAGGACTGATGAAAGTCTAGCAAGAAAAGTCTTGGCTACCTTTATATGATTCATCTATACATTCAAACATATTTGAGTGGTTTTAGGGGTTCTGTTGTTTTGGGGGGGGGGGGTTGTTGTTGGTTTTTTTTTTTTTTTTTTTGTTCGTTTGTTTTTTGTGGGTTTTTTTTTTTTAAGAAAACATTCAGGAAATAATATTCCTCCATTCAGGTTTATTCTTAAGCAGCTCCTCATCTGGTATCTGATTTTCAAACTATGCTCCATAAATTTTCTGAAGCTCACAGGTTTCCTAGTATTTCTTAACAGGAGGGGTGTAACTCCCACAGATGAGTTTGTAAGTGGGAATGCTCACAACAGTAACAGGGATTACTCCTTAAAATATCCCTTTTTTCCAAAATATATTGCTGACTCCAAAGTTGTCCACTGGAATATTTCCCAGAAAGTTAACAGTATATGTCCAGAAACATAAATGGGACACAGTGTGTTTAATCGGGTGTTTTCAGAAAAGATTTACAATAGCTGTTCTCTATTGCTTGTGGTGGTCTAATGTTTCACCTGATGGTGTTGCTTTCTTAGAAGACAATAAAGCCAAGGCTGGAGGTTTCCCTTGTAGGTTAACCTAGTGCTTACCCATGGGCACAGGCTTCAGTTCTGTTACTTCTCAGGTTACTTAAGCCAAAATTTACAGTAAATGAGCTAGGAAATCTTTTCACTGCGATGTGACTACCCTGAACTGAGAATCACCCTGGACCCAGCATTGTTGAGACTATGAAGTCCCTTCCCAAACAATCCCAAAATATCTGCCCTCTGTGACTATTTCAGGATGAACACCCACATGAATGGTGTCATCTGAGTTGATATTAGAAATGAAAAACAATGCTTTCCACCAAGAAAAAAAAATCACAGGGTTTGTGAACTACAGGAAGCTTCTCGATGTAGGTTAGGGCTACTGTTTTGGGCAGAGATCTCAACAGCTGAAGTTCTATCTGTAAAAAAGAAAAAGTAAAGAATCATACCTCTAAAGTATTGTTATTTATGTATTTGGAGAGGCTATATTGAAGGGGTTGAAAAGCATCATTAAGTTGCTTTTACTATTTTCCATGAAAATAATAAAAATAAAAAGATAATGTGAAATTTTCCAGCTGTAGATTTACAAAGTGTTTGTGGTTAGTCTTGTGTCTCCTATGCCTTGATCTTGTAAATCCTATTTCCAAATTTGTTTAAGCCTTAATACCTTAAAATAAGAAGTACTAGTCAATTCAAGTATCTGGCAAATCGCATGTATTCCTATTCTCATTACAAGTCACCCAGCGAAAATAAAAATGCCCCACTGCTTGCCAGATCAACACCACCACAGCTCAAAGAGATAAAATTGTAACTGAATACTGAAATGAAACACAATGAAACTGTCCTGAAATGCTCCCTGCTCACAGCAAGCTGGTTAAAAGTTACTTAGGTCTTAGTAGTCCATGTTGAATTTTCTGCTTCCAAGGTTATTTTTTCACTCCTTGCTTCCTTCCCTTGGAATTTTGTCTAATGTATTTCTCTGTTTGGGTACATTGTATAAAATCGTACAATTCCTTAATAAGGAATTATTTTCTTGCTACCGAGAGACTGGACTTGACATTAGGGCAACCAGTCATCAAACACTAACCCATGGCACTTTGATTTATGGATCCCATCGGCTGTAATCAACTTGTTGCACATGGTAGCACTGGAATGCTGCACCTTTTTAGAAGTAATAACTTCACCCATGGAAAGTCATTATGTCTATGGCAGCTCAGAGGTAGAATCTGGGAGGTCAAAGATTATTGGAAAGACACCTCCAGAAAAGGTCTCCAGGTTTTCTTTCTCTTAAAAAGGGAAAAAGGGCTTTTGAAAGCCCATAAAATTGTGTAGCTTTTGCCAAATGACCTGTGAAATAACCATCCACAGCTGTGGCTGTAAGAAAAATTACGTAGCACTGCTGGCACTCATACTGATCTAATGAAATCTTTTTCATGTGAAATCATCAGGCCTTTGAAAAGATGAACCCCTGCATCATGAAACAGTGTGACACACATTTTGGAGGAACAAAGGACCACTGCCATCAACAGCAGTAACTACTGCAAATAAAGAACATAGAATAGATTTCTGGGAATGTCTGAATTTGCAGATGATGTGCTCCGGAGATTGCTTTGTTATAGCAACAGAAAGTCACATGCACAATATAGAAACTGTCTTGCTGGAAGAAACTCTTTATCGAAATTCTGATCCAATTTACACTGTGGAGAGGACCAACTTATAGTTTAAATTCTGGCTTGGCAGATTGTGATATATATTTAGGATTCATCTATACCCCTTTTTGTATCAGCAGCTCAAGATGTGAATGGAAAGTTTATACAATTAGTGAGGCTGAATTGTGGAGGATGTTTATTTACTAAACTATATGGTGCCTCTTTTCAATTTGTTCATTGCATCAGAACTATGGGTGGGAGACTGTTTCACTTGAGAGGAGAGCTGATATTTTTGATGCTCTTTTAGCCTTTTTTCTTTCTCTGTGTTTTTCCACTGTGGGTTGTTTTTTGATCTCTCCCCTTTGCAGCCTTTCCAATCATCAGTAACGTGTTACAGGCTCCATGGTTCTTTCTTTGATGAAGCCAATGCCATCATCTGACAGCAATCATCTACATCAACGATAAAGGTGAACATCTGACATCTTGTCTGAGGTTCATGTTACCAGCTTGAGGACATAAGCAGAGAGATGGAGGAATTTCAGTCGATCTGTTGGCCCTAGATTGTTGTTTGTTTGCCTCAGGGAAGTTACTTTTAGGAACATCTTTTGCGCTTGCAAACTCCTCTGAAACACCAACTCTTAGATTCTGCAGTCCATTAAATGTGCCTGACATGTCATACATAAGCACATGGTTCTACTTATTGACCTTATTAGAAGAGAGTGGAAAAGAAGCCCTGTGTATAACACTAACGCAGACGGCCACCCTCAGACAAATTCACTGCCAGGCTGTTACCAAGTGCTTCACAAGTGTTTGCTCTTGCACTGCATGCCTGGGACTTGCTGGCAGTGAACAGAAGATGCCTTTTCAATTTCCAGGTTTAAAACTGGAAATTGGTAGCTAATGTTTTCCTATATGTGCAATATATCTGGGAGCTGTCTTTCTTCTGATTTCTTTTTTGACAGTTTGTTTACCAGCTGGCAGAAAATCTATTTGCTCACTGTTTGTGGTAAGGAATGTGTTACAAGCTCCCCAAACTCGAATAAAGTTCAGAACAGTGGGCTCCTCATGTGGTAAGACAGGAAAGAGAGAGAAAGGCACGAACACTGCACAAACACTGACCTCTCTCCACGTTGCCTGCCTGTGACTTAGAGGATCCCAGCCATGAGTTATGATTCAAACCAGAGTTCAGAGGTTAACAGGTGAGGAAGGATGACTGCTTCCAGTTTTGCCTTCCAGATCATGGGAGGTAACTTTTTGGGTTTGTCTCACAAACAGAGCAACTTTCTTTTATTTGAATCTCAGGAAAGGGAGAGCTGTGAAGTAGAAAATGCTTTCCTTTCTGATCTCTGGGGAGCACATGATAAGGAGCGTAGCCCCATGCATCTCCCTATCTCCCAAAACCAGAGAGGAATCAGCAGCTCTCCTCTCTGAACTACCACCTCCAAAAACCCAGGACTTCAGGAACCGTCTCCGCTGCCATCCTTGCGGCTCCCAGGAGCACAGTGCTCTGTGGAATGGTCTTGCTGCTTCACAGCACCTTCTCTGGGAATGAAATAAAGCAGTGTAGCAGGGTCCTTCTGCTAGAGTATCCATGGTAAGCCCCTAACTATTTTGATGAAAACATATAGAAGGCCTTAGTGACTGTTACAGCATAGTCACACCGAGGTTGTAATGCTTTGCCCATGCTTCAAGTTTAATGACAGTGAGTTTTGGATACGCACCAATAATTTCCGGTACTTGTAGGCAGTCTACCAAAGCAAGTTTGCATTTTAGCTCAGCTGGATTCAGTTGCCTCTGAAGCATAAATCCTGTGCAGCCCTCCCTAGTTGCTGCAGTAAAGTGGTTGTAAGCAAAAAAAAAAAAAAAAAAAAAAAATCTAGATAACATTCTTTAAAATTTATTTGTCCTTTGTCTGAGCCCTACATTCTTTCAAAGGCATGTTAACTTCTTGGAAGGACATTCATAGATGCTCTCTCCTGGTACTTGTCTCTTGTTCTTTTTCTCTCACCTCTTGAACTGGAATTGTTTCTAGGCAGCTAGTCCTGTCAAGTGCTTAAATACAGGAATATTCTGACCTAAACACATGAGCGAGTAATAAAAAAAATGACCACATATTTCTCACGTCCAAAAAAGAATTCACATATCCAAAAAAGAATTAAATCAGGTTGTTTGGCACCTGAAAGAGTCCAGGGTTCATGGTTTCAGGCATCAACATCAAGCTATTTCATGTCAGCTACCGATCTCTGTGGTGTTGGCCGTGTTGGAGTTATTTAGGAGTCATCAAGTTCAGCCAGAACTGCGCCTTTCTCTTTTGGAGATAAATCTCCATTAGCAGCTTTTTGGGAGTATCTGCATGCCTGTTGTCAGTGTAGCATCCCTGTTGTTGTCATAGGGATCTTGGCCAGGCTGGGCACAACAGGATAAAGTGCCCTTGATGGTGGTAATGGTGGCTTAGGAAATCACAGGCTCTCTAAAGACCTGATTTCAGACCTGGAATCTGGTCCTTCCTCTGGGAGCTTTAAGGCCTGCTTGGATCCCCATCATAACACCTTTTCCTCTGCTGTGTGGGTGGTAAAAAGCATTGGATATTTTATTGCTCAGGATGAGTTTTGAAACATGCTTTGTTGATGTAAATGTCAATAGGGAAGTAGTCACTGCCACCCTTGTTTCTCACTGATCATAGGTTAAACTGCTGGTGATCTGTACTCTCCCTCACAAGCCAATGCTCTACCACCTCGTAAGGTCAGTAATAAAGAGGTTAAGTGAAAGACACTTCACACAGATCACCGTATTTCTCATCAGATAAATCTGTGCTCTGCACTGTCCCCATCTTATTCTGAAAGCTTGTAGTTTTATAATATTACTTAATAAGATACAGACCGGGAGTCTGGCACATGTCATGTTCCCCACTCCCTCTGTTTTGAGAACAGGGCTGCCCCTTCTCTAAGGACTCAGCCAGTCATGTTGTGGTAGCTCCACCAAGCAGTGGGGTTGCTCCTGTCCTGGGTTCAGCCGGGATAACTTTCCTCTTAGTAGCTGGTGCAGTGCCGTGTTTTGGCTTTAGTCTGAGAATAATTTGATAACACACTGATGTTTTAGTTGTTGCTAAGTAGTGCTTGCTTTAAATCAAGGGCTTTTCAGTTTCCCATGCTCTGCCAGTGAGAAGGTGCAGAAAAAAGCAGGAGGGAGCAGAGCTAAGACAGCTGATCAGAACCAGCTAAAGGGATATTCCATACCATGGAATGTCATGCTCAGTATATAAACTATGAGGAGTTTACCAGGAGCTGATCCTTGCTGCTCAAGGATAGGCTGGGCATCGGTCCTCAGGTGGTGAGGAATTGTATTGCACATCATTAGTATTTCTTGTGGTTTATTCCTCTCTATTATGATGATTATTACTATGGTTATTATTATGATTAATTAATGCTAATATTTGATTTTATTTCAATTATGAAGCTTTTCTCAGCCTGCGCTTTTGTCTTTTTTCAATTCTCCTCCCCATCCCACTGCATGGTGGAAGGTGGGGAGTGACTGAATCTCCATGGTACTTGGCTGCCAGCTGGGCTTAAACCATGACAACTCCCTTGGGAGACGAGTCCTAGTTGAGTTACTGCTTGCGCCTTAACCTACTGGCAGCTAAAAGCAAAGTCACGATTTACTTCTATTTGGAAAGTACTTTGAGAAGCCCTCAAAGTTGTACAGAAAATCAAACTGCTCATTGCTATCAAGCAGCACATCCAATTTAATTGAATATTTGCTGGATTATTACCAGAAAGACTGCCCAAATTATCAAATTCTGGTTCGTGGGAAATTCTGACATTTGGTTTTGTTCTGATTTGGAATGAAACCAGTTATTTCGAAATTACCCACAAAAAAGAAGTTTATGGGGAAAAAATAGGAATAGGAAACAATGACACATGGTATTTCCAAAATAAAACATACCCCAGAAAGTGCTTCTTTCCAGCCTTGCTGCTGCCTCTTACGGAGCAGCATGTCAAGCCAATGCTGGGGCTGGGAGCTTACACTTTGGGACTGCTGACTTCAGCCATGTCTCCCAGCACTACTCGGCTCCCAGTTTGGTGGCAGTAAGCCTACAGTTCCTGATTCCCAAGCAGCCCACCAGGCTAGCTGGTAGGAAGCCAGGCAGTTTTCCAGTGGAAAACTACCTGTGGTTTGATGTCGGTTTGTTGAGACAAATATGTTTTAAACTGAAACTTTCTGGCTCTAATGAATGAGTGTGTTCCAGTGAAATGGCATGTCATCAGAAATCTCATGACCGGCTCTAATTGCCACTTTGATGACCAAAATCTTTATTGACTGGAGTCCCATAACTTCCTGGCAATCACCAAATATCTTGAGTAGAAAAAAAATAATAACAAAAAAAGCATATTTCATTTCATACTCAATAACTGTGAAATTTGCTAGGTGGTTTCTGGGCAAGCACATTATAAAGAAAGTTCCTGCCTTCAGATCATCAATGCTGGGGACACAGGGGCCTCCATTTCAACCTTATCAGTGCTGCATTAACTGGCAACCACCTGAGAAGCATCGTATTTCTGCCTTTGAGAAGACAATGGCCTCATTGCCCAACAAGGCACCTTGTCCGGGTCTAATTAAAAACAGAAAGCCACTCACTAGAATGCTATTTATTCTTGTTCTTACAAGATTTCAAGTCTTTTTCATTGATTTTAGTATTATAATAGGGAAGGCTGTTTATTGATTTTTCTACTATATGAGTGTTTGTATACACAGAGACTTCCTGCCCCTAATGAAACCGAGCCTCCTCAAACAATAATAAAAAATAATAACCTCACTCAAGAGTGAAATAATTGTGGCCAGAATTATACCTCAATGAAAATATTCCCCCCTTCTGAATGTGCTGCCAGAGACTGTCTGTGGTCTGACAGTGGGCCCACAGTCTCCATGGTGGGGAAAGGACTTCTCACCCCAGGCAGCAGAGTGCTTGGGCCGTTGCTGGGGCTGCTCCTGGATGGATTCTCCCCTCTGAGAGCTAATTTTCTCCTTTGCTCTACACTCACTTCCATTTGGGGTGGTAGTCAGTATGGCAGAGGCAGGCTGCTTGGACTTGCATGGCTCTGAGGAGTGCTGGTGCTGTAGAAGGAACACCGAATGGGAAGGACTGCAGAGACAATTGTACAGGTACAGTCCCAGATTTTCCTCCTGAAACATAATTTCTTCCTCCTGATTTATAACAGGTATCTAGAAACATGAACCCCCAGAAATTCTGGGGCCACTGACACCTTTTCCTTCACCCAGATTTTGCTCTTCTAGTTTCCTTGCTTCCTTCCTTGCTTTCCAAATTAAAAACTGACTTTGTCCTCAGATCAGAAACCATCCATCTCCAGATCTGAGCTCACTGGATGAAACGTGTTTCTCGGGAGAACATCCCAGTCTTTCGCCAATACATCTAATGCTACTTTCCTGCTTCAGAAATGCTAGCATCTGCCAAGACTTCTTTCTAAACCTGTTCCTAAGAGCTGCAAATGTTCAGGGCTGAAGACCACTTGCTAGACACAGGTCAGTACTGAAAACAGCTTACAACCACACTGTTTCCCAAGGAGCTCATCAAGACAAGAAAAAAAAAATCAGCAAAATTCCTTTTGGAGTTCCCAGCAGTAGCCTCAGCATTTTGGCAAGGATATGTATAGACCACAGTAGCGCAATGTAGCACTGTGGGAGGGCAGATTTGTTACTGGAGTTAGTCTAATCACAGCAATAAAAGTGGCCAAGTCATTCCGTTTGGTAGTCATTTTGCTCTCAGTATCCCAAAAGTCTCTACAACACGGCTCAGTATTCAGGGAAGTATTGGTTCATCTAACAGACTTTTGTGTGGTATGGGGTGAAGTGGCAGTGCAGCTCCATCACTCCTATGCCTCCTCTGGAATACCTGTTTCCCTAATCGGAAGGCATCTCTGTGACCGATCATTTGTTTGCTTTCTGTGTTCCTGCAATGACTACATCCAAACTAAATCTCACCAAAGCCAACTCCTTCTTTTTTATCTTAAGGGGATTTTCCAGCAGCAGCTTCACCATCTTGGCATGGGTATGCACAGTTCATGGGGCCATAACCAGCTTCTGGGCATAAAGGCAGATAAATTTATTGTTCTGGGTACAGATGGAGTCAAGAGACTGCACGAACCATCCACCTCTTGGTGCATTATCTTCCATGCTCTATCTGCCTCTGTGTCAGAAGTGCCAGAAGAAAGTCTTGTAAGACTCTTTTCCTCAAAGTGCTTCTGAAAGAGAGCACGGGAGAATGAAGAGGGGTATTTACTGGTTGACACCTTGCAGAAGTGCTCCTGTGGGCGGGTAGCCAGTGCCTAATCTGTGTGAAAGTGCAATATTACTGAGTGGTTGCATCCCAGTCTGAAAATACTTAGTCTGTTACTTTTATTTTTGATGCTTATTTAAGATGTCCTACTGGTGAGAAGCTTTCCAGACTGCAGTAAAGTTTCAGGTTTCCTTCGTGCACTTCGTTCGCTTCTGTTGTGAGCAGCCTCTCAGCTATGCAATGGGTACTGGCACAGACACACAGAGAGTCTTCATTTCCCTTGGCTGAGAGTCATAGGTGAGGTTATGTGGGGAGGAAGGATCGATGAAGAGATGTATGCAATGTAGAGTGGTTCTTTCATCGCATCTCTAGTCACCTTGCAGCACAGTGTCCTTTCTTGCATTTTGTGATATGATACATGACAGGACTTTTTGGTTGGTCTCTCATACTTCATAGGATGGGAAAGCAGCCCTTGGTGCCTGTGGTGAGCGTCGACTCCTCTCTGAGGGACAAAGCCAGGCGCGATGTGGTGGGACACTTGGTTCCAGCCTTGTTATGAGCTCAGGGAGCTGATAAAGACACTTCTGTTTAGCAGGCTGGTTGGCCATCATCAACCCTCCACAGCAGCTGTGATAGGGAGCCAAACCCCACTTGTAAACACAAGTTTAAACAAAATCCAGGGTTAGATTTTGCCCAATCAAATCCCCATTTGTCTAATGAATGAAAAGTTGTTTTTCTGACTCTAAGATGGTGATTGTCTCATCCACAACAGCCCTGCTAATCTCCCACTGAGTAGGAACAAGGTACCTGAAAGCCTCTTGCATATCTGGCCTTTACTGTCACAGTTCGGTGGGGGGTGGTGGTGGTGGTGATGGTGGTGGTGAAACAGGTCCTATTGAATAAGGTGCAAAGCAGTGTTTGTCAACTTGTGTTTAACTTTGCTGCTGTCAGTGGGTTTCCCACCAGCTGAAGAGCCTTTGAGTCACCTCATTTTAGTATGGGCTTCCCCATACATGTGTTTTAGGTAGCTATGGAAGTGGGTCTGGCTTCTATATCTTCTTTTGAATGGGACCTAAGGGCAATGGGATTTATGCAGATACACCTAAAATTGGTGGCTGGTGATCTAAACAAGTATTATTGCTTGTGCTTCCTGCCAACTGAGATGAAGGTCGTGTGTTGGCTTTAAACTGAAGGCTTCTCAGATGGGGTCAATATATGGTGTGGGATGTCAGATTTGTTTAGTTTTCACCAATAAAACAACATTTTTTCCTTTTTATCTAGAAAAGCCATCCATAATGAGTTGCAGGATTGTGCTGTACGTCTTGGGAAAACAAAACATCCCTTTAAAGAGGGTCTCACTGAAAGTCTTGGGTTCACTCTATGGAAACAGTCTCTGCTCAGAAGTTAATTGGCATAAGTGATAGAGGAACCAGCCTCTTTCCTTGGCTTTATATTTCCAAATATCTCCTGGAGCCATATCGAGACACTGCACAATGGGTGTTTAAACACACTTGTCCCTATTCCCCTCTTTGCTAGAAGCAATGTCTGGAGTACAGGTTGTAAATCAGGTCCTACAGTGATTGATCCATGTGCCAGCAAATGAAGTGTAAAAATAGCAGTATGGTTGAAAGGACATAAAAAAAAGGGAAAACAGACCATTATTATTTCTGAGCTCAAGGGAAAAAGCAGTTGAATCTGACATGCTGGCTAAGTCTGAGTAGCCCTGGCCTGCCTGAAAAGCACAGACAACTGCTTTGCTTCCTCTTCCACAGCTGTGTAACCCCTGTAAACAAGGAGCCAGGCTGATTTTCTGGCCTGTGAACCTGGCACACAGAGGTCTGATTCCTTTCAGGAACTTCTCTTGAATCTCTTTGTGTGCTTTAAATCAACTCCTGTGTTTCTCCGGCTGTGAAATAACATATTGGCAGGGCAAATTGCATCTTTGCTCTCTCTGATGCCTTCAGAAAAGCTGCTGACATGCCAGCCATATGTTTGAAGCATTGTCCCCCACCTTATCTTTTGATGTTTCTGTGGATTGCATAGTATTACTAGATAGAGAAAATTCTTAGCTTAACTGTTCTGTCAGCTTAGTTGGAAGTCAGGAGGTTCTGTCCTGGTAATGTTGAAATAACAAGAACTGGGGTTTGAGCAGGAAAGAGCTACAATAGGATAGCAATATTTAAATTAAAAATAAGTAGGTGAAAATAAGGATAGGATGGAGAAATCTGCTACCTATATTTACACATTAATACACCATTATTTTATTACAAAGGAGCACTGTATAGAATTGAAACAACAAGAAAGACTCTTCAGACTCAAAATGTCTGCAGATATTGTCTATATACTTCTAATAATCTTCTGGTATGAATGGGCAAAAGTAGTAACAAAATTGTTTGCAAAGTCTTACTGCCTGCGCTAAAGCTATTTGTTTCCCAGGAGACAGTTTCACCATTTCCTTAATTTTGCTGCATGAGCCTGGAAAACTCTGGTAAACCTCCTCACTTCCATAGCGCACACACACGCATGCATGCATTCATGCGTGCACATACAGGGTTTATTATATATATGTATATATAGTATCAAGGGATTTGTTGTCACAGGATTTTGTTGTTACTCAGGTGATTCTCATGCTGTTGAGTTCACCTTTAAAAGGATGAAAGATGCTTTTGTTTCCAAGTATGACGCAGTCCTCATTTAATTGCAGTCATCGGCAAGCCTTCTGATCTGCCTCTCCCTTTATGCTGCTGCAGAAGCTAAAAAAGATTCCAGTGATTCTTGAAGGAACCAAATAAGAATTCTCACTCCTGTGGTTTGACAGTTTCTTAAGATTTCTAATTCCCCCACGGCTGATTGGTACCTGTTATTCCTTCTCTAACTGTTCTGATACTGTTTCAGCCTTCTGCCACTCACTTTAAAGGCTTTTTTGTGCTGTGTGCTGTATTGGTGTTGTCACCACCAATACTTTCTTGACAGACTTTTTGGTCACTTCTTGGAAACATGCCTTAGTATTGAAAATTATTGCTGAAAGTATAGTGATTATGTCCAGCTACATATGTCCGAATGTCATTTTAAATGTAGTATTCTAGAGGCATTTTCTAATGACTATGCTCTTACTTCTCTGCTTGTGGTTTGGTACCAGGATAATGGTTTGGATGCATCCCCTTTGACCAGAGCATCTGCAGTAGAGGTAACGTTCTCTACCAGGCAGTGAAGGGTTTTTTTCTTGGTTTAGTCTCTTTTGCCATGCATGTGTTTTAATTAAGCCAGTCTCCATATTAATTAAAATAATCCTCAGCAATGGGAAAATTACATCAATTATCAAATACACAAAGTGTTAATATCCAAACCTTTGTACATGCCTGTAAGCACTGGTATAATAAATGCAAAGTTTTGAGTAACAAACTACTCAAAGCATGGCAAAAATCTACAGTATTCTTACATGCTTCATCTTATTTGCTGAAAAAAAAAAGTGTCTTTTCTGACACATTTAGCTTCAAAGATATTTTAATGTGGCATGGACACTTAGCTCAACTTAGGAGAAGCTTGCTTCAGTTTATTTTAAACCCATTCAGCCTTGGGGTTGAGATACTTGGTCACATAACAGCCACTCAATAAGGTGTCTTCCAATGGCTGAGCCTGCAGTGAGGCTGAGTCAAGCTGAAAGACGTTTGGATCTGCCTTTGCTCTGGAGCATGCAAATGCATCTTGATAGTGATACCAGCTTGCTTCTTGAAGGGAAAGACAGAGGTAAGATGTGTGTCTAAAGACAGAGCAATATACCTTTGCTATGGTCCAGGTAAAGGAGTAACTGTTTCCTGCATTCCTATAGCCTGCTCCATTGCCACTGCTCTATCCACTCAGCTTGCAGCCCATGTAACTTGTTCTCTTGCTGCCCTTCAATGGGTTCTGTAAAATGATGATGGATATGGATTCCCCCTCAACATACACTTCTCATCCACCTCAGATGATTAGCAGCTGGACCCTGCACCTTGTACTAACCCCTTGCTGTAAAACTCTTAGGCATTGCTTCTTGCAGCCATTTGTGGATTATCCAGCTCAGACCCTAACTTAAATAGATGCAGCTTTATTAAGCTGTCAAGCCCAGCAGTAAGGTTACTTTTTTACTATGTCCAAGCAACCAATATCTTGGTGTCAGGATTTATCCAGGGATTATTTTGACAGCTGAAGCAATAACCTGAATAGACTCTGAAGTGCCAGCTAAAACCTCTGTTTACACTTTTTCTTTCTTCATTGATACAATATTTTTCCTTTCCATGCTGATGTAAGTCCATCTATGAGGTTTAGTTCTTGTCAAAGGCAAGCAGTTGACGTGAGCTAAGGATCTGTAAAAATCCAAGACTTCATGAGAAGACCAAGGACCAGTGAGCAGACTTGTGGGTAACAAAAAATGAGAGGTCTACAGGCACTAAGAGAAACAGTTTGAAAGCATTTAGCTGAATGATTCAGATTGGTCACCATACTAAGAACAGCCCAGCTGCAAGAGAAAGCTAAGAGATGGAACAAGTTGGAGAAATGAAAACAGGCCAGTACCTTTGTCATGTGGATAAGGTGCATTGCCCTTAGAGACAGTTCAGAAATGGGGGAGGTATAGGCAAACATGAGTTTTACTTTCTCTGTGCACATTAGTGCAGGTCACTCAGGTAAGAAAATATTAACTTATTTCCATTGTATGTTTATTATCACTCGGTATCTTATGCTAAGAACACTTTCCTGAACTGCGTCCATGTATTCATGGTCCAAGATTTCATTGGTTTCTTTGCTGATAGAGATACCTACATTTGAGATGCTCAATATGTTTAGCTGCTGTGTCCCTGCTTCTGCTCCCCATGCTGTTGCTTAGCCCACTGAAGTGAGGAAGAGGTGAAGAGGGAATTGACAGCAGTGGAAGTCGCTCTTTTAAGCCAGCCCTGCAGAGACTAGCTGAACTTAAAGATCTGCTGTGTAGGAGCCTTATTTCCCAAAACAAATGACTCAGTGCCTGTGTAAGGTAGTGCAAACACCCCTTTTTGTCTTGACAAGCTGGGAATTTAGAGATTGGAAATTACAGGCAGCTATCAAAGGGGGCTCCTCCTGAAGCAAGGAGAGAAACTGCATGTGACGTTCAGTCACATTGTGATTGAAGATTACAGTGTGGAAAAGCTTTTAGGGAGTGTCTGTGCAGAAGACAAGAACTCAGCCACTGAAGCAGACATGTAGTTTCATTGCTTCATTTTCTCTGAAATGCCTTTGTTTTGATCACAGTATTTTGCAGGAGAAAGACAGTTATCCCCTGTATTGCAGCCCCAGATTTTGGAGGGAATTTGCAGGGTTCGGAGACTTCTTGGCCTGGTTGAAGCAGTCTCTGTTTACTGCCAGGCACATAGGGGAGCAGAGGGCTGCTGCAGGATTCCCCCACCAGATACAAGGTAGGTTGGAGGTCAGGGGAGACAAATTCCTATGGGGACCCTGATGTTCCAGATATGGATCACTGAGATTGCAGAATTGAGGTAAACTGACGTAGTTCACTCTCTCAGCTGCTAGGACAGCAAGAGTTAAGCAACTGAGCTGGAAATCTCATGAGATCAGGCTTTTCTAGTGCGAAGAGTTCCCATGCTTCCTGCTTTTTGATGTGCTGGAAATACTTTATGCTCAGCCTTTCTTGTGGTATCTTGGCACTACTTCTGTAAATAGTTGGAGGGACATCATCAACATAACATAACATTCATGCTTCTGTCTAAAGTATTTTCATTACTCCAAGTCACGACTAAAAGAAAAAGAGATTAAGATCCCTTTCATTCAGGCTTTTAAGTATGAACCAGCTTTCCTAACTGTTAGATCATGCCCTATAGTACTTAGGTTTTGAATTTAGGACTGTGTTGGCTTTGATGACAGTACTGGTAGAGGAATTTTTGACGACTTGCTCCTGCCTCTACCACAGTTTTCTGCCCCTTTGGTTGCATTACAGCTCTTAAGAGGCTGCCCAGTCAACTTGATTGCTTGCAGAAGTGTTTGCCTCTTTAATTTTTTATTTGTTTTTAGGGAGAGTTATTCTTAATCAGAACAATTTCATCACCCTAGTTTTACAGTGGGACTTCAGCCTCTGATTTTTGGGCTGAACTGAGGTGACCGGCAAGTTGGTTCAGGACACAGAACTCAGAAGCTCAGAGACCTGTGACAGAAGTGCTCTATGCTGCTGGCTGATACTTTGTCCATCTTTTTGGACTTTACACCAAAAGCCCAAAGGCTGGTACAAATAAACTCATCATGGTCCCTCTCAACTTACAGGCCTAAAGACTGAAATGAAGTTTCTGTTCTCTGCTCTGAGATGATCCTGTTGTGTTGCAGTCTACTGGCTTGTATGGCCTGATACTAGTTGTGCGGTCTTTAGGCAGTAGCATTTCTTGTTAATTGTATTTTCGGTAACCACTAAAACGATGGCAGCTACAGAGCTAATAAACAATTATGAAAGTCCTGAGAGTTTGCAATGAGAATATAGATTTAGAAACAGAGGTAGAAAAGGTTCCAGTCATGCAACTAGTGTTCAAAGCTGAACTGAAACTTAGCCAGAATTCAAGACTGTTTGGAGCCAGTGCATTAGCTGGCCATTATCTTCAGTCTAAAACCAGTCTTGGAGCTGCATGAGGTTTATAAGCATATAAGCAGGCCTGCGCTTGTGAGCACATGCTTCTGAAAGAAGCACTGACATGACATTTCTAGATGCACTGGCATGCTTGTGGGGTATGCTGATGAAGAAAACTTGTGCACAAACTGCTTTCAAGTTACGAAATGTACCCTCAGAATGTGTAAAGTGTGCAAACAACTGTCCTCAAAAGTTAATGTACCATGTCCTCTCTTCACTTTTACTTCCTATCCCTATCTCCTCCGTGTGCCATATGCTATTAGGAATAACTGGACACACTTATCAAGGGCTGCTAAATGACCGCTTCAGAAGGTATAGTACACAAGCGGATTAGGACCCTTCACAAGTCAGGAAGTCTCTAATTTATTGTCCTTGTGAATAAACAGCTTTAGCTTTTCATTTATCCACTTACAAGGGCCATGTCATGGACCACTTGGAGAGCTACAGCCACCTCAGGACTGTCAATAGTGTTGCCCACTTCACTTGGAGCTCTGCTTGTTCAAGTTTCCTTTCTGACTGTTTCTGTGAAGGCTATAGGTGGTGAACCAAGTAAGATACTTACTTTTTTCACCCCATAGCCAAAGACTCCACCAAATGTTTCAGCTGTGAGGGAAAGGAAGCTTAGGAGGCAATAAACATTATCTTACTGATGTTGCCTCTAGTTCTTCTTCCCACTTTTTTGCCTTTAACCCCCTGCTTCCTCATGTCTTATACTTCTGAAGAATTTTAAGAGACAGTATATTTTATCATACTAGTTTTTCAAGCTGTTAGCAAATTTGCAAGCATCGTGATAAATATTAACAAAAACAATCAAGAGATGAGCTTCTCTCTGCACAGTCATGAGCTTCCTTCTCAGTTTTTGTCAGTTTTTTACTTCAGATATACTTGTTTTAGGGGGTTGATTTTTTGTGGGTTTCTTTTTTATTATTATTATTTATTGATTGATTTCTTTTTTATTTAAGAAAAACTTGAACGAGCATAATTTTTCTAAACATGACATATTATTGAACAACAGACAGGACCAGAAGACCAGAAAAGTCCATTCCTCTTTGACCACAGGGTCATTTTATCTATGTAGATAAATTATGTCAGTCTAATAATTCTGTGATGTAAATCTGGAATACTCTGGGTTTGAGTGATATTTGAATCTGAATGAAAACTGAGCTTAGCTTAGCTGCAGCTCTTGTATCCACTATATTTATCACTGGCCTGGTGGTCAGGAGCCTGGGAACAGGAGTTGGTTTCTCTGCATTGTGCTTGTATTTTTTTGACTGAGATCTCTTTCTGCCTTAACTCTCATTTTCATCTTCTTAGGTATAAAACCTCTAGCAACAGCTGAGTTACTTAGCTTACTGAACTGTAAAATGTGTGTGTTGATATTTGCCTATTCCTGGTGTCCTGAAATACCTGGAAGGGCAGAACTCCCCCAAAGCAGAGCTTATGAAGCTGTAACGCAAGCAGGACATGGGACAAACACTGAATTTTAAATAAAAAATACATAATCAAATAGAAAATAAGGAATTCTTAATGACTAAGGAGGATTTAATGAGCAAGAAAATCTTGCAGAAACCTGCTCTCTGACCAATGTTATTTAATATTCCTGCTGCAGATCTGGTATATCACAGAGACTGATGCCTTGGAAGTACTTTTATGTGATTAAGTTAAGAGTTTTATGTCTATCAGTAGAGAAACTAGGCCATTTTTATATGATGTGCGATATACACTAGAGAATAGTGGTTCTGAAAAAAATCTGTGGTTATGATGTAGTGGCAAAAAG
The DNA here is from genome assembly GCF_037157495.1 of Lathamus discolor. Taxonomy (NCBI): domain Eukaryota; kingdom Metazoa; phylum Chordata; class Aves; order Psittaciformes; family Psittacidae; genus Lathamus; species Lathamus discolor. Next base: position 106,830,771 of record NC_088885.1, on the reverse strand, counting down.
GAGCTGTTATGATCCTGAGCGTACACCTGGGTAAGGATGTTACTAGTATTCCCAATACCTCCATCAAACTAGTGTGTTCCATCTTCAGGTTTTTTTCAACAGCATATTGGCAAATTTAGTTTTAATAAAGGTTTGCACTTTTTTTCAGCCTACAATTTAATTCTAAAATGGAAGACTCAAGGAATCTTAATTTAAGATTTTATAAATGTAAGATTTTATAGTTTGTTTTTGAGAAGAAGTAGAGAATTTAAGAAATGGTATGGTTACAATCTGCAAGTATTTGCATATGTAGAATGCATTTAACAGCAGTGGGATTTTTAGCCTATGAGACAGTGGCACAGAGTTCCAGAGTCAGACGATGATGTAGAGGAATTCAAAGTGTAAAGAGTAGGTAGCTGTTCTACCCAGTTTACATTTTTAAACAAAGAGAAAATGTAATCTTAAAACATGGATTGTCATTCCCTCAAAATTTTTCAGCTTCTGCAGAGGAATTCTTCCATAATTCTATGTGGGGATTTTTGTTAATCCGTAGATGCTTAAATGAAAAGATCATCATGATTCTTTTTGGCCTCAGTTGTAAAAGTATGAGTATTCCTTAAAAAATTGCCACTTCTTTCCATCGCTGATTAAAACAATCTGAAGTTGCCAAAAGAAGTTGAACTTTTATTTCAGGGTGTTAATAGTTAACTGTACACAAAACTTCTCTCTTTCTAATTCCTTTTATTATACAGCTCTTTATAGAAAGAAAACTTTCCTAAGAATGTATCTATCCAAATGACTCTCTGTTATATGATGCTGTATTTTTTAATCCCACAGCATATGGAAAGCATTCCCTTGTCCTAAAGAGATACGATTTTATAAAGCTGAGATTTTGCTTGCTCCAGTGACTCAGAGTCAAAGGAATATCCCTTTTGGGCTTCCAGTGAGTGACAGAATAAAGCAGACTTCCACGTGCACGCATTAAAGATATGCTAAGATACATGTATGTTTGTGATTAGTAGCTGGAAGTCCTGACTTCTAAGTTCCCTGATTGACTGGGATGCATTTCTCCCTACCGCAGAGGGCTAGCAGAAGGCCTGTGCACAATCTAAGCTTCACCTCGATGCAGTTTTGACTACTTCCATGGGACATGGGTGGGCAGAAGTTTTACTCACTGGAAACATTTAAATTTCAGTTTGGAAACAATTATACTAACCAAAGAATGATTTTCTTTTAAGCTTTTACAGACCAAGGAACATTGTCACACAATTCCATTACTGAATCCAGCAGATTTTTGTTAAATTACAACACCTCTTATAGGAAGATATTAAATAATGATTTAAGGACTTAAAGTTATGCCAAATTTACCACTTTCCTTAAAGTCCTACTCCAATATATAATTGCCTGCACTTATTTCCACTTTGAATTTTCCATTTATCTTCCAGCCATTGAACATTAATGCACTTTGCTGCTAGCTTGAAGTCCTAAGACTCATCACAATGTAACTATGCGACAGAGATAAAATAGCTCAAAAAAGTGAATAATAGTCTATGTATCTCTGTTCATACCAGTAAAATTGTTTGTCACATCTTCACACCTTCATTACCCACAGTGAGTGTTTGAGGTGAAGAGAGAAATGCCATTTCTCTGATGATGGTGGCTTCCCTAAACATCGGGTTTATCTGGCTTCCCGTATTGCACATTATAATTATCCATCAACAGTAACGAAGAAGCTCTTGAAGTTCAGGAGGGGCACCACAGGACACGACTTTCATCTTGTTGAAACAAATAATAGTATCAAAGTTTTTACAACCCTCTGAAATACGTTAGAGACTTTGAGGTGAATATTTAGCAACTTGGCTGTGTGTGGGCAATACAAACACAGGCTGCAGCAAACAAGACTTCCAGCCTTTTTTTCAATGTGTCCTACCTAAGACTGAAGGTTGCAAGCAATTTGCTCATTAGTGGACTGGAGTCACCAGAACGGGGCCTCTTCATGTTGACTTGCAAAACCCTTTCATGCTTATCAGCATACAGCTGGATTTCCTCTGCTTTATCACACTACCACTTTTCCTGTATGGCTCTCAGCTTTGTTTGGAGTTCTCTGGGCTTGCTATTATATGCAGTTCTCTTTGATGCCAATGATAGATCTTGCAACTGTGCTCTGTGAAAGGTGCACCTCTCCTGAGGTGTTGTATAATTGCAGGATCGCTCTTATCTCATCAATCTTAATGTTTTCTAATTTTTTTGCCCTGAGTTCTTGTTTGAGGCATGGTATAAGGTATCCCTGAAGATTTCCAAGCTGTTTCGTTGAAATTCTTTAGAGCTTTTCACACTGAGCTTTTAATAAAGCAAATCACTGAGGGTGATGTCTGCTGAGTGCGTAGTTTCCCTTACGGTAGGTTGTTTTGTAAATGAAGGAAATGTTTTACTCTTTAGCGGAAGAACTTTTAATTGTAGTTGTTATGACAAGAAGAGGACTCTGAACTGTTTCTTGTTAATAAAACTTTTCCTCTTACATCAAGGTTTCTGCTAGGCTATTCCATGTAGTCATTGTCTCCTTCTGAAGTGGCAAGATTGAAACGTGTACTCCCTTGTGACCGAAATGTCAAGAAAACTGCCCAACATATCAGCTATACACTGCTCTGTAATCTTATGAATAACTTCAGGTTGATTGATTCCAGTCTCTTGTTTTGCCTCACTTCTGACAGCAGTATTTCTTGTTTTGTTCCCTAAACATTAAATGTCTTCCACATGTACTTTATAGTTAACTAATTTTGCATTGTCACTTTGAATTACCAAAAAATTAAGATAAACAATTCTTTAAGCTGAGCTATTTCTACAATTTATTTTTTTTAAATTGTTTTGAATTCATGGTTTAATTGATGTATTTTTGTCCTCTTTTTTCTCCATTTCCTCTTACTTCATAAGATATGTTGCTGCTCTAACATATCTGCCTGCCTGTTGTTATAGCAGTGAACAATAGCAGAAGGAAGCTCAGCAGCATTAATGGAATAACTGATGCTTGGTCAAGCTCATTAACAGATATCGTATCTAAGAATGGAGAAATGAGGCCTGCTGTGTTACCCACCATATCTGATGAAGATGTAGGCTTGAGATCTTTGCGTAGTAAGTGGAAGAAGAGAGTACTTCAGCAGGTGGGACTACCATTTTTTCAAAGGTATGTAGCAGTATGAGATAACTTCAGCCACTTTAAAAGTCCCCTTTTTTGGAATAAAACTATAAATTTGCTTTTGAAAGGACAGATCTGAAAGGCAGAGTAAGAACTAGGACTATTTGAATGCATATGGTACAGTGGTGGGAATGCAAGTTGCACACAGCCTGGGGTTATAGCCATGAAAATATAGTGCTTAAGGAGTTTCTTGTGCTAAATGATATTGAGGAAGGTCAGAGAGAAGTTTAGCTTCTCATGGGAATAAGACAGTGTTCCCCATCATTAGGCGTGGGTGCCAGCGTGAATGTCCAAGTGAGAAATATGCAGGGACACCAAGAATGGCTCTAGAAATGAAAGTAGCATTGCAGGAAGTGTCACGTTTCATCTTTTCTTGAGTGAGAACAAAAATACCTTGATAAAACCTTTCTTAACCCTTAATCATTCTTCCCCCTCCCTCTTGGATAGAGACAAGTAGTCATTATGAATTACCTAGCCTGGATTAGTGAACAGAAAACTTGGGCTCTCATATGACAGCTCTCATAGTACTCAGCAACAAAGCTTGTCTTATATGCCAGAAAAGGTCTATGAAGAGATGACATATTTAATTTTTTTCGGGAATGCATAGCTACCAAGAAGCATGTGCAGTGGCACAGTTCTGTGCTGTCTGGCAACAAAATGCACAGACCATAGCCTCAGTGGTTGTCAACTGTGAAGGCCAGTCAGGACTGAAATCCTTTTACACGCTGGAAGAGATTACTGGGACCTCATTTTCAGAATATCAGATTTCAGAACAACCCCATTTATTGAGCACTCATTAATTACTGAAATTAATAATCAGAAAGCTAACCAAATGAGCCCTGTGGGTAGGCAAACCCAGGTAATTTTTCTTTGTCTATTATCATCCGGATCATATCACTATATAATACACAGGGAAGAGAAAGGGAAATTTAATCTCCAACTTGGCCTTCACACCCTTTGGCAACATATTAAAGTGAATAATCTGTGTTAAGTATATTCTATAATTTCAAGCTCCCTGGATATGACAGACACTTCATGCATGAAGTGTTCTTTCAGTGTCATTTTTTACTGTTTCTAAAATAATTGCGCATTTCAGCTTGTTTAACTGATATAACATTCAAAGGCATGGAACAAAATATCCCCTTGGGCTGCTGCTCTTAGCTGTGGCACTAAGCACTTGCCTAACTGCACACTGTAAAATACAGACCATTGAAACTATTCCCTTCTTCCTCTTTCAAAGGTCAATATAGACTTTCACATCCAAACACAGCTAACCTGGAGGACTGAATGCATTACTTACTGTCATGTGAATAGAGCTGCAGTCAATATCTGGTTAATATTTGCCATATGCAATGTGGGATATGTTTTTGTGATAGCTGAGAGCTGACAAGACTATTTACAGGGCAGAGGGGGTTAAGTGTGCCACTCTTTTTCCCTTTTCTCTCCATTAAGAGGGCTGTGTTTGCACTCACTGAAATCAAGACATGGTGTGACCTCAGCTGCCAGGGATTAGTTGAGTTTTTATTTGTTTTTGGTGGGTGAATAAAGACAAAGATAAACCATCTAGTCTCAAGTAGATGGAAAATAGAGGCATGGATCTTGTGCACCATAGTAGTTATATGTCACTGCCCAAAACTGCAGATAGTGAAGGGGAGAGGTAATGACTGGGGTAGTTTTGCCCTCAGCTTTTAAGGTGTTGAGTTGCTTTGTACAGGACAGATATGTACACATACCAAAACTTCTCTGAGATATTTGGCATCAAAACACCTTAAAGAACTTGAAGGTGACCCTCAGTGTTTGGCTGAAGAATGGTTTTTGAGGAGCAGGTGTCACAAACCCGGAGCATATGCTGCAGCTGTGGGTCACCCCATGCACTTACCTAAGGAGTCCGGGAGAGGCCAGGGCTGCTTGCAGTCATCCGCTAGTGTGGTGCAATGGTTGCTATATATACTATACATGAGCAATGGTGGGCATGGGTCTGGTCATGTGTCATGTGAGCTCTTTGAAGTATGGAAATCAGACCAGCAGTTGCAGGAGGCACCCTTGTAAATGAAAAAATAATTAATAAATAATCAGTCTATCTTCATGCTGAAGAAGCACTGCACAGTGGGCTGGGAACTCAGGCGACTTCCCAGTGTTGGCTGCAAGGCATGTTTGACAAGTGGATTGACACAGTGTGAAACCTGATGTCCTGAACTTCTCATCACAGCTTTTTCTTCTGTTCTCAAAGTGTAGCTGGTGAGCTGGGCTTATTCCTATAGGTTTCATTTTTGTGATGATCAGAGATGAAGAACTCAGCCATGGGGCACAAGTAGCAAGGTTTTCCATTTCTAATGGAGGAATAAGCAGCCGATTTTAGAGAAATATTTTAAAAGCAGATATTTCAGCACTTGCGAAATGTGGTGGTTTATGCCAAGATATCAACAGAGAGGGAGGATTTCTGCTTTGTCTAAAACTGACATGATTTGAAAGGATTTCTTTAAAATCTCATGACTTTTCAGTGACTCTTTTCCCTGTAATTGAGACAGGAGAGTAATACAACCAGAAGATGACGTCGGTTGGTTTAATACACAGATTATAGTTTCAGAGAAGCTTTTACTTCCCTACACACTGGACATCTGGAAACATTCCCCTGCCACATTTTATTAGAACATTGAAACCACCTCGTTAAATGATACGGAGAGATTTAGAAAGCAGGGTAATTGCTGGGAGATCAATCACAGATTAAAGTTCCCATGCCATTTTAATATGTTCCTATTTACCGCCACAGACACTCATTCTGTCCATTGACTATGCCATTTTAATGATTTTCATCACAGACTTCCAGGTTTTCTGAGCCTTCTCCCGGTGAAATGACCCCTGCAGCATTTTCCTGTCTTTGTTGTTGAGCAAACGAGCTGATAAGCAACAAAGTACATATGCCGACCTACTCTTTTAGTACCAACTGTTGCTTTTGTCTTAAAACCAGAATAGTAGAACTGGGACTGGACAGAAAATGTCAGCTGTTTATTCACATCTATTATCAGAATATCTGAGCTGGGCTTTATTCATCATAGAATGCCCCAGAGCAGACGAAATGGGGTCTACTGTTGTGGCCAAGGGAGATTTAAGGTGGGTAAGTGGTAGTACTCGGAGTGTGGGGTGTTGGAGGCTGAACGCAGGTGAGCATTCAGAGAGGGAGAGGAGGTGCAGTGAGGAGAGCTGCAGTGCCTGCCAGCTGCTGCAGTGAAGGCAGATGCTGAACAGGCATTTATGGTCTCAGAGCAAGAGGCTTTTGAGGGAGGAACAGCACTGCAGGTGCAGTGGTTGGGGGAATGAACCTGCCCTGGGATTGTGAAGTTTGGAGCTGGTAGAAAACAGCAGCTGCATCAGCTGGGATAGGCACTGGGTGTGCAATGCTGCTGGACAGGGCACTACATTTTAGCAGATGGGTTAGAAAGAAGGCTAAGGCTCTTCCAGGAGAAAGAAACTTGAGGGAGCTGCCTCTTTGCAGGTTATGTGTTGTGGTGCTCATTGAGTGTCTGTACAGTCAAGGGAGCTGGCAAGATCCTACAGGCTCAGGAAGGGTCAATAACTGTCAGACACAAATGATATGGAGCATCTCACCTGGGAAAGAGCACATCAGGGAAGCTCAAACAATGCATGCATCACTGGTAGAGAGGAGTAAATTGTGCTTTCATCTGTGGCATAAGTCAGCACCACAGAGGTACACACATAGTGACTGATGTGTAAGTGGAAAGGAGGAGCCTGTAAGTGCAAAGGGAAGTTGCTGGGAGGTTTTGAGCAGTGTTATTGATAATGCCTTGTGAAAAAGAAAGATTACAAACCAGGCACCTCACTTGAACTGGCACAAGTGTCCCAAAGGTGATGGGACAGATTTGGCATAACCCTAAAAAAGTGTTTTCTGTGATGACAGGAAAATATTCCAAAACTATGTCCTGTATCAACTCTTTTACCTTCTTTGCGAAGAGAACCAGTGGAATCTAGTGTTCATATGCTGGGCTTATGGTCTATGGCAAAAGTTTTTACTTCCAAACTCTATGCAATTAAGTACCTACATAACTGTATATCCTTTATGCTCTCTTCATGCAATCTTGTGTACCGGAAAGAATAATTCTTAAGGTTAATTTTTATTTGCACTTGGATCTCTGTTTCTGTCCCACTCCAAACTAATGGTATGTGGTTTTGTCCCTCCTTTTAACAACTGTAAATAGAAGCAGACGGGAAGCCAGGAGAGTTGACAGAAAGCAGGAAGAGGAGAAGAAAAAGCCCTGAGAAAATGATAGGCACACGTGGCACACTCTGATCTCCCTGTAATGAGGAGGCTTGTAAAGACTTGCATTCGCAGGTCATTTCCCGCTGCTGCACAGGGTGTTTGTTTTACTTTGTAAACAAGGATCACAGCGCTTCGGTTTTAGGCAAATAGACTGTGGATACATTTTCATAACTGAACTGGAATGACTTTAGAAGTGTCTAATAGCTTCCACTGCTTTTCATTTCTTTTAGACACAGCTTTTTATATGTTGTGTGACTATTGACAGCCCTGGAAGGCAGTCTTAGGTCACGTTTCGTTTGCTTTGATTCAGGCAATGAAAAGAGATACAGCTCTTTTCCATGTCTAGCTAGCAGCTGCAGAGTTTCTCTCTGCCCCTATATGTATTTTCCTCTAGTTTCTGGTGTTTCTGCTTGGCTCTGCTCTGTTAGCTATGATCTCAGCATCAAAGGTGCTCAGCCATCGATGCTGCCCTCATGTTGGCTTGCTCCAGGTGCAAGGAGATTAGCTTGCCTGGCAAGGAAATGCAGACAGGTGGCAAGAATCCAGTACAGACTCAGGCTCTGCCCCTTATGGACAACTTCATTATAACCAGCTTGACACACATAGAGCAAAAATGCACTTGGACATAGTTTCTGAAGAGAGCAGGTACATGGTCTCTTGTTTCACCTCCATCCAAAAGCCCCAGACACCTGTGGGGGTTGTCACACAGTGGCCTTTTCTGGAAATGAAAGACCAGCTCTTATCTGTCTAGTTCCATGTGATCTAGGACCCTCCACACAATTTGGGTGAAGTGCCTTTTAATGCTCTCTGCTGTTGGCTGCCCTTTGATGTTACTCTCAATATTTGGAAAGACAACGTTTCTGTTTCTGCTCCTTTGGTCCTTGTGGAAATCAAAAATGTTTTACTGCTCTTGCAAAATTACACACTTCAGATGTACTTTGGTAAAATTTATAGTAGTTTTGTGAGCCTTCTCACCTATTTCTAGGGCCCTTAGGCTTACTGCAAGGTAATTTTTTCTCCCACTTCAAGTCCTCAGGCTGAATCCAGCTAAGGCAAATGCACACTTATTTCTACAAAATGCTTCATGAGCGCTTCCAGCTTCACCTGAGAACAAAACACCTAGACAGCTTCATCGCATCCCTAATCTCACACCCTACCAGAAGACCATCGCTGTCCTCCCATGTGACAGTTCAATCCCTTTACTCCCTGGGGAGCATCTCACCTGCCTTTGTCTCCCAAACCCACCTAGGCTCCCTGTCCTGTCAGGGCAGCAACAGCTCTCTCCAGCCACAGACCCTTCATTGTCATGGTAAATCTGCAGCTTGAATACCAGCTCAGTTCTCACCCATGTGCAAATCTTTCTGCTTGAGAGAAATTCCCAGGACCCAGGCAGTGTCAATCCTCCTAGCTTCAAGGCTCTCTCACCCAGGGTGTGAAGGCTGCTGAGAGCAGGAATTCACAGCAGCAGGGTATCATGCTGCTTGTTGCCTGTGAATTTGATGTAACCCAGCCAGTTTTAGGACGCAAGAGCCATATGCTGTGAGCTGAGGTCATCCTCTGTTTTTGGTCTACATTGACTTTGCTCTTGTACCCTCTGGGGTTTGTTTCAAGTTTCATATTCATCTTCCTCTAAAAACAATCAGTTTTCACCATCATCCAGCCAAAGCCAAAACCTCCCTTGTTCTCAGGCCCAAAGGGCAAGGCTAGAGTGAGCGTGAGGGGCAGGGAGAGATGACACAGGAACCAGGCTGACCTCCCTTCCCACAGGAGGGGACTGGCAGGAGCAAAGCCAACCTGAGTGTTTCTGAAAGCTGCCTGCTGCATCTCACTTCTCTCCAGAAACCAAACCCTTTCTGATCTCAGGAGGGTGAAATAGCTCTTCGGGCAGCTTTTGTCCAGGCTGGGGGAAGCTGGAGGCCATGTAGTCAGGAAGGACTTTAATGCACTCAGGCTGGGGCTGGGAAGACTGGACTTCTGACTGTAACCTGCTTTATGGTCTTACAGCTAAATCACAGTACGGAGCCACAGAGAAATTACACTGGCCAGTGAACAGGCATGGGAGCTAGTGCTAATTTCTAGCCCCAGCTTAGTCCTGACCTGTTTTGTGATGACGGGAAAGACAAACATCTCCTTGTGTCCATTTCTCCTTTTATCTCTGACAGTTTTCCCAGGTTATTCCTTGTTTCAAAAACGGGCTACAGTCCTGGCTGGGGGAGCTCTCAGTTTTGAGACAGCATTAAAAAGATTGAGACTGATGGTCAGACCTGAGTAGGTCCTGTCCTCAGCTGGGACTGTACTCCTGCTACAGCCAACTGAGGAAAGCCACTCTGTCAGTGGGAACACTGCTGAAGATGGCTCAGATAGCACAGCAGGGTGACAAACTATTGGAGAAAAGGCTGAAGACCGGTTTGAAGCACAGCCGTTGTAAGGGATGCCCTGGCAGCGCTTCAGGTCTTCATACCCAGGTTGCCATAATGGGTGCTTTTCATCCAAGCTTTCAGAGACATCAGATCAGTTGTGTTTAGTAAATATTTCAACAGTGTTTTGAAGTTCCAGTGAAAACAGAGAAAACCTTTGATTCTACAGACCCTTTCTCCCAATGTACACCTCACACCAGGCTTTTCAGCAACCTTGTTTAGTCAGTGTTCACTGAGGCCAAAGGGACACAAAGTGCAAACTCTTGAGCTCACTGAAGTCAACAGCAAACTTTTGCCTGGTTACAGTGAAGCCAGGCTCACACCAAAGTCAGAGAAAGCAATGTCAGTTTCTCTGTTTCTTTTTCTCATTGAAAAAAAAAAAAAAAAAAAAATCCAATCAGAAAATCAGCACCTCTTTCATTTAAAAAAAAACAAAGTTTGGGAAAAATGTAAATCAAAAATCAGGCTGAAATGAACAATATGTGTAAGGAAATGCATATTTTTTTAATTATTCGTTTCTTTTTCACAGAAGTGGCTGCCTTGGGCATTAATCCGTGTGAGGGAACCAAACTGGATATTTTTTGATTACCAGCCTGGAAGTCTCTGCATCACTGAAGCAGTATTCACAAAAGCTTTCTGGGATAGGCATGGATTTACCATATTGATTTTTCCACCAGAAGATTTGATATTTGTCAACAGAATTATTGTGCTGCCGAAAATTCCTGTTCTGTAGTATGGATATTTTGTGCACATGAATCACTTGGAGAAAAATTCCTATCCAGCAAGCCTATCCAATCCTTCTTTGTGTTTTGTTTCCCAAACATAAACAACTTGAGGGGCTCCCAGGGAGGCTCCCAAGGTTAATAAATACTATGTTGTGAGTCTTTGTCTTGATACATTTCCCTTTGTTTCAAAATACAGTGGAAAATAAATGAGAGCTAAAGAATGCATTCACACAAATTGGGGATTTCTGCGTTACCTGTGTGGGTGTTTAAAGCTGAGAATGCTCTGCGCACTAAAGTCTGTATATACCGGTATATACACGTGATTTCTAGTTTGTTTTCCTCTCTGTTTGTTCTCTGCTACCCTATCTTTCTCCTTCCCTACGTTTACTGATATTTCAGCAGTGTTTTGTTTACGAGGGCATTTTCCTTTTTTGATTTTAACCACTAAGATGGATTCTAATTTTCTTTCATTTTCCTTCCTTTTCTTTTTCACTCCCTTTACCTTCCCATCCCCATTTCTCTTCCTTTCCCCTCTAGGTCTGCCTTTCTCTGTGTGATCTCATCCTTATCCCTGATTTAGTGTGATAACACAGAAAACACCCCCTTGTTTTCAGAAGCTCCTCTATGTCTCAGGACAAGCAATACACTGGGCCAGCTCCTGACAAAACATAGCCCTTTTGTTTGTCATGTGCTGGCTCACCCACTTGAATGAAATGGCTTTGTTTTAGGTGTAGATAGTATGCTGGTGCTGCCTGGCAGGTGCATCTTACAGCCAGGGTCACCCAGCAGTAAATTCTGTAATTACAGGTCCTGGAGGTGGAGCTCTCCTTTGATGTGACTCTTTCTGTTGTGGCCAGCAGATACAATTTGACTGAGATATCAAATGCAGATAGCAGTAAAAATTTAATTAACAAGTCAAAGCTTTTATCTGGGGGTTTAGAACTCAAGCCAACAGGTTTCTTCAGTCTAAAGAAATCACAGAGATGGTGGGGTGAAGGCAATGCCTTTGTAATGTATACAGCTTACAACCTTTTTTATGATGCTTGCAAAGATAAAGCTGCTTTAGCTGTTACCTTTCCCGTTGGAGAAGCTTTCAGGTCATACACAAAACCCAGGATATTGTTCATTGTATGCTTAATTTTCATCATTTAACTCCTCAGCGTGTACTCATTTTCTCTTGTGATGCTGCAGATTACTTAGCAGGAGAAAATGGGGCATGCTAGCACTTGCCTTCCTGCCGCTGGGGCTGCACAGAGTGCCCCAGCACTCCAACATCATGTGCTGGCTTGCTCCTCTTGTGGTGAGCCATACAATGGTGGTATCAGTGGCCTGACCTGTGAGATAGAACATTTCTTCCATGATTTATTTGCTGTCTTAACAATGGAAGCCTGATTGGAATGAGGCTGCTAATTGGCTCTCAGCTTCTTCATCTATAAGTGGAGAAGTTACTCCTTGCTTACAGTGCTTTCCAGGGATGCTGTCACTATCAAAGCAGCTAGGTTCCACACGCTGGCTGCCTTAGTCACGCCACTGATTCTGCTGGTAACTGGGAGCTGGGAGAACAGTCCGTGTGTTGTGTGTTGTGTGTGATTGCTGCTGTCTGTGAACTGAAAGAAATGCAAATGTGGAAGGAAATGATAATAAAAAAGGAAATTCATATCCCCCAGTGCCACCTTTGCTAGAAGCCGCATGTCAGAGCACCCCAACAGCCCTTAATGAGAGACGTGTGGATGGAGAGGTTACATTCTATCGTAATAAATGTAACTTTCTTGCATTTATGGGTCAGCTATTCCTCAGAAGTTACTTCCAAAGATGTTTACAGATCAAAGTTATAAAATGCTGCAGAAAAAGATTAAACAATAATATTGTGAGCAAAATTAAAAATACCTCAAGTGTTCACCGTGATGCTATGTATTTGACTCTTCCAGTCTGAGAAGTGCTTCAGATGAATGCCCTCTATACTGCAGAGGATAGTGACTGATCTGTGAGTCTATGGAGGCGTCATATGTCACACTTGTGTCTTTCTCAGTACATCTGGGATTGGCCCAGGAGTTTCTGCAATTGCGCACACAAAGATCCTAGTTCAGGTAACACATACCAGTATCAGATAGCGCTTAGGAAAGCCTTCAGTACAGATGCATTTAACCATGGTCTTAGGGGCCTTCCTGAAATGAAGCCAAAGAACCTGAGTCAAAGACTTCTGTAATCAGTGCAGCATCATGAATTTGTGCTTATGCAAATGTATGTTTAGGGTGCTAGCCTAGAATTTTAATGTACAGCTTTCAATTTCTGAGCTGACTTCTAGTGGGACTACTGAAATGAAATTCTATTGAGCATGAAAAGGGCCAGAGCTCCTTGTGAATTTATAGTACCCAACTATAAAGTGAAAACTACCACTGTTGCAGTAGCATCAAGAGTTTTCCAAAGCTGTAGAAGGAGTCAAAAGTTTAAGAAAAAAAGCAAGCAAGCAAGCAAGAAAGAATAAAAATGAAGACAGGAAGATTTGCAGTCCTTGCATTGAAAATACGCAAATTAACTTTTTGACATTTGCATTACTAATTTTGGTGCTTTGATGGAAGTTCGCTGTTACCATACTTTAAAGCCCCAGATATCACCTCACACGGCTAAGAAAAAAGGAGGAGAGACTTCAAAGTGAATAATTACCTGTTGATGATGTATTATATTTAAAGACTCTGGCTGTGGATTAAAGCTAGCTCTGGGGTTGTTAATAGCCTGCAGTAAACAACTAATGAATCAAAGAAAAGAAGCAAAAAGCAGCTATAGTTGAAGGACATTCCACTAATACCAAAGGCCAGAGTTGAAGTGCTAACTTCAATGAAGTGTAACACAATAAAATACAGCAATTTCACACTAGAGTGTATAAGAATTTAGAGAAATGGTCACAGGTGAATTATTGGGGATTGTCCTTTGAGCTTTGTTTTCTAAACACTTTGATGCCATGCAGAGAACCAGGTTTTCCACCCCTCTGTTTTTCTGCAGTTTATCTGCAATTTTTATGTGGTGTAATGAAAAGAATAGATTTGAATGTCAAGAGCTATACCTACAGCAGTGGTGGAAACAGCATGCTTCCAGAGATGAAAATAAAAGCTCAAAGGAGGAGCACACAGCAGAAAATGGAGAGAAACCAGCTGAGAACAGTGTAGAATGAATTGGATGTCTACAGGGATCTTTCTGGTTTTGAAATGCTGAGAATCTTGATGAACTAGGAAAGTGAGTGATTTAAAGGGTTGCTTGGGGGAAACAATATTTACATACTTTAGCTGAGTAGTTGACAGCAGTACCTCAGTCTGTGGTCCTTCAATCATAGCCCATCTTCTTCCCACCACAGCAAGCTACTGGCAGTCCTCACATGAACAAGGTTGGAGGGCCCTCATTTCATACAAAATGGAGCCCTAATCTGAGAAAGTTTAGGAGAGGGAGTGTTATTTTTATTTAAACATGTGGGAATTGTGGTCATTTGAAAATCCTGAACTTTTCAGGGGAATCTAATTTCTGTCTTTTAAAATTATTTTGGGAGAAATAAACTACAGTGAAACACTGCCATCTTGTAGTCCAATTAGGTTGATATATATGACATGGTGCTAAAAGACTTTTCACCTCTTGTCAGACCTAAGCTTTTAAGGCTGTTTCATCTTCTCAGGGTTCATACATGGGGCTTAGGAGTTGACTGAACATAAAGAAAAGCAAAATATGGATGATACACATGCACTGAAGAGCTAGTAGGTATTCCAATGAGAGTGATTGTTTTTAGGGCTTAAGAATCAATACGTTTAAAGAAAAAAAAAAAAGGCAAACTCAACAACAAACCACTGCCAAAGCTAATAATGCCCAAGGAGTGACCTACAGGTAATCCCTGTCTTTCCGCACTTTGTGGTGGGTTGAGGTAATAAGCTTTCCTGGTGTAAGCTGTAAAACCAGCCTGGCTAATCAGCAATCACCAAGTCTTCAGCATGTCTGAATCATGAGCTTTCAGTTAAGGATAGCAGAAATTCGTACTAGTGTTTCTAGATAGTAGAAATTTGTACTCTTTTACAAGGAAGAGCACCTGACATGAATTGATAAAACATGCCATCCACCTTGCGTTACAGGAGCACAGCCCATGGGCTCAGGGTCTGTGTGGGAAAGTTACCCCAAGACCCCCATTCCGTGCAGGAGGGATGGTGTATGCCAGGATCTCACCTTTAATCACAGGATGCAACTGGTAGAAATCAGTTACTTTTTAAGAGCCCAAACTGTTTCTTTTCAAACAGAATAAGCCACTGGTTCAGCACTGGAACCTGCTCAGCCATTCTTCACAACATCACTCTGACTGAGTGAGGACTCATCAGTCATCTCAGGGAAAGGATTGCTAATGTACATCTCAAACCAAAATTCAGCCTAAAACAAGTATCTCTGAAGTGGCAAGAAGGATGTGTGGGAGAGAGTAAGTTGACTTGTAAAAAGCTGAAAAGGGCAGTGGTACATGGGCTTGCTGGGGCAAGGCTTCCCTCATGACATGTAGGGTTGCTGCTAAGTGTCTGTTTCTCTCCATGAACATCACTGCTGAGGGACTTGGCATCCTTGTATTTTATCTATATGATCACTGGCTTATATACTCAAGGCAAGTGTTCATTGTATGATAACTAGGACTAAACACAGGATGGAACTGTCCCAACTTCATTTTGAGTTATTGTTCTTTTCCTACCAAATGCTGGGATTCCTATCATCTACCATTCACTGCCTTGGAGATAGACATCCTCTTGGGCTGCTTCCCCATGTGAAGCAGTGAGTCAGTTTGGCATCCCATCACCACCAGAGGAGGAATGTCCCTTACCCCCAGCCCACCCCATCATTTCCCACAGAATCGTAAAATAGTTAGGGTTGGAAAGGACCTAAAGATCATCAAGCTCCAACCCCCCTGCCATGGGCAGGGGCACCTCACACTAAACCATGTCACCCAAGGCTCTGTCCAACCTGGCCTTGAATACTGTCAAGGATGGAGCATTCACAACTTGTTCGGGCAACCCATTCCAGTGCCTCACCACCCTCACAGTAAAGAACTTCTTAAGTTTAAACCAATTACCCCTTGTCCTGTCACTACAGTCCCTAATGAAAAGTCCCTCCCCAGCACCCCTATAGGCCCCCTTCAGATACTGGAAGGCTGCTATGAGGTCTTCACACAGCCTTCTCTTCTCCAGGCTGAACAGCCTCAACTTTCTCAGCCTATCTACATACATCTTCCTTGCTGTCTCCCAGCTGTCAGTTCCTGCTGCTTACCTTGCACAAGTTCATGGAACCCTGCTTCAGATGATTTAATTTAAAAATTCAGCATATGAGTAACCCATCAAAAGACTGAAATGGGCTCAGCAAAGTATTGGATGAGCATGGAGCTGCCTCAAGGAAGGTTGGGGCAGCACCAGGAGGTTCCCTGAAATGGGCTGAGAAAGTTGGGGCTGTTCAGCCTGGAGAAGAGAAGGCTGCGTGGAGACCTCATAGCAGCCTTCCAGTATCTAAAAGGGGGCTATAGGGATGCTGGGGAGGGACTCTTCATTAGGGACTGCAGTGACAGGACAAGGGGTAACGGGTTAAAGCTCGAATAGGGGAAGTTTAGATTGGATATAAGGAAGAAGTTCTTTACTGTGAGGGTGGTGAGGCACTGGAATCGGTTACCCAGGGAAGTTGTGAATGCTCCATCCCTGGCGGTGTTCAAGGCCAGGCTGGACAAAGCCTTGGGGGACATGGTTTAGTGTGAGGTGTCCCTGCCCATGGCAGGGGGGTTGGAACTAGGTGATCTTTAGGTCTTTTCCAACCCTAACTGTTCTATGATTCTATGACAGAAGAGCATGAGAGAAAGGAAAGACAGATGCGACCCGCCTTCTGTCACACACGAGTTGTGAAACAGTGCCCAAAGGCATTTGTTTGAGTTTCTTAAGAGTCCCTGGAGAGATCCAGGCAGCCTGAGCTGTCAAAGCCGAACTGCTCTCCAGGAGTTTCTATAGAGAGACTGTACATTCAATGTGGGCTAGAAAAAACTTTCAGAAGCTTTAATTTAAATTATATAAAACCTAACCATAATCCTTAGCACTTCAGGTAAATGCTCTTCGTTATCCCTGTATTCAGTGTTTCCCAAACACTTGAAATCTTCGCTTCCTCCCCCATGAGTGACTCAACCTGCCTTCATGCAGCTCCATGATGCAAACCCCATCTCCAAGCTACATGCTTTCTCATAGTGGAGTTTCAAAGTATGGCAGATACTTGGCTGTCCTGCTGGGTTTCAGTGAATGAAATGTAAGCGAAATGCCTGATAAGGCCAGAGGGAATCACATAAAGTAAGCACAGGGATTCCTACTCCAGAGCAGCTGTCCCAGACTCTCCACCAGCTCACCCCAAAATCACTGATCTGTTTATGATTGGGCCACATTTTTCACACTTGTGTTCTTTGCGCCAGTGACAGTTATATAGATATTTATGTGCACCCTTGGCTATTGGTATAGCTCACATACATTGGCTATGATCCACCAAAGTATCAAGGGTTTGAGAGAACTTTGCTGGGAATAGGTGGGCAAAAGCTAGAAGCCACAATGGATCCTGCATTGGCACTGTCTACTGCATTGCTGTGCCTTTCAGAGAAGGCAAGGGGGCCACAGGGCTGCACAGCCTCTCTCCCAGGTCTGTAAGTGTGGTACCCATCTATTTTGGCACGCGCATGCTGAGGGAAAAGCCAGGCAGACATGTCAGATGTGTTTTTCCTCTCTTCATTCCTGCTCAGACACATATAACACATGTATGCAACAGCCGTCTGTCTAGCGTTCTTTAATGGACCATATATATGACTGCAATAAACTGGCTGTTTCCATGTCCTATCTTATCCTTGTTGCCCGCAGTTTTTGCTGCTTGCTCTGAGGATTGCATCTTTCTGAGTGTTTTGTGATTGACTTCCAAATCTCTGCAAATTCTCAGACTCAGTCTGCCAAAGCTCTCTGTTTTAGTACATTATTTGTTCTGCAGCAATGCCCGGAGGCCCCTTTGTGTGCAGCAGCATCTGCGGCTGGTACACACACAGCTGTTTGTCCTAAGGTCCGAGACATGCTCTCACAGTCCTGTCCCCACCTCTCCAGTGCACGATGTTCTCAGCCATCATTAAAGTTTAATATGTTCCATTTGCCACCGTCGTGAGAAAGCTATCTTGTTTGGGGAAAAATGTATTATTAAGCCCAAAGCAAAGATGCAGGCACTTTTTGGTGATGGTGTTGATTATTTACAAAATGTCATTCCCGAGCTGCCTCCTTTGCCAAGTGTGGGACATATGTTAGTAATTGACAATGTGCAATGTGGATCTCTTCTATCAATGGCTGTTTCAAAACACAATTAGTAATAAAATATGAGGGCCAAGAATCTCCCCAGAAGATCTGTCATTGCACCTCTTTTAAAACTGTTCTCACTAGCAGGCGAGACTTGTTCTCTCTCCTTCTCTGCCAGACTGATTCTCTTCGTGCAAAACCTCATGCCTGTTACCCATTTTTGCTTATGTTGAGACTTAGGGTGTTTCTGTTCCTTCAGGAGACAGCTAGCATGTCTTCTGTTTCTTCATGTGCTTTCCACCATTTGTGCTAGCCTTAGCTGAACAACTCCAGGAATGATTTTCGAGGACCTGAAGGAGGAAATAGTACTATGAAACTTACTTTGTTGCTCCTATAGATTCTATCATGGACATAAAGTATCATAGGAACTGCATAAGAGTCAGATGCCTGAAACTGCTGTCATGTCACCACTGCTTTAATGTGAAGGCATTGATACGGATGGCATAATTTCTGAACACATTGGTGGGGTTGGAATAAATATTAACATATCAGCCCCAGGAGATTTACTGCAGAAGACTTTGAACTTGGAAATATTTATGCAGGTGTGAGGAGCTGCAGAGTCTATTGCTGCCACAGACCTGTTTGCCCAAGGAAGTTACTAGGCTGTTGTGATGGAGGTAGAAATGGACTTTTAAGAGACCTAAATACCACTGGATAATGAACAGTAAGGACAACACAGTGCCCATAAAGAGAAATGTGCTACCTGTATGAGGCACACTTGGAAATTGCACTGTTAGGTTTGTCTGATATTTGGAACAGCAAGATCACTTGTCTGCGCTGCTGGTCGCGTTTTTTTTTTCATGCAGGATACTATGGGTTTGAGTGTGGTTGGGGTATAATGATGTGTAAGTAAGTGGATGCTGGAAGTCCAGCCTTCTGGTGACCTGTCCTAGTCCATCAGCTAGAAAGTAAAAGAAGAGAAGGAGGTGCAGATGACTGATGCAAAGTTATTACCTGCCCTTTATAACTGATGGTGTCTTTCCTTCATGTCTTACTGGACTTCTTATTGCTCTGGGACACTTGTGTAATAGAAGAACTGATTTACATCTTCACATGTTCTTTCCAATGCAATGTTAGCTGCTGTGATCCACCCCCAGTAACTCTTAGCTAACTATTGCAATATGTTCGGTGTGGGGTGCAGCCTAAACCAGAAGTTTATGCAAAGTACTGCATCCTACTTCACAAGCAGCAGCCATGGCCAAGTTGCTCCACACTTTACATGGGGGTAGCAGCCCAAAGAGCACTAAGGTCAGCAGAAATCTTTTCACTGACTTCAAAAAGCTTTGGCTCGAGCCACCCAGGACAATGTTAGGCAGTGATTTTCCCTCAAAGGTGAACATAGTTTTGGAAACATTTCTGAGAGCCTCTGACCTCTCTCTTTTATCCAGTGTGGTCAGGAATTATCCTAAACCAAAGATGTCCTGTTTCAGGAGAGGTGGCACTTCTTGACTGGGAATGGAGCCAAACCTTTGGTTTTTCCCTTTGTCTGAAGTTTCTGAGCCTCCAGGATGTGAAGCTTTCCCTGGTCCTTGTGTAGGAGAATGCAAGTCAGTCTTTCCATGGGGAGCCAGTATTTGTTGAACGGCTTTTCCAGTCTGAACTGGTTGATTTCCTGTTAAAGGAAGAGAGAGAGGTAAATTAGGTCACATTTTGGAAGGAGGTGAAATTGAGTTATTGTTCTTACCTACTTCATATCTGTGTAAGCCCCGCATATGGGTCCTTGTGCATCACGCAGTAAAAAAATAAATGGAAAGCTTGATTCCTGCTTCTCTAAATCCACAATTTCAATCATAATGGATTTAAATTCAACTGTTTGACACATAATTTATGTACTTTGTATAAGGATGGAACAGCCTGACATCATCACTATTTGATAAGAAGTCTGAGGAAGTGTTCTAGCAGGACTCAGGCATAATGACTACTATTGTAAAAAAAAAGAGCAACACAAAACCCAAGCAGCCAACCAATCAACCTCCAGAAGTAAAAGTATCCCATGCAAACCAAGAAACTACCTTGAATCCCCAAGGCTGAGCCATCACTTCTCAGCTCAGGGTTAAAACCTCCTATTGTAGACTTTCAGGACATAAAAAAATGCAATGGTAAGTTAGAGAAGTTTGATGAAGTTAAGTAACTTTATTTTTATTTTCAGATCTCCCAAATATAATCTATTAAATTACATCTTGGTAGCACAGAACTAATCACAGTGATCGCAACATGTCAAGACCTGAGCTCTCCTCTCTCCAACACTGTTGCTGCCACATGAGCTGTGATTATCCAGGAGCAGAGGGAGAAGGATGGAGATGTAGACTTAGGCCATGCAGAGCAGGGGGATCAGGCATGACAAAGTTAATTGCAACCGCCTGGTAACTGATTTCCTCTATATGCTCTTCAGTGGGAGCCAGAAACAATATTACATTATTGCTGACAGTAATGCCTGTGTTGGGATATATACTTTGCTGACAGGAGCTGAAATCTTAGGTATTTGCCTTTGGGAGCTTGGTCCCATACCTCCTGGTTTGTTTATTATTTGCAGCTTTTCTGCCTTGGTCTCTTGGCCAGCTGGCTTGTGTGGAAAGGGGATTCCTGGAAGAGCAGCATGAGGCTGGCTCAGGCCCTTGGGGGTCGTTACCATGTCCCTGATCGTGCACTTGACACTCACACTCTTGAGTGATTTAGGACCAAACACTTGCTGTCTTTGCCTGTATTTCCCTTTCTGTGAAGCATTGATGGGGTTGCTTACTTCACAAACTGCATGAAGCCATGCAGTTGCCAAGCTCTCTATGAGGCAACACATGACATCAATTAGCTGTGTTGTATAGACCCAACACTGAGAAAGGAAAAAGTTGTTTTGTCACTGTGGCACTGAGAATATTGTGTTGCTCCATTCATCTTCAATGGCTAGCCTTGTATGGGGCAAGTGAGAATCAGTTTTGTACTTTCCCTTTCAGTGTTCAGAAACAACCTGTAAATATGATGACAGCATTTATCATCTGAGCTATTGAAGGATTAAAATATCGTGTGTCTTTACTGGTTCTCTTTGCTCTGGCTCCAGTATCCAGCATTTTACTTTGTAATAAAAAAGGCTAAAAATAAACCAATAATTCTCTTAGTTTTTCTTAGTGCTCACGCTCTTTCCCCATTACTTCTTAGTAATGTGAACTATACCCAAAGGATCAATTTCTGTTTCAGTTTGAAGTCAATTACAAATTTCCCATGAAGTTTAACTGAAACAGAAGATGCTTCAATGCCTTACCAAAGGTTTTTAAAGATGAAGATACTGAGTTCCTTAGAGAAGATGCTTTGCACTCTGCAGACTACAAGTTGATTCACTAAATACTAACTTCATGCACGCAAGAAAGGGAAAAAAACAAACCCTTGACTCTTTCATGTTACTTGAACAGCAAAAAGTGTCTCATTTGTTTGTGATTTATAGTGATTAAACCATGTTTTCCTGAATTACTATGTATTTTTCAGCAGAGGAAAAACATACTGGGTAATTTTTGCAGGTGGTTATTACTATCCTAGTTCCACCAGTACAATTGTAGGAAAAACCAAATTGCAGCATGGGATGGTTTCTTTGCTTAGCATTTTTGAGATGTCAGATACCTATTTTTTTTTGCATAGCTTACTGTGTGGCCTTGGAATCAAGTCTATAGCTGCATTAGATTCTATATGGGTTGCTAGAAACTAACCTTGACAACAGGCTGTCATTCATACCCTTTGCAGGGGGGGTGAAGGTATGAAATCTCATTATAAAAGGAACAAACCTCATTACAGGAGAGGATCACACTACTGGACTTCATGAACTTCAAGAATCTCTGGCCTTGTGTTTGCTTCATGGATGCCTCCAAGATGTGAAAATGGAAACAGGTTCAAGTGCTCGAGGGCCCAGATTTCAAAAGATCAGCATGGTGGAGTGCACAGCCAGCAATGTAGGTAGAAAAGGACCTGTTAGAAAGCCCATGGTTGTATCTTTCTTAACACATGCAATAATCACTGTAGCTTCCTTTCTCAGTTGTTTCCTCATGACTCATTGATTCTCCTGCACCCAGGCTCAGAGACTTCACAGCTCCTCACAGCCCACCAGCCTCTGAGGGAAAAAGAAGGACCATATGCATGCGATGAAAAGGGTAAGAGCTTTATGCAATCAACCAGATCTATTTTCCTGTCTTCATACAGGTGCTTGCTTATCATTGTAGCTTTGCTGAAAGATCAGAAATAAAGTCTTCTTGCTTTTAGAGCAGTAAAAAGCTGGTTTTATTGCAGAAATGTGACACTGTAGATGTTAGTGCAAGTCCCACTGTTTTGGTTCTTTGACATAAAAGAATGGTGCAGCTGCCTTGCCATATTTAATACTGCATTGTTATCAATACTGTGCAAAGTACAATTCAGTACAAAGTGAACTTAACAAGTAACAATGACATCACACCAATAGCAATAATCCAAAGTAAATTACCTCCTCTCCCTTCCTTTATTTGCCTTTGTATTTCTGTTCCAGGTGAACTATGAAATGCTCCAGGCCATGCATTTCTTGACTGCAATTCTTCAGTAGCAAGCATCTCTGCCCTTTAGCTGTTCACCACATGGTGCTCCAAACAAGACAGCAAACCACTAGGAATGTCAGCTGCGTCCCACCCTACTGGGAATTTCACATTTTTCTGAAGCCAAAAATATTTTCTTTGGCTGATATTCTATAATAGCAAGTAATAATAATAATGCTATGCTTTTAAAATGTGTTTTTCTAACCTTGGAGTCTGAACACTGTATATCACATACTTTTAATTGAGTCTGTTATTGTTTGAAAAGGTTTGCATTACCCTTAAGACTTAGAAAAAGTCATAATCCAAATGAAAATAGATTCTCAGCCAATGCCATCCAGAACTCCTTGGCTTTATTGGGGTGAATAACCAGTCTTGTTTCCCTCGGCCCACCTATTCGACCATGGGCAGATAGGGTGTTAGCACCATTTAAGAAATAATCACCTGGCTACCAAGAATCCAAGTGATTCAAGCTGAACCGTTTTACTTTGCAATGCAGTGAATGAAAGTACCATAGCTTTGTAACTCTAGCATGCTTTTCAGGCAGATACCTCAAGGCACATATTCAGTGGCTTTGAACATGTTGCATTGGTCTTTTTGATTATTCTTTTTAGTTTTCTCTGACCTACTGTTCTTTCTTTCTTTTAGTTTTTTTTCCTCCTCATTTTTTCTTGTTTCTTCTTTCTGCTTTCTTCCTTTTTCCTACTCCCTTCTCCCCCGCCCTCCAGAGTTTCACGTTTTTGTGCTTTTCAAGATTATTTATCTGGAAGCAAAACAAACACCATCTTGCTTTCTTTGAAAGGAGATTTAGGTAAAGGTAATAATAATATATTTGTGGTGACCAGCAAGGGGCCATTTGCTCACTGCTGAAAACAATATTCACAAAGTAAGCATATCAGTGAAAGGCACTGAAAAAAGGACAAAGCAAAGCCTCCCAGGGTGCTTCTCTAAAGGCTATTATTTAAAGGGGTTGGGTTGCTTCCACCCAAGCTTTGAACAGAGCTTCTGAGGGTGTCTGGAATAAAGGTGAACACTTCTACCTGAGTGACAGTCTGCTCTCCCACTTCTTCAGCTCCTTGTCTGCAGGCAGGCAGATAGAAGCCAACCTTATACCACATGTGCAAGGACTCGAGCATACTGAGAGAGCCCTGGAATTGCACAGGTCTGCTAGGCTTTCCACCACATTCATGTCTGCCATTAAATCAAATGGAAGTACTGTCTGAACGGCCTCCCCACAAGCTCTGCATGTTGATTTACAAGACATGCTTGCTTCCAGTGTTAGGTGATCAAACCTTTTGGGTACAATTGCCCTCTCTGCATGAGCATGTGTAGGCAGGGATCTTTATCTTTTATCTCATTTCTTCTGCTTGGCAAGTGAGGGTTGCCTTTGACAGAAGAACTGGGAAACTCAGCCCTTTCTTCAGCCTCCTAATGCTGTGGCTAAGGCACCCAAGAGATCTGGGAGAAACGTGAAGAAGGCAGCATCGGCCATGCCAGCTCTGTGTCTCAAGGTCTGCACTCAGGATGTCTTCCTGTCAGTGCCTTCACTGCAGTTCCTCAACCTGCAACAACTCCGCCACAATGAGGTGGGACTTGCTGCCTCTTCTTTGTACTAGCTTCACTGGAAACGGATGAGGTAAGAAGACCTGACTGAGTCTGCCCAAGTTATTTCAGAAGATGCAGTCTCTGTAACACTGCTCAGGCTCTTCAGCTGCTGCCTGCAGCCTGTTTGTCACTGCACTGACAGGCGTTTTGATCCTGAGTGAGAAGCACTGCAACAAATTTGGGATGTTAGGTGTGAGCTTGTCTGTTCTTAGCTTAGAAGGTCCTGATCTCTTCATCACAAGAAATTTACAGGGCAACTGGAAAAGGTTCAGGGATGGACAACAAAGATGATCAAAGTTACAGAAAGACTGTATGACAGATGACTAAGCTAGGACTTCTTCATTTGGAAAAGAGATGATGGAGGAGGAGGTGATGGATTTACAGAAACATCTTGAGTGACATGGAGAGAATGAGTAGATTGATTTTTCACTCTTTTTCAGTAAAAGAGGTGGGAGGCTTCTGATGAAGCTAATAAAATAGTAGGGTTCCAAACAAAACATCTCAGGCAGCCGACCTGTGGATCTGCTTGCTAAAGAATGGTGTGTATGTTAAAGTTTTATATGGGTTCACGGAACAACTGGAGTATTTAATGAAAGAGAGATAGAAACAACAGCATCATCAAGAAGTTCCTGTCCTGAAATGGCTGGAAACTAGGAGAGTGTTACAGGGAGTTTGCATTCAGCATCCACTCTAGGCCATGGTGGGAAGCAGGTTATGGGCTAGAAGGACCTTCAATCTGGTATTTTACAGGTTATCTTCAGTTCTTCACTGCAGTGAAAAGTCTGCAAAGCTGTAGAAACTAAAGATAGGGCTTGCCTTAACTCAACTGTCAGAAACCAAAGGCTCCAATCACTTATCTACCCAGTAATCAGCAGCACAGAGGGCACATCACCCACCCTAAGATAGGTATCCAAGAGGATGGGTGAATCACCATCTCCAGCTACCTTTTACTTCTGATTTCCCAGGGAATCTGGAAAGCTGCTTAGGGTTGGATGAGCACTTTCTGGATATCTTTAGTTAATCTTACTTCAAAGAAACCCATCTGATTAAATCAGGTCTCAGCAGCAGGTTTAAGGCCTTTAACTGCAAGGTTGTCAATGCACACTGTGTTAAGGCTAATTTATCAGATATGTACTCCAAAAAAAGGCTCCTGAGCATGGCTGTGAATTTCTCTTTTCAAAGTTCAGTGGACTGCAGTAACAAAACCAGTCAAGCTCTACCTGGGGACTGTGGAATCTGGATTGCTCACATTTCACTATGTATTTAGACAATGCATCTGAAACTAATTAAAAGGAAGGTGACTGATAGCTGATAGACACAGATTGCTGGCTTGTGTTGTACTGTCCGGAATCACTACATGTCCATTCCCAGCTGTTCTAGCATGGGGTATCACCAGCTGTCTCATCAAACCTCACCAGTGAATAAGGACACAGAAATCTTCCACATTATCCTGCCACAAGAAAACAACCACAACCAACAAGACTCCAACAAAAGAGAAAATCTGGAAAGCTAAGTTTTTTTAATTCCTCCGATTACAAAGATGTAAGTAAGAACTTTCCAGGAGGCAGATGAAAACACAGCCCAAGCTCATTCTAGCTTTGTAATCACCAGCCTTTGTTTTTATAAATGTATCTATCTGAACTGCTAACTTCATTTGCGCAGCACTTAAATTACTCAGAAAATTCTTTCTCATCCAGACTTCTAATATGCAGTGTGACAGACCTTGGCACTTGTAGAGCGGCATACCCTGCCTCCATTCTGTAGATGCTTCTGTAGATGTGTTAAACATTTCAGAATAGCTTTCCAAAGCAAACAAATATTGCTGAATTTTATATACTTATTCATTAAAGTGAAATCCTTGAAAATTTGTAGTGTAAGTTTGTGTTTTGGTTCTGTCTTTTACAGGATACTGTGACATTCAAGGTGTAAAGTAAAATTTGTCCCAGAATTTAGATTTCATAGAGACAAGACTTTGTGAAAAGCAAGGTTAGCAAAAATAGCCCCATTCTATTTTCCTTTTCTAAATTCGACTGGATATAATTGTTTAAATGTATCTTAAAAACAAAAGGCTACTAAATTTGATTCTAGATACAAAACTGGCTGGAACTGTGTTACTATAAAATGCAGAAGTGAGGAACCTGCTTGCACCAGCTTGCCTGAGAAACAGCTGCAAATCTTAAAATTATACTTTAATTATCTTTGAATTTTAGAAATGTCAGATGCTATTTGATAATTATTAGGTAATAATAATTAGGTATGGAAAATAATAATAAAATCTCTGTATGCTAATGCTTCTGAGCCTCACAGTGTCATAAACTGGGGTAATGCCACTGAATATATTTAATGCCATTGATACAGATTTTGTGGAATGGTAGAGTCAAAGTTAAGACCTTTTTTACTTGCTCTCTTTAACCTGGCCAGATTTTTACCTGCAACAGCCTATGTTGTGCATGCAAAGATCAGACATCAGTGCTTTTATCTAGAGAATAAGAAGCAAAAGTATACTCAGGTAAAAGGAGCTCTGAACACATTCAAAGGCCACACAGTGTGGAAGAAACGCATAATTTCAGCCAGTGTGGGTGGCTGAATACTCTGAATATTTTTTTGGAGCTTTTAAAAAGATGAACTGACAGCATCTTAGCTTACCTACTACCCTGACTGCTATTTCATGCTGTCCTTGAGCAAGGCTGCCTGGGGGAGGTAAGGCTTGTTGAATGACTCAGAGCTAGCAGTATTTAGATACCTACCTCCCCTTCACTTCAGTTAAAATTAGGCACAGAAATGCCTTTGTGGCTTTAGACCTGGTGAGCAGTGAGATATGGCAGGGAATCAAAGTGACCTGCAGGAACAGTGCAGAGGCTGAGCAGCTGCAGCGGGTGCTTTGTAGCTAAAGGGAAGGCGAATGTACAAAAGGAATTACCTCTGGCTGCACTGTGGCCATCCTCCCTCTGTGCAGGAGCCTGTGCTCACCTGAAGTTGATGCTGACTTTCTAGGGTAGATGGGAATTACAGCTGACCAAACAACTTGTGCTTTTCTTAGAAGCATTTCTGGAAGTCTTCTGCAAGTTTGTGGCATGGCACTTTTCAGGAATATGAAAGAAGTGATGCTATAAGCATCCAGACAAGAGTTGGACAGTGTACAAAGAGAGTTTCCAAGAAAGAAAGCTAATGTCAACAAATATAGGTCAGACACACATAATTATTTATCCTCTCTGGCCTTGCTAACAGTAAACCAGCTGCAAATATATGCAGATGACATGCTGAGTCTGCTTCAAAGGCTTTTTACAATTCCTTAACTTGGACCCAGGCAGGGCAATGTGGGCACCAAGATAGACACAGAAATCTCCTTTGGACAACCATTTCTTAGCCTGGTACTGCATCTTGATCACCTCCCTTCAGAAAAGGAGAGCTGCTAATAATTAGCTGGTTTCATTGCTGATATAATTAAGAAGCTAGGCTACATGTCCTGTATGATTACATTTACTTTTCAAGCCTAAAACAAGGAAGAGAAGCTGTGAGGAGGAGAAGGTGCATATAGGTTATAGCTGGAATAATCTGTGGGGCTGGGCAATTTAGCTAGAGGACCATAAAATATCTGGAGGAAGCTGCTTATGTTCAGCAGCTGTTTCAGACAATGTACTGCAAGTGTGTGTGAGGAGCAGGCTGTCCTGCAGCCCTCGCATGGCCACCATCCAAGAGCCTCACTAGAGGCTGAGGAACAGGAGAAGGCACATAGAGCAGGTAAAGGCTGGCCTGCAAAAGCAGCAGCTGAGCACCATGGGAACGAGAGGCATGTCCACTGCGAGGGCTACGTCCCTTTTAAGCCTGCTCAGAAATTGCGGTCTTATTTTCCAAACTTTCTGAAGGTTTGTCAAGGGCCTTTTGAGGCAGTACCATGCACCCAGGCTCACATATGCTGTGTATGACCTATGAATCAGCACTGACATGTTTAGGTTTGTTCTTTTTCCAGACAGATGAAAGATCCCTCACAAGCATCTTTCAGCTGTAGCCCCAGTATATTTTCCATACTGAATACAGCTACAGATATCTTATCGGAAACAGAAGTGCCACAAGAGTTGTGTACAAAGACAGGTAGCATATAGGGCTGATACTTCTGGATTGCAAATCCCAAACAAATGTAATCACAAATATCTGTTGAATTTGAAGCCATCTAAAAATGACAACTGAACTCACCTTAAGCAAAAAAAAAAAATAAAAACCAAGTAAGTCTTTATAAGAAAATATTGCTGTGCATGTATAAAACACTTCCTGGGACTGTGATTTTTCCAAAGGGCTGTTGAGTTGAAAGCTGTTTTCCATTCAACAGCTACAGCTATGACTCCAGCTGTCCTACCTAAACTTGTTTCAGGAAGCCTCTCACTTAGAGGACTGACCTTTCAAAGGGATTCACAGTAACATCCCCCTCTTTTGTGCTTCATTATGTATATGAGGATGAGCTAAGGGTGGTGGCTAGATCATAAATTGCTAGCAGGTGATAAATTGATAGATAACCTGCTCATTACTTGGAAGACTGGTAAGTAAAGTAAGGAAGATAGGATTGTGGAGGATATGGGCTTGGAGTGTAAAGTCTTGTCAGGGCAAGATGATGAAAGCTCTTGTGGAATATGCTGGCTGTAAGTTTTTCTTCCTTAGCTCTTTATACACGTGAACTTTTGTGCTTAAGTGTGCATAAATAGGTTACTGACTTTGTATATATCCCTGGGGGGACTGCACTATTCTAATCTTAAAATGCATAGCAATGCTGTTTGCTATTGAGGATAAAACCCCGAAACTCTTTCTTGGGAAAGCAAGGGGTGGGTATTTGATTAATACTCTCAGTGTGGTTTGAGATGCAAGGCCATGCAGCTGTACAGCAGTGCCACCTTCCACCTAAATAAGGTTCTCCTACTTGTTGAAGCTGTTAATTTTAGTAAGACTGCAGGGTGCACTGGGATTGAGCCTACTTTCCCAAACATGATCAGAACATCGTGCATGGTTGTTGCTTTTGACTTTTAGTAAAATCCCTGAGGAGAAACCTTGCAGTTTGTGGTAGCATCTTTTAGGCTATGAATGACAAGAAATGCTTTCCAATACGTGCATGGTTGGTGGAAGCTACTCCTCTGCCCTTGGTTAGCCAGAGCTCACGTTTAATGCTTATCAAGACATAGTTTTCGAAAACTGGCCCCTGTGAGAAATACTTTTAATGAGCTGGATTTCCCTGAAAAGGGGTTGGTGCAAAAGAGTTAATTTAATTACTTCAACATAAAGAAGCAGTCTTCTTGTATTGTCACTGAGGGTTTTTTCTCTTCTTTAAAACCATTTCTGTCAGACTTGAAAATACTTCTGGTCAGGCAAGGTTGGCAATCAATGTGAAATCATATGTGTGTTGGCTGGTATAGGAGTGAGATTGGTCTCTTGTCATGGTTTTTGGCAACACAAGATATACACGCAAAAGAGACAATACTGGAGCCAGGCACAGACTTATGGATCCCCTGTGGCTGTCTCCACACCTATGAAAAGAAAATAAATGATATTGGTGATGACGCACCAACTTTAGGCGCTGTTCCAGGCGCTGTCCCCAGAGGATCCAAGAGAGATAAGGGTTAAGTATGTGCTCCAGGAAACAGAAGAGCAAACACACGAAGTATGTTAAGCCCAGACAGCCAATCTGCAAGGATGCAAGCCTACCAGGAACTACAGCAGATATGCCCGGGCTTTCACTATTTGTTCTGCAGTAGGAGGTTAATATGGACTTCAGCATATTGTCTGCAATACAAGGCTGGGAGCGAATGACTGGCTGCCTCTTTCTGTGAGGTTCCCTGCTGCAGTGAGTGTAGCCTGGAGGATTTCATGCCATCTGCAATAGACGTAAAATAGTCTAAGACAGAAAACTATTCATGTAGCTATTGAAGCATTATTATGTGACAGCAAGCACTCTTTTTCTTGTAGAGTTGTGAAGTCCATGTGTCAATGGCTCACTAGAGGAGGCAATGCTCACTCCTAAGCAAGTGATTTTGAAGGCCTATAGCTATAAAGTTTTGGCAATATGCATACTGTAGCTATGCGGTAAGTTACTTTAATGCTGCAGACAGCTGTATTCCAAATTCCCTGGGCCTGGAGACATTGCAATCATTCGGTAATATATGAACGTAAATTAAAAAATACTGCTGAATATCTGTGCCTCGCAAACACCATTGGTCGGGTGAGGGAGAAGTGGGACTGAGGGCTTGCAACAGCAAACTTTCTGACAGTATCCTTGTATCGTTCAGTAAAGGATCACTGTAATACAGGGTAGCTACTGTTTATTTTCACTACTAGTGAGTACTTGCTAGTGGTGTACAACATCATCTTAAGTCCCTTCAGAAACATTTAAGTGAGCTGCAGTTTGGAGGGAAGCTTTTTTAGTTTGGGGGTGGGGTGGTGGTTTTTTTTTTGTTTTGTTTTGTTTTGTTTTTTTTTCATTATAACATTAAAACAATGGAGGGAACTAGAAGAGAAGCCAACAAGATAGACAAGCTTTCTGGATCATCCAAGATCATCTTCAGCTCAAAAATTAGAAACAGATGAAGGATGGGGTGAGAACTACTGCTTTGAGGAGGAAAGGGCAAAAAAGAGTTTCCAACTTACTCTGAAGTTTGCCAGTCACTTTCTCAATAAGGGATCTTTCCTTAAAAATCAGGATTACATTGTGGGGCCACCCTCTGAACCAAGATACTTGTAGTGGTACAGCCTGTGCTATAAAGGTGGAAATAACAGTCTATAGGAGTGATAGGAATAAATCCTTAATAGCAGAGCTGGTGGGGTCTTGTTCCAGGTTGTATTAAAACCCCCTGTGAAGAATGTCCCTATGTATCTCTATCTCTTGGTGAAAATACCATCGTAAGAATTTCCTGCTCTCTTCCCATCCAGAGCCCTATTCAGCCCTACCTTGGCTGGGATGCACAGCTCTTTAGGAGCCAGTGGGAAACTATTCTAGTGAATCAAAAATGCCTACTAAAAACCCAATAAGCCAGCCCTGTGCTTGAGCTAATTGGACTTATCTATGTTAGCAAGGTAATGCTTCTTCCAGTGGAGCTTGCACATGCCTCCCCAGCCTGTATCTATCATGGGGTCCCCTCATGTGCTGCAGATGAGCCTGGTTTGTCTCATGTTCTGGCTACATCTTTGAGTAGAAGAATCCTGACTGACTTTGTAAGATCTGGCCTGTAAGTATTAAAGACACACTGAATTATCCTGTGTTCATGTGCTCTTCTGTGTTCAAGTGTTCTCCTGACAGGATGACTACTTAGAGCATCATATACTTAAAACTTAGGTAAGTAGGAGGGACATATGAGGATGGATTACCTGTAAATACATATATAAACCTAGGACTGGCAGCCTTGGGGATGCATATCTCCATAAGCCAAGCCTATTGCTGGGAGTCATAACTAGCCCATGAAAATAAACAATCATAGCAGCAGGCAGTGATCTGGTAGTCTGTATAGATTTCTTCTTCCTCTTCTTCCCCGCACCCTTAGGTTTCCTCTAAGTAAAATAGACATCCATAGTAATATTTTTGCTGTTTTTATGAACAGTTCAACTGCATGTTTCAGTTGTCTTAATTTTCTGTTGCTGTTCATAGCTTGCATTTTGAGTAGATATCACCATTTTTTATGATGAGATCTATAAAAACTTGATACCATTAAAAATAGAATGTCTGCAGAGAAAAGCCTCAATATGAAGTTTGCTCAGGGTATTTCAAAGAAAGCATAGTTATTGCAATAGCTGTCGAACTAAAATACTTCACATGTGGGAAAGTTTAGTTGAAGAAAGAACTGCTCATACATATAAAGATAGGATATCTATAAAAATGGGCATATAACTTGACCATTTAAACTCTTCAGCATGGATTTAGTGAGACTCATTTCCTTTTCCCAGTATTTCATCTGCAGATTTACAGGCACAGACTAGGAGAGAGGTCCTGCTTGCGTGTTCTATCCTGCTTCATCTAGCCTTTTAAAAAGGCTCACATCAGTGTGATTATATTTTGGGAGGACACATCTTCATATGGTGGGAAAGGTTTGTTTCCTTTTAAAGTACTTTTCTATTATGGTCCTGTGTTTTAGAGAAGTGCCTTAAAAGTATACTGTTGGCAGGACATTGCTAGCTTTCTCAGTATATTGTTAGCTTATCGAGGCTGGAACTTGCTAGACAAATTCTGTTGTAGTGTATGCCTATACCATGCCTCTGAGCCTTTTAAATGCACTGTAACTTAGTGCTAACTATCAATAGTATAGTAGCTCCTGTACTGGGAATTTAAATGCTGGAAGATTTGGCTTTTTACTGGGTTCATTAGAAAGTTATTAGGAGTTATATGCCAGAACTTATTTTTTTTCCTCAAGTTTAGGTTTTATTTTAAGAAGTCTATATTGACTTCATGCTGAGGTCTACGTTCACACAAATCAGTATGTGAAGAGCTTCATCCTGTGTGGCAGCCCCCAGCAGCTTTCCTGCCCCAAGGTAAGATTTGTGGTTGTGTGGGTGCATTATCCTGTGCAAAAGTTGCCCTGAAGTGCATGTAGATGAGCAACCATTGCTCTCCAAGGCCACTTTGGCTCAGGATGCTGAAATGGGACTGAGCAGAGATCTTGGCCCAGGAGCAGGTGGTTAGATTCAGCTCTGTGGTGTTATAGAGGTGAGTGCAAAGGTGGGGCTGGCTGCTGCTGCTGGTAAAGTATCCTGCTGTGGCATCACTTAAGTGCAGGATTTTCAAGCCTATGTGTCCAGCACAATGGCATGTTAATAGATCCTAAGATGTAATTAAACTTACTGAATGGATCAACATGTTTCTATATTACAGCCATGCTAAAATCCTGTAAGCCACAGCCCTACTTAGCACAGCTTGAATATTTCATACCTTTCTGGTTTTACTTTAGGCTGAGTTTTCTTACCTGCTTCCAGCTGGGTCACATAAGTGTAAACAGATCAGTCTGTCTCTAAGTATATGATTCCAGAAAACCGGGAGAACCAGTTCAGTCCAAAACACCATCTGCAGAAATGAAGATTTTAACACTCAAAATAGGTTGACCAATCCTATACTGCTTCTGTTTCCTCTCTCCTGTTTTTTGTGGTAAGCAGATCACTCTCTGAAATAAAGTCTAACTTTTTGAATAGATTTTGTCATTCACATAATGCTCCTGAGCAGATCCCAGTTTTAAAACAAAACAATTGTCTCTTCCAAAGTAATGCAGGTATTCACAATGCTGTTTCACCAAAAGTCAACATGATTGAAGACTTGCATTTTAAGAAATAGTATTTGTAAAATAATTTAGGTCCTTGAAAACCTCATCCTCAGACTCTCTGTTAATTTTGTCCCAGAATATTCCTGATAAACTGAGGACCACAAGTACTCATTGAATTCACTTTTCAAGCGTTATACTTATGTGCCAGACACCTAGGCAGATTGCTGCCAGAGATACACAGCCAAAGCGAAACTGGCTATAACTGTCATAAAACCCAGCTCTGCCGTGGCTCACAGGACTGCTGGTTATGTTCAAATTTCCTGTAGTTGGGTAAGGTGCCTGGCATCAGTGATTCAGGTGCTCAGCACTTGGACTAGGGAGAAAGAGCAAGTTTGGGGTTAGGAAGCTTCTGGAGCACCTGATGCTTGATGATGGAGCAAGCACCAATTGCTGTGCTTTTGAGGTTTGTCTTTAGGGCAGCTGTAGGGTTCAAGGAACTTGTGAAGAGAAGCAGCAGACTGGTTCTGCCTCTTACTTGGGAATGGTATGGGAAGAATAAAATATCTATGGTCACTATACATAGAGGTGTGCAGCCACAATCTTACTGTGGTGAAGCTCACTGAAACAATTAAACTTATTGAAGGCAGATATACACCTGCTGAATGCTGAGCCCCTGCCTTCAGGCAATAGGATCACGCTCTTCTGGATGGCTGTTACTTTCTACTTACTCTTAAATAGCTCTTACTTCCTTTTCTGGGTAATGTATGACTAAGATGAGTGGGATGTTCAATTACTGCTTGGAGCACAGTTAAAATCATCTTCCCACTGCCTTATTTTGAATCTTGCCTCTTCCTCTGCTTCATCTAAAATGTCCACTCCCTACATTTCAGGACCTCTGCTATGCAGGCATACTGTATGCATCAGACCTCTTTTGAATGCCACCATGTCCATCCCCTTTGCTCAGCCATTAGTGACAGGATACCATTTGTTTCTCTCACCCTGCTTTTGTTACTTTCTTCAGTGCTGCCTTTTATATAAAATAACAAACTTCCTGACTTTTCCTGAAGAAATCTGCAGCCTGCTGTGTTTTTCTGTAGTTAGCTCGAAGCACTCAGCGGGGTCTGAGTCCCATGTTTTGTGTCTGGGATTTTTTCTGGTCACTCGGTACAGTGAGATTTATGTACAAATTGGGATATTAAAAAGATGCTGCTTAACTTCTTGACTGTAGAATGATTAACTTTCTTAGTGTCCTCAGTAGTATCATTCAAGACAAGTAAATTCAGATGTTGCTTTTGGGTAAAAACAAGTCTGGGTTGTTCTCTGGTTAACATAGCTGCTTGTGTCTGAGCCAAAATGTGATGGCTGTCACTTAAAATGCCTCCATGCTTTGAGGTCAGAAGTTGTGACCCTTCCAGTTACTAATGGGAGTGCAGAGGCAGTTTGAACATGGCTTTAGGAGCTACTTGGGGTTACCCCATCACCTTGCCCGAGTGTGTTGGGGTGGAGACGCAACACCATGATATGGTGATATCAAACCAAAAAATGTGCTAGGCTTTGTATTGCCTTTTTTCTTTCTTCCTTACTCCTTCCATTCATCTCTGTCTCAAAGCAGGGTTTTTAGTGGTGACACTGTGGGAACTGTATGTGTTGCATTTAGCTGTAGGTGAGATGTGAGGGTTTGGGGAACTACTTCATATGTTTTAGAAGACAGCCTTGGCATGCAAACTTACAGACTGGAGATCTCTGCATCTTAGTGCTGTAACCCACCAGCTCAATCAAGATGCTTGTTTGCTAATAGCAGAGACTTTTGTACGGTGTGAAATGTTCAATTTTATTTTTATTTAGCCACTGCAGCCAGACTGTGATACCATTATTCACACTGTGCACATCCCTTGGTTTGTGCATCAGAAGTCACTAAAACACCTCTTTCCCAGTGGGATTCCCTTAAAAATCTGTTCCTTGTTCTTCAGATAACCCAGCTGCAATCTGTAGATTAGTCATGAGGTCATTTTCTGCTTAGTTCATTTGAAGCTGGCAGAATCTGGCACCAGGAGCATCTTCATCCTGCATATAAAATGGAAAACGCAGCGGATGTGTTTGAAAAGATGAGTGTGAAGGGGCTAGCTTCAGACTGTGTTTTTTGGCAGCAGAGGGCAAAGTGTGGGTGTGACAGCTGCTAGAGCAGGGGCTGCAGAGCTCTGTGTGGCCAATGCCATCCCATCAGGAGTTTCTAGGGGGAGCAGCATGGCATCAGTCAGCTGGGCTGCAGGTGTTTGAGCCTGAACAGACTCCTGGAGATAAATAAATAATTCAGTTACATTTGGTTTGAGTCTTCCAGATGGATGCAATCACAGGTCAAGCTGCTGGTGTTCAGTTTCCCTGCAGAGCTCCACAGTACTTTCTTGAGTAGGTGTATTCTCAAGTCTGTGTATGAAGACTGAGAATGTGACTGAGGACAAAAGGGAAGAAGAGTACAAAACTACAGCCTCCTTCAGGAAGCAGTGCTTCTTTTTCCACTGATTAAGGCCATACAATATGCATCAATGTGAGAGAAGAACTAAACTGAAGTGGAAAGGTATCCTGTGAGAGAACCTCATTTTGTGGGTCTTTTTTTTCCTGTTAGTGGACATGTGAGGTAGTCCAGATGATTTCAGTGAAAGATACTTAGTGATCAACAGAACTGATATCGGGACGTGAGCCATGAATTTCCCATCTTTGCATCTCTCCTCCCTCTGACTTGCAGCTGGTTTGGGGGGGTTCTTGCTTTGAAGGCACTGTTTTTTACACACACACAACCTGTCAGCAGGCCAGACCCTGGCCTGTTGACCCTTTCAAGCCAATGGCACTGCATCTCTGATGTGCCCAGTAGTGCTCTAGGGACACACCACACAGTGCGACCCAGGGGACTGAACCGCCAGAATATCCACAGTCATTCCATAGTGCAGCAGTAAAAAACACCTCTCAAAAGTGCCACATTGAATGCTACTAATGTGAATGTTCACTAATTTTTTTATCTTTTCCTATGTTCAAGCACATGGCCAGTGTGCTTTATTTATATAATAGCCCTAAGACTATTTATAACACTGAGGCATGGGGCAGTAATAATCCCTGTTACACCCCTAAGCCTTCTGGGGTTTGCATGTGTAGGAGTAGGGGAGTTTTCCCAGCCTTTGCCCTTAACCCCTGAAAGAGCTGGGCAAGGAGAGCCCCATCTCTTCTAAAAGCCCCTGCAGCTCAGCTGAGCTTTGGCAATTCTCCTCCTGAGCAGCACAATCCATTTCTGGGATGGTGAAGAGCAGGGTCAGAGTGCTGTTCCTTGAGACGGGGTGCCTTTCCCAATATGCTGCTACCTGTCTGCATCACACACTGAGCAACATGTTTAGCTAGGCCAGATCTGACAACAAACAGAAAAACATGATGTGCTGGTGCATCTCGAATGCAAATTTCCAGTAACAAAGCATGTATCCTTTATAAGCAGGTAGCTCTAAGCGAACATAAACACACAACAAACGCTGCTTGTGGTCTGTATCTTGCGTTTAGGTAGTATGAGAGATAGTTTAAAGAAAGCCAACCAACCAATCCTGCAGACAGTGGATGCTTTTAGCACCCAATACATGTGTGGTATTTTTGAGCAGACTACTTGCTAATGAGTTGCTGTATTACAAGAAATGACCCAAGCTCCAGTAGCAACAGGAGGAGTGGAAGGATGTTTCATGTTTTGCTGTCTTAATTCCAGACTCCGACTAACTGTGGTGTGGGTCCTCATATCCAGCGCTGAGCTGGCCTCAGTCTCAGCTGGGTACATCGCAGATCTTATTTCCAGTCCCATGGGATGGGGAAGGGAAGAGTGTAGACTGAGTGCAACTGAGATTAGAATTTGGCCCTTAAATGGCTTTGTTAAACTGTGGGAAATTGATAGCTTTGCCAACTAGCCAAGCAGAGAAAGTACTGAAAGGTCACCAGACTAAACACCTCCTCCATTTCAAAGCAGAGGCAGGCCTTTATGTTAAAAATCCCATTCTCCTAACCAAAGCAGAAAATGGCAACCTCCACTTTTTTGGTTCTTTTCAGGTGATTACACATCACATGTTATGCATATATGTAGGAAATTTTCCTCTGCTATCTGTAGACTTATTTGCATTAATCCAATATGGGCATATTGAAGTTCAGGACTGACCCTAGCATTTCTGTAGTTCTGGATTTTCCATCTGATGTGGTTTTGAAAAATAGTAGTGAATTGTTGCCAAACTCTTTTGTTTCTAACCACAGCTCATGGATATTCTCCAGGCAGGATGGCAAAAGTTATTCTGAATTTCCTCCTCCTGCTTTTTATTAAAGATTGGTTGATCCTTCTTGGTTTACCTTGCATTTGAGCTATGGTGTTGGGATAAGTCCATTCTATATACATATAATCAAGTCCTTTCACCAATCTTCCCCATGGCATGTTCCAGAATAGATTAACAATGGCCACTTCAGGCACAATCCACATGTGGCAGTTGTGGGTAGAGAACAAGATGTTAAACATCTACAGAGAGAATCATATGGCTAGCTGCAGTCCCATTACGTCTCTTGTACTCTCCCATTCTGAATTTGTTCATTTAAATTCCCCTGAAGAGGGAGTATCAGCTTCCCACAAGAGAAGAAACATTGACTACATTTCAGCAACAGCTGAAAGCTATCATTTTTAATCTTACAATTTCTTTTGACATTGGATGCTTACACTGGAAGACACATTTTTCACTGCAAACTGTTTCTATTTTGCTTTGTAGAGCAAACGAAATGATTAAAGCGGGAGCTATTCCCTGTTTACAATCACTTCTTCAAGATGGTAATAATCATTGACCTCAGGTTAGTCTCTCTATAAATTATATTTGAAATTCTGTAAGTTGCAAACAAGCACAGCCTGACTGTCCCTAAGCGTATTTCCTAAGAGAGAAAGTTATGTCAGGTTGGAGCAAGACACAGAGCGATACTTTACTTTCGTTCTTAAATGCTGGTGCACTAAACTGAAATCAAATGCTTATGTCCCATATGTGAGAAGTATAATGTTTTTCTAGTCATTAACAAGAAAAGCATTCTGGTTAATCTTAGGCTTTTCTAAAGCCTATTTTTGGCAATTGTACTATGGAAGGGAACAGCTGAAATAATAATAAAACTTTATACTTACAGGGAACTTTCATCTGGGAATATCAAAGGAATTTATAAGCCTGGTTAAGCCTATCTTGGTATTTTTCTAGGATGCTGCTTTCCTGTGGCAATTGGTAAGCAAGTAATTTTATCCTGGTTTAGCAGAAAGGTGAACTGGGGCACAGATACGGTAAACAGCACGTGCAGGGCTACTGCAGCAGATCACAGGGGGTTAGCCAAAATTCATGCACACAGAGGGGGGTATTGCATTGCCCTACTTATGACGTGTTTGGGTTCCTCTCTGATTTCTGACAGTAGGGAGTTTCTCACTGCCAAGAGCCTTTCCCCCGTCAGTGCTGAGTAACCCAGTCCTAGGGATCTACATCCAGGCTCTTGTAGCTGCTTGCCTTGCTCTTCATTTAATTTACTCTCCATGGTCACTCCCTAAGTCCCCTTCAGCTACCCAAGCTACTCTCTTCCCTCATATCGGAAAATCAGGCTGCACAGTGGGCACTGTCCCAAGTGAGAAGCCCAGCTGGGACTTGCATCACTCAAGTGGCAGACTCTCAAAGAGCCATGTTTACTGGGGAAGAAGAGATGCTTCTGCTGAAGTCCTGAAGTGTCCTCTTGTTCTTTATAAAAGCATACCACAGTATGTGGAGCACAGGCATCCTTCAGTTAGAACTGATGAAGGTCTACCTCATGATGCAAAGTCCGTAGCTGAGAAGAAATCTCAGTTCTCTGAAGCCTCTTGGCCAGCTGAATATGAGACCACTTACTACTTCTATGTTTAGCAGCACCCAAAAACCTATGGAGTCTGTCAGCTTCTTAAGACACACATGCCTTCAGAATAGAAGGAGTGGCTCTGATCTGTGAGATCTTCAGGTCTCTTCCTTGAAGCAAGCTGACCCCTTGCTCCAAACAGCTCATTTCTGTCTGGAGCTGCAAATACATCTTCTTTAACAAGAAGATATTTTCAGAAGCTATAAATCAAGCAACTCTTCCTTGTTAAAGAAGGAATTCCACATCTTTCATGGCAGAGAGGTTGTGAAAGCAGAAGGATACTCCCTGTGCTAACCCTAGGGCCTCTGTGAATGGTCTGGGCTAGAGCTGAAGTAGAATAAACATTGTTTGCCCTGGAGAGAGAGATTTTCTGGTTGTGCTCACTTCTGCCTCCCATGAGAAACCTAACTGTGAAAAATTTAACCAGGAAATCTAAATCTATAGTTTTATAATAAACCTTTCGGCAGGTGCCAACTCATAGCCCTATGGACACTTGCAAGAAGATGATGAACTCGTTCAGTTTTCAGTGTGTTGGACAGAAAGTGTTTAAAGGAATAAATCAAGGGGTGAAAAAAAGAATTCTGCATCGTAGCTCATTGTCAGTCACACAAAAGGGTTGGTTCGCTTGGTTGCTTTTTGGTTGTTTTTTTTCTTTTTTCCTGAGGTTCCAATATTATTTTAAAAAGCACCCTTTTCCTGTCTGTGTTGCTGCATACAAGGCCTTAATCATAGGCATATCAGAGATACTTCACCCTGTGCCTTCTATTTTGTTCCACTATCTCCCCTCTCCATATGTGGTGTCTTCTTGCTACAATTTATAGCTAAGGCTTTCAGACAGGAGGCAGGGTTTAGAGATACAGTGTAAGGCTCTGGAAACCTGACAGAGCATGGGGATGGTTCTGGAACATCAGTGTCTTTGCAGGATCAATGCTCTGATCATTCAGGCAAGGGGGCACTGAAAATAAGCGCTTGCCTCTGAAAATCTGGATTTAGACCACATATCCCAGTTAAAAGAGATCTCAAAACAGAAAATACCTTTTGTTTAGCTGGAATGCACCATGCCGCTAATTCAAAACTGTTAATTCTGGATTTCCGAAGGGCCAACTTTGGCCTCTTCAGTCAACTGCTAAGGGAAGTCTCATGGGAAAGTGTACTAGGCGGTAAAGGGGCTCAAGATAGTTGGTTAGCATTCAAGGACCGCTTCTTCCAAGCTCAGGATCGGAGCGTCCCAATGAGTAGGAAGTCAAGTAAGGGATCTAGGAGACCGGCGTGGTTAAACAAGGAGCTGCTGGGCAAACTCAAGTGGAAAAGGAGAATCTGTGGATTATGTAAGGAGGGGCTGGCCGCTTGGGAGGAATATAGGACAGTTGTTAGAGGATGTAGGGAGGCAATTAGGACAGCTAAGGCCTCCTTGGAACTCAATCTTGCTAGTCGGGTTAAAGACAATAGAAAGGGCTTCTTCAAATACATAGCAAATAAAACTAACACAAGAGGCAATATAGGCCCACTGCTGAACGAAGTGGGTGCCCTGGAGACAGAGGATATAAAGAAGGCAGAGGTGCTGAATGCCTTCTTTGCCTCTGTCTTTACTCCTGCAGACTCTCCCCGAGGGCCCCGGATTTCTATAGCCCCAGAAGGAGTCAGGACAAAGGAGGAGTTTGCTTTGGTAGATGAGGATTGGGTTAGGGATCAGCTATGCAATCTGGACATCTGTAAATCGATGGGTCTGGATGGAATGCACCCACGGGTGCTGAGGGAGCTGGCGGAGGTCATTGCTAGGCCACTTTCCATCATCTTTGGTAAGTCGTGGGAAACGGGCGAGGTGCCTGAGGATTGGCGGATGGCAAAGGTCACACCAATCTATAAGAAGGGCAAGAAGGAGGACCCGGGTAATTATAGACCGGTCAGCCTTACCTCCATCCCTGGAAAGGTGATGGAACAACTTATTCTTGACTCCATCACTAGGCATATCAAGGATGAGGGGGTCATTAAGAACAGCCAACATGGTTTTATGAGGGGGAAGTCATGTATGACCAACCTTATAGCCTTCTATGAGGAAGTGACTAGGTGGAGGGATGATGGTAGAGCGGTAGATGTAGTTTTTCTTGATTTCAGTAAGGCATTTGATACTGTCTCCCACAGCATCCTCATAGATAAGCTAAAGAAGTGTGGGCTTGACGATCAAGTAGTGAGGTGGATCGAGAACTGGTTGAAAGGAAGAAGGCAGAGAGTTGTGGTCAATGGCGCAGAATCTAGCTGGAGGTCTGTGACTAGTGGAGTTCCTCAGGGGTCGGTGCTGGGACCGGTGCTGTTTAATATTTTCATCAATGACCTGGATGAGGGAACTGAGTGCACCCTCAGCAAGTTTGCTGATGACACAAAACTGGGAGGAGTGGCTGACACACCAGAGGACTGTGCTGCCATTCAGCGAGACCTGGACAGGCTGGAGAGTTGGGCGGGGAGAAACTTGATGAAATTTAACAAGGGCAAGTGTAGAGTCTTGCATCTGGGGAAGAACAACCCCATGTACCAGTACAGGTTGGGGGTTGACCTGCTGGAAAGTAGTGAAGGGGAAAGGGACCTGGGGGTCCTGGTGGATAGGAGGATGACCATGAGCCAGTAATGTGCTTTTGTGGCCAAGAAGGCAAATGGCATCTTAGGGTGCATTAGAAAGGGAGTGGTTAGTAGGTCAAGAGAGGTTCTCCTCCCCCTCTACTCAGCCTTGGTGAGGCCGCATCTGGAATATTGCGTCCAGTTCTGGGCCCCTCTGTTCAAGAAGGACAGGGAATTGCTTGAAGGAGTCCAGCGCAGAGCCACAAAGATGATTAAGGGAGTGGAACATCTCCCTTATGAGGAGAGGCTGAGGGAGCTGGGTCTCTTTAGCTTGCAGAAGAGGAGACTGAGGGGTGACCTCATCAATGTTTACAAATATGTGAAGGGTAGGTGTCAGGATGATGGAGCTAGGCTTTTTTCAGTGATATCCAGTGATAGGACAAGGGGCAATGGGTGTAAACTGGAGCATAGGAAGTTCCACGTTAACATCAGGAAGAACTTCTTTACTGTAAGAGTGACAGAGCACTGGAACAGGTTGCCCAGGGGGGCTGTGGAGTCTCCTACACTGGAGATATTCAAGGCCCGCCTGGACAAGTTCCTGTGTGATGTACTGTAGGTTACCCTGCTCTTGCAGGGGGGTTGGACTAGATGATCTTTTTAGGTCCCTTCCAACCCTTGGGATTCTGTGATTCTGTGACACTACTCCATTGACGAAAAGGCAGATCGTGTTTCTATGCAGCTTCTACTCAGGCACACTCAGGGCTTTCTTTCTTATTATTATTTTTATTTTGCCAGTGATTCTGTTCTACGAACATGACAAGATGTGCAGATCCCAATGCCATGAATGGATTCCAAAAATCTGAAAGCAGCAGGGGGTCAAGCAGATCTACTGGCAATTTTGTTCATTTATGAACTCCAACCTCAAATACATCCGAAGCAAACATATGTACAGAAGTCTTCAAACCAGATACGTTGAAGGGATTCTAGTCCAGGACATTTTATTAACCTCAACACAACTAACTGAGCTTCAGCTTCACACATGTTTTGATTTGTAACTGCTCAAAAAAATCAACAGTGTGTGCATCTCGGATGCCTGGTTGAAATATTTTGTGAAAGCAAGGGATCAAAAGCATGTCAGATGCCTCATTGTGTCTTGCCCAAACATGTTCAAAATCAGAATAATTCTTAGCTTTTGGTTGACTTTATTTATACTTCTTTTTTTCTTTAATCTCTATAGAGGAACAACCTGTGACATTTTATGAACTCAAGGACACTTTATTTAGTCATCTGTCTAGACATGTACATGCACAAATTAATTTTAGTTACTTCAGGATGTGTGTAAAACTGACAGGCCAAAACATTGAACGAAGTCCTTTTATTGGTTGTTACCTGTGTGAAGGGCATTAATAGGGTTGAAACTGAGATATTAGGGTAAGCTAGTAAAAGGAAAATTCTCACACAAAAATGAAGGCTCACCTTCCGTAGCTGAGACAAGGTTTTGGACTGATGGTTCACATGTGCTGGGGATGTTTGTATTAAGAATATTGCTATAGTGTGGCTTTTCTCCAGCAGTTGCTTGTGACAGTGAAGGACAGATATGTCACCTTTGGACTATTTACAAAATCTTCTTTTATTGAGTGTTCAGCCAATTTACAAACAATTGTGCTGTTAATTACAATTTTATAACCTTCTTGAATGCACAAGTTCTCTACAATGTGTGTAGAAACGTACCTTCAATAAGTACCTTTAATGGCCTTAGGAGTAAGCTGATTAAAACCAGCTATTTTAAAATGTGCA
Source organism: Lathamus discolor (assembly GCF_037157495.1). NCBI lineage: Eukaryota > Metazoa > Chordata > Aves > Psittaciformes > Psittacidae > Lathamus > Lathamus discolor. The sequence continues at coordinate 106,787,196 of NC_088885.1, read as the reverse complement.
ATATCACTTTAAATCAGAAAGCTTTCATATGTCTTTGATTCTGTTACCATTAATTGTTTTCCCTTGAAATCTGCTATAATTTATGGGAAAACATTAGTCTGTTGTAGAATGAAATGAAACTAGGATTTTGTAATCCTTCTGAGCACTATTAAAAGAAATAACAATTGTGGGAAATTATTTTAGGACAACAAAATGTCCTTATTATCATTGTGTCCCATATACATACCAATCGCGTGTAATAACTTGGCTGTTTGGCAATTAATGCCTTTTATGGGATTTTTTTTGGTTAGCTATAGACTCACCTTTCGCACGGATGATATATCTCAACCGTAATGTATATTATATTTATATATGCTTACTTGTTGGGCTGATTTTTAGTTTGATGATCATTGAATGGTAAGACTAATTTCTTTCACTGTTCCCTTTGACTCAAACATTCTAAAAGTTTATAGTACTTCAAAAGTGGCGAACATTTGGTTTCTGTTTGGGATGAAGTTCTGTGCCAGTATTTTTCTTTTCCCCTCTTTCTCTCTTCCCCCTCCCTCATCCCCCAACCTGCCTGCCTAATATCTGAGCAATTTAACTGTGTGATTAATGTAAAACAAAGATCACCCAGGCTTTCATTCTAAGATGAATGGTACTCCAAATGTAATGTAGTTGAAAAACCTTGCTCTTCATGCTTTTTTTCCTGAGCATGCTGAATGATCTGTGTGAGAGGGACTAGTGAAAGTAACGCTGTGTTCTCTGCAAGGTTCTGTATGATGATAATATTATTTTTATTGATATTGGCTAGCATCATTCAGAGCCTTTAATCAAAAGGAAAAAGTGATAAAGACATCTTTATGATACACCATAGCCTGTATGCGATAAGCATGAGAAATATGGAAGAAGATTAAAGACGTAGCATCTTGGCCTCAGAGAAAAGGGCGTTTGTCCTGTTAAAAATAAAGTTGAACAGATGTGCTCATTTAGGCATGGCAGCCCTCATTTTCTCATCAAACGAATCTCTGGTTAGGCTTTTAAAATTAAAACCTTAATTTGAACTTTTGTCTTTGAGCTCCCATAATGCTTGTTACAGTGCTGTGGCCGAGTTATGCAAGGCACTTCAGCTCATGCCTTTGTTCTGCACGTGAACAGTCAGAACAAGCTGGCAATTAAATATATGCCTGAATTCCTCACCAAAAAGTGGCAAGGTTCGTCCCTTGCTCACCTGTTCCTATGAATGAACTTCGCAGTTGTGTTGAGGTGAGGCAGGCTGACAAAACCCCAGACAGTTGTAGGTGCAATTGTCCTAACAGGAATTGCTCAATCTGTGCATCTATTGTTCTGAAAATGTCTAAAGATTTAAACAAAACAAAACAAAACCACAAAAACAAACCTTTTCTTTTCAAATATGTAAAACGCCAACCTGGCCACCTGCCCCTGCAGCACACCAATGCTGCATATGCTTGCTGCTTTTGAGGATGAGCTTTGTCGGAAGCAACAGCATCTGGCAGGGAGGATTCTGCATTTGCAAATTGAAGGTTCATGTGGTTAACCAAGCTCTTCTACTTCAGGGTCAGACACAGCGTGTGGGAGCATTTTCTCATTAGTTTTTGCAGTTTAGAATGGACTGAATGTATTGGCCTGTAGGACTGCTGAAAGGTTACACTTGAGAGTGGGATTTTAGCAGGAATATTTGCATACAGCTGTGTGCTCTGGAATGAGTAAGTGTTTTCCATTCATTCTGGCAGCTGACTGTAGGTTCCTAGTTTGAAGTATAGAGGAGAAAAGGGAAAGCTGTAAGAACTACATGTTAGGACAGCAAGAAGGTTCTGAATATATCCTAAAATAAGACCTTCAGTTATGTACCAGGCATTTACTCCATCAATGTGACTCCATTAAGTTGACACACTGTGAATTTCCATCCCCTTCTGCATTTTTGCACCAGAACCATAACTCTAGGAGAATATATATTATTAATCTGTTTTGTTTCTCTGTTTTCTCTATGCAACCATCATCTGCTTTTGAATTCTCTTTAGGGGAAGTCTGTCTTTCAAATGTTTTTTTCCATAGGGTATAACTGTTCTTTCTTGTCTATCTGGAAACATTACTGGCTTTTGCTGGGAGAGTGTAATGGAAAAAGAGCTGTTCGGGTTTTACAAGCTCTTAAAAAATAATACGATTGCCACTAAGTGGAAACACTTTTAATGCTTTCCTGTCCTGGATGGGAGTTATCAGTGTTGACAGAAAGCTTCAGGGGGTGGAGAAAATAGGAAGTAGTCTTCAAAGTGAAGGATTATATTTGTACCCAAGCATTTAGCATTTCAGATGCTAATAGTTTATCTACAGATCAATAGGAAAAAACATGTGGCAACATTATACTACCTACTGAAATCCTATTCCATTCTTTAGGATTATGCCCCAGGATTATGGTGAGTAGAAGAAGGGAGATGGCTTTATGAAAACCTTCAGTGGTATTCGTCATTCCCAAATGATGGTGGAGGAGCCTGTGGTGGTCTGGGTTGCCATAGCCCTTAGATCATGCTGATTCCTGTGAATTGGTGATGGAAGGGCTCCACTAGGGATCTGAAGTACACATCCTGTCCCCCAGGTTTTGGTGCAGTACCACAGCCTCTTCCCTGCACTGGGACCTGGTGTGCAAAATGCATCCTTTGATGCATGGTATGTTGCTTGGTGGGCTGTATCCCAGGCTGCATGTCTGTGTGGTGGTTAGCAAGGGGAAAAAAAGGCATGTGTGGAGCCATTATGCACCTATATCCAGTAACTGGCCTGACTTCTTCAGACCCTTATATTGATGGGAGCTGAGGTGAGCAAAGATGAATGATAGCTTCAATACTCACTAAAGTACAGCAGAAAGCTCCTAGGGGGAAGATTAAGATTGTCTGGCCTCTGCTGTCTAATGACTCTTTTTCTGGTGAGTGTCAAGCTGAATTTGTCCGTTGTGTCTCTTTGTTTAAACATTGGCTTTCAATTTATTACTTAAAGGACCCAGCCTCAAATTGGAGATGGCTCATTATTTGTCCTTCTTAATGGTAAACTGAGCTGTGCACACAAACATGTCAGAAACAGCTGGTGGTAAAATGCTTTCTAGTCTGGCAGCCCATCACTTTATGTTGGTGTCACTTGATTAACATAAACTGTCAGTGATCATGGCAATTAGAGAAAAGTGCAACCTTATTACCTAGAAACTCAACAAGACAGTTGTTATTGCTTTGGTATGGCACTAGGATGAAGGAAATTATAGCTCTGTGACCATGATGCCTGGTGTTGAGATCTGTGTAAGGATAAACCAGAAAGCCTGTTTCCATCTCCCAGCGCTTGTATCAGGGGAGCTTTGGCCTCTTTGAACACAGACCACTTTTCAGGCACCCAGTAGACATCCTCCATAAATGTAGAATCCTCCAGGGCTTCTTAGAGACTGTGTTGGCCCAAATCAAAAACCAGCTCAATGTTAGGCACAAGTAAATAAACAGTGTTCTCTGGAGAAACAGCAATGCTGTTTCCAGGTCCTGGTAGGCTGGCTTAGTACTAGGGGTAGCAGTAGGCAAGGCAATAATATAAGTCTATCCAGTATTACTTGCCCTTTGTAGTATCTGTGTCTCATTAATTTTTGTTGGCTGCAGAATATTCTAACAACGAGTAGTGGATTAAGCCTACAAAAAGAAGCCTAATATTTCTGGTTTACAATCTAAGCAGTGTCCCTCAGGTATCCTTTGCTTTTTCTCCATCACTTGGTGAAACGGAGCTACATGTACCTACTTGAAGGAAGCCATGAGGGAATAGAAGCATCCAGTCAACTAAACATGTCACTGTTAGAGCATGCAGATCAGGGTGAAGGGCATAAATAAATGCCATTTACCCTAGACAGCAGATTGCATATATTACTGTGTGCATTCAGCATTTTCCAGCAAAGTTATGGGTTTTATGGCTGATGAAAATTTCCTTTGTTGTGTAACGAATTGCAACAGATGATCAAGACTAAGCCACGCTCTCAGGGTTTCATTCAGTGCTGGGATGTTTCTTCTGATGTGTAACTATCTCCCAAAGGTAAGCCTCTATGCTTATCTAAGTCACTGCTACCATTTCTGCCCCCTTCCCCCTCAACCCCCAATTAAAAGTAATTTTACTCCATAAGCATATGTGAGAGTGATACCATTCTGCAGTCAGAAATGTTTGAGGGTTGGGGTTCTCTTCAGCCTCCTTATACTTACTTGTTTATTTCTCTATAACGTCATGTTTCTGCTTGGAAATATCTTCGGCTACACAGGAAGAGTATCCATTGCAATTTATTCTTCCTGACCTTTTGTGAATCCAAAATAGATGGCTTTTTGGAAAGAAACCAGAGGCTCTCCTCTCCCTTCAAACAAATCTGACCTTATAGTTGTTTCTTGTGAAGACAGCAGAAGCTTCTCTTTGAGTCAGTGAAAAGGAAGCAGGAAAGGGTAAAATTTTTCCTATGCTGATGTCACTGGGTTTTTTTGTTTTGTTTTGTTTTGTTTTGTTTTTTTAAGTATTTAGATATCATTTAAAGGAGTCTGGATTTCTCAAACCTTTTTCTTTTACTGACTTGACTGCTTTCCTTGTCATGCCCTATGCACTCAGCTTTTTGTTGCTTTAACTGAGTTTCTGGCTTCCCCAAACTTCCATACATATGTTCAGTCTCCTGGATCACTCTCCTGTTCCTGTTCCTCCGTATATTCACTCTCCTGTTCACAGCTCTGGTATAGCTGCTGCTGTTCCCTCTAATGTGTAGCCAGAAGGGGTGAAAAGGGCAGAGACTGGTCTGAACTGATGAAGTAAACGGCTGCAAGCCCTCTTGTGAGAATTCTGGCATCAGCTGGGATCATGAGCTGGGAGTCCAGCAGAAAGTACTGTACAGAAAGTGCAGGTTAAGGCATTACATGGGAAAGAGAAGGAATAAATCCTGCTAGCTGATGTGAGGGTTCAGTGCTCTGGCACTTTTACGGTCCTAGTGGTCACAGGGAGGTATTTCCCAAGCACAGCATCAGCTTTGCAGCCTATGCTTCTCAGGTGGGTTGCTGGAGCATGTAGATTCAGGCAGTGTAATGTGTATGCCTAGAAGTCCCAGATAAGCTCTGGTGTCTTCTTTTGCACTTCTGATCTCAGCTCCAGTTTTTACCCGGGAGAGCTAAACTTTGTCTAGGAGAAAATCAAATAATTATATACATAACTTTTTGCTTTTTCACACTGGGGTTCTGCCTTAGGAGTAAGATGATAAGCTCTGGTGGGCAATGACCATGAAGTTCTCAGTCTTAACTATGTGCATCTGTTTTATCCAAGTTTGAGGCTTCTTATTGTGCAAGGTACTTTAAAATCACCCCGTAAAATGAAAGAGTAATGAACCGTCCTGCACATTGTTGGGAAAAACAATGCCTTTGGAGGAGTTCAGGAAAGGTTCCTCTCTGACAATTATTTTTAACAATGTGATACAGTTTAGCTGAAAGTTGGGGAACAGCCTGGGGCAAGGGGAGAAACATTCCTCCCTTTGGTTAACCTTGCTCGGGAAATGTGAATCACTGAACTAAATAAAGTTTGTAAGAGATGCTTTGAAAATACTATGCTACGCCCTATAATTCACCCAAGAATGAAGGAGGAGGGTAAAAAAAAACATCAAAAGTCCCTGCTTCTTTTTATATTGCTTCCTGGCACATTTCTGGTTCTCCCCCCAGTCTTCCCTCTGGTTTTGTTTTTGGGTTTTGTTCTGTCTTTTTATTTTTCTTTTTCCTCATTTTAAAATGCCCTTTTCACTTTGTGAAGTTGGTACCATAACCTAAACAACAACCTTGTTGTCTGCAGACAACAACGATGATGAGAAATGCCAAGGGAGAAGGAAGTCCTGTTGGGATCAGGGACAACAAAGACAGTTCTTCAACATTTTTATTAGGACCTCATGATGTACACATGAAAAATTAAGTTCAGAACATTAACTGCTCTTCAGATGGCGCCGTTTAAATCTGGAGGATGTTAACATTCCTGCTGCATGACAAAGGTCTGCCACCCCCTGTGTTGATACTCATCCTGCTCCAATGGGCAATAACATCTAAGGATGAACAGAGGCTGTGGCACCAAAACCTGCTTGAAGGTTACTTTCTAAGATTTATCTTGGGATTTCCTAGCATTCCTTATCAGGGTCAGTTTGCCCTTGAAGGCTAGCTCTTTGCCGGGCACCAGCTGTTTCATCATTTGCACACATTCGGATGTATGCTTTGGCAGAGAGGATAACTGGTGGTAGAGAAGGAAAGGCAGCAAGAAAGTATGGAAACAGCTTTTGGTGCTGTTTTAACAGCCACTGTTCTAGTCAGGCGACATCATTGCAAAAGACCTGTTTGTATATATACCTGTTTGTATGGATAAATCCATCTGCGAAATATACCTGTTTGTATGGATAAATCCATCTGCGGGTCCCCCTCATGCTGGCGTGAGTGGAGCACCAGGAGCTGGTGGTGGCATGTGGTGCCTGGGTGACAGCAGGTGGTGGGAGGCCCTGGGCTTGTGGACACAGTGGTCCACAGCTTCAGTCCCTGGGCAGCAAGGTGTGAAACCCATCCCTGTGCTGTCTGCCTGGTGCTTGGTCTTACGTGTTTAATAGACGTTTGGCAGTGGGACCACTTGGAAAATGTTCCCCTGGAAAATGCCCAAATCTGCCCTACTCAACAGCAAAGAAAGCAGCAGTGCAAATGAACAGTCTGATTTTCCCATCCTTTCTAAAAAGCCATTCTGCCAGGGTGACCACTGCCACTGTGCCCTTTCCCTGGCCCTGACGTACATCTTGTGGGCAGCTTGGAGGGACTGGGACCTGTGGCTGAGCAGCTGCCTGGGCTTTGTGGGGAGGTGGCAGCTCCTGCTGCCAGACAGGCACCAGGAGAATGGGATGGGGCCACAAAACTGGCTTGTCATCTGCTTTTCCATCTCTGCTTTGCTGCTTAACCCCTCACCCTTCCTCATAAAAACAAACATGCACAGCCTGACTTCCAGGTGCTTTTGCTGGTTAAATGCCCATCACAGCAGACATAGCCAGGGGAGGGCTGGAGCCGTCTGTAAACTGGGAAGTAAAGCGGGTTTTCTCCCCAGGACGCCGAGCTCTGCAGCCACTATTTAGCTCAGGGCCTGGACTAGCACACATGTGGCTCAGGCATTCCCTATGGAGCAGTAATGACCTTTGGATCTGTAGCTTCACTGTCCCCAGTCCTGGTGCTTTCCCATCTGGTTCCTGCTATTCCTGTAAATCCCTGCTGGCTGTTTAATAGCAAGCAGAGAGTTTCAATGAAGTTGAGGTCACTTTGACTCACCAAATATTGCTGCTTTCTAAACTGGAACCAGACTGAGCTGAGGGCAGCATTTGTTGTGGGGGGAGCAATGACAAAGTGTCCTACGACTCCTCATGCAATATTGATTACGAGCCCACAGCCTGAGCTAGAGGTTTGCTTTGCGTGAGCTTCAGTCTCTGGAGCGTGTTTATGAACATGCCACTGAGTGGACCATATTGTATTTAGGTGGGGGGTTTATGCCAAAATCCTTAAATATTTTGCATTTTTTGTTTGTATGGTTTGCATGTACATGCCAATTTTGCATACTGAAAGTTGCTTGATGTGCCCAGCCTTTGAATCAGCCTGTCCCTATGAGGAATATACACAAGCACCCACTAGCCCAGCATGAGCAAAGAAATTTCCTTATATCTTTAAGGTCAGCGAAAGCTGAAAACAGATGATTTCTGACAACCGCTTGGCTTGCAGATCTGTCAGTAGCACCAAGGCTCTGTGGCCAGTTAAGTGCTACTGAAACAATCCTTCAGCTTGGCTGAGTTTTACTTTGGAGCTCTGGCTTCATTGTGCAGTCTCTGAGTGCAGCCTTATGCCAAGACTGCCGTGCCAGAGATAGCTGCGCAGCCAGGCTGCGCTCTTGGTCTGAGCACAAAAGATTTGAAGCTGCTCTTGAAGGCAAAGCCTAAACCCCCCGCACAAGAAGTGATTATGCTGTCCTTTTACCCACCACCCACCTCTCATTTTTCTCCTTCTTTCCCTCTTAAGAAAGAAATAGGGGAAAGTCTGTGGGAGAATAGTGTTTGCTGATCTTGTGCAAAGCACGGTGACAAATGACAGCTGGAGAAGCATGACAAGGGATATAAACTTGAGCTAATGGAAACCTATGTGCCAGCTGAGTGTTTATTCAGGCCCGTCATTGTCAACAGAGACCCCTTTACAAGACAGGTATTGTTTGTAGTAACAAGTGCACCATGAAGAGGAATGTAGCTTTGAATTCTATGGATGTGCTGCTTTAAAACAAATGAAAAAAATAAATGTTCTTAACCCATCCTTACAAGGAATAATGATAGCACTGAAATGCCTGCTTACATGTCTGGGTATTTCGGGTTAAATTGGTCTACGTTTCATAAATCAAGCTCCCTCTTAATTGCATTCTTTGTATTGGTACTGTTGAACCCACGTTACTGTCCCAAGCTTACATATCCAGTTTGTTGCCTTGAAGCTGCATCTTTTGATATTACTGACTGATGCAGGATCAAAAAAGAAGCAAACAGCAGTGTCCCAATGTTTTGTCTCTGCAGCAGAAAAGGAAAGACAGTTTGAGCAGGCTGTCACCCTTTACTCTTCCAGACTTTCAGCAAATGTCTCTCAGCTAAGCAAACAATAGTGAGAGTTCATTTGGAATTAAATTCACTGGTTTGCAGCCACTTAGACAAAACCCATACAAACTCTGAAACACAGCATAAACAGACCACTAAATCTTGTGTCAAGCAAGATGCAATTATGCTATAATTATGCTATAATTAAGATCACAATAAAATACTATTCAAAATTCTTTATTTACCTTTCCGTAGATATATGTTTTATGACATTCTAGTAGCAATGACTTATATTCCAGCCAAGAAAAAATGAAATTTCATCGATCTTTCTGCTTGAAACGGTGAGAGCTCAGTGGATCTGAATAGGTCTAGATACTCAATATGGATAACAAACTTCATCCACATTGGGCAATTTAAAATAGCCTTCATGTTTTGGTTATCTGATCTCCTGAGTTGCATCAGGGAGAAATGAGCGTGCAATGGCACACACTGGAGATTTGGGATCAGTCTGTTTCTGATTCCACTCTGGCTTTCTGAGACAGATACTTAATTTCATCACGTCTCTGTTCCTTCTACTTTAAACCAATACTCACACACAACAGTACCTCCCTAAAAAGGGTACCATAAAATTCAATTGCCTATGAAATTCTTGGAGATCTTTTGGAGAAAAGATCTCTTCAGAGACATATATCTGTTCAAGGAAGCAGGTATTAGCTTAAATTATGAGCATAGCCACGCAGGGAGCTTTCTGCTGTGAGAGAGGAGTCCTGCCACAAATGCTGTGTCTTGTTTCCTGGCTCAGTGGGTCTTCTACAGTGATTGTGCCAGGGTGCAAGTAAGGCTCCCTATGCAGTCTGGGTGGAGCTGATGTAGAGACAGGCCTGGATGTGTTTGGGGTATGCTGGCTCACCAGCCAGACCCCTCCCCAATGTTATTTAATTCCCAAAGCGGCAGCAGAAGCTGTGGGAAGGCAGTCCTGCAGTCTGTTGTTGCAGATAAAGTTTTAATCTCTCCTGTTTTCCTTGGCACTCCTGCTGGCTGGGCACACAGGAAATGTGTTTGAGTCATTTATGCGTGTGGCATTTTCATGCAGCCTTGGGAGAGCCCTGCTTACCAGGCTCTGATCTCTAGTTCACCTGAAACAGCACCAAATTCGTGAGCCTCACAAGAGCTTAATTTGCTGTTATTTGGAAAAATGTCTGTTTCTGCCTTAAGGTCCTCTGTAGCAAAGCTTTGAGGGTTGGCTGTTGAAGAAGTCTGAAAGGTAAAATGTAAGAAGCTGATCCTGGAAATAAATGGAAATGGAAAGAAATTATACATATGAATATATGAGGGACAGAATGTGCAAAACAGTTTAAGCCAGAGCAACACTGAGCAGTGGATGGTGGAAGATTTGATCTCCAGTGTTTCCATATTTCTTTATCAACTTGAGAAATTAACTGCTGGCACTCGGCTCAAGAAGCGCATACCCAGACCTCTGCAGCAAGTGACAGACTCTCCCAGATGCTACCAAAACCAGAATCCAAAGTCCACCAGCTGCATCTGTGCTTAAATACAGTGCTTTGCTAGCAAAGTGCTTCACAAAGTTTTCTGGCCAGTGCAAGCAGTAATTAATTGGTTTATACATGTTTACACTGGACAGAATCTAACCCCTTGTTAGAAAGAACCATACACAAAAACACTTTGACAAAGAACCTGGACTCAAAGAACACAGGCTGGAAAGACTGTACCGTGATTTACCTAAACAAAACTACTTGTTTCCTTTTGCTTTTATTAGGAGGTATCTTTGAATTTTTACAATTAATTATTGTTGCAGAGATCCCCCTGCTGCCCATGACTCAGAGCTCAGGGTTGGCAAGCAGCTTATAACCATATCAGTGCTGCTCCCTTCCCTGCCCTGCCAGCCCTGACGCAGGGTTTGCTCTTGGGGTACATCATCCCCTGTGTGTGGCTGTGAGGGCTCTGTGTCTCCACGTGGCCCAGCAATGGAGGGCCACAACATCGCAAGGCATCTTCAGTAACAGAGCACACCACTACTGCGAGGCCAGTTTTATTTAGAACTTTTGAAATTCCCTGGCTAAAACCAGATGTGCTTTTCTAAAGTTACTTCTGCTGAAAGGTTCATTTTGTATTAGTTACCATCCAGGAGAAAAATGATGTCATCAGTGTACAGCAAATCATTTGTCTCCACAAGGGTTAAGGCAAAGAAAACTGTGAGTCATTAGAAAGTAATTCCCTTATTTCAAGCACACATGAAACAGGAGTCTGGATGGCAAAGGAACAAAGCCTTATTCTTTCATGTGCATTTGCTGAAGGCCTTGGTATCTCAGATAAAGGACAAGTATCTACTAGTGGATTAACATTATGAAAAAGTCAGGATTAAAAAAATATATTGTTAGTGAGGCTGTGTAATTGAAGCTCTATAGCAGTTCAAAAGCTTAGGCCAGTAAGCTCTTAGCCACCAGCTAATTCATGTATTTTATGACAAGAAGGCAGAATGCTAATCATCAGGGCAGCATATGGAGGGGGAGAAGTAGAGAGCCACACAGATATTCAGTGACAGCCATCTGAACTTCAGAAGCGGTACAGAGGGCTATTAATGCACTCCCTTGCCCTGTCTGAGAGTGCTGACCTCACTTCTAATCCTGCCCCTCCAGGGTACTTAATTTCCAGCATTGCTCAACCCAGTCAGGCCTGTTTAACAATTTCTTTTCTGAGTTAGTCTCTTTGAAGAGGCCCTATTTTCTGTTCAGTGACATGAAAGAGATACTGATGTTGATTATCAAAGGCATGTGCTCCAAACCACCAAGTGTCTAATGCCCAAGGGAGGTAATATTATCTCTGCCTTCAACGTTTACATCCTCCCGCCAAGAAAGATGTGGTGGTTAACTAGCACATCTTTTTTCCTTCCTACTAATTTTACATGAGCTATTAATCAGAGGGGAAAATTAACTAATTCTTCAGCTTGTAGGTCATGCTAGGGCAAACTCTCATCTAGATTAAAAGGACCGTGGACTCGTGCAAAGTCAGCTATACCTTGCAGCAAAACAGGTTTATGCGCGGTCTTTTCACTATATAATACTAAGGAAGATTCACTGCATTTTCTCAAAGTCTGTTCAGTGACTGCAAACCTCAGCCCAACTGCACAGCTGGAAGGCTGGTTATCCCACCTACTCCTGCCTCTGGGAGGGGTCTGCTCCACCTACCAGCTGCCAGGGCAAAGATCAATCAACATCTGCCTGTTCACTGTGAAAGGAAAAGAAGCTCTCCTGAAGAAGCAGCTCTTCATTCAAAAGGGCATTCACCTTTTGATGATGAGGGAAGGCCTGTCTATGAAGTAATCATCGTTGCCTGAGCTTTTAACCCAGAAATCCTTGAAATGATGCTGGTGGCATTCAGAGGTGAAATAAAATGAAAAAGTTACTATCTTAAGGGAAACTATTGCTCAGGGTTTCATTCTGTAAGGTTTCCCTACTTGCCAGCTGAGGAAATTAGTCTGATTCGAGGCTCCAGAGAGAGTTGTGGCTCAGCTTAATTGCATAAAGCGGTGACAACTGACACCACTGCTGAAACTCATCTCCTGAAGCTAGGATGATCGTGCATGTGCAACAGCTGGTCCTCTTGGGTGCAGTGAATCAAGCGTTGTTCCATCACTTGAGCTCCACTGTACAACAGCAACTATGCTATGCATGCACAGTACATGTCATACTTTGTACTGCAGATTCTGCAGTCTAGACTCAACAGCTCAAGAGGTCTCCTCCAGCTTTGTGTCAAATAAGGTTACACAAAAGGAGAGCATATCTTCTTGAGATGGGAATTGAATCCTACTCTCCTTACCTTGTGCTTCTCTGTAGGACTTCCTCCTCCTTTGCCCCCACTCTTACTGCGTACTGTGGCTTCCAAGGTGACACAAGTAAGCAAGTCCAGAAGGCTGAAGGAAACTGCTTAGCTGGAGTCAGCTAGATCAGCACTTCTTATCTTTTGCTCATTTCAAGATCTCAGAATTTTGTATTTGCGGAAACTGTTTAAAAGGTGCGCACAAATCCACAGTAAGTGATTTCAAGATATGGTGTGCATTAATAATGCAAATAATGGTATGTGTAGACATGCTCATACAATTTTTGTTTTTTTCAGATTTTGGCTTAAATTTGACAAAAATTAGTCCTATGAGTAGCTAGATAGAAATATGGCTATTTAAGTAGGTCAGGTACTCTTTATGCTGAATACCAAAAATTTAAGAGAAAAGCACTTAATCTACTTTCAGTGAAATATGCTCATGTGAGTCTTTATAACATTTCACAAATAAATTGTGCCAGGACACTGACTAAACATTTAGAAAAGTGTCATTTTAACAGTTCCTGAAAACAGAATGGACTTGAACTCCTCCACTACTGGCGGATCCATTGTGTGCAACTGTCATCAGTTTCTCTGGGTTTTTTTAATTATTATTTTTTATACAGATGCTAATTTAAATGCAATATCTCATGTAATTATTGCAGCAGAGCGCACATGAAGGACTTCTGGCAGTAGGGCTATCTGATCTGCAGTGGCAGGGGAATCACAGAATCACAGAATCACAGAATCCCAAGGGTTGGAAGGGACCTAAAAAGATCATCTAGTCCAACCCCCCTGCAAGAGCAGGGTAACCTACAGTACATCACACAGGAACTTGTCCAGGCGGGCCTTGAATATCTCCAGTGTAGGAGACTCCACAACCCCCCTGGGCAACCTGTTCCAGTGCTCTGTCACTCTTACAGTAAAGAAGTTCTTCCTGATGTTAACGTGGAACTTCCTATGCTCCAGTTTACACCCATTGCCCCTTGTCCTATCACTGGATATCACTGAAAAAAGCCTAGCTCCATCATCCTGACACCTACCCTTTACATATTTGTAAACATTGATGAGGTCACCCCTCAGTCTCCTCTTCTCCAAGCTAAAGAGACCCAGCTCCCTCAGCCTCTCCTCATAAGGGAGATGTTCCACTCCCTTAATCATCTTTGTGGCTCTGCGCTGGACTCCTTCAAGCAATTCCCTGTCCTTCTTGAATTGAGGGGCCCAGAACTGGACACAATATTCCAGATGCGGCCTCACCAAGTCCCACTGCTGCTTACTTGTGGACCTGCCCTCGCCCTATGCAAACCTTTGATGTCCATTCCTTCTCTGTCAGAGCTGACTCCACATATTTCTTTGAGGTTTTTTACAAAAATTATTTTGACTGAAAGATAAACACTTGCTCAAGACATTCAAGTCTTTGTTATTTACAAGCTTTGTTCTTTATTTGGAGTACAAAATGTAAATAAAACCTTCCTTTGGCACTCTTGCTTAGTTTTCAGTTCCTCACTGCTACCAGCTAATGGGTAATCCCTTCACAACAGAATTTGCTAATGATTTTTTGCTAGGAAACAGAGAAATAACATGTAAGAGCAAATGTTCATCATGTGCCTTCATGAAGTGCTTGGAATTGGTCTTCCAGGTGAGGATTTAGCAGTGTTTGCCTAGGTCTTAAGTATTCCCAGAATGAAAGAGCACCGAGGTGGGTTCAGACAGTTCAGCTCTGATGGAGACCAATTTTACTCAATAATGTGTTTGCACATATTAATACACTTCATGTTGATCACACTTATTCTGCCAAACTTAGCCATGGAACAAAGGACAATGGCGGTGGTGCATACAAGCATGTGTGTAAAAGCCTGTAGTGATGAGACCTACACTGGGCTGATTAAAAAAACTAGGACTCTTCCCACAGGAAAAAAAAATAAAGTAAGTATGATGGCAGTTTTATCTTGATTTGGAAGCCAAGTGTCCTGACTCATCACCAGCATCAGACTTCTGATCTTTTATGCTTCAGCCTTTGAAAAGTCCAGCCTTGCACTGAGGCCACCGGGTAATAACTGGAGGAGGATCCCAAAAAACAGGCGGAATTGACATAATGGCAGGGCTGGACCTAACCAGACTAAATGAACCTCTGTTCCTCAGTCGTGACTTGGAGGGAGCCATGGAAAGAGCTAGCAGATGGTCCAGCCTCATGCTGAATCCAGAGCAGGGTGGCAAATCCACAAAGGTCTGAACTGAGTATCAAATGCTGTTTATAAGAAGTTGGGTGATGTGTTTTCCCAACAATCTTATTTCCCACTAGAAGAGTTGGTGTTTGCTGTAGGATGTTCTTACTGTTCAAACATTGCTTGTTCCAATGTTTGAAAGCCAAGTAACTTTACCACATTTTAATGTGTTTGAAAATAATACCTAGACGTTGTGTGATCCAGCTCATTCCACTTCTGTCCTCATGTGTGCACAAACTCTGGATGTTTTTTGGTTATTTTTAAATATTTAAAAAAATATGGATTTTTAAAATCCATATTTAAAATCCATATTTTAAAAAATACGGATTTTTTAAAATGCTTTAGAAATCTTGCTTTGGGTTTTTAAGACTAGCTATGAACTAAGCTGTTAATGTATCTATATCACTCTTACATTGGCAATGACAGAACTACAATGAAAAGACTACATTCACACCAGCATTGCTTCTAACATACGCATTTGATCATTTCAGAAAATGAAAGGTTTTTCCATTAGGCAAGCTGTGCAGCTCTGGGTACCTGTATCTTATCTTGAATAATTTGCTGTGTTAAGCCTGTTTTGAAATGGAAATCTTCTCTGAGGAGGGTTCTGGTTTTAATGCTAGCAGCTATATAGGAGTGGAACTCAGTAACACACCAGCATTTCAATTTCAGTGACATTCATGCCATTTTGATGGGATCCTGTGCTTTTACGGGGGAGTTTTCTGAAACTGTTTCATTTCGGGTTTCCTTCAATGTGAACACTCAATTCCTGATCTCAGAAACACTGTAATCAATAGATCTTTGATCCCATCCTCCAGGTATAATTTGGTATATGTTAGCATGCTATGAGCAGGCTACATGAGAACTACATGAATGCTATGCTGACCATGCCTAAATAAAGGCTGTTAGTAAAGCATCATCTCTAATATCCTGCAGTATCTACCTCAGTTCAACTGGTATGGTCAAAATGCTCCCACTTCTTGGTAATTTGTCTTGTAGCCAGTATATAGATTTTTCCACTGATGCAATTTCCACCACTGAGTTGAGCTGGTTGGCTGAGTTAGGCCCATTTTTGATCACTTAAGTGTCTATTAATCAGCTGATGAATCACTGCTGCCAACACCACACATTCTGCCAATGGGCTGGGTATCTGTGAGCAATTACAAGAGGATATTTAGGCAGGATATGATCTTCCCTAGCATGAACTCATGTTTTGTGGAAGCTCCATGACAATTTTTTTCCTTCTCCATCCCCATTTCATATAATTCTTGAGTTCAAAGGATGTCCAAACTATAGGCTGTATTCATCTTTTTCATTATAGCTCTGCCAGTGACCAGCACCCTGGAAACTGTCTTCTGGAGTTTGTGGAAATGCTGATGTTTGGAAAGTCACGGTATTTTATCCTGATGGTGTCAGTTCTACATGCTGTGAAATTTTGCTGTTGGTCTGCTCAGTATTATTAAACAATGCTCAGTTCTTTCATACTCTGGGAGGGACAGTAAATGGGTTTAATTTTTAGTATCTGGAGTTGTTACAAGAAGTGCTGGGTCAAGTTCAGCTTCAGAGAATTGTGCCCATCCATCGACTGTGCCCTTATGTGCTAAGTTCACAACTGGTTAAGGACATCTGTGCTATTTAAAATGAATAGCTTTTGTAACCTTAAAATAGGTAGGCAGTTTTCTCCACTTTATTCCCTCCTGAAACCAGTTTGGTGTTTTTTTCCTGGATTTGTTCATATGACAGTAATAATTCATCATAATAGATTTCAGTTATAGTGCTGCTCTGTTTTTCATGCCAAGCCTCCCTGCAGAATTCCGTCAGCTTCTTTTATAGGGTTTATTTCCCTAGATATACTTAAGAAGATGTTTTAAAGGTTCCATATCAAAAATCATGATTATTCTGAGGCCATTTTCCCTAAGCTTATATTGCTAAAGAGAGATACAGAAAAGCATTATAAAATTTATTGAAAATTGGAACTGATCTGGATAGTCCCTCTCCTTCCATTACACCGCTCATCTGAGCTCAGCCACCATCAGAGAAACGCTGGTGGTCTTGAACATGAACTGATATGTTTTTCCAGTTGGCAGCTTTTGACTGGAGGTATAGTTGGCCCACTTTTTCTGGGCAGAATTTTTGCATGCAAAGCTACAAATGCAGCCTGTGGTCATAAAGCAATGTAACCATTCTTAGTCAGCTATTTCATCCTTATGCAACCATCTTTCAACACTGTTCTGTGGTACAAGATGACACTTGGATGGTTTCAAACAGATCTGTTATTGTCATTCTAATTATGGCACTGTCAAGAGCTTTGATCAGCCCAGTAGGCAAAAAGACTGCAAGAGCCAGCTTTAAAAAAATACTCCTAAAATGAAAAGCTGCAAATCCAAATTTTAATCTTCTAAGCCCCAAGCTCCCCTCCATAACTCCCAGTTATGGCCGCATATCTTGAAAAAATAATGTAACATTTTAACACAGGAACCAGGAATAAAATCACATTCCACCTGTAAATCGCCTTACACCTTGCAGTTCTGTTCCCACCTCCAAATCCCTACTGAGATGAACGGTGGAAAGAAGAAAAGGCACAGGAACACACTGCCTCCTCTTGTGTGTTTGCTTACTAGAACTGGGTTCGTTAGCTGGCTGGCCTGCTGACTGTCACCCCAGCACAAACATTAACGTGTCCCTATGCTCCCTGTTCTGATTGTACCACTGACGCACTGAATCCATTTCAAGAGGAGCTGCGTAAGATTGGAGGGGAAAGTTCCTTTGCAATTATATACTGAACATGGGGATTGCCTATAAGAACATGAAGATCTGGGTCAGTGTGGTCTGTGGGAAGATGCAGTGTGGCCCATATTCTTCTATACTGTGATCCCAAGGGGGGAACGAAAGACAAGGAGGAACAACTGGCTCCTGGAAACTCTGCACATGTTCAACGTCTCCCAGTGTGCCCATCAAACTCTTACAGAAGGAAGGGATGTCATCATGCAATTCTACCCATATCCTAAACCAGCATCTGGCCCCAGTAACGGCAACATTTCCCACTATGAGCTACAGACTGGCTTTTCCTGCTAGATCTTGGACTGAGGACAGAGCAAAGCCATATTGCTGTGGGAGCAGAGCCAAGGAGGTTCTGCTACCAATTGCTTGCTGTTTCTCCAGGGTGGGCAGGATCAAGACCTAGCCCCAGTGGAAGAAAGGCAGTGGTGTCGCTCTTATGGTAGGTCTTGCTTAACTGAATGAGGAAGAAGAGCAGCTTCTGTGTAATTAGGCAAGCCAGATGCTCTCCCATGAGCAGACAGGCTATTTGCCAAGTTCTTTCTCTTGGTATTTTATTCTGCCTGTGACCACATCTCTGTTGTTGTTTGAAAGCAAAGCCATGCAGCCCTTCTTCTGGGACAAAGCCTCCTCCTGCAACACCTCACTGTACTGCTGGCTTGCAGCTGCAGAAAGCCTTCTCTGCCTCAGTGACATAGCAGCAGTTGCACCAAAGCTTTGCTGGTGACTGCCTGCATGCTAACTATTGTCAGCAGCTGCTGCAAGAGTGAGCTGCTCGCTTGGGGCTGAAACAATGTTCAGTTAAAGTAGCCCCTGCTCAGTCCCCAAACCCACGAGGAAGAAGCTGTGAGCGCCAGCCTGGCCAGAGATGTGTGCTCATGTGTGTGCTTGCAACTGTTAGAATGACAAGAATCCTAATGAGGCTTTGAAATGCACACTTTTTGGGGCAACAAGGGAGAGCGCATTCATACTGTGCCCCATTGAATTTCATTTGACTTTGCTGATGAGCAGAGTTGCTCTTCTGAGCTGGCAAGTTCCCCATCGCTCCTCCACCTGCCCAAGGGACAAGAGACAGGCAGGCAGAGAAATGGAAGTGACCAAGAAGGTGAGAGGAAACGTAGCTGAAGCAGGCAAAGCTGGAAGCCTGGCTTAGGAAAGGGGAATATGGAGGTAAAAATAAGAGGGGCAAACAGACAAGCTTTTAGAAAGGAAACTGGAGGAGCGGGAAATAAGAAATGATCCTTCCTGGCACAGTGCTTTACATTGCCTGATCTGTTGAAAATCTCTGAGGTAAAAACAATTGCCTACACCTAAGGTACAGAAAGACACTGTAAATGGGTCCTGTGGAAAGAGAACTTAAAAATGATACAGGCAAGGAAAATACACTTCATTATATAATGCCTGCTACAGAACACCTTAAAAAGCCTGTGCCATTGTTCCTGTGCTGAGCTGCTAATGGCACTGATACTTTGAGAAGGGTTTAAATGACCTTTGCCGATCATAGTCTTCCTCTTCAGCCCTCTTCCCAAATTCCTGTATATGCTCCTTCTCAGTATTCAGAAAGCTGAATGAGTGAATGAACAAATAGTTCATATGCAACATGAAATGCTAAAAGCATACTTTCATAAATGGATTCCAGTTTATAACTGTCCAATTAAGAAACTGCAGCAGCTTTACGAATCAAGTGATACTAGACTTCTGCAAGCTAAGCCATCGAAGGTACAGCCAAGACATAGTGAAATAAGCCAAAAAATTAGACATCAGCCAACAAAGCTGACTAAATACATAGAGTATGAAAAAGAAAATACGTAATAGATACGAAAGGTCACTGGATGCCAGGAAATGGTGCCAAAGTATCTGTGCTGTCCTTACTTCCCTTGGCTTAGACCAAGAGGCGGATGCTGAGCTGAGCCCAAACCAGGCATCAGGCATGAGCCTGGCCTGCTCCTTCATCAGATCAACAGCTCATCCTTGAGAGGCTGTGCAAGCTGTCTTTGTTATAGACATTTGCTTGTCCATAGGAAAAAAAACCTGGAAAGTCTGGTGTGATCTCCCCTCGTTGCCCCTGAAATGAGGCCACCTTTCAAGGTTTCATCAGGATCACAATCACTGATGTTATAACAGTAATTTCTGTTTCTGTTTCTGATATTTCAGCTGTGTTCTGATTCTTGCAAACTAGAACTACTGTAAGCAGCCAAATCTGGCTTTTTCATTTGTAGCTCTTTCTCCCCTGCACACAATGTCATAGGTTTTGAGAGCTGTTGAATGTATAGTGAATATTTCCAAAGGCCAAATGTACTTTAAATGTCATATTGAGGCAAAAGTATTTTATTAGTGCTTTTTAATTGCTTTAATGAGATTCTTCATCAAGCTCTGTCGATAGCAGCATGTTAGTTTTCTATGAGGTATTTTGGTTGACTACTTATGCATTAGGGCACGTGTTTGTATTTCCCTCCAACTGGGGAAACGGGTTCCCTGTAGGATCAGCCAGTGCTGAAAGGTAGTAACTAGATGCCATTCTCCAAGGATTTGAGTCAATGATTGAGGGTGTAGCCAGTGTATTTTATTACAACAAAAGTGTTGATCAGATGCTTTACTGTTAATATGAACAAGTAAAAAACTGTCATGTATATCAACAATGAAGCTGAAAAGCAACAGTAATATATGTTGACTTTCGGTATTTGCCTGTCACTGGAGTCTCTTATCTTCTGGCTTACAATGCCTATATTGGCAACAGAGGATAACATAAAAATAGGTGAGAAGCATAAAAAAATCTGAATCAGCAGTAGAAAAGTTTATGCTTTCATTCCATTGCCATTGGTGGTTTTGGACCAAGGGTTTCCTGAATTAGAAAGTAGTCAGAGATACAGTGTTTGGCTCAGAATACACATTTCAGATGCCTCAAAAAAGAAGGGCATTCAGATTTGAAGCTAATATGCAAAACAAAGGATTACTTATGTGATAATTGTTTTTCTTCAGGGCAAAATGGTAATTTGAAGAAACAAGAACCATGACTGGTCTTTTGGTTTGTAATTACCTTTATAGATGCACAATTGCATGTTTGGCTCTGGCAACTAAAATTGTTTTATTTGCTTTTCTTTGTGCATGTTGCCTGTAATTACTGCATCTGAGTACAGAAGACTCTATGTTGTTGTTTTGTAAGACCAAAGGGCAAGGGGGCCTGTGGTTTAGTTGTTGGATGATTTCAAAGAGGTTTTGAATACATGAAAATTCCTGAGGAATTGCCTGCTTTGTTGAGTAGCTTTTATTACATTTATTTTTTTTTTTTAGTGTTCTTAAGGGTGTGGGATGGGAGGAGAGATGGCAAGATCATATTGGCTTATTTACTACTCACAGAGGAGTTCAAGCATTTCTCTGCCGGCTCTAAGTATTGTGGAATGTTGTTAACAATTGTCAATAATTTTATGCTTATTTTGTAATGTGCTTGAGCTGCATGACTGAAATCAGCGGTTGTTTTGCTATTGTCATGAATAGGTAGAAGCTGAGACCTCAAACAAAAATGTGATGCTGAACTTGTGTACTTCCCCTTCAGGCACATGCAAGCCTTTCTTTGTCATGCAGAAAAAGTCAATGGTACCCTTCTTTGATTTTGGAAACCAAAGGTTTGGGTGGAAAGCACTGATCAAAACATGAGGATTATGATGAAGGACAATTAAGCATGATGGTGCCATATTGTCACTTCCCCTTAGCTTACTTTGAACACAGGCTTTTGTTCTTTGATCTAGCTCTCCACAAAATACTCATAGCATGTAGTAAATACATCCATTGGCATACTTACTCATGTATTTTGATTCTTAATTTTCTAATTGGAAAGGTCCTTTTACAGCATTCTGGACTAGCTGAACAATCCTGACACAGACATTGTTTTCACAGACTCCTGACTGATATCTAGATTTCTACTGCATTTATACACACGTATACTTGTATATAAGAGAAGTGCTATGGGCTACAACCTTGCCTATTTGGCAGAAGAGGACTCTTCTCCATAAAAATAAGGCTCATGTGTGCTGTTCTCAGCTAGTGAAATAAAATCCCCTGGGAACTGAGGTCCTGCACAGACCTAGCACTGTCTGCCTACTTTCAAGTGCAAAGCTACTTCAACCTTGTCTTCTGTAGTATAAATATGTATCAACATATACAACAATTTAAAATACTCCTGACCAAAAAAAAAAGTCACTTCACTGCTCATGTCTCTCTTCCCTGGGAACGGAGAGCAAACAGAAAGAATGGGTCACATGTCAGTTGTACGGGAAGACTTCAGAAACTGCTCAGATGCTATGGTGAAGTGTGCAGTATAGGAACACGAACACTTGCCAACAGTAAGTGAAAATTTTGGTCAGGACTTAGGCTTTTCTTTGCCAGAATCTCCCTCTTAAATGCTGATCATTTTTCATTAGATATTGCATTATCTAATATATCCCAATTTCCTATATTCTAATATATCCAATTATTCTAATATATCCAATTTCCATGATGGCCTAATGGGATATAAATGAGGGCAAGGGCAAGGGCACACCCCAAGTTTTCTCTTGTGGACTGTGAGAATCTGGTCCCAAAAGCGAGTTAAACTGAGTCAGACATGAGCCTCATTAACCTAGCTGTCAGCTGTGAGCAATTCCATTGAATCAGTCGTGGTTCTTGTTTCTTCAAGAAATTGCTTGCTATGGAAGAATTTGCAGTTTCTCTCATCTCTTCACCTGGACCTTGCTGTGTACTTTTAGGGACACCATATGTGCATGATAGCAGCAGGGAAAGTGAGTGCTATCGTACTTCCATTTTTACCCCTGCATTTTGTCTCTCTTCCTCTTTTCTCAATTTAGAGGATTTCCAGGAGCATCCAGAAAATTCTGAGGACACATTTGGTAGACCTAAGACAACAGAAAGAAAGAAAAGATAAAGGAAAATGCAGTGCAAACAGACTGTGTTTGCTTCTCCCTGAATGTACCTCTTTGGGTGCTCTGGTGGGTGGCAGGCAGAGCCGCAGGCAGACAGAGCCCAGTGGAGCTGCCTGGGGGACAAGCCAGAGACAGGGCATGAATGATGCCAGCCTTCTTCCCAGCCAGAGACAGGGGAAGCGCCTCTAGGGAAAGGTGGGATGTTTCCCTGGGTTGTGCCTCGTAGTATCTGGCTCTGTGTTATCAGTGAAGCTTCAAATAGCTTATCTTTTGCCTGCATGCGTATGTGTTTCTTTCACCACCCCAACATTTCTTCATTTAAATGTGTGAATAATAATCCCCAGAGTAGAGATGGAGAAAATAAAAGCATACTAAAATCCCCAAATATTCGGGGAAAGATTTTATCTTTTGTTACGTGGAAAGATGTCTGCAGTCTGGCTTCTATAAAGGAATAACTTAAAAGGCAGAAAAATAAGCAGCAGAACATCAGCTCTCACTTCAGTGTGTAAACTTTGGAAAGGCCACCTGTCAGATCCCTGGTGGAAAGCAGCATTTTGTTTGGCATCTGGCTGATTGCCACGATGAAATGTTGAAGTGTTTGGAAACTTGTGGGACTTTCTTCAAAAGGCACAGTTCCCCTCCCCCTTTGTCTAAATAATTAAATCTTAAATTTTCTGGCTTGCAGTTAAGAAAAGATAAAACACAACGGCAGGATTCTTTCAAACACACTAGCTAATAACATGGGGGCCTTTCATACTATTTATTTTAGCTTTCCCCACATAAAATACAAAAGAAACTGCCTCAGTGTCACCTTAACTTTTCATCCCGGGCAGTCACTGATTCTGATCTCAGTAAATTGAAGCAAATCTAAAGTAACTCTGCTGAAATGAGACCTAGTTGGAGAGTGCTGCGTACTTATTCCAGTGCAAAATTGGTGTATAAATGCAACTGAGATCTTATTAGTCTTACCCTGTCATAACGTGTTATCAGTCACTGAAGCTACTCCAGATTTCGGGGACTCACACAAGCTCCTCCTGATTTAGGAAGTGTGACTGATAGCAGAATGAGACCCGCAATTGTCAGCTGGGTGACGTCTCGTCTTGCAAAAAGATAAGAATTTAACTTGAAGTCTGTTTGACAGCAAGCATATTTTGCTCTGATCACTCATTCTGGCTGTTTTCCCTAGCATTGCACTGTGTTTCAGGGTCCTGTTGGAAGCAAGTTGCTTCATGATTCCAGCACTTTTAGGAATGCAAAGCTCCAGATTAACACCATCTGGTGTTCGAAGATAAAAGCAAAGACACTGATGTTAGTGGCTAGTTCTCTTTGTAACTGCTGTTCTTTTAAGTAGCAGAAACTACTCTTGCCCCAGTAAATATGCATGGGGCTGTCAGTAAAGGTATATGTGCTCTTGAGAAGTTGGACCCAAATTTTGTTACAGTTATTTGTGCTATTAAAAAAAAAAAAGAAAAAGATCTGGCTTTTATTCCCTCAAGTTTCTTGCTAGCTTTAGTGCTCACAGGCACCAGGGGAATGGAGGGCCTGGAATCACCTTCAGCCACAATTCACAGATCAGGCTGCCAACATAGAGCCTTCTCCACAATGTCCTACTAACATGTTTTAGGAGCGAGGCATGAGAAGTCAGTCTGCAATGTCACTGCTGCAATGGAGACAGCACAGTAGAACCTACAAAGAAAACCATGCACTGCTGAAATACCTCCCTCCTATTTTCCAACATGTGTTACGCATGGCGGGTAGGAGGGTGAACGCTGTTCCTTCTAGGGATCTAGGCTTCATTTTGCATACGTGATTTGGAAGAGTTCAGGGGAGAGTCAGAAAGTTGGTGATCTCGTCCTGCATGCTGGTTGGTAGAGCTAAAGAGGGAAATGAATTTGCTCCAGGTATAGGAGCACGGACAGAACCAGGACCAAGGCTGTAATTCTCCAGCTGTCTGCATGGGTCTGGAAGAGTTTTGGCCTGAACTCAGAGCCTTCCAAAGGCTTCCAGACAATGCCCAGCTACAGCTGGGAATTAGCAAAGGGCAAGGACTACTCCTAAAAGGCATTTTGGGTGCAACCACACTGTTAGCAGAGTAAGGCAATCTAGCTTACCCTATAGTTGCACTGTGCCTGTTGGCCTCAGGGCAAAGAGGGGTCCTTGAACAGAGATGGCTCATTTCATTTACCACTACATTCAAGGTAGCTTGAGTGGCTCTGACCTACTCCTGGAGGAGCCCAGCACCTAATGACTTGAGGCTTGTAAGGGGGTCACTTTGGAGCTGCATGATGTACTTCCTACTGACTCCCATCAGACACAAGTCAGGCTTAGCGGCCATTATTCATCGATTTCAGCACACAGAACTTTAACAACAATATCACTTTTATTTGAGACGTGGGCAGTTGAAAGTGTACAGGTAATCAGATGGTGATTACAAAATTCAGCTTGCAAGAAACAGTCACCTGTTTACTGACAATTACTGAACTTCATCCAGGAATCTCAGGTTCCCATACCAACCTCCGTCACACCTTCTGATGAAAATCTGTTTTTTAATCTTGTAATACTCAAGTCTTGAAGGGTTGGGTTTTTTTCTGTGCTTTTACTGAGTGAATTAGTTAAAGGAGGAGCTTTGCCCAAATAAGAATTGAGGAAGTCTTCCAGGACATGGTGGTCCTCAATATTTCAAAACAAGTGACAGAGAAATTATTGTAAACGAAAGCAAAATATTTCATCACTCCAACATGATTTTATATCTTTTTGCATGATAAAAAAATCAGAAGAAAAAAGGTATTCATCCCTTCATCACAAACTATCTTGTCCTGATGCATTACAAAATATAAAAACCATGGATTCAGAAAACACTGAAAACTTTTCACTTTAGTATAATCTCTTGCCAAGTATTGGAATCCTTACTCAGGCAAACACTGAAACTCATGAGAGGCTTCTTTAAGTTAGGCCTGCAACGATTCAGCTAAAATTTCCTGAAAGAGTGCAAAAAATTTCTCCTAAATAGAACCTAACTCAAAGTATTTGCTGGTCGCATTGTCTTCTGCTCTCCCACTAAGTTGCAGGATCTCCATTTCCTGCTCTTTTTTTTGATCCCACATGGGAGGGAAAGGCATCAGGTTAATCCCATCAACCTGCTTTCCTGCTTTGACCATCCCCTGTGCTCCTCGAAGACCTGCAGGGGCAAGGAGAGATCCCAATGTCCCATAGGTAGTCTTCAGGGGAATTATACTGCAACCAGCTGTTGGACGGAAAGCTGATGGACAGCATAAAGGACTCCTTCTCAGCTTAGGATCTGGAAACAAACCCTGTAACATAGCCCCTGGAGAGAAAGCCGGTCCCTCAGTGGAAAAATAAAACCCTCAAAAAAACCTAGGAAGCTGCGTAAGGGCATTTTATCACAAAGATTTCCTTCTCCAGAGCCCCTTCCTGTGGGTTTAAACTACAATGGGGATAGTTCAGACCACTGTAAATGTTGATACAATTGAAGGAAAACAAGAAACTAGCTTGCCTTTTCCTGTCAAGGAGTCATTTCTTCACTCTGAAAGTGATGACTGAGCCCTTGACTGAGAAATCTTGAATGCTTGGCAATTCATGTTAAGGAGCAAAACAAAAAGCAAAATCACTCTTTTATTCTGCCATGGCATTTTGGTAACTTTTCAACATGCTGTCATCTGGTGACAACACGGACCTCATATCTCCTTTCAAACGCCTTCCTTTTGACCTTGTACTAATTACAGTACATGTAAAAGCAATTGCAAATTAAAATAGAGAACAATGTCTGTGTTAACTAAGGCAGACATTTCTAAAAATATTGAAGAATGGCACAAAAAAATATCAAGACAACAGCTTTGCATAAACTTCTTGTGATTTGTAGATGTCTGTGGTTAGTCTGCAAACTTGCACATATTTTCTGGCCTTTACAAGGCCAGGCTTTACTAAGATCCTACCATGTGTCTAAAAACTAATATGTTGGTTTTGTTTTTCGAAGCACGTATGCTATATATAACTCCAGAACACATTTTCATCCCCATGGCACAGGGATGCATACATGGACCTGCTGGAATTTTGTGTTCGATGCACTGTGCACATCCCAACTAAGAGGGCGTGATATAAGGGATTTCCTTGGGGGTTGTATAATACTGTGTCCTGTTGAGATTCAATAAAGAGATATCTGGCTCTCCACTCCATTTATTAAGCATGTAAGATATATTAGCAACTAATTTCTGTTCAGATTTATGGGAACTTGGTCCTTATAGACAGCGTTGGTCACATTGTAGAGATTACTACAGTGACAGCACACATATACTTGGGTCCCAATGATTTCTTGAAGTATAAGAGAGAAAATTCCTTGCAGCAAAACCTGTTTGTTATGTCTCTCTCTCTCCTTGTTTCAAACTACTGTAACACGTAATTTTTCATGGTTTTGCTCTCACAAGGTGCCTGTGGGATAGAGTGGTGCTATTTAACTTCTGTTCATTTCAGTGTGCAGTTGAGAGATATTTTTGACTGAGAATCAAGCCTGAGCAGCCTAATCTGTAACTCAGAAAGCCTGTGGGTGTGACAGGAATTTTTCTTCACCTTATGTTTCCTTTCTAAGGCTTTAAGTAGGGATAGCAAGATGTCTGTCCTTAACCAGGAAAGACTACAGTGGTGAAGCAAACAGTGATCCAGGTTCAGGGGCACCTAATATTTCACTGGTTTGGGACAGTGGGAGTTAATAGGAGCTGTGAGAGCTCAGCACTTCACAGAATTGTACTTTTTGTACCAAAATTTGTTCAGTATTTTGACTTAAGAAGAAAACAAACTTAAAGGATAAAGACTTTCAGACACTGGTCTCCACTGGTCATTTAGATACCCTTAGCAGATTATGCCTTCAACGCAAAGAGGGAAACTATTACAAAAAAGGTGAAAAGCACCCAAAACATGGCATTCAGCAATTATATAGCCCTGGTGCAAAGAGATCAAAGTTTTCAAACAAAAGGTTTGCAAGGAAGAAAGACAGACAATGGGAGAAACAGAGTACCCAGGTTATCTGTTCTCCTCATACCTCTCATTTTTGTGGTTTGCTTCTCTGACATAATGCTGCCCTGGACTCTTCTTCCCCCAGAAAATGACCAGCAAGAAAACTCCTCTTCATTTGCTCAGTATCTGAACTTCCAACCTTCATTCTTCACATCCAAATTTTTACTTGAAGTAAACACATTTTATCATATTATGTCTGTATTTGATCATGAAGTAAATCGAACAACTTCTTATTCAATATGAGATCCTGCGTAGTGCTGGAATATATGTATCTAGGCAGGCTGTCCCAAACGCATTCCCATCAGTGAAAATGATTCCATAATTTTGTCTCACTAGTAATACAAGTCTTTTGCTAACCAACAGAAAATATATCACTTCTATGAAACTGTTGTTCCCTCAAGTTAACCTTCTTTCCTTTTCTTTTACGTCTTTGATTCACAGATTCTTCATTCCAGTTTTCTTTCATTTAGCATTCTTCCATTACTCATGCTGAAACTAAAATGAAGGACCCAGTTGCAGCAGTAGACTTTATGACTTTTTGTGTGTTTATGAATGGAATGTGTGCATGAAGTGATAAACGAATTAATAAGCAGACCAAGTTAAACATGGCACCTACACTGGATTGCTTCTCCTCTGTGTAGTAATTCCATTTTCTTACAGCACTGCCACGCTTGGGCTGCATAAGTTAAATCTCACTTGGAGAACTTTAAATTACATCTTTCTGAACTCTGAAGTGCTTGATTTTGCAATTTAATTTTCTTCAACAAAGGTTTCTGTTTGTTTGTTTTAGTAATATAGCAAGCCTTCGTAATACAACAAGCCTTTTCTTTGAAAGGTAGCTCAACATTTACACTATAATAACTTCAGGAAGCTCAAAGCTAAAATTTAAATGCTGTTGGGCCTAATTGCAGTAACTGCTCTATAAACATACAATAAATGTCCTTGTCCCAAACCTACAAGATGAAACAAACAAAATCAGATGGGTAAGACAAAAAGAGAAACAAATTGAATAGGATATTCCCAATTCTTAGGAGTCAGTGCTCAAAACGCTTCCTTCATATGGCCATAATTCAGCTGACAGCAGATGTTTAGGGGAAGAATATAAGACTAGTGAATTATAGAATGACCTTTCCACTGGTTTAGCTACCAGCTTCCACTAGTAACTTGTTTAGGGGCTCCTTAAACCAGAAGTTATTCTACATTGTTGTGTTTTAGCCATGATCTGTGAGCTGGGTTTGTTTTTTTTTTTTTGTGAATTTGTCTTTATTACTTTCTAAAAGTAATTCTGGGCTCCAGAGTATGCCGTGGCAATGAGTTCCACATTTTAATTATTTGCAGAAAGAGTACTTCCTTTTGTTTGCTTTAAACCACTTGCCTCATAATTTCATTAGTTGCCAATAAATTCTTACCCTTAATTGTTCCCTATTTATTTTCCCTGAACCCAGTCACTTAGTATTGTGAGATTCTTCTACTGCTCTTTACTATCTGGTTTAGTTTTGGCTAGCCTGATTAATTCTGTATCATTTACTAACTAACTTCATCACCTCACTCTTCACTCCTTTCTCAATCCATTTAACGAACTGTATGAGTCAGTATAGCTCCCTTGGGCCTTAGTGGTAACTTCTTTCAATTGCAAAAGCCAACCATTTATTCTTATCCTTCTTTTTCTAAAAAATTAACAATCTATGTGAGCACTCCTATGACAGCTTAGTTACTTTAAAGATCTCTGTTGAGAGACATCAAATGCTTGCTGATAAAATCACCGCATCAATTGAATTATTTTTACAAGTTTAGTGACTGGATCAAAGAACTGTAATAGATTTCTAAGGTAATACTTTTCCTCAAAAAGGCTTTATTCTCCTCTTCAAGCCTTTCCTAGATACATCACATTTATCCATATATGAGCTAACTCTGTTCTTACTTTTTCCATCGTATTTATCACCTTATATTTCTCTTGTGCTCAGGCTGATTTAAGCAATATATCATGCACTACAGTTCGTTCATAGCCTTCACAGGGAGTTCCTCTGGAGCACTTAGGTAAATACCACATGGTCCTGATTAACAGTTATTGTGTGGTTTACATTTTCTTCTAGGCACAAATGTCCTTGTATCAACACTTCAGTTTGAGATAAATCTTCAGACTCTTTCTCTGTAAAGAATGGTCCTGGTATGAAGGACTCCATAAACTTCTCTGCAGTGAACAGCAAAACCTTGGCATCAACTTTAGGTTTTACACATGGATCATTTTTCAGGCTCACCAATTCTCTGGCATGTTTCCTGCTTTTGATGTTCGAATAAGCTTCTATTATCAGTTTTAATACCTTTGTTAAATTGTATGCTTCATATTGACCTTCCTTATTATGCCTTTATGTTTACCTTGCCAATGATTATGCTTTCTTGTATTCTCCTCTGAAACATAACCCCCAGTTTTCAAGAATACAATTTTACTCCTGTTAGCTTTCTTTTCTGTGTCGTTTTAGCTGCTTTACTTTCTTTGTGTGTTGACTGAACATTTCTAACTGGTGGAAAATATTTAGTCTTCTTACATAGTCCCCTTAAACTGTCATCTTACTCTCATTTTCCAAAGTGTTTTACCCTTTCAGTTGCTCCACCTGATTAGCTTTGTCTTATCTTTTAATGACTTTTCTGAGATTCACTGCTAATGATGTGTGAGGTTTTATTTTTGTGGGGGTTGAGAGGAGGGGTATTGTTTGGCTAGCTTTTTCTGTCTGAGAAGAACTCAGATATTCATCATGTCCTTGACCCAGAATGTCTCAGAATTAACATGTTATGAACTAGCTCCTGCTGTCTTCAGGCCTGAACTATGAGCTGCTTCTCTTCTTTGGATATTTCATTATTTTGTCAAAGTGCTACCATTTCAATTATTTACAATTTAAATTAGCCTTCCCTCATAGGATGTCTACGTTGTCTGCAGTAGGGTGACTGAAATTTTCAGTTACTATTGCATTTTTGCCCTGACAGCAAGCAAATATCTTTGTGCCAGAATAGTTTTTGTGAATGTATCCAACAAACATTCCAAAGCAGATTATAGCAGTCTTAAGACTTGGATACAAGTCTCTTGGAAACGGACATTTAAACTTATAAATAGCATGGCCAGATCTACAGATCTTAAATTATTATTTTGTTGTTGTACCTGAACCTTGAAGGTGTGGTAAGACTTCATGTTAGATTAACAGAGGGCCCATCTTTCAAAAGGATAACCAATAGTAGATACTTCACAGCTTGAGCGACTTCTTTGTGCAAACAGTGAGGAACACATTTAAGGATACTCTTTCTGAAAGGCAGTACAAAGGAAGTTTCCTCACTGGATCTAAACTACTACAGATTTTAATGGGAAACATCAAACAAAAGTATTTTAATAACTCTTAAATGGAAAGCAAATGTACCATCTTAAGGAATTATTTTTACCATCTGGTATCAGCTGTAATGTTATATTCTTCCCTCTCACCTCTCTCACATAGTAAGCCATATCTAGCTTTTTACTTTTTAATCGTGTTTAACACCAGAAGGAAGTGAATGCCAAAATGGCTCATTTCCATTGATGCCGTAAGTTAAGTTTTCATTTCACGTACACAGCAATGATTTTATATTTCAGTTTTCTGTGGTTATTTTACATGGTCTCTAGGTTGTATCTGTACAGACTCTGGAGTGGAAAAGGGGGTGTGCACAGTAGTAAACTGTTGAAGAGAGAGTGACAGAAAATGATAAAGGATGAAAACATCAGAGTAATTATTTTTTTGTTTTACTTATGTTCCTATCCAGTAAATTACCTTAGTCACAGGCCTAATATCCCAGATTGGAATTACTGAGACCCACCCTCAGTCTCACTGTTTTGGGAAGTATTTTTTAAAATGTCATATCTTCTCTTTATCTGCAGCAGTAATTCAAGCACAGATTTACTTCCTCTTTATATATGACAGTTCTGTGCTATTCCAAATCCTGATCTCTCAGAAAATGACATTCATTTTTTCCTGCAGAAAAAATCTCCTCCTTGCCTGTTTCAATCACCCTATGTGTTTTGTCTTTCAAGTCCATATTAAGTCTCACAACCAACACTCCAAAAACAAATGGGTGGTTTAGATCAGCTTTTTTCAATTAACAGCTCTCATTGCTGTGGGTGAAGCTGAGGGATACATTAAAGAGGACATTAAGGCACTGAATTCTGTAGCCTTCAGTAGCTGGGTTAGCTTGGGCTTGAAGTTGATGGCTCTGTTGATGACTCGAGGTATCCTGCGGAGTTGCAGAACTGGAGTGGAAACACTTGTGCCTTTGCCAAGAGATCCATCTCTCCCTGAGCTTGCAGGAAACAGCTATCATTTAACACAGTAGATGACTAGTGATTGTCAGTGAACAGGAGCTAAGTCTTGAAGTGTGACTATTGAGATGTAAGTACAAAGCTGTGATACTCTGCCCCAGTACTTTTCTGTTTCCTTTTCTGTATGTACTCTGAGGCGTATCCTGTGAAAGCACAGACTTCCCTGCTGTCTTAAGCTCTAACAGGAATGAAGGTAAGGATGCCTGAGATAGTTAAGTCCCAGCCACACTTCTGCACTCTTATTGTGATCATGAACATTTCCTTCCAACACACTACATAAAATGCTAGAGCGTGTGTAGTCTGAGACATCCCAATGCCTGTATCATGTAATTAGAAAACTGGCATTGTGGAGAGCTGCAGACGGGACATGTGAAGATATAGGATCACACTTTCTTATGGGAATTTTTCAGGTAACTCAGAGAAGGAAGAGGACTTCTGTAGTGTGGACCCAAGCAACAGTTAACTAAATGTATTTGTAGTATTACCAATTACAGAGGGTAAGAGCAGGTAACCCAGCCCAGCAGAAATGTCACAGACCAGTGCTGTTCTGGTCAGATGAGAAAAAGTTGCCTTCCTGGAATCTGGGGTAAGCAGGCAGACATTGGACATGTGGCAAGCTGTTGCTAAGTAGATGATCTCTGAGAGGACACCTCATCTGCATGTTTGGGTTTTGTTTTGTTTTCATAGAATCACAGAATAGTTAGGGTTGGAAAGGACCTTAAGATCATCTAGTTCCAACCCCCATGCCACGGGCAGGGACACCTCACACTAAACCATGCCACCCAAGGCTCTGTCCAGCCTGGCCTTGAACACCGCCAGGGATGGAGCACTCACAAACTCCCTGGGCAACCCATTCCAGTGCCTCACCACCCTCACAGTAAAGAACTTCCTCCTTATATCCAATATAAACTTCCCCTGTTTAAGTTTTAACCCATTACCCCTTGTCCTATCACTACAGTCCCTAATGAAGAGTCCGTCCCCAGCATCCCTATAGGCCCCCTTCAGGTACTGGAAGGCTGCTATGAGGTCTCCATGCAGCCTTCTCTTCTCCAGGCTGAATAGCCCCAACTTTCTCAGCCTATCTTCATACGGGAGGTGCTCCAGTCCCCTGATCATCCTCGTGGCCCTCCTCTGGACTTTTTCCAGCAGTTCCATGTCCTTTTTATGTTGAGGACACCAGAACTGCACACAATACTCCAAGTGAGGTCTCATGAGAGCAAAATAGAGGGGCAGGATCACCTCCTTCGACCTGCTGGTCACGCTCCTTTTGATTGCTTTTATTTATAAACATTCTGAAATGTTTTATCTCCTCTGATTGTTTTAGGTACTTTGATTTGCACTTTATCTTGGCCTAGATTAAGAGATGAGTAACAGATAACCTCTTAAGCAAGGAACACTAGACCACAGCTGTATGTATCTGTTAGAAAAGTAGTAGTCTGAGAAGCACAAATGGAGCCAGAGACAGACCCAGAGACAGATACATGGAGACATAGGGAGACACAGCATTGCTTTTGTTGTTTTGGATTAGATGATGCAGTTTAAATGACTCTATTTTGCCCTTGTGTAGTACTAACAAAATATAGGTTGCCTTCAAAAAACCTAAGGCTTATGACTGCATTCACCATCTTCCATGTACAATGCCACAGGCAGCTGCCAGGTGTTTTCTGGCCCTAGCCTGAGACACAGCTACAGCATCTGCCACAGGAGGTGGGTCTCTCTTGCCTTTTCAGGAAGGATGTACTCAGGCTGGTAGCAGTCTCGCCATGACAGCCTGACAGTCACTGTAGGATGCAAAATGCATTTGACAAACATGGCAAATTAAACACACATCCTGCCGTTAGGTGCCTGGCTCTGTCCTGCTTTCTGTGTAGTTGCTGCTAGCTGGATACCAACATCTGAGCCAGATTGTTTAAATCTAGTTCAAGTATTTGTGCACAACAGAGCAATGCAGAAGTATCCAGAACACTCATTACACTGAACAGACAAGCTATTTCATATTTTTAGTGGGGAAAAAAAAAAAAACAACCAAAACTGCAGTCTAAAAAATATTTATATAGGACATTGCAATTATTGTTCAGAATTAATGAGTTTTATCCCCTCCTTTTGGCTTAAAGAACACAAAATCCCAATGAAAGGAAACAGATGCAGCTGTTTTAAGCATTTCCAAAGGAAACTGCAGTAAAGTCCGAAACATCACTGTATAAAAGCCTTGTGTGTCATGGAGATGTTCTGATATTGTTTTCATTTGCCAGCTGTGTGCAAAGAGGGAGTTATGTCTGTGGCCAATAGGTCTTCCCACATCAGAGCAGTAACAACAACAAAGCAACGGAAATATTAGGAAAACTCTACCTTCAAATACACTTGATTTTCCTAAACAAGAAACATGGATTAGGAATCAGTTCAAAGAAAAATGGTCAGAATTTATAACGCTCTACTGAAAGTGACAATAATAGGAAGAAAGAGCATTAATAAAACGAACTAGTTTAAAGGGAGTATGGCCAACAAGTAAGATATCAGAATGTTACCTTCTGGCTCTCCTCCTTTGCTAGTGCTTGTCAGTCTCTAAGAAAACCACAAGCACTTTCAGTTGGTCTGAAGAGATATGGCGTAATAAACTAGCAAGGAATTTCTGGGACTGAAATTGGGTGATTCAAGACTAGCCCCTGCCTCTGCCTTTACCTTTGTCGTTAGGTGTTATTATCTGTGTTAGGGTTGCAGTCCCAGCGTATCAGACATTTCTACAGCAGACACATAAAACTATAGAATTTGCCCTGGAAGCACCTGCAGCCTGGTGGTACAAGCTTCCTGTGCTTTGGTTTTCCTAGCACTCAAATGGTAACTTCTGCTTAACCAGGATGTCTGTATGACTCGACTGTGGGTTTCCGACTGATGTTTTTTTTCACCTATTCCTCACTGCATTGGAAAAACCACTGTTTGAACACTACAATCCACAGATCATAGGCCCCAGTTTTTCATTCAACACTCCTCATTGCTCTGATATATTCTGACCAGACCTACCTTCCTGGATATGGAATCCAAGCTATTGAACATGTTAGAAAAAACCCCAAACCACTACATCCGAAGGATCAAACTTCTTAAAATTCTTTTGAATCATATCATTGCATGATAGGATGACACTTTGAAGTTACTGACATTTTGAAATGAGAATGCTGAGGAATTGAAAAAATATCTTGTGTGAGCTAAAAAAAATCATGCACAACTACTATAAAAGAATAGCCAAGATCTGGAGGAGAAAGGATTACAGTTCCCTTTGAAAATCCTGTCTTTGGTTTGTATTTTCTTAATGTATTTCTCTGAGAGTGTGTTTTCCACAGTCAGTGTTGCTGCTGATGCTGACAGTCATTTCAGTAACTTCACTTCTCTCTTTGTTTATTCTGGTTACCTTTTGCATTTCAAAGGAGTATGGCATTGCCCTGACAGCTTGAAACTAAACCATGAGACTAAAAAAACCCTTCAACCCTAAAAAACCTAAAGAAAATTAAAGAAACCCTAATGAAAGTGTACTTGCAAATAAACTTCTGGTGACCCAACAGAAAGAAAATATCAAAGAACAATAACCCTTTCAGGAGACAGGTATTTCAGTAAGTACACATCCTGTTCAACAAATACCATTAACACTGTTAATAAAACACAGGAAGGCTGCCCAGCTTACTTGCTGGACAAAAGCTCTAGAAAAGAGGACTTCCGTTTTTCGACAGTCCCCAGGTAAAGAGATGAGTGGATTGTGTGATCATATTTCATTCCACATGGCTGCTAGTACCTAATGCAGCCACCTCAGGGGAGGGAAGGGAAAAGGAAGCTCTCTTGAATTCTTCACTCCCAGCTCAGTACATCAACTCTTTTGCTGGGAAGTGATAGAAAATGGACAGAAGTCATTGTCTTTGAGCAGTCTGTACATGAGCACCATCCACCAAAGATAATCAGTCATAAGGGTATGGATATTTTCACACTTGATATTTTCTCGTGGTTTCATCAAACTGTAACTGACTGTGAGAGTCAAGATGCTGAAAGAAGGAAAACAGATTGGCACCCATGGAAATGCAAAGTCCACCTGTCTGTGGGATACAGCAGTCTAGGACATGGAAGCAAGCCCAAGTGATTGTTGGACACCCATAAGGTAAGTTTTGTCAATGGGAGGATGCTTCTTATACATAATAAGAAATCTTTAGCACAGACATCTGATCATATAAATTCAGGCGAGATCAGCCTGGCTAAACTTGGAATGAACATAAAGGTTATGTTCACACTGCAGTTCCACACGCAGTCATTTTGTCAGGCAGGTTTCTGTTGAGCTCATGGCTCCAAAACTGATATACTCTCTGCTGTGCTATGTACGTTCTACATTTGAACAGGATACTAGGATTTACATGCACATTATGTTTTAGGCACTAGAGCTCAGAATGATCTATTGCATATAATGACTGCTGTCAGTTCAGCAGGTTATGCATTTAATATACAGCAAAATACTTCCCTCCCCCAAACTATATTTGTTTTATGAATGAATACATTGTTATTCACTGAGAATTCAGAGGACAAAAATTAGCACTTTTGCCTGGAACTTCATCTCAACAGCAATATGGAAAGAGAAAAAGAGAGTGGAAGTTAAGCATTCCTGTTCCGCACAGATTCAAGTAGGCATGGGTCAGTTTATCAACAAGAATGACTTCTCTGCAGAATCCTGAAGGAGCCACAGGGGAAGAATCTACACGAGAAGAGTTACACAAAACCAGTTAATTTGCCTAGCTTGTGCCCTATCTGCATAATGTTTCCCATCCTGCACCTATTCTGTTGTGCTGGCAGACATTCAGCAATCATCAGGGCCTCTGGTGCCAACTCTGAAAAGATACAGCTGAGAACAAGACACCATTGACTTAAGCTGCAGGAAGCAGAGGATTGGAGTAATGAGCCTGTGCAGAAACGCTCTGCACAACCCTGTTTTGACAATGTGTGTGTGTGCTGTTGGAGGGGTGTGTGTGCCAGAATACAGCTAGAGAACAAAGGCACGGGGTAAGAGTCATCCTACATTCAAGGTCAAACTTTTTCAAAATCCTAAAAGAAACAGTGGTCATCCTGTATTCACAATCTTATTCTTCAACAAATGCATTATTTATTCAGATCTTCCCCTTTTCCAGCCTTTATGGCTGTCATTTCCAGTTGTAGACAGAACTGAGACAAATCTTGTATTTATTATCCACGACTCAGTTCATGTCATCTTAACATTATTTTTCTCCTTTCTTTTGCTTGTACCTTGCAATTCTGCATTTTCGATCTATACCTGTGTGTTTTCAACAGCATTACCACACAGTTGTCCCCTAAAGAAACATCATAAGATTCCCCCCATCCAGGCCGGTCCATGGTCCCCATTTTAATCCTCTGTATTTTAAGCATGACCCATCCTACCCAGTTCATATTCTATTATTCTGGTGACTTGCAACCTAATTAGGACCCACTATACCAGTCTGATTGCCACAGAGAATGTGCTGCTCTTCTGTGGTATCAGCATCTTCAACCTCCATCTTCAGGAAGGCATTTAATTTTCAAGTTAGTAACTTGCGTTACACACATTTTCTCCTTCCCCCGCTTCAGTTTTAATAACTGAACAAAGTGTTTGAAAAGAACCAAACATTTGTTAAGACACCAGAGCTGATTTCTTTTCCTACTGTTGACTTCCAAGAGGAAATCTGGCAGCCTTGTGAAGATCACCATTCACTCCAGCAAAATTCAGAAAGTGAGAAGGCTACTGTGAGAATAAATCAATAAACAATTGTTCCTAGGTATTATAGGATTGAGATCACATAAATCCACAGAGAAGTAAAAATTGAAGCTGTAAGATTAGACAGTGTCCTTGATACTGTCTCACAAATGTACATCATTAGCATGGGCCACACTCAGAAATTAGGATAATGCATCCCTAGGCCCATTATATTCTTGGCCCCTGTTTATCAGGAGTGTCCAAGGTGGTCATGTCTTTTTTTTTTTTTTATGGAAAATGTTTGTTAGGATGGATAGCCTTGAGACAGGCTATTAATTTCATACAAATAATTCTGCAAGCTGAAACAGCTTGATTTTTACCACTTTAGTCTAAAGCTACCTGTGGACTTGGTTGAAGTCTTTGATTAGCCCTATTTACTGAGATATGTTTGTGAGCAGACTCTGAGATTAATAAAAGACAGAGAGAGCAAATACCTCGGAGGGATGACCCAGAATCCACACAGAAGAAAGACATTAGAAACTTGCCCTCCTAAATTTAGCCAGATGCATGAATCGGACTGGGGGTATAGCTGAATGGTCTTATTTGGCTAGACACAGAAGTACAGTCTATATATTGAAACTACAAGATATATAAGACAAATGAGAGGGGGAGAACTCTGTTCTACTTGTTCACATAAGCCCCAAAGAACAGACCCCAGCAAATCAAGGGGAATGGGCTTTTTCTAGCTTAATGAGAACAGCATTCT
Organism: Lathamus discolor; assembly: GCF_037157495.1. NCBI lineage: Eukaryota > Metazoa > Chordata > Aves > Psittaciformes > Psittacidae > Lathamus > Lathamus discolor. Next base: position 106,748,995 of record NC_088885.1, on the reverse strand, counting down.
GTTGGAGTTCTTTTTCATCAGCTTAACAAGACTTCAAGATTTATCTTTTTACATCCAAATTTAACCTCCTATCAAGGTTACATAGATAAAGAAAAAAAAGAAGGCTGGTCTCATTTTCACCAACTATATTCCAAGTTTTTATTTACAACAAATAATTCTGACCTTATCCTTCCAGATAGATGCTACAGGGCATTGAAGAATATATATGGCAGACTGTCATACTCTGATCTTATGTCTCATTTTCCTTTATGCTTACCATGCAGACTTCCTTTTCAAAGAAGTCTGCTGAAAGAATTTTTTAATAGATAGAAAGCAATTTTCTTTGCCTGTGGCCATACAGCATTGTAAGGGCAGTCAGCTGGCATTCAATGTAGTGCTGACTGAAGAGTCTGGCAAAGTTTGCAGCAGTACAGGAGAGAACCCGCACCCAGGCAGAGGTTTGGGCTTTCTGTGTTGATAGACTAGGAGTGACAAGGGCCAAGAAGAGAGAACTGTCGTGAGGGAGGAAAGAAGAACGCTTGCCCTTAAGTGACATTCCTCATACAGAAGATTTGTTTAAAAGACTCTTTCCTTCTCATTTTTATTATCTTAGCTTATTGTTTGTCCGAAAGACGGCAAAGCTGTTAATGTCCTCACAAACTTCAAGCCAAATATCTATACCTTCTAAATATCTCTGATTTAACAGATTAGCCTGATCAGAAGACTGAGGAAAACAGTCCAGCGTGCAATACATGTACTTGCCTCTAGCTCCTTGCAAAAGGGCACAACAGCTGCACATATACATACAGTGCATACAGCTAGGCACATCCAAGGAACATAAGAGCATGGTGTCTGCTTCTAACATGTATAAGACACATGCATAAGAGGGATATTTGTGTAAGAAACATGAATGAGCTGTAATCCCAATACAAAACCTTAATATGACTTAACACGACTTACAGTGGTTGAATTTCAAAGTTGTGCGAAAGGTGAATAAAATGCAAGCACATCACTTAAACCAGTTCCTTAAAATATATGTGTCCTGAAGCATTGTATAAGAAGATTTAAGGAGCATATAAACCCTATTTTGGCATAAAAGCCATTTCACATCTGGAAAGGCCCTTTGATTCAATCTGTTCACAGCTACAAGGGATAAACTGTATATGAAGGCTGCCTTTGAAGATTGAAAGGCTGCTAAGAGTGAACTCTTTTTGGTATCTGTGCTAAGTATCTCTGCATCAGCACCTTTCTTGAGAAAGAACTCTGTTGGACATTTCAGCTAGAATTTGGCTTTGAGCATGTATGCTGATTCCAGCAGGTACCAATTCATGACAATACATTCAAGCATTGCCAAGTATAAGCATGTCACACCTATCCCATTGCCAGGAATTTGCAGCAGGAAACAAAAAATCCCACAAAATCTGAGCTGTCACAAACAGTGGGCAAAAGGAAATGCTATTCAAAGAAAAACATCAGGGGAATCAAATGAATCGACTAAAAGCCAGGTTTGAAATAAACCAAAGAAGGTAGCTCTTATTACACTAGGTATATGAGCTGTGGAATACCTCTTCAGAAGATATTCTAGAGGCTGAAAACATAAACAGGTGGAAGGGAAGACTGGACAAGCTCATGGAAGAGAAACTCACCAAGGCTTATGTAATATACAAAACCTAAATCCTCCAAACAAAAAATGTTTGGAAGTCAGGAGTACAAGGGGATATATCATATACAGTTGCCTTACTACATCATTTTCCAGGTATTTTGGGTACTGTTGAAGAGCAGAAGACTGGAAGAGACGGTTCTATTGTCTAACCAGGTGTGACCTTTCTTAGCTTTTGATAATCCTCCTCCTCAGCCTCAGATTTGTGAAGCATGATTGACTTCAAAGCAAGCAGTCTTTTATTTTTGTAATCTAAGAAAAACAAATAAGTATTTGAGTTACAATGTAACATCAAAGAGTCATTGAAAAAGGTAAAGACCTCAAAGAGAAATTATAATGCAAAAGCTGTGGGGGTTTTTTTAGCTAAAAATAAAAAAGGCTCACCAATTGCCTCTAAAATGCAAGTGATTTAACCAACTACAGTGTCAATTGCTCCAAGTGAACAACTCCAACTGCACACACAGGAAAAGAAGAGAGTAAGCATGTTTGCTGCTATTACATGTAAGAAATAGGCATCTGTAACAATGGCAGATGAAATATCTTCAGACGGATATGTGATTCCCAAGTTATCTGTGAAGTAGAGAAGCACAGTGACCTATGGAAGGTGGCAGAAGTGGCATAAATATGGCTGTTTGATGGGCTAGAAGCAGGAAAATCTTTAACATCTCTTGCACAGTATCTGCCTGGCCTGTGCATCATCTGATCAAGCCTCTACTAGATTAGTCTTTCTTCTATTTTTCTCCTTAAGAACGTTCCTTCTCAAGAATACCACTGTCATCTGTAACAGCTTCTGCTGCTTGCCCAGACCTTGCTGTGATAAACCTGCATTACTTCTCCCATTAGCCCGAAAAAAGATTCTTCTCTGATTCCCATCCCCACAGTGCACAGAATCCAGTAGTGACAGAAAATTAATGATGCAGGGTGCATGTCCTTTAAAAATTCCTACTAATCCTCAAGTTAAGGAGATTTCCTGTCTGCATTACATCACAAATGTGTTACTTCCTTTTGTCTTCCTCTCCGGAGGAACACAGCAAGCATCAAATGATGGAATGGAAGAAGGCAATCCTTACTACAGTGTTTTCATTGTTCCTCTCTTTTTTTTTACAAGCTGAGATTTAATATGCTGTGGAGAGATTAGAATGCCAAGATATTTGTGGTTCATCAAAATGGAAGTCGATTGGGAGATTTGCTATATAACTGTGTCTGTGGGCCAGATTTGCTGAGCAAACCCACAGCTGCACTGCAGTAACATACTCATTTTCTTTCTGTCTTTCTGACAGTCACACGAAGAAAATATAGGGTCTTTTGCAGTATGTATGTACAACAATCAATCTGGACTACTTCAACAGAATTTACAATAAACATACGAGAAGGAAATTCTGGTCTTGAGCCAACGTTTTTACTGGTAATCCTAATGAAAGACCAGATGATGATCTGAATTAAGATTTAACCCAGAGCTTTGATCCAAACTTTGCTCAAGTAAAAGGATATTTTCATCCAAATTTAAGTCAGAAGTTGGCAGACTGTGACCTGTGTCTATACTAAGCCAAATCCACACATTCAATGAGCAACAACCTTTTCAAAAATCCCAGTTTCAAAGCTTGGGTCATTCTCAGCCACTGACTGCAGGTACACCACTCCCTGGCTACTTGGTATGTACGTGAGTAAGTGTGGCTTGAATTATTTTTATAACACTGATTGCTGTAAAGAAATAATATCCCACTTGTGAGGAACAGCATGCCTGTAACGTAAGAAATTCATCTTTTCATGCTGATTAGCTGAAACTAATCTAAGCTGAAACTGATACGAAAAACTGTTACATGTCACTTTAGTACTGTATTCTGTACTCTTTTGACATTTACTTTTGCAGAGAGAAGAAAAAGACAAGATTACTAGTAGCAATTAACAACAGCTACTAAATCCAAATAACTTTTTTTTTTTCAGAAGAAAAAATAGATTATGAAATAATTATCTGGGCAAAAAACTACATTCCAGAAGTTCTCTGTTACGTACTTTCTTTCCCAAAGGTTTTGTAAATGAATACATCATTTGCTATGTCAGTGTAGGTTTATACTTCTTGGCAAAAGAAAAGCCTGGAAAAAAAATCCAAAACAACAAACCCCCCAGTTATAATAAAAGGTCTAACTTTAACCACTAGCTGGAGGTGGTCTTAACATGACAGATTTAAACATTAAAGTAAACTAGCATTATAACGGAAATGTGATGGGGCTGATAACTGGTATTGCTTACTGCAGGCACTCACATGAAACCTTGGCGTACACCTGAAAAATTAAGTCCTAAAGGATTAATCCAAGAGTCTTGTACAATTCTTCATCCTACTGGAATAACCTTACCTTTGATTTCTGATTTGGTAATGAACATTTCTTTTTCATGGATTCTTCCAAAGTAGTTTGATCTTGAGGTTTCTGTCAATAAGCCACCTCTGCTATTCTCAACAGCTTGGATTTACATAATCTGATTTTTAACATCTATGTTATTGTCTAGAGGCCAACTGCTGAACAATAAAGAATATGATGCACCTATAAGGGTAGCTGAGATCCAGCTTGCTTCAGGAACTGCCTAACAGAAAAACATTCCTACCATGGGATTGTCAGCTAGATGCTCAAATTTGGGCAGGAAAAACCCATCTGGGTGCCCTTCTTCTCCACATACAGTGGTGTTGCTTTTCATAGCAAGAAATGTTGGAACAAAGCTCCTTATGTGGAGTCATGGATGAGGGGAGGAAACAACCCCATGACACCTCCTGCGTAAAGTCCAGAAGCAGTGCCTTGGCCCCAACAAAGCAGCATTCCTTCACAGGTAGGTACCTGCAGACAGACAAGGAAACTGTGGCTTCCCTTTCTTTGTTACTCCTGTCATTGCTAATCATTACCTCCACTATTCTCATGAGGACTGGAGAAATCATTTTTCTTGCAGGGGCTGCTATATTATTACCCTCTACTTGTTTTCACAGTATTGCCCTGTGGATGGGGTAGTGAGCAGGGCAAGCAAGGTGAGGAAGAGACACCCACCCTCTCCCATAGCACTGCCTGATGCGAGAGACATATTTATTCACTTTGGTGCATCTGGTATATCTGACACTGAACGGCTGCACAACCCCATTGCTTCAAAGCCAGGCGGAGGCCTCTCTGCAAGCTGTCTGCCATGAGCTGCACATTGGCACAGGCAAGCAGGGTCCCTGCCCTGAAGGACATGCAGTGATACTGCAGTGCTGCAGCAGAGGCCAGTTGTGAAAGCCTGTTTGTCTCTGTGGGGGAGTGACCAAACCCCATTATGCAATAGTGGCTTTTTGTTCCCTGCTTCCTTTAATCTCCATTTGTTTCCATGGTAGCAATATGGAGAAATAAGTATATGTGATGTAAAATCAAGAAAACATTTTTCCTGTTAGAAAGCCTGCTTGTGATGTACTGTGACATGTAAACCTAAACCTGTTTCCTAAAGAATCGATACCTTTAGTATAAATGGCAAAATCAGGAATTTTCTGTTTTATAATGGGCCACTTCAGCTGGGGCTCATGTGATTTAATTTTATATTTCTATGCTCAGCATGGAGATACTGTTTAGATATAAACCAATATCCACCCAAAACAAGGCAGTAATTTCATAGCAAACGTTTTAAGTATCTTCTACTTTTCTAAACTGCACTGCAATTCAGCTTAAGGTTATGTAACACAAGAACATACCACTCCTTTTTGGCACCACCCTAAACGTTTCTTAATACGTGTTCAAACAGAGCCCTCCTGTGTTTGCTGAGTTTCATTACAACAGCCATTAAATCTGAGAAATCATTTATTGAGCTATGTTCACAAGGCTGAGCTCCAGAAGGGAAGCCAAGCTCCTCTCCTCTGACTTTTACACAACATGGACTGTTGGATTCTTCTTGCCAAATACCGTACACAGCTCCAAAGGAGCATCTTTTCAGAGAGATTTGGTTTTGATTTAAATATAACAAATGGGAAAGACTTTATCTTGTTAAACCATTTTTCAGTGCAAGCCATTGTAAATAACAATAGTTTAATGTTATTGCAAGTATTGCTTATGATATTTATGATTCATTCCTGCATGCTTTCTGTATTGAGATATTCAAAAACCAACTGGACATAGCCATGAGCAGCCTCCTATGACTAACCCTGCTTTGAGCAGGGGAGACCATCTCCAGGCTTCCAACCTCAATGGTTCTGTCATTCTGTAATTCCTCCCTACTTCTTTCCATACAATTTTGAATCATATGAGCAATTTTCCAAATGACATGGGAATATGTGGTATCTCTCTTGTAATCTTAGCCTAGAAGCCACAGAAGAAGTGAGGAAGCTGCGCTTATAATAGTTTTCCCTCCTGCTTTTGCTGTAGCCTTTATCCAACTGTGTGGAAAAGATTACATGGCCCATGCACCCATCTGTGCTTCTGGTTTACTTCTGCAGCCTTTAAACCATGCATAAGAAAAGATGTATTTTGGTCTAGTGTTACTATCATGGAACACCTTTATTACAAGCAGCACTTAGAAGAGAAGAGGAGAAAAAAGCAGCCATGAGGTGAATGAGCAAAATCAAAACTAGAAACCAGATGAAAGCAAATGCAGAGAAGTAGGGCATGACACAGTGCTCTGCAATACTCTGCAACACAAAGGTATTGAAGAAGCACATCCATCACAGGAAAGACCTGGCACACAGAACTGCAGGGAAACACTACCTTATCTTTCCTCCTCTGTATTTTTTATTAATAATGTATGTAGGGAGGGGAAGCAGATCTGTGAGTGCAGTGATTGTTCTTTGTAGAGCAGGTTTACAGACAAGAAAATACATTTTGAAGCTTAAAAAAAAGAACTGGCAGTTGATTCACTTCTACAATTCTTCAAAATCAAATGGAGATCTACCCCCATTTACATAAATTCATCTTCCACATTAAGGGTAAGCATAAAGGATTTTTACAAGGAGGCTTTGATTCCTCTATGACATACTCCCACTAGTGTTTTCAGAGAAGATGACACTAAAGGCGATTACCTTTAAGAGAATTTACTATGTTCACTCTCGTATGTTTTCTGCATATGAGAAACAGTTTAATTACATATCTGTGGATAGCCCAAAAATAAGATAAACTAATCTTTCAGATTATTTTCACAAAATCATATTTTCTTCTCTGGAGAAAACCACCTCTAGATTGCAGACAACAGAAAACTAGTCAGGGCTAGTAGGAATGCACCTTATGAACATTCTGTCCAACCCTTCTAAACAATTTTTCAAAGGTTCATGACTAGTGAACCCAAACTGCATGTCAGAGTGTATGTGGATGACAGAGCCCACTGAATTCTTCTTACAGCTTTCGACAGTATTTATCCACAGGGAGGAGGGGCTAGAGGGTTTTGAGGTTTTATACAGGATGGAAATTTCAGTCACTTTAGTGATCCGAAGATCTTCTCCAGTCCAGTAGACTGAACTGTAAAGGAGATTTTTACTACCTTCATCTAGAGACTAACACCTAATCTACAGATGTAGTCTTTGCAGGGGATTAAAAAGTCTTTAGGCCACTCTATCAAATGGAATTCTATTATCAAATTCTCCCACTAAAGGAGCAATGCTGTAGTAAGTATCACCAGTTTTAATAATGCTAAATGAACTGGAAGGTTTATTTTCTTTACTTCTGATGTTTACACTGAGCACAATAGAGCTTAATTTCTCAGTCAGCAGGGCTGCCCATGGAACTGAGTTCAATACCCTGGGAGGCCTTCATCACAGCATACACCCATGGCTGCCACAGAACTTTTCATTATCAGCTCATTAGAAAAGACTTTTGTAGAAGTGCATAGTTTAGGCTGTTGCAGACACGTACTGCAGCAGCATGATAACAGTGTACATAAGGAAGAAGTCAGACTGGGAGAATTGATTCCTCTGCAGGGAGAAACAGGGTCTGATATTGTTACTTAATGAATGGTGTTATGTGGTAGGATGTTCAGCTACATGACCAAAGCAATTAATGCCAGAAAGCATTTTATGCTGAGGAATAAAACATTGGAGGAATGAAGAAGATACTTTAATTACTCCATACTACCACGTGGAATGAAACCTAGTAACTATGAATATTGCAAAAATGAACTTAACTAAGATCACTAGCTGTGCCTCTGCCAGCATTAAAGTACTAATGTGTCTCATTCACAGCTCAAAAGAGGAGAGCACTGCATAGCAGCTTCTGTCCAGGACTGCATTGCTGGTTCAAAAGCAGTCAGCTGTGAAGCAGATTAAGGAAAACAATGTTGACAAAGGTTAAGCCAAAAAAAAAAAAAAAAAAAAAGCGTATGTTATTGCTCCTCTGCAAATCTTGCTTCAGGAGTGCAAAACTATCCTGTCAGTAGAATCGACCAAAAAATTGGACAGACTTACTGATTTTACTGGATATTAGTGATCAGGCCATTGGAGAGGAAATGCCTGGTCTCACTGGGCTGCCCATGTGAGGAATCAGGGAATGTGAGGATCAGGCCATGTGAGGAAACAATTTCACTTCCCTATTCATGGATATAGAGTAGAAGCTGGCATCTGGAAGACCATTCATTATGCAATTCGGCAGTCCTGTAGAGAAGTGGAAAATTCTTATTATGCTTTCAAAACTGATGAAAACTCTTATGTTTTCATGCCTCTATTCTGGGATCTATGTCAGTGACTCTGTTTCAATGACAGATTGAAGGATACATGCTCATGTCAAGTTATGAATGCCTTGATTTGAGGAACAATGCTAAATGTCATACTTCATTTTCCACATTGCTTCCATGAGGCACTGATTATCTTGTGGTTAAGCAATGAAGGAGCCCTCAAAAGCCATTAACGCTGGATGGATTCTGTGAGAGGAATAACTGGCTTCCTACCAAGAGAGTTTGATGTGAGAGCCTTATGTGTAGAACAATTCAGAAAGTAGGAGAATGAAGAAAAAGGGGAGAGATTTCCAGAGGTTCTGGAATTGAAAAGTTGGGAGTACAAAAGGTGTCACATCTTTAAATGGTGTATGTGCTTGATCTTGAAGAGGTTGCTTCATCAACAGAAACAGAAGCTAAAGTAGAACTATGATTACACATTTAGCATGTGGTACTTAAATTGGTTTAAGCAATTCATGCTCCCACCATATAAGATACTTCTGACTCCCTTTTAGTGCAGGTGTGACTGCTTGGTAAATTGCCTGAGGGAACAGAGCCTGCTAAGAAGAACCTAGCCAGGAAAGTAAGAATCTCTTCACTAGAAGACCACACAAACATTTGTGCTGGAACAATGCAGAGTAGCAGGGCTGGGTGTGAACATTCTTGCATAATGAGGACTGGGAGATAATGAAGCTACTACTGACAGAAAAAGAAATATATGCCAAATTATGCCATAGAAGTAGGTAAAAGAGACTTGACACCCCTTAAAGATGCTGACCAAAATCGGCTTTGTGTGACAAGGCCTTGTGTGACAAGGCCTTCAGTAAAGATCTATTACTTTGCAGCAAGATTCTTTATCTATCTCCTTTTTTAACTAAAGCCAGATCAGTTCTCCAACTCAGGTCACAACATGGCTATGCATGTACCTAACAGCACACAGGAAAAGGCAAGAAGAAATAAATATGAAAGATAATGTATTACCAATGATTCCATCCTGGGAATCACTGCTGGGAACAACAGGGGTGAAGCATATTAGATGCAGTCAGGAAGATGTTTTCTATATATTTGTATTGGTGTATACGGATATAAAAACCTTGTTCCCCAAGAAAACAAGTGGATATGATCATACTCCATGTATTGGTTAATATCCCACCTTAACTTTGGAAGTCATTAGTCAAATGCAATGAAATTTGACAGTGCTAGAAAGGTGACTAAAAAATGTAAATTTTAAGCAGGGTTCATGAAATACACAGATAAATACAGAAGAGAGAACTCATTCACAGTGCCACTGAGGAAGACTGTGGAGTAATCTCTACACTTGTTGAAGGAGTAACCATGACTCTCTTCAGAAGGGATGGCAGTTACCAGCTGGGCTCTGCAGTAGAGGCTACACCTCCTCCTGGTCCTGCTGGATGTCCTTCAGGGTAACCCAAGGTAGCATCTGTCCCAGTGTGTTTGGAGTTAAGAGTTGCTTCCTCCCTATTGACTGGCTTCACTGACCACTCGATAATTTTCCCTTTAAGTGAAACCAAATTTTGGCAATAGATCCTAAGATCATTGTTCTGACCCGGTGCCCACAGGTGTGATTGGGCAAAGTCAGGCAGCTGTCTGGGTGTGGTCTGTCCGCCTTGTGTTTGCCATCACATTTTTATGTGACTTTATCACCAATATAGGTTACAGGTGGCCACACAGACAAGTTCATTTTATTTGCAGGACTACATGGTCCTTAGGGACATGAGGAACCACAAAAGACTGGTGGAAGAGTAAATGGATGTTTTCAGGCTGCAGTTTAGAAACTTGGACTTTTGTGGCTTGCAATGGTGTCATGCTTCCACCATGAGTGACTGTCTCTCCAATCAGTCCCACACGTCAGTGTGGGTGTCGTGGTTTAAACTGAGCCACACAGCTCATCCACTCACTCCCCCCCCCCCCCCTCTTGCCCTCCCCCTCGTCCCAGAGGGACGGAGAGGAGAATTGAAAAGAATGCAACTCCCATGGGTTGAGATACGAACAGCCCAGTAACTAAGGTATAAAACAAATCACTACTGCTACCGCCAATAATAATAATGATAAAGGAAATAACAAGGGAAGAGAATACAACACCTCAGCACCAGCCGACCGATAACTCGTCCCACCCCACCTGCCCAAGCACCGACCGATACCTCTTCCAACCCCATAGTGCCCTAGCGCTTCCGGGTAACTCTCTTTTACCTCCTGGGCATGACGTGCTGTGGTATGGAATACCTCTTTGGCTAGTTTGGGTCTGGTGTCCTGTTTCTGCTTCCTCCCAGACTCCCCTCGTCCCTGGCAGAGCATGAGACTCATAAAGTTCTTAGCCAGAATAAACATTACTTAGCAAATTAAAAACAATCAGTGTTATCAGCTCTGTTCCTAGGCTGGAAGTCAAAACACAGTGCTGCACCAGCTACTAAGAAGGAGAAAAACTGCTACTGCTGAACCCAGGACAGTACCCACCCATTATTCCATACCATTCACATCGTGCTCAGATCCCACATTTTCAATATACCATCACTCTTATCTCAGTGCACCCTTATCTTAGTGCATGGACCAGTCCCTATAAAGCTGCTGAGTTCATCTGGTCCATGATGTCAGGATTCATCTCTTGTAACAGCCTCTCAGAGCAGGATAGGCTGTGTGCAGTGTTCACACTCGTGAATAACCTGGGCAATAGTGTCCATTGCTAAGTCCACCCCTCGATCATGAGTCCATCTCTATGTTGTATCTCTGCCCTGATGGCCTGAAGTGTCACGGGCCCACCAAGCTCAAAATAATTCACTGCCCCCGTCAACAGCTTCTGCAGCTTGTTGCTGCGGACTCCATACAGCTGCCTTCCATCTCCGATGCTTCCAAAGCACTGGAGGGGCCCAGTGGACTAGATACTCGCTCATACTGTCCCACACACCCTGCCACTCATGACTCTCCAGCCTTGCGGAAAATCTCCTGCTCCTCCTATATTGTCGTCTAACCCTAGACAAGACCCAAACCTGGCTCTGCTTTACTTTTGAGATCAGACAAAATGGTCATGGGTAGAATACACTCTGTGTGTGTGCCAACATGCTGATCCCCATCACAATCAGCAGGCAGGTCCCAAGTGTACCCAAAGGCCATTCAAGGCCTTCAGAACTCTCAAATGATGCTGCTGTACTTGTCCCTGGGGCTGGTGTAGCTGCTGTGCTTGCCGGCTCTCCCACCACCAGCTTCTCTTTTCCTGAGTGCAGCTCTTCCTCCTCTGCCTTGCTGGGAAATGCTGCGGGGACTCCTGCATCTTCCTGGGGCTCGGCGGGCGGCTTCCGGGGAATGCTCTCGGCCGTCGAGGGGCTGGCCTCGGCCGCGGGGTTCGGCTCCTCCGCGGGGCTCGGCTGCTCCGCCGCCTCCTCCCGCTGCTCAGCAGCCGCCTCCTTCCCGGCCTCCGGTCCCGCTCCCGCTGCCGCCTGGTCCTCGGGGCCGCTCTCCCGGGCCGCTTCTGCCACCGCCGGATCCCGGGGCCGCTCCCCCTCGCCTCCCCGCTCCCGGGACACTGACATCAGCCTACAAGCAACTGATGTGAGAAGTGAGGAGGGTGAGAAACCCCTGCTCTCCATGAGTGCAGCCCAATTTCCAGCAGTGCCATCAATACCTACTCTGGCTACCAGAGATTTTCCAACCCATAGTTACATGGTTGTGAAGGTCCCAAATAAACGTCCACCACATCCAAATGGGTGCAAATGGGTGCTCTGTGTCTCTCAGAAGAGAGTTGCCTCCTACTATCACCTGTTGCCTTTTCTTAGTTCTGCTGGTTGTTACACTGGGAGCAGATCAGGCTGCTTTACTCAGCTCGAGTGTCTCTCCTGATGTGACAGGTCTTTCCTCTTCAGCCTGTGCAGCGGTTCTGCAAGGGGACCTCAGGCTTTGGAGAAATCTCTTCTTCCTGCAAGTCCTTGCTGTTGCAAGCTTCCGTTCTTCTGCATTACTGACCCCCTTCCTTCTGTGTGTACCACTGGGGGAGGTTTTGGCTGTTGGTCTGTGAGTTCTGGATCCACTTTGGACTGTGTTTGGAAAAGCTATCTAATTCCTTCTCAACCTCCCTGATGTTATTCAGCCTTCTCACTGCCTCCTGCAGTTCAGCACCTTCTGCAGGAGGTCCTCCACCTGGGCACACCTTTTGCAGGATGGTCTGTTGCTTGTCCCTGCCCAAGAGAAAGATCTCTCCCTTTCCAGCAATCGCAGGTGTGGACTGCAGCCTCTCCTGTCAGCAGCTCTCTCTGGGTGGAGGCATTAGCCCCCACCGGGGTAGATGGTGCAGAACCTCCAACCAAAACTGCAGCCTTTTCTCTTAAATAGCAGTCATCTGATATTTAATTAAAGACAACCAGCAGGGAGACACAAATCTACAGAAAACCAGTATTTATTAATTTTGCTGCACTCACAGTTGTATGCTTTCTGCCATATCCATTAAGACAGGGACTAGTAATGTCTCACAGTCAAATGAATTGTATGGATTTAATGCTGAAGACAGGAAAAGAAAAGGTACTTGAGCACAGAGATGCAGCCACTGGGAGGGAGTGATCACAGAACACATTTCTGTGTATCTAATGAGCACAAAATGTGTCTGAGCCAATTGTTCCCTAAACCATTAGTATTAGTAGCAGTCTGCCTGAGAGCATGAATACGCAGAACCCTCTCCCCGCCTCACCGGTAATTTCCTCAGTGTGGTGGCATAGCTGTTGCTATTGTAGTTACAACTCCAACTCAGACACTAATAAATTACAAAGTAAAACGTTCCATGTCCTGCTGCCAAAAACAGGGCATCTGACAGAGCTGAGAAATCTGATGTAAGAAAACTAAATTTCATCTTCCAGATCCAGTGGAATAGCAGACAGGACTCAGCAGCTGATTTAAAATACAGTTCATTGCAGTTAATACTGACTTTCTGCACAAGAACATGACATTTACAGCAAATAAAATTTAAGAGTTAATTGGCAAACAAATTAAACTATGGTCATGCTGCTAGTCTCACAACTAACAACAGCTCTCTAAAGGAAGCCCAGCTTGTCACTATGCCTGGGCTGTGGATGGACCCAGCCATAATGGTGGAAGATGCTGTTCCCAGCTGCCTGCCTGCAGCCTCTTGCCAGATATTAGCCACATGAAATTTCACACAGGTGCTTTTTAACCCATTTCAGACAAAACAAGCTGTATCAGCCTGTGCAGCACGGTTTTGATAACCTGATGCCTATGGTTGCAACGGTGTACATGAAGAAACAATCTCAGAACCACAGAATCACTTAGGTTGGGAAAGATCTTTAAGATCATCAAGTCCAACAGCTAACTTAGCACTGCCAAGTTCAACACTAAGCCATACATGTGACTTCTAAATACCTCTGGGGGGATGGTGACTCAACCACGTCCCTGGCTTTGACACTCCCTCATCCCAGCAGAGACCCCACATATTCAATGAGAAAGGGTTTACTTCCTTACCCAAATAGCAGAAGAAAAAGATGCCAAGATAAATAAGGATAAGGATATCTTTACTCCTACTGATATGTGGCATAATTCCAACTAATGTTAAAGAATGGGGCCAGTGGAGACTACTTGAGTCACATTTCTCTAAGAACTTCTTGTAGTTTAAGCTCTTCCTTCTTCATCTCAAGGCTATTGTGCCTCCTGCTACCACCTATGGGAATGCTTAGATAGGAGACAAAAACCATATGCAAGTTGTAGTGATGGGCAGCTGAGGACTGGCTAATGATCAATAGCTTCGACTGGTACAGCTATTTGTAGAGTTCATATCTGCCTAATAAACAAAACCTGTAAGCTTATACTTTAAAAAGTTTGAAAACTCCAACTGCTATCACTGCAATATTTTTTTCTCATTGTACCTGGTCATTTTTCAACACTAAATTCTAAATCACAGCCAAGTACCAGATGCTGTGATATGATCCTTCCCAGATGTAAAATCTCCAGAGGTTCCATGTCTACAATATAAAAACTACCCAGGAATATCCTCTTTCATTTAATAGTAGTCCTGGAAATCTTTCGTCTGGTCATTCCAGTATAAAGTGTAACCACACAGTACACACATGTAGTTTCACTAGAAAATGAACAGCCATTTATAACCCAGGGAACACTGCAGATCAGGAGCACAAACACACAAACAGTAAGTCATCAACTGGGTGCTTTAGAGACACACTCTGAGATAACTCTGTCCTTTAATGCTACAGTTCTATGATTTAATTTTCCCAGCTAACACAAGTTTATTTGATAGGCACTGCAGTAAGTTCATAGTTATATAGCCAGATATATCCTGGATGCCATAGCAAGGGAAAGGATGGACATCAAGTAATGACACAGGAATCTCTCCTATCATAGCTTCCTTTACTTTTTACCTGATACCAGTGAGCACTTGCCAATTTGTATTTTCTATCACCTGCATGATAAATGATAGCCTCTCAAACGCGTGCAAGAACCAAAGTTAGAAAATTAAGTTTACATGTCAAGGGAACGTGGGAAAACGAAAACCAAGTGAGAGCAATTCAGACCTGTGAGTTTGATGCCTACCTAGAGTAAACCCAAACATGTAAATAATGCTTCTTGTCACCATTTGAGGTAGAAACAATCACACAACTTTGATTCCTGTAAGCTGTATGGACTTTCAATAACTCCTATGCTCTGATAAAGAGTTTTGCAAGTTTAACCAGCTTCTCACTTTTTCCCTCCTGTGTTGATAAATGCTTCTCTTACTCAGATTGTGGGAATACAATAATGAGAATAAACATCTTCCTGTGCTCTACCACCAATTTTTTGTTACTCAAGGATGTAACAGGATTTACTGGCTACACAGGATTTGGAGAAGGCTGAGGTCCTGAATGACTTCTTTGCCTCGGTCTTCACTGGCAAAGGCTCTGACTGCACCACCCAAGTCTTAGAAGGCAGACGCAGGGACTGTGAGAATGAAAACCTTGGGCCCACTGTAGGAGAGGATCTGGTTCGAGACCATCTTAAAAATCTGAACGTGCACAAGTCCATGGGACCCGATGAAATCCATCCGCTGGTCCCGAAGGAGCTGGAAAATGAAGTTGCTAAGCCACTGGCCATCATATTTGAAAAATCATGGCAGTCAGGTGAAGTTCCTGATGACTGGAAAAAGAGAAATATAACCCCCATTTTCAAGAAGGGGAAAATGGAAGACCCGGGGAATTACAGACCAGTCAGTCTCACCTCTGTGCCTGGCAAAATCTTGGAGCAGATTCTCCTGGAAGGCATGCTAAGGCACATGAAAAACAACAAGGTGCTTGGTGACAGCCAGCATGGCTTCACTAAGGGGAAATCCTGCCTGACCAATTTGGTGGCCTTCTATGATGGGGCTACAGAACTGATGGACAAGGGTAAAGCAGTTGATGTCACCTACCTGGATTTGTGCAAAGCGTTCGACACTGTCCCACACGACATCCTTCTCTCTAAATTGGAGAGATATCAATTTGATGGATGGACGACTCGGTGGATAAAGAACTGGCTGGATGGCCGCATGCAAAGAGTTGTGATCAATGACTCAATGTCTGGCTGGAGACAGGTAACGAGTGGTGTCCCTCAGGGATCGGTGTTGGGACTGGTCTTGTTTAACATCTTCATCGCTGACATGGACAGTGGGATTGAGTGCGCCCTCAGCAAGTTTGCCGATGACACCAAGCTGTGTGGTCCGGTTGATATGCTGGAGGGAAGGGATGCCATCCAGAGGGACCTTGACACGCTTGTGAGGTGGGCTGATGCCAACCTTATGAAGTTCAACCATGACAAGTGCAAGGTCCTACACCTGGGTCAGAGCAATCCCAGGCACGGCTACAGGTTGGGCAGAGAAGAGATTCAGAGCAGCCCTGCAGAGAAGGACTTGGGGGTGCTGGTCGATGAGAACATGAGCTGGCAGCGTGTGCTCGCAGCCCAGAAAGCCAACTGTATCCTGGGCTGCATCAAAAGGAGCGTGACCAGTAGGTCAAAGGAGGTGATCCTGCCCCTCTACTCTGCTCTTGTGAGACCTCACCTGGAGCATTGTGTGCAGTTCTGGTGTCCTCAACATAAAAAGGACATGGAACTGCTGGAACAAGTCCAGAGGAGGGCCACGAGGATGATCAGGGGACTGAAGCACCTCCCGTATGAAGACAGGCTGAGGAAGTTGGGGCTGTTCAGCCTGGAGAAGAGAAGGCTGCGTGGGGACCTCATAGCAGCCTTCCAGTACCTGAAGGGGGCCTATAGGGATGCTGGGGAGGGACTCTTCGTCAGGGACTGTAGTGACAGGACAAGGGGTAACGGGTTAAAACTTAAACAGGGGAAGTTTAGATTGGATATAAGGAAGAAATTCTTTCCTGTTAGGGTGGTGAGACACTGGAGTGGGTTACCCAGGGAGTTTGTGAGTGCTCCATCCCTGGCAGTGTTCAAGGCCAGGTTGGATGAAGCCTTGGGTGAGATGGTTTAATGTGAGGTGTCCCTGGCCATGGCAGGGGGGTTGGAACTAGATGATCTTGAGGTCCTTTCCAACCCTAGCTATTCTATGATTCTATGTTTCAAATTAACAAAAATAAGGAGTGGAGGAAACTGGACGAATGGGCAGTAACACAGACGTCAATTCAGTTACCAAGTGTGTAACTTTGGTATCTTGCATGATTGTGCAGCCTGCATTAGCAACTCTGGCATGCCCAACCACCACTCACTTTAGATTCAGATTTCCATGCCAGCCTGGGTACTGCTGCTTATTTTTACAAATATGAGGCGAGTCAGAGGAGTACACCTCAGCAAACAGGCCTCTGGAGGCTTCTCTCAGAACAGAGCAACCAGAGCTTTTCGGCCTTTGGCCCTTCAGTTGTGCACTCCTACCAAAAACTGGACAGGCCAGAGCTGGGGGCTCCTCCCCTCAGAGAGGCACAGCCCAACCCCACGGGCAACTATTGATCTGCGCAACCTCAGCCAGGTGATACCACCCAGATGGCTACTGAGGAAAGAGCAGGACAACCTCCCTTCCCAAAGACTGGAGTCTACGACCCGCATACACACTTCATTCGCCATAACAACGTCTACCTCATCCAACCCCGCCACTACGCCCACCACAGCCGCGCAGGCGCAGTGACGAGACAGAAAGAAGAGCCCCGCCTCTCGACGCCCCGTGAGCTCTGCGACGTCCCGTAGCGGCAGCGCGGCGTTCTGGTGAGATGGCGGCGCAGAAGATCAACGAGGCGCTTGAGCACATCGCTAAAGCGGAGAAATAGTGAGCGGAGGGGAGGAAGGTCGGGGAGGGGAGAAGCTGGCGAGTGGGTGTGATGGTTGCCAGTTCAGCCTTCGGGCTGTCAGGCCTGCCTGGCTCTCCTGTCCCACGGAGGCTGCGTACCGCCTCCTGCTACGAGCGGGGCTCCGCGGTATCGCCGTGCTTGCTGCCGCGGTAGCCCCCCCGCGGCCTCTAAGCCCAGGGGCTGTTGTCCGCACTGTTAGTGCGGCCGCTCGCCCCCCCACCCCGGGTTGCGACGGGGAGGTGGGTTCCTGGGAGTTGTAGTTGTCGCCGGCGCCCGTTCGAGGAGTGGAGGCCTTGAGGGAACTACAGCTCCCATGGTGCCCTGCGCGAAGCCTTGAGGACGGGTTGCCTGTGGGGAGATGGTGGCAGCACGGAGGGGCTGAGTGGGGCACCGCATGTGTCAGGTTGTGGGAGTTCTGGGGAATGGGGGGAGGTGCGGGCCTGGGATAGGCCGGCGCGGAGGGAGTAGGAGGACATGGCTGTTTGGCCTCTGTTCTGCCTCAGAGGTCTCTACCTATAGGGGCTGGGTGCTAGAGGTCACCCTTGTTCCCCGATCTGGGAGAGTAAAGCAGCCCTGAAAACTAAGAAGTCGGTGAGGCTTGAGGGCTGGAGCCTGAGTAGTTTCCTTAAGGGCCGTGTAGCCTTTATTGCTCTGACCCTAACTGGAAGGCCGGGGAGCCTCTTCTGGTCTTCTGCTAAAGGTAGTGGGAGAAACACAAGTGGGAGAAAAGCGTTATGGGGATTCTGATGAATAAGAGTTTAGACTTGCTGAGATGAGCTGTGTGTTTGTTCCCTGGCCATGAGAACTCTGTCATTGTTTCTTTTTAGATGGCTTCAAAGACCTGTGCTGACACTTACATTAGAGGGCTTAATATCTACATGTGATAGTCTTTTAATGTGTATTTTAATACGAATGTAGCAATTTTGTTTATAAGTTTGAATGTCAAAGACTACAGTGTAGATATATAGATCTGACTAATCCAAAGATGCTGTAATTTTAGTAAGAATAGTGACGGGCCATCGGGGAATCACAGATCAAAAGTATAAACTGTGAGAGAAGAGAGACTTCGGAATAAAAACATCTGTATCTGATTATCTTACTCTAATTAGGTGACCAAAAGTACCTTTCAGTGAAATTCATTTTAAGTTTATCCTGTCAAGCATTTGAAATAAAAGGTGGCTACATCTCAAATTGTGTGTGGATTAAAGCGTTGTCTGTTTCAGCTCAATGCATTTGGGTCTTCGCGTGTGGTTAAAACAGCACAATATATAGGCCTTATTTAGAGTTACATGCTGCGGGTTTTGGCCAAGTAAAACAACAAAACTAACTCAAAGTCTGTATACAACGGTTTTTCCAAATTAAGCATGAAGTGTCTGCCTACAGCAGGTACGGAAGTTGACTGTAAAGTTATGGTAATTTTTATATTTGTTTTAGAATTGAAGAAGTCATAATATTGAAATCAGCATTGCCTAGTGACTCACCTCATTTTGCAGGGTTTTTTTCTCCTATATATGTTCTGTGAGTGCACATGGTGCCATTTAGTGTCATATTCTATTGTAGACTTATAAATTATATATAAGGCTTTGTCTTTGTGCTGGTAAGTAAATGCTTTCATTTGTGAATGCAGTGGAGAGTCTTTGATAATTCTCAGCAGCAAAAAATGACTGTAGAGGTACACCAACATCTTTACGATGTGTAGCAAAAAAATATTGTCGGGTTTTGTGGTGTTAGAAATCTTGAGATGCCATGTTGATGTAGGTGGGAAAATTTTTCTTCTGTTGACTAATTACAGTTGAGGAGCTGGACTTGTGAAGACTCTAGGGATGACGGAAGCATGTTAGGGGAGACATGTAATTATCGGAGATCATTGCAGTGCTTTCTGCAATTCTGAACAATAAGCAGCATTTATTTTTACAGCAGCAATGCCACCATACTAATGGCATATAGGTAATTGCTTCTTTTCACAGGTAGTCTACAGTTCTGAACATATCTGAAGTACTTTGAAGGTAAAACATAAAGTCTTTACTAGTTGTTAATGGGCCTTTCTTCTTGCATTTCAGTCTGAAAACTGGATTCTTAAAGTGGAAACCAGATTATGACAGTGCAGCTACCGAATATGGGAAGGCAGGTATGCATGGCTTTAAATATGACCATATACTTTATGGTTTCAAAGTATTCTTTAAGCTTAATCCTGGTAGAATTTTACTTATTTTCAGTACATTGCTGTGTAGGTAAAACTGTTGTGAAGGCAAAGTAAGTTGAAACAACAACAACAAATACTCTTAGTAGCATGGTAAATTAAATTTCAGGTTGTACTTGGAGATCTCTAACAGTTGTCAGAACTTTTTTTTTTTTACCCAAGCCTATAACTTCTACTTTGTATACTACTGCTTGTGATAAATATAAAGCTTTCCTTCTATCACTCATCTGTCCTCTGAAACCTATGACGTTACCTACAAAATACAAATATTTGAGCTGGTTTTAAAACCTCTCTTTTTCATCATATTAGGAAACATGTCCTGACAAAGACTGTCTCAGTAATGTAGAGAGATGCTGCCAGGGTCTTTTTAGTAAGACCTCTTTCATCCTTTTTTTAACCCTTTACAACTGTTACAATGAATATAAAATTCTTATTGAGTCCTTTTTGCTCTTAAACAATTTTTCTTTCTTTTTTTTATAAGAGTTATTTGTCATGGTGTTTTTTTTTAGCCTTTTGCTCTAGGCATTCTTACTCATTCATTTAAGCCTGAATAGAAAAAACCCCACAAACTTGGAAAGGCAACTGGAACATTTATAGATTGAAATTTATTTTAAATCCTACTTTAAAGTCCTATCAGCCTAATGGGGATAGAAATACATATTTGTGCCCTGAAATAATTGTATTGAGGAAGCTGTTATAGGTATGCTTTGTTGATAGTGCAGTTCTATTTCTGCCATACTGATTTTATAGAATCTCTAATGATTAAATCCGTATACACACTCATTCCTGCAGTTCAATCATTAAAATACACAATGAGTTCTAAAATCCAGCTAAACATGTTGTACACGATGTGTGGTACAATGATGGTATGGATGTGTTGTTGGTAATAAATGTTTTTAATGGTGACTAAGTGACTAATGAAGCAAGGAGGAATGTCATAGGATTTTTTTTGGAAGAGCTTGGTAAACTGTAACCATTCATTAATGAGTCTGTTTGTATCTTTAGGTGGCTAAATTCTTGAGCAGAAGTGATAAAATGAAATCTACAAGATCTAAATAAGATTTACTTGATTTCTTGCAGCTGTTGCTTTTAAGAACGCCAAGCAGTTTGACCAGGCAAGGGAAGCCTGCTTACGGGAAGCTGAGGCACACGAAAACAATAAAGCGTATCTTTTCATTAAATGCTAGTCTTTTTTCCAAGAAGCTGACTAGTGGCTACTTAGGATGGGGTAAGAGGAGTTGGGAGAAGATGTATTTAATATATTTGCACATTTGGTCAAGCTAACAAAATTGACTTTTAAAAGACACTTTCTGTGTTCTCTGAGTGGCAAAACGAAAAAAATTATTCTGGTTGAAACATCCGTGTTTTTTCCAGTAACAACTGGAGTGATAAGATGCTGACCAATGCCTGAGATGTCTGGATACTGCTTCAGAAATTATTACTTTTTTTCCTCTTAAATACCTGTAAGTGGATATTATAAACTAAGTGCAACTCAGACATAATTACGGTACTTGTAGTGGTATTTAATATCCAAGAACATTTTAAATATGCTTTTTTTCAACTTTACATGCAGTTATTCTTTGGTATGTTGCATTTATTCTGTCCTTAGAAGCACTTTTTTTTTATTTTTTATGCCTTGCCTACAAATGTAGTAGGTTTCATTTTTGCCTTTATGGGATTCCTTGCTTTGAAACTAGTACTTGTGTAAGATTTTGTGCTCTAATAATATTTCTGCATTATATTTTTGTATCTTCTGTCCTTGACTTTGACAATGTTACTTCCAGTCTCTTCCATGCTGCCAAGTAAGTACAGAAGCACTGAATAATCTGAAAAAAAAAAAATTCTAATATATGGTACAAGCACGAACTATTATTTTGCTCTTGCTGTAGTAAATGGTATGATTCAAGTGATTTCGGTGTTCCAAAATCAGTTTAATGGAAGTGCAGGCTAGGGAAGCTTGAAAGCTTGCAATGGCTTTATGTGAAAAAGTAATAATTTTGACATTCTTCAGCACCTTTTGATGCCAAATATTTTTTCTTAGATGAGCTTTTTGTAAGTTTGAAGTTCTACACTGTTGAGCTTATAAAGAAACTTAATTAGAGTGTACTTCATATCAAGCAGATAATGAGAAGTAATCCAAATACTGCCTGTGGGTCAGATCATGAGAAATAAATTTTAGTAGGGAGTGTGGGTGAAGTACTTAATTTGTGGAAGATAACATTACACTGTGCTGCCTCATTAAATAGAACACTTGAAAAATCTTCAAAGCATTAAATATTAACAGTGAAATGATAGCTGTTGCATGTTAACTTTTGCTCTGTAGCCACAGCTTGCTGAAATATAACTAAATTGTAAACTTTTTCTCTGCAGAGCTTATGAACAAGCTGGCATGATGCTAAAGGTATTTTCATTTACTACTTTTTATTAAAAAGTTCTGGCTTGTAGTGAAGAATATCATGCACTGGGCCATTTTAGAAATATATGTAACCACATTGTATATTGAGGTGATTTTTCTGTTGATTCATAGTGTTGTGTGTCATCATCCCATCCCCCCCCAACCCCAGTGTCGTTTGGTTAGGGAAGCCGCATTTGTAACTGGGGTGTAAAATGTTTTTTCTGTTGTAGGGGGAAAGGGGAGGGCCTAATGTCAGAGGCTAATGGATGACTGGTGCTGCTTCTGCTCCGAACTACCACAAATACATGCCTTACGTGGAAGTTTGGTACTTAAAAGTGAACCTTACGGAATTTCACTAGCTCTACAAGTTTGTAAATAAAAGTTAGAATGCTGATAAATAGGGAATTACAGTTTGCTTTGATTTGTCTCATTGTACATAAGCACAGTTCCTGACAGGAACATCCCTCTGGCTATTGCTTTGCAGGAGATGCAGAGACTCCCTGAAGCAGTTCAGCTTATTGAGAAAGCCAGTATGATGTACCTGGAGAATGGGACACCAGATACAGCAGCAATTGCACTGGAACGGGCTGGAAAGTAAGTATGTCGTGTTGGTGGCTAGAATGTATGCAGTGCATTGGTATATCTCTGGTATTTTTTCTTGTCTTTTGATGCTTTTAGGTAAAAAATGCTTTAATTTCATCAGAAGAGAAATGGCTTATGTTTATTGCAGGTTAATAGAAAATGTGAGCCCAGAGAAGGCTGTGCAGCTCTATCAGCAGGCAGCATCAGTGTTTGAAGTAAGTTCCCTTCCCCTCCTCCTCCCTGCAAGGATAAAGTTGTTACAATTTACAGATGACATACTTAGATTAAAGTTTAGTGGTCTTAATTCTGTGTGAATGAAATATGCATGCATGAGGTTTTTTTGTTCTTTTCCAGAATGAAGAACGCTTACGGCAAGCATTAGAAATGCTAGGGAAGGCATCAAGACTTCTAGTCAGAGGACGCAGGTACAGCTTTATGCCGCCTTTTTTTAATGTGATTGAATCTTAAATAGTGATTTTTTTATTTTAGTTTTTTTTTTCTTGCTGTTGTTTGGTTTATATACAGTTACTTAATTCTACTTTGAGACGCAGTTCATACTAAAATTCAGTTTCTGTGGGATATGCCATGTTCCTCCAGGAGCCACCTGCTTTGTGTTCTGGAAGTAGAATGTGGACTGTAAGGCTTTGTTTCCCTTGTGTTTGTTGAAAGCTAGAAAGCATATATCACAGCTTAAACTATTTCAGGAATTACTATTTTTTTTTCTTCCACCAGTAATATGTAGTACTTAAAAATCTTTTTTTAGCTGTGGAATATAAAACAGGAGAATTAGGTGACTAACCTCAGGAAAGAAATCTGTTTGCAGCAGTCTGATTCTGGACTTCTTAAAGAAGAGTGTATCTTGGTGTCTCAGTGGGAGTTTATTTTAACTGTTAATTGCATCAAACTTGACCTGCAGTTCAGCTTGGACTTGATTCACTGAAACATGTAGTTCCTTTAAGAAATTGTGTTTTCTAATTCTACTTAAAGACACTATTTCACTGTAGAATTGTAGTCAGAAAAGTTATAAAGGCTTTCACAGAAGGTCTTTCTGTGAAAGCAAGTCCGCATAGCTTCTGAAAGATTTGGTTGCTCTGCTGCTTTATAGCTTAAGTGCTGTTACTATTTTTTAGGAGTTTAATATGCTCAAAAGCAGTTACTATGACTTAATATTGATAGTTCGTGGATATAAGACTTACCGGTTGTTTACAGTAACTTCATGAAATAAAGAAATCTGTTAGGGTACATAACAAGGCATTCATCTTATACAATGTTATGAAAAATTAGGTTTCTCTGAATGAATAGCAGAGATGTTCTTAACCTGCATATATACAAAAGGAATGGCTGGCTATATCTTTATCTATTCTGTTAGTAAGATCTGCTGATTTCAGTTGTGTTCTTGTTTATTCCAGTAGACTTGCCAGTGCATTAGTTACACTTTGTAATTAGCCTCATTAGCCTCAGGTTCATTACCCTGTATTCCTAGCACTGATACTCCTGGGTTTTTTTGTTTTCTCCTTTTTTTTTTTTTTTTTTTTTTTTTTTAGATTAGATGAAGCTGCATTGTCTCTTCAAAAGGAAAAAAGTATTTATAAAGAAATTGAAAATTACCCAACATGCTATAAGGTAAATTCTAAGAGAGAGTTTCTAATAGTGCATTTTATGAGGTTTTCCTGGATACCTAGTGACAGCTGACATCTGGCTGACAATAGGTACCTCTTGATTCAGGGATCGGTTTCTTGCTAAATGATGAGAATTTGTAGTAGTGCATGTGTGGTAGTGCATGTTTCCCCAGCCTCTAACTGTGCTTCTTTTCACTACTATAATGTTGAAGATAAGATGCTGTTAGGTTATCCACAGGAGATGTCAAAACCAACAAACACATAAAAAATAAAGATGTTATAAAAAAAGAACTAACCACAAAGCCTGTTATTTGGTGCTAGAGTTCATTACAGTGTTGTAGGAGGTAATCTATTTCACACCTGCTGAGGATATGGCTTACTACTTTATCACTGTGTTGTTCTATTTTGTGTAAGTATCTTAGAATCATTGTGGGTTGTAATGCCCTTTTTCATAGCAAATATTAGTAATCCCGTATTTTTCTCATACTTTATTGTTAATTTCTAAAGAATCATCATGTTGAATTTTTGTGTTTATTTAGAAAACTATTGCTCAAGTCTTAGTTCACCTACACAGAAATGATTATGTTGCTGCAGAAAGATGTGTGAGGGAAAGCTATAGGTAAGTCTCCTTCAAGTCCTATAATTTTAAACTGAATGTTTCATTAATGTTGATCTGCTCTTACGAAAGAGTGGTGGAAACACTGTCAAGAAACTGTAGGCCTCTACTTTGGTTGACTTGCAGGACAATAATAGCATTCCCTGATATAAAGCTCTTGGGAATCTTTTTTTCACTCTTAACAGGTTTAGCTGTAATTATTACGGTAATTCTTAGTTATGTGGGACAGGTAAAATGAGATGAAAATTAGAATTTCTTCCCTTTTTTATTTCCGTGTTAAAAGCTGAGCAGAGTGTGTTATGACTGGCATTCTTGACTTACTGATACCTTTGGGTTGTGTCTTTATTTCAAATGGAAGAGAGAGGGATTAACTACTATAAACACATGTTTAGGATTAAAAGTGGGTATTTCTGGATGTTGCTAACTAAATTTTATTTTTTCAGAGTCTTTTTGCCGTATATGGAAACCCTTAAAAAGTTGAAATTCTAACTGTATTTTAAAATTTTTTACAGTTTAAGGATGGAAATACAGTATGCAATGTCAAAACTTGCAATAGCAGCATCCCAGTATAATCAATTAAACTATCTAGTATGGCAATTACATTGAGGGAAAGATTAATCTAAATGTTTTTATTAAAGAAAAGTTTGCAGCACGTGAATTACTACATTTCTGGTTATGTTGACCTAGAGGAACGTGCCGTCATCATACACTCAAAGAAAAGCAAGATTTCTACTTTTTGTGACTTTGTTAAAAATAGGTGATTGAACCAAAATATAATTTGGAAAGCAGAAGGTAGTTCAGCTGAATACATTGAAATGAAGAAGGCGTTCTTTACATATGTAGGAGAAAATTTTGGTGTCAGAGTCTGGACTAGTGTTTAACACTGGTTCAAGAGGCTTTCCCAGCAACTCTCAGCTTTCATTAGACTTCAGTAACAAAATACTGAAACAGCATAATGCACATGAATTGTTTTTAGTGAAATGACTTGAACAGACATTTAAGTTAATTTGTACTTTAGTTTTAGAAATCATTTTTCGAGTTCAATCTTTAAACATCTTGCTCTTATTTTCTTAGTCTTCAATTTCTATTTTATATATAGAAACTAATTACAGAATTTTTCTGTATGTGAAGTAGAGGAAAAGTTTATTGACTAGTGAGGAAAAATTTAAGAATTCTAATTTTGTCTTTTTGTCTTGATTATGGTTCTGGTCTTGCTCTTAGCATGCAAACTACTATTACTGAAAGTTTTAATTTTATGGATATGAGCAATGTACATGGAGAAATCACAGTGGTTATTAGGCAGTTTTGTGGAATAAGCAGTCCATCAGATTAAGTAGATTGCTGAAATGCCCTAAATAAACTCTTAATTTCCTTCAGTATACCAGGATTTAATGGAAGTGAAGACTGCGCAGCACTAGAGCAACTTTTAGAAGGTTATGACCAGCAAGATCAGGATCAAGTTTCTGAAGTCTGTAACTTGCCACTCTTCAAATACATGGACAATGATGTAAGTAGGCAGTTCCTATGGATTTATCTACCCTGTGCCTGTGAAATTTTGTGTCTTCTTTCACTTTGCTGCCTGACAATGTAAGTTCCTACATCATCGTTCCTTTGCGATGGTGAGAAGACTTGGGTGAAAGAGCAGTTTGTTACAGATTTGCTGTGTAAGTTTGACAAGTTGATCAAAAATCGGTTCTCTTCAGTTTGGTTCCTTAGGGGCCAGAACAGTTTGCGCTTGTGCTTTATCTCAGAATTACCATATAGCTGATACAGTATAAACATTACAAAATATGATGCCTAGAGGATGGCACTGTTGATTGTGCCCCTCCTTCCCACCACCTTTTTTTGATAGATAGGAAAGGTGTGAAGTAAAAGAGACATCTATCAGTGCCAAACTTTGTAACAGTATTGTCCAATTTTACCTTGTTATTATGTTGAATAGTAAAAATTATGGTACAGGTCATACTGAAAGACAGTTTTAAGACTTAATACATGAACCATTATTAGATAACGTCTGCAGACCTGCATTCTGAATTTTCTTTTTCATGTAAAGCTTGAAACACAGAAGCTGCAAGTGTGTGACAAAATTATTCTATAATAAGCAGTGTCAGTATGGATCTTGCATCCCATTCTCAGAATGTTAGAGAAAAAAAATGAACCAATGTTAGGCTCATTCTAATCTGGAAAAATATTCTTTGAAAGTAGCAACAATTGGTTTTCCATACTGAATGTTTCCTACATGTTTACTGTGTCAATCAGTTCTGTGCAGTGCAACTCAGCAAGTTGTTACTTCTATGATAGTGCAGAAATTAAACTTTTCTTGTAATTGTCAGTATGCCAAGCTTGGTCTTACCTTGGTGGTCCCAGGAGGTGGAATCAAGAAGAAATCGCCAAATGCTGCACAAGACAAAGCAAGAGGACCAGCTGCAGTGGGCTCTCATGCTGATGAGGAAGAGGATGAATATTCTGGTGGACTATGTTAGCTACTGCATATGTAGTCTTAAATATCTGATTTATTTGTGATGTTGACAATATCCAAAGGTACCAGATTTATCAGAGCTTCATTGCAATTGCGATATGGGAATGCTAATATTAACTTGGCAGCTTCTGGGTGCAATGCAGGAGAAAAAGCATGATTGTACCTATCATCTTGAAACATCTTTGGACTACATTTCTTACCTGGTAGCTTCCTCTGGGCTCTGTCTGCAGTTGATGGGAAAAATTTGAGATAAATTTCTACTGAAAGCACAGTTTAAAAGAAACCAAAACCCTAGAAGCACTGGAATATGGAGAGTGGTACAAATTCTGAAATCCTGGATTTCAACAGCTGACAAAATTTTGTCCTAGTAATATGTTTGTTATTGTTTTCCGAGTTAAACATACAATCATTCATCTGGCTATTTCTCTCCTGTTTAACACCATTAAGGGCAGCCTGTGCCATGCAGGATTCTTCACTAGTATAAACACTAGGGGGAGCATTCAGTTTATTTTCAACGTTTTTACTCCACTGCAGAATATTATTTTACTACCTTATTTTTTATGAGAGGTATCCACATGGATGTGGAAAATACCAAGTGAACTAATTTGAATCCTAAAGATACACACACATCTTTCATGTTAAGAGCTTTATTGACCTTGAAATCAATGTGTGTGTAGTGTATGTCATGTCCACCTTGGGAATGGAAGGAGTGGACAACCTTTCTTAGTGGTGTTTGGGAAGCATGCTATAACCAATAAAGAAACTGAAGGTAGCAGATAATGTGCATTGACTATAAAGCTCTGAAGACACTGTTTAACAAAAACTTAGTGGAGTGTTTCAATGATATGTTTGAGTTCAGGAGTGTCCAAAGTGTGTGTTTACTTATCAATACACTTACATTATGAGGACATTTCATTCTTTCATATTTTCGAAGTGTAGAACAGCTGTCTCTTACAAAGAGCATTTTTCAAACTAGTTCATGATCCAGAGTAACAAGATCTTAATGTATCTTCATTTTAATTTGGTTTCAAGTCATGTGTTTTGCAAGCTTCTGTAGTGTGTTAAATTAGTTTGACTATTTTATGCTTAAAAGTTGACATACTAAGAGCTGTATCTGTAGTCTGTTTCTCCAGAAGAACCAAATCAAGATTGCACTAGGGTGAGATCACTCGGAATCCATCAGGAATTTGTGTGTGATACATGATGCCCAAAGTTCAGTTAAACAATAGACCAAAAGCACAATGTTAAGTGTAATGCTACAGTTTCTGCCATATTAAGCAATTGGACATCTTCAGAAATATCAAGCATATGACTAACATATGTATGTGATGTCTGACATCAGTGTCAGACGTAATTATGATGAAAATAAACTTTTAAAGGGCTAATACTCACTTTCCTTGGGGTGAATGGTGCTCAGTAGCATTATGGTGGGTTGTGCAGTTTGCAGGCAGGGCTGCTGTAAAATCATGTTCAATTTAATGGGTGTTCAAAAACGGTTTCTTTTTTTTTGTGTTTATGAAATAATCTTGGATTTGCTACTAATGATGCATATAGAAGTTTCTTTTGCTCTTCTATAAAACAGTCTAAACAAGATGTGTTTCCCTGAGGATGGTCACAGGTCTACATGAAATACAGTTTTCAAGACTTTCCTGTAACTCTTCTTTTTTCCCCACTGGAGCAATTCACTGTGTTTACTCAACTTCTGCCTTCAGGGTTTGTTCATGAAGGTGAACCATGCACTTTTTATGGGGAGTCTTTACTACAAGTACTAAAAAAAAATTGCATGTGTAGGAGCATTGGGAACACCAGCTAATATTCTTCAAGCATTTCCTGCTGCTTCCAATTCTGAAATGAGTTTTATTGAATGGTCCCAAGGAGTTTGGTTTTTTTTGTGTGTGTGGACAGTTGCAGATATCTGAGGAGATGATATGCAGAAAAATAGTGAATCTTGGGTGTGCTTCTGTGAAAGAATTTACAGGCTTTATTTAAACTGTGCTTGTAACAGTAACAGGCCCTTAAAAGAGAAATTAAAATTTATGCATTCAGTTCTTAAAGCGTACTTTTCATATGGCCAAAAAGAAAAATGGATATGCAAGACTGTCTTCCCCACAACCCCATTACTTTCTGTTTTTCCCTGTGCCAAACGTGGAAAGCCTGGTATAAACCTGAACATACTAAGCTGCCACTGAATGGGGCTTCTCTGAATCTTAGGCATAGAATCTTAATCTGTGATTGCAATGTTGCTGCAAAGACCAAATCTGAAATGAAAGTGTCTGAAAATAAGATGGTCTATTTTATATAACTTATTCTCCTATTTTAGGCAATGAAAGTGTGATAGGAATGTTAACTGCCTTTTAGTAAATGTTTAACTATAGAAGAAGCTGTCTGTATATTGTGTTAGTGTTTGTTTCTATTTTTCAAAGCAATTTGCACACTTATGTAAATACCATTTAAGTGGTATAAAATGGGAAAGATACCATTTTCAGCAAACAAGTTTCCAAAATCGGTGTTGACTGTATTAAAAAAAAAAACAAAAAAACAACCAAAAAAAAACCACCACCAAAAGTAAATAGTGCATGAAGGCTGTGTGATGGCCAATGCAATGTATATGTAAAATTGAAAGATTTCTAAATTATCTGTAACTTAGTATGGCCAAGTGCAGTGTAGAACCTGTGCTTTATTTGTTCTTTTTCCAAATCTGTGGTGTATTAAAAGTACAAAATGTGTTTGTAACAGCTCTACAGATGCTGCCTCTTGAGAAGAGGCTATGTGTTTCACCAACATGTAAAATAAAACTTGGAACTAACACATTTGTGCTAGCTTTCCCTGTTGTTTCCCTGCTGACACCAGCGCTTGAAAATGAATATTGTTTTTTAATCTCAAGAAGGCTTTCTGTGTGACCATTTCTCTGCAGATCTTGCCACCAGGTGTTGCAGGCATATTGTATGATCAAGGACTAAGTCTTGGGAGCCTGTTGGCTCAGGTTTGAGTGTTGAAAGTCAATGGTGTCTAATCTCTATGGCTTATTCACTAGGTAACTGCTTATAGCCCATTTCACTTACCCTGTGGTTTTTGTTTTTCTAACTGACCTTTTGGTACCTTTCTGCTGTCTTTCGTTATTTGAGGTGGTGACACATTCTTGTCCCCTCAGAGTGAAAAGTATGTATGTGTTTTGCTTCTCTGCTGATTGTAACAACTTGGTTTTTCATTGTTATCTCTTCACTACCCAAAGACTTGTATCTGGAAAATTATTATATTGGGGGATTGTCAGACCTGAATTTGCTGCTTTTAAGAACTTGAATTAGAGAGAACACCTTTACAAAATACAAGATGTGAACTCTTTAACACTTTAGAGACTTCATCATTGCAGAAAA
Organism: Lathamus discolor; assembly: GCF_037157495.1. Taxonomy (NCBI): domain Eukaryota; kingdom Metazoa; phylum Chordata; class Aves; order Psittaciformes; family Psittacidae; genus Lathamus; species Lathamus discolor. The sequence continues at coordinate 106,718,177 of NC_088885.1, read as the reverse complement.
ATCACCTTTGCTACTCTTAGTCATATCTTGTACTTGAAGGCTTAAGAATCTGGCTCTGAAGTTCTGTGTGACAGGAATCATCCCTCTGATGCTGAGAATAAGCAGCTGTAAAAATTATAAGAACTAAGCTGCTCTTGGAAAAAAATAAAGCTTCTTATAAAACTAAATGATAAAAAAAATAGTAGTGAACTTTTTTGAATGTAGGAAATGGAAAAAAAGAAGCCACCCTAACAACTAGTAGTGGTAATAAACTTGGATTAAGTGTATGTAACTTTCCAGAGCAGGCGGAAACCACTTGGGATCTGTGGTGGTTTGAGCACGAATATTAACCTCTAAGCTAATGGTCTGTAGAGGCCAGCATCTCCAGGAGCCGGAGATGTACCTGTTGGAGATGGTGTGCATGACTGCTGTATCTGACTACCTCCTATAGGCTGATGTGTCTTTGTTTCAGAGCTGCTGTCATTGAGGTTCAGTTGCGATTTCCAGTGTGTGTGCGGTGCAGCAGTGTAGCCTCCAGCCTGGAACAGAAGCACGAGGCAGCTGCAAGGCTGCACGTACGTTTAAAGAACATATGGCTGTTGTTGCCTTTGTTGAGTCCAGTGGGAATAGGGGTAATGAGTGTGGCTGGGCTCCAAGGTCCACGCTGCTGGGATGTCAACTGGTGTGCAACCAGTTTAGATTACTTGACAGAAACATTTTGATACTGGAGTGACAGAAGTAGGCCCTAGCATGTGTAAAGGGAAAACGGGTTATCATAAGTTGTCTTGTTTGTTTTGGATATGTATTTATGTGCCTTTATTTTGCCTTGTTTGTAAACTTGGTGTAACCCCGAATGGGTTTCCTTTCCCAGGAGCATTGTTGCTTTCTTGGCGCTAGATGGTGCCGCAGAGCAAGCAAAGGGCTTTCCTTAGCTGTTGTGAAGCCTTTGCTCCTTGTCTAGGATAGCTTTTATGTTTAAATATGCTCAGCTGGAGCGTTGATTTGGTTAGAAACATCCACATGGTGACCTGCTCTGGCTGCAGCTTCTCATGAGTTGAAACACCCTCTTGAAGTTGTTGAAGAAAGCAGTCCTGCAGGGTCAGCCCATCACCTTCATCTCCTGCACTGAGTACCACTGTGCCACTGGCAGGAGGCAAGGGGACCGCTCTGCAGGAGAGCGACCCTGGTTGTGGGGAAGAAGGCTTAACCCATGCTGTGTTTTCATGGTACCTGGGCATAAATACAGGTCCAAATCCTCTCTTCCCCTTGTGCCGATACCCATCTCCTTCTCACCTGCCTCCTTCCCCACCCCTTCCAACTTAGACAGATGTGCTTATATTTTTGCCAGTGTTTTATCACATGAGAAATGAGCCCTTCAAGAGGTTCGAATCCCAGCTGTGATGGATATGACTGATTTGCCTTTCTCTTCCCTTCTCTGACTATGGGCTTGAGAAATTAGTGATTAAGAGCCAGGTTACAGAGGGTGGATGGTTGAAGAGTACATAAAACAGTAGCCTGTGTGCTGTATAACTTGCTAATAGAGATTTCTAGGGCTGGCTGGTGCTGCTACAATTGCAACTCTCCTTGCAGCCACAAGATTTTAGGAAATGTCTCATGGACAAAATGCAGCATTAGGGACAGAAATCAAGAAGCTGTGGGGGGAAAAAGTTAACTTGAATATAGGAGGAGCGAGGAAGTCGGTCATAATGCAATGGTATCTTGGCTGATGGAAGAGCGGGCTCCTGCTGGAATTTGCCAAAAGGACTGTGCTTCAAAAACATGCCACTTTCTGATTCATCTGCAGAAGCACGGAGGGAGGGAGGACTGGTGTGAATGTTCTGTTCATGCTGGGGAGAGCTTCTTCCGCTGTATTCAATCTGAGGCAGTATGAGCACAGATACATTTTGGGAATTTCCTCCTCTGTCTGTCACTAACTGACTGGAATTCAGGAATTGAAGGTTAAAACCTTATAGCAGCAGACAGGGACCATGTTTTTCTGTGTGCGTATGCAGCTGACAGCTTTCTAGCCAATGCTTTCTGTGCTGCACTGCTCAACAACTGCCCCAGAGTAATTGTGTTAGTAATAATATAGCAGAGAATTCATGAAGTGTAAAGACCTATGGTACCCCATATGTCTTATTGGTGCCAAGTCTTTTATTTAACTGATCACCATCCAGTAATTTTCTGGCTCCTGTCTTGTGTAAATGTGTGACTTTTTCCAAGCTGAATAGCTGAACAAAGAATGAGGATCCTCTCAGCTGCACCAGAGCCCAGAGCACTGGCTGGTGTGTAAGGAATGAGTGGTAAAAAGTGGGTGGACTTGGAGAGTAAGGCAGCTGTGTAGCAACACCAACTGAGCAAAATATGTGAAAGCTTTGATAACAGAGAGGCAAAAATGCTGGTATATTTAAAGCTTCTCTTTTCAGTAAGATATTATTCTGGTACTTCACTGATCTTAATTTTTGTCCTCTCAAACTTGCCAGATAATGCATCCTGTGGGAATTCCTGAGAACTAATTTTCTTTGAAACACCAGTGGAGAGCTATTTCTCCCTGCTTTGAAATGCTTAAGATTATTCCTGATGAAAAACATGAGTTTGGTGACAAGCCCTGCTGCTGAGGAACATTGGAAAGGAAATGAAAGCATGCTGTTGATTCAGACAGAGGAAGATACACGTAGGAAGCTTACATGGTTTTTGTGATTTCTCCCCCCCTCCCCCTCTTCCCCCCACTTTAGATCTTGATATTCTCCAGTATAAGGGTTAGGGGTTTTTGCTTTGTTGTTCATACATGTTAGTATGTGATTTGAAATACAGATAGCTATTTTGCTCTGTTTGTCATTCTGTAGCCATTAAGGGGCAGAAAATTTCTTGTGGTTAAGATGGGGGCAACAGGGTAATCAAGAGAGAAAGCATACATGTGCCCGCACGTGCTAGTTACTTGTTTGTCTTTGGGTCTTTTAACTTCAAACTACTTGTAATCTCTTGGTGGATAGGCTGTCAAATGCCTTTATGTATATATGGTTTTGCTGTATTTCTTGCCTGGAGATACACCTGTTCCAACATCATCGTAGTGAATGCCTGATGGTTGGTTTAGTGCAGCCAAACAAAATCTAGTATTAATGACATGCAGCCAAGCAGTAAATGCAAGCGGCAGCCTGAATGACACTCTATGTACTTATCTCCACTTGCATTTATGATGTTAAAATTTTTGGTTTAGAAGGTCATGAATATCTTAACCATTTTGGAAGTACTGTTTCTCCACAAGACTGAAGTGTAGTAATGGGATAACTCGAAGTTGTCATCAGCCCAAGGCTGATGCATCCCTATGAGTAAGAAATCTAGCAAAGGGTGCAAGAGACCTGCATGGATGAGCAAGTAGCCTATCAAATTTATACTGCTTTGGTGCATTTCTTCAGTGGAGTTTCTAGATGTACATCAAATGAATAAAGGAGATTCTGTTTGCTGCCTGCTGCATTATTTCCTTCTCCTTTCTTTAGGTGTGTGTATTTTGACTTTGCTATAGCAGAAGTTTCAGTTTACCCTGAAAGGAAACCAGACCTTTGCTCTGGTGGTGTATTCTGGTAAGTCTTCACCCTTTTGACCTTTTTTTTTTTTTTTTTGCATGATTCTTGGCATATTAAAATCATTGCTTTTTAATTGATGGAGTGCCAAACTTGGTTTGTGCTCATTGGAGAGAAACAAGTAATAAAATGAATGCACTATCATAGAGCAGGAGCTGATGTAAAGTTCCTAGCCTTCTGACAGCAATCCAGGGTGTGCTGTCTTCTGGTGGCAGAAAGGCTAGCATTTTGTCACTGGTTTCATTTTTTTTAATCTATGACCAAAAACAAGTAATAGGTGGATGTGACACAAAATCATGCCCCATCCCTGGCAGTGTTCAAGGCCAGGTTGGACAGGGCTTTGAACAACCTGGTCTAGTGGAAGGTGCCCCTGCCCATGGCAGGGGGATTGGAACCAAATGATCTTTAAGGGTCCCTTCCAACCCAAACCATTCTACGAGTCTATGAAATCATTAGGTTTAGGCCATGTCTGCATAGAGAATTGTGTGAGATTAAATGAAGGCTTGAATTTAAAATATAAAAACTATTCTGCAGTAACTTTCCATTCTGAAGCAGACTTTTAAGGGCTGTCAGTCATCACCAGGCTTTTTCTTTGAGTCAGGAATTCACACTCCATTGCGTTAACTGTGGTGCGGCTCACTTATGTAGCATGTGCCATATGATACAGAATTATAACATACTGAGATAGTGGGGTTAAATGGGAGTTAACTGCTTAAAATATGAATGCTGTGTTTCTTCTCAGCCTCCTTAGTTATTTCAGTGTAGTTATCTGTGTCTTTGGCTCTCTTCCCAATTTTCCTAGACATCATCTCTAAGTAGTGTTTAAAGATTTGATATTTCTGAAGTCTAAATGAATGGTTGAAAATCTCTGGCAGTGTTTTTTCTCTTCAGATGAAGATTTAAGATACTCTTAGACAGCTGTGGTATATTTTTGTTCACCTCATCAATCTCTAAATTACGTTTGCCCCTATGGTTCATTTTGTTTAAGGGATGCCACGTTACATATCAACTGTGTGAGCCAGACTATGATACTTAATGGCTCTCAAAGTGTTCCAGGCTTTTTGGATGAATGACTGGCAGCCTGTGGACTTTTGGCAACCTCTTATAGCCAAGCTGTGATCAAGTGTTTTGGAGCAGGCATCTAGGCCGATTCTTGATTATGCTTACTGAGATCTTCAGCTCGTTGAGATCTTTAGTATAAAGCTCTCAATGGTAGGAAGGAGAGGCTACATGAGAAGTCTGGGAGCTGCACATCCCAACTGAACTGAAATGCAAAGACAAAGGGTGAAACTTCTGTAATCAGCAGGAGAGGATGATACACTGTGGTAGTCTATGCACAGACCTGTCCACAGCTGTGAGTGCACATTCATTGGAAAAAGTCTCTTTTAGGAAAGGGCAAGGATAACTCAAGTAAGGAAGAGGCTTTATTTTATTTTTCTTTTCAGTGATGCATTTTACTTACCGTTTTCATAATTATGGATGTGTTTGTAGCCAAATCAGTGTGTGAGTAAGGAGCAAATCCTGAAGTCTGGTTACAGATCTGGGTCAGAAATTGAACATCCCTGGAGCTCAGTGTGGGAGATAAGTTGGAATCCAGTGTTCTCCAAATGCATGTCAAGCTGAGGCAGTAAACTTTCTCTCCCCTTAATGTACTTGCCTACAGACATAACACAGCAGATACTCAACTGTGTGCAAGGTGTGCTGTCTTAACGCAGCCAACTGTACCCACAAGCCAAAATTCCTGCAGCTAAGGATTGCAAACTTCTGGCTTCTGCCCTTTTCTTCCAGACAGGTCTCTATGGCAGGCAGGGGCTTGACTGAGACTCCTGTATGTGTTTACCAGTCACTGACTCTCTCTCTCTCTTGGGGAAGACACCTGCTTGCTGCTTCTGTCAGGGTGTCTAAGTGCTGGATCATGCTTGCCAAGGCACTGAATGGAAAAGAGACCAGTCACAAGGAGGTTTTGTGGCCAGAGATGAGTTGGAAGTTGAAACAACACCTACCATTTGTCAAGGCAATTTAATTCCAGGCAAATTGTCTTTAAGCTTCTTAAACTATGCTTGGGGCTGTTTGAGTTATTAGCGAAATGCAGCCATTCCCAGAGCTGAAGACACTGACAACATAATATTATGAAGAAACCCCAGAGTGCAATAACATGAGTGATGCTCTCCAAGTAATACTACGGGTTGGTTTTAAAATAGGATTTTAAAGGTATTTAATTGCTGTACTGGTTAGCCTGCAGTCATCACCTGTGGTTCTACCCATTGCCTTAGTTCAACAGTTTGTCAGCTATTTGCTTGTGTCATGAGCATTTAGAGTCATGCATTGTGCTGATGGCTCTGCTACACCCAGTGATCTTACATTGGCTTGCTGTCCTTGTGTTTGTGACATAGAAGTTGCTATGTTTCACTCTGTTGGTTTAACAGACTGTTAATTAGCCAGTTTCTAAGCAGTAGTGCCAGGTAGGAATAAATCTGCCAGACAGTAACACTGCTGTAGTTCGGCAGTCATAGTGAGTGGGTAACATCAGGTCAACAGCATTTGTCTTCTGCATGTAGTGAAACTGGGGTTGAATGAAGTGTCCTGGGAAAGTATAAAAGTATCTAAGTATTAGCATTCAGAAATATGAAAAAAAAAAAAACAACTTTGAACATGTTATGCATTGGAAGCTACAGCAGAATCTGATATACTCTCTGTGACAGTCAGTCCTTTAAGTAATCGGCGGCATTAAAATACTCCTAAGACCTCGAGTCTGGCATTTTTTGACTTCCTCCCCTCCTCGTCTCTTCCTCTGCCCCAGTTCTGTAGTTCTGTAATTTATGAGACAGTCTCATATATTTCCATGGTGGAGTTAGCTGTCCAACTGCCTGTGGACTGCTGGGTATTTGGTGGGGGGTGTGGGAAGGAATAATTTGAAGAGTTTCATGATTCTTCATGTGAATGATTCTCCATCTGAATGTTGGACTGGATTGATTATTCCCCAGTTTAAAATATTTCCTTCATCCATTCCAAGAGTAGTAACATTAACCTATTCATAGGGAACCTGTCACCCAAAATGCAGATAGCAAAGAGTTGGAGAGAAGAGCTGGCGTTCACCCATAATTTCAAAATGCTATTAGTCTCCAATTACCACATTAAAGGGAAGCCAGGATTATTTCATGCGTGACTTACTAACCAAGAATAGAAGCTAATTTTAACAGAGGACATTCACAAAGTTGTTCGACCAGTGCTGGTGGTGATGTTTGTATGCTGAACTGGATATAACTGGAGTTGTTCAGTGAACTGGAGTTGGGACTATGAAAACTGTCTTGTTCCTCTCTTTGTCAAAAGGAGAACATGCTCCGCAAATATATTTTGAGAAATCTTTTGTCCTTTGTGGTGAGATTTAGTACTCATATAGGCCCCATCAGGCAAAGTCTCTCTGAGAATGGTCAGTATTGTCTTGTGCCTTTGAGAGGGGCAGGTTGCTTAGGGATGGGGAAGGCAGCATATCAGCTCTGCACTCCTAATATTAAGGTAGAAGATCTCCAGTATATCACAATGTTCCTGACATTTCCATCCTTGAGATGGTGAAGAATTGAAAGCTGTTCAGCTGTCATCTATCTGCTTGTGTCCACAAGTTTGCAGACCCTTAAGGTTTCTTTAACCTGTCTTAAAGGATAAGAATGGTGTCCTGTGTTCCTGAGGTTTGAAGAGACCCACAGGTTCTTAGGACTGTGTGGGAGTTACCACGTTTATGAGGGTGAAAGGGTAAACTATGAAACTTGTGATGTTCATGCAGCTACTTTGAGTCTGTGTTTGAGAGTCTGTGGCTCATGTAAGCCATCTCAGTTGTGTGTTTTCACTATGTCTGTTTTACTATTAAGAAGCGTTAGAAAAATACACATTATTGCTCCAAGGTCAGAATGATCTGTGAGCCTGCAGCCCAAAGCTGTATAGCACAGGAGACCCAACCTACACAACCCACATAATAGGAGGATGCTTGTCAGTGATAATCTTGCTTCTGTCTTTACTTTTTATCCTAGTTCATTTATTTTCAGCTGCTGAGAGACATGCGTTTATAATGTTTTAAATGTTTGTTTGGACAATGGGAGTAATGACTGAGAAGCAATCCAGACAAAATGAGGACAGTGCAGCCACGGACACTGAGTCTCCTCCACACTTGCTCCCTTGAGGTAAGAGATGTACTATTCATTTTAATGCATCTGCTTCCTCAGATAAATCTGCCTTGTGCAAGTAATAGCAAAAGGATGTCATCTTTCAAATGGCCAACAGAAATGGGGAGATAATGATCTAGTGGCTTCTCTTCATTTAAAAATATGACCTCACTGAACTGAGCGGTCCTTTTCTTTTGCTCGCCCACTTTATCACACCCGTCTTCAGCCCCTGGAAAGAGATACAACACTGAAATCAAGACAGGGTGTTGTGAGAAACTATGCTCTGTGTATGGGGCAGCTGAAGAAGTCTAGCATCTGATAGTAATTGATTAGTAAATTAAATTTTAACAACCTAGAGGCTGCATGCAGTCCAGCCCTGCTCCCCTAATATAAATCATTCAGATTTGCAAATATGAAACACATGTTTTCTGTCTGACCTTGTCTTTTATGGAGCAGTGGAGATTGCAAATGCAGATGCTCAGGTTTGTGTGTTTTCTTGGCCGCCGAGGCGATAAATGGCAGCTTTGCTCTCAGAGCACACGTTACATTGACATTGCTTCGTGAACTGGAGAACAGATATGGCAACAGGTAATAAAGCTGGGCTGGATCCTGTTCAAACAGCTTTGCTCCCTTTAGGCCTTGTTCACCTAGGGTGGGACTGTGACCTCCGATTGAGGCTCCAGTCCCTCTCCATTCCCTTGCCTGGGAGGAAAGAGGACATCCGCCACCCCTATAAATGTCTGACTGCAGAAGGCAGTCGGGCACCTGCCGTCTCTGCCTGCAGCAAAGTGCAGGTTTTGCCCATTTCCTAGCTGGTTTGGCTTAAACCCAACACAACCAGTCCCCACGCTTGTTCCCCATAGCTACAAGCTCCAGCACTGACTTGGGCACTGCCAACACTGCTTACTCTTTTCCCAGAGGTATTTAATGAACCTGCAGTGTCAGTTTTCCCCTTGAGGGCTGAATCTCCCCAAAGGAATCTGGGGCTCTGTGCATACCATTTCTTCCCCCTTTCTCATCAGAAGGGCATGTCCCAGTCTGACATTTTAGTCCCAGTGGTAACTTTTAGCACTGCTATTCTGGAGCTGAAGTGGAGGCTGCATGTTTAAAGCCTCAGATCTGCTCTGACTGCAGTCAGTGGGAATTTTCCTATGTAAGTGCTAAGTATTATTCAGTGTAAGCAAAACTTGGCCCATTAGTTTTAACTTTATTTTCCATTATAAATCAAATCCTTTCTCTAACTTTTGCCTAAAGTCTTTCCTCCTAGAGAGAAATTTGCTGTAGCTATAATGTTGCCATGAAGTATTCCAGCCACAAGAGCTTGAAAAGAGTTTTCTTACTTTCTAAAAGTCATGTTTCTTAGGAAATCTGACCTGTTCTATGATCTTTGTGATTTATTGATCTATTTCAACCTAGAGAGTTGTGTTGCTGTTTTTTGGGAGAGCAAATGGATTTGGCCCCGAGGCTAACAGCCTTGTAAGTTGAAGCTTTAGCAAAACATTTAATGCTCTCTCTACATCCCTGATGAAGGCATGTTGTGATGCCCATGTATTATAGCTCCTGTCCAGGGTTTAATATGACAGCTTTAAAAATTTTGGTCCTGAGCTTGAACTTGCTTACACTAAAATAAAGCAAGTCCTGACTTGGCAGGGGAAGCTGGAGAGTGCCTTCCCTCAGGTGTGTTACAGGACTAGGAAAGGGCACTTCAAGGAAAGGACAGCGGACCTCCCCATTCTTGGTCATGCTGTCCCATCAGTGTGTTGGTTATCGTAACACCCTATGCTGGAATTCAGGGGAGAAAATAGAGGCAGTGGAGATGAAGGCAGCAAGAACCAGAGAACTGAAAATTGGCACAGGCCAAAGGCTGGAGCTGTAGCATCATTTCAACCTTTTGCTTTGAGGAGATAATGTTCTTAAATAATCACCGAGGACTCTATTGCCTCCTGTACACACTTGTTAATGGGACGGGGCAGTAACGATGATGCATCAGTGGGATAAAACAGTCAGTACCAAGATTTTACAACTGGCTTCTTGTAGTCTGGGTGACCTAACGCTAGCCTGATCCTGTGGATCTTTTGTATTTCTCCATGCTCGACCCTGTCATACCTCCTTTCCAGATGGAAAAGGGCTGAAGGCTAAAGAACTCTAGTCCAAGTGACTGAATTGTCTATAAGTGGTTATAGCACATTAAATGTGTACCTGCAGTGCACCCTTTGTGTTAGCTTTGAATGAAAAGGATTCAGTTCATGTGCTACAAAACCACCCCATAAGGCAAATTGGATTTTGGTAAGAGAGAGAGGCTTGGGAAGCTGCCCTCAGTCCTGTGCCTCAGATCTAGACTACAATGCTGATGCTGTGGACACACCAGTAACAGGAAAAATAGACATTCAGATTTTACTGCAGAGAGGAGTCCTGAGAGAGCCCTGTGATATCTTTGCGCTTAACAACACTCAAGAAGGTTTTGTTCTAAAATTATTTCATAGCCATATGATATCTGGAGAATTGCTTTGAGGTGGGAGAGAATCCTTTAAAGCACTTTGGTTTAGTTGCATGAGGAAGTTTACTTATGTGACTGGTAGTACAGTGTACAGTGAAGCGTTGCTTGGATGTTCACAGATCATCTTAAGTCTTAGTTACATTACTGATCTTTAAATCTTACTGCTTACATAAGGGATGTGAAGCTGCCTTTGTGCAGACTGCTGTCAGCAGGCTTATACTCTTTCATTGCCTTCTTTCTTGTCCAGGATGTTCACCATCTTTTGTGTGTGTAGCTATGGCTTTTTTACTGTTTTTAAAGACTAGAGCTCTCATTTCCAAGCTGATAAAGTCCTTACCAAAGCTCAATGAGACTCTGGAGTAGTCAAGTATATGGTGAAGGTGAAAATTAAATTTTTAGCTACTGAGAGTTTTTATTGTAGTTTTTTAACATAACATCCCTGCGTCAGCCACTTAATAAGAGCAATATATGCTAATAGAATTAATGTACCTTGTAACAGAAGAAGCCCTTTCCACTCATTGTAGGAACATCTTCAGACTATGCAGTCATTTCTATTAGAGGGCTACTGTGCATGTAGATACTAATTTTATGTAGGAAGCTAAATTGATGTGCTTTATTCTCCAGAGTAACAGGCTTACATTATTTGAGATAGTAGTTTTTTATCATTTGTTTTAGGCTTTTAAACCTGAAGATGTTAGTCACTAATTCCTGTTGTAAAAATTAAAAGCTAAGGTTGCTGCATGAATTGAAATTGATGTTAGATGACAGACTCCTACATTTCAGTATCATTTCGATTTGTGTGGTGTTACTGTCTGGATGTGGTTTGTAGTTCTGCATTAATTTAAAGTAATAGCACTGTAGTTTTTATTTGTTTTTCTGTTTTCCTCTGAGCCAAGAAGTGTTAACAGCAGTCTTGGTTATGAACACCGCAGTGCACTCTAGTGAAGTTCCCATTTGCAATGATTCCAACCAGGTGACCTTTTATCCTATATTGTGCACAGCCGCTTTTGAAAACAGAGTTTCAGTCCACCAGTTCTGAGCTGTTCCCCAACTTACTGCTGTTCCACAGGCTGGCTTCGTCACTCTGCTTCAGCTGATTTCTTTTAATCTAAGCATCATATTCTTTTGTTCAGCAGGCAATCCCTTTCTTGCAGCTGCAGTGCCTCCTGTTAAATCTGAGGCCAAGTGGAAAGTTGGCTATCGTGCTTGCTTGGTCTAAGACTGCACTGAGCTTGTGTGTGTCTGGTTGTGAAGGTGATATGGCTCTCTCCACCTGGATCACAGTGGGGCTGAACCATCCTAGGGAGAGGGCATGTTGCCCTGCACAGCACAGCTTAGTAGCTGTTTATGTACACTAACTGCCAAGGCAGAAGTGGAAGAAGTCTATCTCTGATATGGTGCAAGATTTTTGAAACTTGCCTTTGTGCAGAGTCCTTGTTAATGCTTTGTGGTCGCCAGAAGCTGTGGTGCGGGCTCCAGGCAGAGTTTGCTAGATGCAGGCTTGTGAAGTTGACCCTGGAGGCTGAAATTTTCATGTGAAGAATGAGTGATCTGTGGTCTCTGTGGTATCTATAGCTGTTGGTAAGGGCAGCAAATGTGGGACTCTGTCAACTTGTAGTCTTTCAGTGCATTACTCGGATACTCCTTTGCTGGTCTGGGTAGAGCCAACTGTTTGCTGAATGCCTTACACTGCTGACATGAGTCACTGGAGTGCTCTAAAATGTTTATGTTTGGGATTCTCCTAATAAAAGAGGGCAGCTACCAAGTAAACTCAGTCCATTCACTATAAACACTTCATAAGCAATCTCCCTTGAGGGAATATCAGAGGGTTTCTTTAGTTTGTTTGTTGTGGTTTTGTTGAGCTTTTTTGGTTTTGCTGGTTTTGGTTTTGTTTTGTTTTGTTTTTTTTTTTTAAATCACAAATGACTTAAGTTCTTCATTTGAAAAAAAAAAAAAAAAGTACTATAAACCCGCCAATATAACAAGATGCAATACATATGAACATATGTAACATATACAAGTATATGCATTGCATTAGCAGATACAGCAATTATTTAATGCAGTGTCACTCAAATATGCTGTGAGATGCCAACACGGTGAATGTTAGTAAGCTGTAAATGTGTTTTCCCAAGCTGTGCTACATGGCTGTGAACATCGGTGTTGCCGGTGGCTATGTGCAATATCTAATCATAGAATCATAGAACAGTTAGGGTTGGAAAGGACCTTAAGATTATATAGTTCCAACCCCCCTGCCACGGGCAGGGACACCTCACACTAAACCATCCCACCCAAGGCTCTGTCCGGCCTGGTCTTGAACACAGCCAGGGATGGAGCATTCACAACCTCCCTGGGCAACCCATTCCAGTGCCTCAACACCCTCACAGTAAAGAATTCCTTCCTTATATCCAATCTAAACTTCCCCTGTTTAAGTTTTAACCTGTTACCCCTTGTCCTATCACTACAGTCCTTAGTGAAGAGTCCCTCCCCAGCATCCTTATAGCATCCTTATACCCCTTCGGGTACTGGAAGGCTGCTATGAGGTCCCCACGCAGCCTTCTCTTCTCCAGACTGAACAGCCCCAACTTTCTCAGCCTGTCTTCATACGGAAGGTGCTCCAGTCCCCTGATCATCCTCGTGGCCCTCCTCTGGGCTTGTTCCAACAGTTCCATGTCTTTTTTATGTTGAGGACACCAGAACTGTGCACAATACTCCAGGTGAGGTCTCACAAGAGCAAAGTAAGTTATTCAAATAAACTTGTATACAGGACATTAAATTCTAAGTCTTTTTATAACCTTGTCAAATCTACATGCAGTTGTTATCTTTCAGGTACTAATTTGTGCCATTTCCTTCTGATCCTAGCTGATACCAGGCCTCAAACCTTTCTTTGCCTTTCCTTCTGTGTGTGCATCTGTCTAATGCTCCCGTTGACTTGTGTATTTCAGAGAAAGGCCTGTCTGGTGCTTGAATCACTTTTTGTTTTCATTACAAGATGGTGCCAGCCACTTCATATAGATGGGCTGACCTGTTCATTTGGCTTTAGCTGGGACTAGCTCTACTATTTCACATTAAGTCTTACTGATCTGGTTTATCTTAGAGCATGGCAGATGCAAATAAACAAAGTATTTGCTAGTGGTGAGCACAGAGCCATTCAGCCATACAAGCTTGTTGGCTCTGGAAGTAAGCCTGAAAGTTAAATAAGCCAGGAGAATGGGCAACTCCCCTTGCTAGCCCTGGAAAAATGCTTGGCCAAAAAGGAGATCTGGGTTTCTCTTCCCAGTGCAGCCTCTTTGTTAAGCTCCTAGAAATCCTGGGAGTGGATTCCAGCTCAGCGGGATAGTCTCTGGGATCCAATTAAAAATAAGCAAACATAGCAGTGTCTACTTTCCCTGTTCTAGCTCATTCCTCTTTTGGGGTGTTGCCTTTCTCCAGGGTGCTAAAGAAGCATCCACTTTTTCCTTGCTTATTGCAATGCATCCATAAATATTACGTTTCCCTCTCTAAATTACATGTAATTCTTTATCAAGGTTATTTCAAAAGAGAAGGCACAAGTAAAATCTATATATTTTCTTTTCTCTCTGTTTCCCTATAACATCTCTTGCTTATTCCGTTACCAAGGTTGATTTCTGGGAGTCTGGAGAGACTGTACCTGTCTCCCAGTGAGAGCCAGACAGCTTTACCTAAGCAGGATTTTGCTTACCTTGTAATTTTACCTTGTCATGTTACTTGCAATTCAGCAGCTCAGAGGTTGCTTCTGCCTTATGTCACTGAAGAACCAGAACAAAAAGGATGTATTTGCATGACTCACAAAACCCACATTTTCTGTAAACTTTAATTTTTTTCTGTGTTGTGTTTGCCTCGTGCAGTAAAATCATTGTGTTACTCATGCAGTTTCTTTATCCCACTGGTGCAGAGCTGTAAAGAAAACCTAACCTTCAATGACTGAGGCTCAGCCACCGATGCAACACATGGTATTTATAACCTTACCACTTGATTAGGTGCTGAATGGTGTCTGGAGAGGCATATGTGACAATTCTGTTAACTTGAGTGGCTCTGTTTGGAAAAAGAAAGATAAAAAAAATAAACCAAACAACCAAACCAACAAACTAAAACAAAACCAACAAACCCTCAAAACTGGAGAAATTATGCCATGGACCTGTTCCCTAAATCCCACTTTTGTTCTGGGGCTTGCACCTGTGTTAGGTACTTTAAGTAAGCAAACTTCAAGCTTTTAAATAATGTTTTGAAAGTGTCATAAAAGCCTCTAAAGAGTTTTTTAAGTCTGCTGATACTGAAGATATGAAGAGGGAAGGCATTTCTTCATTAGCTCTGCAATTATGCTGGCTAGACAGTTATACATTTGACCTCTGTCAAACTCAGTGTCTGTTCTGAGGAGGCTCATGTATTTCTTGCCATGCTGTCTTGTGTTGGCTAAATGTTTGGACCAGGATCATCCCAGGCCCGGGAGGGTTAATGCTTTGTGCTGCGACGGCAGTACCAAGGGATGGCTGGAGGGTGGAGAAGCATCCTAGAAGAAAAGGCAAAGCAGTTGCCACCATGCCAGCCGGCTCACCACCTCTCTGCTCCCCTGCCCACACCCTCATGTCTAGACTGCTGCCCCGCATGGGACAAGGGCTCTGAGCTCAGCCCTTTCAAGTCAAGGAAAGCTTCCATTGAGGGAATTTTGCCTCAGAGATGAATGTGGGCTTAAACATCCACTGGGTTTGTAAGCATTTGTATCCTTAGTCTCTCCAAGCCTGTATTTTACTGGCTCAGGACGCAGAGTGGGTCAGTGCTTTGGGACGTTACTGCTACTGGCTGGCAGCTGGACAACTTGTATCTCATGAAGAAATTTCTCTGCTATTTCAGAGCTGGTTTTGTTCTGATCTGGGGTGAGACACACATCTCCAAAGAGTTTTATGGGGCAGGAATGCCATAAAAAGTTGAAAGCCAAAAATAACTTTTTTCCCCTCCCTCTTTTCACCTCCTACCCTCCAAGCCAATACTCACTCAGGGCATGGAAGGGAAGGGAGAGGCATGCAGAGACTGTCAGAAAGAGCAATGGCTGTAAAACTTTGGGGGAGTGGGCTGCAGTGTCTGGTTTGGTTGCTGAGTTCTGAAGGGTTTCATCAGTAATAAAACTTCACCCCGCAAACGTTGTTTTTGACAGAACTGTAACTCCTGTTGAAAACCACTCTCAAACATTTTATCAGCTGTAATCAGCACCTGGATAGATTTAAGAAGTAATAGCTACATCTTAAATGCAACCAGCACTCTCTGCAGGAATAAGGTCTGGAGAAATAACACTTCCCCAGGAGATGGAGCACAAAGATAGTGTGTTACAGATGTCTTTAAAAACAGAGTGTGATGCAGCCAGGGAGAGAGAAATTAAGTAGAACAGTTGCACAGAGCACTATCAGAGCACAAAGTGGGACCCAGAAACAAGGATCATAGGATCAGAATGGGTTGAGAAGGACCCCTGGAGGTCCCAGTGCAGCCCCTCTCTAGGCAGGACCATGCTCGCAGTAGCATTAGCTTGCTCGGGGGCTGTCTGGCTGAGCCTTGAGTTTCTCTGTGGATATTCAAGGATAGGATCCCACAAGTTTTTTGTGTCCCTTGTGGTAAAAAAAAATTCTCATATCTAGTGGGAATCTCCTGTGTTTCAAGTTGTGCTTGCTGCTTCTTGTCTCATTACAGCACACCCTGGAGAAGAATCTGGCTCCATCCTCTCTACAGCCATTGATTATGTAGTTGAAGATAGCAGCTAGCTCTCCCTTTAACTACCCCGGGTCTCTCTGCCTATTCTTGCTTGTTTCTTAACACTGCTTAAAATTAAATATTGCTTCCAGTGTCTAGATCCAGGGTCAGGAAACAGCATTAAATGTAGTTTTCTCCCACAAGCTATATCCCAATGAGCAGCCAGGCGAGTGCCAGAACTGGAAGGAGAGTGTGTGGGACAAGGGATGTCATGGGGAGAGAAGGCAACTCCTGTTTTAGACCTCATCATAAACCTTTTCTCTGAGCTGGAATTGAATTCCACTAGGTCTTGATAGTAACCGTCTGGAAACTTGTGTTAGTGATCATTGCTGGAAGGGGTCAGCTTTTATGCTTCATAATGTTCTTAAAAGGTGCGGTACAGTCATGTCTCATATGTGCCCTTTCTGTAGACTTTGGGTTTAGGGTTTTTTTTCCGTTTTTTTTCCCTGGTGTGGTGAGGCACAGGAATCGGTTGCCCAGGGATGTTGTGAATGCTCCATCCCTGGCGGTGTTCAAGGCCAGGTTGGATGAAGCCTTGTGTGGGATGGTTTAGTGTGAGGTGTCCCTGGCCATGGCAGGGGGGTTGGAACTAGATGATCTTGAGGTCCTTTCCAACCTAACTATTGTATGATTCTATGATGTTTCTCAGGAAGTGTGCATGATGGAGGACTAGGTGTAATAGTGTAGTGGTAGAAATAGCCTGCTAGCTGAATACAGTGGCTCAACGTGGCTTTTGATCCTTTGTTAACTGGCTCTCTGCAGCTGTGATCATTGCAGAAGGTGGTCCTGTGGAGAGAGGGATGGGTTTGTGCAATGGGCACTGGGAGTTCAACTCTGCTTGTATACTGGTTGGTAACTGTGAGAGAGGGTGGAGGTCCTCTGCTTTCCAGAAACAGGAAAAATAATGCTGGCGGTGTAGTTCAGAGTTCAGTTTCTATTCCACCGGCTGAAAGAGCGTACTTCAGAAAAAAACCCAAACAACTAAATCAAAAATCCCAAAGAAGTCTTGAATTGTACTGCTTTTGACATCTGAACCACTTCTGGGTTTATGTGAAAGTGGGGTATAAGTTACAGTTGCTTTGGGAATCCATACTTCAGACTTTGACTTCTGTAAGTCTAATTTCTTAATCTGACTATTCCATTAAACATATAAATTGAATGAGGCTACGAACACCTGAAAGTAAATGACTTAATTGTTATGTCAACAACATAAGCATGTATGGATGGCTTTTTAAACGGCATGAAGGACCAAATCTTCCCCCAGATGGTTTGGAATCTAACTGTACAAATGAAAAACTTCTTGCCAAGTCTTGCTTAAACATAGCACACTTATTTTTATTACAAAAAAAGAAAAAGAAGAGAAGTGAATTGCCAAGGTTTATTTTTCCTTCTTTAGGTGATGTCATTAAACTCCACTGACAGGGGTGGTAGGAGAATGGGAACCCATGTCCCCGTTACACAGTCTGTCTCTGGTAGTGTCTGCCTGTCTGAATGTCAGGTGCGCCTGGACAGAGGCCTGTTCTCCGTCAGTTTTGGTACCTTTGTGACGGTGATGCTGGCTGCCACAGCAAAGCTATATACCATACATCCATAGCATCTGTAGGGTTAAGAAAGGCCAGGTACAGTGTGGGGTCCTTGTCAGCTCTGTGTATAGTCAGCTAACTTTGTTACCTCTAGTAGCTGTCCCCCATCTCAAGCTTTCTAAAGTTCTTTCCCCTCCAATTTCCTCTTTACTGCTGCCTCTTTTTTGTGGGACTTATATGAGTTACCAGTTATAAACACAAAAATATGGTGGTTTTAATCTGTTGATTGAATTCAACTATAGTCCATGGGAAACATGTTTTTGAAAGTCATACTCTCGAGTGTTGGCTCAGGCTGACTCACAGTGTCTGAATCTTGGTAAAATGCAGCCAATCATGCCATTGATTAGGAACAACAGTCCTTGATCTATTTTGATCCATCTTGATAGGTTTCATAAGCACAGGTTTGGAAAACTGATGAGGGTTAAAAAAAAAGCTTCAATTCATAGTCAGCAGCACTGAGATCTGGCTAACCTCTCCTCTTTGTGGGCTTTCCAGATGAATTTGTAATAGGGAAGGAGGCATGTTTTTGGAAATAGGTGCTGCCAGCTGAAACAGAAGACACATTTCTGTAAACACCAGTGGTTGCATTTGTTTTTTTCTCAGAATTAAAACTGATGTTTTTTTTTTTAACAACCCCTTGTGTCTGGTCACCCTTGCGTCATTTCTCCATGTTACCTGTTGCCATAGTGTCTAAATAATGATGCCAGTGTGATTTGAGTGAAACCATACATTGTTGTGTGTTTACCTGTAACTCTGACTAGTAATGAGAATATAATGGAAAGCTGCACCAGATGTCTAAAAGCAGCAGGGCTGAGAACCATATTTGGGTGAGGCTATTCACATACACAAGTTTAGGTTCACCCTTTAGCTCCCTCATTGACTGTTCGGGCTCCTTGCATGGTCAATGGAGAGGGTTGCCACAATTCAGAACATGCATGAGCTGGCAGCCTGCTTTTCCCTCAGCCATATAGGGAGCTTGAACACACGTCAGTGTCAAACCTTTGTTCCCTCCTCAGCATATGTTTGAGTGAGGTTTTGTGGGATTGTTTTGGTTTTGTTTGGGTTTAGTTTGTTTTTTTTGGTTTTTATTGTCTTGTTTTCATAGCCTTACTAGAACTTTTTGTGCTAAAGGAAGAAAAAAATTGTGTGATCTTATGAAAAATATTTAATAACTTCATTTGCTTTCTGAGTGCTTCATCTTACTAGTGTGCTTGTGCATGTTCTGCCTTGGAGATGATCCATAGTCTTTAAAATACTTTTCCCTGAAAGCAAACACATAGCCTGCAGGTTGAGGGAGGGAGGGAGTTTTGTCCTTGTGGCCTCTAGGGGAACGCAGAGTGGATGATATGTTGTCCTTAGGGCAGTTTGCTCCCTTGTACCAGAGACACAGGCTCTCGCTGATAAACTTCCCCACCTGTTGCTATGTGTAACTACGATCTGTTATTACAGTGTGCTGCTGCCAAATGACAAAAGCTTCTCTTCAAAAAGTGACTGCCAAATATGTGTGTGTATTTCTTCTTCCAGATACTGTGTTGAACTGCAGCCCCAAACACAAGTAAAATAATTGTCCTTTCTTGCCCATGTGACCTATATTAATATTTATAGATGAAGTATTGTAACAAATGAAGGTTTACAACTGTTTATACTTTGAATAGTTCTGATGGGAGCCAGTGCATGACTGGGAAGGGCAAACTTCAAAATCAGTACATCCTCTACAGGGCACTTTTAGAGAAGTTGATTCATCTGCTTGTTTTATTGCATTTATTTAGCTCCTGACCTGCAAGGCAGAAAACCTCTTTCCTGAGTCACTAAAATAGGTTTACCCCTTTCAGGTTGGTTGTGTAGTCAGCTTGATCTACCAAGTCCCTTTATCCTTTCCCCCATAGCTCATGCTTTAGTCTTTGGGTGTGGAGGAAACCTCGGTGTGATGAGCTGCAGGGAAATGCTCCTTGTATTGTTCAGAGGTAGCTGGCTGGGAGGATGCCATTTTTCACTGCCCTGCATGGCTTGCTCTTTACGTCATGTCAAGGAGCTTGAGCCCAGTGCCTGAGTATCAGCAAACCTGGCCACAGGGAAAAAAGGATTCTGCCTGAGGTTGCGGGTGTTGAAATTGGCTTTCCCAGGCTGCAGCCAGGACAGACAATTCAGAGGTGTTTCCTACAAAGTTCAGCAGAAGGTGGCACCCCCTCTTTGGGGCTGGCCAATTTGGATGGTGCCTCCAGCCTCTGCCCAGGACACCTTAAGTAAGCGCTCAGCATAGGGAGCACTTCCCTGGATGTCCTTGGGAGGAGAGACAGGGCCATCCAAATCAGTGCTTGATCAGCTTAGAAGGGAAGGGATGGCTTGAGCAGGGGAAAAGAGAAGTGCAAGGATTGTGCTCTGAGCATCCACCTTTTGGTTCAGCACAGCAGGCCCAGCATCTGTCATTTGGGCCCTCACCAACACCACCACCATCTTTTTAACTAATTTTTTTTTTTTTTTATAGGTGAAAGTAGTTGAAGTAGCTGCATAAATCCCACAGCCCTGAAGGAATGGCTGTGGAGTCTCTCTAGGTAAACCAAGCAGGAGAAATATTACTTCATCAGCAAAGTAGTAAGGATACGTTTTGAATCCATACATCATGAGCTAATTACCAGATGGAATGAGTACTGCAAAAGAAATAGCTCAGATGATAGATAAACATCAAAAAGGATGATTCAAACAGACATCTGGAATGCATCTTGTCTCCTCGGTCACGCAGATGACCTTCAGCCATTTTGTTTTGCATCTCTGTACCTTTTGCTCTGTTAGGATTCCTCAGTTTTTTAACAGTGTCTCCTTTTTCACAGTGGGAGTACAACAGTGCCATTTCAAAGGAGAACCTTTGCTCCGTCTCTCCTGGTGCCTTGTGCTAGCACAGGAGTAGGAGCCTGCCAATGCAGGGAGTGCTTAGAGCTGTAGCTGGGCTGAAACCACAGGAGAGGAGGCTGTGCTCGCTGATGTTGGGAGCTGTGCAGCTCGGCCCTGGCAGCGATGAACTCGCACAGATTTTTAAGGGGCAGTGAATGGGACCCAAGAGCTGGCACACGTCAGACTTGATGACAAGGGACAAGAGCTCAGCACTAAAAGCCACATTATTCTCGTTAGTCACAAGAAAGAGAATGAGCAGAATCAAGCCTGACAATTTTTGTCCTCTAGGTGCCATATTGAAGCAGATTTAAGTAGTAGACTCTTTATTTGGCCAGGAAAACAACGGGTAGAAGCATTCCTTGTATTTTTGTCTCATCTAAATATTTATTCCTTTATATGTTTGTTTTCTGTTTGGTTTATTTTTGATTTTTCTCTTTTTTAACTTCCCCTTTGAATAACAAGGCCAAAAGCAGTTTCATTTGTGTTTCAGCTCATCTCCTAAGGTCATCAGCAGTGAGTGCCATGCTTGTGCTCAGGAGATGGTGAGTTATGGACCAAGAATCAAAACAAATGAAAGCACCTTTGCATATCCCATTTGCCTCTTTGCAGGCCAGGTAACATGGTGTTTTATCATACTTGGAGTATCTGGAGCTCCTCCTTGTTTTGTAACATACTTTGAGGGAGTGTATTTTGGACCTTTAAAAGGTATCTTTAGAATGGTAGAATCCTTCCCCTTTCAAAAAGAGTAAAGTACCATTAAATTTTTGTCCTAACCTTCCATGTGCTTCCTTTTGAAACTCAATGATCTTTATATTTGGCCTTCTCTTTTCTCCCTCTGACCCCACCTCTCCCCAGCGTCGGTTAAAACAGGGAGAATTTTATAGCTGGATGCATATGTAGTTAATATACTCCCTTGACCTCCAAAGTTTAGCCTCTGCTAAACTTTGTATTACGTATTTAGAGATGTCAGCTGAAAGCGTTCATTAATATTTGACTGCATTACTTCACTCTGGCTGCCACACATTAAAAATGTGCTTTCCCTGACTGTTTGTTACGGGAGTCCGATGGTCACATCGTCATGAGTCTGTGTCTGCTGGCAGCTCCCTCTTCCGCCCCAGCACAGGCTGCAGGAGGCAGCGGCTTGAAAAATTAATGAGAGCTAATGCTGCAGTCCTGTGCGACTGAAAAGGAAAACACACATATACACACATACGTACACCCACATGCACAGATGCTCAGTGTCCCCGTGTTTGATGTACACACTGCTGCTACTTGAACGTACAAGAGTAGCTGCTAAAATTGCGTAGCAGGCATTAGGTGGTATCCAGCAAAGTAGCACAGCTGGGCTGCCTCAGGCCCTGTGAAGGTGACACATTCCCCACAGTAAGACCAGATTCCCTCTGAAAAATCTTACCATCCCATCAAAGCCTTTGAAGAGGTTTGTTGTTGCACCCATAGCACTGAGAGGTTTATGCTAGCAGGAGATCCTCATGCATTCAGTTGTGGTACCCCATATCTAGTGGTGCTGAAGGTGATGACAAAGGAGCAGGAGAAGGAAATGAAAGGACTATGTGTGATGTTATGAGTAAGGGGAAGAAGGAAGAGATGGTCCTAATACATCTAAGCTCCATGTGTGACATATCTCCTTTTAGGTAACCAACCCTGGCTTAGGCTCATGATCTGGTGAGTTCAGAACCTGGCCAGGGACAGGGTTGGGATTTTCATTTCCTGCATTTTGCTGGTCATAAGCATATAGGTTATTTCTGCATATCGATGAGGGAGAACATGGTGAATAATCCCCCAGTTATTCTTGACAGAGGAAAGTCTGCAGGTGCCTTTGTCAGTCATTGACCAACTAGTTAACTAGTCTTTTCCACAGCAAAAGATTCATTAGATTCCTGTTTTAATAACAGCTCCAAATCCCAGTCAGTGCAACTGGCCTTAGAAGATGCCTCTCAGGCCAGGAGAGACAAGGAGAGGTGCTTGGTGACCACTTGCGTGGTTTTCTATTTATGCAGCACATAGAATCTTTTAGGTTGGGAAAATCCTTTCAGATCAAGTCCAGCAGTTAACCTAGCATTGCCAAGTCCAGCACTAAGCCATGCACATGACTTCTAAATACCTCCTGGGGGGATATGCATGTGTAAGCACACAGATTTCTAAATAGAGCTGTGGAAAACAAACTGCAGCTGAACACTGCTGCTCCTCCTGTTTTCTGAAGTTACGTCAGGACCAGTGATGGGCCTAACGAAGAAGTGAATGCATTCATTGGCTGGGAAAGAAAACCAGGTTTCTTTTATTCCCTGTGGTCTAGGGGAACAAATGCTGGTGGTGATTCTGCTGTGTTGTAGTAAGAGGAAAAAAGTAAACAAATTAGGGGTTTTGTTTTGTCTCTTTGAATGGCTAAAGGAGTGGCCAATATGAATGTGAATTTTAGGTACACAACAATTTAATCCATGTCCCGGGAACGCAGGCTTAGTCTGCCTGGAGAAGCCTGCCAGCCATTACTCCTACCATTAATTCAATCCTATTCCTCCATTCCTTAAGAAAAGCCTTTTGCTAAGTGAAGGTGGTGGTTCTTTGGTTGGTTGGGTTTGTTTTGTGTTTGTTTGTTTGTTTTTTTTGGGCAGGATTTTTTTCCAGTGAAAATCAGATGCCTACAGGTTTCATATGGATGTCCCTGCTCTGCCTTGCCTATTAAAGCAGTGTTGCACAGGTCAGCTGGACAGGAATAAATGGCCTAGACCCCGTGTTCAACAACAGGGATCACTGAGGGAAGTGCAGGGTGATGCTCACAACTGCCACACGGTTGCTATAAGAACTGTTGTAACCAAAACACGATTTCCACAATGTAGTGGAAAAATGAAAGCTTAGCACTGTGAGTGAGTCAGTGCTGCCAAACATGAGGCTACAGAAAACTGGGTCATCTTCAATTTAGTGTTTGATGCAGCAGGAACCACCTGGCTTCTTTAGAAGAGGGCCAGGATGAGAATGTGTTTTCTGTTAACATGGTGCTGACAACCATGATGGTCTTTTACCCTTCCGGCTAATGAGTGCTGCCTCCTACAGAGGCAAAGTATCACCTCACCTTTTACCACACCAGAAAATTAGGTTAAAAAAAAACCCAACAAAAAACCCAAACCAAAAACCCAGCAGCTGCTTCAGTCTAAAAGGTGAATTCTGTGGGAAAGTGAAGTGAGGAAACAGAACACAGTGTTCAGCTCCAGGTCTAAAGGAAGCTGAGAGGGACTTTTTATAGGAGCAAGGAGTGCCAGGAGAAGAGGGAATGGCTTTAAGCAGAAAGAGGGTAGATTTATATTAGTTATTAAGGAGAAGTTCTTCCCTGTGAGGGTGGTGAGGCCCTGGCACAGGGTGCCCAGAGAGGCTGTGGCTGCCCCATCCCTGGCAGTGTTCAAGGCCAGGTCAGACAGGGCTTTGAGCAACCTGGTCTAGTGGAAGGTGTCCCTACCCATGGGACGGGAGTTGAAACTGGATGATCTGAAGGTCCCTTCCAACCCAAACCATTCTATGATTCTCCCCTGGCCACTGAGCTGTGTGTCTTTTTCCTACACAGGAGTGAAACTGAGGCAGAAACTGCCAAGGAGTCCATTTTCAGGTACTGTAGGTCAAGAGAGAATGGTAACTGGGAACAGATACGATTTTTTTTTATTGCTGACATGGAGGAACATAACAGGATAGAAGTATTTTAGCTAGAAGGGACCTATAGCGATAATGTAGTCTGTGTGACCAATTCAGGGCTGATCAAGTTAAAGCAAGCATGTTATTAAGGGCATTAACCAAATGCCTCTTAAACACCGACAGGCTTGAGGCCTTGACCACCTCTCCAGCAAGCCCGTTCCAGGGTTTGACACCATCTTGGTAAAGAAATGCTTCCTAATGTCCAGTCTAAACGTTCCGTGGCACAGCTTGGAAAAGCTTTTGGAAACACTAAAATACCAAGTAGTCCTGTAAGGAAAGTAAAACTGCTGATGTTTATATAAAAACATGTTTTTTATTTTAAGGCAGTTTCCTCTTTTCTTACCTAGGCTTACTCCACTGGAGAGCTGCTCCTGTATTGAACAAACCAGGAACGAGTCCTGAAACCTGGGAAAATATAACCACAAGGATCTGGGCTTTTTTTTAAATTCTGACCTGGCAACTTTCTGAAAGGACATATAATCCCATCCATCCAATTCAGTATAGGTAAGGGCTTATATTATCACCTTTGAGCCATAATTTCTTGATTACAAGAGTGGAAGAGGGAAATCAGAACCTTTCCCTGGCAGTGCTCAGCTCTGAAAAACTGGACACAGGGGCTTACTAAAGTATGTCTGTAGGCACAAGTTTTTCTGTATAACTATAATGTTGCCTTGGACCCAATGACTTTATTATGTCATTTTGGAGGTGGTTGTTACAGCAACCACTGTCATTGGTAGGCTACAGTGTCTCTGGAAGAATCCCAATACTGTGCTATAATTCAGGGTATAAGGGAACTCAGGAGGCTTCAGGGCAAAGCTCCCTTGCAAAGCATGGCCAGTTACAACGGGTTGCTCGAGGCCTGTCCAGTTTGACTACCTTCATGGTGAAAACAATTTTCTTTATATTTAATCAGACTCTTCCTTGTTGCAACTTGTGTTCGTTACCTCTTGATTTACTGTGCAGCTCTGCAGAGCTTGGCTCCACTTTTTCTGTACCTTGCCATTCAGTAGCTGCAGACACCAGTACGCTCTCCCCTTGGACTTCTCTTTGCAAGCTGAACAAGCCCAGCTCCCTCAGCCCCTTCTCACACATCATGTCCTCCAGCCCTCTGCAAGACTCAGCCCAGTATGTCCTTGTCTTTCTTTCACTGTAGACCCCAAACCTGCATGTAGTTCTCCAGGTGTGGTCTCACAAGTGCTGAATAGAGAGGACTAATAAATTCCCTTACTTCCAGCTGTGCTTTTGTAAATGCAGCCCAGTATGCTGTTGGTTTTCTTTGCCTCAAGGGCACACTGCTGATGTATGTGCAACTCCCAAGCCCCAGCCCCTGGCTCTTTTATTGTAAAGCTGTTCCCTAGCCACCCACCGAGTTGGAATTGCTGTATGGGGTTGGACTGCCTCAGATGCAGGGCATTGCATTTGTCTTGGCTGAATTTCATGAAGTACATGGCACCTCATTTCTCCAGCACCTTGAAGTTGACCCTGAAAGACATTCCTGCCCTCCCTGTAACAACTGCCCAGCCCAGGTGCCAGGAGGGCAGCTGACATAACATTATCACAAACCTCCCCAGGCCCAGATTTGGTGTGGTCCACAAACTTCCTGGAAGTGCACTGTCACATCCTTCAGGTTGTTAGTAAAGACACCAGATGGGACTGGACCCAATACTGATTCCCTGAAGAATGCCACCAGAAACTGGCTGCCAGTTTGACTTTATCTGGACAGTCGGACTCAAAGGATGGCCATCAGCAGCCCACTCTTTACCTGTTGTAGTTAGTTAGCTATCCAATCCATGGTGCCAATTTGACTATAGGTTGTTTTAAAAAAATAACTTAAAAAAAACCAACAGAAGAATCCTTTTATTGTCAGAGTTTGGTCAATCATGAAAGGACGAGCAGCACATTTCTGCGAAGCCCAAGTAACTGTATAGCTCATTCTGCAGATAGGTTGTTCTCACCAGAAAGGAAGTTAAAGAGAAGGAACCAGGAAGGGAGCCAGGACCAACTATGGCCAGCATGTTTCTGCTGGCTGGTACCTTTAGAAACACATAACACCCTTCGCACTTCTCCTTCCAGTGCTGCTTTCCTTAAAATCACTGAACACCCAGGTGAGGATCCATCTAACCAAAAATGACATTTTATCATCCCTGCTGGATCCTGTATGTTTTGATTTTGATTTACAGGTCCTATGGAAGAAATGGAGCAAAACTCTCCACTGAGGAATGCTGCCTGGCTGTATGAGCAGCCACCTTTCCATTACACTTTGGAAGAAATCAGGTTGTCTTCCAGGGAGTTCCAGTCACCAGATGATTTTATTGTTACAATATGATTAAGCAATTTTTATTTTGTGCACTTCATGGTGCTCAAAATGTTAGTTTTCACAGTATAGAATGGATGGGACAGCATTTGTCATGGAAGCACTCAGCAGGGTATGTTGCAACTTGGTCTAGTTGTCCTGTTTGATGAAGTTCTTCAGTAAAATGTGCCAGTAAATTATGTATTAGTTTCTTTCCGGTGATTAACTAATCATTCATATAATAAATAGCAGCTAACTACAAGAAAGAGATTTATTTGTCACAGAGTTAGAAGAATGTCAAACTTTTCCCATTTCATGTAAAAAGGCAGAGGAAAAAATACTTCTAAAATGACTTTGCAACATGTGCTTTATTTTAAGTCATTACTGAATCAAAACTACACGGTATACCCTTTTAACATACCCTACCCACTCAATGATTTTTTTCTCAGTAATTTTTTTAACATGGAATGAAACCTACATTGCAATTGTAAATTTTCATGCTACAATGTTCTCTAATGAGCCATTTGTCTCACTAATAATAGCAATTTAAGAAAAAGGCCATTTTTCAAGCTCATATGTATATTTGGGAACTTAAAAAAACCCCATCTCGGATGTAAAAATGTGACTTAGAATATGTAAACATTTTTGTATACCTGAAACACTGGAAGAAGAATATCAGCTAACAGCAAAACAACGGTTGCCTTAAATCATTGAAATGGGAAAAAGCATGTCATGGGGAGCAGAGAGAAGCACACACTATTCAGTCTTTAAAGGGTTATAAGAAATGAAGTAGCTCGTTAGGTCATTGAATTCACTTTCTTTTCTCACCTAATGGAAAGCAGTAACTTTGAAGAGAATGGCCCAGCAGAACACCCCAATAATTCACCATAATTATTCTAGCCATTAGTTAACCTTGACGAAGTGTCAAGTTTCAGTTGCTTTTTTTTTCCTGAGAAAAGTCATTGATGTTTGGTTGAAATGTCTTCTGTGGCTGTACAAATAAAATAAGGCATTTAAAGAGATTGTTATTGTTTTCTTTTTGCTAACAGAGGCTTGTCCACAGTGTCCTTTGTACATCAAAACCTCTGATTTCTACACATGGGTATGGCTAGAATGTCTTCAGTTCCCACTGCGGCTCTGGGTCTTGGGTGTCCTGAAGGCTAGTCAGCGTCCCATTACTGTAGCTTGAAAGTCAGTGATGTACAACAGCATATTGCACAATCCAATCTGTATGGCTCCAGAAAGGGTTAAGAAGGTACACTGGAGTCACCTGTGGGTTCACTCCTTTCTTTTCTCAAGTTGTAATGATTGTCTGGATAATTAAATTAGCCAGACAAAGATGCAAACTTTTTGTTGATTAAATTACAAAGCAGTCCCCAGATTGTAGAGGAGTGGCACATTAAAAACAACAAATCATCCAACCTTCTTCACTGTTGATCCTTAATTTGAAAGGCAGCATAGATTCCTAAGGCCGTAGCTTCCAGGACTCCTTCAGTGAAAAATCATTGCTACCTAACTATAAAAGGCTTAGCTCTTAAGAGAATATTGTGCTTTTTTTTTTTTTTTTTCCTATTTCACCTTTAAAATTCAGATGAAATCAACTTGATTCGCAGTGTGACACCAGAGATCAATTAGTTTTTTCCCTAGTCCACTTGATCATAGTCTCTGGTGAGCGATACAGGAATATCAGTTTGGCATACAGGTCTTCTTCTAGTTCCAGTTCTCCAGTCTCTCGCACCAAGAAAATGTCAGTACACAACTTCAAGATTCGGTCTACGTTGGGCAGCTCCTCAAACATGATGGAGTGAGAGATCCCACTGAAAAATTCACGGACAAACTTTCCTATCACCAGGACAACTGAGGCATATAGTCCCATGATGCTGGAAAGAAAGAAAGGAAAGAGTTCAAATCATGACTTGAAAAAGGTCAGCCAAGTGTGAGGAAGCTCATCTACACGGCTAAGTGTAGACTGTCAGCTGAGTGAACCATAATTTCTAATTAGGATCTTGTTTCTGTTGTGCTGCAAGATAAAGGACAATAAGGTCTCTTCAAATACCACAGAAATCTGGGAACATAAATAGCTGAAGCTGCTGACTTAAATGGTTTAACCCCAGTTACTGATGGTCTCATGTCCTGTCTGCTACAGCTTGGAAGTCAGAATAGGAAATCTGATAACTGTTGGCTGCTAAAGTCAAATTATCTGTCAGGTTTTACATATAATATTTTTTGTTATTAAAGTATGTGTAACTGTGGCAGACTATGTTTACTTGTCCTCCCCTGATAATCCTCCTGTGAGGAGTTCTCCAAAATCATGCCAGAAGGGCATTATCTCCTGGGAAGGCACACTCTTCTGCCTTTCTCTGTTTGTGGAGATGTATTTCGTAACTGTTTCACGCCCAGAGTCCTGGTAAGGTCACTAAAACTGGGCAGACCTTGGGCAGAACTTGACCTGTAACTAAGCTAACATATTTTGCATGACTTCAATAAGAAATTGGTGCAAAGGGTGCTTCTGCCTTTTTTCCCACTGTAGATCAGGTATCGAGAGTATAATTCCTTACAAATATGAAGCTTTATATAGGCAACATTAATAGACCCCTTTTCAAAATGTGATGTTCAAACACTGAGACAACAAAAGAAATAAATAACCCCCCTCAACCAGCAAATAAGGTCATCTCTATTTCTATCTATCTCATCTATATATTATTTTAGTTTTATGTAAATATTCCATCTTACCCATAACCAGCCAAGAATCCAAGGCTTGGTGGACTGACTTTATCACTGAATATGAAGAGTTCAAGACTCTCTTCAGATGTTTTGTATCTTTTTCCAAGCTGATTCAAAACCCACCACTCGCGAACTCCCTCATCAGACACATTTTTGACCAAGGAAACCGTAATGTTTTCCCATCTGCAGTCTATTGAAAAAAAGAGATGTTAATATATATGCCAAGAATTGTGAAAGTCAAAATGGGTTGAGTCAGATACTTCAAACATCTGCATGATAAAATGACTAAGCAACATCAGAGTAAAGGTTCATTATAATTCTTCTAAAATCCATTTTACATTATTCCTGTTAAAAAGTGTAATACCTAGACTTCTATGGTTTTCCTTCTGCAAATCTCATCTGAATATCCATTAAATAAACAAAAAGTTTAGTAGCACCTCCATTTTCTTATGGACAATTGTAAAATCATTTCGAAGAATGACTGGTAGTTAGCATGTCTGCACTTAAGGCCTAAAAGGACACATTTAACTTGGAGGAACAGCGGTCAGCTTCTATATGTCAAAGTGAAACTACTACCGTAAATCATTTATGTCTTGGCATAAAAGATGCTATTCTCTCATATCAAGAAAAGCACACATACTATCCTATTATGCATACTTGTCCTGTGTTCAGCAGTCGCAGTCATTTTTCTCCTTCTTAGTAGCTGGTGCAGTGCTGTGTTTTTGACTTTTGGCCTGGGAACACCACTGATAACCGATGTTTTTAGTTGCTGCTCAGTAATGTTTACTCTGACCAAGGACTTTCTGACTCTCATGCTCTGCCAGAGAGGAGAGGAAGCCAGGAGGAAGCAGAGACAGGATACCTGACCCAAACTAGCCAAAGAGGTATTCCATACCACAGCACTATATAAATGCCCACTATATAAACTGGGGGCAGTTACCTGGAAGGGCTAGATCGCTGCTCTGGTCAGGCTGGGTATTGGTCGGTGGGTGGTGAGCGGTTGTATTCTCTTCCCGTGTTATTTCCCTTGTCATTATTATTATTGGTGGTAGCAGCAGTGATTTGTGTTATACCTTAGTTAGGGGACTGCTCTTATCTCAACCTGTGGGAGTTACATTCTTTTGATTCTCCTCCCCATCCATCTGGGAGTGGGGGAGTGAGCGAGGGCTGCATGGCTGAGTTGCTGACTGGGCTTAAACCATGACAATACTGATCACACAGACAGGAAGTGAACTCTGGAGCTCCTGATTTCTGGGGAATGTACATTAGCAGTGCATACATTGAAGCCTTCTTGAGGAATCTCAAGTTAAGAGCCCTTTAGGACAGGACCTGAGCAGCGACAATGAAGCGCTCTTACTGCTACTCACAGAGCTAGGTTCAGCCTTAAGAATTATTTTTCCTAATCAATTTAATCATGCTGACAGGACCTTGAACAGTAATGTACTACACAGTAATGTACTACATAGTACTACTGCACCTGAGCACCAAATTTAACCTCTCTTGAGCAAAGCGTTCTTAGAGAAAGACTTGTTCCTACTCTTCCAAGCCAGTGTGTTTTTCATATGCATGAACTCTGTAGTAGAACTCTGAAATGCAATGATCTATCTAAACTGGATTCTTTGTAGCCAATAAGGAAGTAATAGCTAACAAACAAACAAATCATTTAGTGGCATTACTTAAGCTGAGGAGCTACATTTGCAGACATGAAGTAGTAATCATAGAATCATAGAATAGTTAGGGTTGGAAGCGACCTCAAGATCATCTAGTTCCAACCCCCCTGCCATGGCCAGGGACACCTCACACTAAACCATCCCACCCAAGGCTTCATCCAACCTGGCCCTGAACACTGCCAGGGACGGAGCATTCACAACCTCCCTGGGTAACCCACTCCAGTGTCTCACCACCTTAACAGGAAAGAATTTCCTCCTTATATCCAATCTAAACTTCCCCTGTTTAAGTTTTAACCCGTTACCCCTTGTCCTGTCACTACAGTCCCTAATGAAGAGACCCTACCCAGCATCTCTATAGGCCCCTTTCAGATACTGGAAGGCTGCTATGAGGTCCCCACACAGCCTTCTCTTCTCCAGGCTCAACAGCCCCAACTTCCTCAACCTATCTTCATACAGGACGTGCTCCAGTCCCCTGATCATCCTCGTGGCCCTCCTCTGGACTTGTTCCAGCAGTTCCATGTCCTTTTTATGCTGAGGACACCAGAACTGCACACAATACTCCAGGTAAGGTCTCACAAGAGCAGAGTAGAGGGGCAGGATCACCTCCTTCGACCTGCTGGTCACACTCCTTTTGATGCAGCCCAGGATACAGTTGGCTTTCTGGCCTGCAAGCGCACACTGCCGGCTCATGTTCATTTTCTCATCGACCAGCACCCCCAAGTCCTTCTCTGCAGGGCTGCTCTGAATCTCTTCTTTGCCCAATCTGTAGCCGTGCCTGGGATTGCTCCGACCCAGGTGTAGGACCTTGCACTTGTCGTGGTTGAACTTCATAAGGTTGGCATCAGCCCACCTTACAAGCGTGTCAAGGTCCCTCTGGATGGCATCCCTTCCCTCCAGCGTATCAACCGGACCACACAGCTTGGTGTCATCGGCAAACTTGCTGAGGGCGCACTCAATCCCACTGTCCATGTCAGCGATGAAGATGTTAAACAAGACCGGTCCCAACACCGATCCCTGAGGGACACCACTCATTACCGGTCTCCAGCCAGACATCGAGCCATTGACCACAACTCTTTGTGTGTGGCCATGCAGCCAGTTCTTTATCCACCCAGTGATCCATCCATCAAATTGATATCTCTCCAATTTAGAGGGAAGGATGTGGTGTGGGACAGTGTCAAACGCTTTGCACAAGTCCAGGTAGGTGACATCAACTGCTTTACCCTTGTCCATCAGTTTTGTAGCCCCAGTACAGAAGGCCACCAGATTGGTCAGGCAGGATTTCCCCTTAGTGAAGCCATGCTGGCTGTCACCAAGCACCTTGTTTTTTTCATGTGCCTTAGCATGCCTTCCAGGAGAATGTGCTCCAAGATTTTGCCAGGCACAGAGGTGAGACTGACTGGTCTGTAATTCCCTGGGTCTTCCATTTTCCCCTTCTTGAAAATGGGGGTTATATTTCCCTTTTTCCAGTCATCGGGAACTTCACCTGACTGCCATGATTTTTCAAATACAATGGTCAGTGGCTTAGCAACTTAATGACCGTGGTAAGGTAGCATGGAGATGCAGAGAAGTGAAACTTTTCATCACTTACTCAGGAAACAAAAGAAAGCAGTTCCTGAAAGCAGACTTGAAGGAAAGGAGCTGCACTTCATCTATAAGACTTCTTACTGTTAACTACAACGCTAAAATACATCCAGATGTATTTTCTGCCTTATACTGTATTACCTCATCTCTCCCCATGCTTGCCGGCACCAAGTAGAAATTATTATGAGTGCATTTCAGACTGAGGCGCCCCGTAACATCCCAGTGAATGTGCAACTGTGAGTGCTGCGTTGCACTGCCTTCAACCATAGGCTGTTTTCCATGGTCTGGACACATACCTGTCAATAGCTGCTTTATGGGTTTTGCCAGAGAATCACTAGGAGCCTTGATGTAGTACGGGTACACTGTCTCTAATGTTCTGGAAAAAAATGAGAAAGCAAATATTTCATATTTTTATAACTCTAAAATAATTTAGAAACACCTAACAAGCAGGGCTATACACAGTTCCCAGGCTTAAGCTATGATTTTATAGTGTTCAGATGTCACATCTGAAAGTTAGCTGGATTTATTAACTATGTTGTGTCAGTACTTCAGCAGGGAGCTCCATCCATAACGTCGCCATTCACAAGTCATGAATCCCACACACCTGGGGCATGCGTTTGCAAGGAATGTAGACTTTATATTTTGTTCCTTTTCTTGACAAAGCTGCTTTTATAGCCAGCTATGTAAGCAGCACAAAGAAAGGCAACACATCACCAGTAGTAAACAAGCTAGAAAAATATGTAGGTAGAGAAATATGTGGTGAGAACAGTTATTACTTCAGAATTGCAAGATATTTTGATAAAAACACCTGAATAGAGTGAGAATTTTTTGCCAGAATCTTTCAATGGGAAATGTTTTCAGTTTGTAGGAGGATTTCAAACTTTAAAAGAAAGATGTTTGTATACGTTCTTCCACTGGACTAAAAATTAAATCATATTAAGTGGGAATTAATTACCAGTATCCAGATAGAGACATTTCGTTAAAAGCAGAGATACTGTCCTAACCTTTTCCTCAAATGACTGAAAAATTCTAGGGAAGGGGAGCTGTCAGGGAAGTCCTGTAACAATCTGCTAAATTGCATACACCAGGCTGAGGAAAACAGAGGTCATCAATTTAAAATCCCTCCTGATCACTCCAGCAGGCCCAAAGATAGGTAAGAGCTCTGCAGCCAATTTGGGATGGTGGCAGAAAGCTCCCTGCTGAAGGTGTCAAATGGCTGCTAGCTGCCACAAGCATCTGTCCTTTATAACAAAGTAAAAAAAGCTTAAATCAACAATATTATTGATCGGAACACGGGCAAGTGCAGGTATATCTGCTTGCCTCCTGCAAAGAGAATTATCAATTAATTACCTCTTCCCACAAAAGAGCAAAATCCAACCTCATTGGCACTACATGACCTTAGGAAGTATTCCCATACCCTCACACAGCAAAGTAAAAGCATAAAATATTTGTTTAAATGCAATGATCAGATGTGCAACAGCAGTCTGTTTGGATGTACAAGTCTGTGTGGGTGCAGAAAAATAGCTGTGCACCAAAAAGACATATCTCACTTCCACCTACTAACAGATATAAACCTCTGAGGGTTTTCACTATCCCAGTTGGCCTCAGCATTAACTTTTCAACTCTTGTGGCCACAAATCAGACCAGGTACCCTTGAGGGATGATGTTGGCTTAGCAGTATTTAGAGACTACTGCTGTAAAGTCATCCCCAGTGAGCAGGCGGAAAAGGAAGAGCCAGACTCCTTTCAAATCTGAAGGGAGGCACCACTGCTGTTAATGCTATAAAGCTACATCGATAGACTGATGTTTGATATTCGTATGAAGAGCATGCTCTTTCTGCCTTGCGAATTTCCATTACAGGAAAAGATCTGATGTCAGAAATGACTGCAGATGTTACCCTTTGACTGCAGTGATTTAACACTTCCTTGCCAATATAATACTGTTTAAGAATAACAATGAGAAAGACAGTCTGGATGGTTATTTAGAACAAAGATATCATCAATACAACATCCTCAGATCAAGTTGAACTACAGTATCTCAAAAGAGAGCTTAGATGTGAATATACTGTACTGAAATTGTGCTTATGCAATAAAGAAACGTAACTAATAGCTTCACCATGCTGCTTGTTGATATTCCAAAGTTCATGGTCTTCTCAGCCTATATTTATCATAGGGAATAAGCTTTTACCTTGAATGTTACTATTATGTGTCTTCAGTGTTGTTGGCCTCTGTGAACACGGCTCCAAAGTTATTAGAGGGTGACAGATGGGCAGACAAATGATATAGTTGCAGAAGCCTGACCTCCTTCGGAAATCAGGTTTAATAAGGGAAGGCTTGCACATGAACAGCCAAAGAAAATAACTTACACCTTTTCCAGTTGCTGTCCAGACATCATTGTAGCAATATCTCTTCTGGTGTTCTCTGGTAGGACAAAGGTAAGTTTATCTGATGCTATTTCAGCTTTGGCACCAAGGGTGAGATTTCTGTTGTAAGTAAAAGGGAAGACACATTGTTAACCTACAATGAGAACATAACCTAAACACTTGCTGGCTGAATGCTAGAGGTAGTTGTCCAGCTAGTCTAACAGTACTGACCCTGTCTATTCCAGTCTGCTAAAGGAAGCATCATACTATCTGTACCTGAGATGGTGCGTTTTCCCACAGAGGCTACATAGCATCCTCAAAGGTGTATTTTTCTAACTGAAAATGATTTATATGCTTTTGTTTATATTACATGAAAATGATGACAGATCAATAGAATTTTGTTCAATATGTCAGTCAAAACAGAATGGGAAAGGGAGCATGTGTGCTTTGACTTTAGGCAACAGGACCGTGTGTTACCACACATTCTGTGCTAGAGTAGCTAAGGATGCTCTAGTAAGCTACAGCTTCCCACAACCCCACCTCAGCCTTGTGCCATACCCTGCTGTTGGGATGCAGCAGTTCAGTGAGGGATGAAGCTCTGGCTGCAGAGCCCTGGCAGATGATGTGTGAAGGTGGTGCATGAGTGACAAGAAAGGCTCATCTCAGAGCTACTTGTTGTCTCCTGGCCTAGACGAAAGACAGAAGTTGCTCTTTATGGACAAAAAGTGGAAGGTCACTGTGGTAAGTCTTTACCACTTTCAGTCATTTATGGTCATAATATAATCCACAGGATATAATTTGAGGGTGAAAAAGGTCTTTTTCAACTAGTGTATGAATGTTTGTAGTTATGCAAGCATATGGGCAAACTGAGTAGCGGTATTAAAAATTAATATAAGGTTCAGAAATGACGGAGTGATGTAATAAACTAGCTAGTACTGCAGGCTTCCAGGAAAATAAAGAGGGTCAAATAAAGTTGAATTAAGGGTACAGAATCCTTAGAAACCTATTTTTGACTGTGGAAAGACTGATCCAACATGTTCAGAGCTCCCACAGAGATTCAGCTGCCTTCCTTCTTGTGCACAGACTTGCTGAGGATTGCTTTAACAATCCAGCATCTGCTTCTAACAAAACAGGTAGATACTGTGGCTGCGAAGGTATTTAATTTCCATGGAGTAATGACTTAACTCTGATTTAATCCAGGATCCTATCCGACAGACATGAGCAACAAACTACCTCGGTGACTGGGCATCCTCTAGCCTGCATGCAACTATCTTATGTTCTAGGCTCTTTCAAAAACTTCATTATAAAGTAATAGTTCTCCAAGGCCAAAGGAACCACAAGTAAACAGGCAAAGGTCTCAACAACATGGATCTGTGCCATTGTTATGCTATTTGCATATATGTGTATTTTAAAAAAATAGCTTGTGTGAGTTCCAGACTCCTTTAGTAAGAGCACCAAGCACTTTTGTTTGTATTTCCTTACAGGTTTTCTGCCTTAACTAGGTCTAAGTATTCAGTTCCTATAAATGCTAGCAAGGTTGCTGTTTGGGGCAGTTTATTTAACATCTCTATCTGAAACTGGCTAGAATATTCTTACTTTTCCTTCCTTCCCCTGAAGTCCCATTGAAAACTCCACCCTGCCTTTTTAAATAATGTACTTGGACATTGCTTTGCTTCTCTTATTATTTTTTGAGAACTGCAGGCAAGAATTTTTTCCTGGGGAGCAAAGGTCACTTCTCTGTGTTTCTCTCCCTCCCACTTTCAGGTTTTTTTTTGCTCTACTGTACAACAGAATTTACTGAAAAACAAGTAAAAAGTGCAGCGTGGAACTGTTCTTCTGAGCAAATGCTTGGCAAGTAATCTATCAACCTCATAACAGACATGCTTATTACCTTTGAATGCTCCATGAAAGAACTACAGTGAACTCAGCTGAAAAATCCAGCAGTCCCTGTATCATTTTCTCTCTACTGGGAGGGCTGATGGTCCATAAAGAGTTTGAATTTCCCTCCAAATCTGCAAGAGTTATATCTTCTTTTCCATAGCCCTCTAGAAACTGCAAAGCAGCCTGTAGGTGCACAAGAGGAAAAGAAAATTTAAGTGGAGTGATATTCAAAAGACACAGACACACATCTCCCAGCCAGGCAGAACTGTAGCTGATTAATTGTAAATGCAGTGGTTTGCACTGATTATTTTCCTCAGGTACCACCTGGGGCTTTAGATGGGAAGGGGATAAAAAAGAAGTATAGCCAAGCTAAGAAGGTGAAATAAAAATAGCCCTGTTCTTTGAAGAATGATGGCCACGCAGTCCAAAGGGAGTCTGAAAGTTCATCACGTAACCTCTGTACAGTCTATCTAAACTTAAAATTTTACTGTCTTTTGTTAAGCATCTTTCTGCATAGAAAGATAGCTGCAAAGGATAAGGTGACTTGAAACTAGCAACTTCAGAAGTGTATCAAGATTACACTATCGTTGCTATAATATGGGCTATTGTTAATTCTTGAATAGGCTAGAAGCAAGTACTTCTTTTAGAGTTATATCTGACCAAATCCCAGTTACTTTATTAATGCAACAGCTTCTACTAATTACTAGTCCTTTTCTTGTAGAAGCGTGATAACTTTGAGCATGTTGCACCACGAAATAGTGAGACTATGTTTAAATATTTCTGTCTTGAGATTCTGATGTCAAAACTTTCCATGTGATAGACAGTCTTTTGACTTCACCACATCTCCTCACTGGGAGGTGAAAATTGTGTGTGCTACAGGAAGGAGCACTGGGCTTAAAAGACCCAACACTCTTGTGTTGTCCCCACCGCATGTTTGTTTTGGCAATACACCAACAGCAACATGTCTCCTGAAGGTCTGTGTCATTTAAAGGAGAGGTTTTTATTCAATTGACAGAACAACTACTGTCTTCCATGACTTTTTGCAAAGATGTCTCAATTAACAGTAACTTGTCCCACCATAATCCAGCCCTGTCCTGACAAATGATCTGTCCGAACGTTTACTCATGCAAACCCTCTTTATGGAAACATCTTCCAGATGATGGCATCACTGCTGACCACTTAAAAATACATAAACAAAACTCACAAAAGGCCTCCATTTCCTCCAATTGGAAACATGCATGGATTTTTAAGTAATGAGGTATTGTACATTTCACTTACAGTGTTACCCCTATAGCTTCCCAGAAACGCATTGAAACCAGTCTGATTCAAATCCTTGAGCTGACTCTGTTGAGCACTCATTGTAAAAATAGGCTGGAAAACAAAAGAACATAGACTTATCACAATTACTTCACATTAGCTGCTACATACACAGTACAGCATCCTGTGCATCACAGTCCAAGACTATTATGGCACTCAATTCAACAGGACAAGGTTGTGATCTTATTCCACTGAGAAGCAAACTACCTCCAATTATCTTACATTTACCATGTGGACCTGTAGGCAGTTATTTGAGTGTACCCTATATAGGATAATTTATACAGACTCCCCTGCCAG
The DNA here is from genome assembly GCF_037157495.1 of Lathamus discolor. Lineage (NCBI taxonomy): Eukaryota > Metazoa > Chordata > Aves > Psittaciformes > Psittacidae > Lathamus > Lathamus discolor. The sequence goes on along the minus strand of NC_088885.1, from coordinate 106,679,913 downwards.
TAGGTTCTAGTTTTAACTTGCAGATGAAGGTAATATTTTGCATCAGTGATAAGCATGTTTTAAATGCAAAAGGGATCATTTGTTGGAGCTCGAGTTCAAGTCACTGAAGAGAATGAGAAATAGCACAAGGAAATACAGAGCAAAAGCAGAGTTTGCTTTTAGTCTTTCTTCTTTTTTACCTGATAACCTCCTAGAGTTATTGTGATTGATACATCTAGAGGCTTGTTGGTGATGCCTGCAACAGATTTGATTAAAGACATGAAGAGCAGTGGGAACCAGACAATACAAATCAGCAAGACGATAATCATGCCACCCATTCCATACTTCACAACTTTCTTTTTCTTCTGGCCTCTTGGTTGGGGATATCTCTGCAAAAGCAAACAGCAACATGGTAATGTCTCTTCTATCAGAGGTACACTTGGTATGATTTGATGGGTAAATATACAATGACCTTAAGGCTTCTGATCTTCTGTGGTAATTTGTTAGCCATTGTCTAGCAGGTTATTTTGAGATTTTTAGCCAAACCTGCACAGATGCTGCATTTCTGGTGACAACAGTGAAAAGTGCCAAATGAACCCAGTCAAGGGGGTGTCTGGTTTGAAAAATACTGTAAACCTTTGTGGTTTTGGTTCTTCACAGCCCTAAAGAAGGGAAAAACTGAGTACGGTAATTGGAATATTTTGTCTGAATCAGAGCAAGCATGAACTCACAGGAACCAAACGTAAAATAACAGCAGCAGCAGTGACACAAGAATCGATTCAAAAAACTGACTGGGAATTGGGAGTGACCCAATTTCTTTATTTGTCATTCCAAGAAATTTTATCTCGCAGGTCCTTAAGGCAGAATTCCTCTCGTAGAGCTTGAAAAGCTGCAAACTCTATTTCAGGGAGGAAAAAACCAATTGTTTGCCAGCAACTGACATGCACGATCAGTCGGATTGTCTGATATTGCACTACCTCCATATCCACTTCACACCTCATACAGTATTTGTAAGAGTTGTTCACAGGCTTGATACAATCTGTCTCTAGGGAATCCCACACCAACTGCAATTAAATAATGTTTAAAGTTTTGTTGCTTTTCCTAAAGTCTTCACACTGCTGATGTAACATCCTTCTTTTTCTTAGCTTCTGAGACCAAAAGTGACATTGCTTTTATCCTCCTATTTTGAAAGCAGATCACATGGAATGTGTTCTGCCTTGTCCCTCCATCTGTTATTGGCATCACGATTGCATACTTTAAGAGCTTCACTACCCACAAAATCCTCCCTTACCATCACTGTAATTTATTTTGGTGCATTCTATTATGCATTCTATTATAAGATTTAACTCTACAGTGTTTTAGGAGCCTGTCTTTCACACCCTGCATACTGCATGTGCAAAATAAATATGCACTGTATTGCGCTGAACCTCAAAGACATGCCAGGAATCTGGCTTTCAGGAAATCGTTCTTGCTTTACAACATGAATCCATAACCCCCTAGGAGAATATTAAATTTGTAATACAATGCTATATTTAAAACAAATTAGTTACTTTTCAAAAGCAGTATATCAAGTCATAAGTCTTTCAATACCGAGTGCTGTTTTCATTAAAATATATCAAGATCAGCAGGGGTATATTATTTGTCTGTTTAAGATCAGTTCAGACACCTTTAATGATGTTACAGAACAGCTCAGAGGGCCTCTAGCAGTCAAAGCACTTAGGCATATCACTCAATGTGAGGACAGAGAATCAAAGTACCTTGAACAACACTCATAAAGTCAGGGGTAGTTATTTTGCTACATGGCAATAGCACACACAGGCTAGGTTAGACGTGGAAATCTTCCCATGTCAGATATATGCTATATATAATGCAGAATGATCTTTTTGCACTGTAAAAAAATGCAGTGAGATGGACAGTCAAAGTAGAACTGGATTATTATTTCTCTGACTTCTGAAGCCTCTGATGACATTGCACTCATGGCAAAAATGGAATTCATACAAAAAAAGCCTATATGCAAGATTTGTGTGCATAGCAGCTCTGAGTTAATCTAACTAACATACTTGGAAAATAACTACCATTAAGAGACAGGATTATAATAAAAGAAGAAATACGTCAGTAACACTTAAAAATTCAGCTGTTTCATTGCAGATGTACAATTTCTGGCTGGTTGGGTCACTCTCAAAAGAATGCCTAATTTCTTTTTCAAATTGGCAAAATAAGCAAGCATATGGTTGCAATCTCTATAGTGGTTATAAGGAATCCAGAATTTGCAAGTTTAATTTGAACTGAAGCTTACATGATTTAGAGAGACTGAAATTTCAGTCAGACAAACGGTGGGTTTATCTGGCCTGCAGTTCAGTTCTGGGCTCTCCCGAGATAAAGAAGCCAGCTGAGTTCCCTCTGTGATTATATGAACCAGTTGTCCCTGGGACCTACACTGTGGAGGCACAAGCTCTTAATTCTACTCACCTTTCTCTTCAACTAGTTTCCCTGCTACTGAAGGTTACTCAGTTGTTGTGGTCAAAGTGAGCCTGTGTGAACACCAGGACTTTGAACCCTGGTCTTGAAAGTCAGGCATGCAATTAAGCTAGCAGGCGTGTGCTTGTGTAGTTCATGTTAATGCTGGAAAAATCAGCTATGCACAAAAGAGAAGCCATTTGAAATTTCACTTGTGGCGACTGCCAGCTAACATAAAGTACCCAATAGCCTGAATATTTCTGAACATAAGCGCCAGGTGTGTATTCTAACAAACTGCCTTTGTGGTGGATTTCCCAATTGTTTAGGGACTCATGATTATTTCTCTTCATTTCTGCATGGGGGAGAGAAGGCCTGGATCACTCATATGGGGCTTCCTTACTTTTTCTGACTCTCGCCAACACTTCAGGATGAATATATGAGCATAGATGTCTTCAACACAGATCCAGCTGGAAAGACTGAGCGTCGTATCAGTCCAAACCCAGTCCATTACTGCTCTCAGCTCAGTCAAAAATGGAACCAGGCGGAACCTAAAGAATGAGCAGATAACTCATCAGAAATGGGGGGAATCACATTAAACAAGCACAGTGTGTACATGACAAGAGGGAGAATTAAGCCAATGTTAAAGGACAGTTTAATGGAAGATTTGCAGACACAAATACAGTCATATCCTGAGATTGCACAGCTAGTACTGGGGGTGCCTTTTTGCCACAGTTCATGTTCCTCTGTATCTCTTTGTCAGGCCATAAACATGCTTTTGCATCATTAGGCCCAGTAATTGTGATTGAGCCACTGATGGAATAGCACAAGAGAGACTTTCTTGTATCCCCAAATTCCTCTGACCAGGAAGTAGAGTAGACGAACATCCTTTCCACAGGATGGTGGGAATTTGTTTTATACTTCCCTACACCAAGTGGTGCTTGGCTTTTCTGCAGTAGGTGGGCAGTCATTAGCTGCATGTGGAATAGGGCTTTATGACTCCTGAATAAGCAGCAGCATAAGGTGGGCTAACAGGAAACCAACATGCATAGAGTAGCTCTTCAAAGTCCATCATTCCCTTTACCGGGGCCAGGTCACAAAGTCTATTTATTTCATATGAAGAAAGCTTTCCTCTGTAGCTTTTCCTACTGGAATGCAACAGGCACATACTGCAAATACTGAGGAAAGGCTAAAATTATTCCAACTTTTCTGTGAAATATGTATATGCTTTGAACTGGCTTAATGACGACATCATAGCGTAAGTGGAGGGTGGGATATGCCTCCTTAAAATCACCTTTTCCTCTGAGGTGACGCTGTGCTTATTACTTGCACTAACTCTCCTAACTCCTGAAGTTTCATCTGTCCATCGCTTCTCAATAGATGATACACTAAGGAAACATTTTTTGACGTATATCTTTCATTTCTCATGTGTATTTTCTTTCACTTTATCCCTCTCACCTGCTGAGGTATAGACTGTAGACCTGCTCCAAAGATCTCTTTGGGATTTGATCCCTTGCTAGTTTTTAGGACTGCAAAGCAAACAACATTACCTGCTTACAAGAACAATATGTACCCCCCATCTCTGTTCACAGAGTGATTTCTTAGAAGTGTTAAAAATGTCTCTTTCATAGGGGCCTGAATGGCCAACTGGTATGTCAGGCTTCCGGATTCAGAGTGGGAGACTGATTTTTCTGAAATTTGCATTCCTGAAATTGATTTTTTTGTGTGTGGGGGCTACAGAGGACACAGGGCATATACAGAGTGTGCTGTGCAAAATCTACTGTCTCATTTCCAGCAGCCTGTGAAGAGAAGTCATGAATAACCACAGCATCTCATAACAGATCCTTATTTCACAAAAGAAAGAGGGCAATAGGTTTAGACTTACCCTTGAAATAAGAACAGGTTTACATAGTTATAACTTTTTGTGAGGAAGTTGCCAAGAACACGAGTTGGATATCCGCAGCGTATCTGATATGCTGATAAGCCAAAATAAACACATTTCACAAAATACCAGAGCTGGGCAACTGTGTTCTGGCTAAATTTCCTGTAATGGAAAAGATAGATAAAGGAAAATTATGAGTTTTGTATCTGTGTATGACCAAATTAGCTTGAAATGTTTGGTGCTCCTGGCAGTTCCCCTTTCCTAAGATCCTGTGAGAAGCCCTTTGTTTCTGACCCTGCTGTGCAGGGTTAAAACAGTATTTGAAAGACACTGGATGAGAAGGTCTATAAACAGCATCTGTTGTCACCTCAGGGTTACAGGGGAGGGACTGGGAATAGGCTTCCTGAACAGTGCGGGCTCTGGGGCAGTGCCCTCTCCCTCTGGATGCTAGAGATGTCTTGCTGTCCAACCCAGGCCAGTCTGCCCTCAGCTCCCATGACAGTGCATCCTGCTGTGAGCCCTGGGTAGATACTGCTTCTCTTGGCTTTTCAGGGGGCTGACATCTGGACTGAATCTGGGCGGCTTTAATTGGTACTTGTGTTCTCAGGGGCACCTCCAAGGTCATGAACTCATACAGGAATTTAAGTTGCTGTGATTTCTGAAGATCATCTTTTTCACCCTCTTCTGCTTGAATCAGGTCTAATGGCACCAAATTGTTAGGGATCTGCCCAGTTGAGTTTTGAGCATCTCTGAAGATGGAGATCCTACACTCTATCTGGGCAGCCTGCTCCACTGTTTGACTACCGTCATTGTGAAAAGATTTTTCATCATATCTAACTGGAATTTCCCCCTTTTTTTTCCCACTGTGTGGCCTCTTGTCCTATCTGAAAAGAGCTCAGCTCCTTCTCAGTGCTCTCTTAATAGGTAGCTGAAGACAGATCTTCACTTTCTCTTTTCCAAACTTAACTAACCCTCTTCCCTCAACCTCTCCTAACATATCTAAGAATCAGCCTGACTCAGAGGATACAGGTGGTTTCAGATGCAGATTTGAGATTAAAAATTTGAAATAAATTGTATAAAAGCACAGAAAATATAAAAACAATTTTATTGTCTTTCGAGTGACCAAATCAAGCCAAAAGTTTCCCATCAATGCATAGTACATAGGAGATCCACTTGAAAAATGCATTTTTGTTTTTCAAGTTGGGGCAAAATAACTACTGCACTGAGGAAAAAGAAAACATTTGTTTTGAGAGGAAGTGAAACCTTTCAGTCTTTCTTTACACCACACACCTATTTTGGGTTTTTTTCCCAGTAAAATAACTTGACTGTTAATGAAGAGTAATGTGCCCAGGTGACACGCTCATTTCAATGGAGTGATGTAAATACTTCAAGGCCATTTAAAATTGTAAATAAGAGGGGAGTTGGCACTAAAGAGGGAACCTTAACACCTCTGCAATGCAGACTGAGGTGACAACTGCCCTGAGCCATGCAATGAGAAATGTCAGATTTGAGGGTGAACCGGATCAGGCATGTGATACAAGACTTATGCAGCAGGTGGCCACCTCCACTTCACCTCTAGAGCCACGTGGCAGGAGCAGGGGAGGAGAACTTTTGCTCTTCAGAAGAGGCATTGGTTTTAGACATTCCTCAGTGTAAGGAGATTTAAATCCGCAGTTCACACATTCCAGGAAAGTGGTAAATTATAAATTGCCCTGAGAGAGACATTTTCTACTCACTTGTCTAAGCCAGCATGCAGCAGTCTTGGGAATGGAGAACAGAATCAGAAGCCAATATTGGCTCAGCTGAGTACTCTAATCACTCAGTTACAGGCAAGTTCTCTTTCACCTGCTTGCATTTTGGCCTAAATTGAGAATATTTCTGTACATTATATAATTAATACTTCCTTAAACTTACGTTGGCCACAGTTACTGCTGTGGACAGACACTCCCAACATTTTGCTTAGGAATGAGACCAAGAAAAATTCTGTTTGTGATTCCAAAGCTTAGCTATAACCATCCCAGATTTAAATACAAACAACCTGGTAGAACATCAGTATTCAACCTGTATTGTCTGATTATAAGGGTTATACCTTTCTGTCACTCCAGGCAAGATAAAGAACATCCAGAAATGTATTCCGAAAACAAGGATGACCTGGAAGATGACCTTCCCCATGACAGTCTTTTTGAGGTACAGTGCTCGATCTACCACCATTGTACCAAACTGAATAAGCACCATCACCAAAAATGCCTCTGGGACCTGGTCCTCTGATAATGAAGAGGTGATATCTGCTGCAGCAGAGTGTTTCTAAAAAAGAAAATATAAGAGTGGTCGAGGAAGGAGGACACTCATATGATACTTGGCATCTACAGCATGTAAATCCAACCGAGGATTTACAGATAGAAGCCTTTGTGACATACCCCAAAAGCCCAAAATCCAAACACAATGATAATGAAGTCCACTGTATCTGCGAGGAACATCAGCACATACACATCAGTCACTGCACTGTAGTCTGGATGAATAAGATTGTAGAAAAACTGTCTGATGGGCACATACACCTGGAGAGTCCTAAAACAACATAGACCGAAAAGTGATTTAACAACACTTTAACTTGCACTGAAGAAAAGAATGGCTGGGTGTGATATGATTAATGTTTCTAAAGATAACTAAGATCTACCCTGATAGCTTTCACAGGGCTTTGTAGACACCAGTCCCTTGTTCTGATTGCTTCTAAACCAATCTGTATTAGCATTTGTTCAGTAGAAATATGCATAGCCTACCAAGTTTACACAGGATATTTAGCTTTTTTATCAGGCAGATGCCATTTGAACAACTGCTGATTTGTCTGATGTTCAGCTGGTGGGACTTAGAGTAAAAGCATCTGCATACAGTGAACTGTATATGTGCCCATTCAATCCCTTGAATTAACAGAAGTAGTATAGTAACCTGCTCTCTTCAAAATTCTGATTTACTCCTTTACTGTTTGGACCCTTTTCCCCAGACCCACACAACTCTTCACATTGCTCACTTTTTAATTGTAAAGGCCTTGGCTTTGATCATCTGTTCTCTCAACTTTTCCATAAGAAGCTCTTTTCTAGATTTTTGCTTGATGCTTAACACACTGCTTCCTTTCTGGCTGCTGTTTCGTGTACTGGTACTTCCTGAAAAAACAGGGAGGAAAAGAGAAGCTAATTCAAAATCAAAGTTTAAATACAAAACCTCAAAAGTAATAAATCTTTAGACTTCCATCCTATATATGGGTCTCATATTTGAAAGAAGCTTTAAAATGAATTCTTACTCTTCTTTTCCAACATGGCAAAATCTTGAAAGCACCCAGTAAAGGTTTAATCACTGGCAGATCAAAACTTGATCAGTAACTATAAGAAGAGAAGACTAGTGACAAAGGCAAGTACTTGAGTGATCTGACTCAGTCATTTCAATTAGTAATATATACATTCAGGCTAGAGTAAGCCCGTCCATTTTACAAGATGGGATAGGTAATCTGTTTCGATATTCCTAATCAAAACTTTTTCTTACTTCAAGTCTGATCAAATGTAGATATGAAAAATACATATGCTTTGCATTTCCTGTAGCTGGAGATTATGCTGAACCAGAAATTCTGGATCTGGACCACACTGAGCATTCCTTTCTCAGCTTTTGGATAATGTAATTTTCAAAACATACTGAATCACAAAGTATGGCTCTCCATTTGAACTCTAAGAAGGCTTGGAGTATGTTCAAACATGAGGATACTTTGGTTCACATCCTGTTTCCTCACTGAGGAGAAGCATCATTCAATAGCCTCTGGGATCTCCAAAGCAACTGGCACAAGGTTTCAGCAGGATGATCCTATGGGAAATCAGTATTTGCTTTTCAAATCCTAGAAATGCCATGACTTTTACCTCTCTTAGATCTGTGTGAGGAGAAGCTGGACCTGTGCGAAAGCTGTGATATACTGCTAGAGCTCTTCCTCCTGATGGCAGTTTGCTGCTCAGGGAAGTGGACATGGATGGACTCCACTGATGCTGCAAGATTGACAGATTTCAAAGAGGCAGAAGAGTCTCTCCTGCCTCCTGTCAGGGAAAGCTCATCATCAGTATCCTCTTTATTACTGGAGCTGTCCCCTTTCTCATCTTCATCCCATAATCCATGGCACTAGTGGAAAAAAAAAAGAGAGCATTGCAACCTTGTATTTCTGTCATGGTATTTATCACAGGCATTGCTAAGCTCAGTCATGTGTTCACAAGGATGAAGGAACATTCATATATATCACAGGATCATAGAATCACTTAGGTTGGAAAACACCTTTAAGATCAACAAGTCCAACTGTAAACATAACATTGCCAAGCCAACCACTAAACCATGTCTCTAAGTGCCACATCTACACCTCTTTTAAATATCTCCAGGGATGGTGACTCAATCACTTTCATGGGTAGTTTGTTCCAATGCTTGATAACCCTTTCAGTGAAGAATTTTTCCCTAATAACCACATAAGTGACTGTCCTGTATCACGAGTGACTAAAAAAGTTAAAACTAAAAATTAAATATAAAATAAGAAACTACCAGAACTCAGATTACCTTTAAAATGGATCTGTGGAAGAATAAAGCAAGGAGCTGAACAAGATCATAGTGCACATAACCCTCTTTTTTCTCAATGCCAATAATATTGGGAGGATGGTAAGGTTTATCTTTTGTGTAATCCACATGTTTATTCCAAGGAAAGAAGCCAAACTGGAAGAAGTACTTGATGACAATGGCCACCTGTTCAGAAACACAACACACTTGGGGTGTTTTATAATCATGGCAGGTATGAAAGCCTTGTGACATTGAAAGGGAAGAAAAACGACTATTTTGGCAGTTTTATGAGAAGATAAACAAGGATATTCATTGCTACAGAGAAATAACAGTTCACATTTTGTCAGTAATAAAGTCAATCAACATTACCAACAGATGATTCTCAGAGGTACCTGAGCTGCCACAAGCACTGTATACTGTCTCTTGGTTACCAATTATATAGTAGACGTTTGCAAATGGTCTGTTCTTGTGATAACTGCTTTACATGCCAGGAAGGATATTATTCCTCATTGCAATGAATAAAACACAAACAAGACCATTTTATGCCACAGAAATTGCCAAGGACTTTAGCAAATATTTCTATTAATATGAATGAAGGACCAAAGACCCCTGATTCTAGAGATCAAAACCAGAAATGACACCATACAACGCTCACAACTCAAATTTTCTGTGTTAGACACAGGATTACAAAACCAACAGCATACCTCTGTGTAGACAATGGCTGTCATCCAGAAACGTTTGCTTGGCCGAGGAACAGACAGCATGGCCCAAAGGAATATAAGGATGGGAAGCACCAGGGTTATCATGGAGGCAGAGATCATGTGATTAAGGATGATCACAAAATAACACACCATTTCTGACCGGGCCACCAGCGTATTGTACAGGGCATAAATAAGAAGCAAGACTCGAGGCTGACCAACATAGAACTTCTCTGACTCCTCCAGCTCATCATCATGAAACATCCTGTTAGGAGTAGAGTACAGTAAATGAAATTAAAATTAATTTCACAAGAGCTGCTTTTTAAGTTGCTACTGATTTTCCTTTTGAAAAAAGTATAAAATTCTGCTCCTGAGTTCTACGAGAAAAAAAAAAGAAAAAAAGGAATTTGGTATTATAAGCAAATAGCCTGATTCAAAGCTCAGAAAACAAGAATTTCAGGCAAAATAACTGTTCTGTTTTTCACTTTACTCAAAGAGTCAGACTGACCCAAGATTTTCTACAAGAACCACTTTCCTTCAGCTGCCCAACCAGCATATCTCATGTAAATCACACCATGCTGGTGTGGCCCTGTCTGGATACATATCTGATTTATTACCATAGATGGGAATTTGCAGAAAATCCAGAGATCCATCAGGAGCTGTATACTATGAATACTCCTGTGACATAAGATTAGAACATAATAAATGCCCTTGAGCATTAGTGTCTACTATCTTCTCCCCTTTACCTAACTCATATAAATATAAAAGGCAGCAAGAAATGATTAAATGACTTTCAGATACATTCCACAATTCTCTTTGCTTAATCATAATGAGTGCCCTGGCCTGAGAAGAGATCTCACTGAGAAACAAAAATGACTTTGGAAAAACAGGATAAAAGACACTGCATCTACAAAGTCAGATCTACACAGCCTCTCTCTCCAGATGCAGTCCAGATGCAGGCAATTTCTGAAAGTTATTTCTATGGTTTCAGAATTTGTCCGGCGTTCAGGGAAGCTCTCCCCTAGCTGAGTCAGACCAGAAAGGAAAGGAAGGAAAGCAGAGGCACCATCCCCACCTCAGTGCTGGTTGTGCTACTGAGCACAGTGTCTGAGAAGCAAAGAGGGGATCATCCTATCCCTTATGAAAGTAGTTAGCAAGGTGGTGTCTCTACATGGCCCTCAGCTCCTAATGACTTAAACAAAAACTCTGCCAAAGGTCAGAGTTCCCCTTACAGTAATCCAAAATAATTAAAGAGAAACATTTTCCCAGATAGCCCTGGAGGAAACTTATTTGAAATCACAGCTGCCCAGAGCAGAGGAGCCCTCTCCACAAAGAAGATTTAGAAAAGCCCTTGACCCCAAGACAACTGAGCTCAGAAATCCAATGCTAATTGGAACAATGATGTGTGGTATCTGGGGAGAAAGAAGAGTCCTTCCAACCCGAATCTGAGTAATTTTAGAAACCTGTAATTAGAACAACTGCACACACAGGAAATGAGCTTCTTAAATCAAACTTAGTGCAAGGCCTGTATCAGAAACTGGAGGCTAGCTGGAGACAAAAAAAACCAACCCAAAGTAATGACAAGACTTCACAGGCTGGAACCAACAATTTTTCCCTGTCGAAGGTCCTTACTTGTTCAGAAGCAGCTCACTAGCCGTAAGCTCGTGTGTCAGTGGAGGGAGAATCGTATCAAGTTTGTCCGTCCGACTGTCGTCTGGGCTCACCATCATGAGGCTCTTACCAGCTGAGTCATCTGGGGAACCAAAGGGAAGGTGTTCAAAGCTGACAGCTTTGCTGTAGGAAGGTGGAGCTTCTGCATTGCTATCCATAGTGGAATACAAAGGCACATCGGTATCAGGAGTATATGCAGCTCCTTCTGAATCCAGGCTATAATCTTCCACCTCCTCTTCCTCTGGCCTTGATGCTGAATGAAGTCCTTCCTCTTCATGCTCCCCTTCTACCTCCTCAATGGTTTCTGTCGTCCCCTGACGAGAATAGAGCATGGTGACCTGTGTAGGTTCACTGTCAGAAATGGACAGAGAGAGAGCTGAGGTTTACAAGGCTTACCACCAAACAAAGTTTGTTAGTTTTACCTTTACGTAGACAGCTGAGCAACCCCATTGTGTTCCCAGGCCTTCAAAAGTCATATAATCTGGTAGAAAATATATTATCATGTTCTCCTTTTACACAGATGGACCATCTGGGTCCATCTGCCCTTTGAATGACAGCCCAGGGAACTCACGGTGATTCACTATCTTTTCACCAGCAAAGGGAAAAATAACATCACCATCAAGAGAAACTACACTAACTTTCTGAAAGTAGTTCAAACACTTTGTGGCCAGAATCAGGACTTGCTATTACATCTGTTTGAAGCATGCTCCATGGTGAATGATAGGCAGCGATAAGGTTCCCTGTAAACATGGTGCTTTTAACAGCCACTGTATGGGTGCTGTATGCAACTGGAACTGAATATACACATCAACTCTGATTCCAAAAAAAAAAGAAAAGAACAAGTAAATTGCTAACATGGACAAATACAATCCAGATTAAAAACTGTTCCAGTAACAGGCTATTTTGCTTACCTTTATATTGTCCTATGTTCTTCAATACATAGTTTTTTTACGTTACCTGCCTTTTCTTCTGTATGTACCTATTTTCTTTTTCAACTGCTCATATTCGCTCTGTTCAGTTCCCTACTCGTTCATTGTACTTTTTCTTGGCTTGGCATAGAAACATGGAATCACAGAATGTTTTGGGTTGGAAGGGACCTTAAGAATCATCCAGTTCCACCCCCCCTGCCATGGGCAGGGACACTTTCCACTAGACCAGGTTGGTAAAGGCCACATCCAAGCTTGCCCTGAACAGCCACAAAATCTCTGGGCAACTTGTTCCAGTGCCTCACCACCCTTACAGTAAAGGACTTTTTCCTTATATTTAATCTAAATCTCCCTCTTTAAATTTAAAACCATTACCTCTTGTCCTATCACTACAGGCCTTTACAAATAGTCCTCCAGATTTCTTGTAGGCTCCCTTTAGGTACTGGAAAATGCTCCAAGGTATCCACTGAGCCTTCTCTTCTCCAGGCTGAGCAAGCCCCACTCTCTCAGCCTGCCTTCACAGGAGAGGTGCCTTCCTCTGGACCTGCTTCAACAGGTCCCAGAGCTGAATGTATTCCATAATCACCGTCTTAATGCTCTGTGCTCTGCAACAGTCTCAGCTGATGTAAACTCATGCAGCTTGGTGACTCCAGACAGGAATCTGGATACCATAATTTTAAAAATATTTTCTTGGCTTTGCTTCCACCCTTTTCACCCCTCACAATCATTTTTGTATCTCTTCTCTCAAACAACACTCTTTTGCTTTTCAGTCTCAAATCCAGTCATTCTCCATAGGTTAGACAATAGCCATCAACTTAGTGGTTTTTGTTGGAAGCATGTCTTTCAACAGAGATGAAACTAGATTTCACGTAGCTCTTATGAAATGAATGGGGCCATGTTTGCATCTAAAGTACAACCTTTTAAAGAAATCTGGCACTGGTAAACCTGGCTGGCCCTCCCATCTCCTGCCAAAATTGAAAATTAAGTTCCATCTCTTTTTCTTTTACACTGCATCCAAACTTATTGTGGCTACATTAGATCACATTCTTACTAGAAGGCTTTTAATTAGAACATGTAACACTATTATTAGGATCTGTGTTTTGATGATCCATGGTAGCACGCATCCCGGTTAAACAGCAAAAGCTCTAAAATCCCTACATTTCAAAGCTGATCCACACCAAAAATCCGTAGAACACTTTAACCATTGAAAAAGAATGATATAATGTGCCATGAAATGTCATATTTATAATGTTTGTAATGGTAGTTGAAACACTGTTTCCAAATGTCATCTAAACCCCTGGATTTTTACCTGCTAAAAAATGAGTGAATAGCTCTGAACAGTTTTCTGTTCCACTGAATATTAATAGCATTCACTATCTTTTCATAGAGCTACTTTCCCTTTCTTAGTTCCAACACCTTACCGACTGCAAATCAATAGTAAATGATCAAAACATATTTAGTAATCTTTCCAATATGGGGAAAACAAAAAATTGAAAGAGCAGGGCCAGTGTTTGCCTTATCTTAGTTTCTAAAATTAGACACCTACGTCCATATTTAGGATAACTGATTAGCTGAAAAACTTCACTTCCAGCTTCCAATTTTAATATGAACAACCATCATCTTGGTAATTGCAAATCAGACTCTTTTTTTTAGCTGAATAAATACAGACTTTAGCCTGGTTTCAGACAGCCAATGTAATGTAATGAAACAACTTTGAAAAATACATGTATTAAGGATGAAAAATGAAACAATAAAGGAATAAGAAGTGAAATAGCAAATGAGTCTTAGATTATGACCCTGACTTTGAACCTCAGAATCGTGCCACAACACAGAAGGGAGTAAAGCTTTCATTAACCATGCAAACCACTCTGAACACCACATATCTGCAAATGCATATTTATGTACACTGCGGTAAGTATAATGGTAAGGGTAAATGAGTGAACAAAGCATGCATGAGTTAAGCACCTTGACACTATACTGCCACTGTCAGCTGATGAGGAGGACATATCCATGCTCTGCATTTTACGAAGCCTAGGTCGAGCGCGCTCACTTGTTTTAGGAATAGTGTCTGGTCCATCTAAATCATCAAGGGTTGACTGCCTTGAGAACAGCATGGTTGCTTCAGTGTAGCAGCTAGCAGCGCAAACAGTTATAAAGACAGTGTTAAATACAAAATGATATTACCATACACATGGTTCATTAAACAAATATGCTCGCCATGCAGCAAAACATTGACATGGATGAAAAAGGTTCAGAGAGAAGATAAGGATTTGTTTAGAGTCACCATATAAACATGCTTCTATGCACAGATTGCTTATGCTTATACTCATATAGGGGCTATAGAAGGCTAACAGCTACCTATTCACTCCTCAAAGAGATATGAAACCAACATGATGCTCTACATGCTTTCCAGGGCACCAACTTGTATATATGAGGACTTTATTTTCCCCTAAAATTTCCAAATTCCACAAAAATATTTTGTCCTCTGTACAAACTCAATTTTTTAAATGATATACTGTGCTGAACCTTTTTACACAGGTACAAGCCAATTTCTTAAAAGAGCCTTTAAAACTGAATAAGCTCATATTCCACAAATAGAAAAATAGCTGTCAGACATTGGCTAATTCTCTTTCCAAACCAAAGAGCCAAATCGGATATGTTACTTAGCCAGTAGAGGCATGCCAAATATAACCTGCTCTGCATGGGATGTCTTTTATTTTGCTATTTAGTAGTAAGCCCCAATGATTCTTTCCAGAAGATTTAATTTGTTTCAATCACAGCTTAAAAACTATTTCAAAATTGGTAACATGCATATCTTGATAAAAAAAAGATATAGTAACCCCTTATCTCCTTTCACTTATCAAATACAACAGGACACAAGAGACATACACCATACATTGATACATTTATGTGTTATTGAAGAAAAGAAGAACTAGATGAGTTATGAGAAAGAAAGTACATAATTAAATACAAGCTTATAACATAGCAACAGGAAAGAAGCAAATACATTAATGACATATGGTAGGTAGAAGAATTATTTCTCTCATAAAATGCAGGTGTCTATGAAATAAGTTGAGGGACCTGGTGTTTTAACACATGCAGTGACCTGCTTGAGTCTCTCAGATAGAATGAAAAGAAAAAGAACCCCCAAATGCAATATTTACACACTACTTTTCTTCTTTTGAGTCCACCTGTGTTAAACTTGAGCAGCGGCAGCAGGGTATTTGCTCCCTTGGCAAGCATTATGTGTGTCCAGGGTCAGAGAGAATTGGGAAAGAGGTCAGGAGGGAAGTGCAATGTCGCTTTCCATGTTACTTTGGTCTAGCTAGCTTAAAGTGAGGAAAAAAAAATCTGCTGGCATGAAGAGACATTTTACAATTGTTGCCTTAAGGAAAATGGGTAGGAAAACAGCAAAATATGTGAAGAAGCTTACACTCACTGATGGTCTTTTTTGACAGAACGGGATGAGGCTAAAAGCATACTTTGTGAATAGAAGAAAAGCATCACCAAGATACCAAACGTAATGTGGAATACTTTCCTTAAAACCAGTATTAATGGCAGGGCACCTCTATCCTGCCAGTTCATTTGGCCAAGACCCTTTACATGCCACTTCATTACTTCTGTGTGTGTGTAAAGGCATATGAGCATCCTCCAGACAAAACCTGGAGGGCCGTCTGCATGTGCAGGGTTTTGATGAAGCAGCAAATGCTGCTTCTTATAGGAACAGGAGATCCACCCTAGAGGCCTGATTCAGAAGCAGAGAATCGGTCAGAACTCCATGTTACTGACTCCAGGGTGTCATGAGGGAGCAGGTTTCCCTTGCACATACACCTATGGCGTATAGCCAGGCTGTACTATCAGAGAGGGTTTGGTGCTAAAATACAGCGAGATGGCGGCAAGTAGATGATCTGGTTTTGCAAGTAGATGATCTATTTTTTGCTTTCTGTCTGGGTGTTACGATGTTATCCACATATTTTACCTCTCAAGGGCTGAGTTTATTCTTTTCAAGAGCGACACCTCTTACTAAGGTGTTGAAGTATTTTAAATGCAGACATAGTTCAGAGTGAACCTTCCAAGAGCCTTACGCAGAACAGCTGTTAAAATCGAAGGAGCACATGCCTGTTCATATATTTTCACTGAAAGAAACATACACCAGTTTCCTTCCAAAACATGTGAATTCTGACCCGGGTCCCAGAAAAATCAAAGGAAAAAACATCTATTAATCCCACTGAATAAAAAACATTTGCCCACATGAAGTCCCTGCAATAATTTGGCTTAAAGCAGTTTTAAATGAAGGATGAATGAATCATCAGAAGAATTACTGACTGAGCAGCTGCTCTGTATCCTTGAATGTCAGGAGATGTGTATGAGATGACTCCTGTAGTATCGTCTGTATATTCTTTATGTACTTTAGGAACATACTTCCGAACATGGAGGAAATGCGAACACCAATAAAGTGGAGAGATTTACACTTAGCAAACCTGATGTTGACTCAGTCATTGACTATCACATAAATTTAATCCAAGTTTATCTTCCTGAGTGACTTTTCAAATCTGTGTCCTTGGAGACCTTGAAAAGCATTAGCTTCTTGAAATCATCCAAGCACTAGGTATTTTAAATTGACTGTTCATTAAAAGCTCAAGTTCAAGCACTTTCTATAAAGTTGATCAGGTATCCATTAAAAATGGGTATATATATAGCAGAGATGTTTTTATCCCCAGTGAGCGGGAAATTTCTTACTTTATGACTTCCTTTTTGCTGAACAAATTTACCCTTCCCAGAGAGTTTATTTGTTTAAGTGGTGACTTCCAAATTTTCTGGCTTTTTTTTTCTGTTTTGAGTTACTGCCTGCCGTTACCTTTATTAATTATTACACTCCCCACATCTGCAGGCAAAAATCCCAAATAGCTCAAACAATTCACACTCCTAAATCAGACCAAGATATAGTCCCAAACTGGAACTTTCTTTTCATATTTTCTCCTGCCTCCCAGAGCAAACATTACTTCTCAAGTACTCACTATGACAAGCCCTATTCTCACGTCTGGTGAGGGAAGCACAGCTGAAAAGTAGTGTCTGTAAACACCCTGTTTGCTCTTACAGGAGGATCAGGGGATCCCTCCTTCAGCTCCTATAAAAGCCTATACACAGGTAGAGCTGGGAACTGAATATGTTATTGTGATGGGCAAAAACTGATACAAACTGAACTGGATACAAAACCTTGGATATTCTGAAATCTGACTTAGGACCTGTGTCTTGCTGCTATTTCATAATCATAGGCAATCTCTCATAAAGGCAGCCAAGTGGTTTTAGGAAGTTCCCTACCATGTCACTGACATTCACAGGCTGTTTAACCTAATAAGTAGTTCATCAGTCAAATGGAAACAGCAGTGAATGCTCTACCATGCTAGCTCCTGACCCCTTCTGGTGGCGTTCCTTAAAGAGTTTGTTACAGATCAGCACCAGTCTCTTCTTTTGGCCCACCTGAACTTTGCACTGTGCATTTAGGATACATGAGAACATTTATACATAAAGAAAAAAAAGCAACACCCCCCCCCCCAACATTATGAATACCTCATTACACCTCTAGCTACTGTATAGAAAAAAGACTAAGAATAAATGACAGCCCTATTAGAAGAGAAAAATCCCACAAAGGATACTCTGCAGAACAATTTTTAGAGCTTTATCTAGGCTAAGCATGACATCCCTGGATAGGACTTACAAGGATCAGCCCTGAATTTCACAAGAAATTTACAGTTCCTGCAGGTGATCAGAAGGGTTGTTCTCCCTGAAATTTAGTGTTCAGAGCACTGAGCAGATACCTACAGGAATTCCTGTCCTGAGTACTGAGGAATATATATTATTATAACAGAATAGCTCTGTGTACTTCCAGACATGCCCGTCCTACTCATGGACCTAATGTTTACTACAGAATTTTGTGTATGGCAACCAAAGAAGGACAACCAGAATGCTGGTTAGGAACCTCTGCCCTTTCCCAAAGTTTTCCATTGCAATCCCAGATCCATGATCACAGGCATTCTTTAGATTTAATTAGCTGGTTTTGTATCTACTGGAAATCATTACTTTGAAACGTAAAATGCCCCCCTCCCTATAGGCAATTAAAAAAAAATCGTGCCAGAAAATCACATGAAGTTTGAAACACTTCAAAATTCTAAAAAAGCTCATGAGCACTTCTGTAATTCCAGTAAGAGACATGCAAGGCTGCCCCAATAAACAGATGGCGTTATCATTCAATCAGCAGACTCGTTTTTGCTTCCTCTAATTAAAGGTCATTATTATTATAGCAGATGTGCATAATTTGTAAATACTCTCAGTGCAAGAATATCTGATTGTTCATTACCAGAAAGATAATTTGAGATTAGATAAATCAGTCATAATACTGCCTTGCTATTCTTTGTCAATAGGTCCTGTGACGTCTTCTGAGGAAACAGAGATGACAGTAACACATGTAAAAGACTTAACTTTTTCTACTAAAAAGCAGCTCTGCAGAATCATTAAATTTGAATCTAAGTTTAAATAGAGATTTTAAATGTGTAAGTATGCTTAAAGCAGTGTAACAAATGGGCAGTTATTCTGAGAAAAACCCCTGTAAGTGGGGCTTAACATCTCATCGAAGAGGCAGAATTTACATGCGAAAATGACAAGCTGGGTTTGTTGGGTTTTTGTCCTTTTTTTTTGTAATTCATTTTGGAATTGGCTTCCCTTTGCTTCTAGTTAAGGTTCTTGCTAACATGTCTGTATAATAATAATTTCTTCTACCTATAGTAAACAGTGTGACAAACCAAAAACTATTTAATGAAAGCAGGACTGGTATTACTATTCTTTCTTTAGGTGAGACTGAACTTTGTGGAGTTAAATTCTGCCCTGCAGATATCCAAGTGGCTCCAAGTGAGCTGGTAATAGAATTTGGCTATCCATTTTTCTCACGTCATCTGACTCCTGTAAAACTTTGAGACAAAACACAAAGGTGTTGCTTAGCTGGGTAGCTAGCCACCAGAAAGGTTTGCTCAGATTTGCTGTTTTTACTGGCGTGAACCTCTCAAAGGCCACTGCTGCCCGTGAGGAGCAATTTGTGAATATTTTGTTGAGGCACAGTGCTCACAGGCACACTCTTACACTTGCTTTTCAATAACATCAGAAAGGAAGACAAGCCCTCATTATTTTTAGTCAGCTAACATCTAACCATATGTCATTAGTAAAAGCTAAGCATAATTTACTGTACACAAAAGCTACCAAGTTTGCTGGGAGTATCAAACATAACATGATACTGCCACACTTCAGAGAACAGGAGACAGTAGAATGAAAGAGATTATGGAACAGCTTGATTTCCAAAGCCCTCCCTTCTCCCTCTCATGTTGGACAACTTCTGCAGTCACTTAAGAACACCAGGGACATGGTGGGAACAGGCTGTCTCTGTAAGACAAGGAAGTGAATGTTTGTGCCTCTGTGTTCATGGAGCAGCAGGAGCATGCAGTAATTTTGGCAAGCGACTTGATGGCATCCGTCTTCAGAAAGGAATGAGGAAGGTGGTTTTCCTGAGCTAGTATGGGTATTTGATCCACAAACTGTGTAGCTCTGCTGGACTGCAAACACAGCAGTTAGGAAATCAGGCTCTTTAAATGATCTTTGGCTTGTGTATACAAGAGGAGGAATCTGTTCTCTCAAAATCCAGATTCTCTCTCACTGCAAAGCCTTTTTTGATTTGTGGGCAACAGACAACAATTTATTTTACAAAGGCAAAATATTTGCAATGAATGATTGTTCCCCAAACTCCATGCCTGAATTCCTAAACTACTATCCCATGAGCATCCTCAGCAGGCTCTTATTTTCCATTATTTTTTACAACATCAGAACCTCTGTTAGTGACTCCTAATTCTCAGGGAAACAGAAAGCAGTGGAATAGTCATACAGTGGAAAAGGAGCTAAGCCAACAACTGAGTCCAACACTATAAAGGAATAGTAACATTATAGCAGACTTTTCACTTTTAAAATGGCATGGATTGATTAGAAAGTTCATTTAGACGTTATCTAGAATTACATCTATTGCATGATCCCTCTATCTTTCACAAAATAAAATTAAATCAATACCTGGAGATACTATCATGAGAAGCTGCTGAATCTAAACTATCCATTCTTTCAGATGCTTGCAAACCAGAAGCTTGACCAGGATTTTTATCAATTGAATCCAGTCCTGACTCCTTAGAAAGTTTCATCATGTGGTTCTGGTAATACAAATGGATGCTTTCTCGCGTTGGAACATTTCCCTGTGGAAGAGAGTAGAGGTAGAGGAGGGAGGTGTATTCTTCGAGGAACTAATTTCTCCTGTCATTTGGCAAGGAACAGATCAAGGATTATGCAAACAGCTTCATAGTAAATAACCTCCCACTCACAGTTCCTTTTCAGAGTGCAAGTCAGACTCTGACTTAGATTACTATAGCACAGTATTGAGTTTTCAAGCAAAACTGGAGCGATGCAAGCGGTTTCAAGCAATATTTAGCCAACAAAACTCTGCTGGGTGAACTGCAGATCATTCATCAAAAAATGAGATGTGCACTGGGACCGTGACACAACCTGTACTCCAACAGCTTTTGAGATACCTCTTTTACATAGCTTCACTGACTCTAAGAACAATCATACATCCTAGTAGTGGTCAGTTGCAGATACTTTAAACAGGAAAAAAAAAACTAAAACAAGTTATATTCAAAAAATATTTAGTTTTTCATTAGTGTTCCCAGCTAAGAATCTATTATTGAAGTATGGATAGGGTTGGAAATGAAAATACATTAAAAAGACCTTTACTTTTTCTCTATGAATTCAAGATCAAGCAAGTTCATGAAAGGATGGTTTTTCTAACTGTCAGCCCAGATCTGGGCACAGAATCAAGTCTTTCTGACTATTATAATGCAATCAAAATTTGAAGATGTGTCATAAAAATGAAACTCAGAATATTACAGCCTGTTCTTGGGCAGAAATACATCCAACTCATTCCAGTAGCAGTTGCATTGACCTCAGAAGATACAATGAGAAGACTGCTATACTTGAACCATCATTTTTCTGACTTATAATGAACCCTTATGCAAGGACTTTTTCAGATAAAATAATAAAAACCCTCTAAGACACTACCTGTATTTCCTTTACTAATATTACTAGTTACTACTATTTCAACTCTCTATACTGCCCCTAATATAAAATTTTCAAAATCTGAAGTTTTGTCAAAATAAAATATCTCAAGAACAAAATCTGAAGCTCAGGTTTTTCATTAGATTTGTTTGTATATAAGCTGTGTTGCTTCTTATTTATTGTTGTAAAACAGAAAGCAGTAAAAGGGTCCAGACCTATTTTTTTAATGCACATATAAGTGAGATTTTTGTAATTTTTTTCATTAACACAATGATCTGAAAAAACAACTTTTCATTCGTCACTGAGCTGGAAATGGCATTAACAGGCAAAAAAGACCAAAGGCCTTACCTTCTTAATCTCCCTGGTCAGCATACAGCGTTCGATTCTTAGCACAGTGGAGATATCAATGTGTTCTCTTGAGATGGAATTAAGCCAAGCTGTAAAACTGTCTAGTGTTGCCAGGAAAAGGACCCAAGTGAACTTCAAGATATTAAATATCCTTTTGATGATGTTATCTAAGGGAGAGGAAAAGCAAAAGAGAGTTAATGAACTCAAATATCTTTTATTGTATTTCTACTAGGAGTTAGATTAATTTTCCTTTATTATCCAATAATAATAACAATCCAGGCTGCAAGAACCTGACATAATAAGGAATCTCTGAAGGCAGCTGGAAGCCTTTTGCCTATCTATCTAGGCCATTTTCCTGCCTCTATGTCTTATCATCTGGAATCCCTTTTCCACCTTGTAACTCCCTGGTCCTGCAATTGCTACTCATATAAACAGTCCCTAATTTTACAGACACTCTATGCAGAGGTCTGCAAAATGAAACCCAAAGATCTGGACATCTCCTGAGAGCTATTCAACATCCCCAGCTCCTTTGATCTCAACAGCCACTCAGCCAGCATGTTGAGCTGAACCCATCTGTACCTGTCTATTTACTTGTGCACGTTTCTCTCTGCACAATTTGTCTTTTGTGCTTGAGCCTTGCTGAGTTTTAAAGTCCAATCTGCCTAAACAGTCTTTGACTCTCCCCCTAGCTTTCCAACCACCTAAACACACCACTCTGTATTTACTGTTTCCAAAGTCTGTCTTTTTTTAAATAGGCTACACTGTGTCATCAGTGATCTCAGATCAGCTAGCCCAACAAGGACAAATCATATAAATCATTTATCAAACATGACTCTTGCACCATTTTGCCAAAACAATACACATTCCCATGAGTGGGCCTTATGGGTTTATACCGACAATAGTAGCTTTAGTTTGCTCTACTAGCTGTCCCACGTTCTTATTTTAGTAGTTCCCTTAGCATTACCAACTGCATTTCTCAGCCTCAAACCACCACTTTCAGTATATTTTTCTTTTACTCACAAACATGCACACCACACTACAGTTCTTTGTGCACAGTGTTGCACAAATACTAAAAAAATTCTTTCCAACTAGCCAGTTTCAGAGTTAGTTGTCCCTGCTGGGTTGCAAATCCCAGAGCATTTGCTATAGAGATCGATTTCAGAGTAACCAGACTTCAGAAATAACAGAAAACTGTCCCTAATCTACATGCAGGGACAAAATGTTTGAAGCAGATACTAAGGAGCCAACCAACCCATGTGCTAAATCCTAACACTTTCAACAACCTCACTTCTTAGCTGTACCACAAGATGGCATGCAAAACTTTGTGGAGTGCACATTTGCTCATTAGAAAGAATACAAAGGTGAGGCTATAATAAAGCAAAAGATTTCCTATGGAGGAACATGCATGTGTCTCTGGGTGTGCAGGAAGGGTTGCATCCACATACATGTAGAGAGAAACTAAGGAAAAAAACTGTCAGTGGTACATTCCTGTGAAGTGGATGCTGAAAAGGCAGTATGTACCATTTATCTGAGTGATGGCATGGAACTGGTCTGGTCTGGAGCATTTAGCCCCCTTCACTTGGTCATACAATTATTTCAATAATATTTTGCCCTTTTTTGATTTTTTCTAGGTCATTTAGAATTAAATATATTTTATGATTTATCTACTTATTCACCCATATTTCACCATGAAGACCTTGCAGCTAAAGGAAATCTTCTGCAAATTACACATAAGGCTGTTTCTACTTCAAGAACCATTAATTCCCTTCAAATTCCAGACAATATTATGAATAGGTTAAAAGGAAAGTATCACTCATACACAAAAATATACAACACATGAATGTTCTGTCTGTTAACCCACACTCTTCCTCTCTGTTTTGGATGACATGTTTTAGTGTATAGTGTCCCTGCCCATGGCAGGGGGGTTGGAAGTAGATGATCTTAAGATCCTTTCCAACCCTATTTTATGATTCTACAATGTATAATTTCTATTACTGACTTAAGGAGAATCACAGCTTTCACAATATTATGTTTATTATTGACCACCACTGGCATGCCATAGTCTCACTACAGTGTTTCGCCAAGCACTTCCAGTCCAGTCTGAAAGGTCATTTTTCTCTCTGGGATGGAGGTGATGTGGTATACATTTTTAATGGTGCTGTAGCTATTCTGGCAGCCTTGCTGTTCTCAAAACTTTTAAAAATAATCTTTTGGGGATCGATTTCATCTAAACATCTTCAAAAAGGGAAACATTTATTTTTTGAGAACTGTTATTCTAACTCAAAGGGTCAAATACAGAGAAGACTCCTCTCTACCTGAGCGTGCGAGACAGTATTTGATCTAAGGTTAATAATGATACTAATTACCAGCTATTTTTTCCAACCATCTTCATTAACAAATTTTACCTAGGAATGGTCAAAGTATTTCAACAAAATTATAAATCACTCAAACTGACTATTTCCAATATAAATTAATTACAAACCTCCTTCTCTTTCCCTAACTCCTGTGTAGCACCAACAATATTTCCCTAGAAATGTGAGAAATGTGTCTGAGTGATTCACTTCAGTGTTTTGACACAGGTAATTGTGCTGTCACTAAGTAACAAATAAAAAAGCCCCCAGACCCCACCAAAAAAACCCTACAGGAATGCAACTTGTTTATTTGAGACCACTACGCTTGTGAGAAAAAAATTACGTTTCCCACATCCTTGTAACATCTTCCACCCTGCGGCTCTCTTAGGGGTACAATTCTAACTGGAACTGCGGGAACCTATTTTAAATAGAGAAGAAAAATAGCTTTTGAAGAAAAAGTCTCCCTCAAGGTAAGCCACGATGCAGGCTTACTTAAAAGGAGACTCTGTTTTCTTCTTTTACTCCAGTTAGAAACAAAAAGCTAAGCATGGATTTATAATCTATTACACTTCTTTGCAGCAACATTTTTTATATGGGCAAGATCCTGCAAACTGCTGGCATTTCTTCTCTTGTGCGGATCATCCTTACATCTGATTATGAATAAGAATGTGTAAGATTTGGAGAATCTAAGCTTTTAGTGACTGTTGCACCCTGCTGCATGGGTGAGTACCAGACAAAAGCATTATATTAACCTTGCTAAAACACACTGAGAAAACACAAGGTCTTTGTGCTAATAATAACATTTCAATCACTCAAAAAGAATGGAGATTTTCACACAGGGCTGTATGAAATCAGGACTGGAAGCTAAGATTATGTGTAAGTTGTTACATAAGTAAATTATACATCAAGTAATCAAACCTGAGGCTCAGGAACTTCATGTATACATGTATTTATTAAAGTGTGTAGAGAATGAGTACAGTTGCTAATAGTCTAGGCGTGGAAGTTCCTATCCTCAGGACTTGTAAATCTGGCAACTAAAAACCCGAACGTAGTTTGGAAGTCCCCACTACACGTTAGAGTGGATTGCATGGCTTTTATACAAGCCTGGGATCACTGCAACGCTGTCTGTCGTATGTTGCTCATGCCACCAGTCACAACTGCATTGTAACAGCACAGAAACCCTCCTTCTGCCTTCATACCTGGCCCATCAGATTTCTTCTTGACAGGTTCCTCCTCACTATCTTCACAGTCCGCATCAGTACCACCTATTGAAAACAATGAGTGAAACAGTTACACTGCATAAGGGTGGGTGTAAATGCCATTCAAGCTAAAAAATGATACAGTTACTAAGCAGTAGTGATGGGTCCATTACCTATCACTGTAACAGAAAGCATATTTCCATTTCTAAAGGACTCAAGTGAGGGGACAACCCTGTTAGCAAAGGTGTTCCCGGATGACCACCCCTCTTGTAATTTGCAGTGGCAATTCTTACTAGATAGGCTGCTGAGCAAAATAATCTGTTGGTGTAAACCCAGGCAATTTCTGTTACACTGTTTCGTGTGATGTGTATTTACAGGAATAACTGAGGGGCAGACATACCACTCTCCCTCTAACTTCTTCTATCTCGTATCCAGTAACTGCAGCTACAGCTTCAGTGGCAGCAGACACCTTCTCTTGCAAGTACTCTACTTCCGCAAATGTTTTCATACAGCTGATGCTTTCTGCAATGTGTTGAGTCTTACTACCTGGCAAAGTTCTGGGCATGTGTCTTGCAACTCCATGGGAAACACATATATTCCCTTCTTGTCTTCTCCAGTGTCTCACTATGAGGGTGGTGAGACAGCGGAACAGGCTGTCCAGAGAACTTGTTGATGTCCTGTCCCTGGAAGCGTCTAAGGCCAGCTTGGATGGGGCTTTCAGCAACCTGGTCTAGTGGAAGGCAGGGGGGTTGGAACTAGATGATCTTTAAGGCTCCTTTCAACCCAAACCATTCTATGATTCGGTGATTCTCCTTTATCTCCCCCAATGAACATTGTGTAGAACAGAAGAACATAGCTATGGCTGGCCTTGGCTGGTGCAGGGAGAGACAGCCACTCAAAGATAAACTGATTTTTCCAGTTCCTTGTCAGAACTGAGAGCACTTACCCTCTAAATCATAGCTGCCTTTCACTACCAGGAACAACAGGCAGTCTAGTTAACACTATGTTTTTACAATGAAAAAGTCTACCTACCATCCCCAGATCCTTTTCGCCTTCGCTTCTCTTTCCCAAAAGTTTTCTTCTCTTTGCGCCTCTGTCGTAGTGCTGTTTTTGGGTCAGTAATCCAGGCCTGATAAACAAACTGGAAGGAACAAACTCATTTATTTCAAGGTTCTTCATGTTTTGAGAGTAAGCCATAGAATAAGCCACAAGCAGGACTATATAGCTTGAGTAAACACATTCAGATCTGCAGGGGTAAGGAAATATTTTGAATCCCAACTCAAACACCTCTGCTGCAGATCTGCTGAGTTTTTCATTGCTATTTTTGCGAGCATAAAACCAAATGTGCAAACACTTGTGGGGGAACCAAGTTTCATTAGAACCCACAAAAAATCATGCTCTGAACTTTGGGAATTAATACCTTGTTGTCTTTATGGGCTACTTCACCTGAATCTCTCCATTTAATCCTGTATTTCTACTTTATAATTTTACAGGCAAGATGCAGAGTAATGGAAACATTAAGAGAAAGTGCTGCAATTAACTAACTAAAGCATCAAAAGATGTAGTGATAGCTCAGTACAGGTATTTGTGCTTGTACTTTCATACTTTAGGTATTTTTATACTCACCTGCAGATCCCAATGGAACATTTAGATTTGCTATCTATGTACCATACCAAACCTGGCAGTCAGGAATTCCTTAAATTTCATCCTCGTTTTGACAATGGCTCCCTTTGTTGCTTCAGATAAGTCAGTTATGAATCCTTCTGCTACTGGTTTTCCAGTTGTAAAATGAAGACAGTAATACTTACCTATATACCCAGGGTACTTTATGAGGCCAAATCCTACTCATAGCACTCACTCAGATCAACAGTCTGTTGACCTGTATGACTACATGAAGCATAGAGTTGGCCTAAAATATTCATAAATGCTATAGCAATGGATGAAAGAAAAAAAGTAAAAAAAATAAAAATACCCTAAAGTAACCTTTGAACAGTTCTGCTCAAGCTGTGAAGGAAGGTTACAGAAGAAAAGAAGTAACACTCGTATCTTTTTTTCCTATATAACATAAAATGTGAAAAACAGAGACCAAAGTAACTATCTTCTCCACATCTCTTTAGGACAAAAGATGCTCCTTTTATGGTTTTAATTGAAAAATGGTAATCATCTTCAATTGGCACTACATTGTCTTCTATGTCTAAGCAACACAAGCTGGTAACAGAGACAGGGCAGGAAACACACAGATGCAGGCATGAACACAAAATAAAAACACAGTAACAAACCAGGTCTGTTAATTCGCAAGACAAGCATGCAGACAATGACAACACCACACGTGTATCTCAGGGAAGCTGGAACGGTCCCTCATAGGACAGAATGGTAAAATTTCTCTTTGGTTTATTTCTGTGTCTTAAATTTGCATAATACAAATTGCTTTGGAATATTAAAAGAACTTAAAAAAACCTGTCAAACTGACTTTAATTTAAAAGAGAAAAATACTTTTTTGTTTTGTGAATTCTACACCAATGTAGAAGAAATTAGTTTGGTACTGTTCATAAGGAGATCGTCTTCCAAATGTCTCAAGATCTGTACATTTATATGTCTACAGGCAGCACATGATAAAATACGTGGCATCGGATGTACTGGTTTCTCTTTGCTTTGTAATAGGTGCTTTCTAATGAAGGCTATCTGGGGGAATATTAAGTGAACTGGTTATCTGGGTGACAGTTAAGTGAACTAATACTGCATCAACTACTGAAAGTCAGAAATTGTCAACATCTGCTGAAAAACTGTATGCTAGTCACAGGCATAGTGTGAATAATGAAATTAGAGGTAAGAGGCAGACTTGGAAGAGGGTAGAAGATTAGAATGAAGAAAGGGCATTGGATTAATAAATTTAATGTAACTAACTATGCTAAAAAGTGAATATTTTAAGAGGTGGCTGGTGCATACATATGTATTATTTTAGATTTTTACCGCTGGACAAACTTTAAATGCAGCAACTTTTATGCTTTGGGGGTGCTATGCTCAATCTGTAATGCTCACTCCTTACAAATATCATGATACGTATATGGAGTGTAAAATGATGATACACAGTGCTTCAAAGGTAGGAAATGCTAAATGTATTCCAGGAGGACAAGAAAGAAGATGCACAAATCTTTTTTATGATTATAAAGGGCAGAGAAGTAGAGAACTAAAAAGGAGTTTGGAGTAGAATGTGTGTTTTAAAAACCTTTTACCAGCTTTCTGAGATCAATTACCATCATGTCCCCAAGATACATGCAACTTGACGTGATCATTGTGTATGGCAGTATCAGAAGAAAACACGAGTTTGGGTCTGCATTTTCTCTCTGGGGCTGTAGTTAAGAAAAGATAGATCTCTTCTCTTGTGGCTTGGCCACTGTAAAAGTATGAGATGTATTTACTATGAATAAATCTTCAGCTGTCATATTTTTAATCTTTCATATAAGAGGAAAAATGCAGACCAGGACAAAGGTATACACTGCATCAGGAACTATGGGATGGGTCACATACTGAGCATTTGCAAAATCTCAAGTACCTTTGCTGCTTTGATTAAGTACTGAAGAATAGTTTTGGGTAGTTTAATGATAGACTTTGGCAAGGCTAAAATGGCTGAAGCAAATTTCCCAATAGCTCTCTATAAAAAAAGGACAAAGCAATAGCAATTAGTAGGAAACAAGAAAATGTTAATAAAAATATATACTAAATGATCGTATATAGATTATTAAGAATGAATTTACATTTATAGACTCCGATACGATAAAAGATTCTTTGTGATGTTCACAATAAAATTTCAATGAGATGATTCTTAACTGCCTGCATTCTCTAACAAGTAAAATCTCCATGTTAACCCCTGAAGTATTGCACAAAATTTAGACTAAAAGAAAAATCATCACTTAAAAGTAATTATTTGGTGGGATCCACAACAAACAATTCACTTTGCTAGTATTTTTGTTAAGACCATTTACATGGTGATTGAAGGCAAATAAGGTGCAATGATCAAATGATGAACAAGCTTTTCATAAACAAAACTGCCTTTCTGTTCTATGTAACTCTCCTCCTATTTAAAGCCATTCAACATCATCATGTTGCACGTATTGCAGCACTGTCCACTATACAGAATGACTGCCCAGGATTTAGAAATAAAGACCAGATAATCCATCCTCAGCTTAGTAGTTTCAGCCCCAAGATTTAAGAAATAAGGCCAAATGAACAAAACCCCCAAAACCCAGAGTAAATGAAAGAATTTTATTAGCTCCTGATCTCAAGTTTAGAACTCTTCAAAATCTCAGTGCTTGGCACCAGCACCTCTGAACAAAATGTTGTCACCAACTCTTTTAAAAAATCATCAGAAACAAGAATGCAAACTTTCTTCTATACCTTCATGAAAACCAGGAGGAAAAATGACCTAGAAATTCACGAGCCATTTTTATGGTCCAAAGTGAGTTAAATGCAAAAAATATATAATAAAAAATTAGGGTAAGTAGTAGAAAATAAAGCTTACTAATCACATTATTTTTCATCCAGATTTATCTTTTTTTAAGGTCAGGAAAAAGATATTTCCATTTCATTACCATGCAGGCAGTTCATAAACTAAAAGCACAATGTATCAATGGATTACATAAAATATTTCTTCTTGTAATTTAGTAATGTCACCTGAGAAGCTTTGTTTGGAAGCTATTGTAATAATGAATGGAAGCGCATGGATGCTATTTCGTGCTCTTGCTTGGGCTGCGCTTTCAGTAATGCTATGACACAAGCTTGTACATGGATAGGAATAACTCATCTGCAAAAAGCTATCTGTTTGCTTAAGCTTTTGAAGTTACAGACCTGAAAAGGTTCTGTGATACTTCTGAGAATTATTCATTGAGTAAATCTTTAAAGAAGATTAAAGCAACCCTATTTGCATCGCCATTTCACTAACGTCTTTACCCAAGTTCTTACTTTAAGCCAGGCGATTCAATACCTGGTCCTGTCTAATATCAAGACAGTAGGAATACGTAGTAACTCAGGAAACTTCAGCTGTCTTTTTAACATCACAATATCCTCTTACTTCAACATAGTCTGCCACTTAAAAAGCAAACATATTAATTAACACTATCCTGAAAAAGAAAGGAGAGAAAGTGATGTGGTCTAAGTTTATTATTTTAAACATAAAGCGTTTTTTAAACCAAGGATATATTTTTCTGGTCCACTGGGATCAATAATAAAATTATGTTTTTTTTAAAGTATGTATCCTTTTCCATGAAAAATTGCGAATTTTGGGGATCTTTTCTTCATGGAAAGATAAGATCTACTCAAAACCAGAAAACCACTGAAGCCTTGTACAGCGCTGCCAGAGGCAAGTCAGCTACCTCACTTGTCTTTATTGAAACACAGAAAAAAGAAAGCTCAGATACTTAACCTTTGGTTTTGTATTTTTCGTTTCCTCAGGCACAAGTGAATGAAGATATGATTTCACTACAGTTCCTGCAGGAATCTGGCAATGCTTAAAACAGGCAAACTTGCATTTTTAATTGGCAAGAAATTTCATTTCCAATACTTTTCAGGTCTACTTTAGATGTACTGGCTGCTTTAATGTATGTGCCAATGTCTCAAGAAGCCTACATTTTTTTTCCAGATGTCAACTAGAAAGCAAATTACCATAAAGTACCTGAAATGCAGATTTTTTTCGAGGCTCTTCCTCTTCTTTTTTCTCCTCTTCCTCTTCCTCTTCGCTGTCCGTCTCAAACAAATAATAATTTCCACTTCTGACCACTAAGTGAAACAAAATATTTGCTTATTTTCTTGAAAAGTTCTATTCTCACCTGCCCAAAGAGCTATGAACAGCCAGTCAGTCATTTAAAAATTCATAATGAGGAGAGGTGAAAACAGAGAAGAAGCAGGAGATGAAAAGGTGTCAGGCGATTTATTTGATGTTAGTCTGTGATATTTTGGGCATGATGAGAAGTACACAAGAACTAAAGAAAACATCACCAGGAGAAGAAAACATAAGGAAAACTCTTGAAGTGTATGTATCAAGTCACTGGGTTACATTTTTTAGAAAAAAAAATGGCAGTTCAGTCTAAACTAATTTGGAACTGATAGTTACATGAGGGGGTACAAAAAGCCCAGCAGGTAGGTAGTTGAATTTACATGAACAGTACCGCTGGACAAAAAAATACAGAACTTCTCTTTAAAATGCTGAGGTATCCTTTAAACTATGGAACGGGGTGGTATTAGTTAATGCTATCTTCAAACAGTTAAGCTTCGATGAGGTAATGGAAAACCTTGGTTTGTTTAAAACAAATCACTTGGATTCTATTAATGTGATCACAAATGAGTTTCAATTTTTTGCCCATGGATTCAGAAAGGTTCTGAAACCTTCATACAGTGAAGATGCACAGTGAATAACCTAGGCCTTATATCCTTGAACAGAAGCAATGTTTCTATTTCTCAGATGGTAACAGGCCTACATGAATGAACAAGGTAAACAAAAGAAATGAAAAATAAGGTAATGAGCAAGAGAGAAATCAAAATCACAGCATTATTCAGCAGTAAAACTGGTAAATAATTTCCACATTTAAGCTGAAATATTTAAAGGAAGTTACTCTGATGAAATGTCACACAATCTGACTATATGGAGCAATATATATTTATATTGAAAATTATATTTAACCCTCATTATAGGTTTCTGGAAAAGTAACAATTGCTTTAATTCAATCATACCATGAATTCTACACAGGTCGCCTGTGCACAGATGACCACACATAACTACCATAGAAACCTCAGTGTAAGCACACTGTGAAATTTGCCAGAACTCTACTGGGTCATAACTTCAGCATCTAAAACTCCCTCACAGAAGGAATTTTGTGCCTCATGTGTCTAGTTATGACTTTTAACATCAATGAACTCCCTACAGGTGGACAGAGAGATCACTTCAGCAGTTTTAATTGCTAAATGAGATGAAAATAAAGTTTGGAGTTTTCTTGGATCAAGCAAATTAATTATTTGGTGTAGTGCTTTCTAAGAACACCCATTTAAAATGCATTAAAGAAATTAATGTATTTTGAGACCCAGTAATCTACAGTCCTCTTTTATAAAAGAGTATCTTGTAATCAGCAACAGGAATTGTCCACCCAGAAGATCAGCAGGATAAGGTCTGACATCTAGGGGAAACTTCTACTGCAGTGCAGTTTCCTAAAGGCTCAGAGTAGTACCTGGTCATACTTGGAACACCTGAGCTGGCAGAAAACAAACCTACAGTGATCTCCCTCCAGAACTTTTCAAGTGTATCTGAAGGGACGCTGTAATTTAGCAGTTATATCTCTTTTACAGCTGAAGAGGAAGGTATGATTGAATAGCAATAATGCATTCTTGCACACATCAAAATGGAATAAGAAGTGTGTTAGTCACCTACAGGGATTACTAGAGAGACCAAATTTTACTAGTAAGATAATTCATGACCAGACTGGACTTGAGGACCCCTTTCCTACTGCAAAATAGGAGTTTCTCCTGCTAAGAAAGGGCACTTGCAGTCTTTCCTTGCGGGATGAGCTGGAGGAGGCAAAAGGGAAGCCATGCAGGAGAAGTCAGCATATCATCTGCTTGTGCCCAGAGGGAAAGAGCTCCACAGAACAGGTACAAGCACCATCTTTTCCATTACATCAGATGCAACTCTGCATCCAAGGAGAAGCTGAGGTCCTTGAAGCATGTGGCCCCAACTCCTGCTGATCTTTGTGTCCTCTGCAAGTAATCCACAAGCACAAGAGGAGCCATACCTCCCTACAAAGGAGGCTGTGACTGAGTGTCAATGAGGAAACCCTCACTGATGTTTCCTATCTGTTCTACTCAGACCCAAATTTATGACTATGTTTAAATTCCCATGATATAAAATATTGTGTTTCTTTCTGTATAATAAAACTATAACAAGTGGCAGAAAAATAGCAATAAAAATATAAACATCAGAATTGGGATAAAAGCCCAAGCTTGAGCAACTCCAATACATACATATATACAGCCACAGGCACAAACCAATTTACTGAGAAAAACAGCCACATGTAGCAGAATGCTGCATATACAGCACAGTGTTTCAAAAAGGATACATGGGGGATATCAGTCTATTTCCGGTTTGTGTGCCTGTGAACACCTACTGTCATTGCCATGTTTCAGGGAGTGCGGACACAAACCACATGGCAGGCAACCACTGTTTGCAGTATTAGGGTCTGTGATGTTTCCCACAAGGTTTTGCATTATTGCATTAAATAATTTCAAGAATGCTCACTGTTTAAATGCCAAAATGCAAGTTTGTCACCTAAGAACATTAAATAATGAGGGGGAAATAAGTAAAAGCCAAAGTCAATGTCTCTCCTTGAGCAGTTCTTCTTACTACAAAAACAGTGGTGGATAAAAAAGAGACCATATCCCATTCCTTCAAAATCAACACAGCTTGAAATTCTACAGTAAAAACTCCCAAATTATTGCTTTGATCTGTTTTGTCTTTTTTGCCCTTTATAAAAATAGGGCAAGTTTATTTTCATGATACTTCTGAAAAGGGATAGGTCTCTCTAAAGTGGCAGTGTGCCCTTTAGAAAAATAAAAATAGAGGCACAGTTTACTTGTGACTTGATAGAAATAAGCATATGACATTCTGTTAAATGCTGTTGGCAAATATATATGATGGAGTTATAAATAAATACACATAGGTAAACGAAGCAGTATGTAGATGTGTAAATGCATTACTTGGAGTAACTCTTTTAAACTAAATGACCAGGCACAATACAGACATTCATATTTAAATCTAATCAGTGCTATACACTTGAATGTTTTTAACTAGCTCATGTCTGATTTCCTACAATAAAGATCCAATAGAAGGATATGTGATTTGAGATTGCAGCCTACTCAGTTTTCTTGTTTTACCCAATCAATAACTAAGGGAAAAACCCTACCGTATGTCTGGACTGGGCTACAAAACAAATTAAAATGTCATGATGATACAAAGATATGAGTGGCACAAGATATTAAATTCATGTGCACAAGGCTGAACATACTTTTGCTCTCAGATAAACACAAAAAAATTGGAAATAACAAAACGAGCGGCATCAACAGAACATTAAGGTGTGATGAGACATATTCAGCTGAGCTCTACATGGGGTAGTCCTGGGAATAGTCTTGCTGCTTTACTGTGGTATTCAGATTTCTACAGCTGACAGCAGAATAACTGATGAACCATAAAAAGAGATGTATGATGTGTGTGTATGAAAAAGAAATTATGACTAATCTTAGAATTCATTGGCAAACCTTTTCCTTCTCATTTTTAAATATATTGTGCTGTGCAGTAGGGGAGAATTGAGACTGTTGAGGCCAAGATAGATTCTTTTTGGCACATTTATCTGATCTAATATTTTTCTGAGAATGCCCAAAGTATCATGAGCTAGCTATGCTCTCGACACACAAAAGTTCAAAGTATGGTTAAACTCACTTCTTGAGGTCTTGGAAGTAGAAATCATTTGTTGAAAAAACCCAAGCCTTCTATCAAGTCACAATCATAAAATCAGGCATAAAACAAACATGTCATGGGAATGCCTTCATTCTGGTCAAGGATATAAGGGTTAAATCCACATATTTGTAAGATGATTGAGAAAACCTACTGGAAGCATGATCAACCCAAGGCCGCCACCACAGCTTTTTTTTGCCCTTGGCTTTCTCTTTGTCTGCTTCTCCTAAAATAAAATACGTTCAAATATTAATTTTACAAAATGAGAAACATGTTTCTTACACTGATTCATATTTTTTAATTTCTCTTAAAAGAGCTAAAGTTTTACGAGCACATCAGATGTCAGATTTATGATTCTATGATCTACTGAACACATTCAACATTAAAATCATTCAGAAGCATGACCACCAAGCAGAAATACTGATTTATGCAGCAGTTAAAATAACCTTCCACTCTAAGCCAGCTAAGATATGCAGTTTTGTGTTTTAAAACAGAGTCACAGTTGACTGTAATTTTCAACAAGGCAGTATTTTGCCTCCTCTCAAATTCTACTGTATTTCAGGCTCCAAAAATTTCAAATCCAGTAAGTGATAATGCCAAGTCAGTAATAAAAATGTGTCAGTAGATGGGTATCATTTTATTTGTTCCTATGTTTTAAACAACGTTTAAAAGTATACAAACATTTCAGTGACTAAAAAAAACTCAGAGCATCCAGAAAATGCTGCTGGAAAAATGTGGCTGCTACCTATTTGTAACACTGTCGTTTACAAATGACTTTGTTCAAAACAAACCTCTGCTCCTATTCAGCTTTGTCAACAGCCTGAAGTTATCAAAAGCAATTTCAAAGCAAACCATTTTCTCTAAACAGTCTTGCAGTACAAAATCCCCATTTTTCTTTTCTGAATTAAGCTCCAAACTGATACTCAGCTAACAACCTTGTTACATGCTGACAGTGTTGAAGAACAATTTGTCACTTGTCCAGCTATTAGGTCTGTTAGGTCCTCAGTGCTCAAATGCAATTATGGTACAACAATAGCTAATGGTACCTTCATCATCTTCTTCAGAAACCTTCCGGATCTCTGGCCCCTCTGAGGACTCCTGGGTCATGCTTAGCAGCCTCTCTTTACCCTTTTTGTACTTCTGTTGCCTGGCTTTGATGCGATCCATTCTATCAAAAGGAAGAAACTTACTTATTAGCTTCACATCTTTGCTCTTCGACCCACTGTGAAAAACAAGTGTCGAACACATCCATACACACACATGCTTGAACATTTCCAAAGGAAATATCCAATCCACATTGTCATTAATCCCGCCCTTCAGCATAATCATAGATTATCGTCATGCTAATGGTTCTTTTTATCCTAATCAGCCTGATGTGCAGTTGAATTAAATAAAGGAAGCACTCTCTATTGTTGAAGTCAGACATCCTGCAAATATAAACTGGTAATTATCCTAGAAACATAGATTAGCTTTTGCATTGTCACAAGCAATATCATCTCCTATGCCTTAAACTATGCAGAATTAACAGAAAAGTATTATTTCCAGGGCAGGCACATCCTGTCCAATGGGATAAGCCTATTTCAAGCACAGAGCAGCACCAGCACCAGCTCAATACATCAGTGGGTGGGAAATCCCCAGCATCTGGGTAGGGAGCATGGTCCCTACAGCCTTCTGATACTTTTTCAGTTATGCAGATGTGGAAGAAGCTGTCAGTAGTGGGTTTTGACATCTGGTTAAGAAGCAGTTAGGACTTCTCTTGCTTAGTGGTAGAGGAGCTTTGACAGCTTTTTGCAGTTACAAAAGAAGCATGCTGGTTGCATGCAAGAGAAGTGCCTGTCTAAAGAGAAAGGACCTCCAGGCCGGTGAAGTTGAATGCAAATATTTTCAGTGAAGGTAAACATATATGTTTTGCACTCAAGCACTAGAGAGGAACCACAAAATAAACAGAAGGAGCAGTCATGCAGCATTTTTTACTAGGAATACAGGTATTTAGAACAAAATCCTAATAATGGTAAAGTCAATGAGAATATTCTCATTCACTGAAGAAGGGCCAGGATGTTACTCAGCTTCCTTAACACATAGTGATTACAGTCTCTGTAGGTGACTCTTAACTACAGCTTCCTAAACTAGGTGCCTTACTATTCCAATTTCTGTGTTTTTTGATTTTGGATTTTTTGGGGGCTTTTTGGGTTTGGTGGGGTTTTTTTTTTGTTTTCTTTTTTGTGTGTGTGTGTGTGTGTGTGTTTTTTGTTGTTTTGTTTTTTTTTTTTTAACCCAGTTCCCATGTCTCAGCCTCCTATTTTCTAAGCATCTAGGCTTGCACCTTCAGGTGAGATAGGGTTAATGTTCTCACTTCTGATTAGTAATCTGCCTACACTTTTCAAGAGTTTCATAGGGGATTTGCATTTGACTATCCTACTCTTCTGAGAGATACTGAAAGGCACACTGAGAGAACAGCAGGGGAATTAGTGAAAGGAAGGAAAATGGAAAAAGATCTCCTCCCAGCCCTGTATTTAACAGAAGACTATATGGTCATGTTGCTATGATCCTCAGGTGTGGAACAGTGAAAAGCTGATCTTCTTAACCTATCATCACTGGATTTCTAGAAGAACCTTCAGAATAAGCAGGGGTGGCGATATCACTGTACAAAACATCTGTTTCCATTAGTTTCAGGATCACCAAGAACAGGTTAGTCAGTACATTGCACTTTGATTCTTTAAGTTAACCTCACAGCCACTGGTCCTAGGAATGTAATTGTGCTTAAATGCAAGTTTATATTCTGCAGTATGTTGTCTCTTTGGAAAACATGACTCTAAAACTACATAATTTTGGAATACCTAAGACCTCTGAATGCCCAGAGAGCATTTTTTATAATTGCAAAATCATACTTCAAAACCTAATCAGCATTTCTACAAAAGAAGGTGCTAGATAAGTATCAACAATCAGTGACACATTATGTATGTATCTATATAAAAATACTTTAAATACATACTGTCTTTTCAGTTGATCCATTGATTTTTTTTCCTCTTCAATTCTTGCCTTTACAGCCTTGACAATTGTAGCCTGGAAAAGCTCAGCACCCCTATAGCAGAAATGGGAGAAGAAGAAAGTTAAAAAGAAGATGAAACATTAAATGTTTCTAAGTTTCCCCTATGCCAGCTAATCACAGAGTTCCCTCTGTACATGAGCTCTACATCAAACACAACTAATCTAAGGCCTGAAAGAAGTTATTTACTCCATAATACAAATATCTTTCCAGTCAATCATTTCAAGATCTGGGGCTAAATGTTGTGACCCCTATACAGCCTCTAAAAGTTGCTCAAGGAATTCAGTTTCCAGCCCTTAAAAACACAAAACATAAGTAAGCTCAAGGGTGAGGTATGACTTCTTCCACCTCCAGGATTTGGTCTTTCTAGTCATTCGATGTTTACAGTCATTTCATTTATAGTCAGTCACCTCGTCTCCCTGCCTCAGCACCTGTGGAAGTTGTGATTAAAGTCCAGTTTTATACAGGGCCACAATGAATTTCAGCTCCACTTTTACTCTCTGAAGACTCCAGTGCTTTCAATCTGATGACACAAATCCTTGAGCAAGTTTCTGGTGTGCCAAAAGAATATGGCTTCTAACTCAATTTCATTAGAAATTTAACCAACTCATTGATTTTCATGTCCAGATAGATCACAAGTCTTGGCCGTTCTTTCTCATTCACTCATTAGCTCTTGAAGACTCTAAAAGAGAGTCTATCTCCAATAAGCAGCACTGACGTAAAGCGTTTCTTTTGTCAGGAATTCAGTAAGAACAGCTATAGATTCTGAAGTTCACTTCTAATTAATTTTTCAACCATGTTTTCAGCAAGATTAACAACTCTACCATGTCATATGCAGGATAACCACAACTACATTTTTTCAAAGGAATATAATCAATACTGGTAATCATTATTGTCCCAAAATATGGCAAAGTACAAGGCATGACATGCTTTCCTTAGCAACTTAATCACTCCTACATTCTTATGGCCCATTGAAAACTCACAGCATCCTCTTTGTTATTGTTCAGATCACAATTTAACCATATTTAGGAGAGGAATTTGTATTTCATGATATTAACTTTAACTAAAGTACAAGCTTAGACCATGCTGTCAAAATCCAAACCAATACATTTTAATCCAAATTGATAAAAATAATTCCTTAGAAATCTCACTGAAATTAAGACCAGAATTTAATTCCCATTCTGGCTTCTCATTAAAAACCAGAAAATGGTTGTGCCAGTCATAGCTGTGAGTGGATGCTTGTGGGAAAGTGTAAGTAATGGGCCCAAAGAGGGTGATACTTCCTTGCCATACCTCAGCGTTCAGTGATATTACACTTTACAAGTGCCTTCCCGAAGTTCTTCCCTAGCCAGATGTCATAATTTACCTGTACTTTTTCCTCATGTGAGTCATGATTTCTAAGACCCATTGTCTCAAACAGGCTCTGATAGAACGTTTTCTTTCCAAAGCTTAGAAACTCAGCGTTCGCTCCTATACATACTGATGTTGAGAGAATGATGCAACATACATCAACTTTCACAGCTTTTAATAAGAGTACCAAATGGGTATTTCGTAGGAAAGATGGTTTCATTTCTATCAGATTCTCAACTAATTTGTTTTCTCATGTGTGCTTAGTCAGAGTTGGCTTTGCAATTATGAATTTAGCATGGATTGTTTAAACCAATGTTAAAGGACTCTTTTGGAACTACATGTTGTAAACAAGTAAGTACCATAGCCATGACAGACTTGAGCTGTTTAACTTTTTAAAACTTTATGTTACCTTGATGCTAGGATCTGAGAAGCTTTTATATCTGCAACCACATGCAGGAAGTAGTAACTCATGAAGACTCTTCTTTGCAGCAGCAGGAAAGCAAAACATATACTGTCCCAAATGATTCCTGCCTCTCCGCTGGGAAGTTTACAATCTAGATTGTTGGTTGCTGGGAAAAGGTAACATTAGCATAGGACTGTTGTATTAAGTATTCTTTTATAATGTTTAATCATAGCCTTTAATCTTAGCCTTTAAAATTATCTGAAGTACTTTAATTAGATTTTTCTTAAGACAACTGCCATGCATTTCCATCTGAAGTACACTGTATTTTCTTTTAGAAGAACCTGGAAAACTTCCAACAATGAGATATCTCACAACAATTGAGAATTCCCCAAAGGTGAACCATGAGCAAACAAATTCACCCTATCTTAATAAGTACTTGAAAACAAAGAATGGGAAATGAGTATTTTTTGTTAGTCTGAAATATTTGATTTCAGTACTTTCTAAAATGGCATGTCTTTTTTTTTTTTTTTTTTAATTTCAAGTGACTTTTTGTCTCATTTTCCTATTAAAAACATTATCAACATGAGGAAAAAGGGGTTTATTTTTGTCAAAATATTTGACTGCCATCACCTAGTCTTTTTATTTTTCCTTTCTGCAACTCATTTCAATGTTTCTTTCCATTGCATAAGAGAAAAAATATTTGAAACCACAAAACTACTTCCTTTGGGGTAGAATGAGACAAGCAGAGAGAAAATCCCATTCCTTCTACCTCTAGATTTTGGCTTGGGCTATTTCTTTCTTTCTTCCTTCATTTTTTTCTTTAAAAGACAGTTCTCTTGGGAATATTAAAGAACTAAAAGTGGGTTTGTGGAGCTAGACTATAAACTAGGGCCTATGCTGCCCTATAGAAAGGAGCAGAAGGACTCAAGGGACAGACTCTGGCTCGAAGCTGGCTTTACAATCAAGCAAGCCAGTGTAATAGGTCTAGAAGGTCAATCTCCAAGAGCTTCAAAGCCTGCTCTGTCCATTCTTTGGGGAGTCAGAAACCTGTGTCTAAGTTTCTGTTGATGCTCAAAAAGTTTCAGATATTACAAGAACTACAGGGCACCATTTATCTTATGAATTTGTGTCTTCATATTTCCTTTCTTTTCCCCTACTCCCCACTTATCTATTAGGATGAGGCATGAAGACAAGTCTGCAGACTCACTAGGATGAAGCTGTTCTTTAAATTCAGTAAAAAACCCTGAACACCCACTCCCATCCCCCCAGGTGTTTTCAAATTGTCAATCTGGGGTGTCAGGACAAAATGGAACCAAATTAATATCTCATTAAGAGGTGAGGTGTCTTGCTCTCCATACCTTGTTCTTCCATTCTCTCACCTCCATCCACATACACTATCCACTCCAAAAAAAACCTGCCTTAACTCACTATGCATGCAAAAAATTACCACATTTATGCTGGTTTAGCCCCTGCCATTTCAGTGAGCTGAACTGGTTTACCCTTTGAGCAACTGAACCTGGCACACAAGGAGGAGTGGGACTCTGCAGATGGGAAAAGGTGTCCTCTCCTTTCAGTGATGGTGAGCTGAAATTTTAGCTCAAGATGTACAGTGAAACTATATCCTTAATTATCACATCTCCTGCATATACAGGGAAACTGCCTCAAGCATCTGTATCACCAAATTGTCCATTTACAGGAAATGCTGCTTGTGGGTATGTGTTTGGGGGTGCTCACAGTTTTCTCTGCATAGGTATCCCACTTGGTTCTATAAATATTTTCAATATTTTGTGTTGCTATTAAATGGAGGATGAAGCTGAATTAACTGAACTTAGAGGTATTATTTTTTCCCAATGTAGTATATTAGGAGGGGGCATGACTTAAATATTGTAGGAGATTTTGAAGGTGATTATTTATAGAAAATTATAATGAAAAATGATCTATACTTACGAATACGGTAGCCTTTAACTGTACAAGCCAGGCTAAATGCCTGAATCAACCAGCAACTGTTCTTAATTAATGATTCAATGTAGCCACATGCTCCTATCTGGAAAGTAGAAGAACAATTTCATATCACAAGACATAGCAGAAATAAAGATAAGAAACATTGTACCTCTTTCCATTACATGAGAATATTGTTACCACCCTTGGCTGTATTATATCTCCTCATTAAAACAGAGATTAGAAGAAAGAGTGCCTTTACCCATGACACACATCACTTTTAGACAGCAAGAATTTGTTTCTTCAGTTATCAGTGAGATAGGAAGTATGTGAGTTTTGTTTGTGTTTTTGCAGAGAAAGTGATACGTCTGGCACATGATGCGATGTGACAGCTAAGCAACTTTGATAAATCATTGACTTAATCTTGCAAACATACATGGACAAACTTAACACACGCATAGCTTCACTGAATTCCCAAGCATAAAATGAAGCACATATGTAACCACTTAGAACAGTTGCAAATTCAAACTACCTATAAATCAATTTTATTCAATGCAGTGACTTACATAAATGTAAAAATAAAAATGTCTGCTCTTTTCAGTCCAGCACTAAAAATGTTCAAAGCTAAAATGCAATTGCCAGGAATAAATCTAAATTTGTCTTTCAAAAATATTTAAATTACTGGCTTGTCTCAATCACCTATCAGTGCTACTGCAAGAATCTGCTCTAAAAAGTTAATTAATATAAGCAAACCTTGACTATTTTGTAGAAATGGGAATGCAGCTTGTAATTTTGTTGTAAACTTCGCTAATTACATTACATCAAAAGACAACTGCATCTAGTACAAGGTTTGAACATTCCAGTTTAAAATAAAAGGTTTAATTAAATGTGCATTATTTATCAATGGTATGACTAATCTTGCACTTCTTACTCATTTCTCACTCCACTGAGGTTTTCACAAAGCTCCTAAGGAGAGACTTTACTAGGCAAAGAAAGCAGAACCTGGGCCTTTGACAATAGCTTGTGAGTTTTCACAGAGCTCAGCTGAATACTCATGTGCATATTTTCCTGTAATGTACATGCATTACCATTCCCTGGATAAGCACTTGCAGTTTCTGAATTAAAATGGAGCCTGCTTTGTGCTTGAGAAGGCTGTGGTCCTGAAAAGGATTTTTAATGATCACTCAATGCACTATGCACACTTCCAATGAAACCAGAGTGCTGAGGGAAGAGGAAAGGCAGCATCTACTTACTGAGAGGATGTTCTTCATTGTGATCACAAAGACATTGTAGGCAATCAGCCAGTCCCAGTAACGCAGAATACTCCTGATGGGCTTCAGCAACAGATCTCCACCAAAGAGAAGGAAATAAAAGCAGGCTACCAAGTAGCCCATACAGAATATGCTGATCCTCGTGGTTCCCGTTATGAAGATTATAGTAAGCACAAACCAGAAGAGGTAGCTAAATATTATCACCTTATACATGTCTAAGTAGGACCTGGAAGCAAAAGAAGGAGAAAAAGTGAACTTTTTCTTAGGGCAATGCTACCTTTCCTCTTTTGCGCTATTGACTGATACTCATCAGCCCAGGTCTTCTGAGCATTCTCATCCCACATCAGCACTTGCTCACTTGCTCAAGACTAATACCAAGGTCAGTAGGTCTATCTCCTTCATGGGTCTGCCTGGCCCATATACTCCATTCTAGCTCACTCATGCATAAGCTACACCCTGTCAGGCAACTTTGCATCATGCAGGATCAAGCCTTGTATCATAAAAGGGTGGAAAACATTCTCAACAAACTTTATGATAGAGTGATATTATCTGGCAATGCTACATGTGTAATTTAAAAGCTATCTGAGATCATATTTTAAGAAGTCTGAGCATATTATAGTAAATCTATCTGAAAAAGCCAGCTACAGCACACAACTGCAAACAATTCTGTATTTATTGATGACTTCTAGGGAATTCAGCCTTTCACTGACAGCTACTAAAAACATCTTTCTCCAGTGGAGATCAATGTAGAATTTTTAAGGGGTAAATGGTTTCTACACAACATAAATGTGATACAATTTACTGGAACATTTGCCAGGAAGCTACGAGACAGAAGTATCTGAAATCAGCTTGGCCCACAGTGGGAA
Organism: Lathamus discolor; assembly: GCF_037157495.1. NCBI lineage: Eukaryota > Metazoa > Chordata > Aves > Psittaciformes > Psittacidae > Lathamus > Lathamus discolor. The sequence continues at coordinate 106,636,331 of NC_088885.1, read as the reverse complement.
AGAGTGAGAAACAATTTGGCTTTTTCTGATTCCTTAAAATATTGACTTAATATTGACTCAGTGAGCTTTCAAATAAGAGTATCTGCCAAAGACAATACTGAATATTGCATACAGCTAACACTGAAAACCCAACTAATTCTTAGTTTCCCCCTATTTAGTGTTTTGATTTCAGATGTAACTGTGTGTTCAGGGTATGTTCACCCAGGCTGTGAAACCAGATTTGACAAGAAACCAGCCAGGGAGACAGCACTATAGGAGTACATGTGTATCTAAGCCAAACCATGTATGGAGTAAATTAACTAAATGCACTTTATGAAGCCACAGAAAAAGGCCCCTGCTGCTTGATGTTCTCAGGCTCAGAACCTTCTAGGAGTATGTACTTATAGTCACACATTTATAGGCCTGTATTATACATTTCACTTGCTGAAGCCAACCAGAAAGGCATCTAACAAAAGGTAATGAGAAACCTCCTTTATGTTTATTTCCCACAAACATTTAAGAAATTTATGGGCTACTTTCTGTGAAATCTAAAAATGGCATGACTTTAGAGATGCTAGTGGGATTTGGGGGATAAAACATTAACAAAGAATCCATATACACTAGGAAAATGAAGAGGCATAAGACATCAGTTGAACAGATCTTCACTAACTTAATATGCCCTGGAAATGGTGTTTTTGCTGTTTCTCTAGGAAAAAGCTACCACAACATTTGGTGTTCCTTTAATAACAACTCTTGATGAGTAGGATGGCTAAGAATTCAAAAATCCTGTCCTCTGCTACCAACAAAATGCATCGGCACCTTTTGAAAAAAGCCCAGAATGGAACTGAATTAATTGAAGAACAATTATCTTAATAGTCTTCAATAAAAATGGACTCTTAACGCTTAAAAGAACTGTCTGGATCCAAACTTTCCAACATATACACATGACATTTGGTTGAGTCACAGTCTAACAGCAGACACTACTCTCAGATTAAAACTTGCAGAAATTAAGAGAATATGAAAATACAATACTCTAGCTGTTTCTTCACTATAATGTTAACCATTTGCTACATATCAGCAGTCATCTAAAATACTAAATATATCTGCTTTTTTCATTTTCAAAATACATATTAAGCATAATAGCATTGGACATCTCTAAACCAAACCAACTACAAAACAGGATGTAAAAAAAACCCCTCAAAAGGCAGAAGGCAATACAACTGTGTCAAGTGACAAATGATGTAGTTCTTAGAGATACAAATCTTTCTCGTTCTTACAAATACGCTATTACAAGGAAACCCAACCATAAAAATGACTCCCAAGAATTTACCTTGGAGTGGACAGCTTACAAAATTGTATTGGAAAAAGTCATCCAAGGGACACCTAAAATGAATATCACCAACCATCCCAGACACCTCCGTGCTGGCCCAAGAAGGATGTCACATTGAACACAGTGAACAGACATAGTAGTCTCAAGTAGAGAAAAGCATTCCTGAAACCACATTTCTTGCAGTTGCAATGTGCTAAAACTCCTTGTCTGTTATACTACGGAGGCACACATCCCACTAATTTTCATTAATTGCTTAGAATGATACAAGTAGGTCAAGTGCTGCAAGAGCAGGCACAAAGATGTGTGTTGGTGGGGGACTTCTCATCATATTGCCCCTCAAATAGCTTGACACATTGTCAGGTGCAAAGCTCTAAATTCTGTCTCAAACCCCACAAAGTTAACAAGTGAGGAGTTTCAGTTCCTTGCTCTGGAGATAACGCAACAGTGGGAGGCTTAAGCACAAAGCTGCCCCAACAGCTAAAAAATCCCTACACAAACCCAGAAGGTCAGTTAGGGTGCTTACCCTCGGTCTTAAAACTTCTTCATAGACAGCAGAAAATGCTGTCTTGGATAGTATATACCATAATTTTATGCTTTCACTGCAGATCACACAGATCATCAGTTTAATGCCATGTAAATCTTCCAAATCTCATCTTCTAAGTGATCTTTAAGTCTGACTCCAGTCACAGAGAGGAGAGCCCCCCACCCCTCTGGATGTGGTATTTGACAATACACTTAGGAAATCTGAGCAGCTGCTTCCCAAGGGGACAGTCCCACTCCCTTTCATCCCTTCAGCTCTGCCTTCCACCCCTTCTTTGTCTTTAGTTCTTTGAACTTGTTTCAAAAAGCAAGTTTGCAAAAGCCTATTTATTTTGGGGGAGTACAGAAGGAAGGGATACTTTTCTGCCCATTCAGCCTATGAACCAACTCACTGCTGGTGTGATGAATGTGAAGGTGGGAGAATGTAGCTGCAGGCCAGGAATACAGCCACACATCTGGAGAAGATTAACCTCAGATGGTACTGGTACACACCAGTGTACCAAGAGCATCTAACTATGGCTTTTGGTAGCATGATAACCTTTGAATGAGAAATTATACAGAATAAACCTGAAAGACGAATGAAAAATAAAAAATGTTGATTTGTTAACTGTGTCATTTGCAGAACCCACTGATTCTCTGGATAACATTTTGGGAATCATTTTGCTCAAAACCAGGCAAGATGAAGTCTGAAGTTCATTCCACCCATCCATCAAAGCTGTTGTAACCTCAGATGGCTCACCATATAAGCTGATGTGCTTTTCTTTGCTAAAGCTTTATTAACCTTATCATGATTGTTTCAATATTTGATTTCCATGGGAATTAATTTTTAACTGTAATACAATCCAGCCTGTTGCAAAAAGGACTGCTCTATGTGTAGCTGTCTTCCCAGCATGCTCAATGATGTGTTTGGCTGTGGCCTGTCCAGTGTCTGAACCTCTGCCTGCAGGCACCAAGAGGTGCTGATGCTGCAGGCAATAACCCCTTTGAGGAAAGGTGTTTGTCTTCAGCTAGCACTTTGATGTATAAAGAACACACTTCTGCTTACACACTGGCGAGAGCCTGCTGTGCTACTGCACTGACCAAGATAGCTCAGTGCTGTTTCATGCTGGAGGAGCTGCTGTTACGTAGCTTCACTGTCTTCTGTCATCAGCCACCTGTTTTGCTTTGAGTGTAGTTATCCACCTCCATATTATTGCCAAGGCTCTACCCCCAGCCCTCTTCTGATGTTCCCTCTCGTCCAGACTATTATCTCTCTCTATATATATGTATGTATTCTATAAGCTACCCTTACTCACCATATTTCTTTCTTTCCCTTCCTATCTCCCATTCCTTACATTCTTAGCAGCCTGCGTGACCCTACATCACAGACGACTTCTCCTAACCCCAACATTGCTAATTTCTTACCAAGCTTCTATCCCCAAAGCCCTATCTCTTTAACTCCATTTCAGCCTTCAGAAGGCAGTTTTGTTGATTTTCCCTTTGCCTACAGCAACACTGAACCTTCTGAAACTTAGGTCCCCTATGTGCTTCTTCAAATTTAGTGTTGTAGATCTTATAGGTCTTAGTCCCTACTATTTTTGTCAAGCCCTCTCCCAGGACTCATATTCTCTTACTTTCACTCTCTTACCAGTAAGGTCCTTCCTTCATGCTTCTGTCCACTTCAAAACTTCCCACATCCAAAGCTGTGGTATTTGTTGAGGCTCATTTTACTAGCAACAAAATGTTTAACTGCTTTATACAACAAATCTGAGAGGAAGCCTGTAATGATGATTTGCAGATCCTCCCTCACTAACCAAAGTTAGAAGACGTGAAGTTCCAAGAATGGCATTACAGCAGCCTTTGAGACTTCACCTGACTCACCTGATGGTTCCCAGGGCGCAGGTACTAACAAGGATAGTCCAATGACTGGCTGCTAATATTCCTTCTGCTCTTAAGAGGAAAAAAGTAGTAACAGTCCCAAATTTTTTTCCCTGTCATTGTCTAGGAGAATGTCTGAAAACTGCTTGGGAACTGAAATGAGAATTTTTCAGCATTAGACACTGTGGGAAAGGATTATCCTCAGTGAAGTCACTTTAAATCCTGTTTCATTTTAAAAGCTCCTGCTTCTGTTCTTCGTTTTTATTTCTGTTTCAAAGCCCTTTGGTTGTGCTCTCCCGTGGGGTCAAGCACATACCCCCTGAGAAATCTGGGGGTGGAAAGACGAGAAAATTTTCAGGAAATCTCTTCCTTAGACTGTATTTATCCTTGCTGAGCTCAAGTAGTTCTCCGGAGAGAAGAAAATTACGCATTTGGAAAACATGCTCTTTTTCTGCCACGGTTTATACTGCAGTTAAAACTTTTTATCCAAGCCTACTAGAACAGTGACCAACTAGTATCTTCTCAAGGGGAGATACTTCTGTAAGTGTACTTTGAACTGCAACTGCCACTTGTACATGGCAGTAAATACATATTGGGTTTCTCAGAAAACACATAAATACTAAGCATTACTTTTTTTTTGCTTTGTAATTTATTTATAACCAGGTTGCCTTCACTTATTTGTTTGGCTCTTTCTGACTGACTTCTGGATAAATGCCATTTTTCATTTCACTTGCTTGGATAAGCTTTGAACCAAGTTCTTGTCCACGTTGCTAAATATTTAGACCATTCTGAAACTTCCATGGCAAAGTGCAAGAAATGTTTTTAGACAAAGCTCTTTCATTTCCAAATTGTCTTGGATGGAGGCCAGACACATACATTTTCTTCTGAGGTGTATCTTCGGTGGACTCTCCAGAGCTTGAGAGTAATTTTTAAAAACTTGCAACCTCTAATACAAGATTCAGTCACTTTAAAAGACCGTCAGGCATTTTCTGGTGCTTCTTTGAAGCAAATTAGGCATTCATGATTGCATATGTGCAGTGCAACCTCGCAAAACCAACATCATATAAAGTCTGGGAAAACCTGCATCCTAGCGAAATCATTGAAGGAGACACTTAAGGGCTCAAGAAAGAAAAATACCATGAAGAACACAAGCTCTATTATGCAGTTCATACTAAAGGAAGGTCTGTTTATATCCATATACAACATCCTACAAGAATGTTCCCATTACAGATTCAGGAACCTAACACTAAAAGCAATCAAACAAAAAAGAAGTCACAGCTTACCTGCCTGAATATTTGCAAGAAAGGATATCATAAACAGGAATTTCCTCTGTTCCTGAAATTAATGGGTTTCCATTCATTTTAGGCATTTTTTTAAAACAAAAATGTCCCTGTTCTGTTCCTTTCTCTGCCTTATTCTTTTCATCCTACTTCTTATAAACACAACATAAAACTATCACATGAAACAGTCGCATGGATTTCTGTATTTAGCTGGAACAAGTATAAAGTGACCGCAGTTTATTTGTTCAGCTCACCACTACTAATGGTATTCTTTGATTTCCTCCTTTTTGTACTCTTCACCACTAATACTTAATGCTTTATGCAAATTGCAAACTTCTAATTAAATGGTTGTATATAATTAATCATTTGTACACAGGTCTATTTTGTTAGCACACATCAAGCAGTATGTTTGAATGGATATGATGCCACCAATGACTTCAAGCTGACGCATACCATGCATATGAACCAAAACTCCGAACTTAACCAAAAGGATTGTGTAAAGGCAGCAGGCCAGTTCAGCTTGGACTTTGCTTTCCATTATAAACCTGACTCTGATTCCCATCCAAAATCTTCAAAGAACATCCTCTGTGCTTCAAACTTTTAAGGCTTTGACTTTTGGGACTATCTTCTACAGATGACCAGAAATACTTATCAGACTCTAGGGATCTTTGAAAAGATGCCAAAAGAGGCTGTTTAAAAAGCAGTGATTTTGTTGCCTCTTTACCCTTCTGAAGACAGACTTAAAACATGAGTTTTAATTGTTGCTTTTTCTCACAATGTTTTTGTTGTTGTTTTTTTGTTTTTTTTCTGGAATAAGGAGAGAAAATTTGATCTTTTCTTTCTGCCAGCAACCATGTTACCAGTGATGGTCTTTCTAAGTGACCAATTGCAGTGCCTGATGCAACTGCTGTATTAGCTTTTGCTAAGGTGGACACTACCGCAGCAGCAAGAAAAAAGTCAGTCCCTGCTGCACGTTTTTCTGGACCAAGCCCCATTTGACAGTCTTTGGAAATCATTCTCACTTGATGGAGCGTGTTGAAGAAAGACTATGACTTTTCTCTGCTTATGTTACTGGATCTAGAGCACTGGATACACTACAGACTGCAAATACTCAAGGCGAAGAACTGTTTGTCCATTGCCCAGGAGTATCTATTACATCACTGGACAAATGAGTCAATTGAATGTGTTTCAATGGTTTCCTTTTCAATGCTATTTTAGGAGAGATTTGGCCACCATTTCTAACAGAAACAGCAGGATCAGCTTAAAGATCTTGATATGGACTTCTGGTGATAGCACTTTGCTGGTAAAAGAAATAAAAGTTTATTCACAAAAAGGAGATTTTTCTAGACATTAGTTTAATTTTTTAAATTCCTTTTGCACTCAGATATCTTTTGGTAACATGCATTCACAAAACAAACACCTAGTCTGAGAAAACACAATAGCTAAGAAATCTTACTCTTCCCATTTATTCCTGTAATATTGCATCAAACTTTCAGAGACAACTTTAATTAAGAATATGCCCAGCACAACTCAGAAGAGCTGAGCTAATGTGTGTTTGCTGAAATGATCCCATAGGAATGGCTCCATTGTTTGAATACCATCCAGAACAGACTGTCTCAGGCTGTCTCTGCCCCCTTTTTATATTGTTCACCTTCTTAAACAACTTTACATGCAATGTTGAGAAACAGGAAGACACAGCAGTTGTCCTTCTAAGAGACTTTTAAGGTTCCTATGTCTAGATAAAATAGCACAGTCTCTTATATCTTACTTTGATTGTACTTAGACAACAACTCCGCAGGACACAAGTGATGACCTTGTGGGATTAAACATGTACATAGGCGAGTTCAGACTGCAGTGTATTCTTTTAACATGCACGTGTTTTGGGGGAAGGCACCAGAGTGCTGAAGTCCACCAAAAATACTGTCCCACAGGGCATTCATAGAGGGAATACATAGTTTCAGGCAAATATATCACTGAACGTTCCTCTGGGGAGCACTTAAAACAATCAGCCATGTTAGGAAGACTTGTTTTCATCTGCCCTTTTCTAAACCAGAAGATGATTATCCAGAAGCTAACTATATGCTGTCTCATGCAACAGTGAAAGTTATGAGATGAGAACATACAAGAATATAAATATCAAGTAAAACTGGAAGCTGCGAGAGTTACTTTCACACTACAGAACTTTACAAAAAGAAAGCACTGTAGTTTCCAAGTGTTCCAATGTCTTACCGGCAGTGAATGAAATCAGGAACAGGATTATGCTGGCTAAAGGATGCTGCATCAAGATTCATGCAAATTTCCACATTGTCTCCAGCTATGATTCGTACTGCAGCTTTATTTTCATCCTCAAATGTCTGCCTTTGTAAGGATGCGCACAGCAACAACATGAAATCGTCTAGGAGAAAGCAGTGGTTGCAAGGAAAAATTCAGTCATTAACTTAGGTGTGGAGAGTGGTGGTGATACATTATAACACAGTTATCAGGCTGTCTTCTCACACTTTAAACCTCCAAGACTGTGCTGTTTTTGAAAGCATTTAACATGATTTGAAATTTATTAATGTATTTAGTTGTTTTACCAGTCATATTCTATGATTTTTATTGAGAAATAAGTTAGAAAAGGGGAAATAATTAACACTTTTTGATGCTGCTTTACTAAAACTGGGATAAGGAAAAAACATGCACAAAATATTAATTCTTTGATTTTTTCAGCTACATACAAAGTCACACTTAGCATAGAGTCTCCCATAGAATATGCCAGTTTTTTACTGAAGTGTAAATAAAATGCCGGCTTCAAATTACACTAGATAGATGTTTTGAGCAAAGGGCGTGTAAACACTTAACAACTATGTGCTAAAATACTCACAGACAAGGAAGACAGGGTTTGGTCTCACAATGAAGTCTGGAAAATATAACCACTTTATGATGTTGGAGTTGAAGTTGGCACTGCCACTTCTCCACGGATAGTCTGTATGACAGAAGCACACAAAAATGCAATCAGCAATTTAAAACAATTACTTCATCCTTTTCTTCCGAATACATATCAATTTTCCAGCATTTTTGTGCAAGATCAAGCAGCAGTAATTGTCCACAGAGGATAAGTGTCCTTACCTTTACAAGGAGCAGGTGGGATGCCAATGCAAAGGAAGTACTGGAAGGTAATGATGCATGCCAGAAAACAACAGTATTTAGGCCAGATCTCTGCAATAGCTTTTCTTCTACGCCTATACAATACAGCAATCAGCCAGAAGGCATGAATCATGGCATAAAAATCCATTCGTTGACCAATTACATTCACTGATAGAAGAAAACAGGTCTGGAAAAGAAGCAAAGAAACATAAGCAACACTTGCAACCTGACGACTAGTCAATGCAGCAATGATAAACTATTCTGGGTCCTGGCAGAATGCTTGCACGTGTGCTGGAGCTGACTGCAGGAACCCTGTGCAAACCAATAAGCTAAACCAGTTTGTATCTCTCCAACAGCAACCTCCCCCATTCCAACACCCAAAATTTTTGATACTCTTCTACAAGTGTCAAATATGTGAATACAGCACTAAAGCAGGTTTCCATTATGTGGTATCTAAAGATACAGAATGGAAAGAGCGTTGTCACAGTAGCCTATATGGTGAATGTTTAATTGTTGCCAAAGAAAACACATGTTATACAGCCATATACTTTGAAAGCACTTACATATGTGAAAAAGAAGAAGAACTATTAAGAATATCAGCCACTAAAGTATATCCTCATGCGGGAACCAGACAAAAAGAAAAGAGATTTAGACCATACAACCTCTATTTGCTATAGACAAATCCAGGCAATTCCTGTAAGGCAGCTTTAATTCTCCATTATTCTAAAGGCTCTGCATCCCAGAGCATTTCTGTTCTCTGGCTCCACTTAAAGTAGCCCCTTCACTCTGTGCCATGAAGCATGTTTCAAACTTAGTCAATAATTCATACTTAATGATTTATTCAGTGCACTTCACTATTTTGATTTTCTCTCCTCAGATTAGGATGAGGCTAAATTTATTTCCTGAAGGAAACAGATTGCTGATTAATTTTAATTTTCAATTATTCTTAATCCTCAGACTGGCTGTTTATCAGTAGCAAGGGGTATTAGTGTTTAATAAAAAGGCCGAGAGCATCATTATGATTAGATCTGGGATGCACTAGCCTAGGAATTGCCTTCTTCAGAGAGCTACAGAAATTTGTGAAAAATCAGTATTTCTACAAATGTTTTTGAAAGGACTCTTTCAATAAGCAATAGCCTTTGCTGGAGCTCTTGCTCCTGCAGACTGCTAACAACTATAGTAACAAGTATAATAAAGAAGGATGTATTTGTGCAGCCAAAAGCAAAACAAAGTTAGAAACGCTTAAACAAAGCCAATAGCCTGGTAACCCCTGCTTCCTCCTTCTGCTCCCACAGTCCCTAGTTCCCTCTGCACGTGTGTGTGCATGAGAGGGTATGCCTCAATTCTGTCCATTGACCCATCTGTTATAAGTTGAGTTATAAGCAAGACATACAAAGAAAAACAAGAGGAAAACCACTGCCAGCAGATATCAACTGTGGCAAGGTCTAACGTGAGTAATGACTAAGAAGCATCCAGCTGTCAAAAGCTGTTCATTCAATAATGACACTACCAAAATGTTTGGAATGATAATCTAAAGAAAGTGATTTACCTCCAAACCAAACTTGTAGAAGAAATAGTTTATGAAATACTTGACACAGTTTACCAGTCCATCATCCAGATGTGCTCTTGTAATATCATGGAAAATGGTTTTAGTCACAGGTGTGGTAAGGTTATTTCGACATCTGTAGTACTCTTGATGACGGTAGATTGTAACTTCAAAAGCCAGAATAGCCAGCATCAGTAAGTTATTCTACAAGAGACACAATCAGAAGAATATTAAATAAAGATCAATCCCACAAGAAGCTATACAATTTTCTGCTAAGCTTAAACCCAAGAATACTCAAATGGATGATGTTATCACTGAGTACTTCTGCATGCCAGGATGCACAGACACCTATTCCCGGCTACTATAATTGAAACAAAAAAAGGTTCCTACCACTCCTTGGATTTTGACGAAACATACTGACATTCAGAAGATATATTTGAAGGCATCCATTAAAAATACTACTATGAACACTAGTTGTGGAAAGCAAAGTGATGGAAAATGCATTACCCATCCATGTGCCCTCTCATGTCTCATGGTACCTTACATACCATGCTATGGAAAAGCATGGTATGCAAGATACCATGCTTTGCTTTGCAGGAGATAGAGGATACAAGCTTACAAAAAAAGTCATCTGCAGGCATTCAGGTGGCAAGCACCAACCTCCTTAAACTGCAAGGATGCTGGGTAATGTAAATATGTCCTGGACACTCATTTAAGTGAACAGTCTATCTGCCAGTCTTCGAAGTCTTGAAGACTTGAAGCCTGGGACCTTCAGGTCCAGCACTGAACACAATTCTCTATGTAGAGGAGACATTTTATTTTGTAACTCAGTGAAAATCCTTCTAGAATAATTTCTAATCCCAAAGTATTATCTATTTATAGCTGTCAAGCTCCTAGCAGCAAGCCAGACAATTCTAGGCAACTTCAAGCTTCATGAAGAACTGTTGGGTCAGTTATTGCTCTTCCCCACATACATTCTTAACTGTGGAAGGTTCATGGTTAAGGAAGTGAGACACAAAGGCACTACCAGGACCTGATATATTGATCACTAGAGCTTGCCAGCTCTTCCCTACACAAACAAAGCACACAGATGCAAGCTTTCAGGAAAGAAAGGAGGAATAAATCTTGTTAGACCAAAACTTGCTGTTGTTGAGTCAACCAATTTCTGACAAGCTTAAACTGTGTCTACAAAATTTTGGAGTTTCTTTAAATTAAGAAGAGAAATGCAAGGTTTGCCCCGGGGGGTTGGCTCATTTTTATTGTAAGTAGGGTTTTTTAATCAAGTCAGGAATAATAAATATTGCTCACAGGTATCAACCAAAACCAAGAAGAAAAACAAAAGACATCCATTTACTAGTGTCTGAATGAACTATTCCCTTAACTCATTATATTTCCTAAACTGTGGCTAAGGAATAAGCACTTAAAAAAATTAACTGCTTACAGCATGTACTGTCATTCAAGTCAATTACTCCAATTAGACCCATCAGTCCTTTGATACCTAAAAGCAATGTAGTTCTTAATTACTTAGAGTTCTTAAACATCACCTTCCTTAGAGTGCTTTTAACAGATGGTAGAGTCAGAAAACCATATTTCTACATGCAGATTATCTTAATTGGTACTGAATCCCTCCTGGAAATGTCCTGTGTAACAGATACAGCTTTCTACTCTCTCTTCCCCTCTGTACTTCTCTAATATCAATGGCCTGCATAACATTTTTTTTGTGTGTGTGTGGCAGATGATTTATTTCAAAGACATTGCTAATTTCATCATAAATAACAGTAATTAAAAAATCTCAATACAGATAATTAAAGAAGTTACCCGCAAATACACAAGTAGGGGATAAGACTTCCTCAATCCAACCCACTCAGCAGGATCAACTGGCCCACTGTAAAGGACTGAGGTTTTGAGTTCTTCTAAATTGACCTTAGTTTCATTCTCTCCTGGCTAAAAAGAAAACGCAACAGTTTATAAAAATACGAGTTTAAGGCTGCTTGGGGAGGGAATGATAATCAACAATAATACATCAGGTGAACTGTCGTTTTCGGTACTTGATATGCTCCTTTTGCTCTTCTTCACTGAAGAAGGCAGCAAACCAAACCTTTTTAATATGCACTTGTACTCACCAATGTACAGTTACTGGAAAAAGTGCTGGGATCAATAGATGTGAGCTGGTACAACATTTTGCAGACAATAATCACACATGTCCAAACAGTGCAGATACTTGATGCCAATGGGCGAAACTGAGCATATGGCAAAGCAAGAGCCCAGGCAATTAAAAACACAAAGTTAAACAGAGACACCTGAAAGCACAAAAACAGTATGGAAATTACATGGAGTAACAAGAGAATTGAGAAAGTCTGACCTTTTCCATAGTAATAAAAAAAAAAAAAATATAAAAAAAAGGGGGACATACAGAAACTGTGAGAAAAAAAAAAAAAGGAACAAAAAATTACAATAATATTCACAATAACACAGACACAAAGTGGTAAGTGAAGAAGGAAAAGCTTAACAGTCAGTTTTGGAAAAACTTTATCTCCTACATAATATTAATACTATTAGACCCCCCCAAACTGCATACCCACCCTACAAAAAGGCATGAAATATGAAGGACCTCATGCTATTTCTGCTGCTTTAGTATATATGATACAGATCCATGCATCTGTGGAGCCCAGCTTCATCCTCTTGAGCTTTTTCTCCCCAAAGATATGAGGGGCTTTGTTTGTTTGGCTGTTTTTTATAATTATTTTTCATTTATTACTTTATTTTTTTTAATGTTTTCAATATTTGAAAATATATTATTTTGATATTTTGGTGGGTTTTAGTGGATTTTGTCCTGCTACCCTGTTCAAGGAATGGCTATGTCAGGTAGAGAACTCATATTGCCCGCACCAAAGGCACAGCTAAAGGCGTTGCTCCCTTTTTCTTTAAATCTATTTCCATGTTCCTGTTTCTTCAGCACCAGGCACAGTTTAAGTAAATCTCCTGGATGCTCCTTCCTAAACCTTTTCTATACCCTCCATCCCTGGATGATGCCCTCAGCATCTTGAACAGGGGAGTGATTAGGTGTCTTGAATCTAAAGAATTAGACATATAAAACCTTAATACCTAGAGAAAAGGGGAAGGATGAGAATATCTAGGCAGACAGAGCATCGCTGTGGAAGAAGATATCAAGGCAGCTCTTCAGCAACTGACAAGCTCAGCTGGTTCCCACAATTTTAGTGAGGCCTGACATGAGGAAGCATGTCCCTACACACTTGGGTATGCCACTGCATGCAGATGCTGACAAGCCTTCACCATGGGTAAGATTTTTATAGGGGGTGTTTACTTGCCTCTTTCACTGTAACCCAGATGATGTAAGAGGAAACTATTTTGATGATGTGCAGCTCCAACAGCCACCACACAAAGACTTGCATCTTATGAAAATACTCCAGGAATTTCAAAAACAGCACTGTAAGGCGGTCAATCACCAGATGCCACTTGTTCCGTAAGTCTGCAGAGATGTTCAAGCAGAACCATTGGGAGGAGAAAAACAGAAGGCCTCTGTAAAATGAATGATTCACTAGACAACAGTGAACTTTCTGCTACTTCTCTTCTAGGTTTTAGAGTAAGACAAGAAATATGGCTCAGTAGTGCTCATTGTGGTGCTCTTCCTTCTCACCCACATTCACTGAAAGGATTTCCCACTTCAAGAGTCAAGATTGTTTTTATTCCCTTCTAGCAGATACCATCTTCTTGGGCTCCATTTTCCTGCAATATCTTTGGACCTAAGCTTAGGTTTGCCACCCAGGGACTAGATCTGAGAGACTTCAGCCCTGGCCCTTATCCAGCTCAGAAAGAATAGGATTTTGTTCGATATTTGGAAGCTGTGGACTCAGTCTGTTTTCAGAAAGCACAGACTTCTACTATTCAGAAAGCTTTTCAGCCAACCTAGAAGAGATCCATGCATACTAGCAGTAGGATTCTTGTCACATGGGTTTAGATAGTTATACCATAGCTGTCTTCACAGGTCAGTTATCTAAACTGCCTTGTAAACAGCACACCCTGCTAGAGTGCGATCTGTGCCATCCCAGGACAGACATCTAAAACAGACAAGGCAAAACTTGTCAAGTTTTGATCCTGAAGTTGGGTGAAAGAATCCCTTTGCAAACAATATTTCTCTAAAAAATCCATCCTCCTAAATAACACCCCAGTGAACAAGCATATGGCAACATCTATTACATATAAGGATATATGTCAATACATATGCTGAACAGTGCTCTCTAAGTGCTTGTGGGCTTCCTATAAAACTGTTTCACCAGGCTGGTATATATTATTATAAAGTCTTCACACTGTATTAAGGGTTTCAGAAGCACTTTGGAGATTAGGAAGGATTTTGCATGCTGTGAGAACATTCGTGCAGTTAACATCAGAGATGGAAACATTTGCAAGTGACACCGATACACATCACTGTCTAAGCTGGTAAAAATGCAAAGGAGCTACCAGCTTCTGAGTATAATTATTTCAACTTATCTGGTGATTTTATATATAAAGCAAACCAACATGGTCATTCTCTGCATATTTGTGTGAAGAACATATGCACACTTGTGTGAAAAAACAAACCAAAACCAACCAAATCCCTTTTCCTCCAAGTACAACTTACAAAATCCCAATAAAAATGCTGATTGATGTAAATGAGTACATAATTAAACCAGTCAAATTAATTAAGCTATAGAACTCTAATCCTGCATGTGTGCTTTTATAGGCACAATGACTGTATTTAAGTAAAGTCTTTATTTATAGAATTAGATGCTCTCATGCATTCTTTTACTGCATATGTTTTCATTTACAGTGTTGCCACCATGCAGGGTATAATCAGACAGTGCCAGTTAAGTGAAGCAGGCAGAAAACGTACTGTAGCAAACTGTCTAGCATGTCCAGGCACATGTCATTGAAAGGTTGTACCTGCAAAAAACATTGTACCTGCACATGGGATAAAAAACAGGCCTGACTGCATCCATTGAAAAATTGTATATCACTGTGTAATAAAGTCTGCACATGTGGACATATTTAACGTCAAAACTCCAGCCACATGGCTACATAAAAATAATATAAATCTTTGCTAGAAATAAATGCATGTACAGCTTAAAGATGTATCACACATGGCTGCTGCACCTCATGTTATTGCGAAGCCCCACTCACTGCAATGCAAAAAGGGCCCCAGGGAGAAGGCTGTAGCTCCCCACTTCCCTGCTTGTATGTGTCACTGCACAGGGTAATCTCCACCACCTGGCCTCTGTCCCCTCTGTCCCCAAGCCCTTCCACAACGTAAGGATGGCTAGAGTGCAACAAACTCATCACCCCTCGTACGACTGGCCAAGAAATGCTTCCATGAACACCTCTGTAAGGAAAGATCTCCCAGCCAAGAAAGGTAAATAGTTTCAGTTCAGCTTCCTTGGGGCAGCAAGTCATTTTGCTTGACAAAGACCCTGTCCCTATTTATAAGTTACAGTCCTACAAATATTGGCATATTGGAGCAACTAAATCCACGGTAATGCCATTTCCAAACAGTACAGCTTCCTTGAGCGTTAAATGCTCTTCCTCGTGGCTCATATTACAAACTGATTCAGGGAAATAATTCATGTTAGGAGTTCATCCTAGCAATATCAAGGATGACAACATCAGCCTTATCCATGTCTGCACTTAAGCATTTTTATGTTCATCTGGCATCAATTACACATTCCACATTCAGAAGTGAAAAATACAGCACTAATGTGCACATGAATAATGAAGCAAAGCCATTGAGACTTCTGGAGTGGAGTGCCTTGAAAGCATGCAGAATCAGAGATTAAATATGCATGTGTATTTTTATTATAAAGAGATTTCACTCTAAAGGAGTTCTTAGGATTTGGGGTAACCTCCTATTAATCCAACCCACACCACCCAGAAAAAGATGAGGGGTTTCTTTTTTTTTTATGCTCTCGGCATCCTACAGAAAAAGCATGATTTTTCCCTAGAAGAGACTGTAGCCTGTTAAATAATTTACAGGTAGCCATCTGCTTAATTCACTCTCTTTTGGAAAAGACTGTATGCAAAATTAGCAGGAAAATGCAAGGTGAGCAGGGATGACCAAATATGAACCATCAGTTGCCACTGTTAACTAAGGCAGAGGAAGACAAAGCTTGCAATCTGCAGAGCTTACCTGTAGTTTCTTCTTCCTCTGATTCATTATCTTCATCATCATCATCTTCCTTGTCCTCATCTTCTTTTTCTTCTTTTCCTTTATCGACCCTCCCTTTCCCCCCCTCCCCCTCTGACTCTTCCATTCTTTTCTCACCAGCCTCTTCCAGCATTTTATCCTCTTCCTTTTCTCTGCTGGCTGTTAAATTCATCATAGTTATGTCAGGCAGGCTTCCATCTTGGTGCACCAGTCTGTTGGTAAATAGTAGCATGTCAGCAAACCGAGCAGTAATGGCATTGTAGTCTTTTTCAAGATATATAATTAGAAAAAAAAAAAAAAACAAAAACCCATTCATGGAAAATGCCTTAGAAGTGGAAAAGTTAATGATTCTGGTACTTTCTCCAAACACACACTGCAAATTGAGTTGGAATGTATTAGTAACTACTTCTCACTCAGATACTAATGGTTAGTTAGTAATGAGTGGTATTGACACTTAAACTTGACATTTTCCCCACAGGAGAAAATGGTCAGAGTTTAAGATGTAGAAGCATGAAATGACATTGTTTAAGAGGAAACATTTCATGACTTCATAGGGGACTTACTCATTTTGGTGGTTTGGTATTTTTTTCTTGAGGCTGCTCAAGGTAATTGGAACAGAAAGAAAAGGGAGATGAGAACAGAGGGGTTACAGAAGAAGGTCACTGACAAATATGTCATGCTACATCACAAGTCATAAAGCATTCTCCTGCTCCATCTGCAGAAGCCTTCTGATGCCAAGAGCATGCCATCATGACATTCACAGGGTGCTTCTATGAATAAAAAAGGAACTGCAGCACAGATGGAAAGGGGGCCACCTATTTACACCAGTGCTAAACATGGTCAGTGTACCATGCTGTCAGTAATGCAGCTGAATCACCACAAGTATCTGACTGATTACTGTAAATGCATTTCCACCTTCTTCCAATTGGAAGATGCAGCTGGGAAGCAGAGGAACTTGCAAATTTTCTTCCAGCTATAGGTTTGGAAACAAACAAAAGCAAAAATTCCAAGGCTATGGAATCAATATATTTTATCATGTCTGTCTTTGACCAAGCCATTCATTCTCTCTCTCTTTTCTACATCTCATTGGGATTTTTTCTCGTATTTCTCTTATTAAATCTATTAGTAATTTTCAGACAACCAAAACTGGGATACAAGTGATTTAACTCAGAAATGGTATTTTTCCACTGCCATGGTTGCAAATTTGCTGAAATTTACTCAGTACAAATCTTTACTGAAAAAAGAAACATTCTTTTATGGCTTCAGATATTTTCTTTTTTCTTCCCCAGGTGTGCTGTTGGGACTCTCCTGTATTTGCAGAAAACTCTTCCTAATTTCCTGATCCTATGTGCTTTGCTGAGCATAGCACTTACTGCCATAAATAGTCCCTTTGAGTACAACTTCTGGCAATAAAGTCTCACTTTGGCAAGTGTGTATCTGTATGATCAGGTCACTAAATGTTTATTTATGCTGTCGAAATGACTACACTCAGCATACTTTCAAGCACCTGTTGGACTGCTCCTGGACTAATGCAAATAACTTCAATATGCTATAGTACCATCTCCAGGATTTAGTTTTCATGATGTGAAATTCTGGCCTATTACCATTTAGACATGAAATTCTGCCAATTTTAAGTAGGATTTTTACAGTTCAAGGAACTAAAAGCCTAGATTTATCCATCTGATAATTAAAAAATTATAGCGCATAGATTAGTGGTTAATGACAAAGCAAGCAGAATTATTTTTCAAGTATTTGGGAGTTGTAGTGTCTTCAAGATGGAAAATTTGGTGGCTTAAATGAGGGAAAAACGACAGAAATTTGACTAAATGATCCTGAAGTAGAACTGCCCAAAAAGCAGAAAAGGTGGTTTAAGAGTTTAGCAAAATTAAAAGCACCAAAAAATCTCACTGAAAAAATAAACTCATGCCAATGATCACTAAAATCCTTCATCACGGATTAACCAGTGAACCTGCATGCCCAATAGTCTGGAAATCTCTTATACCCAACAGTATGTTGAGTAGCTTTGGCTGCTGAAAATATGTCTTTTTGTCTGATACACTTTATTTTCATATTTAAGCTAGCATATATACAAAAAAAGGTATTCAAATCTCTGTAAAAGGACTAAACAATAATATTCTCTAAAACTAACTTTGCATATCTACCTAAAACTCTGACAAAGTACTAACAGGAGGGTCGTGAATAAAGAAGAGCAAATGAATTTTCAGCTTAGTTTAAATGTTACAGAGATTCCTGGCTAATACAAATCATTTGAGCTCATTTAAAAGGCAATGCCCCATGAAATGAAAGTATCCATATAATCAAACAGGTTTTGCACATGTGCAATTGCATTGATTTTAATGAGGTATCTTCCCAACTGACTTTTATAATGGAAAAATCTACATTCACACTGGTGTAAATCAAGGACTTAAGGACTTACCTCAGTGTAAACTGGACAGACACAGTAACACCACAGGATTTTATATGAGAGGACTCATCTTTCTCTAAGTCATTTAGTTGCAATTTGTATGCAGGATCCAGAAGGTGACTGTGTTATACAGATGGGTACATGCAATATATACCTGCTAAAGCTTCAGTATGCACTTCGTTCGCAGCATGTTGGCGCTTAGTTCTATCAGCATCAGTAGGCTTGAGCATGGGACCATGTGCTCAGGAGATCCAAAGGTAGATGAAAAGCCCTGCCCACTATTCAGATAGTTAGCCTACTTGGAATCTTTCTTACCAAGCTTTCTCATTTATTGCCAGGGTTGCTTTTCTTCCAACACTGACGTATTAGGGTATAAAAACTACGTTAGGTTAGAATATCTAAGACAAGCTACCCATACAGCTTTCACAGCTAATCTGATGTAACTTCAGGTTGGACATCACATACCAGTGGGAAATCATCCGAAATAGCACAGAGGTATTGTGTCTGATACTTAGGAAGTGAAATAACTAAATAATAATGTAGACAACAAGCCTTGCAGGTACAGCCACTAATGCTTTTAACTGAGAACATTTCTTCCCTGCAAATTCATTAAATAGGGTATCAATACTAAGAAGTATACTAGTAGATGTAGTTTTAGACATCAAAGCAATTTCAGAGCCACTAAAAACAGGCATGTGCCCCAGGTTCTTGCTGGACTCCCAATATTTTCTTCTATTTATAATTTGCTAAAGCAGAATATTAATAACAACTTACTAGATGCATTTTGAAGCATCTTTGTCCTTTGATACTTTTTTTGCCACTTCATTAATTGCTTGAAAATAGCTCAAAACAATTTATTATCTCTCATGCACAGCCTTAATAAAAGAAAGCTTTCTGCTCTGTAGAACATTAGTGACCCTGAACATTTGGTATGCAAGATTCAAAACTAAGCACACAGTACCATACCTCTATTGGGAGGACCCTAAATGCTTTCCCTGCCCTTGCAGAGGGTTTTGCTGCTTGCATCCAAGGCCAGCTGTTTGGTACATGTTGGGGTATATGGACAGGCCAGGAAGCCTCAGCGCACGGGGTCTTTCTCCTTTCTCTGGGAGCTGCTTTCACGCTAAGGCTGTCACTGCTACACTGCAGCTGCACTGCAGCCGTACCTGTGCTTCCTCCCATGCCTCACTTACCCTAAGCCTGACCTTCAGATTGACTCCCCACCTGCACTGTTGATCTGGCTTATCTCTATGGACTTGCTGAGAGCTCACCAAGTTGTGGCTGACCCTTGTTACCATCTCCAGATCTAATTGTTGCCCTCAGTTGCTGGTTCCTGAGCCTGACTTCCCGTGGGTGAGAGTCCAGCCTTTCCTCCTGGTCATGCCCCTCAGCTTCCAGGTTGCTGGCACTTGTCAAGGTGCCTGTCCTCACTGCTCCCTGACACATGGGCTTCATACAGACCAGGTTTTGAGCTCTGGTGAACTTCTAAGAACCCTGGCCTAAACTATGTGATGACATTTGAAGAAAGAGTGGGAACATGATACATAAATTAACTTCTTGTTAGAGCAGATAGTCACAAACATCTAAACAAGGGCTTTTTTTGTTTTTTCTGTTCATATTCAGTAGCCACAACAAACTCAGAAGTCTTTCTATTCTCAAAGCCAATTAAACAAAAGCCTACATGTGCTCCAGCCAAATATTTTGAAAGAAATCTACTTTATGGAACTGTTTTCAAGATAACATGTATAAAGGGATGACGATGGTGGGAATATGGGCTTTTCTAGTTTGGATCCTGCAGCACTCAACTCAGCCCATGAATTAACAGCCTTTGCGTGCAGTGGTTTCAGTGTACTGCATGTTCCATTTCTGTCTCTGAATAGGGAAATCTCAGTCTGTACAAACTCATAATACATACCGTAATTGATATGGCCCTCAAATTCACTTTCTTAGATGCTTGTGAAGACGACAGAGACGTGTGTCTGAGTGTATCTGAGTGTCTGTGTGTACATGTGCACATGCAGGCATGCATCTTTCCATGCACACAAAAAGGGTAGATAAATGAGCCTCCTCAACCAAGTCTATTGTCTGCAGCCAATTATAAATAGCACCTATTATTCCTGTATTGAGGCATGGGCAAAATTTTAGAGAAAAATTCCCAGCTGGGAAATGAACTCACAACGTATAAATATAGAGGAGAGCTGTATTAACTGCTTCAGCAGCTACAGGACATTACAGTACCTGAACATTATCTCCCTGCTTCACAGAACTGTGTAGCAAGAACATATTTTAAGGCAATTAAGAAGTAACAACAAAGTTAAGGTACATCTGTTTTAAAGGAAAGGAAGAACTGAAGTACCCACCTATTAATTATTAGATAAACACGGCCATTGACTTTGGCATGGCTATGAGGTGGGAGATGAAAGCACAAGAATGCATGAGATGAAAATGGGAAATGAATTAGAGAGAGAGAAAAGGAAACAGTTAAATAGG
Organism: Lathamus discolor; assembly: GCF_037157495.1. Taxonomy (NCBI): domain Eukaryota; kingdom Metazoa; phylum Chordata; class Aves; order Psittaciformes; family Psittacidae; genus Lathamus; species Lathamus discolor. Next base: position 106,615,562 of record NC_088885.1, on the reverse strand, counting down.
AATGAATGCACTTTCCTGTCTACCAAGAGAGACACACTGTCATAACAAAGCACAATCTGAAGGCTTAACACACATCATGCAGTGAAAAGTCTAGGAAGCCTATAAATGCAATACTTACTTAGACATTTAGATGCAACTTCAGTTAGAACTACAGGTACTTTACATGGCCCCCAAAATGTGGGAACAGCCTGTACTACTTTATGGCAAGTAAGCCTTAGAATATCCATATTTTTAAAATAGATGCATATGATGGATATGTGTATCTGTAACAGATACATCTATAATAGGTATTTTGCTTCTTTTTTATTTAAAAGTAATTATGATGGAGCATCATATTAAATTATCTATCTCACAGCCTTTATCTCTGCCATACCACAATTCATCAGCAAGAAAATGGGCTTCGAAAGTCCTAATCAGAGGATTTTTGCATATGCAAAATTGAGACACTCAGCTTTGCCACCTTTATAAATAGTGAGAAGTGCCTCGGTCTGCCAATTCCAATGTGCCATTTTCTGTCCCTTTATTTGCAGCTGGAAGAGCTTTACTCTTGAACTCACTCTACAAACTTTGCTCATGTGAAGCAACATCTTAATAGAAAACAGTCTCAGCAATTTTAACAGTACTCTTCAGTTAGACACAAACATACTACAATCATACATGGCAGTTCAGGGACAGATGGAGGAACTGGAGCTGTCTTCCCTATTACTTTCATGAACGGCTTTCATCTGCTGTGGTTATTTGAACAAGTTTGCTATTAAAAGGATTGAGTTCTGTCTGCTTACTCAAAATAAAGGTTCGGTTTCTTTAATTTTTTTGTTTATTACAAAAGAAACAGTATATAAGTAGTTTTGAAAGGTAAACTAGCTGTTGAGTGAATTCTAGTGTTTTCAAAGTAAAAGGGAAAAATGAGAGTTGCTTTGTAAGGAAACTGCCCATACACATATGAGTCTTTAATCTGTATTTTAACTGCCCCTGCAACTTATTTTTATTGCTAGAATTACTGTTAAGCTGGAGCTGGTTGTTGTGCTAGTTCCTATCCAGCTTTATGGATCATCAATACAAATGCCAGCTGAGCTCTCATCTTGAAGCTTTGAACTGCAAAGTTGCCTGATGCTCAGTACTGACTTTTTGCATTGAGGGAAGAAATAAGCTGTAGCTTCACTCCTCAGGCAGTGTTAAGAGTTATATATTGATATCTTTCATGTATAATAGAAAGATGTGCAAGTAGCGGTTTCACAGAGAGTAGTGTACCATAAACCCACCTAAATCCTGCAAGTGCCTCATTTGTTCGGTGGTTTTTTTCCACTTTGTGCCTATTAGGTGGGAGGTGGAAGCTGTTTCTATTTTACTTGGCACAAATGCAAAGTGTTTGGGCTACAAAAGAACTTATGCAGTTACTGCAAACTGTAATGCATGCCTCCAAATGCCTCAGCCTAGGAACAATTCCCATTTCAGCTCAGACACCTATCTGGCTTCTGGTTTCAGGACATGGCTGCCCAGGTCAGAGATGTTAATGCACACCTGCTTCACAAGTACTGGGCTAACAGGCCACTTCAGTGGTCCCTTCACTCTACCATCACATCTAGCAATTCAAGAAAAGCAGAAGGAAATGGTATTATCCAACCACCCACTTAAAAAGGTAAGTTAAAAAAAAAAAACAACACCAAAACCACATAACGCATTTTTGTTAGGAAATCTTGTCAAGTTTGATTTGTTCTGGTTTTAACAAATATTTAAATACAGAAACTGGAGGCTTCTATAAAAGTAGAGCCTATTCTCATGCACTGATGACAGAAAACACAAACATAGTTGTACCATGCCCTGTAAAGGAGCTTCATATTAAATTGAATGCGTAAGAAGTATCTGAAATGCTTTTGTAAATCTAGCAAGTCCTGGAGCAGAATTCTCTGTTAAGATAAACTGTCATTATTCCATCACATGCTGTGGTGAACATGATGTTATACAGCTAGTCCGCATCCATAGAAGCCCACCTGAATTACAGGTAAACACCCTAAAAAGTGGTTTCTTCAAAGAATTCGAGCAAATTGACTAATATGACACAATTTACTATGAAATCATTTCTCTGTTTTAGACTCATGGAGCAGGATCCCAGGCCAGATTTTTTTTAATGCAGGAGAATATGGAAAAGTTAAACACAGGGAAAGTGAGGTCCCAAATAATGAAAAAATCCTAATGAACTTCCAGATGAGATTGCTGAATATCTCAAAGAGCTAGGAAAGCCAACAGTCTGTACTTTAAAGAGTGACACCAGGTTTGGGATTTTTCCATTCCTGAAGTTTAACTTTACAAAAAGGCCTAACTGTCCAATGCAAATGTGGTATTTGCCAGAGATCTCCCAGTCTTCACTTGGCACCCAAAATGGACATTGAAAAACAGAAGTGAGCCAAATTAAAAGCCATATTCTCTATTATTGACAGGAGTAACAAAAAGGCACACGCAACAATTCAGCATCTAAATGCCATTTAAGGTCAAAGCCAATGAGATAAATACAAAAAATACTGTTAGTAGCTTTGAAAATGTACCCCAAAATGAAAAACTTTAGTGTGTAGGGGAAAGTGGAGGAATACAGGTACTTTGGTTGTCTTTTGCTTAGGGGGCTGCTGGATAATGATGCACCTTCTTTTTAAGCCAGGTAGTCATAGCAAAGGCAAAAAATATCTAATGAAAAGTGAGCATTACAAGCCAGTGAGAAACAGCATTTTCATACAGACAACCAAAAGTTCCATTTACTTTGTTTCTTTACCTGTAAATAGTGTTATCTTGTTTGCTGGTCACAGCTTTTAAATCAGTGAGCTGGAGAAACCGGTCATGGAAATAGTGAAGGTGTAAAATACACGCCAGTAGGAAGGAGGTGGGGATAAAGATGCGTGTGAATAGCTCAGCCACAGAGAACTGTTTTAAGCCAAGGTCTGCTAGTCTGGAGAAAAAAAAAAGAAGTAAGGCACTAAGTTACTTTTTGGCACCAAAATCTTTTTCTTGCCATAAGACATTATTACAAATCAGTTGCAATAGGAAATAAGGGGCTGCCACAGAACTCTTGAACCAGATGAGTTGCCTCTGAATGGAAGTTCTGCACTGGAGATCCACTCACATCACATGTATTTTTCTCACGTAAGCTCCTGTTGAGAAATTCCCAATCACCATGAGGATGAAGAAACTCAGCCCCTCCTCATTAGCAGGAGGCAGCTTCACCTTCACCAGCTCAGAAATTCTGCAAATCTACCCTTAATTTCTCCCCAATCGTGTTCATATGGTCAAAGAGGCAAAGACAAGCATTGGCACTGTATTGGGAACAGAAGCAATGCGAAGGCCTTGGCAGCACATGTAAGGAAACACAACTCTCTGAGCCCCCTCTTGTGCCTTTGCTCATCTCTACTGTTATACCAATAAATCTAATGCTTCAGAGCTGAGCGCTCAAAGTCAGCTATGCCTGCAGATGGTCTCATGATGGTTTTCCCATAGAAGAAGGAAGACTACTCTTAGACCATTCCAGCACACTGAACTCAAAAGTCCAAAGAAAAAAAATGAAATCAGTTAAAAATACTTACTTGTTTTCATCCAGACCAGTCATGTTCTTCCACAACCCAGGGAATGACTCAAACTGGTATGTATAGATGAAGATAAGCACCAGCATTGTGTAAACAACAACTGACATCCAAAAGTACTTTAAAATCTTTCTCCACCATTCATAGTGCACCTGAAAATCATACACTAAAGATGCTGAAACAAGCTGAAGGCAAAGACAGTGACAAAAATACTAGCAACACTGGCAACAAAGACGAATACTGTTTTCTCTAGCTGGTCTGAAGTAAACAGCATTTACTTTAAGGCAGTCACAGCTCTTTGAGATACAGTTTTTACTCCTGATGCACATGCACTCAAGTACAGATTTTAGTGTAAAAAGGTTATTGAGACATGGTCACGGACATAAAGGCCAGGGACAGCTTTGGTCATTCAGTTTCATCACCATTAGGGAAGGGACTCTGCTCACTGGGGTGTGGAAGCTGTGTGGACCAGCTGTCACAAAAACTGGTGGCTATGTAGGACCAAATCTCGTGGGGATGTAGGGTGGCATCCTAGAGCAGAGATCTATGTGTGCATCTTATTTATATGCACTTTGTCATGATAATCAAAAGCCAAAGGAAAATTGATCTTAACCCCTTAAAATGATCTTACTAAGTTGTATCTTATTAAAGAACAAATACACTGTTTATGAATTCTGTCTGGAGCTACTTTATTACCAAGCTGAAGTTACGGCCCACTGTATTTAAGGACAAAATTTAGTTAATACAGCTCTCACTTACCTGATAAAGGGCTACACAGAAGAGGAACAGTACCATATAGATGATTTTGTACATGACAATTCTACCCTCAAAGCTGACAAAGAAGAACATGCCCCCACAGACGTAAATCCAGTACTTGATGAACATAGCCATAACGAGCTTCCCCAGGACTTTCATAATATCCTGTTCATCCTCATCATCCTCTTCCTCCTCCTCCTCTTCCTTTTCCTCCTCCTGTTCTTCTGCCACTTCTCCCTCTTGTGAGTCCTCTTCTGCAAATACAGAGTCACATTTGGCCTCTCTCTGTTCTGGGGACTTTTAGTAAGAATTGAAATGGGTGGGAAGTAAAATCTCTGCACACAACACAGAAATTTAAAACAGAATATTCACAAGAGACTACTGCTGAATCATACATGCCTCCAGAGCAAAGGAAGGAGTTTTAAGCTCATATGAGCTTCGACCTGCTTCTGGAGCCATACAGTGCATAGCTGTATGTCCTTACCAGACACCAGTCTTCACTTTGTCTGAAATGCAGGCAGCTGTTAGGGGAAAGTTAAAGCCTAAGGGTTGTATAATGGATAACAGTCAAAACACTTTCCATAGCAATACCTATATTGCCAGGCAAGAAACCTTTTAAACTGGAAAACAAAGAAGCCACCAGCACCACCAGAAATCTCTCGTCTTGAGTTTGAAGTTTAAACTCTCATTCTGAGTTTGAACCTCTCGAGTTTCATCCTTTAGAGAATATTGTGGTTACCTCCAAAAACCACTAGCAGGAGAAAACATTAACATAAAACCAAACAAGCTTAAAAAATATAAATGCTGTACTAACATGGCTGTTTTCCAAAGAAACTACCACTTATCCAGCTTCATCTGATGTACCTGAGCCACAGCAGAAAAGACAAGCTGATTTTGCCTTATGAAGAGGTCAGGATTCCCCAGTTATTAACCTTGTGAGGCTGGTGGAGGGCAGGTTAAGTGCCCTCCCAGTAGTAAGTACACGAGAAATATCTGGGAAAAAGGGCTTGTCATACCCATAGCATGTAGCTGCAATGCTTTTCTTCCGGATGAGTACAATATTAAAGATTTAACCATCAAATGACTTGCCCAGTCCTTTTGTCCCACTCACCATCCCTCTTCTTAGACTCATCCCTTGCTCCTGCCTTGAAAATCCTTGCAGTGTCCAGCTCTGAGACTAATCGGATGTTTTACTGAGACAAATACTGTAATTAATCAAACAGGAAACTATATCACTGTTTCCAAGGCTGGCTTTCTACCATTTCAGTGAGTTGAATTTCTACAGATAAGCATACAGTGAGACAGAAACAGGCAGAGAAGGTAAGGGGGAACATGTGCCCAGTAGCAAAAAAGAGAACAGGCCATAAAGCTGTTACAATGAGCTGAAACTAGCAGCAAACTTTGCTCTCAGGGATGCTTCTTACAGCATGAGCCCCTGCACTGAAAATATACATGCTCATTTTGCAACTGAAATCAGTAGTTTAACTTCTGGCTTTGTACTAGTGTTTCTGTACAATGAAACTTCCAAGATTTAGCAAATGACTTTTCCTATATAAGCTCTTCTCCTGTGGTTAAACTCCTAGGGCAATTAATCTGCTGGTTTGAGTTAGGGACACAAAAGTAAATTGATTATTTGAAAGTTCTGTGACATTTCTTAAAGGAGTCATTTTAATTACCTTCCAGTACAGAGAATTCACATTTTATTTCAATTTCTGAAGTTCAAAGCTGTTTTATTTTTATATCCTGAAAGACAGTTGCAAACAGATTTGCAATATCTTTCTTGGCTAATGAAAGATATCTTGCTAACTGCTTACAGCATCACAGAAATGTAGTAACTGGAACTTCTATCATGACTGAAGGATTAAATTGAATCTGGCTTTACCTTTTTCTTCATTTTCTTCACTTCCTTCACTTCCAACTTTGACCTCAGATAAAGTAGCTTCTTTAAGCTGAAGTGCTTTCTGTTCAGTGAGGTGTTGCCTAAGCAGTAGCCAGAAAGTAATTGTGAAAAGAATCTGCAAACAAAAATCAAAAATAACAGACTAATTGTATATCCTACATCCTACTAATACAAAAATATGTTTTTGTGAATTTTGCATGCCTTTGTTTTCTCTGTCCATCAGAAAATGGCAATGATGGCATCAGTGTCAAAGAGCACCTTTGTGGAAGTTAAGTAATTTAAGTAAATTCCTAAGTAATTTAGGAAACATCCTGCATTATAACCAACTTTATTTCATCTGCATTTTTCCATTGAGGAATAACTTATTGCTCTACTTCTTTTCTTAAAGGTTATTTACCGACATGATTTTATTCTACCCCATTCTATTCAGTTTGAAACTACTGCCTTATAAGTTTAAAGATCTTCTCATTATGTATTGATTGGAATAATTCCCATTTGTCCACTTTTGTTCAGTTTTCCCTTCTTTCAAGGAAGAAGCACATGCAGGTGAGTGTTACTGTCATTACTGGAGTGTGATATAGACTGAATTTTGATTTAAGGGGTTTGGTGCTTCAGGTGCTTAAACACAATTAATTTTAAAATTAAAAAAAAAAACCATTTTTTATATGTCTTTAAGTTACAGAAGACTCAGTAAATTGAATATACCTTGCATTTGGAGCAGTTACAAGATTTAAGATGGCTCTTAATTCTTTGAACAGCTTTAAGAGATAATAATTCAACAACAGCAGGATACCTTAGAAATAAATAAATCTCTTTAACGAAGAGTGCATTTCTGTGTTCTGCAAAAAGCTAAATTCAACAGGTTGCAACACTGCTGGCCAAAATTCACAAAACAGCATGATGACTATTCATCACACACTTGGTTTTATGCTTACATTCTACAAAGTTTCTACTGATTCCAGTGGTGCAGAAGATGACACATTTCACTACTCAAAAGAATAAACTCTCAAACAGGAAGCATGTAAGAGCCAAGTATTTTTCACACAAAAGAGTGACAAGGCCAGTAGTACAGTGCAAAGAACTCTCCTGTTTTTCATCTTAATATGCAAGTATTTCATGGGGAAAAGGAGAGGTTATCGACAGTTGTTTTCACTGATACTGCAGCTATTGCTGAGCTGCAGCAGAAGATTGTCAGCCTGTGTGATTTGTCACAGCTTCTCCAGATACCTCCTGGAGCTCTGGCTTTAGCAACACAAACCTTTGATATTGTAAACAACACATTTGTTTTGCAGTGATTAGCTCCACCTCCCTGCTTCATTTACTCCTTGTTCTCTTTGGTATTTCCAGAGCCAGAGGTGGCTCTAAGAAAAGTATTGAAGTGACACACATCAAAGAAATGCTCTGTCACCTTTTACAGTATCCATTTAATTTCCTTTTCAGACCAGAAAACACCCACACAGTATGCAGAGTATTATGCAGAAAGAATTACTGTACATTTCTTTCTATTTTTGTTTCTTTGAAGAATACAGTATTTAATTTAAATTCAACCATTATAAAAAGGACTTTAAACTAGGAGTAACAGGGAGAGTTAATAGCAGCCTTGAGAGGGAGTGATGGACAGGGCTGACAAGCAAAGGGTGTCTGGGGCAATGTGAACAGAAGGAAACACATAATCAGCAAAACAGGGCTTATGCAAGGTCACGTAAAGCATTTGTACAGAAGCAAGGAAATGCCTTAAAGGCACCATTATAGGGAAACCTTCCAGATCGTTTCTGGGAAATCAGTGTGCCAGGTGCCTCTCTGAAGTGCCTGCACACTAATGCATGCAGCATGGGGAATAAACACAAGGAATTAAGAGACCTCTGTGCAGGGCTACGAACTTGTTGGGATGGCAGAGATGGGGTGTGATGGCTTGCACAACCACAGTAGAGAGACAGAGGTTCTTTACCAAGCATGGGCAAGGAAAATGCAGAGGTAGAGTTGTGACTTGTGGGGTCTCCCTTCCTGGGGACATTCAAAAGCCATCTGGGCATTGTCTTGGGCCATCAGCTCTTGATGGCCCTGCTTGAGTTGGGGAGTGGACCAGATGGCCTCCAGAAATCTTTCCCCCTCAACCACCCTGTGATTCTGTAAAATTTACAGAGTGCATTGTACTCAGCCTAAAAACCAGCATTAGGTATCTTCTATTAGTTTTATGGGTGCAGCCAAATTATTATAAATACACAATAGCTTTGTTTTTGACACCAGCTAGTTTTAGATAAGATGTCTGATAACATAGCTAACACGAAGCGACATCAAAGGGGCTGATGTGTTAAGACAGTTAAAACTCCTTAAAGATTTACAAAGTTACTGAGAGAAACTGTAGAACTTCTCTTGCAGAACCCCTTGAGCTTTAGCTCTCTCTTACTAAACTAGCCCTATCTTTAAGAGAAAAATAATACAGTACTCACTGATTTTCAAATGCATTAAAGACTCAGACATGGTTGTCCAAAGGGCAATGCCAACAAGGAAAATGACTTACAGAATCACCTTAAATGTTAATTAGGTGTCACAAGGGAAGGGATTCACTTAGTGCAAGGGGAGGTGTGCCAACTAGATACACTCTCTGAGACATGCCTCTTGGGTGCTCTAGGAAACAACTTCCTATTTATGCTCATTTCCACCCCCAAAGGCAAACTTGTCAACCAAAATACATTTTGTAGTGCTTTCAAGGCATCAAAGAAAATAATATATCATGAACTAAGGTCAACAGACTCTTGTTTCTGACCCGAAATGGATTGCAACTCATGATGCTCTAGGTGTAAGGATAAAGAATTAAATCTCAATCACAACTGTGCATTGCTGCTTGTATGAAATAAGGGGTAAATAGTATTGGTAATTGCAATGACACTGCAATTCCACTTGCCATCACAGTCAGACCTGACATCCCATGGGTATTAATCTAATAAACCATATCACATCTAGCTTTGTATCCAGTTTATAAAACCAAACAAATGAATAATTTCCATCCACTAAGGATAACATGAAATAACATGAAAATCTACAAAGATGTCTGAAACATTTGCTTTGGTATTAGCTTAAAAAGCAAGAAGTAATTTTCGTAACACTATTTCAAAATGACTTATCCTTTATTGTAAAACTGCTACTGAACATGGTTGTACTGAATACTGAAGAGTCACTCTTAAAGAAATGTCAGGAGTTCCAAATTTTTAATCACAATATATTTTGTGGTTTTGTAAACAGATCGCAGCTATTTGTAACACCTACCTTTGATGCCAGCTCCCCAGGCTCCTTTCTTTCTAAAAAACCGGATACTTGAGGAAGCTCATCATTCTTGAGCTCAATACTCCATATATACTGCAACGTTAGCAGTAAATTGCCATAGAAAACCATGAATGGGGAACTGATCATGGCATATTTCCTTCGGTCCCGAATCATCCACAGTGTGCAAGACCAGATTAGTAACACAAAAGTCAACCAGCTGTGATATGTGATACTCCATGCCTTGTGAAAGGAGGAAAAGAGAAGAAAAAATGTTCACAGATACACTTGGGAACAACACTGAGGCATATTGCCATTTACAAACTTCTCTACTTAGTGCACATTTTCACTGGCATGAGACTTTCACGCATCTTAATGAGCTCCTTAGCCAGCTACAATAAAGCCCTTGAAGAACATGCAGAAAGTACAGTCTTAAGAAGTCCACAGCCGAGGGCAAACCCTGCTTTGTGCATTGATTGCACCTTGGTTAAGTTTTATAAGCAAACTCACTGCCTCCCAGTACACCAAATTAAAAGAGGTAGAAAATACAGACTGACTTTTGGGCACACAAGGTCTTGCAAAACAGCAGCTAAGAATTCAGAGTGGGAATATCAAAACATACCAACATCAACATACCGTATCAACAGATGCTACATTCAAGCACTCTGACAGACTTATAAAACCCAGCTAACTTCTAGCTTTTGTGGAATCAATTTAAATCGGAAAGTTATGGTACGCACACACTGCACACACCGAACCTGAAGAACATTCAGTCTACACTAATCATGCTAAATTACCTGAAATACTCACAACTATAGAATGTTTCCTGTAGCTTGCAGAAATCAGCTACTGAAAACTGCTCTATTCGGCACTTGGGGAAAAAGGTTGGGGTTTTAAGTGTTTTTTATTAACACTGTGTTACCGATTTATGACTAAACTCAGTTACGTATATGCTGGTATAACTGTGGAATAACTGTCAATAAAACATTTAAGATTCCTTTTCAGTTTAAGTGGAGAAGTATGAAACATTAAGAATATTTCAGTTTAGCTCAGTTCCCTTGTGAATGATGTCTTTTAAGGGTATGTGAAAAACACTAATATGCTACTTCTTTGTCCCCATATAAGAAAATAACTTACACTAAGCTATCTTTGGTTACGGTATAAGTGGATCTTGCATCAGATCACACCATAAATAAATTCATAAATTAGTTTGGGTCATATTAAATCAAGATAGTATTTCTCCACTAAGAAAACAGTAATATCTCAATATTAAACTGCAAGAAAACTCTTTAAATGTATCTCCTCCTTTGATATTGAGAGATATGACCCTAGAAATGAATTAAAAAGGAAATGCAGATTATATGAAGCATGTGAGCTTTACAAACAGGAAAAAGAGGCATTGTGTCAATACGAAAATAACTACTTTGCTAATGTCTCAGAACTCATCAAACCAGATCCAGATTCTGCACAAGGAGTCTGCCTTATTTAGTGGAGAAACTTTTCCTGTTAAAGAACAGCAAATAAAGTTAGAAACTTTATGCAAACAAGAAGCAGCCAACCTAATTTTTTTTTCACCATTTCTAACGCAAAATTGGACCAAGAACCTTTATGGTTAATTTCATCACAGTTGAAACCTTTCCAAAACAGTAAAACCAAAGCTTGCAGTGGGAATATAAGGTGAGATTTGAACATTATGCTGAAAACTTGCTACGGTGAAGCTCAAGGTATTTGCATCAAGTTGGCTCAAAAGCAAGGAACCACACAAGAAAAAAAATAAGGGTGGTAAGTAAAACAATAGCAAAATATTGCTTGTCATGAAGTTGTGTTTTTCTTGAGACATTTCTGTGTCAATATAGGAAATCGAGCTTTACAGATATTTTCTTCTCAGTAAGTAACTGGATGCGTGCTTCAGGCTGAAGTAGGAATTATATTTTTAAAAATTCACTATATTGCTATGAAATGCCTTAATTTTGTAGGCAAATTTCTGAATGAAGTAAAAGCATGACAAGCCTGCTGTCCCGGGTTCAGCAGTGGCAGTCATTTTTCTCCTTCTTAGTAGCTGGTGCAGTGCTGTGTTTTTGACTTTCAGCCTGGAAACGACGCTGATAACACCAATGTTTTTAGCTGTTGATCAGTAATGTTTACTCTGACCAAGGACTTTCTGAGTCTCATGCTCTGCCAGAGAGGAGAGGAAGCCAGGAGGAAGCAGAGACAGGACACCTGATCCAAACTAGCCAAAGAGGTATTCCATACCACAGCACATCATGCCCACTATATAAACTGGGGGCAGTTACCTGGAAGGGCTGGATCACTGCTTGGGTCAGGCTGGGTATCAGTCGGCGGGTGGTGAGCGGTTATATTCGCATCCCTTGTTATTTCCCTTATCATCGTTATTACTGGTGGTAGCTGCAGTGGTTTGTGTTATACCTTAGTTACTGGGCTGTTCTTATCTCAACCCATGGAAGTTACATTCTTTTGATTCTCCTCCCCATCCCTCTGCGAGCAGGGGGAGGAAGAAGGGGAAGTGAGCAAGCGGCTGCATGGCACTGAGTTACCAGCTGGGCTTAAACCACAACACCTGCTCATGTAGAGCTCAGGAATCAAAAGAAAACTGAGCCCCAGTGGTTTTCTGACATTCAACGGACAAGAAAACCCGGGACTCCCAGCCCTAGAAATGTGACGGCTTTCCCAGAATCCTGTGTGTTGCTCTATTTATAGAAGTATAATAAGCCTGGAAATTATACATTAATAACCTAAACCAGACCCAAAATGATGCAGACACCGTACTGATAATTACTAACCCTAATGCAAACAATTACTGAAAACTCATCAATGAGGCTTTCAGGAAAACATTCAGAAGACACATTTATTTGTAAAATTAACAGTATTTTTTTGTTGTTGTTGCCAGTACTTACCATCATAGCTATCAGAGCACAAATATAACTTTGTTTCATGATAAACTGAAACACAGAGACCAAGGCATGTAATTTAACATTTTCTTTTTCCTCCTGAGTAACTTCCTCTTCCTCTTCCTCCTCTTCCTTTTCTAAGTAGAAAAAGAAATTCTTATTTGCAATTCATGCTGGTCTAAAGCTGGCACATGCGCTCTCTCCTGGAATGGTTTCACTTCCAATCACTCTGATGGCTACTTCTACAGCAATCAGCAAGCAGAACTATATACTACAATCAATAAAATGATATTTTGTGTGCCATAGCATAGACAGACTTTTACTGTATGTTCCTGTGAATTCTAAAAAACTGAGAGTGTTGCACTGAAATTTTAGATTCTAGGTCAAAAATTACATCTGAGTACACTAAAGCAATGCAAAGCCCACAGTCACTGTGTTGTTAGGGAAAGTATTTTGGATAGTATATGCCTAGAGCCCAGTATACAAAATTGCATATGATTGGCTGTCATTGTAAGGTACCAGCAATTAGTTAACTTCAACAAGCTGAAGAGCTTACCAAACTGAAACCAAGCCCCAAAATGCTAGAGGCAGTAACTGGAGACACAGAATACGAAAAAATATGAAACTAAGGGTAATTCCCAGGCAATTCACTACCTGACACGTCATCCGAAGGCTCCCATTTGTACTGTGGTGTTGAGTACATGTCTGCTTTGGCTGGACCATTTTCTAATGGCAGTGCGGGGTGGATGGTATGATAGTCAGCAGGGTTCCCATTCACCGTTACCAGCAGCACCTGCCAGGACATGGGAGAGAGGCACTGCAGTTAGGGTGGCTCTCAGGAGAATGTAACTCCTATTTCTGTGCTATGCTACTGTTAGATTGCCAATGCTAAAGGAGCTTAAAAAGTAACTGCAGTTATGTTACTTCCTTCCAAATAAATTGGTATGTTATAGTCATGTTGCATGCAAAAGTAATGCATAACAGCTTCCAAAATTAATGGCTGTTAGCTTTTTATGCAGTAACAATAGAATTACAAAATCATTTCACTGAAGTTCTCTAGCAAACAGTAAAATGCTGCTGTGACTTCAAACTTCTGTAAATATTTCCTTTAAGAGATTTCAATTATTTTTTTCAAATTCCCAGAATGTCACATTGCATTAAGTAACACTTCAATTTGCACACAAGCAGTCTGCAAAGGAATAAAACCATGGATACACAAGCAAAAGCAATTAAGTTATTGCAGTCAGGTGAGCCATAGTAAATGACTATTTTTGGGCATGCTTTTGGTCTCCCTTATCTATGAAATTAAATGTAAAGGAAAAGCAGTATAAAGATGAACTAAGTTAACACATCCACAGCTGGGGAAGGCTAAAGTTGACTGCATGGCTCAGTGCACAAACAGTAATTCAGTGAGCTCATCTTCAGACATCCTGTATTTCCCAGGTTTAATTAGTATTTTACAGACAAGCTAGAAATGTATCATTATATATCCTGCATTTAAGCTAAAGCTGTAACAAAAAATTCATCCTCCTACTTAGGCAAATGTATACAAGATTTTCAGACTTTAGTTCACATTTAATTGTTTCCAGTAGTTATGAAAAAAATGATTCTGAATTACTCTCCATTTTAAATTATTACTGGTGAGATCTACCTTTGCTGCTATTAACAAAAACCAGTTGAATAATTATTGTTATTGATGCCACATCTATGCCATTTGGTAGTACTAACTCAACACTCTTGCACTATTTTAATTTTGCAACTTAAATTTCAGCCCTTGCGCTTGCTTGGATTAGGGCTCCAGCAACCACAATCATAAATCTCTCTTGTATTTGCAGATATTCACATGCAGTGGGCTACTGATGGTCACACATGCTGAAGACTGTCTTCTGCTTAGTCTGTGAGATAGGAGCATAATTTGCCTTTGAAACGATGCACAGTATCTGGGTTATATTATATTCAGCAGCTACACCAAGCATGGGCTGTGGAGCACATTCAGATTTGGTTACAGCTGTTCCCAGAGTTCATCTGCAGCTTTCATTCTTCTGTGCATACTGAACAAAGGGGATATTTCTGCTTTCAGAGTCTGCTATGGTCTATAGCAGTTGAGATAAATGGATCATTTTCTGTCTGTTCAAACAAGGACTTGGATTTTCTCTAATCTGCAAATTAAACTCATATGTTGTCAGTCATGCTTTAAAAGCCCCAGCATTTCAACACGAATGAAAGAAAAAATACAGCAAAGAAGCTAAATCAAGTTTAAAGATGGCTTGCATTAGAAAGCATAGTTTGATATCTCATTTAAACTCAATGAAATAGCAAAGATCATTTGCCAGTTGGTACTACTACAAGCAGTTTAATTTCAAATGATCAATTTCAGGCCTAATCAGTGGTTTCTCAGTGCAATTATTAAGGAAGCAAAAGACAATTATATTTAGGATAATCAGGTTATAGGGTAAATGGCAGGCTAACCATAAAAAAGACATATTAAAAATGTCATCTAAGGCTTTATCTGTATATATATCAGTGTAATCTGTATTTACACACATTAAGGAGGATTACAAAATTACAAAGACTAGTGGTATACTAACATCCGATGGCTTGTATTCATCTTGGGTCATTGACAGAAGCTGCAAAAAGCAATGCAAGGACAAATTATTAAAAAGCATGGCTTAAGCATTAGTAAGTCTAACTTTTTGAATACATGCATGCATGTTTGGTGACTTTTGCAGATTTGCACTAAGAAATTCAGAAAGAATTCTTAAAAAGCAAACAGAATTGTACACCATAATCAATAAAATTGTATTTAGTGTGCCATAGCATCGACATACCTGTACTGTATGTTCCTGTGAATTCTAAATCAAAACTGAGTGTTGCACTGAAATTTTAGATTCTAGATCAAAGAATTAATCAGTACGCCACGATACTGATTAACTGCTTTCTAATGTCTTTCTAATGATCCAGTGCTTAAAAACTAAGTTTTTAAGTGATCATTAGAATTGCTGTAATTATAAAAATACTTCTAATGACATGTTTATACTACTAGACAGTGTGATACTTCATTCATTTGCCAGCCCGGTTACCATTACAATTATTATGGTGAAGTTCTTGGGGCTTGAGTATATGTGGCTCAACAGAGTGTTTGTAGATCCCAAATTTAACTGCAACTCAACAAATTAAATTTTGCACTGCATCTGGTGAGCACAGATGGCAGAAAGCTGGACCCTTCCACAGGCTTTTACACCAACTGCCTTAACTGCCCTGCTATAAATATTCACCAAGGACACCAGCAGCTTGGAGGAAGATAAGCTGGCAGTCCCCCCTTACCAGTGACAATGCTAATTAGTAGTTACAAGGCAGATCAGATCTTTACATCAGGATTAAGCTCCCTGACAGGCTTTCTAGCTGTTTTGCACAAAGATAATGGCCTTATGCCAAAAGCCTGACCCTAAACTTCTTAAATGCAGAAGCCAAAAACATCAGCGTGCTCTTCCTTTATTTCCTTACACTGGCTCTTGTTTTAATTGACTTTTACAAAATACATTCTTACTCTGCCACACAGCCTTCATATTATACCTGATTTATATAATCACACATGAAGATCTTATTGGCACCATATATAATGCTGCTCCCCTTAATTTCAAAGTAACTGTGATAAAATTAACTGATTGAAATACAATTAATGCAGAGACCCTTCCCCCTCCAGCCTTACTTTTCTCTCATCAGTTGTATAGTGGCTTGCATACCACAGACTGCGTCTTCTCTCTGCTGTCATTGGAACTGGGCTGGAGGCTATTTCTTTGTCATCTTCCCTGCTAACAGATTTCTCTTCATCAGGCATCTGCTAAACAATACAAATGACAAGACTAGTTACATCTCTCTAAATAACAATCTTACCAGAGGAATTTAAATTTTCTCCTCCCTCTCCAAAGTATGCCTTTAAAATATTTTTTAGTGTCTAACGCACTCCATCTATGAGCGATGACACTTACTGAAATGGCATTTTCAGAAATGATGGCAGAACTTCTCTCTAACTGCTAGTCCATTGATGCCAAGATGTTTCCTGATAGCTACAAGACATCAAAATTACACAGACCTCCACATACTACTTTACCTTACTATATAGTCATACCATAAGCTAGTACACAGATGTTTAATTTTCAAGTAAGTGTATTGAAAGAAAATTCACTCTTCTCATCTGCCTATATATGTAAAAAGCCAATTCTTCTTCACTAACAACCAAGGAACTGAAAGGATCAAGACCTTTCGAGCAAACATATCAGCTGTTAAAGTCTAACCTAATTCACCATTCCATGCATCAACATAAACCAAACTAGTCAGTGCTGGTCATTCACTTAGGCTCATCTAGTCTTCTTCTGAGTCAAGCCACATAAATATCTGTGCTCATGGTCACATGTAGGACAAGGTGACTGGAAAGAGGCACTACAGATTTACCAAGGGTAGCCTGATTGCTTTTAATGCTGAAAACTGGCTGAGTAGATGAAAGGGGAGCTGTGGATGTCAGCTACCTTGATTTTAGCATCTGTGACATAACCTTTGCATACAATCTGGTAAGACAAGGACCTGACAGATGGCCAACAAGATGGATAGAGAACTAGCTACACTCTCTTGCACAAAGCAGGGCAATGACTCGAAGTCAAAATGGTAGGGAATGGAGTTCCTCAGGGACTGGCACTAGGTCTGCTACTATTCAGTACCTTCAAAACTATCTGGATGGAATTGTACTCACACAAAGTTTGTGAATGACACTGAACAATGAGGTGAGGTGGACGGGACAAAAGCAAAAGCCACCACACAGAGATAAGATAGAGACGGTTCAAAAAATGCACTAGCTTTAACAAAGGTAAAGTCCTGCACCTGGAGTAAACCCATATAATAGTAAAGGCTGTGGACAGACTGTGTGAGAAGCAGCTCTGTGGAACAGGCTCAGGTGGTCCTGGTGCAGAGCAAGCTGAACATGAGCCAGCACTGAACTCTGGCAGTGATGAAGGCAAACATGTCCTGGACTGCATCAACAAGAGTACTGCCAGCAGATCAAGGGATGTGATTATTCCACTGTACCTGGCAAGTGTCAGGCCATACCTGCAATTCAGTTCTGGCATCCCCCAAATCAAAAGAGACATGGAAAACCTGGAGATGGTCCAGCAGAAAATTGCCAAGATGATTGAGGGGTTGGAGAAGCTGAAGGATGAAGGAATTAGGTTCTTTTTCAGCCTTCTGATACCTAAACTGTAGTTTTAGAGAAGACAGAGGTGCTCGTCTCACAGGAAGTCACGGTTATAAGACAAGAGGCTAATGGCATAATTAGATTCAGGGAAATGTCTTCTGGATATTAAAAATAAAAAATAATTAAAAAAATCACTGTGAGAACAATAAATCAGTGGCACTGGCTGTCTTTGCTGGAAAAATGTAAGACTTGGCCCTGGACAACCTAATCTGAGGCCTTGCTCTCACAAGAAGTCGCATCAGAAGATCTCCATAGGTCTCTTCCAACTTGGACTGTTCTGTGACTCTGTGATTGCCTATGATCCACATGCTCTGCTGCTTCATCTGTGACAGGAACTGCTACCACTAAACTGAGGAGTATTGCTAATGCACTAGTCTGAACTGCACCTTAATTCCATGGCCCAGCAGGCATATGGGGCCTCCTAAATAAGACTTAACATGGATGTTCCTATAGCACAGTGACAAGCAGGAAACCTGGGTATATGTATATAAACCATGAGCTGTTACAACTCTTCTTCAGGCTCCTCCAAACTTCTTCCTGCACTGTGCCATTTTCTCCTTGATCTTCCCAACTGAGCTGTCACAAAGCACCAAATCTTGCTGTTCATACCAGTGAAGAATGAAGCTCAACCATGTGGCACCAAAGAGAGGAAGGGAGTGCTCTGGAGCCAGTGGGCTGCATGTGAAAGTGTGAGCATCTCCAGCACAGTGTTGCCCAGCAGGACTCACTAGCCCTGTGATACCATCAGGGAGAAGCTGACACTACTGAAGTTAACTCTGCTCTCAGCCTTTGCCCAGTTTCTCACTCTGAATTATTGACCTTGACCCTGCTTCTTATTTTCATTACTATTTTCCCTTTATACTTCCTTACTTTTCTGGTTTCTCCTCTCCTCCCAAGACTTCATGTGGCGTTTAGATTTTTGGCTCAGGTGGAAATAATAGGTCTTGAACATTTCAGAGGAAGGTATGCAAGAACATAAAGTGAATATTATGGATTAATTATAGCAGTGGCTGTTCCACTCCGACATCCATTAATGCCTGGATGTTTATGTATTAACTAGCAGGAATGGTGAAGATTGAAAGGTAAACTTACCTGTGCTTCAAAGTAATGTTTAAAACAAACTATTTTCCTGTGAAAAAAAGTGCTGTAGTACTAAATATATACATATGTACTTCTAATAGGAGAAGTGCTCGCGTAGGGTTTTACATTGCTGTTGAACTTACCAAAGCTCAAAAAATTTTGAATTACCAAAATCAAAGAATTACAAAAACTCTACTTCCTCTCATCACATTGTCCACCTATACCAGTTGTTCAGTATATTGAGCCAAATGCTCATTAGTACAGCTGTAAGGTCTTGCTTCATAAACCCACCCCTACTCAGCAAATTACACAAGTGCTTGTGGAACCTGGAATCTGGGGCAAGGTCTTACTAACTTCAGTAGGACTTAAGTGAAGGTTCAGGAACATTACTGAGCTGCAGCCAAACTACAGATTTCACAGCAACTTTAGTAGCATTATTTTGAACTTACCTTGCTATTACCTACAAAACAACCAGTCAACTAATTGTCATATTTTACTTCAGCATGAATGGTCTCTTTGGAAGGACTTAAAAGTTTTCTCTTGTCTGTTTTGCCCTTTCTAATTAACAGATGCTTGCATTTCTGCTTCAAATGAAGTTTTACTAAGTTGACTTACCCATCTAGTTGAAATACCCATCTGCCCTGGTACTTTCTGTTTTACTTAAACTCTCTCTACTGCCAACAAAGAGATACCTCACGCTGTAAAGCTAGCTTTAGTCTGAACTTCAGGTGTTTCAAAGGCAGGGTCCCAAATTACACTTTTAATGGGAACTAGCTGGTGCTAAGTGTTCTCATTGCTTATGCAAACGCAGCTGATGCAATAGGGTAAGAATAAATCTGGACTCTGGGCAGAGGTCTGCAAAGCTACCCATGGGAATAGGACATCCAAACATCCTAGCTGGTTTTGAAAGTCTCTCAATTCTGATCCTAGCCATTAGGTCCTGTATTTTAAATGTAATTTAGATGAACAATGATTATTAATTTAGTTTTACTTCTCAGAGGCAACTGTAGCACATTTAGCATATGATTATGTATTTATACTTGATTGTAAATGGGCATTCCTAGCCAAACTGTAAGATGAAATAAACTGATTCTGTGCTTAAAATACTTGTCACTGCCATTTGAAACTTTAATATAAATGTGGGCCATAAAGAACTGTTTATCAACAGCATTTAGTTTGGCACCAGGTGACAAAAAAAACCCCAAAATCAAAAGACCTAAGATGTAGCAAATGATTTTTAGTAACATATTTTTAGCCGAAGAAACTATAGGGAACAGTGAGAAATCACGTTTTCCCTTCCTCAGCAGAGGAAGAAAAGTCAGAAAACACAGTACTAGTCATATGATTACAACTTCTTTGTGAAAGTTCTTTGACTTGTCTAGTTCTTCTAGTTCTCCCACTACCTGAGCAACTCTCAAATGAGTCTTAATTCAAACAATTCTAAAAATTCTATAAGAGAACTTTACATTAAATTGCTGTAACTCTGTTGACTTCTGTACTATTCCTTACCACTCACTGGACGGAATGAATGGGCCCTATTCATATATTCAGAACTAGCAGTTAAAATTATGAGCTGAAATCTCCAGAGGCAGATTGCTGCTTCTTATT
Source organism: Lathamus discolor (assembly GCF_037157495.1). Taxonomy (NCBI): domain Eukaryota; kingdom Metazoa; phylum Chordata; class Aves; order Psittaciformes; family Psittacidae; genus Lathamus; species Lathamus discolor. Next base: position 106,595,237 of record NC_088885.1, on the reverse strand, counting down.
TGCAGAGGTAGAATTTCACAAGTCTCAAGGCTAGAACAAATCAGGATCTAAAGTAGAGCGCATAAGAAAAGTAAAACTTGCGCTGACCGCCAAGGGCGTTTTGCATGAATAAGATCCATACAGAATCCCGCATTGTACACTGAAATCTCACACATGCCATACTTTGAACAAGGACAAATGCATGCACAGAGAAATCTTAGCCTGAAACTCAAGATTTAGGTCTACATTTCTTACTCTGATTTTAGAACCTGCTATGCCAGTACTATATCTAGCTTAAGTACATCTTCTTAGACTGAATAATAATAATTATAATAATCTATCATACACGTTTTATTCAAAACAGGTTTTATTCAAGAGATTCTTTTGAATAAAACTTCTATAATGAGCTACTTTTGACTGTACATGACAGCAGTATGCAGAGAACAACTACTTTACAGCAAGCAGCTGGCATACTGTCTTTGCCATCCATCCAACTATAGGTAGGTTAGTGGTGAGATCCTAAATACAATGTCACTTTGAAATCACTGGGGATTGCAAAGGCAGGTTATATACTTAGCAACATAATGAATCAAATACACTACAAATTTACAAGTCAAAACACATTTCAATGAAACCTGGAGTACAATTATTTCTAGATTTAAATAATTGATAATGGAGTCTATCAGGAGAAAGCTAGTAAGAGAAAGATTAATTCCTGATCCATGGCATCACTAAAGGAAAACTGAAATGCATACAGACAAAACCAAACCAAACCAAAAACCCATAAGGAGAAAGTGTGTAAAATATGGTAAATTTTGCAAATCTCAGCATTTCTTTCTAACAACAAATATTTGCATCACTACATCCTGTGCATCAAAAATAAGCATAAATGCATGGGTATCATTTTCTTTACAATGTTCTCTTTTTTAAGTGATCATTTATCTTTGGAGGGAAGCATCATTCCTCTGGAATCTGAAGTTCCCATGGGAGTGCCAAGACTTTGTATTGCCTCTCATGTAGTCCTGGGTTTGAGAGACAACTTTTCCTAAATTAATCTCTTTTAATACTTGCTCATTCTAGTTCAATTGCTTATAAAGCAGCTCTCATTTGATTTATTTCCAGTTCTTGGAGACTGATTTTAGAGTCTTAAGGGAATATCCATCTCAGACAACACAAGTAGTCTAAAAGAAAGAAGTGCAGGCAAGTGTACTATAGGTCCTCTGTAGTCCCTGGAGGAATTTGCAGGATTCTGTCTGTCCTGAGATAGATAGATAGGCCCATTCCTCTCCACTGAAAATGCCCAGTACCTAACTTAGACCAAGACCCAGAGTTTAAGATGGTTAAAATTTGAAGAAAACAACCTGGGTACTAGAAATGAGTTCCCAGAGGTGCCGAGATCACACAGCTCCCAGTAACTGCATTTCACATATGTTTACTCCTCTGTGAGTAGTTCTCATGATTTCATTATGCAGTTTCTGAGATGTGAAGTTTTCATTACAGTCCCAGTGCTAAAATCGTATTATTATCTGGAAATCTCAATTTTCACTTAAGGAAGGAAAAAAAAAGCAAGTTTCCAGGTGCTGCAGCTGCAGAAAAAAATAATAGGAAAGAACCCCTAAAAGACCCCAATGCCAGAGGGCACTGGATCACAATCTTGTGACTTTAGAAAAGCCAGTCTCAAGATTTCTGGAAACCTAAGATGTGATTTTCTAGTAACTCAAGCTGACAGTTCTGGCATCATTTACCTCTTATTATGAAGCCCAATATATGTAAACCCCAAATAACAGACAAATCAGTTCAGAGGTGATATATTTTGTCTGCCTTTTCAAATGTTAAACTGTTACATTATTCATTATATGAAAAATAAGATGACCTTAAAATAAGAAAACCTTCAATATTTTTACTTGCTGCTGTGATCTCTATTAATTCAGAGTTCAGACATGAGTATTTTCATTGCAGTTTGCAGCACTGCAAAACCTGAACTCTAAAACTCATGTCCAGCTTCCGAGGATCAGGAGATAAAAATAAATAATGTTAGGGATCTTTCTTTTTATACTCTCAGCTTTTAAGGTACCTTTTGATTCTTATATTGCCTCTGATACTGGAAGAAGTAAAAATTTACTTCTTGACTCCATTTTCCCTTGCTCTTATGTGAAAATTGGGATTTTCACTCAGGTGCACAGATTCAGAAGGAAAGGTTTTAAGAATCTTTTTTCTCTGTCTGTGATAAAGTTGGAAAACTCTGTCTTGTCTTACAGGATCCTGTGCAAGCAAAGTATCCTACTTCAGTTCTGCTAGACAAGTGCTTGCCTTCCATTCAACAGCACCGCAATACTTCACTGATACTGGCTTTCCATATAAGAGTAAGCATTAATGCTCTGCCCTTAGCATTCCTTACATAAATAGTTCTGCTGATTTTGAAAATATCCATATAACCCCTGCAAGATACAACTCTCAAAGACACTTATAAAAAAAGACCAAATTCAAGGTACCAGCTTGCACTTGCTGTCTATTTCCCCTAACTTTCCTGCATATTTGTACCTCTCTAAGCAAGTATCTGCATTGGCTGGTCTCATAGTCATTAGTTATTAGTGCTAAAAAAGAGAAGGAAGTTACCCTTACAATGGGCTCTTGTAGCCAGAGACGTATAAGAGTTGCGAGGGTGTAGTACATCACCAGCAGTAAGATTGGATTAGCATGGTGATACCAGTGTAACTCTTGATTTTTGATGATCATCCAAGTGCTTGAGCAGTTTGTCTGAGTAAGAGAAGTGACACCGAACAACCTGTGGATATTAAAAAAAGCCAAACAACCACATCAGAGAATGAACACCAAATCTCACAATGTTTAAAAAGATTTTTTTTCGTAATTTTTGCTTACCTATAAAACCAATTGCTCTATTAAAAAACAGCATTTGACATCTTATTTAAAATGCAGTGAATATTTTCATTCCACATATTTAGTGAAAAAAATAGGGTTTGCACTTGGTCTTCAACAAAAAAAAAAGGGAGTATAATATTATTATATCTACCATGTCCAATGTGAAAACTTTAAATGACCTGCACCCTGTAGACCCAGAGCTACAGAAAAAGGGGAGAGAAAATCTGGCTGCAAGGCCATTTGGCAAATCACAGCAACATGACATTTCAGAGTGATTCAGTAAACTGACATACAACACCATTCCACTCACTCTGCCAGGACAGAGCTGTAAAGTACATCTCCCCAGCACATTGAACAGATTACCAATTTTTCCCTTTTTTTTTTGACTAATACTATTAATAAATTGTTATCTAATTATGCAAATGCTTCTAAACATACACAGCTCCATTGAATTCACAGCTATTGTGAACAAAAAGGGAAAACATTCAGAAAGACAACTGTTCTGGATAATCAAATCATGGAGGAAAAGAAACAAGAAAAAATAATTCCATAATTAGTCTTACTGTCTCCACAGTATTAATGTCAATGACATGAGATACTTAACTATTTCTGGAAAAACTGGGATTTCACAATATTTCTATCAAGTAAGAAACATATGTTGGAAAACACAACAATAAAAAAAAGAATCCCCAACATTTTAAATTTAAGACAAGATGTTAGATGCTTTGCAGAGGTGTTAGATCCTGAAACAAAACTAGTAGGAAATCATAATTAATCTGGTTCTTTCACTGTAAAAGATTTTGCAGGGTGCCAAAGCTAGGGCTCAAAGTTACTAGTAGCATGCATCGGTATTCACTGTAAAGAGTTTTGTTCTATTGACAAAGCTTCTTCCACAATGCATATGAGAGTTTTCGATTTTTACTAGAAATAGGTATGATTTCAAGAGACAATTAAGGAGAACTATTTCTTGACAGAACAAAAAATCCCAAACTTAATCATAATTAGTATAGTTTAAAAGATTTCTTCTTTGCTTACCCTGTAAGTTCCAACATGAAAGAGTGAATGAATACAAAGACTAAGTATGATATTCAACAGAGATGAGCTGCCTGAAATCTGACCTTTGGATGCTGTAAAGTGAAAAGAATATAAAAAAGGAGAGGCTATACCAGTTCGTTCATTGTGGTTTGTGGCATGGGTATAATACCATTAAGTGCCAGAACTAGAGCTCTATAGTATGTTATTAAACAATTTATCAGCACTCACTTCTCATTCTGATCGTCAACGCAAGCCAAAGGTTATAAACTTTAAGACTTCTCAGAGCTTTTGGGTGGATCCAAGGTTGGAAAAGAAAAGAAAAGAAAAGAAAAAAAGAAAGATCCTGCACACAAAATAAACTGTTGTAACTTAAAGGAGTTGAGAGAGCTGTGTTTGGAGTTGACCCAGATTCAAACTTCCGTAACATCCAAGCACATTCAGGGCTGGTGTTACGGCTTGGCTCCATCTGACTGAAATTCATGCTGGATTGTATTCTCTTCATATTTCTATCAGCATAAGGGAACATCTTGATTTGCCTGCATTCCTCTCTGCCAACTGACTTGTAACTTTTGCCCATCAATGATCAGGTTGTTGGGCTCCTCTTAGTTTCATCTTCTATCTCTGTTTCACAACACATCTCTCCATCTTTAGTTCATTTTAAACTTTGCTATGTAAGCACAGTACAAATCACGCTATTTCTGTTTAATAAACATATAAGAAACAGAATAAAATCCAATTTCTACTGAAGCAAGAAGCTTTTCCATTGACAGTGAGTGATGAGTACTTTTTAGAGAAATGAGGGAAAGTTCCTGAAGGCTCTTGGGCACTTCTGCCAAGCAGACATGACCTTCATATCACATATTCCATTCCTAAAGTATGTTATATAATATATTATAACTATAGAGTCTCAAAAACTTGTGTTTTATCTCCACTGAAAAAAACCCCACCATATAATACTATCAGCCAGGAAATTTCATTATGTTTCAGCTAAATTCTCATTCTCTGAGTTTCATTTGCTTGCTTCAAATTACCCATACATACTGGATATAATTATACTACTGGACTTAATTCTGCTCCCTTTTTGGTCCTGCAACCACCTAATACACATAAGTTACAATGCATCTCTTCCCTCTTAGTTGCCACCTGACTGGCAATGTATTTATTTAACCCATTTCACTTTGTCTCATAAATCGTGAATATGCAGAAAATGCTCCTCATTTCTGAATTTTCCTTGGTTTTTGAGACTTGTTATCACAAAGGAACACAATATAACATTCTCATCTATCAAATTCAGAATACATCTTGGAAATGCTCATTCTGTCTGCTCTGGCCTCAAGGCTACAAGTTGCTACTCGTCCTATGTTTATGCTTCATCGTTATCTTCAATGAGAACTGCTGGTGTGAAACATTTTTTGAGAAACAGAGTCATCTTCTCTTACTCAAAGCTTCTAAACACACAGGAACAATTACCATAAAATGTACAAGCATTTACAGTAAGCAACATACATTAAGGTATTATTGATTTCTGCATACTTCATCCCACACAGATGTCTTCAATTCAGTATTGATCACAACCAGCTACAGTTGTGCCCAACTCTGATTTTAGTGTGACTTCATCTTGGACAATATATATATACATACACATATGCCATCTGCAAAGTCAGAATGAATCCTAAGTGGAGGCAACCAAACACCAAACAGGACAAGTATACGCATGCCCGGATACAGAGATAAATAAAACAAATATTGAGAGATCATTGAACAATGGAAATGCTTTCCAACAGACTGCATGTAATGTCAAAAACAACTGGAGGTTTGCAAGATGTAATAGATTAATATTTCCGTTCTTACAAAGAAGCAAAAATTGTGCTTTTCAAAGTCCTCATCAGTATTCTGAAAGATGCATGTCATTAAACCCAAAAAAGTGCAGCAGAAATCATCCAGAGAATTTTAGAAATTACAAATGGCCAAGAAGAATTTTAATGTCTGACTGAGGAGTGCTCTGAAATCACAAAGTGAGAAACAGTTCTTAAAATAAAGATGGTATCTTTTTATCCACTTCCTCCTAGACAAAAGCTTGGTTTCCCATTAAAGCTTCCTACTGAATCTGTGAATCATCCTTCTAGCAGATGAGCTTTCATCTTTTGTGACTCTCTGACAACGAGAAAAGCTGTGACCATATCCTCCTCCCATTTTTGTACTAGTCTAGCTTTAAAATTCAGAAAAAGCTATTTCAATTTTAATTGAAAACAGAAGAATTCCTTTTGCACCCACAGGTATTTGACTTTAGGAGATGCTGAAGTACCATTTGTTTTATTCTGCATTATGTACATGCTAACATTCTCCAGCATGCATTATTTAACTATTACATTAATATAGTATAAGATTTGCTGTTATTAATTAAATATAAACAAAAATGGTTACATAAACAAAAAAATTAAAGACGTCTCATAGAAAATTATCAAACACAGTAATTACAGATTGGTTAGGCCTGTGAATTTTGCCAACAGTAAAAATGATGTGGAATATTTTTCTTTATAAAAATATATTTGTCAGTTCAGATCCTGTGTGTACTGATGTTTTAGAAGTTGATTTCAGACCAGGATTTGCCTCATAATTTCCAAAGCCAGGAAGGGAAGTAATAACTCTGACTTCCTGCACAATGTAGGACACGCAATAATTCTTCTATTGAACAACCTGTGGTTGAATTACAGTTTATAGTTCAGAAAGGCATCCAATTTTGATTTCAACTGATAGCAAATCTACTGCCTTTTTATATTCTACTGCATTCAGTGTCTGTAATAGTTTTGTCTAGATGAGATTTCCAGTTGATGCATCTTCCTACAACTCTCTGTACTTTACCTACTACTTTTTCGATGAGAAAATGAACATGAGCCGGCAGTGTGCACTTGCAGCAAAGAAAGCCAACTGTATCCTGGGCTGCATCTAAAGGAGTGTGACCAGGAGGTCAAAGGAGGTGATTCTGCCCCTCTGCTCTGTGCTTGTGAGACCTCACCTGGAGTACTGTGTGCAGTTGTGGTGTCCTCAACATAAAAAGGACATGGAACTGCTGGAACAAGTCCAGAGGAGGGCCACGAGGATGATCAGGGGACTGGAGCACCTCCCTTATGAAGACAGGCTGAGGAAGTTGGGGCTGTTCAGCCTGGAGAAGAGAAGGCTGCGTGGAGACCTCATAGCAGCCTTCCAGTACCTGAAGGGGGCCTATAGTGATGCTGGGGATGGACTCTTCATTAGGGACTGTAGTGATAGGACAAGGGGTAACAGGTTAAAACTTAAACAGGGGAAGTTTAGATTGAATATAAGGAGGAAGTTCTTTACTGTAAGGGTGATGAGGCACTGGAATGGGTTGCCCAGGGAAGTTGTGAATGCTCCGTCCCTGGCAGTGTTCAAGGCCAGGTTGGACAGAGCCTTGGGTGACATGGTTTAGTGTGAGGTGTCCCTGCACATGGCAGGGGGGTTGGAACTAGATGGTCTTGAGGTCCTTTCCAACCCTAACTATTCTATGATTCTACTTTTCACTACACAACAGAGCAGGAATCATTTTCCTATATGTTCTCTGAGCTTGCACGAAAATTACAGTTTGAAGAAAATGTCTGCATGAAGCCACTTCAGGAGATGCATTTCCTGATTTACAGGATTTTTTTTGCTGGGGCCAATGCATGTTGGATAATAACCACTACTAGTTATTCACAGTAATGGAATGAGAGACTTCCACTGTGCTGGGTTGGATTTGGAGAATCCATCTTTGCAGAACTTCTGAATTTATACTGGATTTTATGAACTGTCCGAGCCTTTATTTTATCTGGATATCTTCTCCTCCACATTTATTTCACTGTCCTCACATGGAAAGAGAGAGGAGTGGTACCTGCAAGTCTGGGGTAGGAGAATGGAATATCAAGACTGACTGATATTAGAATAGCTGAGCCCTAAAATACGGATACTAAATGTGCAAGATAAAGGAAGAAGAAGAGAAGAGTAAGAGAAGAAGAGGAGAGTATGGGAGAGGAGAGAGCAGAGAAAAGAAACAACAGAAATTCAACAACAGTAAATCCCCCCATATGGGGAAAAACATCAGCTTTTTTGGAGAGGGAGGTGGTAGTGGGGTGGTGGTTGTGGAAGAAATCTTTTTCTGCGGGAAAGAGTGGAAAGGAAGACAAATACAGGGAGAAAAGGCAAAACTTCTGTTTCATGGGCCAAGTCCTGAAAACTGAGATTCAAAAATAGCATTTGAAACACTGGAAGGGCTGTGTCCCAAACTCTAAGCACTGCTTGAAGATTCAACATTTTTCAAACATTGACTTAAAGGAGGTACACACTCTTGTCAAATTTGAAAATGGCCTGGGGAGAAGAGGGTGGAAGGAGTGGCAGGAATGAAAAAATAAATTAGCATACAGAAAATATCATTCCTACACAACCCCCCTAAAAGTCCACTGTTCACACAAGCTATCCTGTTGTGTTTTCTGTACTTGGATGGCAGAGCTACACAGAGGTTATGATCCATAACATTATATCCATAAAGCCTCTTCTGAGGGAATTCTGTGAGCTACCCCATTTCCCACCTCCCCCCCCCCCCCCATCATTTGGCTATATGCTCAAATAAGTACATGCCATTGGAGAGGACTCAGCCAGTCCTGTGGTACCTCTAGGTCTTTCCTTGCCTTTCAGATGGTTGTTACTCTCTAGGCTGTAGGCTGGGAATTCAGACAACACTTGGGGCTACGGGTACACTGAACTTACACGTTTTTACAGACATAGCAGAACACAGGGAGGAAAGAGGTGGGAAACTTGGCTGAAATGCATTAAGTGTCCTAAAGAATTAGGGTTAAGATGAGCAGGAGGTATTTGGTTTCACATGGATTTTTAAAGAAAAAAAAAGAATGAATGGGAAAATGAGCATTTGTCTTTCCAAATCACATTATTTACAAGATTCCACAGAGAAGGGACTGATCCTTCATGCCTTCTCCTCAGCTCAGCAGGCCAGCTGTGTTGGGAGATACTGCAGACACAAGCCTCAGTCCACAGCTGCACTGAAGTTATTAAATTTATCCATTTCAGAGTGATACAAGCTTTAAAAATAATTTGAAGTATTTTTAGCTCTTAAAAGCCCTAGAACCTGCTTTGGTTCAGACTTGGATGATTCAAAACTGGCTAAATGGAATTGTGCCGTATTAACAATAACACACAAAATTAATTGTTTGGGTTGAGAAGTATTATGATAAATTTCAGCTTAACAGTTAATAACTTCTTTGGAAATATCTGAAAACATAGACTAAGACTGGAAGTGTTTTCCTTCAGAGTGTTGCTATCACAACGCTGTAATACAGGCATACACACAGTGAATATAGACTTGGTAGGTAAGTAGATCATTCTAACTTTTGTTTTAATGTCATCGTATTTCTATAGCTCTTTAGCAGATGTCTATGTACTTTTTTTTCTACAAAGTCTTGGTTTCCATAGCTTCTATTGCATCAAAGCTTTTCTGGCAATGACAAAACCAGCCCTGGTATATCTCCCACCCTCTTCTGAACATCAGTGACTTTTCTTTTAACGGAAAACTAATTTCAAACGCACATCTATTGCACGAGAAGCCTCATGAAAAAAATAAGTAATTTAAAACTTGTGTGCTAATATCATCCATATTATGAGGACAGAGAAAAATTATGAGCCATTAATCCAGGAAGCTGTAGAGAAGAAAAAATAGCTTTAAGGGCTGTGAATTACATAAAAGCTTGCAAAAACCATAAATACAACACAAATCTTAATTCAGGGAGAACAAAACAACCATATAAGCAGCCACAATACAATCACTTTGCTTTCAGATGAATTAACAACTTTAAACCAGGATGTTAAATAGTATCTGCTCTATAACCTGTTTTTTCAAATTAACCAGATAATGGAATTTCCTCTCAGACTATGTGACTGGAACTGTTAAGGACTGGACATCCATTAGAAATGACCAAACTTCAGATATTCAAATACTTCATATATCTGCAGTAAAGCAGCTGCTCTAAGGGAAATTTAAGTCTGAACATAAAGATTTGTGAGCTATGTAACATATTTCATCCAATATTCAAGGTTTGTACTGACTATTCCTAAAAGATATTCCCAAGGTGTACTAAAAGCTTGTAGTATGCTTTCAGTGGTTTAGAGGCAGTAATTCCCTACTGTTATCACTATTAGTAGATATGGATCTATTAATCCCTTGTTTACTGAGACAAAACACATCTTCAAAAGCTTCACATGAAGATTTATCCTACCAGTGGGGTTCCTCCCCAGACCAATTCATTACCCACAACACAGTTCAGCTGTGCTCTGAGTTTCTGGTGAGCATTGATATTGATGTTGCTCACACCAGCAAGCTAGAAAAGCAGTGATGTTGTTGCAACCTTTGGGGGACCATTGCTGGGACTTCCAGAGGTGATCATCTGATGAAGAAATGTGCTGTAGGAGCTACTCCAGTATCTTTTCAACACAATCAGACAGCTGAGCATCAGGCACAGGGAAAACCACCAGACAGGATGGCAAGAAGGTGAAATGGAGATAAAGGTACAGAAGAAATTGCTCTAGGGCCTCTGCCTGATACCCTTAGTTAGAGTATCTCTTTCAACATGATCCTTCCTCACCAGGACTAGCAGTGTCACTGCTTTGGCTGCAGCAGCCTGGCTCACATGTTAGGTAGAAAGTTAGATAGTTGTTTGTTCTGTCATTTGAATATAACTACCATAAACACACCAGGCTTGTGGGTTTTTTTCCAAACAATTTCAGCTGCAAACCAGAGGAAACACAGGGAGCATGGAGGCTACAGAAGCTGAGGCAGCGCTGCTGGGATGAGAAGATGGAGAAAGAAAAGCCACCCCAGCAGAGGAGACTAGTTAGCACCAGGCACAGTGGTTTGCCACCCGCTCCCCTTCCTCATGTACAGATGTGCTCCCCACAACTGTGTGATGGAATGAAAACCAACTCATACTGAACAGCACTGCCTGGGGAAGGACACCACCCAAACTGTGCCAACAAGCTTAATGTTTTCTTAGTATTCAGTTGCATTTTCTACTCAGAGATGAAAAAAAATGAGAAAACAGGTCCATGTTTCTAAGGCTAGACGTGGAAAGCAAGCGAGGGAAAACTGAACGCAAGTTCAGAAACATTCATGGGCACAAAGGCTTTCCTTTGCCAGAGGGTGAGCTTGGACACCTCAGCACACAGCAGGAGGCATGGCTTAATGACGTCTTTCTGTGCCAATTAGTAACTGAGGTTACTGGTTTCTCAAAGTGAGTTGGCAGAGCTGCTGAAAGGAAAAGAGCCAACACTTCCACCTCAGACATAAGCAGCACATGGGATGTGAAAGGAGGAGAGCCTGCTCCCAAAATTCAAACAGGTAGTGCAGCCCACAGATGGCCTTACTGTCCAGCTCAGGTGCTCAGCTCAGGTGCTGGAAGAGGGGTGGAAGAATTTACACAGCTGGGCCACTGAGTGCAAAGCTTTAGCAGAAATCATTTAGGAAAAGGGCACCCTGCTCAAATAACCCCAGTGAGCATCAGCCCTTAGTGGAGTGGTGCTACCCGACCAGAACATGAAAGTGACCCAATACAACAACTAACCATGCAACTACCTACCAGCTTAAGAGATTTACTGTTACTTCTTAAAATAACATATGCAGAAGAACATAAATTGTTTTAAAGTATAGCTTCATACCCATCTTAACTTTGAGGTAACTTGGTCTGTGATCTAGGAACCTAACGACAGACTGCAGCCAAAAACTCTGGGTTTTATTCCAAGCTCTGGCTATCTGGGGGGCGTATGCAATTCATCTTACTTTTCTGTTAGGGAATTTTTCCACCTCTGAAAGGGAATGATGATACTTTTTAGTCACACTGGGACAGTCTGCTAGGTTCAGTGATGCATGCAGAGGATAAAGAGGTTTTCCACTTTACTCAGCTGCCAGCGAAATGGCTTGGAAAAAAAAAGCAAGAATGATTGATATCTAAATTAAGAGATTCTGCAGTAGAAACTTTAAGCAAAGAGAATATTCTCTTCTTTTTTTTTAGCAGAGAATGCATTAAGGCAGAAACACAAGCCATGATTCCCATTTGTTTTTAAAGAGAAAAAGAAAATAAAATATCAAGACATGGGAAAGAAGATAATGGGATAATGAACAATAAGGCTTGGGAAATGTGGGGAAAATGCCTAATTTCAAAACCAAAGCTGTATAACATAGCTGATATTAAATTGGTCATAAACTGTACCTGATTGTCTCAGTTTTTATCAGTAAATTCCATACTTTAGCTAAATGAACATAAAAAAAGAGATTAAGTACATGCACTCTGAGTGTTTAGAGAAACCCAGGTAGACTGCCTCATGCACAGACAAGGACTAACTCCCCTGGAGTGTGCTTGTCTGAGGTTACTTAGGACTGCCTTTTGTGCTATCTCTGAGGAATGTGGGATGATTCATTTGGGGATGTTGATACATTGAGCTAAAAACATAAAGAGCTACATAAGTGCCAAATATTTATCATCACAATTTCTGGGCATGCCAGAGTATGAAAATAAATGCTGGCAAGCAGACCTCAGGAAGACAGTAAAGACAAGCTTGCAATGCCAAGAGAAGTTTGTTATTTATAATCCACATCTAATATCACAGATCAATTAGAATCTGGTAGGAGCAGAGGGGTTGATGTCTGTCTATCCCTCTTCTGTCCTTGTTTTCAGGCCCTTGCTCAATGATCACAGCATGCAGATCTGTGTCCTTTAAATAATGCAAAAAGAAAATTAAGGCGTCACTTCTTCAAAGCCATCCTCTGCACATCCACACAGGACAGCCTGTGATGGACAGGGAGTCTGTATTCAAGTGTCAGTGTGGAAAGCAGATACACTTAAGAAGACACATGGTGTGTACGGGGGAGTGGAGTTATCCAGCTCTCTCTGACCACAAGCAGAGCTTCTGTTAGTGGAGAGGTGTGCTGGTCACACGGCAATAAGCTGCCTGAGTGGACGTAAAAGTGGAAAGGCTCTGTTGTGAGAGCGATTGCCCACCCAGTTCAGTTAAACCAGAATCAGCAGGAGAGTCTATCATGGTACATCAGCACTTTTAAATCTTTGTCACCTCTCTCTGTCCTTCTCACCCTGACATTTCAACACATCCAAGAAGGAGGCACCTCTGGCTGTTCTTACGGTAACACGTGGCTATTTAGGGGCAGGAGACAGCGAGGAGGTGGCAATCCACCAACATTATGTCATGCGATGGCGACTGATTTTTATGTTTAAAGCTTACGCTCAGCGTCCAGATACAGTCCACAAGTTGTCGGGTGCGCCAAGGTTCCCCTCTCCCCACTAACAAGAACCACCTGTGGCCAGGGCCAGCACAACCAGGCTGCCAGAGAACTCACTGGCCACAGGCTCATGGCTGCAGCACAACAGAGCTCTGAAACTGGCCTTTCTCACGGTCAGAAACTTGCTTTTTTCAAAAGGTCTTTGTCTGTCTCTTGGTTGACATCCCTGTCAAGTCCAGGGGAAGACAGCAGGATGAAAATCACCTGTGGTGCAACGGCAGTCAAATAAAGTTGTGCCTGCTTTTTCCAAGGCTAAATATGGCACTTTGCTCAGGGCGGCTGTTACGGTGAATGCCAACAGCTCCACTGTAGGGATGGAGAGTCACCACTGCCAAGGCTGCCAGGGAGGCTGGGAAGGGCTGCTCTGCCAGAGTAATCGATGCAGTTTACTTACTAGTGCATCTGTTGCTTTTTTCAGAGAATTTCAAACTTGGTGTAAATCCTGGCACAAACAGGAATTCGCCGAATTTAACAACTGCAGTGTGTAGCAAAAAGCGGTGGGTACTGATAACCATGTAAAGACCAGCAAGACCTACAAATTCTCCCTAGTAAAGCTCTGTAAGTTTACACTGATTTTTGTGTTGTCACCACTGGACTTCCACCAAAACCTGAGCTAACCATTTTAAATCAATGTTGCATACAACTCTGCTATAAAGTGAGCACAGCAGGGACATTAATTACATGCCCGCTGATGAGTGCATCTCCAAGGAATCCCTCTGCATAAGCATTGAAAGAGGTGAATTCATTTTGGGCAAATCTCTTAGTGGCAGACACTAAGCTGGAAATCTCACAACAACGAGTAGTTTTGCAATGTTTCCAACATTTTCTTGATACAACTGGTCGGGAACTCCACCACTAGTTCTCCTGTCACATTTGGATATTCCAGACAGTGCTATCAGAATCATTAAAAATGTGAACTTCGAGCCAAAAATTATATTAACCTTTTTCAGTGCTGAAAAAAGTTCAGTTTGTAATGAAATTCTGATTCATTAAATAGGACTCCTTCTCAGTTGTCTTGAGCAGTTTCTCACATAAAGCAGCCCAGCTTGTTTCAATGAAGAAAAATGAACTAAAATGAACTAAAGAATATGCAAAGTTTGTTAAGAACCAGTAGACCTTCCTCTGGGAAAGAAGAAACAAAATTATTAGAGAAGGTTAGAAGATTTACTATGACTTTTCTTGTACTCCTTGGTATATCTATATTTTCAGCTCTTCTACCCTGTTCTTATGAATTCTGGTAACTGTCTGCTCACCAGCCACAGTTATAGGTGTGAATCATTTTGGACACCAGATGTACATTATTATGTAGTTAACAAAAAAATGAAAACCACATGGACTCTGATGGTTCAGCTGGTAGCAAATGAACTGTTTACTGTCTAGTACGGAAACACTTCCTAGCACAATATTGAGAAACTCACTTTGTGATGCACCAAATCCTCGGACAAAACATCTTTTGCAGAATCATGCAACTCAGGAGACAATCACAGAACAACAGAACGGCCCAGGCTGCAACAGTCCTCAAAAGATAATCCCATCCAACCTTTTTTGGGAAAGAGAGCCCAGATGAGCCCACCTACCCTGGGCTACCTCAAAGTTTAGAAAGAGCTTACAATAACAGCAAGGATGATTACTGACTTTTGTCAATGGGAGTCTGAACTTGCAATTCTAAGCAGTTAACAGAATCAGTCACTTGCTTTGCAAAAAAATTTTTAAAAGATAATGAAACTGAAGTTCTAAGAAAGCTAAAGCCTTCTAAGAATTAACTGGCTTGTGACCAGGTTACAAGGAAACTCCAAACCCCTCAGAAATCCATATGGATGCAATATTCTGCTTCTCAGAGGTGAGACACCTTCGAGACAGGCGTCAAAGCTGGTCTACAGCAAGGACTAACAGTGGCTGCAGCTCAGGCAGAACAGGTTGGCAAGCTCTTGGCTCCAGTGGAGCTACAAAAGCAGCAGGAGATCAGTGCCTTGCCCTGCAGAGAGGCAAGACACCACCACCAAGTTAACTGATCAGCTACAGCTTGCTGCTTTGGCAGTATCTGCTATCCTGCTGAGATTTTATTAGCACACTTAGCCTCTAATTTAGGGAGAAAAAAATGACAGTTGGATGCCCCAGCCTGATCTTACAACTCCAGGAATAGCTTTGAAACTGTGGTTAAGCATTTATTACCCTGGATAAACCGAGCATTTGGTCTACAAATCCTGAATCTAGATCAAAGCTTTCAGGGAAGTTGAAATGGAGGACTTAGGACTGGACTCAGATAAATCTGAAAACAAACTGAAATATTCTGACCCTACCATCTACAGCAAATATCAATATAACACTCCCTCCAAAATTAAAAAAGTTTGTTACTAATCACTGTACAACCTATTTAGAAAGTCTTGCTTAAGGAGATTTATAGGCATCTTTCAGATGAAAACTTCCTATGGAAAAGACAGCCTTAGATTAGACTTCCCCACTCAGATTGCAACAAAGCGATCACTTGTGTAATTCCAAATTCCCATTCACTTAAAGAAGATGTGAAATAACATCCCTCTGTGAAGTGTATGACACTCCCTGGACTCCTAGGTTTGCCTCACTTTATGAGGGTGATGCCTTTCTATAGAAGAATAATTCATATTTAAATTATTTTGAACATTTCTTGCCTGCAAAGTACAAGCTATACAAAAAAGACCCAGAACTCTAAGAAAGCACATAGCTTTTAATTTACATCCGACTACTGGATCTTTAAATTAATATGCTTATAAGCATAGTTTTGGACAGGAACAACTTTAATGACTCAGGATAAACTTCATACCGCTGCACTAATCCTATTTCTTCATTTTGGCAAGGCCTTATCATTGCCCCAATTACATCCTTTTGCCAAAATAAACACCATTAGGAAGAAAGGAGGCATCAATCTGAAAAATGGCAAACCTATTATTGCATATTTTTTCAGGCTGTGACAGAACGTACAGTATTTCTAAAGTCATTTTAGCTCATGGACTTTTTTTTATTAACTCAGGTGAAAAGAATTTTCTGGCAGAAATATGATATTTTCCAAATTTTGTTTTAAATGGATACTTCTTGTTATTGTTTTCCCTTTGATTGGTAAATCACCAATTTTGCAATATGGCAGCAAGTGAACACAGGAGATCCCTATTTTAAATGATGCTATAAGTGAGTGTGGACATTTTATTTGACAAGAGACCAGCTGAACCCTAACCGGTGTTAATTTATGCAACTGGGTAAGTCCTAACTGAAGCCTAAATTCAGCCCTACTTAACCAGTCCTCCTGAGCTATTTAGGACCACTCTTCCCAAGACAGTTAGAGCACTGCCTTGAAAGACTGCTGCCCACTTCTCCACAGTGGGTTGGTCTAGAGAAGAAAAGCTGTCAGCGGCAGAGGCAGCTTCATGCAAGGTCTGTTGCTAGCATGCTTACCCCGGGCAACATCAGCTCTACCTCAAACTTACCAGTACCCTATACATTTTTTAATCTGCAGATCCTAGTGTGCACTGGGTAGCATTTCAGTGTGTGTTTGTGTTTATACCACTTCTATCTGCACCTCACAGAACCAGGAAGCCACAACAGTACATGTGAAACTTTGTAGAAGATTGGTGCCTTCAGATTTGTTAACAGCACTATGGCATATGCACAGGGCTATGTTATCACAGTATCCTTTTCTTGGGGGGAGAAATACTGAATTTTGAGTTGAAGAGATCTTAAAAGGAAGGAGCATTCCAAGGATGATGCAAATCTTAGCTGAAAGATTTGATGAAAGATTAACTTGAGAACTTTACAGCTTGTTTGGGTATAGCTTAACTTCATTTAGTCTGAAATCAATTGATACAGTGGCTGAGTGCATTACTCTTCAAAGACAACATATTTTTTATTGATCAGAAACAAACTACATTTCTTGTCAACTTGAGAAGTCAAACCCAGAAAAAACATTAACAGACTTTTAAAACACCAGCTTTACGCTCTGCAGAGAGAATTATTATCCACCAGCAGCCCAACAGGAGAGTTTCCACATCTGCCCTTGCACCTGAGAAGAGCTTAACCTAGGGATCGAGTCCTCAAAACTTTACAGCTCATATTTCAGCTTCCCTTCATTTAGGGAAAAAGGTCAGTTTGTAATAATACTAAAGCTAACACATGCAAATACATGTACTTGATGTATGTTTTTTTCATACAGTGGGCTTCTTACAACTAAGTAAGGAGAGTTCATATAACTAAATATGAGAACAATTTGCTGCTCTCTTCTTGCAAAAAGACATTAAACAGCATATTCTGGATGAGAATGAGAGGAGTATTTGGGGAATCAGATTTATTCCTCAGCATATATTTTACCCAAGCAAGCCACTCACTAGTATTATTAATGAGAACTCTGAATATTTAGCTCTGCTTCAAACCAAGATGGTACATAAAATAGGAAGGTATCAAATTTCTTCTAGGATGAAAAATGCTAACATATTTTTTCTGCACCATTCTAGTACATGTGTCTCTCATTCTTCTCCTCTAGCCGCTGCTTATACACCAGTCCTACTCTAATGATTAAAAATTATATTAGCGGCTTTTCCTCACACCCAAATTTGCATTTCCAAGCACTGATAAAACCTGTCTTGATACTCTTCAAACACATCTCCTTGAAAGCAGATCACAGCAGAAAGAACTGTGATTAAAGAAACAAGGAAGATGTATTTACTGCACCTTCTGTTGAGTCATCATTGTTGTTTTGGATATTCAAACATAAATTCCTATGTAATTTAGAAAGTTAGTCCCTCACATGTTGTCATGTGCAAAAGGCAGAGTACTCAACAGTACCGAATCAGGAGAAAATCTGCCAGAAGAAAATATCATCTTCTGCTTACAAAAAGGTCAATACATACTCCAAAGTCCAACACATTGACTTTTTTTTTTTAATCCAAACTCCGAAGGTGCTTTTTCTTTCTTCAGTGAAGCAAGGGCAAATTACTTGCAATTGGATTTTGTAATTTCAAAACTTAGCGACTAAGTTAAAGTGGCACATTTGTACTGAATGAGACTTTATCATACAATGTAGCATTACGCTATTAGAAAAAATAATTAAATAGAGAACATAAGGTTGAGACTAAATTAAGTGGAAATTAAAGTAAATAAAATAATTTTAAATAAGAAAATGTTAAAAGGACAAAAGGGACTTTTGCAAATTATGCATATAAAGGCAGTTTCACGTATTCCAGCAAAATGGCACGAAACATGTACTTCCTCTCCTTGAGGAAGCGTTATCGCTATCTGGTGATAAAAAAGGTGATAAAACCTTGTGAGATTATATCCCATAGCCAAATAGCTCAGATTTTTTAAACCATGTTTTCTTTCTTTTCTTAATACAAGGAGAAAGTAACATAATGACTGTAGGTAACTTGCGAATGTTTTAGCTACTCGGCACTAGAAATCAGCCATTCTCCCACACTGACCTCTAGGTGGCACAAAAGAACTTAAACTAAACAGATCTTTCCCGATTTTTTAGGTAATGTTATGCCCTCCCAGTGAGGCTCCGAGTCAGCAATTCCGACATAGCAAAACACACATCTGTTAACCTGTATTAAATAAAACGTCAAAATAAGTATTAAAGTGATGGTTACTGTAGCCAGGCAGGTAATTTTTTACTGCTTTCAATGGTGCACTGAGATGTAAATCATGAATTGATTCTCCACAGTACATCCAATATCCTTTCACCTTCAGCTTATAACACTTTAAAAGGAACAACAGGTTTACTAGAAATAAAGTTCAGGTTTACATTTAATTTAACATAGGGATTACTACAGGACTAAAACTACATACCATAAAAACCAATTTGCAATCACAATTCAGCAGAAAGAAAAAGTAATAATGAGAAAAATACTTAAGCAATATAGCTGTTAGTATGAACCTAAGACTAGCATGTTCTGCAGGACCAGAAAAAAATTTTATATTAACAGTCCAATGTAATGTACACCACGTGAAGTATACCAGCAGCCCTCAGTATCTGCACACAATGATGGCACCACACATGCATTTTTCCCCAGTTAAGACACTATGACCTAGGAGCATTTCTTTTTGTCTGCCAAAATATGTGCACGTGTACACTGCCCGTGTGTCAATACCACCACCTATTTCCTCTGTCTCCTGTCTTAGCCAAAGTATTCTCACTCACATCTGAGTTTCACTCCGACCAAAACCAAAATCCGTTCCACTCCTAAACTAAAATCTGTTCCACTCCTAATCCCACTGTAGCCCAGGTGGGATTTCCACCACTCTATCATTCAAAACCATTCAGTCAGAAATGCTTCAAGTCTTTAAAACTGAACATGAATTTTGCATAAAATTTGTCAAAGCATCATGTGGAAGATCATTTGCATCAACACGTGATGACACAGCATTGTATCATGTGCCCACAACTAAACAGAAAAGGAATTTCTCTCACCTGGCATAGAAATCTTTTGGTGGAACAACCTCCTGAAAGAACTGTAGCTGGTACAGATAAAGTCCAATCAAGTGCCCCGCACTGAATATAGCCATTAATACACACAGACAGCTGAATATCAGCGGATCAAATGCTTGGCAACAGGACCACCATGTGCACAGGCCCAAAAATACAAAGAAATACACAGCTGAGGTCAAAGATGGCACCATCATTCCTGTAAAAATGAAAACATGGTTGGAAAAGTGTGTGAAATATCTGCATTTGTTAAACCTTAAATCTGACCAGAAATATATAAAACAATTTAGTCCAATTAGTGTCTAAGGTAATTATTACAATTAACTCTTAAGACTGCTATTAGCTTTGAAACTAGGAGAAAAGGATCTTCTTTTTTTTTATTCAATGCACTTATGCTATACCTTAACACCCAGTACACAACTACTCTCCAGAACTTCGAGATGAAATCTTCTTTTGTAAAGATGCTTCTCAAAGCATGAAGAAAACCCAAAACATGCTGCAAGGCCACCCAGCAGTGCCTGAGAGCACTGGCATATTAAACTTCAAAATGAAATTTAAGTATGAGATGCTAAAATGGCAGGAAGGAGCAGTGAAAAAACTTCCTATATAAATCTTCAGATATCTTGCGTTATTAATACCAAAAAACCCCTGGTGTATATACTGACAAGAGACCTATACACAATCCAGAGAACAGTCAGGAAATGTTTGCTTTTTTAACTCTCAGAAATTTGTAATTTACATACGACGAAGACTCTGCTGTCTTACACATGTATATTGTTTTTGCTCTTCACATGGAGTGGAGTATCTCACTTGTGAAAATGTGTGACTGGTGAAGCAGACCCAATGCTCAGTGGGTAGCCTACAAAAATCAGTGAGGAAGCAGGAAAGACACACGTGCCTAAGAGTGGCTACCATGACAAAATGACAAGAGAGCTTACATCCAAGCACAGCAGCCCAGTGGAGTCTCTACAGTAACAGCACTGAAGCTCATAGGGATGCCTGCCTCAATTTAGTTCTAAGTTTTTTACTAGTGCATATTTAGGAGCCACCTTGTCAGGCCAGACCTGCAGGCTCCTGGTGGTCGGTGGCTCTGGTATGCCCACTGGCCCAGCAGCTGGGAAAGCCACTCTGGCAGAAGGACTTGCACCTTGACAGGTGCTAGGTTGCCATGCTTTCTGGGGACAGCGCCCTGAAAGTCGGTCCCCAGCTGGAGCACCTCCCGTATGAAGACAGGCTGAGGAAGTTGGGGCTGTTCAGCCTGGAGAAGAGAAGGCTGCGTGGAGACCTCATAGCAGCCTTCCAGTACCTGAAGGGGGCCTATAGGGATGCTGGGGAGGGACTCTTTGTCAGGGACTGTAGTGACAGGACAAGGGGTAACGGGTTAAAACTTAAACAGGGGAAGTTTAAATTGGATATAAGGAGGAAATTCTTTCCTGTTAGGGTGGTGAGGCACTGGAATGGGCTGCCCAGGGAGGTTGTGAGTGCTCCATCTCTGGCAGTGTTCAAGGCCAGGTTGGATGAAGCCTTGGGTGGGATGGTTTAGTGTGAGGTGTCCCTGCCCATGGCAGGGGGGTTGGAACTAGATGATCTTGAGGTCCTTTCCAACCCTAACTATTCTATGATTCTATGATTAGTCCAGGCACTGTAAGGATTCATCCACAGTCATTTTGCCTGAGCTTCACCATCACATATTTCCCATTGTACTTTAAACCAAATCATTAGTCTAGGGTGCTCTGTCTCTGCTTCAGCATATAATGTGCTGGCATTGCCATAGGCTCACAGATTTAAAACATGACAGGACAGCAGGGACCATTATTCTGACTGCCTTCATGATGGTGGCTGTAAAACTGCTGCTGGAAAGCAATTTCTGCCTCAAGCGTGTAACTACTTCCTTTCTTTTTTCAAAAAGATACTTTTGTCTTTATTGAAGCACTTCAGGAGAAGAAGAATCCACTATATCCATATATAAGTTGTCTATTATGGCAGATTATTCTGTGAAAAAGTAAAAATGTATTTCTGGTCTGAAGTTGCAGGGGTTTATCACCTAACTATTGGCTCATAACTTCTATTAGATGAGAAGTCTGTTAAAAAAATGGAGGCACTTTGTCAGTAGTTTAAGGCTGCAGTCAAATCACCCTTCGTCATCTTCCTTCTTGGCACGGTAAGTAAGGAAGTATTTAACTAATTAAGCTCATGGTCTCCCTGAGGAATATGGCCTTCCCAGACCTCAAGTCCTTTTTGTAACTCTGCTCTGAATACCTCCTGGCTCTCAGCATGTGTTGTAGTTCCACAGACAAGCTGCCCACACGCACTCAGAAGAAATTGCTCTCGTCCACTGCTGTGTGATCCTTCTGCTTCACCCTCCCTAGGTGATGTTCACCCATGCAACTTCACAATGGCAACAGGCTTTTCAAAATGCTTCTAATGGCATCTCTCTTCGCTGATGTTCAGCCCCATGGTGATCCACATAACCTATTTTTATCCCTTTGTAGATTTGTTACCTTGCATTTGGCTACATATAAGGTTGTCAGATAACCTTACCTGCCTTAATAAAAGGCCACATCTGACCAGTCCTTGTCATTTAATATCATTTTTTCAACTATTGTTTTATACTTCATATACTAGTATACTTACACATTAAGTATATACAGTTGTACATACACTTTATATGTAGTGACTCCATTAAAATATGTGATTAGACAGCTAAATGCTAATTTACAAGTATTGCTCCAATTAGGAATCCATTAATTACAACCTACAGTGATTTTGTACACTTCCATTCCGGCTGTAGCTGACTATGCGGGACTAAATCAAATGTCTAACAAAAAGGTTGGCTATATCATATCAGAACAGCTGCTTTTGCTAACCACATCAGAAACCACATGAAGTCCGCTTACCTGCTTATCACTCTTTTCACACACTACACAGTCAACCTATTTTTCTATCTTTCCTTTTTGTTTTTTAGAGCTATGTAAATACAGTTCCTTTTTACATTAGGTAGTGTCAGAATTCACATTATAGTATATAAATATATGGTCACTTACAATATGCAACTATTCACCATTTGGTTATAACAGCAGCTGTGAAAGTCGTATACAGCATGATAGAGCCACAAAGTATTTGTAAAAAATATTAAACAACTCAGCATATTCCAATGCCTGCCAAAATTTTAATTTAAATAAAATCAGCAGCAATTTCTTTTCCCTTAAAGATTTCCATTGTTACTCCCGCAGGTGCCAGAGTGCTGAAAACTCATTTGTTAAATGCATAATCTAACGAGGTCTGGAGGAAATTTTTCAATTGCACCAACCTGCTGAACCAAGTAAAATTGTAACAACAACTTTTCCAGTGGTGATGATCATGTTGCCAATAAACTCCCTCAGTTTGGATGCTATGAAAGCAATTCTACGCAGCATTTTTAATTTCATGGTTTCCTCAAATTCTGCTTCACCACAGTCTTCATCATCCAGATCTTCTTCATACATCAAAGCATCATCTGGCTCTAACTTTTCTCTTACAGCCTAAAGGAGGAGGGGGGAAAGAAGAAGAGAATGCAAAAGAGAGATATTTTTTTTTTAATTAAAAACCATGGATATATAATTTAGCAATAAATTATTGTGATTTTTGACTATGTGCAAGTAACGAGAGTTAAAGAAGGTGTACTAAAGCTAGAGCTGTACATTGATGGCTCCCATTTCAGATTAAGGGCTGTCTCTAAGAAAGGCTGCAATCCTCCTACAACAGACTGCTTATTCATTTTTATATGAAATTTGGTTTGCTCAGCATTCTTTCCATCTTGCTATCTATTATCTGCTAAATTCCTCTTTGCCTTAACGGCTTCAGGTATAGGATCCAGTCACTAAGCACAAGTGCCTTCCAGGTTCATGTTCCTCAACAAATCTCACTTTTCAATCCCTTCCCCATAAACCTTATCTCAGACTTCGAATGCAAACCCTAAAATTGAGCAAGTAGCAGTGATCTGAGTCATGGCAGCGAGGACTGAAATAAATGGATAGATAGTTCATTGGTGACTGAAGGGCAATTTGGGAGAGAAAAAAATACACTAAGCAGAGTCTCAGGTAAAGAATGAGAAACGGTGAGATTAGCTGATGGTGAAAGAAAAGGAGAAAAAGTGAGCAAGAGAGGAGTGAAAACTTGAGTGATCTGCAACAATTTAGCAAGAGAAATGAGACCAGTGGCTTAGAACTACACAATGGAAACAGGAAAAGAAGGAAACATGTAAAGGCCCCTCATACTTGAGTGGTTTGTTAGGATTTGGCAGTGGTCTTCACCATCAAGGCTCCATCGTATCTTGGAGACCAGAAGACATACACAGCTATTGAGTGATGCAGACTAAATCATCACCCCATGGTGAGAATCTGCAGGATTAGCAAGAGGCCCACCCAAAGATACAATTTATGGAAAAATTAGTCATTCACAGACATGTAGGGGCATATTTAAAAAAACCCAAAATAATAGTTTTGAGCCAGGTTCTCACTTGGTGTAATACAGAATAGCTTCTTTGGCACTAATCTAAACTTGTATTAGCTAACGTTAGTTCTGGCCAAGCAATATCCCTGCATGCAAAAGTAAGAAAGAGAGACTATTGGTATTTTTTACCAGAATAGCAGGTTTATATTTATTGGTGAAATTTGGGAGCAAAAAATTTCCTCACCAACAGGTAAGACTGCAGTAGGAACAGCTGAACTCTCAGGCTACTTAACCAAATTCTTCAGTACCACTTTGTTCTGTGGATTCCCAAAGGAACAAAATCCCCCGTGGACTCCTTCATTTCACCTCTAAGCTTGCTGCCAACTTTCTCCTCTTATTTTGAAGCATTAACAATGTTGTGAATGCCTAGAACAAGCCTGTCTATTCTCCAGTGTATCTATTTTACAGACAATGAAATACAGATTAAATACAGTAGGGCTGATCTGGGAAATCTACCTTTCTCTTAGACATATCCAGCTATTTCACTAGCTATACTCATTATAAATTCCATTTCAATTGCTTTGTTATTGTCACCATGCATTTATACAGCTCTCAGCACATGAATCATTGTGCAAAATAATGGAGAGTAGATGGCAGCCCAAACATGCAGTCATCACAGTTCAAGCCATGCAGCACAAAGAGGCATTCTGTTCATCACTGCTGCTCATATCTGAGCTCCTATCTAAACAGGAGCTACTTAAATATTCAGAAACAATGCTGACAGTAGGCTGAGCAATACATTATGCTCGCTCTTCTGTCACAGCTGTTTCAGTGAGAAAGCTATATAAACGGCAAAAGTTATGATAATTTCTGTTTGTGCTGTAATTACTAGATGAACCAGCTCCTTAACTAGTCCTTTTGGGTCCAACCCTGCTCTTCCTAGACTGGCTTTAGTGCTCTGTGCCTTGAGCTTAGTATGATCAGTAAACAGTGAAACCTTCCATAGTGTTCGTACCCCAAACAACAGAGAATAAGTGAGACTGCTGGACATTTACAGGTCATGAAACGGCATGCCTACTATACATGGGTCTGTGTGAAGGAGATCCTTATTTCTTCAGCTAGTGCTTTCAATTTGCTGAAGACAATATGCATAAAAATGTGGAATTACTGACAAAAATGTATAGGAATTTTCAAAATAAATAAATTATTCCACAGGAGACTGTCAGGACTCATATCTCCATGAATAATACGAATCTACACTGATCATGAAGACAGGACTCATACACTTGCTACAGCTTAAGCTGAATTGGAGCTCTGTCTAAATTGCTGAGATAGCACTGAATTAGACATATGCAGTAACAGAAAATAAAAGTCTGAAAAGTCACAAAATAAAATAATGAAATGTTATCCATGCAGTAGAAAATGTTCTTGAGGGAGAAAATTAACAGAAACTAAAATATTTTAAAGTATGAATTGGAGGAAAATACACAATACCTTTGAACAACAAAATAAAAAGGAGGACACAGAAGTCAAAAAAGCACATAAAACTAGCCCAGTGAAAGATGGAACTTGATATCCTTTACTGTCTCTTCTCTCTACCTGCCTCCCTCACGTTAGGTGCCAAACATCCAATTTCACTCACCTTGATCTCCTCAAAATGGCCTTTGGATTTTCCTATCACAATAACCAGGGCTATAATTTTTTAACTTGGCCAGTCTAATCACTGAAGTTTCACTGATCTGAAGGACTCTTAAGCTACATTTTGTCTTAAGAGTTCAGTACTGACACATATGGCAAAGCATCCCCAAGTAGAAGCACTAGGAAAGAGGGTATTTCGTACCAGGATACAGCTGAGAAGGAGATAATTGTCAAAAATTTCCATGGACTGAAGCTCCCACACCTGAAGCATAGCTAAAAACTTGCAAGGTGATGAGTTACCAAAGAAGCTAACTCTCCTTTTATTTCCATTTTTATTTAGAGATGAAAATATGGATTCCAAGTTCTGCAAAGAAGTTTAGTGCAAACACTCACAGGAAATGCAGAAAAACCTACTTCTGGTGTTACTGAGGTCATTTGCTGTTGAAAAGAAAACTTAAGCATTCTGAACCTCAGCAGATAAACTGATTTCCCAAGTTTTCCTTCCAAAACTACACGTCTGTTTGGAGTCAGGGTTCTTCAGCCACTTTCCTCAGTTTAAGACAAGCTAGCAAATGGGAGAAGCTGATCATCAACAACAACCATAATCTGAAGTCCTAGAAGCTTTATCAGACACATACCATTTTGCAACTTTTCAGCACAGCCTGAATTACCAGTGATATGGCTGTGCAAGGACTGCCTGTTTTCAGAGACCAGGGCTTTGCACCAGCCTGGAATGGGTGGGTTAGCTTTGGCATCACTGTCTTCCCTATCTGCAAGTGCTTTTAAGGATAATACCTCAGTCCTTAACCTTATTCTGTTTACCTCCCAGTGGTGTCATTCATGACCCAGTCAATGATTATTTCAGTGAAAAGACTACAACAACTAAACAACTATAGGTTTGATGTTTTTTTTTTTTTATACAAATGTATCTGTTTGTAATTGAGTATCCAAGGCGAAGTCAAGTAGCTGAAAGGCCATGTTCTTTTCCTGAAGTAGCTGAAATGCCATGTTCCAGTGTATGTCAGAAAGATGACAAACTTTGGATTCCCCCACTCTCTTATTCACTGCCTGCCAACTGGATTATCTGGGATGGCTTTCCAGTTTCCCATATCGAGCACTAGAAATTGCTGAAGAAAGGCAAAGAGTGTACAGCTTTTACATCCAACATGGTGATAATTTGCCTGTTGTTTTAACACTTTCTGATGATTAAATAGCCACCTACCTATGCGCTCATCCCAGAACACCATTACTCCAGTCAGACTGTTTTGCAAAGCTCCTTTTACTGTGTGGATTAGTCTAAAGCTACAAACCCATGCTACATAGGCTACAGTTAGAAAAATACTTTTACTTCCATAATAAATTACTTATTATGCAATTACAGGATCCCTGTGGATGCTGATTAAATCAAATAAACTTCTCCATTCAAGGAGTATAGCGCATTTGTGAAGCCATAAACATGTGTTTCCATGACCTTTGCTCTGCAGAGCAGGGCCCCCGGACTTTTTTATAAACAAACTAAATGCAGTTTAGGTTTTTCAGCAATAGTGTGGAAGTCCCGGGAGTATTTATTGTACAATACTTTTTTAAACTGCCAAACTGAGATAGAAAACAGGCAAGGAAACAGTACAACCTCTGTGGCAGCTATGGCAGCTACTATTGCGGCCAGGGCCAGAATGTCCATTAGCTACTTTGGGGGCTGCTTTATTAACATCCAACTTTTAAATGTTTCATCTGGTACAGTATAAACACTACTGCACAAATATATCCTCTCGTCCCAGAGATGTATTTACTAACAGGAAGCCTCAAATCCAACCACCTAAACCCCATTCCTGCACTCCTTGCTTAGTACCTACATTTAATGGTATCATGCCTGTAAACACAAATTTGCTCATTTATTGGTTTTTTATTCTAGAGAGGACATGAACTAAACTCTTAACAAATTTGCGAGAGCCCCAAAATGTAACCAATCAAAACTGTTACAACTAAGGATATACAAGTCTCAGAATGGACACAACTCCCATCTCTGCAAATGTACTGCATTAATTATCAGGACCTCTCCACTGTGCACTGCTAAGCTCACAAAAGTAAGTTCTCATGAGACTTCAGGTGCTTCCTCCTTTCATTGGCTCATAAATACTGTACAAATAGCCTCTTCTGCAGCATTTTGACACCTCCTCCCAGCCAGAACTAGGAAACAAACAGAGAGGAGTGAGAAAATGAGAAATAAGCCTGAGAAAAACATGCATTTATGTGAAGTTCACCAAATGCTATTAACATGCTGCTTCTAGAAATTTTAACTAAGGTTCAATGGATCCTTGTGTGTCATTTTATCAATTATCCATGTATTACGTGGACATTAAAAATGTTACAGAGATGCAGTGATAAGCCTCATTATCAAACTTAATGTCGAGATGACACTGTGTTTTCCAAGGGTCTGAATTGCAGATGGCAGAAATGCAAATGGCAATTATATTGCACAGCAGCACTGTGATGCTCCCAAGGCAACCTGCTTGTCGTGTGGTTACGCTCTGCAACGAACCTCTGTGAAGGAAAGCCTGAAGCAACCTCCTCAGGACTAGTGCGTGAGTTCACTGACTTAAATACACTCTTGTTGCCTCTAAATTGCAATGGAGACTGCAGGGCTCACCCCAACACACAACCACATCCTATAGCCTGCTCCTTCCTGGGACCCCCACAGCAGCCTTATCTAAACAGCTACAGGTATGCAGGTTTGGCACAAGGGCAGAGTGGTACATCAGAGTAGATCATATTACTTATTGCTGGCGATACCAGAGAAGTGCTTTCATGATCTGGATTAGCTTAAAGGTACATGGTTTGGCTTGAAGAAAGGAGACAAGAAGGAGCAAGCCACAACGCAGACTGCATGGTCTGACCTCCTTCTGTCAATTTTAGTCAATCTTCACAAGAACTACTCTAGCTGTTACATCCCATTTCTTTAAAGTCACCTGCATTGTCTTCAGGCTGCCATGCAGTTTGCATGCCCTGGAGCACACACTCATGGCCTGCAGTTGACACTGTTATTGTAAAAGCATGATTCTGTCTTTGGCAGAGGATTAAGATGCCACTTACTATAATTATTTCTTCACCTCTAATCATAAATCATTTTTTTGTTCTATACCTGTGATACAGTAGCACAGAGACAATTTACTAAGTGTCTTTTCTAAGTCTGTTCAAGCCGTTACTATGCCCAAGTTTTTGGACTTCCTTTTTATTAAAAAACAAAACAAAACCAAAACCAACCAACCAAAAAAAAAAAAAAAACCACCAAAATTAAAACAAAACCAAGTTAATAAACAGTCTGGCTTAGGAATCATGAGATAAACTATTTGATTCAACTACACCAGCAGAACTATAGAAATAGACTCTCTCATTCTCCCTCTAACATCACACTGGTTTAGTACAATTGCCTCCATACTGCGTAAGCCCGTGTATTCAGTCTAGATGGAACATATCACAACATGACTGAGTTCCTGTTTTTAAGCTTGCCCTAAAAGACTTCCCCATCCTCACATCCTCCCCTTCCCCCAAAAAAAGGTCTTTAGCTTTTATCTTCATAAATGAGATGATTACCTACCTGCTTCTAGGAGCAGAATATACATATGTGTCTGTAGAAATGTACAAATATATAAATATATATTTATATATGTCTATATTTTCTTTATTTTTATTAATAATTATTTTGATAAAATAATCAAAATAACAAAATATTCTTCAGACAGACCTAGCTGCAAGTGCAAAAGCTGGAAAAGAAATTTAACTGCTACTTGGTTTATCACCAAAGGAACTGCAAGCCCTTAATGCAATATAAATGACTATTTCTAACCTGCAGTCAATGCTAAACCATGTTAAGATAATCATTTAATGAATTTCCAATTTTGCAAGAAAGGGATAAACTCCACAGTTGTTCTGAAAGTGTCGGCATGTGAGAAGTGGATTTCCCTGCTTTTTCTGCCACAGAATAGATACAAAAAGTTTCCACATAAACAATTCCCATGTCATTCAACTTAAGCTGTACAGAAATGGGACTGCCTGGCAAGAGTATGTTCTGTAAGGTCATCTTGTGTGAGATACACGTGGTGCTGACAGGGAGCTCAGGCAGGTCTACAGAAAACCAAAGGGGAACACCACTCTATATGTGGATAGGAGGTGCACATAGAGGGAGGGCTGCAGACTGCAAGCCAGGATAGAAAAAGAAAAGTTGGTGATTTCAGGGGAAGACCATGCTCCGTGAACTGACTGAGTGTGAGAAAATTACAGTGAACATTTTGGTAGTTGTGACATCAATGAGATAGAAGCCTTTTGGAATTTAAGCAATAATCTAAACTGTATATAACAACTGAATCGCTGAAAAGAAAAATGCTATATTAACCCTAAGTCTTGGAGATCTTAATGAAAAATTTTATCACTGGTAGATCTCAAGTGGGGTGAAGCTTAGGTTGAAGGCCCACAGAGTATTAGATGAATTCGTCAGGGATGTATCATCGGAAATAACTTTCAGTGTGCTTGCAGTGTTTGATAGGAATGAATGACATACACTTCCACGGTAAAATCTCATGTGGGAAAGAGTTATTTGTTACAGAAAAAAAGGATCAGCTATTTACTGGAAGCACACAGGGACAGAGGCATTTAGCGATGCAGAGGAAATGAAAAATAAATTAATAAAGACAAGCATAGTTCTGAAGCAGGATAACAGGAAGGCAACTCATGAAATCCTGTATACAATAGATATTGTACTGAGAGGACCAAAGATTATTTCACTTCCCAATGTACCTATCACACCTGAGCAAACACCAAGTGATTTCAGCACAAGACTCACTTGGCCAATATGGAAATAGAGTGTCATATCTTCACTTCAGAAAGCTGTCAGGCATGTAAGCCAAATGCAAAAGAGCGGGGAACTCACAGGCAGAGTTCAGTGGTTTGGCCTGGGATGATTAAACACTTTTTTTAGTGGAAAAGAAATAGGAAGAGCTGGGTTACGACTACAAGGCACAATTCAGTACAAACTGAATGAGCTAGTGCGGGTATGTGAAACAGCACAGCACCCATGTGGAGTAATTCTTGGACCAAGAATTATACATACTGCACAATTATCTGTCTTGTTAAGGACAATAAATAGCCCAACCATGGTTCTGTGGTTATCTGCAGTATTGCCTCAGCTCATACTGAAGTGGCTTGGTACTTCTCCAGTACCACCCCGAAGAGCCACAGATTACTGGGATGAACAGGAGAATGGGACATCCAGTCTAAAAGAGGATCCAAAAATACTTGTCATCTTTCATCTTGCAGAAAAATGTTTAAATAAATGTTTTCTTTCTCACAAAATATCAGAGAAATAAATGCTAGAGAGGGAAACAGTATATTGAAGCAAAGAGCAGAACTATAAGGCTTATAATGCAGTTATGAATACACGTACAACCTAAATTAGACATTTTCTAACCACCAGAAAAGCAAAATTACAGAACAGGGTCCTATCAGGAGCAATGCATGAAGAAAAATTGCCCTGTTTTCAAGAGGGAATTGTGTGATACTGCTGTCTTCACTAGCAGCAGACTGAATTCTGTGACCCAAGAGATTCTTTCTCATACTGTGTTCAGATCTACAAAGGCAAAATAATATTCCAGGATTTTCACCACCTGGTTAACACCTCTATATCTCATAATCTGGAATTGAGGACTGTTCGAAGAGCAAAACAGTAACACCACTGCAAAGCTGCCACAAGAAGAATTTCGTCATGTCGTGTATCTAACCAAAACGGGACAGGTGCACACCAAAGTTCCATACTGAACAGGCTAACAGCATTTGGTAATACAGAAGGTATTGCACTATGTCTTTTTATGTAGCTGAGGCACTGCTGTAGTATAATTATATATTTGTGTTAAGACTTATCCAAAGACATGTGCATCAAACCAAGAAGCTAACGTAACTTGTAAACTTTTGACCCTTGTTAAGATGAGATGCATTAGAATTGTTACTGTGGGAGGCAGCTGGGTAAGGTCTGGCAAACTTCACCATTACAAACATCACAAGGGAAGCGATAAGAGAGCCTCATCTACTGTTTTTAAGCCACAAAAGTAAGGTTATTAAATCCTACTTACACCATGTCCAAAGCACACTAAAATCAACTGGGTTTGCACATACTCCAGAGGTCAAAACCGAAGATATATTTATAACCAACCTGAAAAGGTAAGCCAATTTAAATAGAGGTGACAATGAGAAGAAAAAAGAAAAAGAATAAAATAGGTGTCATCAGGAAGCTAAAAGAAGCCAGGAAGCTGTAACCCCCTCTAAGAAGTTCTTTTCCCCTCTTTATTACATAGAGTATTTTCCACAGCAGCCATCATTTGCTGTCTCTAAAGAGAAGCAAACACTGAAGAAGTTCCATATGGGAAGAAGATGTTTGGAGAAATTAGGACCAAATGGCCCCACATCAGTGTGAGCTAATCAAGTCAGGTGAATGTTTGATGCTGGTAAAACAAAACAATAAATCATCTTAGGAAATATATACACATCACAGGCTTTATGAAAAAAGGGCACCATTGTAAGAAGCTCAAAGGATATCTCTGAACCTGAAGGCAAGAAAAATGGCAAGTTGCAGGCAAGTCCAAGGACTGGGACATCAGACCTTTCTTGGAGCTGTGCTCTAAACTGAACTAATTATCCATATTATACAGGACATCCAGATAATTGATACAATAGTAGAATTTTCCAACCCAACAATCTCTGAATCTAATAGTGATTGTCATAAAACCATCATTTAAATCAACAACAAGACTTTGCCTGACATGCTGAGGTGTTGACATTCCCTGTAGCTCAGGTGACTATTGCAGAAGTATAGCTAGCTCAGAAAAAAGTAATGAAAATGACAAAAGAAATGGAAAAAAAGAACAGGGATTGCTTATCTTTAAAAGGACATATATGCAAGATAATATAATTGAGTTCCTTTATACCATCTCACTGTGTTTTATAACATGTAGTACAAGGGACCTTTCATAAAATTAAAAAGTGTTAAATTTAACGTAAAATCAGAGAGCACTTATTAAATTGTGGAAGTCCTTGCTTCATAATGCCACCAAAGCCAAGAAATTAATGAGATTTTAAAAGAGTCTGGATAATTATATGTTTAACAAGATTATCCAGAGTAGCTGCAACTAAAAACAACATTTTTTGGAAGGGATTTGAAACCATATGTTTTAGAATTAAAGCCATTCTCTCACTAGGAGAGATCACCATAAACTGTAATGTTAGATATGGAGAAAAAGGTATTCCCTTACTTGCTTACTGCCCTTATCCAGCAGGTAGCAAATACTGTCAGGATGAGGATACTGGTCTCAGTGGGCAAATTCTAGACTAGGAAGTCCTTGGACAAGGTGTGGCATATTTGTAGCTTTCAGAGCCTATCCATTCTGTCCTGTATGTATTGCAGTCACACTTGGAGACCTGGGCCATGACAGAGCTTTTGATGTACTATGTGCCCATTATAGGTGTAGGACAAATAGCCAGGTTACCGTTTAGAAAGACACAGCTTAGTGACTGTTTAGCAAGACAAAGGCAACTGAGCATTTTTAACTGCTCCTATTTGCCAAGGGACACAGAAGCCCAGGGACAGATGAAGTAATGGACTAGAGGACACAAACCAAGTTTGTGGCCAAAGAGAGAGCCACACTGTTGTTTGTTTGTTTGATCGTTTTTTCTTTTTCTTTTTTTGATCCCCAAAAAATCCCTGCCTTCTGCAGAAAAAAAGAAAGGTGGAGGATCTGGGATCAAGCTTGCCTCAGATTATGGGACAACACAGAAACGGTGGTCCCGTTTCCTTTCTAAAAGAGCATGGATAAGAAACAAGCTTGGATGGACAATGCAGTAAGTGCCGTGGAAGGCAGCTGTATTGAAGACTACAACTGTATATTCTGATAAAGATCAATACCTCTTCTAAAGTTTAAGTAGTGCAATCTCAGAAGGATTTCCCTCCCCACCAGTGTCACTTACAATATTAGGCAATTCATCTATAGTCAAAGAAAAAGCTACCTCCTTTCTGATACCTATCAGACTGTATATACACTGCATCTGCATTTTGGCATATAAACCACCATCTGCACCAAATCAAAAATGTCATGCTTTCAGCTGCAGCTGGGAGTTAACTGTTCTTTCTTATTTTCTTCCACCTTTTACACCTTGTGACTGGCATTGTGCTTTTCAGTATTTGCAGTCCGGGCCTGTCTCCAGCTGAATTCACCTGCTTTAAATTTTCTGAGCCCTAATAAAAAAGGCCTGCAGACACATTTGCTCCAAGTGTGCAACCATTTAGGGGTGGTAATGAGTTGGACTGCAGCCTGGTATCTGGCAGACCTTCCTACTTCATGACTCACTGTTAATTAAAACCACACTCTTTGCTTATTCCTGGGATAGCATTACTTACAAATAATTGAGAGTCTCTCACTGCCTTATAGCTTCCTCCCCCCCAGTTTTGCTCTGTAGAATATACTTTTCTGATGGAGATCTGTTTCCCTTAAAGTTGGATGTAGTGTAATGATGAAGGACATCAATTTTTGGATGAATTCTTGTTGTCCTTAATTTGTATTCTGATATTTTTTCTTATTTTGAATTACATCTCATTCCATGAGCAATATGATCCATTGTACTCTACAGCTGGTTTCTGGAGGCGACTGCCATGACAAAATACAGCACATAACTGAGCACCACAAACTGCCACTCATGCAGCAGTGCCCATATAAAAACTGAAATGTGATGGATTCACACAGAACAATGAAAAGGTCACTTTTAGAAGTATTAATTATTTAACAGGTTTTCTTCATAAATTTTGGAAGGAGTAGATAGATTGACCTTTCTTTTATAATTAAGCCTTATAATTAAGTTCCCAAACTATTTCACTCTCACCTGAAGCAAAGAGGTCTGAGAATCGCTAAATGTAAATAATTTCATGCAAAAAGGTAAAGCTGCAAGACAAACTCCAAGGCAAACTCTCTGCTTTTGCCTGGAAGTCACAATGCTGATTTCTTGATTTATAGAGCTATCTGTGGCTAGACATCTGGCAATCTGAAGTCACCTCTCTTATGGCTCTGTTGAGCCAGCTTGAATCAGTTGATGCATTCTTAACAAAATCTCATACCATGAATCTGTGATGCCTGGTAGCAGGAAGTCTCAGAAAAAGCCCTTCAGCTCTGGAACTGGCTTCAGGGCTGGTCTAACAAATGCAGGACTATTTCCCTTGGAGGCACAGTACCAAGCTCAACACTTCTCCTGAAGCGTTTGTTTGTAGGGGAGTTACTGCTGCAGCTCATTATGTGTTTTTTAATTCAATGGAGTTAACAGCATTAGTAGAGAGCTGCACCAACATGCAGACACAGGCATCAGCCAGCTAATGCAGAATTCAAAGAACTGATCACTTACTTAGTTTTCCCTTTTCCAGTGTGCTTTACCAAGGAAGAATTGAGAGTTATCATGGGAAACTCACACAGTTTGGACTCATTTTAGATCATGCCAATATTCTCTCAAATTCAGACACTCAGCTACATGCTCTGCATATGCATTAGGTTCCTTAGAGGCAGTCCTGCCAAATACATATTCCTAGCAGATTCGGCTGCTTCTGCAGCCTCTTCCTAACTAGCAGAAATGATTCCAGGATGTTATGTGCAGACACCTAGAAAGAGAAAGCTGACATCTGGGAAAATGTTGTTTAATAGGTATTTAATTTTCCACTCTCCATTTCACTCCATCTTTAAAAATCAAGCAGGTTATTCTGATGAAGATTCACCATTTCAGCTGTGAAGATCAGAATTCCTTACAGCACTGGGGATCACCTCACATGACAGAAACTAATTTTTTTTTTTAATTTTTTTTTTTTTTAATAAAAAAATAAAATAAAAGCCTGTGACAGAGTTTCGGGTGTCACTAAATCTAAACACAGCTGCTGTATTCACTAACATGTACAGTTAACAGAACATAAATAATGTTTGCTGGGTTTTGATGTGAAGAAATGAAATGTATTTACGCAGATTTCTATTTGCCCAGTTCAATATTTCCTTGCAGTCAAAGTTTTCTCCTTCTCCCCCACACTCTCCCTCTGTGGAATATTCTGGCCCATGTAGTTGCACTGGTGGATTGCCTTGAGGTAGCTAGTCTAAAACCAACCCAATATAAAGCTCTGTGCTATGTAATCACTGTTAGCTTATTTTCCTTTGCATTCCAGGCAAATGACTATTTCACCCTGCCTGGAAGCCAGCACCCATCCTCTCCATGAGACTGAGCTCCCCTCAGACCCAGGCTCCAGGTTCAGGCTCACCTTTGAACCATACAAAAGGTGAGTATCTGAACATCATCATCTAAATTCAGGGGAACTTAAGAATGCACTTTGGTTTTCCTTTGGAGCTTCTGCCATCAGATTACTCCTGTTTTATGCATGTGCATGCTTTCTTTCCAGGAGATCAAGGGCTTCAAAAAATCTGTTAGAGCCCACTTTGGCAAAATGCAACTCTTTTAAGAGAGACCTGCTGAACACAAAGCATGCTAACTGGCCACACTTCTTAATCCTTCAGATGCCTCCCCTTATGTGTACAGACCCAGACTGCAGCCTGCTGCTAAATCCATTTTGCACAGCTCCAACAATAAACATATCTGAAGCTGACAAAACCAGCTTCCGGGAGACACAGCAAAACCTTGTGCACGCTCATCAGACTTAGGCCTACATATCCTCCAATGTGTAGTTAAATCTGTTGTCTTCAGGCAAATCTCAGCTGCCAGGAGAGCCTTTAAGAATTACAACTGCAACTGAGCATGAAGTACAGTCCTGATACCAATCTCTTACCTGCTAAAAACTCAAAGAGCTTCTGGCAATACCACAATCCACACAACATGGCAACATGCAGAGAGGCTTCCCTCCCCACCCAATGACACCAAAATGGGCAGCTTGTCCCCCCAAATACTTTATCCACTTCAAAGTGCAGTTTCTATTTGAAATAAGTTGCAACTGTGTCCCCTAAAAATGGAGTTTTGAGAGTAAAGGAAGAAACATTCTACCCATATAAAAGAAGACAGAAAATGAGACCCAAGGTCCACTAGACATCCTGATCAAAAAGACGTTAAGATTAGTAGTAGGAATTTCTCTGCACCCTGGGGGCTTAATTCCCACTGCAGCTTTTTATATTATAAAATTGTTCCTCTCTTTCTGTGGATTTTTCTGCATTCAGTATCTCTTCTCTTCTTCTTCCCACTACTAAAATACACAACAAACACATCAACACTTCAAGCTAATACATTCCCAAAAATGATCCTCAAGATTATGCAGGATGACCACAGTTTGGTATAACTCCTTCCATGAATGTAATATACAATTTCTCTTCCCTTCTCCTAAGAGTCTTTCTGACAACCACTCAGATGCTGCTGTTATTCTTGGATAGCAACTTTGGAAATATGGATGCTATATAAGAAACTGAGCAATGTATGTAGCAAAATAACCTCAGATTCAACCAACAGCTGTAGTGAAGAAACAACTTGTGATCGACTGTCATGATCATTTCTTAAGTCAGAACGATTTGAAAAATTCAGTAGCACATTTACTACTTTTCATATTCTGCTTTGTTTTCTCAAAATAGTAACAACTGTGGCTTTTCCACTTTAAAAACAATTGTTTAAGTTTCCTGAAAGTACTTCCTGAAAGTTCACTACTTAACACACCCAGTCCATGTAAAACCATTTTGAACGCATCTCAGACAGAAATGCCAAAGCTCACTCTTAGCGAAAAGCCATGCAGATAGAAATGTGTATTTGATACCATTTCCTCATTTTCAAATTGCATGTTGCACTGTGCTGCATCCTCCGTTACTGGCTTCTGAAACATGTTGCGACAGATGAGCCATATTGCCAGACTAGCAATGGACATCCCAATATCCGGTACAAATATTCTGATCACGTTGCCAGCATCTGCTCCTTTCACACTGTATGGGATGAAAAAAACACACACAAAAAGGAAATGTTTGTTATTTCTAATGACATTTTCAACTGGAACAGAAAGTTAGCTTATGGCAAAGAAAAAACAACTAAAACACAGTAATAAGAAAATGTCACAATATGAGAAATACGAAGATAATCAAGGAACTCTAAGCAGACAGATATTTTTGCTCTCCAGAAGTGCAGAATAAGTCATTATTCACTCGGGGCTAACATACAAATATTTTAGTGATACTTAGCATTTTGAATAACCCAATTCTAAATCCATTTTGTAGACAGCAACACAGGAACAGTCTTCAAATTCAACAAAAAAGATTTCAGCTGAGTTCCTAGAAGATCCATGTGTACAAATCACAATCCCTTTACAGGCATCCTTTGCAATGACAACATTTCCACCAAGGTGGCCACGCAAAGTGAAGACAGCATTCATGTCACCCCTAAGTGTGCCCTAATCATTCCTGGCACACAGAGGAATAACCAGAAAGACTGTAATATTTTAATATGGTTTATTATGTTAACCGTTAAAATGTTTTATTCAACCAGACCTTTCAAATACCTTTTTGGGTATTTAAGACTCATATTTTAAGTACAAATATACAAATAGTAATTAAAGTGCTAGGTCCCTGCCAAGAAAACATTTCTCCTTCTCTGAAAGATTTGCAAGGCTGGATGATTTTGTAGATGATGTAGAAAAACCCCTGCACTGCTTTATTGTGCAGATTCAATTGCTTAGGCTGGGAAATATGGCTTCATGGGTTTGGATGTGGTGTCTGAATTTGATTCACCATTAAAATACAGAGCCTAGATTCAGATCTAGTGACACAATGAACAATTTATTAAGCTGCTACATACAAGCTGAACTTGTAACTATTAATGAGAAGATATAACATTAATTATTTGAAAGCACATTATATACCTGCAAATCTTGACATTAACACATTTTAAGTATGCAGCTCAGATTTGAATTTTACTTTAATTTTATTTAAATTTTTTATAGGGCTTTATGTCCATAATCAGTTCTCAGAACAGGTGAGGCATCTGTATTGCCCCTTGCACACAGGTGAGTATGCTAGACTAGCTCTTCATAGCATAAACTGGTAGAAAACCTTGATAGGTTGTTTTATAGATGCAGAAGAAAAGATCACCTCTGGCTTTTCTTTATGGTAACACTAGCAGTTTTGAAGCCTAAAAAAAATCTATTTATGAAGGACTTACCTGCAATTGCTGTGATTAACTGCAGATTGAGAGTATTTAAAGTCTCTTATGTGGTTACCATAGAACCACTGTCAGGAATCTTGCTGGCCTGCTCATTTGTCCAAGATCAAATCCTACATTTACATCACTGCTGCTGAGCCAGCTTTTCCACCGCTGTATAACTTGCAAAGTAGCGCATGCCCAAAGTACGAACCAGGTAAGTGACCATGGCAGAGGCTTAGAAGTAGATGATCTTTAAGATCTCTTCCATTCCACCTCTCCCAAACAATTCTGTGATTCTGTTTCCTAGTTTTAATGTTTGTTTCAACAGGTACAAACAGGAACAATCACAACTTCCAGTACAATTGCAGGAAGCAGTGAGCAATATGCACCTGTGTGAAATACTGTCCGGTAGTACGGCTATGAAATGAACCCAAAGTACGGCTGAATTAGTTCAAAACATGAGAGGGAAAATTAAACCTCTAGTTCTTCTTGTTCCCATGCTCAGACACAGAGAATAAAACAAGGTGCTGCCTAAGGAAAACAACTTAAGCTTTGATGTTGCAGCTTCTTGTAAAAGAAAGACATTGCAATTATGCAACCAGATAACTTTCTCCTCTGATGCTCTTTGCTGTTACAGATTAACCCTGAATGGTCATGCACTATACAGCAGCTGAGTAGCTTGAAAATGTTTTGTTAATGGCTTCAAGTTATATTGAAGCAGAGAAAAAAACCCACACAACTCATTGAAAAGCTTGCAAAAGAGTTAGACAGCAAAGTCCTTGCTGGAATTCTTGCATGTTTCTTGTGCTGGGGCTTCAAACAAAGCATGCTGTAGAGCCAACTGCCATGACAGCAAAGCCAATCTGTTTAACTTTATAGAAAACACAG
The DNA here is from genome assembly GCF_037157495.1 of Lathamus discolor. NCBI lineage: Eukaryota > Metazoa > Chordata > Aves > Psittaciformes > Psittacidae > Lathamus > Lathamus discolor. The sequence goes on along the minus strand of NC_088885.1, from coordinate 106,555,410 downwards.
GCTTGACGTGTGTCAGTTCAGTTTGCAGTACTGCAGCCCATACTGTCACTGAAGATTAGCTAGTCAAGGCACTGAGTCTGCCCTTAATCCTTTAGCAGAAAGCAGTGAAAAGTACACGTTTAATGAACCTAATGCCTAACAAGGTTTCACAATAACGAATTAGTTTCATTCATCCTGACTGTTATGCTGAAACCTGCCTTTTAAAGCAGTTTTACTAAATAAGTGGCAACAAAACCTGAATTCTTGATTCCGAAAGTATTACTCAGGTATTTTTTAGAAAGAGTTGTGAAAAAACCCTGAATCCAGTATTAGTTAGTGTAAGAACAGTATATATTTACTAGGCTCATATTGAAAAATGGATCAGATTACTTCTATGCAATACCCTGTAAGTGCGCTTTTTCTGTACACAGTTACGGAGTCCCACCTAAAATTAATTTTGCATCACTTCTGAACTTAAAGCACAAGTCTTTCAGATCCAACCACTCACACACAAACAATTTCAGAGGTGGTAGCCTTCAAATACCAGTGCTTCTTAGTTGCACCAGCTTCTCCTTCCTCACACTGTACTCCTGTGGAGCCACGCTGGGTCTTCCTTCACATATCCCACTCCTCAGAACAAGGAGAGACCCCTGTGGGAGCACTGCCTCTATAGAGGATCATATTTCTTTCCAAACCAAATTCTTCTGATCTTTCAAAATAAATAATTTAGCATGTTGTTGTGAAAGATGTGCTGTACAGTTCAGGCTAGCAATAGAAACCACAGAGCAGGGAAAAATTCTGCACACGAATAGTTTATCCACCAAAACCAGACACAAATGTATGCTGTCCTTGTCTCCCCATGAAAAGGAAAACAAATCGACCTCAGTGTGATAATTAAAAAGGAAACAAAAGATCACTTGAAAATAGGAAATGTATATTCTTCTGCAAAGCAGAATAATAAACTGCTTCATTTGACCCCAAGCAATTTGCTCCTCAGTTTCTCACAGCAACAGCTAAAACAAAAATCAGTTATTCCCACTTGTTATCTCTGGCAGTACAAAAAAGAATGGTAAATACTGCAACCATTCCACAAACATTTCACACTTTATTTGCGCGTTCACACATGGTCATATTTTGCATTTGATAACAGTCTGTGCATTGTGCTCTTTGCTCCAAAGGAGGCTCTCTAACGACAAAGTTAAAACAGGAAACCTATTCAGATCTCTGAAAGAAACAGCTTTTTTTAATCCCGGCAAGAATCACTGTACAGTGAACTGCTCATAGCCTTTGATCCACTAGTGCAGCATCATTTATTCACCTAAACTAAGTAACATACCTACAGGGCAAATTTAATTGTAATAGGTATCTCTTATTGAAGCCTATAATAACTCAGCCAGAAACGTTCTGAAATATAATTACAGCAAATGGCAGAAGAAAGAAAAGTTTTTCACCCTCTTCTGTTCTTTCTTACAGGATAAGGAAGAAAACAGGACAACCCACCACCCCCTCCTTTCTAGACTAACCACTTCTAATCAATTAGAATTATTCATCTTTTATTGAATACACGAAGTTTTAGTGAACACTGAAGTGTTAATACTGCCTTACCTGGCCTGATTTAATTTCTTTATAATGGCAGACACATTACTCTCCTCCTTATTCCTTACAGAATAAAACCAGAAAAGCGGCAGAGCTATTAGAACTCAAATTACTTCAATAGAAAAAAAGAAAGTAAAATATATAGTAACACATCTGTAAAGCAATATGCAGAATAATATATAAAATGTGCCACATATAGGATGAAAAACAATGGTCTTTGAACTCTAAGTATTTAATATTCTGTTGCAAACAGAAAGAAAACTGGGTAAAAAAACCCAACCGGCCTTTCTTAAACAGAAGCCAAATTAATTCAGCATCAGCAAAAGATCACAACGTTAAGTTTATGTTAAATGATAAATCAGACAATGCCTCCAGATTGAAAATCCTGGTTTTATAGTGAATACTGGGTAAACAAAGTATTTCAAACTTCAATTTTATCATAGTTTCAAAAATTTCTCATACACCTTGTTCACTGCATACGATACCATCTTTTCTTCTCTCCCCCCAGGAGTTTTCTGTAGCACCTGTTTACTTTCTAATTAATTGATTTAATGAAACTGCAATTAGGTAACACTGTACTAAAGTTTACAGGTGATAAACTAAGGAAGAGGTGCATAGATGCTAACACTTTCCTCTCATCTTGTTTGGTCCATGTGAAACATTTGATATTTCCAAGTCAATCTATTATTTCAGAGTGATTTGTGTATCACTGTAGATATTTACAGCACAGTTCATGGGCTTCATCAGCAACTGTAGTCACTTGTATTGGAGACAAATCAGACCAAAGAATCATAAGCATGGGCCCCTGGAAATGTGGACTGGCAGTATCACACAGGTGCTATGAATGATTCCTTCATTCATCACTAGTATCCTCTCTATGATCCAAAAAGAGTGGAAACTTTGAGGGTATCAAAGGGCAGAAACCAGACTGCCTTGGAGATGTGCTTGCTGATCCTTACTGTTGGGTCTTGGAGATGGCTGCTGAGCACTGTTAGGTCTGCCTTTAGTCCTTTCCTTACCTCATGCTCACTCACAAATTGAAAATAAATTACATTGTCAAAAATAACATACAAACTTTATAATATCAGTATCTACAGGACTGCGCATGATCGCTCTTAATCTTGCACTGCTTTAATGTGACTGTCCTATCGGTTTATGCAGACCATGCCACCTCTTTTACGCCAAATACCTGAAGTTGCACTTTGTGAGAATTTTGGTCATGCAAAGTAAAAGAGTGGGAGGAAGAGAAAAGCAAAAATGCATAGAAAACTACTTATAAAAATATTTAGCATGCACTGACCTACCCAACATACAAGTTCAAAGAGCTCCTGAAGTATTTGTAAAATCTTAATCACCACTTACAAACAAGGTCTGCATGAATTCAAAACCCAAAAGTACATTTTGCTTTCTTAGGAAAGACACCTTGAAATGAAGAACACTTTCTATATTGCAAAAGTGCTTAACCATGAATTAACCAAACATTTGCTTTCCAAACACTGCTATGCAGAGAGAGAGCAGCTATTTGAAACTCAATGCACATTGCCAAGTTTTTGGCACTTCATTGCTTGCATAAAACATTCAACATTAAGAAATTACGGATATGTGCAACATGTAAAACACTGGTTCTTTTTTAAAGCACCCACTGTTTCTTGTTGTTCACTGATCTTCTAATAAAGGACAAATTCCAGCTTGCCTAGGGCAGCATACAGAAGACGTAAAATTCAGCTGGGAATTTGCAGCTATCACGCAAAGTGCTCAGCTGCACTACTGCCAGACTCGTGACAGTACAACATCCAGCTCTCTTTGCCCGCGTCCCCCAGCTCCAGATGTGGAGCAGGACTGATGTTGCACAGCCAAGAGGAAGTGAGCACATTCCCCTCCACACCCATGGTGCTGTGCATGCCAGCCCACAGTGCTGTGGAAATGACAAGTCCATCCACAGCACAAATTATTTCAGGTCAAAATGGGAATGTGATCCTAGATGGAGCAGAGCCAAGAGAGCAGAACAGACCTAAGGACACCTTAGCTGTAGGTACATTTTGGTCTGAAATCTTCGAAAAGTCTTTTCATTGCGAGTATGTATGTAGACTTTTCACTTGCTTCTCCCTTACATACACATTGTATAGGGATTTCGCTAAAGAACTAATTCAGTATTCACTGATCACTGCAAGACAGTCACAGTTAAATCTGACCATAATGCTCATAAATACTTGGTGACTGACGGCAAAGTGTTTACATAAAGGCATACAGATATCCATATGTTCCACAATATCCCTGACTAAGAGAAAGTGCTGAAAAGACTGAAGCAAGCTGACAATCAGTAATTATTTCAAAACATATTTGCTCTCTGCAGCTTTCGCTGGTTATCACATGAACAGATCATCATTTCAAACTACTTTTTATTTCGTTCTATAGCCAGCATATAATATAATCACAGAAAGTAAAAGACATGTATAGATTTTCCAGCCAGCTGCAGATGAGGAGGGAATAGTATTTCCCCCAATTATAGAGAGTGACATTGTAAATTACTGTTATTTTACAAAGCCAGATTACCCTCAATACAGTATAAAGGCCCACAGGCACTAAGAAATGCCACAGTTCAAGCTGGAGTGCCCGTTGCACCCCGGTGAGTGCATGGGGGAACTCTCCATACCCTATTCCTAATTCAAAACTAGACAAGTGCTACATTTGCAGTGATGGGATCATTCACCAAGACCCTCAGCTCTTCACCATGAAACATTTCCCAATCTACCCTGCCTGCCTTGAACATGACAATCCTTCATTTCTCAGCATCAAGCAGGACATGACAAAGCAACGTCTAAACTTCCCCACCATCATCTGCTTGAAAATCCCAGTGGTTTAGAGGCAAAAGCACATAGGCATTGCAGGAAGCAGACTCCAGCCAAGAGGGGTGTCTGGGCAACATCCCCCCTCACTCCCCAGCTGATTTCCTCTAAAAGTGGCCAAAAGAAACATCCTATTTACCCTTCATGCACATTGTTTAATTCCACAGTATCAAGTTGAAAGAGTGGTAGAAATCAGCGTCAAGCTAAATGTCCCAACATCCTGAGATACTGCTTTTTGTTTTTCTGTAAATGGAGCATACGATACAATTCCTGGGTGGCAAACACCCCTCGTACATGTGGGAGGGGAGAGGACTAGTTCCCTGCATGGCCTAAGGCTAGCTGCTCAACAGCTGGGATGTGGGGCCACCAAAACCTCCCTCACGTGTGGAGGCAACTATGGTTGTGTTTTGCCAGTGCAGGAGACTCTTACTTTGCCTGAGCATTGAAAAGGACAGGTCTGCACACATCCAAATAGCGCAAAAAAGGAGCTGAAGTTGAGTGCCCCTGCTTTTACCTCCAAGCTGGGTGCCCTGTCTTCAGCACACTGCAGCAGGCTGGTCAGCTGCTGTACGTGGTATTCTAGTACTCCACTGGCCACAGGCCTCCTTGTGTTGCATGTGCCAATTGCTATTTGGAGATCTCACATGATTTATTCATGAACAAAACCCAGCAAAACCAAAACAAAAAACAAAGCCAAACCGTGAAGCATGTGTCCTAGAGAGTTTTTGGATACTAATTGCAATGCTGATTGCTCTCCAGATTAAAACAAAGACTGGCTCACATTCTGCTGCTGGTGGGTTTACCACTGTATTGCTCCCAGCTACCACTGTACTGCAGGAGGCTGAGCTGTGCCAAGAAAAACACTGACAACAGTCTCCACTCAAGTGCTCAAACAACGCAAGTCATAAAATAGCTTCTATCAGACGTTTGTTTCCTTAGAATCCCTAGGTTAAATGGCATGAGAAAAGTTAGGTGAAATTAATTTAGCTGAAAAGAAAATAAGCACAGGGGGTGGCAGGAAATGAGCAGCCTGAAAACCTAATGCAAACAGTTGGATAAATAAGATTCCTCCTGAATGGAGATGACTTCTGAGAGGATCTTATGTCATTGCTGAGGCAGCCCAGACCATCAGATCAACATGAAACATGAGATGCTTCAGAGGGCAAGGATTTTAAATGGAAATTATACAATTGTCCAAGCACAGGAAAAATTTCTCCTCACCTGTAATTAGCAAGGAAAATATACCTGAAGTACAAAATCTAGCAGTAGCTATGAAGCCTCCGTTAGAGATTGCTCTGCCATCACTTCCCCTTCCTTCAATTTTGGGACACTCCCTTACTTGTCACAGCATCTATTAATCTGTAGGCACCTAAACGGCATGAGGTTGCTCTTCTTTTTTGCAAAGTAATGCTGTTAGGAAGGACATAGAGTAATAACCATGTAGTTGTCAGCTTTTGGTTTCAATGTGGTAGAAATTGGTTATTTTCTCATTAAATTACTAAAAATATCTATGTTCAACTTTAAGCTTCATTCCTCTTTAATATCATTGGATTGCTGACTGCATTTGTGCTGCAGTTATTAGCAGAAAGTAAATTTACCAATCTGATTTACATCCCCGTGCCTCACAATCTCTTATTTGTCTCCCCAGTTTTATCTAAGGACCACCTGCGAACATCATTAAGTTGTTTTTGTTTTTTAACCACTGGTGTCACATAAAAAAAAGAATAAAAGCTGCCACCATGGGATTTGGGAATTCTCCTGTCATAATAATTCTCCTATCATATACAGCCAGTGTAACACTTGTGGAGGGCACTGGCAGAGAACTATCAGGATGAAAGTGGTGCTCTGGTAACATGCTAGATTGAATCACCCCCTTCCACAGCTCCCTCTCTTGAAAGTCTAGCCCTCCTACTAGAACAGAACAAACCGGAAGTATTTCAGTTGCAAAGGATGTACAACGAAGTTGGAAGGGGCGCAACAATGATCACTAATCCAACTGTCTGATCACTTTAGGGCTGATCATGGCATTGTCTTAAAAACGGACTACTTGGGACAATGATCACCTCCCTAGGAATCCTGTTCCAGTGTTTGACCAACCTCTTGGTCAAAATGCTTCCGAAAGTTCAGTCTGAACCTCCCCTGATGCAGCTTTCAACCATTCCCACACATCTTATCACTGGATCCCAGGCAGAAGAGATCAGCACCTCCCTTTCCACAGCCCTCCTCTGGAAGCTGTAGAGAGCAATGAGGTCACCCCTCAATCTCATTTTCTCCAAACTAGACAAGCCCAAAGCTCTAAGCTGCTCCTCACACGACATTCCCTCGAGTCCTTTCATCAGCTTTGTTGCCGTCCTCTGGACGCATTCAAAGACCTTCATGTCCTTAAACTGTGGGTCCCAGAACTGCATGCAGCACTCAAGGTGAGGCTGCACCAATAATACAGCAGGAAATACTAGATGCACCAGGGTCTCTTACTTTTTTTCTAAAAGCGTTGATTTTAATTATTGTCATCTTCCTGCCACAGACTTCAACACCTTAAAAATAATCCAGTTTTGACCTATGAGGTTTCAGATTTCTCACTCAACATTCTAACAAGAGGAATCACCCTCTTTCTGCTCACTAATTAAAACTGTCCTTAAGTGTTCATGTTATTAATATTCTATATTAAGCTGAATGGAAATCAGTGTCTTGCAAATGTGCACAAAATTGAAGCATGTGCCATGTGAAGCTGCCAAGTTATTGCCTGTACTGTTCCTAATGAGTGAGGGGTGGGAATGGCATAAAAAGCCTCTCTGACTACTTCTACTGGAATTTTACTGGTCACTTCTGCAAAACATCAGTATTGCCAGAGTAAGTCCCAGATCAGAGACAGGACTGAAGGACCAGCTGGAGGCAAGGATCGGGCCTATGAGCATGATTTTGCAAAGGAATGTGGCAGGGTATGTGTTATTTCCAACTCAGGAACTTCTCTCCAAAGATCCTCTCCAGGAACCTTTACCTAGAATACAGACTTGAAGAAAGCAAGATAAAAAAATCATAATGATGCTGCATAATGATCTACATTAGGGACTGTAGTGATAGGACAAGGGGTAATGGGTTAAAACTTAAACAGGGGAAGTTTAGATTGGATAGAAAGAGGAAGTTCTTTACTGTGAGGGTGGTGAGGCACTGGAATGGGTTGCCCAGGGAAGTTGTGAATGCTCCATCCCTGGCAGTGTTCAAGGTCGGGTTGAACAGAGCCTTGGGTGACATGGTTTAGTGTGAGGTGTCCCTGCCTACGGCAGGGGGGTTGGAACTGGATGATCTTAAGGTCCTTTCCAACCCTAACTGTTCTATGATTCTATGATTCTATGCTGTCTGCGATTAACAAAGCTGAATCTCTCACTTTAGATTCCTAAAGAACTGTTTCCCCAAAACACAAGGCATACCAGAAACAGTGAAAAGTGATGATAGACTATGATGAAGTTTCAGAGACTTCATTAAAAGTTAATAGAGATCTTTGTCTTTCAATGTTTTATTTTCTCTTGGACAGTAATGAGTAGGAGGATAAAGTTTCTTTGCTCACTCATTTTGCCATGGAAAGAGAGAGCCAGATGATCAGCTGATACCAATTATAAATTATTGGTCAAGATTACAGAAGGAAATGAAATATGGGGGCAGACCGATCTGATTTCTACCAACACTGAACTGCAGCAGATGTGAGCATCAAGTCCTGCATCTTTTCTTTCCTCCCACATGTCTTTTTCTTCTCTGAATGGTAGCCCAGGAAGGGAAATCTTGGCTCCTCAGTACGTTCGCATAATTCATCCACATTTCACAATAACAGTATATATTCCTTTGTGTTCCTACAGTGCGCAGAGGCCACATGAGCTCCCACTGAAATGGGGGTGTTAACCTCTGCTCCATTTTTCTCATCGTATGCATATGGGAAAGACTATTTACTGGCTGCCTGGAAGAGTCAGTACAGAACATTCAGTCATGTCAAAAAAATGGGAAAAACCCTATGCTATCAAGCTGTCTTCCAGAGTTACATTATTTTTTCAACACAAATCTTACTTTCAGAAATAAAGAAACCTCACTCACTTTCTCAGTTTCATTCTGATTTATTATTCACCAGTTTACACTGTTGCACATTAGCTCACCATTTGCCTAGAGTATTTAATAATAACCTTCAATTTCTATATAAGGCATATTAAAATTTTCTTGTTCATTCAGCTACTTGATGCATACATAAAAGGCCTTCATATACCTGATATTATTTCTCTTAGTTTCCTAGTCACTCTGAGCATTTCCAGAGCTCTCAAATAGAGGAGTATTTGACCACACTTTGGATGTATTTTAGGACTTGTGGACTAATCATTTTTTTTACTTAAAAAAACCAGGTTTTTACTTAAGAATCTTCATTAGCTGGAAGAAAATTATTAAATGAATATGAAATAAATACAATTACAGAATCCACAAATACATTCCTTCACCTTTGAATTATATCAGGCTTTATTTTCGTATCACTGTGTGACTTTTATCCTTGGCTTTTGCATTCCTCTGTTTTATTCTCTTCACTGATGAGTTTTTAATTTAAAAGTTACAGCTGATTTGACTGTTCATTCACAACTGCATCTACTATAGCAATGAATCTTACAGTTGTGCGATCACTTGCCAATGTCATCACATAGCAGGTGGATGCAGTCTGATGGCAAATACACACACACACTTAAGCTACAGGAAGACAGCACATAAAAAGTAATCAGAGCAGTTTTGCATGCTGAAGCAGAAGAAAGAAATTTTATGACGGTGCAGTGAAAGTGGGAGGGAAGAAGAGATGACAGACCCAGAAGAAGACATATGTGCTGCCGTTTGCAGCAATATGGAACAAATATAAGAACTGTACTACCATTTCCACCCTGGCAGTTTCATTGTCCGCAGTTTACAGAATCAGATATCTAATAGTAACTCAATTCATTGTCATAGTGCAGAAACCAGGCTAGCATGCTGGAGAGAAGGTAACTTAGAGCCATTCCTCTTCTAAGACTGAGATGTATTTACATGATTAATGTTGCAAAAGAGTCTTTCACAGCTTGAGCATTACTTTGATAGTTGCCAAAGCTTTACTGGGGATCCCAAGTTTTCCTAAAGTTTCACCTTCTACAGCCATGTGACTGTGAAAGTCAACAACTCTTCCTTACAAAGAACACACATATCTATTTTCAGCCCTCACATTTATGAAGAAAAGCTGTGAAATGAGAAGCAATTTCACTCTCAAAGGTTAGAAACCAGGAGAAAAACAACATTTATTTTATATCATTCCACTTTGAAGCTATGACTGATTACTGATGACATGCAATTTAATTGATTATTTTAAATCTGACAATTGCAGAAAAGCCATGAAAATACTCCAGGGAGTGTATCTTTATATTTGCAAAAGAAGTAATCAACGTAGCAAGGACAAAAAATTATTTTTTGCTTCTTGCTAAACAATATTACATAGTGAATGATACAGATCTTTGGTATCTCCATCTGAGTGTACCTTTTACCAAATACCTCTTTACAGGAAGAAAAAAACAGAAACTATTAACATTTTCCAAACAGAATCATAGAATAGTTAAGGTTGGAAAGACCTTAAGACCATCAAGTTCCAACCCCCATGCCACGAAATAAGTGGCCAAGTTTTCAGAAATTACAGATACTGACATTCTCTCAGGAAGTCAACATTTTCACTGGCCCCAAAATTATGGCTTTGTAGTTCCATGCTAAAAACCCAATAATTCCCGCCCCTAAACTGACTGCTGTATGTGAGGTCTGCCCTTAATTTAACATGCAGAATTACAAAATCACTATAAATAAGAGATAGTCCTAAGGTGCAAAATTTTAATTTCTGTTTTGATCCAAATTCCTCTAGTAAACCTGCTTTTAAGACTGGAAGTGTGGAACTAGCCCATATTAATTCCTATTTTGTCCTGGACTATTAAATTATTCTATTTCCCAACAGGGTTGGAAGCAGTGGAAAGTAACTTTATAAAAGTATTTGGCTTGGCTTCTAAATACGCCATTGCTTTACTGTTAGAGAAACACTGTGATGTACGCAAACAACCTTCACCCATGCTGCCAAATAAATAAGTTTCAGGTTTGCTTGAAAGACTTCTCCGCATTGGGTTCATTTCAAAGTTGACTTTTCTTAAAGAACAAAAGATAAAACAGGTACAAAAGCTACAATGCAAAGCCCTGTAAAAGGTCAGGTCCCTAGGGTACGGTTTAAGAAAAAGCAACAACTATAAAGTTTCTCTAAGACTTAACTACAGTACAGTTCTAGAGGAGTTACACAGATTTCTCCTCAGTAGTGTTTTCCATTTAAAATATTATGCAAGCATGAAGGAAGAATGCTTATTGTAGTAAAACTGTTACTATATTAGAATCAGGCATATTAGGAAGCACAGGACTAAGGCAAGGCTGTTTTCAGCAAAAGTGCCTTTTGTAACAAAAAAAAAAAAAAGGAAAAAGGATTAGTGGATTTGGGGCTTTTGAAATACTATAGAAGAAACAGATTTAGGCACCACTTTCTTCAGAAAATCAGAAGCACAGCACTGATTCAGCTAACTTCCCAGCACTTGCAACGGAAGATTACAATGTTCCAGAGTTGTAAGGGTTCTTGAGTTACAAACCCAACTCCCAAAGTGACTCAGGTACTTGAAAGATGTCATTTTGATGCTTTTAAAGAGCTCAGAAAACTGTTCGAGTTTCAGCATTTCCAGAATCAGAGAGTCCCCTTTTTTTAAAGAAAAGTGACTTCGCAACCCTTTTGCCAAACTCAGCAAATTGGCCAAAATATGCCTAGTATTTAGCAGCCTTGGTATTACTGCAAGTCTCAGCAAGACAGAGTCCCTAGTGAGGAAGTAGGACCACTGCTGAATGTATACTGACACTGCTAGTCCTCTGTTAGATCTGGAAATAAATTCAACTTGATCCCTCAGAAAAGAAAAGTGAGGAACTCACTTATTCATGAAGCATCTTGTAATTAATTATACTGACGAGTTTCACATCTACCTGCAGTTGAACATGAGGTTTATTATAGGCACGTCACATGATTAAGAGATTTGTTATCTTCAATCAGATCTTTTGGTAGGTGCCCAGGAAGCTGAATAGGAAGCAGGACCGTCATGCTTTCCATGAGTAAGTGGCTTCTTGTCCTTTATCGCATATCCATGCAGAGGACTGCACAACTGTGTTTTACTTGTATAACAAACAATGTGATTTTCCTATGAACTACCTCTTGTGATGTCCACCTTGGATTATTAATATCTGAATTCTTCTACGTTAAAGAATTTAGAATTCTCTAAATTCTAGAGAATCAACTGCAATCTCTAAATACAGTTTATTAACACCAACTATTTTCATCTTGGTTCCATAATGCTTACTCACATGAGATGTACCCTTGAAGTCCACTGAGTTTCTTATATAATTGAGGACTGTGTGTTCAGAAATCTAGAAAATTCACAAGGCTGCTTTCAATGTTGTTTAAAAAGGTGTCAATGAACCCCAGAGGACATACCTTTCTTGGCATATTACAGATGTACTCTACAGATTAGCCATGATTACTATAATTATTTTATGTAGAAATTGTTTATGTTACCTGCTAAAAAAGAAAAATGGGGGACTAAACCCTAGAAAATCTCTTAAATCTGCTCAAATGAAGTTATTTCAGTGAATGTTTATGTATTTCATGATAAATAGTTCTATGACATTTTTAATAAAGACAGTTTTGAGAAAATCCGGTAAGCAAGGAAGCTATTACTAGTCTTAAGTGGTTTTAGCCATACAGTGATCATCTCCTGAAAAGCTTCCATAAAAAAGTCTCACTTGGTGAATCTCTCTCTACTGTTTCACAGGTGTGCAGCTCAAAGGCTACAAGACCATACTTAGCAATACTGAAAAATGTTCTATTGTATGATTATTAAGAAGAAATGTGTTTGTTTTGCAAAAGGTAGGCTGCAAAACTCATCCAAATCATATCCATCAAAAGTGAGCTTTTTTTATAACTAGCTTAAGTTTAGCTAGCACACTAAAAGGATCACTGGGAGAGAAGAGTGGAAGGGAAAGGAGAGGAGAGTATTTGAGTTGGAAGAGACCTACAACAATCATCTAACTCAACTACCTGACTACGTTAGGGCTAACCAACAGCTAAAGCATGTTATTGAGGACATTGTTCAAATGCCTCTTAAATGCTGACACCTTGGGGCATTGACCACCTCTCCAGCAAACCTGTTCCAGAATATAAACCATATCTTGGAATATACAGAAGATTAATCAAATTCCAAACAGGAATCTCACAAGTTAACCATGACAGATGCTGTATTTGCCCCTGGAGAGTAGTGTACTTCCTCACCCAACACATAAAGTGGTGCTACAAGTGTCCCTATGCTGCTGGGGAAAAATAAAACAAACAGCAAAAAGGATAGACTTTAGGATAGATGGATCCTCTCTGAAGGTCCTTCCATGTCAACAACTAAACCACCCTGTAAAGGGAATGGCTGCCCAGCTTTGCAGATACAGCCCAGGGCTGGAGTTAAAAGTAGAAATTCTTCATAGGCCACAGCTGTTAGGGCACCACGAAACACAAGTGGTAAACGGGGTAACAGTCCAGAACAGGGCACTTACTAGTTCTTATCTCTTTCAGATTATGCTCACTCCAGGGGTGAGTGCGGCTGTCCTGAAATTATTTCCTTCTCAGTGGGAACAATGGGATTAGGTTACTTCACAGGCTATTACAGTATGTCCAGCACAGTATATTGCTTGTTAACAGGCAACCAGCAAACACTTTGCTCAGAGTAACATGTGCCTGAGCACACTGGATTGACTACACACTTTCTGCAACATTGGAATGAAAGTGGACATTGGAATAAAATCCAAAAAGTTAAACTGGTTTAAAACTGGACTTAATGTGTTCCAATTTCAGTGCTTAATACTGACTAAAAAAATTCAGCTGATACAGTATCAGGGAAAAACAACCTTCAGTTTTCTTCATAACTTTTAAAACAATGTTTTTGTTCTTCACAAATATAATCCAATTTTTATTCTGGCTTTGTTTGTAACTCAGACTTTTATTTCAAAGTCTCACTTTTTGTCAGAACAGAGAAGAAAACTCAATTTAAGATAGAACCTCAGGCATGCAGTATACATCAAATGAAACTGAAAACACATTTCTTCCCCATTTCCCACACTATAAACAACACAAATACTTCAGCACACACATCCACAAATTCCACAGTCCCAGCGACCATGAAGTAACAAAACAAGGGAAGCTTTGAAAATTAAATTACAGCAACCTCAGTTCCCCTGTCTTCCCAGGACTTGGGACCCCGTGCTGCTCTTCACCTGGAGACAAGTGCACACGTGTGGGAAGTCTACCGCTTGCTGTCCATCGCCCCTTAAGAAAGTAAGTGCAGAGCTGCAGCTGGAAGGACATGAATAAGCCCTTCTGATGTGGTCCTCTGCCCCCTGATCCCTGCCTATTAATTAGGAAACAGCTAGACAGAGAAACCACTAAACTATCACCCAGAAGACAATTCTGTTATAATCAACAAACTGCTCTCTTATTCACAGCCTCCCAAAGGAAGGTGGGGAATTGGTTCCATCTCCTCAGCTCCCTGTGTTACATTTATTTGCTGTATTACTCATATGTAACTGTAACCACTGCAGAATAAATTCCCATTCATTAACTCCTAGGAAAGTTTGATGGGCATCATATACTAAAACAAAGACGTGCTAAGAATGCTGAGGAAGGCTATAAACTAATCCTTGTCAGATGTGAGGCCTGAGTGGGCAAAGCAATAGAAAGTATTAACGAAACATAGATTAACCTAATTTTTCTGATATGAAGCAATTAAAAGACAGTACGCTGAAAAAGAGAACCCTATTTAAGTAAGTGGGCATGCCTGGGCAATGAAAACTTAAGAACTTGCTTAAGTGCATTGTTTAATTGGAGACTAAAACAGGCACACAGGCTATTATTATATTAAAATTATTATATAAAAATTACATATATATATAAAAAAATTATAAATATATTATAGCTATAGCTATTTTCTCAAAAATGGTGAAAGAGGTGTCTGGCAGGGCTTTCCTCATATCCTTCTGATTGCATCACTGCACCCATTTTTCCTTGTCTTCCCAGAGTGAAATTACCCACTATTTGCAAAACACACTCAGACTACACTGTTTCTTTCAAATCAGCCTCTCGAGGATCAGACCCTGCAGCCTCGTGCAGGCCCTGGCTGAGGCCATGTTTCCAAAATGATGTCAATGGGAGCCTTGTCCAAGAAGGGACTATAGGATTCAGCTGTATGTGAAGAAAGGGTTTGAAATTATGGAACATAGTATCAGGATAAGACTTTATATTTCAAACATATATTTATTCTTTTTACTAAAACACTGAAGAGTGATTTACTAAATCACTGAAGAGGAGTGGGGGATGTCACTATAGAAAACCATATGGTACTTGGATTTCCAAGCCAGAATAGTGCATAATAAATATTTATAGAATCCAGTGGTATTCTCTTCTTTCTGTTTATTCTTTACATGTCACCCAGAGAAACTCTGGCGAAGCACCAATCAAACATCGAGCAAGTTACAAGCAACCTAAGCATGGAGGAGAGAGAGAAAACAGATCACCAGTAGGCTCATAACTAGCAACCTAGACCTGGAAGGAGGCATTTGGGAAGTGCCTCTGATGCGTCTGGATTCCAGCGCTCACCGCATGTCACGAGTGGTTTAGGAAATTGAGTTCTCAGTCTCTGCAAGGGGTAGGGAAGATATACACAGTATTTTTGGCCGCACTGAGCAGGGGCATGTGTGGAGCAGCTGCAAAAGCAGACATCCGTCTGCTCTCAGAGACCAACATAGGAACAAAAACGCACCTCTCAGTGATGACAGCTAACTTGCTCCTGGTGTCTGCTGGGAAAGCTGTGGCTCCCTACCTGTGGCACACAGGGCTGTTGTGTTTATTTTGCTTCAGACAAAAACAATGCATATTGTCCTCCTCCTCACCTTGTGATTAGAAGAGTAGTTGAAGGAGCTACTGAAATACATACAAGATCTGGAATATATCTTCATAGCAGCCAATCTTCTTACCGAGGGTCTAGCTCTGACAGAGCAAACTTTTGGTCTTTCCCTCTTTCCTTGACAGTCTTATTTCCTTCCCCGCTCTCACCTTCTTTCCCTTTCCTTTCCTTGAGGTGTGAGAGCTACTAATCCCCAATTACCATTTCATTCCTCAGAACTAATAAAAGGATTTTAAAAAATGCAGAACAAACCCACAAGTCAATACACAGTACTTTACTAACAGGAGCAGCTTTCACCCTTGATCACCCTCAGCATCACTTTAGCCAGAATCTGGGATGTTTCGTGTTGCACATTCTACATAGCTGCTGCTGCTGTAGAAACCATGCAGATGCGACACATTAGCATTATGTAGAATGGGAGTCACATACTCTTCTATTTATAAACATGTAACTTAAAATTACTAATAAACTTCTGCATACCACAAAACCAACAATAATTCAGAACCATTTTGAAGCAACCAACCAAACAAAAGTTGAATCTTCAATATGGAAAACTGAGGGGCTTACACAGATATTTACACTTGACTAAGAAATCAGTGCCCAAAAGAACTTTCCTCTGTGTCACTGAAACAAATATTTGTCATGGAAAACATACTTATCAAATGTTGCCAAAAGGGTAATAACCACACACCTGTTATTCTGCAAATATGTATTTTTTTAAACAGTTGGTATTTATTTGACATATAATAACAGTTATTAAATCCTTCTTAAGTCTGTTTTGTGGAACCATAATGTAAAGCATCACATACATGAGAGAAACACCATGGGAACAAACGTAAAAGGGGAATAGAAGCACTGTAAGTAGCTGCGTAGTTCAGTAGTTACCAGTCCCATTAGAAAATGCAACTCAGAGAAGGGTACTAAGGGGAAGACTGGAAATCTGGAAACCCTGCAGGACAATGAGTTTTAAGAAGCCCAAAACTGTTCATTTATATTTTTAGATAAATATTTAGATAAATTATTAGATAATTTCTGGGTCACAAATACATAACAACAGATTTCTGCGATCACTACTGAATATACTACATAAGGACATAAACTCCATCATCTGCTAGCTCAAACTAGAGAGATTTAGATTTTTTTTGAAGTCCTCCTTTTGATTTTAATTCCCTGCAGTGTGAAGTTGCAGCTTCCCCAAAGTTGTCTATGGCTCTTTCCAGACTTTGCACTGCAAGCCTCACCCCAGCTGTGAGCTGGGAAGACCCTACAGACTATGTTACAGGAGAAGACCAGCGCAATGTCTGACCTAATCATCTTCTCTCTTGCATTTTCATAGGCTTTATGCATTAAGCTCTCTTTTTAATTGCCAGAGTAGCCAAGAAATAATCACAGTCACTGTTAATTGTTCATAACTTTCACCCCAGAGTTTGAGTGAGCCATTTCTACCGGGTCTTTCGTGTGACTGAAAAAATCTGAAGCCAGTGAGATGAACAATGCCTTCTGAAACACATTTTTAGTCATTTTTGGAACAACACAGAACAGAGCTGACTGCTTTCCAGACATTTTTATGAATATCGGGGGTGCCGTCTAAACATGCATCAATAATGAAAAAAAACAACCCTGTGTTTGTTGTACATTATTTATTTAACAGAGGCAAAAAAAGTCAACCTATTTATCCACAAGTCTACTTGCTTTGGCTTAGATTATTAAAGAAACCATGTAAGATGACAGTTGGCTTGATGTGCAGTATCAGACATGCTCAGCATTTTAAACCATGTTTCTTGTGAGACAGCATAATACAAGCTAATGTTTTTCATAATTCTCCAAATTTCTCCAAAATTTTCTGTAGAAAATGCAGTCAGAGACTGCAATCAAGATTATCTTGGACGAAGATGATGACTACTATATGTTACAATTAGCTTATTTGTAATGTCACAAGAAACTATCAGTAACACAAAGACCTTCATTTAAATCTATCAAACCCACGTATACTCCATTTAATTGAAAAGCTTTTAACTCCAGTCATTTCCTGGATATAAAGCTACTTTACTCAAGCTCCACCATTTTTAATTTCTCTCACACTGAAAAGCAGCATCCTCAGCTCACAACTAATGCTTACATAAAAGCCTCACAATCAGATCTCTTGGTGCCTTTATGTTTGCCAGGATATGAAAACAACAGCAATGTAAACACTCTACTATTACAGAACAAACATCATGTAACTACAAAGCAGTGATGACATAACCTTTGTATTATCTGGGCTTAATTTTCTGCAATGTAAACTGACTGTCTGCATCTCCTGTTCATCAATGCACTCTAAAATGGCCTTTTAAGAGGACCATTTCATATATTTTTTTTTCCAGTTCTTAAACAAAGACATATTTCTCCTCAGGACATTACTTTGAATGTCTTTCCTTTTATGTATCTAAACATCTTGCTTCCTCCTGAATAAGAATGTGCTCTCTCAAACAACACATTTAAATGTAATTGATATTTCACAGCTGACTCAGGTGTGCCTAAGTTAACAGCTTGCAGAAAATATGTTTTTACATAGCAAAACCAGTGCCGCTGCTCTTCTTTTCTTTGTGTTGATACACATAATACGAGAACAATTTTAGGGGATCAGCCCTAATGTAGCTGTTTCTCACTAGCCTATCAGTGGCCATAAAGGGGTGCCTACTGATGACAATAAGACTAGGGAAAGTATGTAGTGATAAACCCCCAGAATAATCTCTCAGGTCTGAAAGATCTGCAGACCTGGGATTTCTACTCCTGTGACTGTAAGTTAAGTGCATTTCCTGCATAGAAATATTACATATAGCAATGTGTATCCCTTTGTTTACTTTGGAAACTATTCCTTAAGGCATAAGAAATACTGATCTTAGGCAATGACATACAATATGATATTAAAGAAATATTGCTATAAAGGAGTTAATGCTGGACTTCATAAATATGTTATGGATCGTTTAGTCAACCAAATGGTTAGTGCTGATACATTACGGTCATAAAAGTCTCATATCAAAATACATGCAAGAATATGACTATCAAAAAACCCCCAAACCTTAACTGTTCTACCTGTTTAAATGACCTTATTTTTCTTGTTCTCTTTTTCCTGGTTTTGTGAAAAAGCTGATGAGAACACATTTGCTTCTATCATTATGGCAAGCCGAGTACATTAAAATTTTCACCCTATCTGTTCTAACTAATGTGCTGTTTCAGTTAAAGTTACTCCAGGATGCAACCGATTTCTCAGGATGCAGAAGTGCCATCTGAAAGCCTTTCTTCTTTTTTAACTAGAATGGTAATAATGGGATCTGCACAGTAATCTCTTCAATGTATTTGCCTCCTCTCAGGCAGGCTTCTCAGCTGTAATTCATCGAATCATAGAATCAACTAGGTTGGAAAAGACCTTTAAGATCATCAAGTCCAACCTTTACCCCAGGACAGCCAAGTCAACCAATAAACCATGTCAGTAAGGACTGTATTTTTTGAACATACTTTTTGAACGCTTCCATGGATGATGATTCTACCACTTCCCTGGGAAGCCTCTTCCAATGCCCAACTACCCTTTTGGTGAAAGTATTTTTTCTAATATCCAGTTGTAATTAAGAATTAAGAATAGTCCATTTTCCATGCTGCACATACATTTCATGTACACAGCCAGTGTGGGCTCTCGTTGTTTTGAAACATCTCCCAAGTTGGAAATTGCCACAAATAGAACTTCTTATGAACTCAGCTTAAAAACTTCATCCATTTTCCACTGGCAGTTTCAAACCACAGACCCAAGGTATCAATTCCTTCTAGCACTCCTCAAAACTACATTATTTTTCCCATTCTGATGGAGACAAAGAGCCCAGTAGCTACTAAGTTGTAATCTTAAAAGAAGAATGGAGCAATGAAACAATCAATATTTTACTGTAGTGCTCTTCACACGTGTATGGTATGCTGAATGAAATGTTCATCAAGAAACTTGAGGAAAGAGCACAACCCATTAGAAAGAACCTCTCGACAACATCCAGCTTAGTAACGGAGAGTGTGCAACTTTCACTAATATCCAAATCTTTTCTTATTTGCAGTGCTGTCAAAAAGATTCTATCTCTAAAAAGACAACATACAGTAAGGCGTCACAGTTAAGGAATTTCTAGGCTGATTCTTGATTTGTCACTGTGCCTTCTCAAGTTGGTGTTTATGAACCACAGCCCCCACCTACCCCAATGCTGTAATGAAATGGAATCACAATTTTCCTTTCAATCAATACTGTTTCTTGTGCTATCCTGCATAACAGAAAATACAGGTTTAGTACACTTCACTTTATGTTTGCTAAAAATATTTTTTAAAACTTCTAAAAATTCCTAATACTAAAAATTTGAGACAAGAAAATTTTTGAATTAATTTTGATCAGGTACCTATCCAGTATACGTATATATACCTATACTTACAAAATACTGACACTATGAAAGACTGCAATTTTCTACTCAGGTTGCCTGTATTACTGGGGCATTTTTATGATTATGGGGCAGTAGAAGAGACATATTTTTATTTAGTGATCTGATTAAAGTTTTAGAACATTTCTTACTGGTGGGAATCTATGAAAGGAAAATGCCCATGTTTCCTCAGTTACAAAATGATAAGTATTGCAGATGAGTCCGGATTTTCAAGTTGTGATAAAAATACATGGCAACAAAATGTTTGGTTTTGTTTAAAAATGTTTGGCCAAAATCTTTACAGGAATGACTGTACTGGTAAAAGGAGATTTACAACAGAAATGAATTTGAACTCTACATATTATTTGGTAAAGGAAAAGTGGTTTTATTGTTCTGTTACATTTCACTTTTAAACTAACCCTAGCCTGTAAAGCTACAAATATATCAAATAAAAGCTAGATTTCACCAAGACAGATCTTTGTCACATTCAAAAGTGATTTTCTTTTCTATGTTTCCTTTGAAGAGCCAAAATTATATGTACCAATGTAATATCTATGGGTGTGACAATAAGGACAGATTGTTTCCATGCACTTCTATGTCTACTACACTGAAAAGAGCACTGTCCTTCAATTTTTCAAATGTAATGTCTAAGATGGAAATTGAATATATTTCGCTGAACAAGTAAACCATGTTTTGTTGTAACAAAACTTCCTTTGGTGTAATAAAAATGTTATGCAAGGTAACAGCCAGAATTAAAATGCAGCTTGCTTTTTGTTTGTGAGAAAGGAAGCAAGTAAGTGAATTTGCTGTTTCATATTATTTGTATGGCTATTTATTGATTTCAGAAAGTCCTAACTGACTCTAGGGTTTGCTGAGATGCCCCAGACAGTATACAACATGAAGATATGCAACATTCTTTCTTGCCCAGTCAACAGTGACCCAAGCATATTAGTGCACAATTGCAAGCCATTCTACTGAGGGAAAACAGCAAAATTTCATTCAAGCAGACAGCAAATTCTTCTGCTTACCAATTTTAAAAGAATAAACATGAGATTGAGCATCTACATTTTAACATCATATCACTTTTTACTGGGCTTGGCCTAGTTTAATTTACTAGACATACATTTCTGGTATGATGACCTAGTAGTTAAGTTTGGCTGCAAGTTTTTGCACTTGAAGAATGCTGAATTCTGTTTTTTCCTCTGATGCTAAAAAGCTATCTGCCAGCTTTGGTCCTCTTTCAACTTCATTTACTTTTGTCAACTAATACATCACAGGTTAGGAGTTTCATGGAAAAAATAATATGAACAAGAGCAGTATTTTCATTCATAAGTAAGACTTTTGCCCCATAGTGTGTCACCTTTTCTAATACTAGCATGCTGTATAGCTGCCAGCAAAAAAACATTACGAACCAAGTTCATATAGTGAATAAGTTGCTTCAGATAGACAGGGGAAAGAGGACATTAATGGAACAGTTGAACATGTATGCGTATGACACCACATAACTTCCTCTCTAAATTTGACCACATAGATATGTTTGATCAGCTAAAATAAATAATTCTGCAAACTTTCCCATGCAGTTTTTCTTCCTTTTCTTTTTTCAGTGGTAAAGAAACAAATTTATGGCTTACCTTTCAAAACCAATCTGCCTTAATGTTTTCTCCCACGTTGAACCTATACAAAGAGGAGAAAAAACAAACACCCTCAGTAAAGAACCTTTATTATATGAACTTTCTTACTCTTCTCCTTTCCTTGTGCAGCTGGGATCTGTATAGTATGGTGATTTTTCCACCCCTACAGAAGTACTTGTAAATAACATCTGTTTTCCCTCGACTGAAGAACTGTTAAAGAGAGGCTACCACCGGGTGACATAACTGGGTGGAGGGGTATCAGCCTATGTAATTTCTTTACATTGCAAGGCAGCCGGTCACTGCTACAGTTCACTGCAATTCCAAGGGTGGTCTCCTCTCCTAGAGCAATGTGATCTGTACATGACTCCTGAAAGTGCTGAGCTGGCATCTCACATCACGCACTCTTCACATTTCAGCTTTTCATTTTACTGCAGTGTTCTCCTGATTCTTGCTGAAAGCTTTACAGCTCCTTCTGAAATCCAGCCCTTTTATTTTTAAGCAAAAGCATGAAGATGTATTTCTGCTTTATTGTTTAACCCTTCACACTCATACAAAAAGCTGCAAAGGATTCTTTCTTAAAATCATCAAGGACTCAGCCCCACAAACTGTTCAAGTGGCAGACTCATCCAAAGAACTGCCCTCAGTATTTATGATGCACTTAATATAACTTTTACCTAGATTTTCTTAAATACACCCCACTGCCCCCTGCAAGCATTAGGTGATCAGTTATCAGCACTTGGTAGTTTTTTTGCTTATCGCCAGTCTCTTTCTTGCTACCATTATGTGGTCGTTATAAATACAGGCTATTCTCAGGACAGATCTCTCATCATGCAGGTCTGCAAGGCAAATACGTAGGAGGACATGAAGCTGGGTCATAGTTTGCTCTCTGTCTTTTTACATTCCTGTGGGAAACATAGCAGGACTGCATACAATGTAAGCAACTACAGTTGTTTTTGAATGCTTCATTATACTGAAATGAGAGAAGTAACAATAACACCTGTTGCTGATGCAGTCAGTCACCTAAAGGGAAATGAAAATAAGGAATAAACATTCCCTGTGAATGACATTTAGTAGCACCAGAGAAACCCAGAGACAAGCACCAATGTTGCCAAAAAGTAGTGAGAAAAAAAAGCATAAAGACATGAAAGCAAGCGATTTTGTCTGACTTAAATCTGGAAAATGTCAGGATTAAATATATATTGTGCAGTGAGTGCCCATACAAAAACTATAACAGAATCAGGAATTAGATTCTTTCTACTGCAGTCCAAGTCCTACTTGACAAATTAATATGGGAAAAGTGGTGACATAACAGTATCAGTCAAAAAACCTTGGTAGCTATATCTCTTACCATCACTACCTTTCCATTCTGGTAGTACTTTTTAAAGGTCAGTACTTTTTAAAGCTCAGAAACCAGTACACGCCATGTTTGTAGTATGGTATTTATCTCTAATCTGCAACTGTTAAATATTTGAATAAGATCTAGCAGATGCTTTTCATCTTTGAATTTGGAACACTTACTGCTAATCTAGATAAGAATCTAAAAACTTGACTTCTAAGAAGTTTTGGGTTTGAGGTTTTGGGGGTTTTGTTTGCTTCTTTGTTTTTTTAACAAAACCCTAGCAACAGAATTCTTTCTACTCAATTGAGTAAAATTTTCAGCTCAGCCCAAGGAGAATGTGGTAAATTTCTAAAGTAATGATACAGTTTTTCGGTACAATATTATCTAGTATCTGCCTGGTTTGCATATCAGACTAAGTACTTTAAAACTGAAATTAATAAAAGCCAAAAAGTTGATTTTCTTATAGGCCTATGTCATGCAAGGCTTCCTTAACAGTTGCTAACTGGACAGCCAAAGAATGAAGCTAACATTGGCTTGTGGAAAATAAATTCCTTGTGTTAATCTCTGCTTTTTAGAAAGAGGAAAAGAAACTACATTAAAGTTTATGTTCTTAATATCAACCAAATTCCGACATGTCACTCTGTACAGGAAGGATGTGGGTTGGCTAAGGAGGGCTGGTTCACAGCTGGTTCCAAAGGCGGTCAGTATACTCCAATATACTCTTCTGGAACCCCTTCATCACTCAACTTCTCACCGCCAGTCGCTTCAAACTTCAGTCACACACATATTTTCAGCAAAAGGCTCTATAAACCTTTTCTGATGATACTTCAGGGCAATGGACAAAAACCTTTTCTGTTCAGGACTGTTACAGCTACAGCAAGCAATCAGTATAAAATCACTTTTAATTCCATTCAGTCCAAAGCAGGCAGGGATCTCAGGCCCATATCCAGCAGAGTACACAGAAATAAGAGGACCAAAACCAAGGTGGAGAAAGCTCTACCCTCACTTTGTGGAAAAAAAATGAGTCAAGTTCTGTTCTGGAATAATATTTGATCAGCACAGGGAGCTTCTACTGTGGTGCCTGTATACGCTTGAGGTGAGGCAAGACTTCTGCCTGTACAACTGCCTACATACAATAGCTTTCTTCAACACTGAGTTCATATTTTATAAAAATAAGTCTTCTAAAGACATCTTTAAAGCAGGACAACAAACGTTCTCACACACATTTACCAAAAAAACCCCCATAAACCCCAAATTTAATGCACAGTACAATAAATGTCAACATTTCATTGAGATAAATAAAGAACCACTCCATTAGCATCTTCTATTATGATTTCTCCCCTAAACCCACCACCATCTGCACGCCCCTGGAGTATATCTGGTTTCATGTAGCACTGATGAATGAAGTAATTGTTAAAAAGATGAGTGTCACTCCACAGGTAAGTGCAGGGCAGACAAAAGCAGTTCTCCATATAGTTTATGCAATCCTTCTGGCTCTGAAAGGGTATTCAACAGCTTTTGAAGTTTGAAGATTTGAAGAGTGCTGAAGAAAAGAAATCTCAACAGTACTTTTTAAGCAAAGACTAGTGCTGGCATCTTTAGTCAGTGTTTCTATGCTTTCCACTGTTGTGTACACTAGTATGAATTTTTCACCCCATGATTGGCTACACTTCAGTTGTATGATATATAGGGAGTCCTACAGGGAAGGGGGAGAGGAAAAAAAGCAAAAGAGAAAGGGAATTGGGTCTCCACTGGTTTGAAATAATCTTTTGGCTGCAGCTGGCTAGCAGAACATGCTTTGAAATGCATGTGACTCCTATGAAGCAGAGCCTGCCAAGAACACAACTAACATTTCATATTAAAAAAATATACATCTTTTTTATGGAGTCTTATTTTAAAATGTTTATGATCTAAACATTCCGTTTTAAGATTTGCCAATTCCATTCTCAATAGTATCAACTTCTACGCTGCACTAACAGCCAAAAGTAAATACCCTGAGGCAATAGCAGCACCAAGAAGAATAACGCTATTAAAAGTCTAGAAAACTTATTATTCGATTTAAACCTTACCCAGTGCTTCCAAAACATCAAACAAGATTTAAGTCACGTAACTCTTATTAAAATCAAAACAGGAGTTTTTCACGAATTAAAGACTTGATTCTGCTCCTAAAGAAATCGAGCACAATTTGGCTATTCAATTCAGCCTTTCTCTCTGCCAGGACTGTAGAAAACATTCACCTGTCGACTTTCAGATTCAGTCCACTGCTACATTTCAGTTGCTAAGTTAATTTGGCTTCTCTCTGCTTTCTGTTTTTTACCACCATGTCAAAAATACCAAAACTGTTTATAAGAGTGCCTTAATCTGGTATCCATGTAATTAAGCTTTTGTTCCAAATATTTGCTCCAGAGAGCCTGACCATTCCCATCTTTTCCAAAGATTCTGTTTCACATTAACAGTGGTAGCTTTAAAACTCTTCACAAAGAGGAACCATCATGTACTTCCAGAATTACTGTTCACATTTAATAGGAACAATGGTAAAATGCACATCATGCTCACATATGTACTCAATGAAATCCTATCATAAGAATGAGAGTATAAGAATATCAGACTTAAGAAGACAAAAACATTTTTCTGAAGTGAAAAATTGTCTTCTTTGACAGGTAGCCTCTCATTTATGTGGCAGTTTCCACATTTGGGTTGTTTTGGTTACAACCTTTTGCTTACTACAAACTTACTGTGAATGAGAGGATTCATAATCCACTGCCAGGTTGCTCACCTTTACAAAACATGAAGCTGCCTAGCCCTGAAGTGCCATGGTAGGTTTAGGAAAAACACAAAATAACATATTCATAGAAACACAGAATCATAGAACACCAGGTTAGAAGGGACTTCAAGGATTATCTGGTCCATCCTTTCTTGGCAGAAGCACAGTCCAGACAAGATGGCCCAGCACCCTGTCCAGCTGAATCTTAACAGTGTCCAGTGATGGGCAAAAATACTGGAAAAGTGATTTTCAGCCATTCATGGAGGTTGTGCAACTATTCCCTTTGAACTATATCATGCCCCATCTGCCACAGACAGGTACAGCTGAGGTTTGTAGCTGGCATATTACTACCCTTCTGTGTCCATGCTGGTCTTTTAATACAGTTCAGGAGAGTCTGCTTTGAGCAAATATTTTACCATGCTTTGGTTTGCATAACAGAGTGACCTCTGAGGGCACAAACTGGATTCTTTTCACATGAAACTAAACCGCACCCCAAGGACACAACTGTTGTGTTTCAACCACTAATGGGCATTAGGTCCGCATGACCAGACCAGAGCTAATCCACACTAAACCCCGCTAAAAACACGTGTTGTGTGGTGGCCAGGGACTCTGAACTAGATGCTTCACCGCTACCATGCTATGCTGCTTGCTAAGGCAGATGCAGCTCACTCCACCACTTCCAGTCCCAGTCCTAGAGTGCACCCCCGAAAAGCTTTCCAGCTATGGTCACAGCAAGAGTCAGGATATTCACCCTTAGCATTGTTTTCTGGGCTGTACCCATATCCACTACAGTGAGCAGGAGCCTTTCTACCGCCCTGTACAAGCAGGGTTGGACCGGATGCTCAGCACAGCCACACTCCCCATAAAACACTAGGAAGCCAGTTCTGTAAGGCACAACAGCAGATTATTTCATTTTTAAAACAACTTCTCAAGGAGAAGGAATAAGGAAAATCTGGGCTATTACAGTGTGCTGTGCACATGGAAGAGACTAAAACCACCAGTAAAACAGAAGAAGTGGAGGGCCAGTGGTCTAGGATTCTGACTAGATGAAGAAAGTGTTTACTGAATACATACCAAGAAAGAGGTCATTCAAAGAACAAAGTCTTTACTTGCCTTCCACTCATACAAGCTTTCAACAGATTTTTGACTGAATAAAGAGCACAAATTTGATCCCTACATGATAATGTCATGTGAAAGATTTATTGTGTATTTTCTCCTGTGCTGAAAATATTAAATTATTATCGTGAGACAGAAAATTGCTTTCCTATTAAAAAAGAAATCTTGACTCATTTCATGTTAACCGGAAAAAATAATCATCATCAAAACCACTACTTCTCCTCTGAGGAGATTTTAATGAGTGGGAACTTTTAATAATAAAATGAGCAGACTAGGAATATAGAGCAAAGTGCAACAGTACTGACACTATGCTTGTGTGTGTGCACAGAGATGCATATTGCTTTAAAATAAGTATTAAGAAGACAACAGCTATGGTAAAGCGATTAACAGCTGTATTTGGCAGTCACCTCTTCCAGTCTGCAACCTCCCTGGGTGCTCTGGGAATCCAGAAGGGTCTGAAAAGCTCCCACACATAAGTGGGGAGTGTAGAAGCAACTCCACTGCTAATCTATATTCTTTGCTTCGATCTTGATTAGCATCAGAATTAGCAGGCTGGGGAACTATTGTTTTTAAAATTGGTGATGTAAGCTAAGGTACATAACACAATGTGAAATAATCCCGGTGAACCTGGGACGTAAGTGATCCGGCATCCTGCCACTCACTGGTCAGACTGCCACATGGAGGCAAGGACAGATCCCAGCTCACTTTGTGTGATGGTAAGACCAGTGTCCCTGAGCCTGATCCAAAGTCTATAGAAATACCTGGACAGATTTACACTGAGTTAATGGGCTTTGATGGTTTGTCTGAAATGGAAACAAATAGCAGTAAGAAATAGTAAAAAAAGTAATCTGTTTTTCAGTAACATAAATAACAGCTATTATTTCTACCCCACTAATAAACTACAAAGGCATAGTGTTCTGTGGATAGTCCCTTTGGGAGAATAGGAGCAGAGGAAGAAAAAGTTTTAAACTTTAAAACATTAAATAGGACGCATTTTTAAATGTGAAGATTATATATTTTTACATGAGAATCACACACACCATTTCATATGTGAGGATGACTTGCTAATTAAACAGCAAGTTTAATTCCACAACAGATATGTGGAAGAAATAATAACGTGGAGAAAGGAAATTTGGGAAGGTGCTTTCTACATTTCTTCTTCCATGCCAGATATGTTTAAAATGACACCCAGGTAATAAAGCAAACTGAAACTGGCTGAATTGCTTCACCTTTTCTTTAATTAGCTTTTCAGGATGACAGGCTCCATAGTTTTCATAAGAATAATTACTTCTTTTGTCTGCTTAGGTATAGTATACCAAAACCATTTACAGGCAGTCTTTGCCCACAACACACACATGCTTTAAACCACACTTATTTTAAGCCCATTTCATTTAGAATTTGTTTCCTGAACAAGGCAGCAAAACATCAAAACCCACAGCACTAGGAAACCTTTAGGGAATGTGTTTCAGATGAAACCTGAGATAGCTAGTTAATGGATAGCTTTTTTGTTCTTGCTGTTTAATCTATTATTTATCTATTATTTGCTGCAACGGTTGGTTGGTATATTTTAGCCTGAATTTCCAAGAATACTGGAGATTCAAATTCATTTTGGCATCTTTTGTTTTTTAAATAGACCTCCTCCCGTGTCCCCATGACAGTAGACTACTGCAAAAAAGGATGAGAAAAAGGACTTTACACACTGGGCGAAGCAGAACTTTGTAGGTATCCTGGTTTCAGTAGGTCACTAGCACAGAATTATTCTGCAGGATTAAAGCAGGAAAGAATCACATGGTCCACAGAAATAACCAATCTATTACCCTTTTTTTACAACAGAAAAGGGTGTCAGGGCTCTGAGGAGCAGCCTCAAAGGAAGGCGACATTTCCTGCCATTGCCTTAGGGGATACCAACCTCAAGTCAGAGAGTCACTGAGCTTAACAGCGGAGGAGTTCTGCTCCAGACCTTTCAGAAAGGAAGCCAAATAATAACTAAACGGGCCCATTTTCAGACATGGAAGACTGGCTTTACTTTGTTTTTCAAAATAAAAGCAAAAGAACTTTAAGAAAACTTGCAAGTTTTATTTTCATAAATGTGAAGAAAATTAGATTTTTCTCCATTTTTGTTGGCAGAGAAATTCTCTCTGCCACCGCAACCAACATTGCTCTGTCTGCTAAATAGTATCTTGGAAGCAAGGTTTTCACGTCAGAGCATAATTGACAGGCACCCTTCCAATTTCTAGAGCTAGCCTCTGCTTAGCTTTATTGTAACATAATATACTGTTATGAATAATAATGTCAGCCTAGTTTCAATGTCAACCTATGATGAACATATGCAGTGTACCAGCGCAAGGAATTTGCTTTTCATTGTCCCATTTTCTCTTTTTGTCTCATCAGAAGGAGAGGTGAGCAAATGTTTCTTCTGGAATTCTGCAGCATAGACATATGAGCAGGGGAAGACAAATAACAAGTAGGTCTTCAGGAGCACATCCATATACAAGAAACTATGGATGAGAGCAATAGGGTCGGGAAACTAGGAAATCTTGCACAGAAACAGGAGGAACATTATGATGACAAAAACCCATCACATTACAGTGGCGGTATCTTTGACTCCATACATTTTGTAATGTATGTCTCTTCTCTGAGATTGGTTTTTTTTACATTGATGTTTTTAAAGATAATACAGAACCATTTCATTCACTTACTCTCAGAGATCTCTTCAGAAGAGAAATCTGGATGCAGAGGGATGTGCTCCTTCGGGCAGTAGTGTAAGGCATGCACACAGACTCCAACAGCTGAGGAGAGGGAAATGCTTCTATGAGATGTTATTTTTCCTCCCTAGCAAATATAAAGATGGCTTATCTAGTTCAGCTGACAAGTATAAACATGTGTGCACTGAACAAAGGGTTACTTCTGCTTTAATTTTCTTTGTATTTTCAGAACTTACAATTCTGTGATTTCACTCGAATTTTCTCAAAGCTCTAAGTCTGTGAGAACAGGAAAGCTGTCCTCACAAACAGCTTTCATAAACAAAAGCGCAAAGCTCTCCCACCTTCCAGCTCCCATTCCTCTCCATCAAGAGACTGCAGCTATTGAGCTGCTCAGGGAAAACGAACAGGCAAAAGAACTGGAGAAAACAGAAGGTGATGGGTTGCCAGTCACAGACTCAGCCCAGTTCTTCACTTCCAGACATGGGTGCTTCTAAAACACTGCTGCCACCCCGTCGGTGAGGAGCTCACATGGGCAAGGGGGTGGTGAGGAGTTTAGCTAACTCCAAACGCACAAGTACACATAATTCAGCATGCCCAGCAAAGCCAGGAGAGACGAGCATCCTACTCTGCCCTCCTGCAACTTCTTCCCTGCTAGCAGGGGACAAGAGGCACAAGTAAGTACTACTGATCTGTGCTCTGCTCATGACCTATGAAATAGCTATGCTGAAGCCACCAGAAATGCCCAGACAGATTTCATCTTGTTCCAATGCCATGGGATTGTGTTTAGCTTCGTCTATAACAGACTGCAGGATTGCATCCAGTATACTAGCAAATAATTTCCCAACACTTAATTAGTTTTCATTAGGATGCCACAAATAGCATGAACACTATCAACAAATTAAAGAAAACACTGGCTTGCCTAACAGTTTCCATTTTTAAAAGTGCTCCACGCTTTATCTTGCACACTTCCAATAGTTTACTAATAGTTTGCTATTTCTATAGTTATGCACTTAATTAGGAGTATTAGGAGTAATTTCTCCCCATTTAGCTTGGCTAAGACTAAGCCAAAAAGTAAGTAAAAGCACTGAAACTTCTGCCATTCTCACAAGTTATTAAATGACAAGAGTATCTTCACACTTACTTAAAGTCTGCTTATTTTGTCCTCTCTGGAATGTGTTTTATTTAAGTGCTTCATTAGGGTATTAACAGGGTCATACCTTTTGAGTAAATACTGAAGAGGATGATGAGCGGTAATAATTTCCTACTCAGCAGGGATTTTCATGTTACTGAAATCATGGGCAATTTAGACGTGTGACTCTCAAATGCATTTTGAAATCATGCATTTTATTTATTCACGTGCTGCTTCGTTGCCTCTAAAAGCGGTATTACAGCAGGGCTAATAGAAAAGGGACAAACAGTACACTGTATTGTCTGCATCTTTTCAAAGAAACATGGCCAAAACCAGCAACGCTTCAAAGCTAGCGCCTGTTGGCAAGTCTTCCCAATCCAAGCAGATCTTACAAACTGGAATGTTGCACAGTGGGACCAGTATATCAGGTTATGGAGCACAGGTGCAATCAATGGCCTTAGAAAATAAGCAGTTTATAAAGTATCTTCATGGGTGTATTAATAAAGCATCCTGGAAACATCTTTGTTGTGCTGAAAATAAGACATACCAAAAACGATAGTGCTGAAGATGACTTGTATTAAGAATATTGGCCCAATTTCTAAAACTGTTTGTCTCACCCCAAACTTTTATCTGCATCAATTTTAGAAAACTACTTGTACTGAATATACAAATCAAGCCATCTTGGCAATACTCTTTGCAAGGGATAAAGCCTGTCAAAATTTCTTGCCTTCGCCAGCTGGAATGCATTGAGTATATATTATGTGGTTGCAAATTTGAGCTATTCACTGCAGTGGGAGATACTGTACCCACTACAGGCTGAAAGAGAAGCAAAGAAACAGAGGAGAGGAAAAAATATGTTCAATAGGAAAATGGGATGTAAAGTATAAAAGGCATTCATTTCTTATAAAGAACAAATCATATATAAAACTATTGTGTTATATTGGAAAGAGATTTAAACGCCAAATACCGCACTAAATCTAAAACTAATTTAGATCCAAATTAATCTAAACTTAATTTAATCACCATTTATCTGGAGTGACTGTAAAGACACTTTTCATGAGAAAAAAGATTAACACAGTCTAAAACTGCACATCACCCTCTACCTACTATTCTGGAAAGCAGGTTTAGTGATGGAAATAATAATAATTAAAAAATGTCTATCTATCCCACTAATCCATGTTTGTATTGATATCAACAATTTGGTATGTTTCTTTTTTAAAGTCAGAAAACAAAAAGTAGTCAGACTCAGCCAGGGCTCTTTGTAATATTTCATCCAGCTTTCAAAACTGTATTTTCAAGGTACATTTCCTGGAGTTTTTACACCTTTGACATCATCACCATATCTGTATGAGACAGAAGGACAAAATGATGCCTAACTGATCCTGCTTATGGGGGAAGAGGTCTCTAGAGAAAAGGGCAGAGGGCTCCATGCACTATTATCTAAACACATGGAGATGCAAGAGGGACTCACTTCAAAAGGACACTGCAATTGTTTGTGCTCACAGATGTTTGTCCTAAAACATCTGGTCTCCAAAATTAGGTTGCAAAGCAGATGACATTGAATCAGAGTCAGGATCTCGTGCCTTATTCCATCTCAGAGACAACCAAGCTGTGGTGTTAGCCACACCTTCCAGCTATGCACCCACTGTCACATCAGTGGAGGTCTGAAGATGAGCAGCTACAGACTGCAAGGACTTCCCATTCTGCCCTTCACAGTTCTGTCAGGAGGGTAATTCATTTATGGCAGCTGTTCCCCACTACTCATGCAGCTGCCCATGGACTAAACAGGGCAGATATGATGGGACAGCAAGCCCCCTCTGGCAGGTACACAGCCTGGCCCCACTGCAAAATAAAACCACCAGCTAAGCATAGTCCAAAATGACAAAAACTTACTACAGTTATCCATTATTAATTTCTCTGGTTTCTTTTTTCATGCACATTTAATAACACACATCTCCACGTCTCTTGTTTAAAGGTTTATCGTGGATATGCCAATATCAAAAAATACACTGTTTCTAAGCGGTTGAGAACTGACAAGATTTACAGTACTTCAGCCTTGGCTGGCGACAGTCAGCCTAGGGTACATCTAAGCATCAGCTTTTATAAACAGTCTATGCATTGTCCACTGCTGCAGTGTAAATCAAGCATGAAAACTACTCCCACAGACATGGCTAACTTGAGTATCCTCCTCAACAGACAGAAAATTCTATCACCAGGCCAAGCACTTAGAAAATTGAAACCACAGGAACTACATGAACCAAAGTACACCTGGAATGTGCAATCCCTTCAGAGGATCCAGAAATCCATAATCTCACATCAACCAACCTTACAAAGTCTGCACTGATTGGCAACATACGGTAAGAGGGGTCAGTGGATGGCCTAACACATATTCAACACAGCAAAGATTGCAAGCTACTGGTCAAACTAGAAAAGTTGTGACCAAAAGCAAACTCTACTTGTCAGGTATTTGGAGGCCTCTGTGAAACACTTCCTGCCTGCTGGCACAGTTTGTTAAATGTCAGTTTTACTGTCCACTGTGTACACCACAGGCATCCAAAAAAGCAGCAAATGTCACTGTCCAACTTAATGGGACCCAATCTTATGATGTGAACATTCGGTTATTTTTAAAAGGGGGGAACCTGTCATTCTAAAAAAATTAGTATAATTCACTTTATATGTTCTAGAATTTGAACAAGTCACACCACTAATAAAATAGGAAAGTCTTTACTGCTACTGTTACCTTGCTCTTTACAGAAAAATAATGAAATGTTAGTGGGGACCTCTTCAACCCACAGAAGAGTGAATTGATTTCTCTTTTGTCTCTCCATTTCCTTCTCCTTCCACTCCAGAACTGCTCAGCCCATCCTAATATTCCAACTCCATAGCGGGAGGCAAAATTTGTATTCTTCATGACCCTGTCTTAAAGCACTCTTCATGCCAAACACTCCAAAGAGCCAAAAGTTTTGAGGCAAGCAAGGCCAACCTTTCAGAGGAAAAACAAGGAGCAAGCCCAAGATTAGTCCACAAATGTCAAAAGAAATCTCATGCCATTAAGGCTGGATGTGCAGGTAGACAGCTACAGGACATGTTTATTTTCTACATCCCCATTCTCCACCTCTTTCCAAGGACAAAAGATGCTGACTAGGTCAAAGTCCTGCACTAGGTCAGCCCCACCACCCAGTACTCACTGCAGCTGTGTGGAAGAAGAGCTGTATTCAAATTGCTCGAGAATTTTGCTCCTGTGTCAAGAGGTAAAAACCGGCTGATGTAGTTGAAGAAAAAAAGAAACAAATACAAAACCACAAAATAGAAAGAAAAAACCTTCATATGGCATTAGTTACATATTACCTGAGATTTTAAAGCAATTTCTAGCTTTAAGTAAATACTACTCAAGTCAAAACTATGTACAGAATTAAGGATCAATTCACAAGAGAGATTTTAGGCTTTGGGTAGATTTTTTCCTATTAGTGCCTCATAATGAAGTAATTGCTGAATTAGTAATACATTTGTCAATCCCAATTAGCAATTATAGTTATTACATATAAAACTAATTACTGCCCCAGTCTACAATGTAGCAAAAGTTTGGCATGAGGTTCTAATTATCTACTGAACCTGAGTCATGCCAGAACTGGTGGGACAAATCATATCTTAACTGCTAATACTAATGTGACCCTGCTGAATACAGCTTCCCTGCATCATGGCACCAATCCTGAGAGAGGAGTGCTCAGTGGGACTTGTACAGGTGCAACTGCTGGCCCATAAAAAGCTGAAGGGTGAGGAGGTGAACTGCAAAATGAGAACAAATGCAACAAGTCAGCTCAAGTGATTCAGCCTCTAACAAATCTCTAACAGAAATGATCAACAGCTGTTTTTCTGAACAAATAAATATACACACTATTCAAAAAATAATACCTAGCACTCCATACTTCTCTGAAGAGAGAGAAAAAAAATGGGCTCAAAGGAATGGCTTTGATTTCCAGGTTTTCATACATGAACTATGGACCCTGAAAGATGCTCGACACTCCTACCTCCTACTAACTTAAGAATTGGGAGTGAAAAGAAGGAATGACACCGGAGATTTTTTTTTACACCTGTTAAATAATTTAGGACTTTATTTCTTGCACAGCTGTCCTTCAGCAGGTTTCATGGAGCGCTGTGGGTAGAATGAGCTTTGAGAGGTGAATGTAACTTTCTATTACATTGTATACTGAAAAGCATGCATTGAAACTGACACAAACACTGAATTTCACAGGAAACAGTGAAGAATTAGAAGTATCAAAAAGAAAATAAGAGGTCATTTTAACATGTTTCCAACTCGTGTCAAATGGAAACTGAGAAACAATTTCTGCACTCTGATTTACGAACAAGCTCATCAGGGATCTAAATGCCTTAAGATATCTTGCATTTTATGCGTTCCTATGCCAGGAAATCAATTCTCTAAATTCACTTCCTAAATTCAAGAAAAAATTTCTTGAATTTCTTGAATTTCAAGAAAAAAACGTTTTCTGGTGGTTTTGCTGGCATCAGCGTTGTCTAAGGGACAGGCAACAGTGGGATCTAGCTGGGCTAGGGGCTATAAAAACACAAAGCGAGTGCCTGACTTGAAAAAACTGCCATCCAGACAGGACACACAAACTGAGGGAAATGTTAAGATACACTGCATTAGGCTGAGAGAAAAGGAGGCTCTAGGCTGTCCTGAGCTGGGGCACAACACTAAATCACGATGTTCAGTATTATGCCTCTGCAGCTTCTCACCTTTCCTCAGATGGCTGGAAGTTTCTCTTTAGGTTTCTCTCAAGTGACAGAGTCACCGTCCATCTCTTGTATCAGACCCAAAATATCTATAAAGTTTTCAAATACTCTTCCTTGATCTTTCCTCTTTTAAATTGGCCTATCAGAATTGCTGTGGATGATGGCTGTGTCCTGGAAGATCTCTGCTTGCATGCAAATCCTGCATAAAGTAAGGAAATTAACAGATAATGTCTTTTGATTTACCGTGTAACACATCTCTCCCTCTCTCCATCCTGTTTTCAACATCAGTACTGGAAGTCACTGAAAAAAAAGTTGTTTCACCTCTGCTTCCACGTGACGCAAAGCCTGACACGTGGAACCTCTCTGTATGCCTAAAATGTACCACTGCTCCTGGTGGTCTGAAATGTCCTGAGAGCTTTTGTACTAAGCTGCTGATGTGCACTCCTGAAAAAGTGGATTTGCCAAGCAGTGATATCAGAATTATGAGACTCAAATCACCACCAAAATAGTTTTTTATTTTTAAGAGATTCTTTCAGTGTCCACAGACGGAGGCCACGAAAAAAGTCAAATGCTTATGTGACAAACAGATTAGCAATGGTGTTTGCACTTCTGTATGAAGCTTTAATGTTGGGAAACCTCCTGCTGATCTCAGGAAGCAGAAACCAGGAAGCATACTTAGACATGTAAGCAAAAGGAGCGTTCAGCATGACTGCCAAGCAAGATGTCCAGTTATTGTAACAAGCTAGATGTCTGCAGCCAAAGGACTAGGGAGGGTCTGCACAGGATATATGTGGTGCTGCAGGAGGAAATTCATTGCAGAAGAAATCGAAATATATCACATAAAGATACGTTGGGCTAAGTGAACGTTGATGCAGCTAACAAATGACACTTCCATGGAGGCTGACTTACGCTTGGTATATGGATAAAGCCATCAGCCAATTAAGAAAATTACACTAGATGACAAGAAGTAATAATTGTACAATGTTAAAAGGAACTGATTTTAAAGATACAAAAGTAAACCACAGCCTGGTTACTGTGGATTCAGGATGCTGAGCAATTGGACCCTGCTGTACTCTGTACGTCCTGTTACATTTGTCACTATACTGCCAATGAACACAAATGAGGAAAACACTCCTGTATTAAGCTTTACACCTGATAAAAGCTAAGAAAGCTTTTATCTTTCTTAGCTGAGAAAGGCCAATTAGCTGCCCAACTGAGGGACTGAAACTGACCCTGGAGAAACCATTAATTTGTCAATGCAGCTGCATCTCATGAGGACAACAGTGGTTCTTGGCAGCCTGCAGGAGCTCTCACTGATGATCTTCAACAGAAGGATCTCCCCAGATCCCCTGTACAATTAGAAAGATGAAGCTACTGTTTAGGAACAATCAGTATCTCTGTCAGCAACATATTAGATCCACAGCTGAACACGTCAGCAGGTAGATACACATCAGGCAAAATTCTGTAATGACTGTTCAGCACATTAAACATTTACATTATGCCACCTTACTGCTTAATTTTTTTATGTAACACAGTAAATCTTTCGGGTTTGTAAATACTATTCGTCTTTTTCACTAATGAAATAGCATACTTTCTACTAGGAAAAAACACTGAGCAAGAGAGAGAACTAGAATATCATAATCTGAAGGGCAGGTCTGCAGTAAGAACCCTGAGTGCTCATAGTTCTGTGAAATCTGCTCCTGTAGGTACCAACAGAAGCACCAGGGTAAACAAAGAGGTTAGAAGCTCATTGATTTTGTTATGGTAAGAAACAAACACTCATGTGCAGAAGTTTCCCCCCAAGTGGTGGCAGACAAGGTATTATCAAGGCTTGGTGGTTGGTGGATTGCAATATTGAAAAAGCTGTATATGCAGGACTTGAAAATCTTCTTTGTCTCCAGGCAACTGGTCAATCTCTTGTGCACCAAGAAGTATTAACTCTCTATGGTCAAAGCACACCAATCCTGAAATAAATGTGTTCTTCCATCACATGGGGGTATCTGCACAGCTATGATGATATTTGATGGCAAAATCCAGTCTAACTTATTACGAGTTGGGGTAGTGACATAAGACCAAGGACCACACATGATTCTTGTTCTTGTTTATGCCCTTTGTATACAAGAGGATCTCAGATCTTTGCTTTTCATTTATGTTGAACACAATCTTAGTTGTCACACTGTTCAAAGAAGCCTTCTAACAAGTGCTTTACAAATTTATTGTATGAGATATTTCATCCTCACCTTCATCTTTCCACAAAGGATGCAGTGACTTAGGACTTCCATGCAGTTCCTGGAGATGTCAATAAAGGCTTGATAGCAAGGAAGTGGAATTGTCAAAAACTATCCAAGAACAAGAATTACAAATGGGTGTATCTTGACTGAATACCAATGTTTAAGTAGGACAGCAACATCCAATTCCCAAGTCAGAGCAATAGTAGAGACAGGCCAGTCACAGAGGTCCTCCAGAATAGCACAGGGTGCAGACGGAGCCACAGAAATGCTTCTAACAGAAGGCATTTTTAGGGTGCAACAAATTTAATGAAGTTTAAAACAGAAGCATCAAGTGAGATGTTGTCACACCAATGAAAACAAATGTCCAGGTGAAAATAGATGTGAACATATGAAAATAAATGAAATGTACATGAATGTAGGAAAACATACATCAATGCTGCTCATTTTAAAGCCCCTATTATTTGACTCTACCCTACTGTCCTGGGTTTACCAGGAGCCATTTTGCTCCTTCTTAGTAACTGGTGCAGCACTGTGTTTTGACTTCCAGCCTGGGCAGAGAGCTGATAACACCGATTGTTTTTAATTGTTGCTAAGTAATGTTTACTCTGACCAAGGACTTTGTGAGTCTCATGCTCTGCTGGGGACGAGGGAGGCCCGGAGGAAGCAGAGACAGGACACCTGACCCAAACTAGCCAAAGAGGTATTCCATACCATAGCACGTCATGCCCGGAGAGGTAACTGGGAGTTACCTGGGAGGGCAGGCTCTCTCTCTTCGGGGGGGTCGAACTCGTTCGGCGGTGGTATCGTATTCTCGTTATTTTCTCTTATCAATATTATCACTGGTGGTAGCAGTAGTGATTTGTGTTATACCTTAGTTACTGGGCTGTTCTTATCTCAACCCGTGGGAGTTACATTCTCCTGATTCTCCTCCCCATCCCTCCGGGACTGGGGAGGGTCGGGGTGTGAGTGGACGACCTGTGTGGATTGGTTTAAACCACGACACCTACGCAAAGAAGCACAAGATTTCCAGTAACAGAGATCGTAATACAAAGCCTAGCCAAATACTATGAAATATCCACAGAGACTATGATCTAACTATCCATATCCTGGACTAAGAACTTCAAAAAACAAACAAACAAAAAAAGACACATTGTTATTTATGCTGAAATATTACCTAACTTTGCTATCATTTCTGAGTTCCAAAATATTCTACTCATCTTCATAGGAATACATTTTTATTTTTGACAGCATGCATATACAGCCTCCAATTGAAGAAGGAATAATGAAGAAAAAGATGTTAGGATAAAGTATCTAAAGAGCAGAGTGCTCCTGATGGGTTTGATTTACATCTGAATGGATTTAGGATCAACATTTGGAAACTGCAAAAGCCTACATTCCCGTCTCCAAACTCATCTTTTTCAACTCATAAACCTTTACAGTATTTATAACACCTCGCTTTGCAATGTCTGCTTCATCCCATATGCTAGCAGTATGGGTTTTATTAATAGAAAATTACAGAGACCAAACTTGCTAAGCACTGACCCAAATATAGAGGATGCTACCTCAGAATTAAATACACCCATAAAAAGCTACAACTCCAAGGTGAAAGTAGCTATTTGTACCACAAACAGTAACATAAACAAAAAAACCCAAACCTCTATAAACATGGGATTACTTTGGCAGTAGTCCTAACTCAGAGAAGAGAACATGACAGTGAAGGTTTCAGAGACGAATGCAGTCACTGTGTGATATGTAGAAGGCAGTGAGGGAAGGGAAGCAGAGCAAGTGAGAAATACTTTTCCCATTTTCCATAACCTAAGGGGTTCTCCTCATATCTGAAATATCAAGAACCTATCAGCAAATCTTAGCAGACCTAGCATAATGTCACGTAAGTCTGGTATTTAACCTTTATTCAGTCTCAGAGCTACATATCATATCTAGATCATATAAATAACTAAACTGATACAGTCCCCCAACTTCTGAGAAATCTTTGAAGACTAGAAGACTTTGAAGACAAGAGATGCAACTAGCTAAAAGGTAAACTTTTTTGCTATTCTCTGAGCAAAGTACATAGCAAAACACATCAGCCACCAATTCAATACAATGTTTATTATCAATTCCTGCAGCTGCTGCTGTAGAACTCTTCACTTTTTGCTACAGCTAACAAAAAAGTGACAGGAACAACTGTGACCTCTGAAAAGGAAATGTGATATCATTGTCTTATTGTAATCCAGAATGACATAGGATAGATGTGGAAACTCATCTTTGACTTTTTCCAGATGTCCATGGAACAGTATCAGCATTCCAGCTTTGTTTTATGTAGATGTGTATACTGTGAACTTCCTTGCTCAGGACTTTCTTTTATTATCGTAATGAAAGAATTTTGACAGTGTTTCAGTGGGGACATTAAGAGTCATAAAAACAATTTAAAAATTAATGTATCATGGGTCTGGTATCATCTAACTTGCGTAAAGGCCTTTGAGAGAATGGAATGGCAATCCACAGGTGGTATTTCAATCTCAAGGCAATGCAGTTTCATGAGGTGAAATCTATCTTGGTTTAAAGTCTTCATAAAAATATGATACAATGAGAGTACAGCAGCAGAAGCTAGGGACAGTCCTGTGAGGCTGTAGAACCGCTACACTGGGCAGACCTATGGCTCACACACATATGCCAACAAGACAGATCTGATTTCAGCCAGTTCCCAAATGTTTCAATAAATTCTTTATTCTTCATAAATTCAACAAAATTCTTAATGACCTTAGAGGTAGAACTGGAAAGTGAAGGTTTTATTTGAAGCAGCACTGTGACTAAAAAATCATTCCTATACATCTACTGCCTCCCCAGAAATCTTGTTGAGGCAACACTTGTATGGCTAGTAGCTTCAAGGACTGCAGAAAAGCAAGTCCACCATGGACTCCCAACTGCTTAACCAGAGAGTGGTGGACAATATGCATGACAGTATCTGCTGACCTTACCCACACTTTCATTCACTCCCTCCTCCTGCACGTTTCATGGCTACTGAGCATCTGATTAAAGAAAAGTACAAGTTCAACATATCATAGCTGCTCAATATCCCCATTCTGCAGAAAATAGTGATTTACTGTGTGAAAAGTACATGCACTGAAGCTAACTAACTAAAATTATTTCCATTTTGATAATAAAATCACTGGGTTGTTTTTTTCTTCTTTCTTTTTTTTTCTCTGTTAGATCTCAAATTCTTGCATTGCCTGTG
Source organism: Lathamus discolor (assembly GCF_037157495.1). Lineage (NCBI taxonomy): Eukaryota > Metazoa > Chordata > Aves > Psittaciformes > Psittacidae > Lathamus > Lathamus discolor. The sequence goes on along the minus strand of NC_088885.1, from coordinate 106,514,612 downwards.
ATCTTGCCTGTTTGTTACGTCTCTGAACATTTTTGGAAGCACACGTATTTGGATTGAAAGAAGTTGAACTTCCATGCCATTGTCCACTATAGAGCACCTTCCTTCCTTTAATGAGATTTTACTATGAAAAAACAGTGCTGAAATGTCCTCTTCCTCCCGCTTAGCAAGGTTCCCTAATTGGGTAATTCAATCAGCCCGATTCCTGAAATTGCACAGGTTGCTGTGCAGTACTAAAACTTAATAATCACAGAAAGTTCCTGCTGTAATGAATGAGGCCCCTGAAAATGAAAATGTGTTTATATAAACAAAGAAATTGAGCACAATATGATAGCAGTTTAAAAGGCATCCTTTGCCCGCTCTGCACAACACTGAGTGCTTCTGCCAGTCTTGAACTTTATTCTTAGGCAACATTAAAACATCAGATAGCCAAGAATAACGTAAAGGATAAATATGAAATAATGAGAACTGGGAGACCAAGAAGCGCTACGAAGTTGGAACTGCTGCCAGCACAACATCAGCTCCAGTTTTACTCCTGCAATATCAGTTGCAGTTTTGGAGAGTCCCACCTCACATCTGCAGGTATACAGAAAAAGTTAGCCATAACCACTGTTTATCTCCTTTCTATTAAAACAGAGATGAAAAAAATAGGAAGTCCAGACTTATTTGTAAGACTTTCACCAGTGTGTCTTTGTACTTCCACACATTTTATACTGCAGCTGTGTTTAATTACCACTAGATCACCACACCCTCAAGGTGGATGTAACATTTTTAGGACTATTAAAATCCAGCTCCTAAACCAAGACCATGTTTCTAAGAATGATGGTTAAGTTCATGGATTCTACACTGGACCCTGTTCCGAGTGTAATTTGAGTCCTTTGACATTTCTACAGTGGATGTCAGAACATGGGTTCTCTTGTGAAATATTACGTTACTCACAGACAAACCTGTGGGGTCTAGAAAAAGCAGGAATTTCCTGGAACCTGCTATGTAATCATCAGAGGCATTGCCAACAAACTGCAGGTACACAATCCATGACAAGGTCAAACTCCGCTGGCTCTAAAGGATGAGTTAAAAATCATCTTTTTGCATTTCAACATCCTAAACTTGTATGTCAAAAAGACCCTGAAAATAATGAAAATGAATTTGCTATATGACATTTCTTGACTATAACTTTTTTAATTAGGTGATACATGAACCAAAAATGCATAAAATATTATCAGTTCTTATCACTGTGTCCTTTGTACTGGGGGTTTGCTGTCTTCTTTTGAAATGTATGGCTGCATATGTAACGTTAACATACTAGTTGGAGCTTTAATGAATTAATGTACTTTGAATTACAGTACTCTTGACTCTCTCCAGGAACTACTTCTTTACGGTTTTCTACACGACAAAAAGCTTGAGAAAACTCTTATCAGCCACTGGCTGGAGTGTGTCATAAATGCTTTCCAGTGGTTCATGCTACTCCAGTGTGAAAACAGTGTTACAACTGTTTCCAGTTTTAAAATAGACTTTGAAAGATAGTGTGTCCTACTTTCCTTATTTCTAGACGTATAAAACCAGGATTATAGTTTTGTAATGAAACATTTTTTTACTACAACTTCCACTGATGCTGTTGAAAATTTTTCTGATTTTAATCTATTTGATGACCATAAGATCTTTGAAATTCAGTTTATTATTACATTAAATATATCCCTAAAGAAATGTGGTATGATAAAATTCAGCAGTAAACACAGTATATGTATGGATGGAAAGGGTGCAGTGCTCCAGATGTAGATATGAGGGAAAATGTTAAGATTTGTAATGAAACAAGAGAGGGATGTTTAAGACTTTGGAAATCAAGGTTACCCTTCAAAACTCATCTAATGAGTTCTCTTCCTTCCAAAGATGTGAAGGTTATTTTTGCTTCTTTTGTGAGTCTTCAGGATTTTTTCTGATTCATTTTGCTCTGTAATAAATACAAACATGACGGATGTGCTGCACATTGTTTATTCAAAAGGTGAAAGATACAGCACCTTCTCTCGTCCCGCATCATTACTGATTCAGACTCATATATCTGGCAGAAATTGAATGGAATTTTAAGACAGATTTTCCATTTGGAAGTAAACTCAAAGCATGCAAGTTCACATTGCATTTGACCAAGGTTTAGGACTCTGTTCTAACACACTGATGCAAGAGAGCATTTCAAGTCCACATTTGTGATGAAAACATTTTTTTCCAGATGGCTCCAAGTCATATTTATGTGAGCAACACCTTTTGCTTTGCTTCACAGGGTGATTTGTTTTACATAGAATCATGGAATGGTTTAGGTTGGAAAGGACCTTAAGATCTCCTAGTTCCAACCCCCATGCCATGGGCAGGGATGCCTCACACTAGACTACGTTGCCCAAGACTATCCAACCTGGCCTTGAACAGTGAACTCATCACAAAACATCACAGAACTTGAACACTGAAACACCAGAGATTCCATGAACAGCTCAGTAAAAACAATCCTTTCAAGTTAAGGTTAATTTTGAGTCAAGGTGTAGTTTTTGTCCTGAGAAGCCTCCAGCCCATGCTGTCTAGGGAAGTCCACCCACTGGGGATGCTTGACCACCAGGAAGGTCCTCTCATAGCTCCCCCCCATAAGCCTTGCCTACGCTTGCAGCTGAGATGCTCAACTAGTGGTCCAGCCATGGCAGAGAGGCTGTGGTGAGAAGCTGTCACAATCTCATCTCAAATTTTGTTTCCTTCCCAGTTGAGACCAATTTACTGCTGCAAACGTAAAGAATCAAAAGGCATAGAATCATAGAATAGTTAGGGTTGAAAAGGACCTTAAGAGCATCTAATTCCAACCCCCCTGTCATGGACAGGGACACCTCACACTAAATCATGTCAGCCAAGGCTCTGTCCAACCTGGCCTTGAACACTGCCAGGGATGGAGCATTCACAACTTCCCTGGGCAACCCATTCCAGGGCCTCACCACCCTAACAGGAAAGAACTTCTTCCTTATATTCAATCTAAACTTCCCCTGTTTAAGTTTTAACCCGTTACCCCTTGTCCTGTCACTACAGTCCCTAATGAAGACTCCATCCCCAGCATCCCTATAGGCCTCCTTCAGATACTGGAAGGCTGCTATGAGGTCTCCATGCAGCCTTCTCTTCTCCAGGCTGAACAGCCCCAACTTTCTCAGCCTGTCTTCATACGGGAGGTGCTCCAGTCCCCTGATCATCCTCGTGGCCCTCCTCTGGACTTGTTCCAGCAGTTCCGTGTCCTTTTTATGTTGAGAACACCAGAACTGTGCACAATACTCCAAGTGAGGTCTCACGAGAGCAGAGTAGAAGGGCTCAAGTCCCTCTAGTAGAGAAGGCTCAAGGCCAAGGGCTCAGACCAAGGCACCAAAACCAGTGTTTTACAATGTGGGCACAAGCACATGCAAAGGCTCAGGGTATGACATTAACAAATCAGTTTCTCTATAAATACTCAGAATGATTCTGTGATGAAAAGCAATAAATAAAGATGTAAACAGCCAAACAGTAAAGACAAATCCTGAGAAATAAAGTAAAATATTTATTCTCAGTGGAAAGCATTTGTCTAAACACTGTTCAACACACAAATATATAGTTTCCTATTTCTGAGCACTAATTCTAGAGTAAGACTCCAGTAAAATATTTATGTTACAGTGATTTGAGTGGTCAACAAGGGAACATTTCAACACGGTGCTATACAGCAGCTCAGAGACTCTGGTTGCTAAAGCACTGTGGTGTTGGTCCTTACACACCCCATAATGCTACAGCTAAACACTGCCCATGAACAAGATAACCACTCCAACTGTAAGGGTGGTGTCAGTGGGAAAGTCTAACCCTGTAGTCAAGTTTTCTCACTGTTACTGTTTGTGTGATCAGCCAATTTCTGACTTTGCTGGTCTTCAAAAACTTCACAATATGGAAAAAAGTGTTTTTTAGTAACTTGGGACTTAAAAGCAGTTGGTAATGCATTCTGTCTGGGAAGATTTTTACAGCAAGGTTAAGCATATAACTATGGGACAAGCAAGGGAGTGGCTACTTACAAAACCATAGAAGGCTACTCTTTGCACATCTGCTTCTTAATTTACTGAGTGATCTCCCCTCTGCCATTCAAGTTTCATCAAGTGCCTTCTCCTTCAGAGCTGGCCTTGATTTCTTCCTTGTGCTTTCTACTTCTGCTCCTTCCTTTAAGAGGGCAGAGAGATACAAACAGCTACCGTCTTTCTCCTACCAACAGCCCTAGAACAAGGTGACAGTGATGGTAACACTTCTTTTCCACTACCCTGCAGTCAGGTGTACTCATCCTAGCTGCAGCTGAGACACAAAAACCAAAACTGTCCAAGTCTGCATCTTGACATCAGTAGGCACACTGTGCGCTTCTTTGGGTGCAACATGAGAACCTTCCAAAGTCCACCAGCTTCAGAAAGAAGCTGTATACACCATGGGCTGCCCAGCAGTTTCCCAGCTCTTCTCTCCAATGCAAATCTAACTGTTAAAACCACAAACTACGAGAGGCAGTGAGAAGGATCATCTCCTGTGTCAGATTCTCTTAAATGGTGGAACACAAGTGAGTATGCTAACATCATTACAGCGTAATTGTATACATTTTACTGAATGTGTTATGTATCAGGGCTGAAAATTAACATTTAGAATTTAGTTTAATTTTCACATGGCAGCATGTAAGTCCAGAAATAAAGACTCCATAAGTACAATGAACACCAACTTTCCGAACAGCTAGGCAGTAACACCCAGCAGGAAATTAAGCAGGACTTACCATACATGCCTAAGAAGCAATTACAGAAGCTTCTGTTTCCGCCGTCATAAATTCCCTGGCTGCATAAAGTTGCACTAAAAGCATTAAAGAAATGATGACATTTGATGCGTACTGAATTAAAGGAAAATTAACTTTCATGTGCAGAATAAACTATTGCAACAAGTTTCTGCTGAGGCAAGAAAAAAAAGCACGCTGGCACCTCTGACTGATAAAAGTTATCATGGGATGTGTGTTCTATGTGCTACACATTCTTGACTGAAGAATGACGCTGAAGTGACAGTCACTTTACGAAACAGTCATTGGTTAATACCGTGCAACCACACACCTTTCTAGGACCTTGTATTATGACCACATTTGTGCCACCACAACCTTATCTCACAGCGGTTTTTATGGCTAAGTATACTTCTAGCCCCAAGTTCTCTTTGATTCCACAGAGAAATTCCTTTTTACATATTTCATGAATCAGACACTGCACTATCACCTATGCAAGAAACAGCACACTATGAAAACAGAGAATGATATGAACTACATTAACTTTTTATTCCTTGACATCGTATCTCCTGCCTTTCTGTCATTTGTTAGGTTTGCAGGGGCACTTGCTATGTTAAGTAGGAGATTCAGGAATTTCAGCTATGAATGCTCTACTGCAATACATATGTGCACTACTTGTGCTAAACTCTGCAAAATGCTCTCTCAGTGGAGGTTTGTATAAATTGTTATTCATTGCTTTTAAACTCATTATTCTGCTGGTATAGTTACTGATAAGTGGGACGCTCTGAAGAAATCCTATTCTCATTATTCTTTAAACTGTGGTATCTCCCTGAGCCCCAAGCCATACAGCCAGCTTCTGCTGCAGGTAATACAGTACAAATCACAGAACAGGAAATGCCCCTTCTCAGAGCAGTTTACGAGCCAAGCAAGTCAGAGCAGGGCTTTTTTTAATCCACATGGCACTGGATGTACCCACCAACAGACAACCTTACTGCATAGGATAGAAGGACAAAATCCATATAATAACTTTGAATAAAAAACAGTAGTTTTCACAGTTCCCTTCATTTTTATAGCATTTTATTAACTTGCATTCTGGAAATGTTTTCAGCTTCTCATATGCTCAACTTTGTGTATCTTTCTAATAATACAAGAAAAAAAGCTACAGATGGCTTGGTGAGGACATACACCAAAGCCAAAACACAGGAAATAACTGATCTCTCATAACAACTGAACAAAAAGTCTTTCCAGGTAACTAGCTGTCTGTACTGATTTAATCAATAACAATTGCAGCTCAGAACTTAAAAACTCTGTAGGTATCTGCATTCTTTTAAAACAAGACTTCCATTATGGGATTTAGTATTGTCAGCCTTATGTGGGTGCTGGAAAGCATGCAGCATCTGTACAATATATAAACTATACTGGATATTCTACAGTTGTTATTGAAATACTAGTTTGTTTCTGAACCTTCTTCTCTTGCCACTCATACAGACAGCAAACAAGCACAATTTGACAACTCTTGTGAGAACAGAATGAAGTGTTTCTGACACATTTAAAGGCTTTTTTTTTTTTTTTTTACTCAGACGTCAATCAAGATTATAATCTTTGAGATTACACACAAAAATATGATTAAAATGCAGATATTCTGTAAGGTAATGCTCACTCTTAATGGAATAAATCTGTGGTTTAAGATGAGTTTACAGATGACATCCATTTTAGGTTCAACTACAGCAGCCCAAGGCACTTGCTAGAGAGACTAAACACTTCAGTCTCTACACATCTCAGAACAAAGAAATCTAAGAAAATCCAGCTATGAGGTCAAAGGAAGGGCTTAGGTTTGAGGCAGACCCTTGATGCTGAAATACAGACTTCATTAAACAAAAAAGGAAGAGTATGTTACACGTACGATGGAGGTGACTGCAGATGTCACAACTTTGCAGCTCAACCAGTTGTTTGGAAGGCAGTTTGAGCATCTGCCTGGTCAGTAAGAAGCAGGTATCTTTGTTAAGGAAGAAGGAGCTGGCTTGTCTGGGATGCAAGTGCTTGAGGATTCTTTAATGTGGGTAACTGTGACCTTCGATTTCGGTAAGCAAAACCATTCCAGAGGATATAGTGACTTCTTCAGTACTAAAATGAAATGTTTACTTTGCTATGACTCTGCTCAGAAGCAGAAGCTTCTTACATAAATTTACTAGCTTTCTTCATGCCATTTGCATTAATTTCATTCCATATGAAGTAACGTTTTTGAAATTAACATTGACAAAATTATCAAGACAATTCATGGTCAGGAAAGTATCATTTGTTTCATGAAATAGTATTTCAAATTTTCAGTATTCTCAAAATACTTGTTTTCAAGGCAGTTTCTCCTGAAATAGTAAGTGCAAACACCGACAAGAGCCTATGAGATACATTCAGACTGCAGGCAGGAGCTGGGCCAGTAAGTCACGGTGTTTGAAAGACCTGCATGTATCTGGCACTCACCTTTGAAACAGACATATGAAATTCCGTATGAAATCTCTTAATCTTTTGCCCCTTTGTAAATAAATCCAGTACCTTTATTTCCAATGGGTTAATAGACCCAACTAGAAATACAATAGTCTTCACAGACGCAGTACTTTTCAAAACCAGCTCAACCTCGAAAGCATACTCTGGAGGATATAAAAGATATGGATACTCGCCAGGTATATAGGAAAAAGTAATTATTCATTCCCATGAAAGGTCAGCTGCAGTCCTGAGTCTGACTTTTCAATAAATGATGAAACCTAATTTATTTGTACTGGGTATTGCTGCTTCCTAATATAACCCAAAACTTCAGGGACATGCTGATATGCAAACACAGGATGGTCCTTTAGCCAAGAAATAATTTCAAAATTTATCAAAGCAGAAAGTTATTATGATTCCACAATGGTGGCATGCATTTGTTTGACATTCACTGTGGCATACCAGAGACGGAGAAGTATCTGAATTTAGTTCCCATGATCTAACAGAGAAGCTATCTAGGCAACTTGGTGCTTTAAACCTATTCTCCCTTTTTCTTCACATAACCATTTAAATAAAGCATTCATATTAGACACAGCAAACAAATGCAGAGATTCATAGAAAGTCCTTAAAAGTATTTCAAGGTATCTATTTCAGCTCCAGCAGGTCTATTATTTCATAGTAAGAAAAATATCCACAAATACATTAAATACCCCTCTTTGGTTTTCTAACAAACATTGACTACAAATTTAATTAATGAATAGTTGAACTATTCTTAGTTGCATTTCTCATGGACAAAAAATACTGTTCTGAAAGCATAAGGTTTCAGTAGACCCATTTGTAACATTCAAGACCAAGAGATGGTAGAGTTGGCACAAAATGAAAAATGGATGTATTTTTCTACACTACAACTAAGAGAAAAAGAATTTAGTTTTTTTACAGACTGACTAAACACAAGAAAAGGCTACACTTACAGAGGAGTAGTATGATGAGGGATAATTGCCCTAATTTATTGGAAATGAAGATTAAAATTAACATTGTGGAAAACATTCCTGCTGGTGGAAATGCTGTTTTTAAAGATATTTAAAATTATCTCTAGGAAAGCACTATAGTGTGCATACTGAAGAATGAGACTCTATACCACGTTGGGATCTAATTTTCAATTGTCTGCCTCACGGATTTTATATGCAAAAGATGCTACCTAATCTAGTAACCAGAATGTTATTCCATCAGAAGTACAAATTTAATAATGAAATTTTATTACAGCTCAAATACTGCTACATCTCAAAATCAGATTCTGTGTTATTTGGAGATACCATCAGTGAAACAAGACTGATGACCTAGCTCTTGATAGCTTAGGAAGATTAGCCCAGCTCATCCATTCCTTTCCTATATGAACTCTGATTTTAAAAAAAGAAACTATCTGTGAGTTATTCAGTGTTGTTCCATACAATGTAGTTGTGGCTAACCAGAAACCTTTCATTAAAATAAGTATGGAGTTCTAACAACAAAAATTTACTAATCCTAGGCAATACCCACAAGGTTCTGAAGAAACAAGAACCTTGTACTGCCTAAACATTTCTAAATGCTTCTATCGACCCACCTATATACCTCTCCTATATATGCTGTAGCATTTTGTATCCCTCCTGAAAGAGAAGAAATATGAGCTCTAAAAGAGCAAGGGAATGAAAAAAAATGACAAACTGAAGAAGCTAAACATTCCAGGACTTTCTTATCCTTAACATTATCTATCGGCTGATTTTGAGTAACTGAAGTTCAGGATAAGAGCAGAGTATTTCAAAATGAGCCTGAAATTCTATGTGTCTGTCTTGCTCTTCCAGATGGCTCCAATTAAACCACTTCTGGATGTAAAAGATAAAGGGATGGTTGTTCTTAATTTCCAAAATGAAACTATAACTGTACAAGGTTTAAGAGGTGATAGTCTGTATCACACCTCTAATTTAAACATTTTTCAAGTGTTTCTATTACCAAAATGAAAATATTTTCAGAGGCTTTAATACAGCAGTGTGAAAAGAAAAACTAAAGCCAGAAAACGATCTTTTGATTCAGAAGCTGGCATTTGAACAAACTGAGGCAAACTAACCTATAGGATTTGAAGACAAAGGTATACATATTGAACAGGACTGGCCTTAAAACTGAACCCTGAGGAGCACTCCTGGTGACTTGGTCACCACCCAGATCTAGCCGCATTCACTACAACACTTTGAGCTCTGCTCTTCAGCTTATTCTTCACCCAGTGCACCGTGAACCCACTCATCCCACAGTTGGACAACTTGTCCAAAAGGATGCTGTAAGGGTCAGCCTCAAAAGCCTTACTAAAATCCAGAAAAACTACATCCTCCCTTCATCCGTTAGGTGGATGACTGTATCACAGAATATCAAATTAGTTAAACAGGACTTTTCCTTTGTGAACCCATGTTGACTGAGCCTGATGTTTTCTTTAAACTCCTTTCAATAGCACCCAGTATAATCTTCTCCATAACTTTTCCAGCAACTGCCCTTTTAGTAAATTGGAATACCACTGGCTACCATCCAGTCAGCAGTGCCCTCCCCAGGCTCCCAGGACCTTTTTGTAGAGGCTGAAGAGGTATCCTGCCACAACATTCACTAGGCCCTTCTGTACTCTCCAGTTTATTTTTTTTTTTAACTCAGGGAGATATTACAATTCCAGCAAAATCAAATCCAAGATTAAATTTAAGGGAAAAATAAAATATTTTACTATAGCCAAAACCCATTGAAGGTGGCATGTGCAGGTAGCCCATGTAAGAGGGGCCACAAGCAAATCGGAGGGTAGAATTCAAAAAGTCTTGATAAATAAAAGCATTTTTGGAAAAGGACAAACACATTTCCATTATACTGTAAGAACACCCACCTACATAAATATGGGATTGGAAAAAATGTTCTGTTCTGCAGAAAAGGATTTGTGGGTTACAGTGAATCACAAATAAAATGTGAGACAATGCTACCACTGCTGAAAGTACCATATAGTAATACATAAAAAGGGAATGTCACTTGCAGACAATTGGGTTATTGCTATACTTCAGTATGTGCTAGTAACCTCTCAGCTGAAATACTGCCTAGTTTTGGGCCCTGAACTTCAAGAAGTATCTGGAATACTTGGAGAAAACACAGGTTGACCAACAACGATGAGACTAATCTCCTTCCTAGAAAACATGATGAATGAACAAAGTTTGCAGGGACTGAAGTTGTTTGGAGAGAAGAGAATGAGGGAAAAGAGTACATATTACAGACATGACTACAGCCTTCAAATACATAACAGGTAACCATAAAGACTAATGGAAAGGTTTTCTGCATTTTCACATCAGGCTGAAGAAGGAAGACAGGATATTTTAACTAACAAGAGAAAAACTTCCTAATGATAAGCATCAGAAGAGACTGTAGAATATTTCCAGTGGGGCACATAGGGCTTGAGAATAAGACAAATAGCTGCAAAAAAAAAGTTTTATTAACAGTTGTTCTGGGTCTGGATAGGGAAACAGAAAACTCCACTCTTCCACTTCTTATTGAGTGAAAAGAGTTGAATAAACATTAACAGCTATATCTAAAATGCAGAGATCGTAACACTGTGCAGACACCATGGGCACAGTGGTATCGTTTCTCCAGCTATGGCTTAGCACATTGCTGTAGTCAGTTTTGCAAAGCATTATCCATGTAGCTGGGGAACAGGAAATACAGTGGGGCTGTGTCACCAAATGATTATAAGCAGAAGTACTACCAAAGTACTTTTTGGAGTGGCAGTTCTATCTTCTCCTCACCTACACAGTACTATGTATGCTCTGGTGCCATTTAATGACAGTAATTGATCTTATTGCTTGATCTAGCAAAGGCCTTGGCCTTTTCTGTCCCCTTCATTCACAACAGTCTTTGCACTTTCTTTAACTGCTCCTCCAGCACCCTGGGGGTTCAGCATCCATAATGTCAGTATCACATTCACCTCTTCATTAGCTTCACCTGAAGCTGACTGACTGTAGCCAAACCAGTAAATGAAAAGGTGCCAGTTTACTCTGCAAACATGTTCAGGCACTGAAATCCAACAGGAATTTTTCATATTGCTAAACAGTTTAAACAATCTTGGAACAACTTGGGTTGGCCGTCTTCTTCTCTCCCAGACAACTTAGACACAGTTCGAGAGTTCTTGTGGGACAAACACTGTTCCCAACAGGCGATTTCACCCTACTCTCTGTGCCCAGGAGGCAAAGACTGTTTAATGGTAAAGATGTGGGTCATCTCATGTCCCCTGATCTCAATATCATAGGGCAGTATGAGGCACATTTAATGCACTACTACAGCCATACCCATTGCCCTGTGAGGCCCCAAGTAAAGAAATCATTATTAATGGCAGCCAGAATAGAAGCTGTTGCACTCAGGAACTGTTAATAAACTGACAGAAATGGTACATTCTCTCCTGGACTCTTCAGAATTAAGTAATTGTTTTAACTAGTTCCCACTGTAGACCCCAGTTCCCACCACAGCAGGAAGAAAAAGCCAGTGGCTGCAGTCTAGTAATGCTCATTCCAAGTTTCCTTAGTGTTTTGTTACTTTAAGTCAAATGCTTCAATTCACATACGGTTTCTTGTGTTGAACTGTAGTACAACTGTTTACCCAAGTGGCAGCAGCATATTCTGTGATAAATTAAATGGACATTTATCAAAGGTAAGTTGACAGATTTAAATGTTGGAGGTAAGCACTGTAAGACAAGTACAAATAGCTTCTACCTGGAGGCTACATATCCAAATCACTGGATAGGTATTTTAATTAACTTCTGCACAATAAAAAATGTTTGCTTCTGAATGATTGAAGAACATTTCTTAAGAGAGGAAGATACAAAATGTCATGCAAAGTATTTTTAAGTAGTGTTTGCATACAAATAAAAATTGAAAATCTTTCTTCCCATACCCCACAGGCAAGAAAGAAACAGAGTGTTTAGAAACATAAATCTTGGGGTCAAGATTTAAAGTTAAATTAAATGGACAACTTAAGAGAGTTCCATCAGCAGAGGTATAATACATGGGTAAACAGGGTTTCATTATTATACCCCATTTTATTCTTAATACATTTGAATTACGATCTAATAACACAAACGTGTAGCCACCTGTTTCACATCAGGGAATGATGAGAAAGCTTAAAAGTTGAAGACGTACAATAGTCAGTGCTAAACCCAAAGAAAACGTATCTCTGGTGGAAACAAAATACACTTCTCTTATTTCTTAAACCCATCTAGTCTTCTTGCCCTACTAACTTTGATTCTTAAGACAACAAGCTGGAAAACAGAAGCAAACTGCAAATGCACGGGAGCACAATGCTAACTGCTTTCTCATCAGTGCTTCACCTTTCAAAACACTGAAGCATTTGTACACTTGAAATGCTAATAAAAACTAAAAGTTTTTACTCACAGTTAAAACCAGGTTCAATAGTTTTTCCAGCTTCAAGACTGTTTATTGTAATCTGAAAGATGATGTGCAGCAGCAGAAATGATAGACTGGTGAAACACAGGGATTTTAATAATCGTCCTGTATGCCCTAAAAAACAAAATACACATACACACAGATGGTGAATTTCTACCCATTGCTTAAAGGTTTTCAGTATAAAACCAGTAAAAATATCCTGGCCAAAGATATTTCTACAAGTTTGTTCCACATTACAAATTCCACATTACTCATGATTGTCCCTAAAGGATCAACATCATAGCAAAAAACATACTTACATTAATTATAGTGTCTTTGAGTACTCTTTAATCACAAACCCCAATGACTGTTATTACTGATATTTCCTTTTGTCACCAAAATCCAGGAAACAAACTCTCTAACCAGAATGACAGGTCAGACTTTGACTTTTTGGATTAATAAAAAAAAAATAAAAATTCTCAAGTCTCCAGATAGCTATTTTACACCAATAATAACATCACAATGCTTAAGACCAACGTTATCTAGTACGAAGACAAAATATGGAACCTTGAGAAAATAAAACCTTATTAATCAAATTACTCTTACCAAAACAAATTACATGGGAGGGGGGATAACAACACAAAAGCCTCAGTTTGGCTCAAGAGTACAGATATACTTTCAGATGAATGCTTTGCTTTGTGCAAACTGCCCTCTTTCTCTTCCTTTAGAAGTTTTTGAAAACAATTTTCTGTACACACTGAAGCCAGATACACTTGGTCATAGTTCCTCTATGATTCATTTCATATCTATAGCCAAAAGCCAGTAGAAAAAGTTTGACGAAGACTTAGAAGATGCCTAATAAATCCTCTAGGAGACACTCAGCTTAATCACAGGCAGCCAAACTTGCAAGGTATGAATAAAGTAAACCATTATTATTTCAGAAAATATTCATCTTCAAGACTAAGCTGTGCTGACAAATGAATACTGATAAAAAACAACATTAAATATCACCCTACCTGACCTATCAGCAGTAGAAGTTCTATTTCCAGAATATCTTATATCTAGATTTTACACTACTTGCTTCATGCATTTGAGGGTAATTATTATTTTTCTATTTACAGATTAAAAACCAATACTGCTGGAATTCTTACTCAAGGTTACAAATAAACCCATGGCCATGGAGGGCAGAACTAGAAGAGTATACCTCGGAAATGTTCACTCTACACACAGCCTGTTTTGTTCATACTTACTGTTATGAGCATCTACTAGAAAGATGACTGTTCATATCCTGCATCTAGCCACTAAAACAGCTTTTTGCTTCATATTCGTTATAGTTCAAGCATGTCATTGATGGTCTGAATGGTAGTTTATAAAGCAAAGAATCAGATAAACATGATTCAACAATTCTAGAAATAGTCTGACTATTCACTTCATCACACTCCAAACTTCTGTTACATGATCACTATCTTGACTGCAAATTTTGATTACCAAATGCCAGTAATAAACTTCTCTATTTTATTTTTAAATAAAGAGATTAAAGAATTCAAACAAAATGAAAAATGGAAAAAGTGAGCCTACATACGAATTTCTGTGATCTCAAAAGAAAGATATATTCACTAGATACATGTTTTGTATGACCTATTCAGTAATCTTTACTGGTAAGACACCAGAGCGTACACAGAAAGCAGATAACCCGGGCTGCACAGCATTGCGAAAAAACCCCAAGAAAACCTACAAGATTTTAAACTCTTTGGATCAAAGGTCATTTTTTGCTCCTCTTCTACAAAAGTTGGCCTGATGTACTGGCTTAGGACAACAACTTCTAAGCACCTCAAAAGCACAAATAACAAAATATTTTCAAAATCATTAAAGAATGAATATATGACAAGCTATATGTTATTAAATCATGTATTTAATATGTAATGCAACCCAAGCACTGAAATCCAAGGATTGCATTTTGCTAGCTTCTACAATTTTTTGGCAAGTTTGAATACTTGGTAGTTTGTTCCTGCATTACCTGATCCTCTGCTCATGGTATCATGAGAGCTGCATGTTCACAATATACTAAAAAATTACATATCTCAACACTGGAGACCACCAGCTTGACAACACAAACTCCACAGATATAACAGCTGTGTTAAAATACACAGATTCCAAAGACAGTCTGGTGATTTCTGAAGTTCTGAGTCACAAACTCTCCTCAGTGCTTGGGAGTAAACAGTTCTATAGATATCAAGCATGGAATTTTTCATATAGAAGTGGATTTTGAAGGTTTTTGATAGAATTGTTTCAGGAGAAAAAAATGCAATACCATTAGCCAACACACATTCATTTCCCAAACTATTTCCGCAGAAAAGAAATAAAACCATTAAAAATCTTGGGTCCATCTTTCAATATTTCAAATGCCACATCTCTCCAAAATAAATCTCAATTTTAGACCTAATTTTTTAAAGCTTGAAAACAAACATATTTGAATTACTGATTGAAAAAAAAAAACATTTCTTCTACAAAGCCTTAACTTTGCAGCTGTCTTTCTTTCACTGCAGAAAATGTTGAAAATATATTTCTTGAAATGCTGCAATGCTGCTGGGAAAATTTGAAAGGACTATTAACACCCATCATAATAAATAGTTTCTCAGTGTACTGGTAAATATGGCAGGGGAAATACACACTCAAAAGGCAGCTAGACATGTTCAGTGTACGTTACAACATTTCTCAAGAACTGCTCGCTTCGTGGCCATCTGTGGGAGAAGACCACCATCAGATCCTACTGAGCAGAAACCCTTTGCCTGCACCACATTCAGCTGCGCCAGCAGAAACTAGCCACAAGTAGTATTTGGAGAAAAGTAAGAAATACTATGACCCTAATTTCAAAAGTTTTGGAGAGACGTCAACAACTTGGGAGAAATGGGAGTGCTAAAAATCAGAGAATTACCGGATACATAATTTATGCGAAGGAAGAAGTGACAGATTTGGATAAGGGATGAATTTCAATTTATAGTGGGGTTTGGATAAAGCCATTTGACTGTATTTTTACTCCTATTTTTTTCTTTTTACTGGAAACTTAGTTCTAAATTGCACAAAGAAAAAATTAACTGTATGTGTACAGAACTAAGATGGTGAGTAGACAGCTGAAATCAAGCTCCTCACATAAAACAGAGCTGCTCACAATGAGGAAGAGATTTTTGTCATCCTTCTTTTATTTTTCTTTACTCTAATGCAGTCACAGCTACAATCCTTTTGCTAAAACATACCTTAACCGTTAAGTTACCCTAACATGAAAATCCCTGGGGACATGAACAGACACTGACTGCCCCACAGAGAAGGAAATACATATTGTTCAGAAAACTGCACGGACAAAACATCACTTCAGCTGACACCAGAAATTGCAACACTGATCCCTTCATTTCTGTCTTAGATGTAGACTCATGTACACCCACGAAGACTAAAATAAGAAGTCTTCTGGCAAAACACTGGTTCTGTAGCCTGAGCTCTGGGTTCCGCTTTTACTCACACCACTGTGGCGCTACAAGCTTCAGAAAACTGTGGTGGATGGAAAGGGGAGAGCAGATTTGCCTCAGAACTGGCCTGAAAAACTATGAGAAGCGGGTTTGCTTTCAGGTGCAGTGTGACATAATGGCATCCAGAGGGACCAAAACATGGCACGTGGCTTTAGAAACTTACCCCTGTGTGTCTCAGAAACACACAGGGAGGTTGTGCCAGCCTCCGTGTCCCTCCAAAAGGCTCCTGGGAAAGGGCTTTCTCCCCTCCAATCAAACCTGCAGGAAGCCTGTCAAGATACAATGGTTTCGTTACCCTCTTTCTCTCCAGCCCAGCTGCAACACTAAACCAGACTCAAGAGGGCCAAAAGCTTTTTCACACATGGCAGAGGAATCCATTTCTTATTTTCCAAAGGTAATCCAGCCAAGAGTTGGATTAGTGATGGCATGTCCCTCCCAGCCACAGGCATGTAACTTCAGTACAACTATTTGAATGTGATCGAGTAGGACTGCTGCCTTCAACAAACACATGCACCTCCTGAGTGCCTACCATCATGATTGTATGCCAAGGTGGAGCCTGCTGTTCACACCGTTTGCAACAGACAAACAGTACATTCATGTTTAGACAGGCAGTCTTGCGACCTTTCCTGCTACTCCTTTCCCTGAAACAGCAGAGTATGACAGAATTCAGCTTTTTTCCGTACACCTGGAACTTCCCAACAGCCTCTTCCAAAAGGGTGCGCTAAATAACCAATAACCAAATGGCCAGTTGTCATTAAGACCTGCTTTAAGAATCACATCTATTTGCTTTTACAGTATAATCTGACAACAAATAATTGGTTGAGTCTCTAACAAAGTCAATAATACTCCTAACAATTCATTCTGATTTTCAATAAGTAGTACTAAGCATCTATATGCAGAAGGTGATAAATGCAAAGGGTCAGTATTCATTCTGCATTCCATTATGATATCAGTAATTGGAAAAGAGACAAGGATACAAAATTCATTCTAAAAATTAATTTAAAACCATTTATTATTACAACAGTGTAATTCCTTCATCATGATCATACATATGCTGCATGCTTTCACCTAAAGAGTAGATTTTAGAATGTTTGGGTGACTTATTTGAAGATGTGATTACTTTGCACTAGGATCATATTTTTTTTTAATGTACCTTAGTGTTGCATTGTCAGTTGGGTTCTGAATAATTCTAACATCTCTTTGGCCATACACTGGACCCACAACTTCTGCAACACATCCAATTCTACTCCAATAGCTTTGCTTGGGAATTTATTTACACAACTCTTTTTATTCAGATCACAGCAGATTAAATACCAAAGCACAAATCACTTTTCATATAATCTTTGATAGCATACAGTGAGTGATAAATATTAATGTGCATTTATCTACTGAACTAGTGACACTTCAGTTAATAAAGATACTCTATTGCAGCCAGTCAGGATTTATTTTTTAATAAACCTCTTCATCAGTAAGCAACAAACATATAACTGAAGAGCTCTGGGGACAAGGCCTGGTTAAGGTAAACTTCTGCAACACCAATAGGGTCAGTCCCACAGAGTTTGTTTCAGCTACCTTAAAATCTTAACTTCTTGATTTTCCACCAGGAAATCTAGCATCACCTCAGAGCCTAACTGAAACCAACGTCCCAAGACTTTAATCTTCCACCGCATGGCTCCAAATAGGAGTCTGTCGTGAATCAGGGCAGCTGAGGGCAAGAACTTAAAGCAAAGCTATGAAAAAGGGACAGAGGAAGGCAATCGTTCGTAAGGTCCACACTAAGAATAAAATTTTATAATGGTGTGCCTTGTACACTCTATACTTTGCAATGGCAAACCACTGATCTACAAAGGAAAGTAATTGAATATCAGCTCCTGTTCACCAAGTCTCACATGTACTTCTTAAGTACACTCAAAAAAGATAACGCTTAAACTATCCTGACGCTGCCAGGAATTATTTCAATGATTAAAAAGGTGCTATCATTTTCTACCCGAAATAACGAAAATTACTTCCTCTTTTCTTGAAAGTGCTGCCGTCCTTCCACTGCACAGTACACACAGTTATTGGTACATCTATATTTAGCTTAATAGGAAATGCATTATTTTTTTTTCCCAAAGGGTATCTTGTATTTCAACATCATCTTCTACCCAGAGGATCTGAGCTTACTAGAGTGTTAAAGAGTGGGCAGGCACCATCACTGCAAAAATACAAAACCACTTGGTTCACTCCCTGGATTTCCAGAAGCAAGACAAAAATAGAACGCAACAAACTTATGCCATGGTCTATTCTGTACCTGCCCGTGCCCAAGCCTTAAAATGTGTATCCACAAGCAACAGCTCAGTTTTTCACACTATTATTTTTAACTATGTTTAAAACTGCTCAAGCAGACCCAAAGAAATCCAGAGCAGAGAAGTACAAGATTTCAGATTCAGAATTTCCAGCAAGTTTTCAACTTTTTCAACAGCTTTGTCCATGCTTTTCTGAACATGCCCAATATCCTTGTATGTAGCCAAATCTGCAATCTAGAATTGTGCTCCATGGAAAAAAAATTCTAATTCACAAAAAAAAGCCACAATTCTTTCAATTCAAGCAACTTTTTGTACTATAATGTATTCCTTTACATTTCAAACTATATTATGGTAATTATCTTCATGATAAAAACACCGGAATTTGTAACAGTTTATCACAAAATAGGTAATTACCTAAACACTTCACTTTTTAAAGCAAAATACGACACATTGTTCCAGGCTTTGTAGCTGAATGCAAAACGCATGTTTGTTTATATTCTTTCATATACTTATGTATTACCTTACATTTCTATTGCTGTTTCTCTCCCCTTTTTAGAGCTCTAAGAAGAAAAAAAGTCAGTTTAGTGATAGACACTCACATTGCAGGGATGCCAACCAGACTTGGGGAAACAGTCAAAAATGTTATGTGTAATTAAAAAAAAATAAATAAAAAATGAGAAATGAAAACATTAAAAGTGCTGCATAGGATAATAAATGCCTACTTACTCCAGCTTCTTGCAGGATTTCCTGTTTTTCCTAGAAGTTTTCGTGCCCAGAATACTACTAGAACTGAGCTGTATCCTCTGCATCAATAGACAATACCATCGTTCAAGCTAGTCAATCTCTGACTCGCAAGTTTACGCAGGCAATTGACCTATTTCATTAACAAAATATTTTGTCAGACAAGACTCAGAACTCAACCACTCACTTTTTTTCCCAGATGATACTCATAAGCTTTCAAAGCAAACAACAGCTACTTGACGTCTGCTTCTTAATTTGACTTAAAGTGTCTTTACCCAGCTAAATACAGGAAATAAAGATCACCTCAGATACTAGTGCGTATGAATACTGAGCAATTTTAAGCCAGAGCTGTTCTTTCACAAGAGGATTTGAAGCTTTTAATACAGAGTTCAAGTTATTTCCCTTGAGAAACCAGACTCTCCAAGTTTGGTACTATCATAATACTTACTTTGAATTCAAATTAATTCAGCCATTATTATCTGGTAGAAACTGCTTGCAATTTTCTTCATTCCTCTGTTGTGGTCATATAAAGCAGGTAACTACACAGTACTACGCTCTTTCAACAACTGAGAGTCCAAACAACTCCCAAGCAATGGGCGATAACAGCAGCTCATGTGCTACAGAGTTGAAACACATTTTTTTAAATCTGTACTTACTAGGAGGTAAATAATTTTCTTCCTTAAATACCCACCCACATATGTTGATAAGCAGCAGACAAATCTGATGCAAGGCAGAGTGAGAATGGAAGGCTAGAAGGCTATTTAAAGAAGAGCAATACAACTACGGCAGATCAAACCCCACACCATGATGTTTTCACACGGGAGTAAGTGTGCATAAGTGTGTGCTGAACTCACAGCGGATGCTGTGCTAGGAGTTTCTACCCTTAGAAAAACTTTCCCAAGTAGCTCTATAGGCTGGTTCAGTTCAGGCAGAAGTCTTGCAAAGAGTTTAACATCTTTCTGAAGAATGTGCACTCATTATCTCTTGCACAACATAGTGCAGCTCATGACCCAGCTGAAGAGCCCCTGAGCTGAAATTCATTGATGTTTCAACTTCAACTTTGCATTTCAAAAATGCGAATGTCTTAAGTGCTAAGCCCTCCTGTCTACATAGAGCTGAAGTAACCTAAGCAAGGGCATAGCTTCACCCAATTACATGCATCCTGTGCTTTGCATAGTGGGAAAAGGTGGCCAGCGTTATAGTAAGTCAAGCCCATGTTAGCAAGGTGTCTTTCAGATAAGTGTATAGTTGAGTAGTGAACGAACAGTGATGCCTTTCTTTCCTAGGATGGTTACTAATCATGGGCCAGGCATTTGGTGGCAGCAGTGCAAATACAGGCTAAAAGAATCCATTTCAGGTATTGACACTCTGAAACTTTAAATTACTTCTATGAACAAAATGAATGGCTGATACTATTAATACAGGTCAGGAAAGGTAAAGAGTTGTGGTTTAGTACTCAAATCTAGGAGGAAGAAATTTACTATTTTTTAATTATCTGGATTTAACAAGCCCAAGACTAGAAGGGGGGAAATTTCTCTCTGAATTCACAGAATAAATTTTAAGCAGCTTGAAGAAGTTCAATTTCTGATAAAATATAAATTCATGAAAAGGAAACTAAAAAAGAGTGAGATGTCGGGGCGGGGTGTGGGGGAATAACACAATAACAGACCTGACTATCAATCTGGAAACTCTATCATCATACCTTCCACCATTAAAATATTAGACACTATGAACATAAAGGAAGCTAAGAATGTCAAGGCCAGGCTGGATGTGGTTCTTGGCAACCTGATCTAGTTAAAGATGTCCCTGCTTATTTCATTCAGGTTGGACTAGATGACCTTTGAAGGTCCCTTCCAGCTCAAACTATTCTATGATTCTACATTGGTACAAACCAAAAGTTCATTCTCACCAGTAATGGATAGCAGCCATGAGCACGTCTAGGGAAGCACACAAGAACGTTAATACTCCCTCCAAGCAGCTAATCTTTTACAGATCACTTGAACCAGATCTGCTTGATAAATTTCTCCTCCATGACTTTTCCAGTCTCACTATCAGCCATGTGAATTTTCAGCATACACAATATCCTGCAGCAGGAATTGCAACAGGTCAACTGCGCACTGTATGAACAACATCCTTTTGCTTCTTCCTAGTTCTCACATTATAAGAAGAGAACAATTGGTCACTATCCATCCTTTCCCATCGCTCATTATTCTGTACTTCTCAGTCATACAGCCTT
The DNA here is from genome assembly GCF_037157495.1 of Lathamus discolor. Lineage (NCBI taxonomy): Eukaryota > Metazoa > Chordata > Aves > Psittaciformes > Psittacidae > Lathamus > Lathamus discolor. Next base: position 106,493,160 of record NC_088885.1, on the reverse strand, counting down.
TCTTTCACTTGCATCTTTTCCCAGCTAGACCCCTAGCATACTTAGCTGTTCCTCAGGCACTGCTGCATGTGCTTTTGTTACCCCAATCAACCTTCTTTGAACTCTTTTCCAGTTCTCCTACATCCCCTTTAGGGCTGGACAAAATACAGCCATAGTCCATCTCTAGACAGGAGTACAATGTTGTTCTGTTTAATTCTCTGTTTTATTCCCTTATGTTCATGTCTCTTTTTTTCAACATCTGCCGAGGCCCTGAACTAATGCTTCTGTGAATGCATGTATCACAAGCCCTGGATTGCATTCCTATGGGACAATGTCAACCCAGGGACCACTGTTTCATGCGTGACTATTTTTCTTCTAAACTTTACCTTTATATACACTTGTCCCACAAGAACACAAGTGGGGTAAAAGGAAACCAGTGCATTCACTGACTGAAGGGATCATCGTTTTTTCCTCATACACACAGCTGACTGTCTAAAGGTTACCAGATGCATGACTGTTTAAACATATGATATTTATTTGGAAATTTTACCTACCTCCACCACAAGAAATACCCTTCAAAATCCTCTTGTCACATCAGAAACTTTCAAAGACTGTAAGTTTTATTTGCTTGCTTCTGAAAAAAATAAATTATCTCAAAACACAGTTTATGTATTCTAGTGCCTGGAACCTATAGTAAGGAAGACTGCCTAACAATAAATCAAGTTTGTCCTAGACCAACTTATTCCATCCACATATCAAAAACTACCTGAAGGAAAGAACGTGCAGTCTTGAAAGATAAATACTTGAGTTATTCTCAGTAGCCCTGTGGGATTTTTACCAAGGTTTTTCAAAATAGCTGTATTTCACCATTAAAAAATAACCAATTACCAAGTATTCACTGCATGACACTGGCTGAGAAATACTCGTGTCCAACTAGATCTAATATATCTAGCATTTTGTCCTCTGGGGTAGACATAAAAGGATCAGTAGTTTCATTCTTTCACGTACACCAAAAATTATGGGAATCCTGCGGCCAAATGTAGTAAAACTGCTACAACACTGAATCTGAATTTGGCATCTATGTTCTGCACACATGTAGTCCAATTGTTGTCCAAGCAGTGTTTCAGGATCCAAGAGGCCTCTAGAGTGGTATATGAGACATCACTGTGATTCAGCTGGGATTTCTCACACATCTGCCTTTCTGGTAGAAGGATTCAGAATCATCCCCTGGACAACAGTAGGGCCGGTGGGACAACCTCACACAACTCTGCAAGAAGCACTAGGGACTGGAATACAGGGCCGGACTATTTACATCTCTTCTTGTGGATGCCTGTTAGAAAAGGCTGCTGCTTGAGCACTTTTAAATGCTTTTCCCTGTAGTAGGAGAAACAGGCATGGAACAAGAAAGCCCGTATATACAGAGAGTAACAATTTGGCAGTAGTATGTAAAATGATGGACTGCAATCTATGCACTACCACAATTCACGGGGAATGGTTTTAGCATTCTGCAAAACAAGGAAGTGCAACAGAATAGGTCACTGTTTTCACAGGCTGGATATTTCAATTTTTGCTGATGCTGCCTCTGCAAAAAAATCCAAACAAACCCCAAATAACAAAGGGAATGTTGAGAGGCATAAAGTGTGGAGATCATGAAGGATATGAGGGATGAAGATATTCTGTGCTCTTTACAAGTACTAAGAGTAGTGTCAGTTCTTTACCATGGAGTGGCTGTGAGGTACAAGCCTCAACCAGGAGAAAGGAACAGAAAACTTACCTCTACCATTGTCCAAGGCTATGCAGGAAGATGAGCTAAGTATACCTTTAAAGACTACTTAAGTGTTTTTAATCATGGAGAAGGTTATACAACAGTCAAAAGAGACTTCAACACTATAAAATACCAGCTCAAAGCTGCCAAGCGCCCAAAAGAGCCCGGTGATCCTGCACTCAGTGCCTTTTGAGGAATGCTGAAGGGTGGTAGAGGTTTCAGGAGCAGTCTTTAAAGGTTCCCGAGAGCCTGAGCTTGGGTTCACCAGATACACCTCTCTCTTATCAGCAATTCTCAAAAAAAAAAAAAAAAAAAAAAAAAAAGAAACCAAAGCAAATAAGAATTAATTTGTATCTGTCAAGTGTGCAAGACAAGAAGAAAACTCTTGCTTGGCTGTATGACCTCTGAATGCCCTCTAAGTCACTGACAGCACTTTAGTAGTGTAGTGCCTAATCTACAGTTAGCGCAATCACATTATCATGACTATTGTTAGGACTGTTCTGGAAAATCTCCATAAAAATTTGCCTGAAATATATCAATAAAAGTTTTTTATGATTAGCAGAGAATGAGTGCATTTCTAATATGAAAGAACCTGAAACATACAACATGTTCATTTGCATATAGATTGCTTTTACTTTTGGATAACCTCAGAAATACTGCTATGAAATAACAAATGAAGCCTACTTTTGAAATTATTATGGAGACCTGTCTGTACGTCAGTTTAGCAGCATGTATGTATATACATACATGTTGTGTACACAACACATGGGAGTACACAACACATATTGGTCACATAAATAAACGCTAAGTAAACAATCTTTTCTCAGCTCAAGGCACAGCTACTAGTCTCACTTAAATGCTGAAAGGCAACAGTATGCAAAACCTATTTTGTCATCTAGATTCAGCCTTACAAGAAAACACCTGTGCTTTAACAGTTCCAGCATAGCATCTACTGGGAATTGGGAAAGGAAAGATTTTGCTTTGTACAGCATTATCTCTATACCAAAACCAGAACTAAATGTAAATGTCATCTGGCTATGTTTCACGTTAATATACATAACATAAAAAACTTTAAAATTTAGTCATTCTAAAATAATCTGCTGGTTTTCCATTTTCTCGTACATAATACTTTCCTACTTCTCTGCAAGACTAAAGTAGAAGTACATAATTTACAAAGAAGCAATTCTGATTCCAACACGGTGCATTACTTAGTGTGTAACAGAGTGAAGTGTCGAAATAATTCATACTTCTGTGAATTTTAAGGATTCTTACAAATTAAAAAGTATTTAACTATTAAGTCCAACAATGAAGGGCAAAATGGCCATTGGATGTTACACTTTAGCATCCTAACTAAAACACTAAGTCCAGTGTTAAAAAAAGATATGTCCATATGTCTTACAAAGATATACTCCTGTTATAAAACACATCTGTATTCAGTACAAAGTCAGTAGCCAAAGCTATTTTCCAGTCAGACAAATTCGTACCTTTACTTAGTCTAAAACATACTAGAAATATTTAATATGAAGTGATGTTCACAAAGCTCACAAAAGTAGAAGTCTATTTTCAATTGCCAACGTTTAATAATTCAGGCTGAAACTCAAGTTGCGAAAAGAACTTTTACAACACTTGGCAAGAGGGATGAAATGCCACTGTTCAGCTCAAGAAATCAAAAAGACAATTATTTAGTTTGAACTTACCAAAGCTTAGGTATTTTCGTTGCATTCTTTTCAACATAGCAAAGTTAAGAATTTCCACTTTGGCAAATATCAACATTTTCTCACAAAAAAAAACCTCAACAAACTGATTTTGTTGTAGCACATATTTCTCCTTTAAAAGTACAACCAAATTAATAACAGCTCACTAGGAATTTTTCATAGAAAGTTATGAAAGCACAGAAAGAGAAACAATGTTGGAGATAGAACAGCAACAACATAGGGCATTAGCAAGCATCCTCTGAAGTCCCAGTGACACTTTAAAGCAGTCCTAAATTGGCTGTTTTCATACAACTGTAGGGTTTAGGTAACAGATGATAGCAAGAGCTGCTACAAAGATTTCAGGGCCATTTGCTGTGGATAACCTTTGGAACACATTCAGGGCTTTTTGGCACATGTAAGTGATGCAGCCTTGAAAACCCATGCTAATAAAACCATGTTTGTGGTTATAAGCCACCACAGCAATATTTGATCTCACTATACAATAGACAGCATTCCCTGTGATGTATTTCTGAGCACACTTGGGTGTGCACAGTTACATAAGCATCACTTGTTCATGTGATGAACAAGTTCATGCTGTTCCACACCTGAAAGCTGGGGCAATAAAAACTAAATAGAACTTGGTCCCATTGCAAAAACACTGCACTGGGCACTCCAGCAGGGAGACACAGCCCCTGCCTGCTGCCTAGCAGTGGGGCAGATGGACCAGACCAGCCTGATCTGCCTCAGCATCCCACAAGGAATGCATGCCCTCCCCTGAAAGCCGGGCTCTGCTCCACTGTTGACACAAGCTGAGTTTCCAGCAGTGCAATAGGGGTATGTCACTCTGTGACCTTCTGTTGACACCCAACACAAATACTGGGAGCATGACAGCCTGCCATGACAGTAGTTGAACAGCTATCTGGTTTTTTGCTCTCCTCGGACACAGGGAGAAGCAGTATTCTCCTTTATTATTATACCACATTTCCTTGTGTACGTCAACTGTTCCTTAGTTACAGAGAACTGTACTCTTTCCAGACAAGTGTAATGAATCTTCAGAAAAGGAGTAAAATTTTTTTTTTTTTAAGCATTTTAAAGAAACTCCCAGAAGGAATTAACATTTTTATTTACAGCCTTGTCTGCTTAGATGTGAACGCATTTCTATGTAGCCACCTCATGGTAGCATATCCTAGCCGTCTTGTAATAAAATTATTGCAAACATATCAGCAAGACACAATCCCGCATATTTAAGCTATTATGGCAAACTTTGGCATGTGCCAAACTACATTAGTTATTTTAATTACAGCTGAGTCAATCTCCATTAAGTATGATTAACATTTGGCCTAACTTTTCTTGGTCTTGAAGCTGAAGGAGCCACCTTTAAGAAGTTCAAGATTAAACTCATATTTTGGAGGTTTACATAATTATTACAAATCTGGCTCATCCTTCAAACTACCATTATCTCTTGTTTCATTAAAATAAAAGAAGTCTAGAACAAGAGAGAAATCAGTTTGACTAACATTTACATCTTAGACCAAGTTAACAGCTAATTACTATAACCCAAAGGATAATAGATTAAGAAACACAGTAAAAGATTCCTATTTGCAGTACTCTGAAGATGACATTTTTAGACATTCCAGTCTCTACAGAGACTTTTCCTGAGAATACTGACAAGAATTACAGATGTGTTGTTGCAAGATGTTACAGTGGTGATGTACCTCGACCAGCAATCCTCTATAAAACACTGCAAGCTCTGTGGGACCTTCAATAAAGCGTAGGTGGAGACTGAAGAACTAAGAGAACTCCACTGAAAATACCAGTCTCATTTAGTAATATTTTTTATGGGTGTTTCAGTGATCACGTTTAGTTGTCATGCTGTCAAACAATTTTAAACTTTCTTCCACTGCTGCTGATAGTAAGACAGTGGTGTCTTACTGTAGTACCACAATCAGTTTAGTAACTGATGTGTTACCGTAACTGTAGGACGTAATGCATTCAGAAAGGATCCCAAGCCTGACTACTCATGAAAGCACAAGAAAAAAACCTACACAAACGCTTAGCAAACACTCTAGCTGGTGCAAATGTACTGCTGTATAGAGTAACCTCACATGGTGCTGTTAAGTTACTAATGTTAACAGTTTAAAGAGAATCAGTACAGAAGCAGGCTGTGAAAAGATCCAAGGAATGCAGCAGCTCACTGCAGAAGTGTATTTCAGGTTCAAGGGTTGGAAAGACAAGGGGAAAAACTGCCATGCACATATATGTATGCTTACCTCCTCCACCCCAAGCCCCCCCGCCCTCAAATTCCAGCAGAATTGATGTAGAAGAAGGAATAACCAAACAGCAGGCAAAGACTCTAAAGTATTTTATGATTAGGTGAATTAAATACTAGAAACAAGTTTTGAACAAAACCACAGTATTTAAAGAAAAAATAAAGGTAAAATCAGATCTGTGCCATGCAGAAGAAACGACATGGCAAATTAAAAGGACCTTTTTATACCTGGAAATTACAGGCTACCAAACGCAGAAGGGAAACATGGAATTTGAAATATGCTAGAATGGCTTAAAAACCAGAACAGGTGTTGTCTGCCATCTAAAATTACATTGAAGAGATGACAGACAGTTTAGGGAAACTCTGAGCCATCATCCAGTGTTGTTTGCTTAACCATACAAAGACTGAGATGTAACACACACTACCTTATTTTCTGCAACTCGGATGTGTTTTCTGTTGCTGAAATCTATGATTTTCTGAAAGAGAAAACCTCTACACTCTGTAAAATCTAAATACTGTAAAGGAAACATAAGGCACTGGGTTAAGAAACCAGCCAGGCAACCTATACTCAAGCACCTGAATATATTAATTAGAGACTAAACGGATGCAGGTCTTTCAAAACAAAATTGCAAGCTGGTGAAGGCTGGAGCTGGTGTGAATCAACACTGCTCCACTGAAGTCAACTGAACTACGCTGTTCAAAGAGGCTGAAGATCAATCCTCTACGCAACATAAATAAAAATCAGGCAAACATTTCCAATCTATGAGCCAGCAATGTGCTCTTGTGGCCAAGAAGGCAAATGGCATCTTAGGGTGCATTAGAAAGGGAGTGGTTAGTAGGTCAAGAGAGGTTCTCCTCCCCCTCTACTCAGCCTTGGTGAGGCCGCATCTGGAATATTGCGTCCAGTTCTGGGCCCCTCTGTTCAAGAAGGACAGGGAATTGCTTGAAGGAGTCCAGCGCAGAGCCACAAAGATGATTAAGGGAGTGGAACATCTCCCTTATGAGGAGAGGCTGAGGGAGCTGGGTCTCTTTAGCTTGGAGAAGAGGAGACTGAGGGGTGACCTCATCAATGTTTACAAATATGTAAAGGGTAGGTGTCAGGATGATGGAGCTAGGCTTTTTTCAGTGATATCCAGTGATAGGACAAGGGGCAATGGGTGTAAACTGGAGCATAGGAAGTTCCACGTTAACATCAGGAAGAACTTCTTTACTGTAAGAGTGACAGAGCACTGGAACAGGTTGCCCAGGGGGGTTGTGGAGTCTCCTACACTGGAGATATTCAAGGCCCGCCTGGACAAGTTCCTGTGTGATGTACTGTAGGTTACCCTGCTCTTGCAGGGGGGTTGGACTAGATGATCTTTTGAGGTCCCTTCCAACCCTTGGGATTCTGTGATTCTGTGATTCTACTGAAATTTGACATGCCAGTCAGACTGAATTTTCTCACCTCCAATTCAAGAGTATAAACGAAATGGCTCTGTACACTTTTCTGTTGGTAACATGAAGGCAATATCTGGCAGAAGGAAGCCTCTGCAAACATCCAACGTGGGCTTTAAAAAAGTGTTGCTTTTCTACTGATGAAACTGATTTATCTTTAGCTACCAGATGGACTCAGAAAAGATGGATGAATTCTGTAACAGAGACGGAGTGCCCTATTTTATACCTGTCTCATTGTCACCCTGTACTCTCCTTTGCTCTGAATTCAGTTGGATTAAAAAAATCAAGGGGAAAAATCCCACCAAAAAAAAAAAACCAAAAACCAACAACCAAACAACCCCAAACGATTTCTAAGTGTTTGTTTGGTTTTGTTTGAAAAGAAGTGCTGCAATCAGCCTGTGTTTAAACTCCAGGGCAATCAGGTAAGTGAGAAACTAACTAGGAAAATAGTTTTAGAAGCGAAATACCATATTTCTAACTTCAACAGTCTCCTTCCTTTCAGAATCCTAACAGCCTTGCATTGAGCCCTAAAAAGGAGGTTCATATTGGCACTGCTCAGCACAGCAAAGCACCTGCTCCTTCTATAATCAGTTTGGAAACTAGGAATAGTCCCCATTATCTGTCCCCAAAAAATCCTCTGAGGGTCAGGTTTTGAATTGCACAGGTCCAGTCTTGGCAAGATAAATAACTTGTCCTGGAGCACAAATGATCTGGCTTCTACCAAATCTACTAATTCTAAAAAATATTAAATCTATAATGATCTTTCTTTACTGTCATGTAATAACTACTTACAGCATTAAACAAAATATATAATGTCCTGAAAACACAAGTAGCAGGAGAGCTGGACTCTGATCCATGCTATGATCCATGGCAGACAAGAGAGCACCCTGGAACTAGCGAATCCCTCAGCAGAGCAGCAGTAGAGGAGAAGGGTAACTCAAGCGTGTGCTGCTGGTAACAGCTGGCAGCTGCTCTCAACCCCTACCTTCCAAAAGCACCTCTGAATATCTGCCTTTTGCAACTAGCTGAATGTGAGGACAAAACCAAAGTGGGGACACATTTTTTAAAGTTCCCAGATTTAATCATTCCCAGATACATAGCAACCCTCTTTCTTTTTCATTGGATCTGACTTTCTGTACATTGTACATCCTTAGCTGCCTGTATGAGTTTACAAGCTTCCCTTTCACATTTCCTGTAATGTTCATCACTGTAAAATAACTACCAGATTCCTTCTTATTCACTGCCTCCCTTGTGAACCAGAACAGTTTTAAGGCATTTCCATAACTGTAGACAAACTTAGGTTTGGTACTGCTGAGAGTCCCTTAGGTATGGCACACGCCCCTGAGCAGGTCACTAACTTATAACAGGGTGTTGATCCTTCTGCTTCCTGTCCCACTCTCCATCCCTGCAATTTGAAAGGAAGCAGCTTGGAGCTCTGAATACACTTCTGTGTGTGTAGGCTCCCTGCCTAAGGATGCAGCATCAGTTTCAGCTCAGGTTTCAAGGCATGGTGGGTAACAGTACAGCTGGAAATGCACTGTGCTGATCTACCATTAGGAGACTCAGAAAAACACCAACCCCTGTGGCAGAATTTAACACTGTGAAATCAAGGTGGGCTTTTGCTTTAACTTTCTTCCTAGGATGGGTGTTGCTGCTCAGTCAGGAGTTACTGGTCTTACAATGAATGCAGAAACACATCACTGAATGGTCTTCAGAAAAGACAAGCATCCTGCACACTTGCAGTGCTGGTTTGAGTTTGCTCTGATTTTCCCAGAGGGGAAAAACTGTAGGAAGAGAGGGGAGTAATGAGCCTAAACCTCTCCAAAAGTTTCAAAACTATCATGGACTTAGGTGAGGTACTGTTTGCAAAAAGGTTGAAGAAGCTGTTACAGGATGCTGTGTCATCTGTCTGTCAGGTTCAAACTAGAATTGACTTCAGTCAGTTTAGTGTCTACCCCTCCATAACCACTCTTATGGCACCAACTGCCTCACAGAATTTACTGCGAGGATTGGCCTTTGCTTAAAATCCATGAAATACTTTTTCAGACACTGATGTTGTTTGCTGTACTACTAAAACATGCAAGTATCTTAAAGCACTTAAAAGTAGATTAATTGGTCAGAACTAGTTAATTTATGAATAATAATCATGGGTTTGGTTTCTGGACGAGAGACTCTATTTCATTTTTTTTGTCATCTGTTGGACATCATTTGTTTGAGTTGGCTACAATGTGTTAGAAGTGTGACTCATACCCTGAGAGCCAGAGTCTCCATAGAGTTAAGTATCCTCATTCTCTCTCCATTTCTGCAAAAGAATTATTGCCCTGTGACTGTGTTTCTCACCGCCTTGTACTGCTTGGTTGTGTTCTGCAGTACCTGACACCGGGCACACTGACTGCAGCTCTTCCAGCAATGTGGCATTCGTAATACTGAGCCCCATTCAAGAAACGTATTGACACAGTTCTGCTGCAGACAGTAAATAACTTAAGTAAGTTATTTACTGCGGGTAGCTTGAACTTAAAGACATCAGGAACATAATTAGAATTACTTAGTCTATCTGTGTACTCTCCAACATGAGATAACAGACAGTGCTATGTTTAAGGTGAAATTTAACAGGAAGAATATTTAAATATATTAGAATATTTAAATACTTATTTTGGGGACCAGGTTGTGCGGTTTGGGTTTTTAAAGTGTATTAACTTAGAGAAGATAGGTAACATCCAAAAAACATTCCTGTTTCACACACTTCCTGTAAATTTGAGCAAACACGGCAATTTTCAGGCTGGGCCAATTTTTTGACTCAATTGTATTTGGCTTAAAGTCGAGTTTATAAAGAATCCTGGCAACACTTTAACTACGAGAGACTATCTCCCATGTATAAGTAAGACTGTTTTAAAAGTGAGTCATCTGAAAATCACCGTCCTTGAAACAGATTGATGTTTTTAAATGAACTTAATGACATTTTAAGGAACCCAATCTGTATTTTAAAGTAGGACCAAGATACTTTAAAATTTCAGCTGTTACTGAAGCCTCACATACAACGTAATTTTAGTGAACAGCACTGTACTGAAAGTTGGTGCTTGTTTTTAAATGACACTGCACCTAAAATCTTCCCTCTAATTTATTTTTATTTTGCATACATATACCATTGGCATGTGCAGTATGTGTGCACACAAGCAGCTTTATTGTGCTTGGAGCAGAAGAACTTAAAAAGAGAGTTTGACAGATAAAGCAAATTATTGTGCTGGTATTATTTTAGATTTTCCCAAGAGCATTCTTTTTTCCTTTATTTTCAATTCTGTTTCACCTTTTCCAGCTTTAAGTAGAATAGAAGCCTATAATAAAGTACTTCATGCATCTGTACTCAGATAAAGTTTTACCACCTCAGTTTTCATGTTTGATAAGTTCTAAGTATTATCTGAGTTCACTAAGGGCCAGATTCTTAATTTTCTCCTTGGTCAGATCCAGCATTTAAGCAGTACTGAGAGGGGCTGAATGTTTTCCATGAACTTCATGTCTTCTGGTCTCCTCGCTCTCCATGAAAGTTCAAAAGAATGGAGTGAAACAGTGGAACATGACAAAAGAATGATATTAATACACAGAAAACTTATATGCTTGCTGTGCATCTCTGCCGCAAATGGAATAATGTGCTCTTGAAACAGTCTTTCCAAACTATGTTAATTTGCAATACTGATAACTTATGAGTGAGAGGGGGTGCATAGAAGAGATGATGTGAGATAATTCCAGGAGAATTGGATGGAGAAGAGAAATCAAGATTTAGCCTCTTTAAATGTGGGACAAAACATGAATTTTGCCTTTTTCACAAGTACAAAGGGCTCAGGATGAGGCTACAGCAGAGCAATTGATGCAGCAGAGGTGAAGCATTCAGGAAAGGATATGAGAGAGAACCTCAAAATATGGTTTGGGCACCAACTCATATCTAATGCGAAATCTGGTGAACCTCATGACATTCAGTGTCCCACGAATACCAGTCTTGCAGGATCTGGATTTCCAAACATCACTTTTCCACAAGTTTGGAAGGCCTAGAGATAATGCTGCTGCAAGGGCACCGTCAGCAGACACCTCTCACAGCAGCAGCCTGAATCTTCAGGAAAGATTTTCATCATCATAAAACAACTGACAGCATCCCCTTCTGCCACATTCTGAGTGACAGATGCATTTCATATGCAATCTGTTCAGTCAGTGAATACCTATAAGGGTGATAATCCTTAGGAAGAAAACGTTTGCTGATTATGTGCAGCATGTGTACCACCATATACATTTTTCAAAAGTCACATTGCTGTTACTATCCAATTTAGTTTCCTTGAGCAGGAGCTTATTGAACTATAGGACAAAATGTGTCTGTTCACAACACTAGTGGATATGATGTGCGTGTATGTGGAAAAATGCTTTTCCAAAACTCACATCTATTTTAGAATCCAGAAAGCGGTGGTATGCATTTCAAGTCATCATGAAAGTTAAAAGAACTTCAATAATGGCATATTTCAGAATGAAAAATGGCATATGCACACATCCATCCTAGACAAACAACACTAGGTGTGGGGGGAACATATATTTGCCTAATCCTCACACAGTATATTACTTCCATCAGAGCATCCACAAGAGATTTTACCTAGCACCATAATGAGTTTTATTGCTGAATCTCAATTATCATTATCCCTCACACACCTAGTTTTATCATTTAAGTGAGACCTAAGTACCTAGAAGCAACTAGACAGAGACACAGCCTAAATCTGTTTTGCAGCTTCCAAATCTAATACCCTTCTCTGAAGATATGTCTTAATGAAAGTGTTTTGCTGGATAGAGGAGGAAGTGAGTAAAATTTTAAATTTTATTATTACTTTGTAAGGCTATGAGGGACTTTTAGATCATTTTAGTCATGTACAGTTGTTTAATATTTAGCTATACAAATAATCACTGAGGCACTTTTCAAGCAGTCGGACATGCAAAGGAGAGTTTTAGTGGAAATGTGATTAAATACCTACAATTCACAAGTGAGTTTTCCCATAGCAAATCCTGAACCTGGCTTATCTCTGGATTTCCAGCATCTGCCATAGTGGTATCTAGTTTCCAGAATTATCTATTTTTGCTATTTATTTCTCTTAGTATACATCAGCATGAGCAAGTACTCATCTAGCCATCTGAATATTCTCACAAGAGTAACACTAAGGCAAGTTTTCATGCAACCAAATGTTTTTCAGTATTGTATTAAAACGCCTTTCTGACTTTAAGTTACATTCCAGTACCTGACTACTTCCCATTTGCCCAAGAAAGAAAAATCCCCAAAGGTCACTAACGAGTGCATGTCCTGCAATTGGCTGCCAAACCTCACCCCAGTTCTTTCATAATCAGGACATTGTCTCCAACCACACATAGGTCATTTCTGCTTTGCAGATTCGGAAAAGGTTAAACTACCAAATAAAGAAGCTGAGGTTAAAAGTGGATTTCTCTAAACAGTCATATTTTTGTGCTGAAATGAAAGTAAAGGCTCACAGCAAAAAACTTCAAATTTAGGACACAATAGATCATCTTAATAGCGGATAAAACGTATCTGTATTTCCTTTATAGTGTTTCTCCTGTATATAAACTCGGTCCATCAGGAGAAGCAAAGAAAGCAGCAAAACCTCAAAACAGCTTTTGTGCATGACGAACATATATCTCTTGTTGACTTAAGCACACAGTACCATAAATTACCCCATATGGTCTGCAAAGCGCATATGATACTTCTGAGCACCAGTAGTAATAGTAAAAAAAAAAAAAAAAAAAAAATTGACTCCATTTCTGAAACCTTTCTTTCCAATCACTGTTTTCCTTCAATATTCAGGCATATATGGCTATATGTAGTAAGAAGTGGCTTCCTCGGTGCCCACCTATGTTGATGGATTTGGCTCAGGTTTTAGGCTAATCATCAGGGACATTCAATTGTAAGGAAAAGGTTTTCAAAGTTCCCAAAGAAAGCAAACTATTTCAAATTGTGTTGCACACCACTTGGTCTCAGATTCAGATGACTGCTGTTTCTGAGTATCAGTGGAGGCCAATTACAGTTTGGCTGACCTGCTACAGGAAAACGTCTAGCCAAAACCAATCCCATCCTTGCAAAATGGAGATTTTGCTTTTCGGAATATATCATATTCTGAATTCTCTTAGTTATGTATCTGAATGCAGAGATAACTTACTTATGAACAGTGAAGCCAAGTATTTTCCAGGCAGTACAATAAAAGATCTTACTGCATAAGACCTTCTAATGCCATCAATAAAAGGAAATGGAACAACCTTGACCCCTAGTTTTTATATGAGTGAACAAGAAGAGATTATCATCATCCTGCTACCCATGCTCTGCTCAAACTGCTTACTGGCTGTCCAGGTCAGATGTCGTGTAACTGCAGAGATGTTTAGGAAACATAACAGTGAAAAAAATGATGAAAAAGTTCACCAGTATATTAACGGTAGCCGTGTATTTCTGACACAATAAAAGTTATTTTAGATAGTTGCAAGTGACCATAGCTTACACCACTGCCAGGAATGAAAATTACCTGTCCATTGTTCGGTATCAGTAATTTTACATTTCCTATCCATCTAACTAATATTTATTTCAGTGATTAAGCAAAATTAAGCACCACACCACTCTATCTCTCCCCTTACCACGAACCCCTGCCCCCCTTCCCCCCTCCCCCCCCCCCCCCCCATGAAAAGAAAAAAAAAAAGAAGGAAAAAAGAAACGGGAAAGGGATACAGGATACAGTTTTAGGAATGATAAAACAGCAGTTTAAAGTTTCACTGATGCTTCCAGTTATTTACCATCTGGCTTATTTTATTAATGTCAGGTTTCCACCAGGAATTACTTGTTTTTAGAAGATTATTACTGTATGAAAGTCAGAATCTGGCAACTGGGAAAAAAAGAACACAAAAGCCAAAGACAGAAATGTATCAATCAGCCTTTGACTTACCCTATAACCCAATCCATCTTTTATGATATTATATTTTAAATGTGTATTTCAATACTTTTCCTTGACCTTGTAACCATTTTACAGTTAATGGCTTAAAACATAGACTGACATTATCAGGTTACAGTTCCTTTGCTGATGCAACAGCCTTCCCAAAACTACTTCCAGTAATAACATTTCTATTTGGCTTACCCTGATACAGTCCTTTAGCATAATTACTTCTTATCATCGAGTCAGTATAACACTTAAAATTAGCAGCTGATTTGCACATTTTACAGACAAATCAGATGAATTGAAATCCTGACTTTGGTAGAGCATATTCTTCCGACCACAGAGGTGGAGGCAGGGGGTGATCAGGGGATAGCATAAGGGAATGCAAAGTTGTCCATGTTGGCCAGTAAGATTTAAGAAAACTTGAAACTGACAAACCTAGAAGCTTCCACTGCTTTCTCCCACCTTTAAATATAGGTTAGAATAAAGTCTGTGCACAATAATCACACATTTTTACATTTTAAGCAGTCTCTTCTGACCTTTTAACAGATTCCTAAGTATATTTTCAGTGCCTGTTCATTTGAATAGCAAGTGAAAATTCTGGCACTCTGAATACTTTACTTCCTCTCCACAAAGGGTTCACTGTCTTCCTCAGTGATGAGCAAACACTCATCAGAGCTCTATCTGCCCAGAAAAGCTGGGAAGCGGGGGGAGGGGGGATAAAATCAAAAGAGTTATAGCACCTAAAACACTGCAGGGGCACAGTTAACTAATTTTAAAATATCTTGTTGCAGCTTAGCAGAAAACAGTTCCCAATCCATTTGCAGCAATCCAAAATAAACCTCTCAGATACGAAATCAGAGTGTGCACATGGGATTTACAGATTTAAATCACAAAACAAGATCTTTGTTTTGGAGTTGCTTTGGAGCCAAGCTACAGTTTGGGGGTTGAAGTAGGGATTCAAGTCAGTGACTTCATAGTTCAGAGTCTAAGGGGTTGGACTCATCTCTGGTGAGTTTTTGTAAAACTAAATATCATAAACTAAACTATTAAAGTCAGTCAGGAAAAAGATCTTCTTGATGTGAGACCCTCTTATTAATACAAATCCCAGTGCTGTATATGATAGCTTACTCAGTATCTCAAACTTTTATGAAGATCTTACAAAGCCTCCTGATGCTGAGCTAAACTTCCCCCAGCTGAAATGCAGCCACCTCCGAGCCAGACTACAACAGTTATCTTGCAAATCAAAGTAACACTACACAGTGGTTCATGTCAGACAGAGAATGCCAGATCAACTGAACCTCACTGAGGAAACTCTACAGCCAACAGAGTAAATATAAACATGTCTAGAGTGCCCTATAAATGGTAAGTTTAAGAACATGTAAATATTCCATTAATTGATAAGTTGCCAGTAGGTAACATTAAAAAACAAGTGCTATGTATCAACAGATTGCTAAGACCTCTTGTTCTTGAGTCCGTGGTTTCCTCTTTGTAGCTGTTCACAAAACCTTAGTTGTAATTATCAAACTTGAAATCTGGCCAATAAACTCAATTAAGGAAAAAAAGGCTAACAGCCATACTTACAAGAGAATTGCCCAAAGATTTTTAATAATGGTCAGGAACCTGGTGTAAATATTTTATTCTAAATCATCTCCTTAGAATCACAGAATTATAAAATTGTTTGGGTTGGAAAGGACCTTAAGATCATATAGTTCCAACCCCCCTGCCACGGGCAGGGACACCTCCCACAAGACCAGGTTGCTCAAGTCCCAACCCTCCTGGCCTTGAACACTGCCAGAGATGGGGCAGCCAAAACTGCTTGGGCAACCTGTTCCAGTGTATCACGACTCCTTACTAAGGTACTATTCAAGTACTGTGGAAGACAGCTGACAGACCCAAATTTTGCATTTAAAACTAACTGGCCTCTAACTTTCTCGCTATTCTTTTCCTGCACACACACAGAACCCCTTCATATTTCACATTATTCTGGGATATCATTGTAAGATACGGAGTGGCTGAAGAACAGTATCTCTGACCTATCCACTGCTCAGCTTTTCTCATCTCCAGGTCCAGACCACTGCTTCCAAGCAAAGACTGCTGTGAAAATAACTGTGCTCCTTCAGTAAGTAACAGATACCCAAGACCTGTATCTCTTCTACATGGCAATTAAGTTTTCCTTTCTAAATTAGTTTAAACATTTATTGGTCTAAGCTGCCAGTTTAATTAAACATTTTTTTGTTTCAACTCCAAGAGTTGAAATTCTGGGGCTCCAGAATGCCTCTGCCAAAATCCATTCAGTCAAAGCACATTTTTTTGTTCATTGCCAGCTGAGTATATAGAATTTGGCTCTGAAAAATAGGCCAGGACCTGTAACACTGCACCACATGCATACGAAACGCCTGAAGGTGCCAGCAATATGTATTGCACACAGCTTGACTTTACAAATTGCATATGTTCAAATCACCAGGTCAAGATTTGGAGTAAACTCCCCAAAATTAAGCCAGAAAGAGATTCCTTTCTGTTGTGGTTACTGTATCTGTTTCTATCCTAGCAACATTAGGGTGCACTGAGCATTCCCACAATTGCAGTCAGAGTCGATGCCTGTATGTACATACGCAAAGAGGTGCTCACCCTTACCAGTCCCCACACAAGGGTAAATGAGACACATTTTGTCAGTCTGCTTTTCATGCTAGATTGCACCATGCACCTCAGAGTCTTCTGTCAGAGAAACAGAAATCGTGCCCACAGTAACCCTGTTGCTAAACAGCTAGGGCATCAATAAGGAAAAAAAAAAGAAATTCCTTCATTCATTAGGATCTCTCTCCATGCCAATGTTCGCAAGTGATAAATGCAGACGCACACAAGCAACACAGTCTATTAAAACACTTGATTCAAGGGAAAAAACAGTGAGCTTGTATTTTCTGCCTAGAATCGTAGAATTTTAGAATGGTTTGCTTTGAAAGGGACCTTAAAGATCATCTAGTTCCAACCCCCTCCAACCCATCACGGGCAGGGACACCTTCCACTAGATCATCTCTGCCAACATGTAAATTCTGGAAAAAGTAGGTAAGACAAAGCAGACCCTTTTGTGTATTTCTGAAAGTTCCTCATCCCAGAGCATCATGGTGAAAAAAGGAACAGATAAATAGTCTGAAAAAAGATTATATTATTTATTTTTATATATACATGTATATAAAAAGCAGTAACCTCCCACCCCAACTCATCAATGACTGCCAAGTAGATTTAGACCTGGTCCAAATACCAGAGCGGAGAGCTGTCCATCAAGAGCACTGGACACCATAGTTTCGGTAATTATTTCAGGTATCATCTCTTTTCTTTAAACAAGACTCATAGGATTAATTACACAGAAGAATAATAAAGAAAACTCAATTTAAGTTTTATAAATAGCACTTTCCATTGCTAACACATCTCCCTCTTAACAACAGAAGGTAAATTATCCTGAATTATTGGAATACAGTCATTTCAGTCACCAGACTGAGTGCTCCCTGGAGATACATTTATGCTGTACAAACTAGTTAACCTACTACTGACCTGCTGGCCCAGAGGAGCTAGATTCATGCTGCAGGACACTAGCAACAAACATCTATGCTAGGGAGTCACATTTTTCAACTCCATTCCCACATTAGGCACTTCATCCCCTATCCCTTCAGGATCTTGTGACAAGGACAGAGTGGATTCCCTTCTATTATTTCTCCATTTACGCAATTCTGTCCACTGTACACTGTTCTGTACAAAGACTCCTAACAGCCCTTCATCCTCTCACCCTTCATTAGATGCATCTATGGTGCAAGGCAGATACCATCCTTGTTGTTCACCATGATTTCTTTAGGAAAGAATCCCACAGCATGTGAAGATGGGAGAGGAAGAAGAAGCTGTGATGGGCTTTAATAGATTTCCCAGGCTCGATGCCTGGGAGAAAGGCTGGTACTTCATGAAACCCATTTTCCTACAGAGCAGACATAATCAGTGTCCAGCTTAATGTAGGACAGATTTCAGCTTTTCCAGATATTGATCCCCATCAAGCACACATGCTTACACTGCTATTCTCATAAATTACATCAGCTTTCATTTCACCTGTGAGAGACAAAGTATGCTTTCTTCCGTCAAGCACATGGACAGGAACTAAAAATATATAGAAGAAATATACACCATAGTCTACACATAATATAAAGCCTACATTGATCCATCTATGCAAAGCTCTGCTAGAGTAGTAGTACTGCCTAAAACATTTCTGCCTGTGCCTGTTCTCTAATAAATCTTTTATGCAGAGATGAAAACTTTTCATGGAAAAGTCTGCTTTCTTCAGGACATTTTCCACCGGAAAGCCAAAATCACATTGTTTTCACCCTCAACGTCAAATCCTCACTTCTTGGCAAAAGTGTTAAAGCCTTGCTAAATTTTTTGGTAATAGAAACCTGACAAGTTTTCTATGCACAGCTTTTTATCACACAAATGACAGCTTTTCTAAAAGGACTACTCTGATCAGGGTAATACTAGAAGCACTCCACAAAACAGATGCCTGCCTGCATGCAAGTAATTATTTAGCGGGCACTGAAGCAATCAACAGATTTTTTTTCACCAGTTTTGTCAGTTCAGTGAAATTTGTTGTGACTTGCAAATGGTCTCCTAAAAGCAGTACTTTATATGCCATGTTCAACAGATGTGGAAGCATTTGATGGACATCAAGCCTAACGAATTTCTAAGTAAGTGGCTAGAGAATCACCTAGATGCTCTCCTTTACTTGTTTTATCAAGGCTAATCCACTGCTGTATAGCAAAGCTTGTGCACCAGGCCCTCATTTTTACTACGTAGTCCCTAATCCCAGAGCACTTTCCTGAGCTGCAAAACCTGGCATATTGTCTGAGAAAAAGCATATATCATGGAATAAAACACTGGAACATGAAACTGTCCAATTTAACAGGCTGATTTTTCCACAGAGACAATATGTAAAAAAGATCTAGACCTGTATAAGAGAGACACATGTTAATTAACAGCCCCCGACAAAGAACATCATTTTTCACATCCAGATTTGCAAAATGCAATTTCCTTTTCTTATGTCTTAGACTCCAAGCACATGTAGTCTCAGCCTACGGAAAACCCCCCCAGACAACCCAATCACTCTCCCATAGTGCTAGTGTCTACAAGCTCTCCAGTTAACTGATTTTTTTTCCCCTTTGTTTGTTATTTTTTAAGAGCTGAACCAGAGGAAATAACCAAATAATTTTAGAGAGACTGCCTGTTTACACCCAGTTGACTTTACGCTCACCTTCTCTGATCCTTCTTTGGCTCCCTGACGTCAGGACCACATTCACACACAGATGAAATCCAGACAGTGGTTAGTGGTGTGAGACCAGTCTCTAAACTTAGGCACCTAAATTAGCAGGTCTGAACATGGCTGTATGAAATTAAATTTCCCAATACCATTTATCAAATAGATAAGAATTAAAGGATCACAGGTGAAGAAGCAGAACACACAGCACAAATGCCTTTCCTGTGAGCACAATATAGGCCAAGACTAAGGGAAAATTCTAGCCCAGCACCCAAAATTCATTCCTTACTCACCATCAACACACCAGAAACAAAATGAACACGGTTCCAGGATATTGAGGGTAGCAGAACACATTTTGGTTAACGAGGATAAATTTGGCTTACGTCAAACGGTCAAGGAAGCGCCCAACAGCTGTAAAATACATACTATGAATTTCACTAAAAATTGTTAACTTCCACTTAAATATTTTTATTTTATGTCACTATAAAGAAATTCACCACTGAAATAATTTCAGAAAACAAAACAAGAACAAAACTACACAAGCCAGCAGAGAGATAAGAATTCATTTGAAAAATAAGTTATCTCAATGTTCAGACAAAAAGAGAGTCACTCTTAATATATACAAAACAAGTGGGTATCAAAAATTAGATAATGAGTGGTAGAGTTCAAAATGCCCAGAAACATGATTATTAAGTTAGAAAGATGGAATGGATTCAGTGGTCTCTCACGAAGTCGTGTAGCATCCTTTTCCTCAAGGATTACTTTAACAGCCAAGGTTAATACCATTTCTCAGGGCTTTTTGGTATAAAAATCTACTCTAAGGGCTAATAGATTCTTAATGACATAATTAAAACTACACCTAAGGGTTTTATTTAAGGGATGTCAATTAGTAGGGCTCAAGAAAACTCATGTCAAGAAAGTAAATGAGGATGTGAACAAATCACTGAGCAAGTTATCAGCACATTAGTTTTGAATATCCCAACTGAAAACCACAGTGCTTCAAATAACAGAAGCCATGATGATAAAGACAGAACCCAAACATGACACTATGGACACTCCCAAAGTTCACTCCGTGACGAGTCAACAAAAGGAACTACCTCCCTTTGCAGTGTTAGCAGCCCCTCTAATGCACAAGGAAAGGTGAATTTCTGATACATGAACAGAGATAATGGCCTATGGTTTCTTCTGCATTCTCTGACACTGTACAAAGAACGAGTACGAAGAATATGGGAGAAAACACAGAAGGGAACTGCCCCAAGCACCAAGCTCCCTGCCTATAGATCTATGTGAACATGTGCACATGAAACAGCTCTAACCACGACATCTAATTCTGGGTTTTAAAGAAATATATAAAATCATGACTTGGCACACAAATCCCATGGTTTCCAAGCCTTACATACCTTTTGTTTCACTGAACTGGGGGCTGTGTCATTAAAGAAGATACACATAATAGTGATTTTATTCAGCAATAAGCAGAAACTTGAAGTCCTTACATCTGGTTTTAGAAAAGCTTTACCACACCACCTGCTACTGACTCACGGACAAAACAAATGTGGCATTAACGGTAGCTGCAGACTGGCTAAGCCTGCTCCTTTTCGCAGGAACTGAAAGTTTCTGTCCCTTTCTATGAGGCTGAAAAGAAATTATAGCAGCCTCCGTGTTTTCTTGATCTAGACCCAAGCCAGAGTACACAGAATTTTTATGAAATGAAATGACTGAGAAATATCACCAGCACTGAAGTATTCCACAGACAAACAAAGTGAAAAACCTAGGAGATGGTACT
The DNA here is from genome assembly GCF_037157495.1 of Lathamus discolor. Classification (NCBI taxonomy): domain Eukaryota; kingdom Metazoa; phylum Chordata; class Aves; order Psittaciformes; family Psittacidae; genus Lathamus; species Lathamus discolor. Next base: position 106,471,993 of record NC_088885.1, on the reverse strand, counting down.
GTGTGATAGAGGGTCAGAGCCTCTACAAATATAAATCAACAGAACTGTTTGGACCTTAATGCCTTCCCAAAAATCCCCTGTTTTGTTATCGTAAAGTGCATTTTTTTTTTCTTGTGTTTCTATTTCAACTTTATATTTATGATATGCCTGATTCTCTACTAAATGAAGGCTACAGCAAAACTGAACTTGAAAAAAACCCACAAACATAGTGAGCCTCTGAATGCTTCTCAGGAATCTTTTCAACCTTTTCCTGGTTGTTCTGTGAGGTCAGGAAAAACAGCTAATAAAACAGATGTACAGCTTAAAAGCAAAATAATTCAAAATCTCTGAAGATCCAGAAGAAAGCTTTAAAATGTCTGGACTATTTGTTCTATGGAAACCATGAGACTTCTAAAGCAGTCAGTCTTCCCCACTTTCATACTTATAGGCTCTCCGAGTGATTATATTCAAACTGATACCAACAAGCTAACCTTCATCTCCATTATGTTACAATTTCTCACCATAAAAATGCATGTGAAATTACAGATAATTTTGAAATATAGGATGGGGGAGGCTATTTATTGACTAGTCAGTAGCAGGAAAATAGTTAAGAATGCACAAAGTACGAACATTTCTGATGCTTCCTAACCAATTACCTACAGATACAAGAGTGTTTGGGTAAACTCTAAGGATCATGTTTATGTTAGTGAAGGTTGACAGGTATGTATCAGTATGTTTTTCTGTGAGACAAATTGTTACTATGCTACAGTTCTTGACAACATGGCTGCACTTACTTGTTAGGAGTCATAGAAGCCAGCTCTAGTGTTTATATGACTTTATTTGTATCAACCCAACTGTCAAAATATGTATAATTTACTGAGTCCAAACTCAGTCCCAAATTATACACCACAGAAAACACAGACATCAAATACCCATAATGAAATACTTTCATGGTGCTATTATAGCCTGAGGAAATTTTTACAATTAAAAAAAACCAAAACAACCCAAAACAAAGAAGAAGGTGTTCCCATAAAAATCTCTTCAAACCACGTATTTTGCCTGTGGTAGTTAATAAACCAGAACAGGAAGAAAGCTCTATGACCCCACTGCTTTTCACCACAGACCACCACATCTCCGTGGAAGTTTCTGGAACCTGATGATGACTACTGTAGCACCAGAGACATCAAAAGGCCATGGAAAAATTGCAGAAGCTGTGACCACCTAAAGGTAAGTGGCTTCCAGCAGGGAGCAACAAGGGAATACAAGATGTCCCAACACCATTTTCTTACCACCTTGCTACCCTACAGGCTGTCCCTCCACAGGGTGCAGCACAAACATCTGCCCAGACGACATACTGTGCAGACAGCAGACCACAGAGCAACAGATGTGACCTGTTCTGCCCTCCTGAGAAGCACTGCTCTTTCTGGACAGCACCGCTCCAAAAAAATGACCCAGGCTTTGTAACCCAGAGCACTCTTCTCAAAACTTACTTGCCCAACCCCTGTCACAAGAAATACTTCTGTAATGAATGTTGCTATGAAAGAAGCTCTGAGGGAATTTGTTGTTTTATTCAGCACTTCCTCTAAGTTTACCTTGCAAACAGAGGCAAATTGTTTCTTTGTTTTCTAAGCAGAGAAGCTGTTAATATTAAAAACAAATCTGAATCTCCTACTGAGACCAGTTTTTCTTTTTTTTTTTTTTAATGGGAGCATCTTGTGAACCAAGACAAACATGTGAGGCTTGGTCCATGACCAGCAAAAACACATATTCTAAATATCAGTGGACTGCAAGCAACCCTCTCTTGCTACTGCTCTGAAAGTATTTGCACAGAACTTCAGCTTGATCCTATTATATTTCTTACCTAGAATAAAAGACTAAAACTGACCAACACAAACCTCCCAATTAGAAGATCCTGTGTAAAGAAGTGCAAAGCCACACAATCCACGGAACAAAACCAGCCCCTGAGAGAGAAATTCAAATCACTTTTTGCATTCTCTTCTCTTACGTGTGGCTACATATTTGTGATTTTAAGCGGAAGAGCTTTTCAGAGTGGGATCACATTAGGGAAAAGTCCATGTATCTTGAAGAATTTGGAAAGATAAAGAATGTGGATTATTCTTGGGAATTAGTTTATGTGGGAGGGGGGATCACAAACACCTTATGTGAAGTTCTCTCACTAGGAGAACCTCAGACTTATCCCATCTTCCTTTTAGACAAAGATTGATAGTTTGTTCAGCAAAGCATTTGCACAAATGAAACACTTTCGTAGTGGCTTCACTTCAGAAGGACTACCTGAAATCAGACTCCTTGATTTCTCAGCCATGCTAAATTAGCTCATCTGCAGTCCCACTGCACAGTCAGGGCAAGGAAAACCTTTGTAAGAGAGCAAGCAGCATTCTCCACAGATCCCCAACCGGATCTTTACTGTTGGCGAGCTGATCATGTTTTCCTAAAGTAACAAAACTTTATTTACACAGATACCATATGGAATAATATGCCTACTGTTTTTTATACTTATACAAGGGATATTGAAACTGAACTTACAGGAAAATGACTATGTATCTATCTATGTAATGACTATTTCTGGGTATACCAAGGCACTACTGGTGTACTGCAACCCTGCAGGTCTGCCAATAAAGATGTCTTGTGACTTTCCTAAGGGGGTGGGTCTGATGCAAACAACCTAAAAGCCCAAACACACATCATCTACAAATATCTATTTGGAATCATCTAAGAAACAAAAAGCATCTCTTCTAAGTGATGAATTTTATCATCTCATCAATTTCTAGTTAGCAAATTGTGGGAGAAAGTATACTGTTCTATGAGAACACATAGCACGTTGCACATTTTTGTAATAACTCTATTATAAATAATAATGAACTGTAATAGAGTTTCTTCCAATCTAAAATATATATGAAAACCAAAACAAAAACACAGGGCTAAGTGCAAGTATATTTGTCATAGTGGTGGTGATGGGTGCACTGCACTCTCTAGAATGGTCTAATATATACAACATCTTCTGGGTAACAGCATGTGAAACAGCCACAGCAAAACAAAACACTGCTAAGGCCTGCTTAAGATGAGGAGCTGGAGATCATATCATAATGAGAACATTTCTACAAGAACAAAGTAACTGAGTGTAGTGAGTACTTAGGGGATCCACAGCTAAAACAACAGATTGAGAGATCCTCTGCTCTCCCAGCTTTGCAGTGTGTGGTTTTTCCCCTGGCTCCCATGCAATGTGTGGCAAATGGCAACCCTTCTCTGCCTTGAAGAGTGTCTGTGCTGCAGAGGAGAGCATATCAGAAGAACAGTTAAAATAAATTTCAGAGAGGAGCAGTAAAAGTTGCAGCATCAGTGTAGTAGAGTGACCCACTTGGGTCTTGCCTAGAGCTAGACTGGCTTTAGGAGCCAAGCTAACCATCCAAGTGCTTAATGTGCCTTTACATTTAAGTGCAGCTCTTGCAGTACTAATTCAATGCTCTGGTAGCATAACACTCCAGCCTGCAAGACTTAAAATTATAAAAGACTATAGCTTAGATCTGATAAAACTGAATGAGGGGGATATTTTCTGCTTGCCAGTATCTGCGTGCAACCAGAGTATTTCTGAAGATGCCAGCATTTGCATCTGCAAAAAAAGTATTAAAAAAAAAAGTTAATAAATTCTGGCTTCCACTTAAAAGCAAATGCTTTCATTATGGCCTCAACTTCTCCTTACTGAAGGTTTCTGTTTATCACTTTCTCTCTGATTATACTGAAGCAGACTGCTAGCTGTAAACAGAAAGCAAAAATCTAAACTAAATGCAAAGACTGTCACATAACTTTCTCATAGCTAATGTGAAAAATTGTATTTAGCAGATCTATTCCAAACCAAAGCACTTTTATTGAAGACTTTGTTGTACGTTATAAACTTGCATAATGGGAAGTGTTAAGTGGTATATGATCGGCTTTATATTTACGTAACTGTCATTGCAACCCCTCATGTTTGTGAACTGGACTTGCTCTAGTAACAGTAATGGACCAACTCAGTCAGAACATCCTGGTTTTTATAACATTGTCTACAAAGTTAGGATTCTCCAATTTTGTCATAACAAAATCATCTACACATTACTAATTTATGTAGTGATCATATTGTTATGTTTACACATTATTATTTGTAAATCTGCTGCATTTAAAATTAAATCCTCAAATCCAGGTTATTTTTCTTTTTGCATTTTTTCATTTTTTGTGAAGGTATTTCTTAAAATGATCATTAGCCCACTTTATGCTTTGAATTTTGTAAGGAAAGGTATTGTGGTAAAGAATAATGAAGCATAAGCAGAGCACTAACCTTCTTGGGGGGAAGGAGGAAATAAACCTTTAACATCACCCCAAAAGTGCTGATTGTAATTTTTCTTTGCTATTTCTTCACTTTTAAAGGCGTTTCATACCTTAACCTCTTCAGCCCAATTTCTCTGTTGAAAGATACACACTTGACACAGCAAGATCACACTACTAGGGAGCTAATACTTGTATATTGCCTACATTATCAAGCCAGGCTACACTCAAACCTACTGGATCACACAGCACACAGATCTGCCCTGGATAAAATCCACTTTCTTGGAGTTCCACTCACTATGTGCCAGAACAGAGCGACAACAAAGGAGCACTTCGGCTTATTTCCTGTCCTTTGTCCTCATGGAGAGAAGGATGAAAAAGCGACTGCCCTGAAACCCTGTAACTACCCACAGCTCACAACAGCAGCTAGGGAGGAGAAGACACAACAGTGCCACCATGCAGAAAGCAACTTCTGCATGAAGCTTCCGATCTTCCCCAAAAGCTACTGCTGAAGGAACAAGCTGTATCAAAACCAAACCAAACAAAGAACCTCCCCCCCACCCCCCACCCCAGCAGCAAACAAACCAAACCTCAACAGCAAAAAATAAAAATGTTTTCTTTTCAAAAGCTGATTTTTCCCACTCACCCCAGCAGTTCAAGACGCATTAGGACCAGTCAGATGAAGCCAAAAGGGACACTATGCCCCATTCACACAAAACCAGTTTAACGTTAGTAGCATCCAACGTAAACTTTGTGACTTTGCACAACATTCTTCTACAAAATAAACTCAAGCCACTTGCCAGCAATAACCTATATATTGATGTGGTATTAACAGAAACGTGGAGGCTTCAGCTGGGAGACAAACTGTCAACCAACCACTAATTGGTTTTTATGACGTGAGTCATAGTTTGGTAATTTCTCAGAATTTAATCACAGGGCACCCAGAAAGATCAATTAAAGAACAGGCTCAGAATTTGTTAGAGCCCTGTGTGAGACAGGGGAAGGCAATGACCTCAGCGGCTTTGCCACAGGGTTTTATGAATGAACAAAGAAAGGATTTAAAAGGTAAGTTAAACCAATCTTGTGTTCCCTTGCTGACCCATTCATTGTTTTTCCAAAGGAGTGAGTTTTTAAAATGAACTAAAAATTGAAGGATTGTGTGTTGAAGCTACTGTTTATTTTACAGCTTCATTTACACATGCCCAGAATGTGTGTGACTTGAATTGCTCCATTATTTTTGGCTGTACCTTGTTTTATATCTCTCTCAATAAAAAGTGGGAAAAGAGTCAGAGTAGGCATAAACTCCTTCGGATTCTTGTACAAGCATCACATCACATTATCAGAAGAGACAGTACAGAATCAGCCCCCAGTCATCCTTATTAAAATGGTCCTAACAACTTTTAATACAAAGAAAGATAAAATGCTGCTTTGGCCACAAAATCCTACGATTTCACCTTGTCTCTTCCTGGAATTCCAAGCGTTTTTATCCCCACAACTTAACACAATAAAATCTGGAAGCATTATCCCCCTGCCTGCTTTCCATCAGGGACTTTTTTCAAAAACTGAATGAAAAATCGTAATAAAATGTTGAAAAACGTTTTTCTCATTTCTAAAAAGGTTTTACACAAACTTACCTAATCTGATCGGGTTTACTCATTAATGTTGTTCTTCCATGCAAATTTATAAAACATAATCCAGACAAGTACTGCACAGCTGTGATGAAAACCTCATTCCCTTCCATTCCCTCATGCCTTTCTGGTTTTCGTTCTGCAAAACCCTTTTTTTTCACTGAGAGCTCTCAGAAGTGGAGATTTATATTTTTTCTGTTGGCCGAGTTAAACGCAACAAGATTATAGTGAAATGGTCTGAAAAAATGAAAATTTCTGAAGCTCTTCTAAGCCCTGCTATGATTCAGATTTATTTTTAATAAGAAAGCCACTAAATGTATCACTTTGGTTTTCCCTAAACTAACGAACAGCACCAAACCAAGTCATGCATGCTACACGTTACATGCTAAAACAAGGGGAAAAAAACTAATAAAAGAAGCAGCTTTGTGGGCATAGATGTTCACAAGAACATTCAAGTTGATGTTTTACACCTAAATGAAAAGGTTCCTTAATTTCTTCAAATGAAAATTTATCTATTGAATAGTCAGGCATTCAGATTATCTGTCTTTGCACTGACTTTAATGATGATGATAGTTATGAGGAAAGATAGAAAGCTAGGGTATGGAAGAGTGGACTGGGAGGAGACTACGTATCTATGAAGCTGCTGCTACTATTTCATATGATTCACAAGCCAGTTACATGACTGTTGTGATTTAAACCCAGTCAGCCACAAATCAGCCATGCAGTCTCTCTCTCACTCCCCCCCTTTTCTTCCCCTGCTCCTGGAGGGATGGAAAGGAGAATCAAAAGAATGTAACTCCCACGGGTTGAGATAAGAACAGTTTAGTAACTAAGGTATAACACAAATCACTACTGCTACCACCAATAATAATAATGATAAAGGAAATAACAAGGGAAGAAAATACGATACCACCCGCCGACCGATAATACCCAGCCCGACTGAGCACCGACTGATACCTAGTCCAACCCTACAGTGAACTAGCCCTTCTGGGTAACTCTCCGTCACATCCTGGGCATGATGTGCTGTGTTATGGAATACTTCTTTGGTCAGTTTGGATCAGGTGTCCTGTCTCTGCTTCCTCCTGGCTTCCCTTCCTCCCTGGCAGGGCATGAGGCTCAGAAAGTCCTTGGTCAGACCAAACATTTGAGCAGTAACTAAAAACATCGGTGTTAACAGCAGTGTTCCCAGGCCAAAAGTCAAAACACAGCGCTGCACCAGCTACTAAGAAGGAGAAAAAATGACTGCTACTGCTGAACCCAGGACAATGATACTGTCCCATAACACAACACAAGAAAGCTTTCAGCATCTTGAAATTATCATACTTCTTTGGTCAGCTAACTCGGATGCTATGAGGGCATCAGGTACTGGAGCAGCTCCATTTGCAAGAATAATCAAATATTTAGGGAGAGGGATTCAGAGAAGAGGAAGGATAGCAGAAAGGCGCTGTTAGCCAAGTGCATTTCAGATGCAGGAGAACCAGATTCAGGCTTCTGCTCTGTAGAACAGGATGTGAACAAACCTGCTCACAGGGGCAGGATGCATTTCAGAGTTCCCCACTTCATCCGGAGGCAGAACAGAAACATTTGAGTAATGAGAAACTGCACACCTAGCTCTCTGCATCTGCACCAACAGCTTCAAGAGTTCACAGCTTCCTTTAAAACACATTAAGACCAGAGTTTAATTGTTAATTATGGGGCATGTGCGTACTGTCTTCCTCCTTCTCTCCATAAGTAGTGGGAATGGTTTTAAATGCCTTTTGTTTGGTTTCTTATGGGCTTACTTCGTTTCTTAATATATTACAGGGCACTTCCTGCGCTGCTTACAGAAGCAAATTTCCCACTGCTAGTGGGAGTTTTCCCTAAGTAAGGTCAGCAGATTTGGTCCCAAGGGAGTGAACTGATCTTCAGCCTTAGCTACCCTGAAGATCTAGAAAAAAGCAAACCAGATATCGTTTCTTGTTCAAAATTTGCTACTATATTGTATCCTTCTCAGCTACATCATCCAACACAAACAACTAGGAAACATTTTACTGCAATAATCCTTTCAATTAAGGCTCCCATTACAGTGAAACAGCTGCTCACTACAATACATCTTTGTCATGGAACTATTTATTTCCCAGAAAACATTTCTTTAGTTGTTAAGACAGATGCAATAAACCAGAACCTCGGAAGTAGTAGAAACCAAAGCAGTGAGCAAAATCTGACCAACTAAACATCCTTGCACTGAAAAAGGTGTGCTTTCTATGAGGGCACAATTTATTCTTCTGTGTTAAAAAAAGCCTACTCAATTTAAAGTACATCTGGTGTCTCACTCTCAACATAATGCCAATGAGCTACAACTGAAATAGCAGCACGTACACCATTAGAAAGACGAAAGAAAACACTCCAGAGCCAGCTGTCCTCCTGCTGATCAGAGCTGTTCTTGTGGGCCCTGAAAAGCCTTTTGGAATGTCCACATGATAAATATTTGATGGACAACCTCTTGCTTAATGACAGAGTCAGGTGCTGCTCTTGGCACACAAAACAAATGAATCAGCACCTTGCTCCTGCCTCCAATTCCACACACATGTGCTCACACCTGCCTCCAGCCCTGAGTAGCCCACTGAATGCTATTTATTTATTTTACTGACAAGTCCAGCTCACATCAACTGTCACTGGAATATAAACAGTAGTGACAAAAAGCATTAGCATGAATAATTTAACCCCATCTTAGTGATGCTTGCAAATGAGCAGTTTTCTTGCTGTAAACTCAGTTCCTGTGCTTACAACTCCAGGCAGCTTGCCTTCATTTCAGAGAATGGCAATAGCAGGAGAAGGGTACATTCCTCTTCCACCTACGTGTTCCCAATAATTTGAAAACCTTGCTTGTCAACTGTGCCTCCGACAGTCACCTGCAGCTATTGCTACAGAAACCAGGGAAATTAAAAGAAGCACCTTCAGGTCAGCAGCTGGATAGATGATAAGGTGTCCCAGAGGGACAAAGACACTAAGAACCAAGATGGTTCTTATGGCTGGACTAAATGATCTTAAAGGCCTTTTCCAACCCAAACGATTCTTTGACTCTATAAGACCACCACTGTATACCTGTTTTCAAGCATGAGGTCCAAATCCGGCATTCACTCTTCATAAACTCCTGACAGGTCCTCAGGCTGAGTAGGGTACCAGATCTATACAACCTACACAGATATCTGCCTAGACACAGGTGGAGGTGCCAGGGTCTGTACCACTGCAGTACTAAATGATTTCATAGAACAATCAGAAGTACAAGTAGTAAACAAGCAAGACTTTGCCACCTACTACTTCTTTTACTCTCCAAAGCATTGTAAAAAAGCAGTTCATAAACAGTATCTGTGTCATGCCTGGTTCATCCACTTAGTACCCAGAGATAATTTGAGCATAGTTCTGTGCTTATGAAAAAAACAAAGCAGTGGGAGAACCAATCACTGCACTAAGGAGGTGATCAAGAAATGAATATGTTAATTCACACATCTAATGAAGAGAAAGGAAGGTATGCCGTAGTACTCTTCTAGTGCAGATTGCCTTTGAGGATCACTATGACATGACAGTGCAGTGTTGGTCTACAAAAAATTAACACCAATCTAGATCTCTCCCTGAGGCTTTCAAAATTCCTGGAGATTCAGACTCGGGATCCCAATCCATTATAGACACAGGATCACCCACAGGAAGCCAAGCTCAGCTATGAAATCTGATAAAAGAAGTCTGGCGTATACCAACTACGGTGCTCTAGAGACAGTATCTTTTTCTGTCATAAGACTCTTCTGTCAAAAGATGTACACACTCATCCATGTGTGAGGAAGAAATACGGAATGCAAAAAAAAGATTAAAAAGTCCAAGCTCAGTGCCCAGTTTGAGGAATGCAGCAGGTCCCTCTCTTGCTGATCAAACCTATTTGAAATAAAGTGAGGTAGGATGTGAAGGGAAAACACAGAAGAAAAATAAATTATGTATGTATTTTAAAGAAATGGTGTTTATCTCAGTGGACAAATTTCTGGTATTACCAGAGAATAATTCATAGCAAAAAGCTGGTGCCAAGGCACTGCAAAAAGACATGATGCTAATGCCATCACCCGCCTTGCTGGCTAATACAGCCCAGGGCTCACTTCTAAATGCTTCTTCAGACATCATCTAGTGCGGTAGATTCAGGACATGCCTTACTGTAGTGACTGCCTTCAAACAAGGTAACAGCAACAGCAGTGGAGTAAATGGAACAGCTGCACTGCCTTTAAACAATTGCACAGTGCTTTTATTAGAATTCCTCTCACCTACAGGTCAGTCATAATAATAAAACCACATACATAACTGTTTACTGGCTTTTTCTCCTTTTATGACAGCGTAATAAAACACCGTTGTTAAACATACAATGGTATTAGAAATGAGAATAGGGAGGCCCAAAATGTGTTTTATATTCTTCCTACTCTTTTATTTTTTAAACCTAAGCATAATCCTGTAAGACAACCTCTCCTCCAGCATAAATGAACTTAAGAGTTCTTTTGACTCCTGAGCTCTTGAGGACATTACTGATGCCCACAGTAATGCTCCAAAGTCTTACAACATTGAACATCATCTTAACCAAATCACCAGAAAGGTTCAAGCTTCCAACTGTTAATTGGGCCTAATGTAAAATAGGCCAATAACCCTCCCCACACCACTAGACACATGGACAGGAAATGTCTGCAAACCATCTGATTGCTACCATTAATACACAGGTTTGATGAAGGCATTGAGCAAATGATTTGGGTTTACAGACATCAGTTGGGTCACCAGTTCTAATTCCCAGCATCACAGGTGACCATTCAGGTTCATAGAAGGATCACATTCCACTTTAAAATGAGATGGGACTTCATGCTTACTGTGCTTATTAGAAGATGTGTTGTTTCTTTCTCACTGTTGTACATTAGCATCTTTTTTTTGCTTGAGTTGCCACACAGCTCCTTTCAGGACTTAGTCTGAATTCACCTATCAAAACATTATCTAGCATGTTTAGGGCAACCCAGTTTTAGAAAAGCCATTTTCATTTCATCTCTTTTTTCCAGTTGCCTCAAGATATTTATTTTTATTTCTCTTCCAAAATTTGAAAAATACGAGTTCACACAAGTTCATAGGCGAGATCATTTCCCTTTTTTTTTTTTTTTTTCAGCATTTGAGCCAGTATTTTCATTCTTTGATCTAGGGTATCGCACTTGCTTTCAGGGAGAAGATTATTCAGTCTTTAAAAATTAAACATTTAAACACCTTGGGTCTTACTTCTCCCTCATATATGTCATTTTTCCTTTTTCCACCCTACTTCCCAGCAGGCACTTTTGCCTTTGTCTCTGTATTTAATAGTACTGCCCTTATTCAAAACTGAAGCACAGTCCCGTTTAAAGTTTTAAGTATCACCTGGCATACCAAGATGATACTTAATTCCTACTCCGTCCCTATTATGAGCCATGCTTTTAAAATATATTTTATATTCATATGGCTAAGCATAGTTTTATTCTGTTTCAGTTTCCTTTGCAGAGTTCAACTCAGCTTGATTTCTAGCAAATTCTATTCCATCCTAACACTTCTTGACCTCTAATCTTTACAGATTATTCCCCTTTTACTCATTTCTTGAAATCTCTGCTTGTTTTTAATGTTGTTTGTCAGAGGGGTTAGTCATCAAGTTAGGTCTAGAGTTCACCACTAAAAGCCACCAGGGCTTAAGATGGGAGTGCTAGAAGGGCTGCTGCATTTTTAGCTAGAAAATGGCACCACATTCAAATGCTTGAGTTCTTCAGTCACTATCTAGTTTCCCTAAACTTGTTTTGCACTTCAGGTTAAGAAAACCTCAGAGACTCTTTTTTGTTAACTTTGGACGATAGGAATAGTGATGACCAACTCTCTCTGACGTCCTTAGTTCCTCCAAACCTAATTTAAAAATAACACTGGTTCTTCACAAGTTAATTGTTTGATAAGTTGTTTGCATTAGGGAAAGATTTGGCTGTATGGTTATTAGGACCATCCATCCCCTAATTTACAGTATACCATAACAATTCCACATTGATATTCTCCTCTAGTATTTTCTGAATCCAGCCAGATCTTATCAACCTCTTAGCTTCTTCTTGCAATGTAATTTTGGCTTCTAAATGATTTTTCTGTAGATGTAGGTTAAATAATGTTCCTCCTCTTTCCCTACAGTCATCTTACTGATTTACAGAGCTAAGAATGGAAATGGTTACCATTGTAACTACTTCCAACTCGCTTTTATCTCTTTATCATACAGGTTCAGACAGTGCTCACTGAATTATGCCATCTCAGCAGAATCAGCACAATGAAGCTTTGCTACCCCAAGGGCTGGTCCATTCCTGCTACAGGGAAGGCCAGGGCAGGAGAAGGGACATGGCTTGGATGGAAGCTCCTGCTTGCTGCTATGCTGCACAGCTGAGCAGCAGTAGGGAAGCAAGCGTTGTTTCTCACACTACCATGCTCCTAGCAGCCAGCCTGGCTTTCTGAAGCACTGTCACAGCTACGGTGACAGGCAGAAGAGTGCTCAAGGAAACTGCCTCTTTTGTCAATATCTAAAATCTGAGGCTGCTTCCAATATATTGCCTGAAAAAATAAGTTATAGCCTCTACAACCAACTATCAACTTCCATTATAAGCTTTTGCCACAAAGATTCCTCTGCATTCAGAGCTGCAATTCCAACATGCAGATCCTAGCCGAGATGTACACAAATAATGCCCATAAAAGTATGCCCATGAACAAAAAAAAAGTATACATCCCTGCTCATTAAAACCAACAGAAAGGAAAGTAAAAGAAGCAGTTTAACTCAAGAGAAATTCATGCTTCAGGACAAAGAGGAGAGAACAAATTCAACTCTGGCTTTTCTGGCATACTTAGCACCATCCTCTTTCCATCACAATCTGTAGGTGGGCTGACTGATCAGTATTAGGATTGCAGGACTACATGATGCATACTCAGTCATATTTTACAGCATAAGATGCTGCTATTTTTATAGGACTTTGTAAGTTTTTTCATAACTTCATTATCCGATTCAATTGAAAAACATGCCGCAAGGCCATTTCGAGTTTAAAATCCTTTCGCAACCACAGGAAACTTAGATTACACCCTGAATTTCAGAAAGTGTACCCATTCAGGACAACACTCTTGTCAGTGCTCAACTTTACAGCTGGGTCTAAAGCACAGTTTCTGCACTTGTCTCAGCCTGGCAGAAATTTATCCCTATGCTGTACTGGTGTTAGCTGGGAGGACTGCTAGCTTATAGCAGACTCCCTTAATTTACCATATTGCTTCTAGATCAGATTCCCATTTCTGCACTATGACCTTCCAAATATAATAATAAAACTTCTATTGTTTTGCACATACTTCCTGGAAAGGAAGAAAATTGACTCATTTCCAGTGAGCTTAACAAAGAACAACACAAAGGCTACAAAAGAAACCTTCACAGGCTGCATACAGTAATATTGGTATTATTTAGGTGTTGCACGTAGCAATGGACTGGGGAGCTGGGAGGAGAAGGAATGTTTTCAGAGCTACTGCCAAGAAAAAAATTCTAAGAGGTCTTCCCTGTGCCTCTCAATTACTTCTCCATTAAATAAGTTTGCATTTACCTACACCTTGGGGTGAAAAGAGACCTTTGTTTTGGCTCTGGTTCTTTATTCACTGCTAGAGTTCAATTAAACAATATTAATTAAAAAATGACATAGTCTGAAGCTGACTATCGTCAGGGTAGGTCACTTGGGATAAACTTGAAACATTAAAATAACTAAAGAAATTACTTCTAGATCAATCTAAACTGTTATTGGGGGAGGGAGTGTTAGGGAGACTTTTTTGTTTGGTTTGGAATTTTGTTCTTGGGTTTGTGCACTTGGGCTGTTTTCCTAAAAGAAAATGTATTAAATATGTAAAGAGACGTACTGCTTTAAAATAAATGAAACACCAAAATTCACGCAGCTGTAGATGTGCTCAGTTTTACAATTAAAAGTTTTCTGAAACTCAACTTGTGACAGTACCAACCCCCTTCAAAATGCTTTTTTTTTTCCATCTAATTTAGTATTTCTACCACCACTCCCCTCCCCCAAATCACACCAGTCTAATTGCAAGTACCTTATTTCAAGGCTCTCTGAAGGATTCTTGCCCTCTGTACCAAGACACCAAGAGCACTACCCTGCTTCTCATTTGAATCTTTCCAAAGACCCACAAGCACTGGTAAGCGCACAAAAAAGCCCATATCAATTATTTAATTACACGTTAAAATAGATTTCTAGTTGTCCTCCTGGCTTCTGCATGTTGGCTTTGCTTTGTTCGCAATGGTTCAACCAACATGCTTCTGTGTTTCTGCCACATCCGGGTTCAAAAACATTGCCAGCACTCACATAATAAATGATACTGAAAATGGGTGACATGTCATCTAATCAACTCCTCATTGGGAGTCCCTGTTTACAATTTTATTTGTGGAAGCTAAAAAGAAACACAGCTCAAGAACTGATCTCTACCTTCTCAGAGTGGAATATCACCTTTGGGAACAGCATTCAAAGGCAGTGAGAAATGCCCAGGTATTATTTATCACATGCAACAATGTAAGAGAGATACAGTATTTTTGTACCAACGCTGTCAGTGCAATGCTTCTTTTGAGTTCACTTTCACTTAGTTGGAGAGGTTTTTAATTCATTTCATAAGAAAATGTTTTTATAATAGCAAAAAACCGCATAGAATCATTAGCAGAAACGCTCGCTGGCTGGTCAGAAGAAAGAGTATTACTGAAGCTCATTAATGTAAAGGTATCGCTTTATTTTCACTCATCCATTGCTAAAACTTCCATGAATAAGTACTTCAGGATTTGGCCCACTGATTATAAACAACATGCTCCATTGTTCACTCCCAAGAGAATCTTTATTATGTTGGAAGTGGAGAAACCCAGCCGAGGTGCAGTATTTTGAGCCAAAGGAAGTTTATGTAGCAGCCTGGCATACCTCCATAGGAAAACACATGCCCAATCCAGTAGAAATCCCAGTTTTAAATTGCTGGAAAGCATTTTATGGGTTAGAAATAAATCTTCATACTAATGCTTTGGGCTTGCACAAGAAATTCAGTAGTTCCAAAGGCATCTTATCCCACCCCTTCTAATCAGCATCTCTGCTGCTGCTCAGAGTACCTTCTATGGAGCACTTACGGATAACAGGTAATAAATCATTTTCAAAAAAAGGAACAAATAATCTTTGTGGTTGCACAGGTGAAATGTGGATGAAACCCTTCTCAAAAGCACATGAATGTAGAGAAAATCTGAAGAGAAAAAGGTCAGAAGTTGTACCACCCAAAACCATGAAGAGTCTTCACTGAAACATGTTTTATATTTTAACATGTTTTGAAATACATCCCAGTGTAGCCAATTCATACATTTTAATTTATAACATGACTAAAACATGACAAGGTTAATGGCCTGTCAATGTCCATTCTGGCAGACATGACAGACAAGAACACAAGTGCAGCGTACAACTCATCAACACTATTAAAACTCCAATAAACAGGTACAGCTTTTATCCCTTGCAGGGGTGAACAGGGTTTCAATCACACAACTGAAATGCACAAAATGGGTACATGTGTTTCAGCTGCACTTTCAGATGATGAAACTAGGTGGGCTGTTACCCCTGTTTGGAGTAGTCCAACTACAATGCCCTCTCAAGCCCCCTGATATGCTGCAGTAGGTGACAATTCCTTTGAAACGGAAGTAAAAGCAGTTACAAACTCCAACTGCTTGAACTAAAAATATCCCCTTAGATTGAAGCAGTAACAGACTTACTTATTGGAGCTTACTCACTGAAGCAGTAAGCTTAAGATGCACATTTGACTGAATTTCTGTTCAAAGTAGGCAACAGGCATCATGCAAGCAAGTCTTCCCAAAAATCAAAGCCTATTTCCAACCTACAAATTCATTCTTTATGCATGTAATTTAAGAAAACCAGAATGCTTGAAAGCACCCAAAGTAGCTACATTATGTGAGTTTTCCATTGAATCTTATTAATAATGCTGCTGTGAAAATTACTAGAACTGGCTTAAAAGGAAAAGACCAACAAATTTAAGGATCTTTTCCACATTTTTTTTTATACAGAGAAAGACGGGTAAGGCTGCAAACATCACCATTCCTTAGCAGTAGACAGGAAAGACTTCTCCAATGTATCAGCCAGTGAAAACATTAGCATGTTGCATTCTTTAAATATTTCATTCTTTGTGGATAGTCCTGTGTTACAGCTTGAAGCACCACGTTTGCCACCAGTAGGACATGGTTTTAACTGCACTAATGAAGGACAGGAATTTTGTTAAGACTTTTTCTAAATATATATCTCAAAAACAGAGATTTGGTTCGTTTGGGTTTTTTTTTTTTTAAGTTATTTTCAAGTGATTTCTGCATATACACTTTGGCAGCTGTTCGCTTGCAAGAAACATTCAGAAAAATTTAAAAAGCTAAAATTGAAGCTCTTTAAGAGCAGAAAATGCAATAATATAGAAAGTACCAGGGTTTTTTTAATACAAACCACTCAACCATGAAGTTTTCAGTGCAAAAATTTACAATTAAGACGTGTTACCCATGAAACAGAAAAAAGATGGTTAACATGACAATATTCACTGAAGTCCTTACTTTGTTCAGAAGACTTAGTACCAGGCAATGTAGATGAGGTCTAAAATTATGCATTTAATTTAAGATTCTGGACTCACTGGAGGCTTGGATGGTTAATTCTGAGCACCATCATAAGGAGGTACTTCTCTTCTGAAAATATATAGGTTTACCCAAATCATAACTTGAATATATTAGTTAAATGTCTAAAATCAGACATCTAAAGTTAGTGTGAAGCTCCAGAACACTAGTGTAGCTGAGTTTAAAAAGGTTGCTAATAAAACAGATGTGTTATAGAACTGATGAGTACCCATAGGAGCATTCATATAAGGAAATCACAATAATGATTGTGTAAACATTTTTGCCATATACTTTTGGATCAATACTCTCCTGAAACCTCTTCGGCTATATTTGGCGATCCAAATTTGTCACTGCAACACTTCTGCATCTTGCAATTCTGTGCAGATTATTCCAAATCACAAGCCCTTCCATATCTGCAAAACTCCACTATGCCATATCTTTACCACAGTTTCAGCTATATCCAAAACAATGCTCAATTAACTTTTACTATGATTTGGATATTGCTCATCAGTTCATCAATCTATACATCTTTAAAACATCATTTTTACTGATGCGAGTGCTGTGCCAAGTTCATTTTTTTAATACAGAAGAGATACAAGTTTTTATCATGCTTAGCAGTCTGTTAATTCAGAAGCAATCCCATTCTTTTTACCATTAACATAAGCAGAGTCAACAAAATCTAGTCCGTATGTGAAATCAACTGATTTTTCCACCTATTTTTTTTTCATTTACATGATGACTGGCTGCATAGTCTTACTAATCATAAATTACAAAATTAAATTAACAAATCTGTATGAATATTCATGTCTGTTACAGAAAAAAAGCCACATGAAACAGTTATTTAGTACTGCTAAATGAGCCATTAGCCCAAGACAGGGCAAATCCATGTAGTCATGCTTTATTATTTCTATAACAGCATAGAATTTACAAAGCAGGCTATTGCACAATTTACTGGCTACTTATTATCTCCAGAGAACTAGGCAATTAATCAGTTGCCGATTTTTGAAATAATTCACATGGAAAAATCACTGCTGAAATCACGTTTTACAGCACATGCAAAAAGGTATCTGCCTCAAAAGCAGATCCCATCAGCAACCCATGAAAAATGGGTCCAATCAAGTTTTAAATTACTCCTGAAGTCAAGAAATGTTATTTGCAATGATTTCTTTCCAGCAGTTGTTTCATTCAGACTAGCATATTTTGCTTTTCAATCAGCTTTGTAATCACTGATTTCAAGGATTATAAATAATAGACAGAGCTGAACAAGAGAGTTAACCAAATACATTTTCAGCTGCACATAAATGCTCATGAATATATTTTCCCTTGTTCAGCCAGCTTCATGGGCAATTAAGTAATACTTCTGCAAACAACACGTTCAGTTAAATAACTCAGCATTTCAGCTCTAACTGAATGAGATGTCTCCTATACTTTAGAAAAGGTTGGTATTTTCATCTGGCCAGTTCTATCTTAACACAAAATACTGAACATATGCAGAGACAGGAAACTGCCTTATCTCCATGATTAGGGATTAATATTACCTTATCTTAGTAATTATATTTTTTAAGGAAGATCAAATATTTAACAGAAAAAAAAGGAAGAAAGATTACTAAGCTCTAAACGCCATCTGAACTATTTCAGCTAGGGTTTTTCTTTTTCCCCCATGTTTCTAACCATTTATATTTATGTCAAAATTTGCCAAAATAAGCTTGGTGGGCAGAAGTTGAGTAAGTTCAGCAATTAAAAATTGCAAGGTGATAAACTGGGAAAATAGATGGAAGTACAGGATAGGAATGTTGGTCAGCAATGGTGACTGGGGAGTTGACTCATCCAGGGAGGAGACGAGGAAAGAAAAGCTTGGTGGAAGGAGATCACAAAACTCAAAAGTATGATTTAAGCAGGAGAAGCAAGATTTCAGGAAAAAGCAGAATAGAAGACTCAAAAATGTTATTTAAGTGACAGAAATGAAAGGGAAAAAAAACCCCAAGTAAAATACATAGTTATGTAGTGGATTTTGCTTTTTTGGTTAATTTTTTCTTAACAAAGTTTGATTTCTTTAACTTTTGACTCTTTGTTTTAATAGTGGTTTGGCTGGCTTTAGCTGAAATAGACTACCCTTTTCTTATGAGTCCTCTGGACATGAAAAACACCCCTCAACACTTTCTAGAAAGATATACCTACATACACACACAATTTAAAAAGGTAACAGGGTCAGTGGGCCAAAATAGTACACTCAGAAACATTGAATTTATATGAGAATTTATATAAAATTAATTATCATGAACACATAATATGGAATTCAAAAGTGTAATGCAATATGACACACAACATAGGGAAACTATCCAAAATCCTAAGAAAGCACTTTCCTCTGAAGAAAGATTATTGTCATCAGTGATGTAAACTAGATGATTTAGTACCTGTCAGACCATAACAAGAATTAGTTATAATCAAATACACTTTTTAAGACTCTAAAATAAGAGAAATAGGGTGTCTCTCCATTGTCACTCTTGGCATCTAGAAAACAGTTCTGTTTATCCTGTCAATCACTTCTCCTGGCACAGAAGTGGAAGCAACAGTAAAACACATAAAAACTACAGGATAATTGCATATTATCTGGGAAGCTGCCCCCAAATTCCCAGTGAGTGCTCGCCTCTCAACTGCCACCTTCAGAACTTCTAAGAGAGACTAACTCACAGCTGGGCATTTACTAATATTCCATTCTGACACTGCCCTTGTAATTTTCCCCTGTAAAAATGACTGACAGCCTTACCTAAAGTGGGATTTCCTACCTTTTACGCTTATTTTATTTATTTCTAAACTGTTTTTGCTGGCTCCACTGGATATCTACACAGTCAACATAAACTAAGCCCACCCAATTGGTATGGATCCCTGCCAAAACACAATGTGTTAGTTTCTTAGATTGACTGGAAGAAACTGGGTGAAAAATGGTGTGGGGAAGTACAAGAGCATGGAGAGACATGATAGAAGTGTAAGAATTAAGGCATGAAATCCAAATGCTAATCAGACCTTTTCCACTTAGGTACTGTAATACTTTGTGAAGATGGCTTCTTCACCAAGAGGTAAGAGATTTTCACTCTACCGATAAAAGACCGGATCTCAAAGACACCCCAATTCTTACCTTATTCTTTGCCTCATTTTATAGCTCTGTCAAGATACTTCAATTGCAACTCACAAAGACCCCAAATTTAGTATAATCTAAGTCTATCTCACTCTAAGCAATTTTTGGAAATCTGACTTGGATCTATTTATAACTCTCATCCTATTTATGGAAAACATTTAGCAATAATACTACCCTGTGCAATCATTTGCACCTCTTTTCCTTTTGCTTAGGTATCAAGACTGTGTAGCGCGATTAGGATCTCTGCCAAATGAAACTACTACTACTATTATCACACCAAGTAATTATGAAGTAAAACCAAAAAAGAATGTAAACCAGATTAACTCAATGCAGATTCTCTTTTAAATGAACCTAGCCTGTGAAATGCTCTATGGCAGGGTATCATTTTGGTATTAAAAAGGATTGGCATCTACCCTAGCTACAATAAAAGCAAGACTGAGTTGTTATAATTAGGACAGGTCAGGATACACTTTCCATAGCACATACGTAACTCTGCCTTGCTTCCCTCTGCTAGAAGCTGGAGGAGAAAGTTCTCTTCCTTATACAGCTTCCCCTATACAAAGACTGGGTAAAGATCTGCATCCACAGCCACATGCACAAACAGATGAAATAAAAAGGTTTTCTTTAGTTGTGCGCCTTTCCCTCCTCAAACTAATGGTTAATAGAAAACATCAGTAAAAACCTGGTACAACAGAAGTTGTACTTTCACTTGTAAAAACGGATTAGCACAATCACCATGTACCATGAAGTAACAAATGGTTAATTAGACAATTCTGAAACTCCTGCTTCCTCTCTTCCTCTTCTCAGTAAAGAGAATGACAGCTGAGGGGTCACTCTCAACGAGAACCTGAGACTTTCCAAGAACTCTTTTCTGAGAGTTCAAAATAAAGTTTCATACAGTTCTTTTCTCAGGGCAAGTGGACCATTGGCTATAACTACAGGCAGGACACAGAAATGGATGTTTAGGTGACCTGCCTATAAACCATTGAAAATATGTAATTATTCAGCTGATGCACTGAAAACTACATGTTTGGTGTCAACCTGTTCAACTAGTCAACTAGTGTTGTTCAATCAAGTCACAGTGAGTTATTTGGGGAAGAAAGAGTTTCTGTTAACCAGTGTTTAGAAGATGGACATTGGGTTGAAGAAGAACCTGGAATATCTACAAGCTCTTCTAAGGAAACAGGAAAATATGTAAATTGAGGGATAAATTCAAACTGCTAACAAACTACCCTTGCAGAACAAATTCAGTATCAGGGTTTTCCAGGATACCACAAAAAGTGCCGGAATCTTTGGGTAAGAACTTTATAGAGACCCTGTAAACTCAGATGGCCCTACACTTAAGAGTCTAGATTTTCCAGTTCTTTTCTTTAGGGAACCATTAAAAATAGTTGATTAAAACGGTCTGAATTTCCATCAGCCATGACAATGGATTTGTGAATAGAAGAATTTGTCAGTATAAGATAAGGCAGTATAACTTCAGGACCTCTTATATGGCTCCATTTTTTAGTGGTGTCATGGAACCAGCTTAAATAATACTCTTCACATTATTTCTATCAGAAAAAAATGAGACATGAGTCCATCTGATGTTAGCAATGTGTGATATTATTTTTTATACTGCTCTGAAAAAGAATCAGGGAAGCAGGAACAAGAACAATTCAGGCAGCATTAGTACTCTGAAATGCAGTCATCATCAATCCCATCCAACAGGCCACGAGGTGACAAAGCACACCAGTAGATAATAATCTGTGATTGCATCCTCATTGCAAATTCCACCAACAGATCACAAACCCTTAAGTTCTGATATTGTTAGACAGCCATTTCTGTTGACTTTCAAGAAGCCAGCCCTTTACACGGACAACAGGCCTCTTACACAGAAAGAACGTAATGCTTCTGAAATGGCTTGTCTTTAAAGGTCCGCATAATTGTTTATATATTTTAAATTGTAAAAGTCTGATTAGTATGTGGTACACAGATGCTTGAATGACTGATGTAGACAGTTATTTGTTGTCTCTACCAGTAAGCCTTTTTAGTTATTTTTACTAAGGCAGTTGTATAAAGTCAGGATGTCAGTGATGTTTAAATAAGTGCCCAAAATATAGTTGGATGAAAAATCTGAAACCAAATTTAACTCTAAAAAGTAACTACAAATCCAGACCTGGGGCATAGTCTATGACAGGATGGCTTTGGAGGATTGTTGAAAGCTCATTTTCCACCCAGACCACCTCAGTGTTCCAGGTGAAATAATACCATAAAAAGGATCCCCCAGTATCACTATCAGACAGCCCTGCTGCACCCTGTGGCAAGAATGGCATCATGGCTGGAAGTCCTTCAGCACCAAAGCCAACATACAGTGGATCTGCAGTGTCAGGGAATTTGCAGTATGTATTACAAATTAGCTCATTCAATAAGAGGAAGATGGTCAGGACTTCACCTTCTAATACACAAAGGTTTTCACACGTACTGTTTCCACCACACACTCTGAAGAATGAAACAATGAACATCTTACCTTGCATCGTTATTTTTGTGGGTTCTGGAAACAGAGGAATGAGCAGGAGATAGATGAGGTAGACAAAGGAGAGCCCATTGTAACGGAAAGCACAGGCTGTGATGAAAAAAAGAAAAAGAACGTATTGCTTAATCAGCCTGGGATAATCATTCAATAGCATAAACCATTTCCTATTTGAGTTCAATATTCACCTAACTTTTCACCACTTATTTAAACCATTTCTACACAAGTATTCAAGTTTATACTTAAATAATAAATTTAATTACACTTCTGAAGCATTTTCACAGTAATATATATTTTAAGTTTAGCAAAAGATGCATTGAATATACAGACCTTGTCCTGAAAGATGAACTAGTGTTACCTAAACTTTTTACTTTCCTCATATATAAACTCATTAAACCATTCCCCCCACAGATTTAATATCAATACTTATTGGCTTTCTTTAAGCTACATACAAGTTTATTACACTCAAATTAAGAGTTATCAGTAAAAAATGAAGAAAATTATAAAGCATATTCAGATTCCAAGTTACAGCATGCCTAAAATTACCAGTTATCTTTAAAACAGCAATGTCTTTAAATGATTACAGAGGTCTTTGAATTTTACTATCACCCATTTGTTTGCCTTTACAAAGTTCTAGTAAAATGACTGTGAACTACAAATGCAAGGGGGCTGCTCCCATGAGATAAGTAAACTGCAGAGGAATCAGGAGATGAATTAACTTCTACATTTATTAACTCATGGAATGTAATTGGTAACAATTAAGTCTTCTCAGCTATATCCAAAACAACTTGGTTTTGGAGGACAGATACAGCCTTAGTCCTGCCAGAAATGTGGTTTCAAAAACACCCCAAGTTTCTCCAGTCACCATTTCATGACATTTCATGGACAGTACACTGGATATGAGGTAACAAGCATTAATTCGTCCTCATCCTTACCAGACCTGTCCATTTTAGTTATAAATGCAAAACTGGTAAGTCTCTCTATTAACAAAGAAATTGGTACAACAGCTTTAATTTTTGTTTCCCAAACTAACTGATGTTTTGAACAACCGACTTGATTTGTCCCTGTCCATGGCAGGGGGGTTGGAACTAGATGATCTTAAGGTCCTTTCCAACCCTAACTATTCTATGATTCCATTATTTCCTTAATAGCCCTGATAGACAGACTCTGGATTTATGCTCCATGTCTGCAGCACAGCCAAGAAATATATGGACTTTATGGGTAAGTCTGGCAAGAAGGAAGGACAAAAAGCATCTATGCTCCACTTCCAAACTCGTATGTTCCTGACACCAGCCCTCAAAAAATCTGTCAAGCCCTGTGAAATCTATCAAAGCTTGATACAGGGTTTTTCAGAGTAAAATCCAAAATGCTTAAGAGCAGGTTCTCATTTGCCTTTAAGAATGCAAACTCGGGTTGCTCCTGTCACTTACGACTTAAGCTGCCTTTATAGCCACAGCCTTTAAAGGGTACCCAAAGGTTTACATCTGTATTTGTAACTAAGCAAAACTGCAGTATAAAGTAAACGGGACCTGTTCCAATGGGAATCCTGTAAGCAATTATCAGAGCATTGAAGTGAATGCACTTGAGACTAGGGAGTCAGCCCCACTATTATGTACTTACTCTCAGGGTACCCTGCAGAGGAGCACAGGATGTGGCCTTCTTGGAATGAATCGCAAAGAGGACACTCCTGAGATCAGGACAAATCCATAAATCAGCTTCTCTGCAAGTTTAATTTGGGATGGAAAGTTCTTTGCCATTCACAGAAAATGTACAATAGTGGTTCAAAGCAAATCTAAAGCCTGTAGCTTTTCCACCTGAAGGGGACGGATCAATGCTCTCAGTCATTCTGGTAGAAGAATAATAGTATTAGCAGATAATACTATTATCTGATAATTACAGGGATTGTGTCAATCAGCTTCTAATCACATCAACTAGCTTGATTTCAGTGCAACATTATACACATTTTCTTCAGAATTGAGCTTGCTACACTTCTTGTAGGGAACCTAGCACTCAGTTTTCTTAGTATAAAGATAGAAAATAGCAACTGTGTGCTTTAGATAACCCTCCTTTATTAACCATATGTCAACAAATGCCTTGCTAATAAATCCATGTCAATTATTCAGAATCTCTGTTTATATCAAAGGATACTCCAGCTAACTAGTAACCTTGGCTATATATTGCCTGGAAAACCTACGTTTGTTTAAGCAGTTGCAAGAGCCCCAGCAATACATTCTTCAGAATTAGTAAATTAAATCCCCAAACCTTATCTGCAACATTTTTACTATTCCTGATGAAACTATCTCACCGTTTCCATTTTGTGTTTATCTCCATTCATCTAGCACATTTTGCTGAAGAGAATAGTGCTTTACCACGCTAACTTGCTAGAGCAAAGTGCCATAACTCTTGAGCCATGAATATTTGTCAAATATACGTATTCCTAAAGATTTCATTCTCAAAACTATCTAGAAAAAGTTGCTGGGAATAGAAGCAGCTTCCATTTGTCACTGATACAACAAGAAGGGATGATCCAAAAAAAAGGCAAATGAAACCATCCTCTGCACAACCTCTGCCACTCACAATGGTCTCCTTTCACAAAGGTGGGTGAACACAGATGTCCATCACAGTGGAAAGTCACATTTGAGGTCAACGGAATTCCATCAACAGAAAAAAACACCTACACAAATGAATTTCTTGGCAAGCCAGGTGACACAGAAATTTCTGGATATGTGGGTTACACTGGTCAGTTTGCACTATCAAAATAAATGTAATTTTAGCATTTTAGGCTTGTTACTCCTTCCCAACATTGTCTAATCAATTAATGAAATAAATTTTGGAGGAATGATTCTTGAACTATATTTACCTCAAAATTTACTGCTTACTATTTCCAGGCCTGTGCTCTCAAAAGCTTTTTTTCTCTGCAACTACATAAACTGTACTATTAACTGACGTTACTTCCCAATATAAACCTCCCTTTATATCTTTTTTTCACATAAAGTGTCCTGCAGAAACTATACAAAAATATTCTGAAAACGCTTGGTAAAAAGAAATATTTCCTAAGCTGGAAGTGTTAATTTGATCAGTATCGAGGAAACCCTTCAGTTTCTTAGTTTCAGAAGTACAGGTTTGCCTAAACAGAACACTAAAAAAAAAATAAAAGAGTTAAACAGGTAACTAAATATACCATAGACGCAAAACCACAGAACCCTTCGGGTTGGAAGGGACCTTTGAAGATCATTCAGTCCAACCCCCTCCCAAGGTAGGGCCACCTAGAGCAGGTTGCACACGAACAAGTCTAAGCAGGTTTTGAATGTCTCCAGAGAAGGAAACTCCACAACCCTCCAGGGCAGTCTGTTCAGTGCTCTGAAAGTCCATACACACTTTCCCTTCAGTCTTCTTTTGTAACCCACATTTCTCCCCAGGCTTTCTAACAGCCTCTGCTAACAAAACTCTAGAAAACACAGTTATGAAAGACATTTTAAAATATTCTTACAAGATTTGGTAGGAAGTGAGTGTAATGATTACCTCATACAGGTAAAACTTCTTTGGTAAGAGGATTAATTTTATTATAATACAATATCTTTCCTATTATGCTACAATTACTAGAGCAGATAGTTGCATACAAAGCCTTAAAAATGTCCCCAATGCTGAGCAGTGTTATTAACATAATGATCCATAATTTCTATTAGATAAGAGTATCAGAACATGTCAGGCTTAAGAACTCCTTAGACATTCTTACACAAGAACTGAGTTCTCCTCTTCTTGAAATCAAGAATTTACATTACATGTCGGAAGTTATAGACTGGTAGTATTTTAAGGGATATTTGTGTATTTCTTGCCATAGTCTATGAAAACAGTCAATACTTCATCACCAAAAGAGGACATTAATTATTGCATGTTGCTTTTTTCTAAATTAAAAAACCAAACCAAACCAAACCAAACCAAACCAAAAAACCCATGCATTTTGCTGACATTTCACAAACTTATTGCCTAAAATTCTGTGAAAAGGACATACTCTTAAGTGAGGTACCTCTCAATATTATGCTTTCTTTTTCATTAGACAATACAGTTTTAAATGCTTCGGACTACAGTATATATACGCTCTGTACACATTTGAAAAGAAAGGCACTCCCTGGCAGTCCACAGTTTATGGTTTATTGGGGAACACAGATGCTATCTGCTCAAACTTTAGTCTGAAGCATATCTTTAATGCAAAATTGAAAAAGAGCCCAAGTTTTTATTACACTGAATTTGAAAAAAAATAATTTATTTTTTAGCTATGTACAGTCTGCATCAATCTTAAAAAAAAATACACCAAAACCAGAAAAACATAAATCACATGACATCATGTAACCTTGTCCTTCTGGATTTTATAATCCATTATTATACGACAGTCAAAGAAGAATGCTTTTGAACTTGAAGGACTCTACTACTCCTTCTTAGACTCATCACCGAGTTACAGTTACAGCTGTTGCATGTTATTATTTCATATTCCTACCAATGGTCCTTTCCTTTCTTCTACTTAAAGAGAATACTTTGGATAGAATCTGTATTTTACCTGTCAAATAAGAAATGCTGGAGGGTGAACTGGATGGCAGTAGAGAATTTTGCACCAAGTTTGTTCTTGGAGAGGAAAAAATAGCCTCGTAAAAGATGTGTTTAGTTTTATTCTACAAAATATTTAAAATACATTTAATTCAGAAGTGGAAACTACCTGTTAAAAAAAATAAGCTTTTAAGAGTGCAGGCATAGTACCAACAGACTACTGACTTCCCATTTGTAAGCTAGAATTGTGTCAAAAGCCTTGACAACAGAAAATATGGACAGGTGAAGATAGAATTATCCATCCACTCACTACTTCTGAATTTACTAAAATGGCACTGCCATTAATGCTAACATTCTTAGCATTATCCTTTCTGGACTAATGTGTTCATGCTAATGTGTGCATTAGCGTCAGAAGAAATTGATTCAGCCAACTATAATGAAGCCATGTGTCTTCCACCTTCAGCAGGATATTGCACACTGTTTGCATCCTGTGTTAACGACTTTACAGCTGCAAGATTAAGAAAGCTATGCAAGGATATTTTTCAAGATTGCTAGCTTTAGACTAAAATTTGTTTTAACATTCATGCTTATTTTTCCAGTGACAGAAAATACATCCAGTGAAAATATTCACTGGAAAAAGTCCTGCTGAGAAAATGTCTAACCTTGAGCAGGCAAGGATTGCTGCCTGAAAGACAGAGCTGATGCTGTTCACGCATTCTTATACCCAGCTGATCGAAAGTAAGTCCCTGAAAGCAAGCGACCAAAACACAAAACTTTGACATGCTTGTGAGGTGGGCTGATGCCAACCTTATGAAGTTTAACCATGACAAGTGCAAGGTCCTACACCTGTGTCAGGGCAATCCCAGGCATAGCTACAGGTTGGACAGAGAAGAGATTGAGAGCAGCCTGGTGGAGAAGGACTTTGGGGTGCTGGTCGATGAGAAAACATACATGACCCGGCAATGTGCTCACACAGGCAAGAAAGCCAACCGTATCCTGGGCTGCATCAAAAGGAGCGTGACCTTGAAAGAGGTGATCCTGCCCCTCTACTCTGCTCTTGTGAGACCTCACCTGGAGTATTGTGTGCAGTTATGGTGTCCTCAACATAAAAAGGACATGGAACTGCTGGAACAAGTCCAGAGGAGGGCCACGAGGATGATCAGGGGACTGGAGCACCTCCCGTATGAGGACAGGCTGAGAAAGTTGGGGCTGTTCAGGCTGGAGAAGAGAAGGCTGCGTGGAGACCTCATAGCAGCCTTCCAGTACCTGAAGGGGGCCTATAGGGATGCTGGGGAGGGACTCTTCATCAGGGACTGTAGTGACAGGACAAGGGGTAATGGGTTAAAACTTAAACAGGGGAGGTTTACATTGGATATAAGGAGGGAGTTCTTTAATGTGAGGCTGGTGAGGCACTGGAATGGGTTGCCCAGGGAAGTTGTGAATGCTCCATCCCTGGCAGTGTTCAAGGCCAGGTTGGACAGAGCCTTGGGTGAGATGGTTTAGTGTGAGATGTCCCTGCCCATGGCAGGGCGGTTGGAACTAGGTGACCTTAAGGTCCTTTCCAACCCTAACTATTCTATGATTCCACGATTCTAAAATGAAAAGGAAATCAGTAGCTGAGTGATCTCTGAAACTGCTTGGTGTCCAGGAGATCAAGTGCGCAGCTCTTAAAGCTAGGAGAACTCAGCACCAGATTCCTTTCTCTAATGCTATAGTTCTGCATGGTTATCGCATGGCTATTAACATGTTTTCTAACAGTTCAGTCCTTAGAATTCTGAAAACACCCAATTAACACCTAATTCAAATGACTAAAACAAGCTAAAGAAGACAGACTTTGCTACTAGATATGTAACATATGAACAAGACACTGGTATACACACTCAAAATTAAAAGCTTATGTACTCCAGTATAAACAGTAAAACAACTGCTAAAGCAAATATATCTCCCCCTCTAAACCCAGACGCTCTACAAGACAATCCATGAATGAATGATCAACTCTTCCAGGAATATGTACAGTTGAGATTCCTGTTAAGGCACTGTCCTAATGATACAATTATTAGGCCTTTCCACTTGTGCTGCCCTCCAGTAAGATGTTTATCAACCAGTTTTCACTTTTTAGAGTATTTAAAACTGGGTGTTGGGTTTTTTATTTATTCATTATTTTTTTATCCTAAATCATCTCACTGGACACCAAAAGTTGCCTAACCAAGGCAAGCAGGTCTTCCATGAGACCATATGGAATCCCCCTTCAGGAAACTAGATTTACTCTATAAAGTCAGCTGATAAGAACAAATGCACACTAGAAGCTATCAGTGGTGTTTCTAAACATTTTAAACCATGGTAAAATGGACTACATGGTCTACACAAGAGCTCTGTAAGGAATAAATGTAAATGTTGAAAGAGGCAAGGTGATTTAAAATTTACAGAATAAGAACTACTGTAAATAGAAGATTTTTCAAGGAAAATGAGTTAAAACTCAAATGAAAACCCAGATTTCCAACAACGTGACATGGAGAGTAGAGACCATTGAGAAATCTGTTTAACTGCTATTTGTATGGGCATAAAGCTTTTATGATTAAAGCTTTTTACTTTCTAGTAATACTCTCTCAATATCAACCAGCAAACGTAAAAAGAAATTAAACACAGCCTTCTTTAACCAAAACACACACACATATGTTCATACAAAACATTAGCAAACTGCTTTCCAGTATTTCCTTACAGTTACTTGGTGCCTTTGCCCCTGGGGGCAGGGGTGTGCTTGAGGAGAAAGCCCACCTAACTTCACATCAAAACAAACATCAAAAGACTCTATATACACTGCTTGCTGCTGTCTGATGAGCAGTATTTACAAACTAACATAGTAAAAAGTTACGCTCATTCACTGTTGGCTGAATAAAACGATCCAGTATGAAATCACCACAGAACGGGATCTTCCAGAAAGATGACGGAGCAGTTACTCTCCTCTATGTTACAAGCCAGCAACTGGTCAGGTACAAGGGGGAGCAAACCTCTCCTTTTCAGCTTAGAAACACAAGTGCAACTCATTACTAAGTCTCTGTGGATTTCCCACTTTTACCTGACATAGCCAAATGCAGCAAAAATTATAAAGCAAGTAGATTAAAAAGTAAGTTTGTTGCAATAAGAAATACATGCCACTAGTTCTATTACTTCTATAAATTGCTATTTTTTATACCTTCTAACATTTCTTCATTTCAAATTTCTGCTTCAGAATTACAGACTTTGTTTCAGAAACTTTTCCTCCAAGATTCTTTAGAACAAGGAAACAATTGCCACTCCCTGTGAAATTAGATATGCTGTAAACAACCTATTTTTAAGAATAACACTCTGAAAGCTACCAAAAATGTCCTTCTTAAAGAACTATAGCTTCTAATAATGTCAAGTATCTGATAGCTGAAGTTCAGTGGGCACTATGCCTATGTATGAACTTCATTTTTTCTTACTGAAATTCAGGAGAAGGGGTTAACTCCTTGCAGAGTTTTGCTCTCACTTCTGAGGAATTCCCTTTAAAATAATGCTCATGACAGATGAGATTGTAATCATACACTGCTGTGCAAGACAGTTAAGTGAAATGCATGTAATCTTATCAGCCTTTTAGAGCAAATTAATGGTTACAGTCTTTGGTGTACAGTGCAGAACCACACAGAACTGTGTCAGCACAGGACAGGTTACCTCCTGCACAAGCCAATACTCCGTTAACATTAAACAGCTCTCCTGATAATGCCGTGCTAACACACAGCACTCCCCACCCCACTCCAGAGCCAACTTTTCAGCAAGTGATGCTGCACAAAGCAGCAGCACTTATCTAGGGTGTGCTACAGCAGAGAGAAAGCCTTTTTCTTTCAGAAAAAAGACATGCATACTTTGATAGAGAGATAAATACTGTGTATTTGGTTCATGTCAGCACTCCCACAATCACATTTTTTCACTGCTCAGTGTTCATCAGAAGAGATGACTAATGGACAGTGAATACTTTTCAAAGGGTTTTGGGGTGGGATTTTTTTGCTTTGACTTTTTTTCCCTTTCCTCTCTCAGAGCAACAGTTTCAGTAAGCTTCTCTCCACCAGAAACTACCTGGAACCAATTTAACTTTGTGGCATATATTGCCTGGGAATCAAGTGCAGAGAGAGAAAAAGCAATAAAACACCTTGTTCACCTCTTTCAGCTCCTAGGGACAGGACTCATGCTCCCCAACTATATTCAACATGGAAATTACCAGAAGACCTCAGGAGCAAGTATACCACAACCATCACTTACTCAGAATAATGTATTTTAAAGGAGTATCTACTTTCACAAGCAAATCCACTGTCGATACACTTTACTGACATGACTAAGTACACAGGTATTTCGAAAGTAAAAAGCATGATGGACACCATCATCAGTATTTTTTCCCATTAGAAAGATCTTCTTAACGTCACAACTCATTTCAAGCTCAGTGGCAGACTGGAACTAAATTCTACTGTCTCTTTGATTGCCTTAAGGTTTTGACTTTCTACATTGTGTTGATAATCTCTTACTCAAACAATCAATTTGAGACAAGGTTGGGTTTTTCTGGTTGAGTGGTTTGATTTATGACTGTTTTGAGACCCCTTTATATATGTATACATCTTTCAGTTCTAGTCTCCTATGTCACAGTGATTAAAGATCATTTCAGGTACACTCCTTCCCCTTCCCTCACCCACTCCATACAATTAAAATACGCCAAAGAAAGCTCCACTCAGAAAACGGCGGTCATAACCTCTGTTATGCAGCTGGCACCTCTCTCTGAACATAACAAAAATAGATGGCAATTCCGGGATCTATGTTGTCCTCAGGCTTTGTGATCAGTACAGCATGCCAGGCATTGAAATAGTAAGCACTCAATTTCATGAGCTCATTTCAGTGAAGTCACAACACTTCGCATTATGTGCACACATGTATTAATTAATTGGACTGAGAAGGAAGACATATTCCTCCACCAAGGTGGCTGCCTATCCACATTCACATCCCTGCTCCAGCAACAGCTCTTCTCTCTCCAAGCTTCTCTCTCTAGGAAAGTAACTGGGAGCTGAAGAAATCACTCTGCTCCTCATTCATCTTCACGGGATGAGAAAAGCATGTTCCTTGCCCCCTGGACATCCGGAGACAGCAGTCCAGTTGTGCTGCTGCAGTTGCATAACCCTGGCAAGACTCAAACTAAAAATAACAGCAAATGCAGAACACAGATGACGACCAAATGTCACACAGTGCTGCTGCTAAATACAACATCAACCAGGGACACGATGTGGAGACAGCTGTGTGACAGAGATCTCCATGAGCAGAAAGGGATCAACACCTTCATTTACAGCTGCTAAGAAGCTATCAGACACCAGGAACAGCTACTCAGTCAAACACTTTGAGTAAGCAGAAATGAAATTTCAGCACGTTACCAATCCCGCACAGCCTTTCACACTCATCGTCTCTTAAAACATATAAATCACCATAAATCAATTGACATGAGATGCAGAGAGAACCAAGCAACTTTTTTTGCCAGCTGTTGCTTACGCTGACACCAGTCCCAAAAACCCCTGACTCCAATGAAGGACACAGCAAAAAAACTACCCAAACGCCTCTGAGGAATATAAACATGACTAAACATCAGAGAGGTGTTAACACTAAGAAATATGAGCATCATTAGTGAAGTTACAGATATGAATGCAGTGTTTGAAACTCTGCCATTATTTATTCCAGTAGAGGAAAGGATAGATAAACTTCCTTTCTTGGTCCATCACTGAAAAAAGGGCTCAGAGGGCTGGAACTGCAAGCTATAAATCTGGGTGATGAAGGAGCACTTCAGACAGTGCTACAAAGCCACAATGTTTACCAAAGGAAACAGAACTTTAAAAATAGTTATCTCCAGGATATCTGTCAATTGCATAAAGCAGATGCAAGCCCCTCATTCTCATGATGTCACTATCCCAACTAATATTTCTTGTCCAATAATGAATCACTTGTTTAAAGGAGAATTGTGCATTTCTTTTTCTCCTTAAAATACGCTAAGCAACTTTCTCTTACTATGAAGAAGTTTAAATCTACTACAGGAAATCTTTTCAGGAAAGCCGCGAATTGCCTTGCAAACTATTTCTCATAACTAGGTACCAGGAAAGGATCCTGGAGAACCCAAAGAATCTCAGAACCCAAGGAGATGTTGGGAGACTTTGTAACCACAAATCTGATTTGATCACAAAGCCTGCTTATTCTGGAGAAGTAATATTACTCCCATCTGACTCCCAGTGAAATTTCACATGTACATGACCATAGTCTCTGCAATACAGAGTCCTTCTGAGGCAGATGCCTTTAATATGGGTTTCAAATGCAACACTTACCTAGTATTGAATGAAAAACCTCCATCAGAAGTTCTGAGCATTGAAACTGGACCAGGGTCTTGTCCAGTTTTCAAACAGAAAGACAGAGTGCACATCGTCATTTAAGAAAAAAGAAAACATCTTCATTGTGAAGAACTATTCTTTGAAGTACTATTCTGAGTAAAAACATTCCCCATTAAGCACAAGGCACACATGTTAATAATACTTTATCTGTTCCTATGCACATCATTCTAGACAGTCTGCCCCCCAAGTGTTACTTTCTACAGTACTGAGAGAAGGTTGCCAAATCTCTCATACTTTTCGGAGGTTACTTCCACATACCCATTTTCTATTACATGGCATCTGTAACAATGATTTTTTTCCCCCCAGAATACGATTTGCAGAAACTCCCCCAGACCTTTGATAAGCTCCCAGCCAAATTTTAAGAGCAAGACTGGAAATTCAAAATGATTTAATACCTCTTTCATGTTTATATAACAAACCATTGTGTCCTTGTCCAAGAATATTTGAATGTGGGAAGTTAAGAAGAAGTTTAACTTGAAGAAAACTTCCCACGCAGTTAGTAATTCTGTTTATATCTAGGCTCAATATAAAGTCTAACTACGTATTTCTTTGGAGTCAAGCCACTGTCCTGAAGATACCAAGTGATATTATGTAGCATCCCATCAGCATAAAAAGTAAAGCAGTCACATCCCACCAAGGGTTCTGGGTTCACCACCAAGTAACCGCTAGAGCTCCCAACATAGCCAGTCCCAAAGCAAAGGACTGCTGTGGGGGAAGACAGAGACAATAAAAAACTGTAATCATTAGGCATATTCTGAACACATCAAGATGGGTACAGGTAAAGTTAAAGGTGACAACATGAATTTTCATTTTCAAAATGCAATAGTGTACTTCAGCCAATCAACCAAGTAAGTAAAACAACAAACCAACCAAAAAAAACCACCCCAAATTCATACAGAAAAACCCAAACCAAAACCAGCATCTCTTTACTTGAGCAAGATCTCAACTTTGGAGAAATAAGTCCACTGAGAGTCTGAGAAGATCCGTTTCTTGAGAAAGAGCCAAAGTATACATCCTGGAGGATTAAAACTAAGTGAAGGGCACATTAAATTTGATTTAAACATATCCTGAAAATTTACGAAAGATACAAACACCAAGCAGTGTTTCAAGCAAAAAACATGTTTTTCTTCACAATCTCTGCAGGGAAGCCAATGATCCCTTACTGACAAGGGTTCTATATACAGTGAAGATAACAGCAGCAGCGACTTACATAATCCGTATAACTTTATTTATCAGCACTTCCATTAGCATAACTTTTTATCTGCTCAAGAAAGTATTTTTGTCAGCAACTGACAAAAATTTATTCCAGTTGAGAACACAAAACATGGATTTCGAACTAATCTTTATGAGTAAACTGACCAAAATTAATCTTGGATGAAGTCTGTAGCTCCAGAAAAGAAAATATGCCAGAATGAGTAAAATGATGGATTTTTATTTGAACACAAAGGCTTCTCTTCGTTAACAGCTAGATCAAGGTACAACAGCAAGTCAGTTTTACAGGAGTATTCTTATTTCTTATGCTAGAAAAATACTTAACTTCATGCTTTACTGAATGGTGTTAAACAATGGAAATGAAAAGATGAAGCTGCAGAAAGAAAACCACCAGCCACTTCCAAGCTTGAGAGATACCTAACTCAGTAATGTTGTTCCGCTAATGTGTTATCAGGTCAAAAGAGGAAAGTTTATTTACCACAGAGGCAAGATGAGTTAGGATCCTGCTACTACATATATTAAAGCAGGTTGGAGTTTGTACTATTTCATAACCAGGAACAGTTAACCAGCATGACTACAAGCATTTATCCTTTGGTTAGGGCATCATGGTCTACTTGTAAAAATATCACTATTCCATAGAGTATACCATCACTGCCTCTGAACTTCTACCAATTCATAAGATTCTCAGGATTCCAATTCTGGAATTCTAAGAAAATCCTGCCTTTGTTCCCCAAATAAATGCTCTAAGGTAAGAATTTTAAGAAGACTGCTGAAGCCCACCATGAAATCCTGCTCATCCAACTTCAGCTTGTATTTTTATACCTGCAGAAACATGGGAAAATATTCTGTAGAATGTCTGGATTCACATATATCAGTTTCAACAACACTGTCTATAGGTTAGTTATCATATAAGGAAAAATCTGAAAGTGAATTTCAGAGATAACACATGTAAAGGAACCTTTCAAGACAAGAAAAAGAGGGAGAGACTGATGGGAGAGTGCAATGCCAAGTCTGGCATTCAGTCTCAAAGACTTCTTCCCTTTACAATCCTGTTATCAGTGCCTGAGGGTTTATTAGGACAGATACAGTGCCCAGCCACAGTCCACTGGAAACTGCTTACACTTCCATTTAGCCTCCAACAAAGAGGACAAGCAGAGCAGTTGTAACTGACAGCCACTATCCTGATGTCATACAATCAGAAGGTGAAGGATGAACTGCCAGCCTGCAGCTACAAAGGCACGGTCTGCCATAAGACAAATTTGTACCCCATTTGGAGCTGCCAGTTGTGGAATCATCACCCCACCATGGGGCCTGCTGAACTTTACCAGCCTTTGAAACAGCCACAAGCTGTCGGCAAAGGCCTCAGCACCCAGACCCTGCTGCTTCCCCACTGAGAAAATACCAAGTAGCGCAGTACATGGCGCTCTTAGCATCAATGTTTCTCCTCCTCAGCAGCTGCCACAAGATTATTTAACAGCCAAGATGGTTCTGCTGGCATGGAAACAGCAGCACTGTTTTCTGACTGCAAAATACTTGATGTGCAAACAAAGCAATGGAGCATGTTAGCCTATGCTTTCCTATTTAGGAACGTGTTTTCTTTGGCAGCAAAGCTAAAGGAATCCTTTTGCCAAGTGTCCCCTGTGACTCCCAAGCCATCACCGCAGTCATATCAGCATAGCTGCTTGCAGCACTCGGGGTTGGCACAGCCAAAGCAGGGGACACCCTGTGAAAAGGAGGGAGAAAGGGTGGCCAGGAACTTAAGAAACTGACTACTGGTGAAAACAGAGCAACTGTGTGCCTAAAACTAGAAATAAGCTATCTGTAACTCTTAAAAGGCACCGTGTCTCATCACCATCATGAGCATACCATGGCACATCACTGCTGAGAAGGTGAGGAAGAGAGAAATTTCCAGAAGCATAAATGGTGAATTCAGCAGGCATGTAATATAACTTCTTAGGTTTTCAGGAAAAGTGCCAATGTCAACTCTACTCACAGTAAAATCAAAAAGACATTTTACATTTAGTTTCATATCTTTCTGTTTATTTGTTGCTTCTTCCCCACCCTCACACAAATTTCTCAGGAGGAAGAACTTTGAAGATGAAAAGGGAAAGGATAAAATATGGGAAAATCAAACACTGCTTTGAAGTATTCTAAAGAAAATTATTTTATTATAATGATCAGGCACATGCAGAGTTATCTTTCTAAAAGCCCATGGAAGAGAAAATCTTCCAGTAAGAAAAAATAAATCTGACCAAGATTAATACCTCTTTATGGTAAGGACTACCCAAGCATGTCAAAAAGCAGACAACTTCAGTAGACAACACAGTTTAGAGTGGGGAAAACAGAAATATCCTTACCTGGTTTATATAAATAAGTATCGAAACAACTGAAAATTACTTGATTTTACCACATTTATATGACAGCCCTGTAGCGAAGTGACAAGTTCCCCAACCTAATCCTGCAGTTCCAAGAATACAACCTGTCCACAAAAAGATACCCTTGTCTCTCTTCCAAAATGGTGGCAGATGTACATACAAGCAAGAGTGTACTCCGAAAGAAATATTTGTTATTCTTTTTTAATCACACAAAGCAAGAGGAAAGCATTAGCTGGTAAAATGATTCTCCTAGTCATATCCGCGCCACTTTTCCAGTTGTTTTCTCCTTACTATTTGCTTCATTTTCTGCTCGAAAACATTGTGGAGTCACTAGTTCTAAATACATTTGTGTTCTTACCCTGTGCCAAACACTGCAGTATCTGAACACCTGTCAGGAAAAGATGCACATGTGCCATGTTAGAAAAATACAGCCATGCTTTTTGAGATAACACAAGTGGTAAAGGGATAAGCAGCAGTCCTGGGATGCAGCTCCAGAAGGAGGATGAAAGTATTGCCACCCTCCAAGATGACAGACTTAACACTCCTCATCTGCTACCAAATGCATTCATCAGCAGCCTTACACAGGCCCTGTAGCCACAGATACATTCAAACAGAAAAATATTTGTGAGAGCATGTTTGTTAAGAGTAGACTGTATTACAGGAAATCATAAATCTAGTAGTATTAATGCCTCAGAATTCTCAACCATATCTTTGCTAAATCCTATGTTTATTTCAGCATTTATGATTAAACTTGCCAAATTTTGTGCTTTCCTGGTGGTCTCATGTTTTAAGCCATCAGGTTGGTTTAAATTTGAAGTGTTTGTATCACTAAACTAATATATTAGCCTTTAAGGGAAGAGTAAGTTTTAACGAGATGATAGAAGCAAACTCATACTTTATTCCAAACCACAAGGTGCTTTACTTCTTTCTCTAGATTAGGAGACATCTTTCTTTCCCTTTACTTCATCCTATTCTCCTCCCTCAAATTCACAGCAATCCCAGAAAAATCACAGTTCAAATGTAAAGGATAAAATTCCAACAAACATACAGTCATCTGAAATAACCTAACCACTGCCTTCACTGGTTAATCATACAAAATCTGATGCGTGGTTTACCTGAACTACAAGGAAACAACAGGAACCCAAGAAGATCATCCAAATGAGCACAGTAATACCCTGATCTTGCATTCCTCATTCAAGCGTTCGTCCTCTTTCCCAGGACTTTTCCAGTAAGGGCAGAAGAATTTATAAGCTTTAACAGAATCCACAATGTAGCAGCTAAACTTGCCTGTGCATTAGGCAAAATACATTGCTTGTTCATAAGCCACTGCAAATTGATTAACAACAGTGACCCAAAATCCTTTATATCAAATTATTTCTGAGAACAGGAACAATTGACTAGAAACCTGTTCTTTTTTCGTCACTTTTGCACAAGGCTAAGTGACCCTGAACCAATACTATTAGCCCTAAAATACGACCATCTCAAAATGTCTGGGAATACTGTTTAGTTTGTGAATAAAAATTGTATAAAGCAGTCAGATTTTCAGTTAGCTCAATTCATTCGCATGGCAAGAGAACAGCATGCATGCCATGTTCTCACCCTCAGTCAGCAAACAATCAACTGGTACATTTGTTTCTTTCACCTAAAAGCATATGGAGTAAAAAGGCAGTTCTCGAAAGAGCAAAATACTGAATGGTTTCATCTGAAAATGGGAACTGTAGCCCAACATATCCCAAAAAAGAAGAAATGCTGTCTTATTATTATTTAATGCAATTTCAATTGAGCTTGTTAAAGAGTACTTCTAATCTCTGAAGTGATGCAGTGCAGTGTGAACTGCATCCTGAACTGTACAGCCTAACAAGGCTGCCTTTGTTGATTTTGATACAGAGCACAGATAGCAAAGTGGCTGATATGCTAGCCCATACAAAGGTACAGTTTTAACTGCAGATTTAGAAAAGCACACAACATATTTTTGATTATGCATGAGACAGAGTCCTAATTCAATTTTTGCATTTTTGTTAATTGAGCTCATTCCTCCTGCCAAAGTTGCAACCATTTTCCTGAAGATGAATGTCAACCTGGTAAGCCAAAAGCCATTTATCACCTTCTAGCTAAGAAATATTTGAAGAGCTTAAAAAAAAAAAAAAAAAAGAAAGAAAAAAAGCAAGTATTAAAATGCTGATTGCAACAAGTATGAATGGTTTGATTATTACATGGAGTTCTGGACTGGGGAAAGGGGAGCATATTCTGCTTTGTGGTTAGGAAAAGTTGGCAATCTCAATCTGACCCCCACCCTTTTTTGTGCGATCTCTGCATAATAAATCTGACATTTCAGAAGAAAGCTGCCATTCTCCTCCAACAGCCTGTCCAGAGGAGTAAAGAAAAGTGGGTCCTCTGCTCCTTTTTCTTTTCAGTGGTCCAGAGGATTTCCAAAAATAATACCCTGCCCAGATGTTGAATCAGACTCGCAGTTTATTTGCAGGCAGCAGAATCAGTAGATTTCAAATTAGCTTCAGATGCTGTGAGTGAGGAAACATCACTTCCCTCCAAATTCAACATCTAAAAATTTTTTTGCATTTTTATGCTTATTAAAAAAAAACAAAACCAACCAAACAAACAAAAAAGCATAGGCCAAGAATCAACAGTTGAGCTCTAAATCAGTGCTTCTTTCAAGATTAAAACTTCTGGACTCAAATAAATCCTTAATCTTGGTAAAACCAGAGTGCTAATGGTACCCAAACATTCCACATCAGGTACCTGCACTTCTTATTTCACTGAAAAAGAACCCCATAACCGAGACTGCAGAAGCTACATGGTACCAAAATTAGCAGATCATCTCAGGCATGATAACGAAAATGTATCTGTAGTTTTAAGTCAGTTTTCCCTTAGTTCAGCATCAAAAAAGTTATTCTTGACACCATCCAATCCTATATTTGAGCACTAAACTTATCTTCAGGGCAAAAAGACACAGACTTTATCTGTTTTATCACTATACTCAGACTTGGATGAGCTAGTATGGGAAGACAAAAATCCCACCCCAAAAAAACAATAGAAAACCTGTCCACCAGTCCACCGTGCTACTGCAGCATGGGAAAGGTTTTCCCCAGGAAAAATATACTTCATGGTTCAAACATCTCCTATTTCTTTTTAGTCAAAGCACATCCGAAGCACACAAAAATACAATTGTAGCATATTCTCAAATATCTGGATGCTTCTATTAGAACAGTTTATGTCTGGGAAACGAGCATTTAAAATAAACATTGAGCCAAATCCTAAAGCCCTTAACCTGGGCAAACTTCCATTTACCAAAGTACAACAAAAAGTCGAATTCTTCTGTTTAAATCTGTATAAACCTAACAAAAGGAGATTTAACCACATTTCTTGAATTCAGATCTGTCCATCTGAAAGTTAAGATCATCTGCTAATGCAAATGGAGAAAGAATAAATCTCTAGCCCAGGACTACTTCAATATGAAGCACTGGGTCTGCTCAGAGTATAGCACCAGAACAAGAAAAACATGGCATTCAGTTAGGAGTATAACCCTGCCATAATTTCAGTGTTCTTGAACTAGCCTGTTTATCCATATTATTAATCCACTTAGGAACAACAATAAAAGGACAAAAATTATTCTCCAGAATACTGAGACAAGATATTTTAAAAGATGCTTTAAGCACTATTCTTGACATGTTTTAATTTGATCCATTTCTTTATAAACACTCAAAGTCACCCATATTAAGATGCTGCTCACCAGAAAGCAAATACTTCTCTGGTTCTATTTTCACACTTGGATACAGATGAGAAGTGAATGCTTCTTTTCTCTATGCCCAAGGCAGACTCTGCCCTCAGGCGTGGGGGCACAAAACACCTCACCACAAACACCATCAAGCAAACTCAGCTGGATGTAAATACGCACCAGCAAGAGTGGGTAACTTTCCAGTATGCACAGATATAACTGAAGGAAGATCCAAGGAGCCCAGAGTTTGTACTACTGCTATCTGTCAGGAGACTTTGGAGAAGCATATGACTACTTTATGAAGAAGTAAAAACAAAAACTGAGGGTGTTTTTTTTTTGGAGGGGGGAGAGTGATGCTCAGATGCAGAGCATCAAGGTTATAATAAGCAGAAATCAATTCTGAATGCTGCACTTAAGCTATTCCTGGAACCCTTAGGTTTTTTTTCCTGTTTGTTCTTGAAACACAACCAGCAGCACCAAGAAACAAACCACACAAAATATCCCTTTAATAGAAGATAAAAAATAATATACTGATACATGTACATGTGCTTGCACACACCCCAGACCAAACCAGCCATACCCTTGCATCAATATATTTTAAGTAGTCTGACAATATGCCTGGATGTCTCATGTAAAGAGCAATCAGGCTGATTCAGTAAGCAAAAGCAGCTAGAATTATATATTTCAAGCATACCTTATAGTAAACGGTCATTTCAACATCTGGAGATTAAAAGTTGTACATTATCATGTTGAGAGTGATGCTGACTTTTTTCTTCCTACTCCACCTTGTGATGATAAGCAGGCTGCTTTCCTCTCCTCATCTTGCAATAGTTCTAATCACTGTAACAACTACACACTGACACTACACATTTTCAGTAGCAAACAACTTATCTGCATTGCTAATCATCTTTTTGTGTCTTATTCTTACTACTGGAACAAACTGGAACTACTGGAACAAACTACTGTAGTTCCAAGGCAATCACAGTTTTATGACTCCTATCAGTTTGTTCTCCAGAAAAATAGTGACCTCAAACCATTGCTTTTCTCTTCACAGAACTACCAAGCGTCATGATCTCAGTGTGAGAACATAAACCTTTATAAGCATTCAAAAAAAACCCAGCCCCCCCAAAAAAACCCCACAAATATTCTTTTGAGATATTTATACTGTTTATTCATCAGCACTACATAATGCAAACTTGTGACATCGTCTGTGTAATCTTTTTCCATCATATTATTTCTATTTAAATCATACTTTATATAAGCTGGCACTCGTTTAAAGAGGCTCCAATAGCCCTGTGTATATATATCTCTTGTGCCATTGAGTTTGGATATAACCATTTAGTTTTGGACGGCTAAAATACTAACAAAACACCGGAGGTGGTTCACAGAGTATATTACTGGGGAGTGAAGTTAACCATCTCTATCAAGATTAAGAGAGATTAATTGTTCAACTAAGGCAAAGCGGAAGGTTCTATAAAAAGATATCTGAAGGGCAGATCGCACCAAGCAGGAAAACACAGTGCATTACATACCAGATGGCCAAGATAACTGACTTTATCTGAATTAAAGAATTGGTCAATTGTTTTTCTCTCCATCAGTTATGCCACCCCCAAAACCAATACAAGGTGCATTACTGATGGCCCTAGCACTGCTCAGGAACCTAGAACTTACATTTGAGCAAATTAATGAAAATTCTGTGGCAATGCATGACTTTACATTTTGTATAAAATCCTATCAGATTGAGGAAAAGAAGATCTACTGTCAAAGAAAATCACTTGCTATAGAAAGCCTCAAAACAAAATCAATCTTGGGAGAGCAACTGGGGCATAAGTTTTAGCCTTTTAGCCATAGCACCCCGTATGATAAGGATGGATGAAACAAAGCTGAGTAAAGAATCCAAAGGTCCTTTATCCAGAGTAGGCTGCAAAGCACAGTTGCACAACCCACACGTTAGTGGTAGACTCATAAACTAACTGAAAAGCAAGTTTGCTTCATTAGAAGCTCCTAGAAATGAATGTCACTTGGTAGAAGCAGCATCTGCTTTAACTAATTGGCAATGCCCAATGAATTAAAAATGTGGTTTAGGAAATTTCCCAGCTAGCTCAGCTGAGGAGAAAAACTTTGTATTTGCTAGGGTGATCCAAGAGGTCTTCTCTATCTGCAACTTCTGATTCTGTGATTAACTAAAAAAGCAAAGACATAGCAAGTTACACTAATTCATAGTGAGGAATGTAAGATGTCACATAATGACAGATAGGTTAATCCCTACAGGGCATGAAATCTCAATGGCAAAATACCAAATAGCATGAAGTCATACACATTATGCAACCAGGTTCTATTTCTTCTAGTTTGATGAAAAGAGACAAAGGAAAAGAAGAGAGAGACAAAGGAAGAGAAAGACAAGGGTAAAGAAGAGAGAGACAAGGGAAAGAAGAGAGAGACAAGGGAAAAGAAGAGAGAGACAAGGGAAAAGAAGAGAGAGACAAAGGAAAAGAAGAGAGAGACAAGGGAAAAGAAGGGAGAGACAAAGGAAAAGGGCAAGCCTTCCAACTCAATGGAAAACAAATTATTGTAGAAACAAGAAATGGCTATTATTGCTTTAAAATCTACATAAACTCTGTAGTAATGCTCTTCTAAAGGAAACCACTACCCTCACTTTGCCTTGCATGCAAACAACAATCCTCCTTTCTGACAGGCTGCAAATTTCAACTCCCCTTGAGAATACATAGTTTCAAAAAAAAAAGAAATGCATTTCTTCCTTTGTAATTCTAAGCTAGGATTAAAGCTAACCATTCAAGAGAGCATAAGGACACTGAACTCTCCAAAATCCTGGATTTCAACTTAAGCCACTAGAAAGATAACAGCAAATCACAAGTTCTGGTCGCTAAATGCCACTGTGCAGAGACATTTCTCAGATACAGTTTCTGTTTGGGCTCATCTCTAATTTGTATGATTAGTGCAATGAATATATGCATTAATATTCATTTGGGATTTGGTTTACTGACTAGAAATATGCTGCTCAGAGAGAAACACCAACAAGGTCTTTGTCTTTAGATCAATATCTGGATCCATCTGTGGACATTAAAATAAGCAAGAACCTGTAGCTGCTTATTAGAATTTAATATCACATTGTGTCTTTGGCAGAAGCAGTATTAAAATCTTGATTAGTACAGCTTCCTAGCTTTTTTAATGAAAATAAAAGTTCTAAGTAATACAAAGGCATGAGACAGTGTAGCCTCCTGTACTATTATTATACTTTTACTGCATTTCCTACTGCCTCATATTTCTATAAAGTTTTCCTTCATCACTACTTTTTAAACAACTGAGTGGCATAACATCAGCCAGTTTCACCTGCAAAATCTAATGAAAGTGCCCTTTCTATGAACTTGATAGCTTTTCTGGTAGGCAACTTTCCAATCCTCAGGTTCAAAGCATCCTCTGCTACCCCAACTCTTAGTCCTTTTCTCTACATCAGTGTAAATCAGAAGACATGAGCAGTGAAATCAGATTTTGGCTGAGATTTTAAAAAATAAATTAAAAAATAAGCAAACAAAAAACATGGAAAACCACCTACCAGTTACTTCATACAACCATGATTTCGGCTACCCCATGGAAAACAAACGTTCTCAGCTTTTCCTTGTAACTTCTTTCGCTACTCCTTTTCTGCACAAATGGTTAGTAATAGCCAGCCTGTGGCTTCATTAGCTTACACACCTCCCAAGTAACTCAAGGGTAGCTCTGTGGCTGGAGCTATATAACAGAACTAACAGGAAGAAATCTGCAGAAGCTCAGCAACACTGGGGCACAGGCACAGTGCCACCCCACTTGCTTTTTGGTCACTGAGAAGCCACTAGCACCTTCCAGGAGCACACTAGCCCTGCTTGGCCCTTTGCCGTTAACTCTTCAAGAAATGGTCTTTTTTGGCTTTCAACTAATTGAAAATTCAGGTTAGAAGCCACACGTCAGCTGGCTAACAACATGTGAGCAACAAAACTTAAATATTATACAGGGAGAAAACAGATTTAATCACTCTCCAGACAAAAGCATGACTTT
This sequence comes from Lathamus discolor, assembly GCF_037157495.1. NCBI lineage: Eukaryota > Metazoa > Chordata > Aves > Psittaciformes > Psittacidae > Lathamus > Lathamus discolor. Next base: position 106,427,385 of record NC_088885.1, on the reverse strand, counting down.
TTTAAAGGTATTTTTACCAGAAAAACACAAGGGAGTTGGGGGACTTTTTATGTCTTTGAAAGTTGCCAACTTAACTCCTCAAACAAAATACATCAGTTTCCTATGATTCAAATACTCAAAACAAATAAACACAACATAGCAGTAAATTAGCACAGCTTTCCTTCATTTATATATATTACAATAATTTTCACCCAACTCAAAATTCAAATTCATTCCAGACTGTATATTCCTTTACAATGAAATCATTAAATCATCCACTGCCTTCACACACTTGGTTAAAAAAGAGAAAGAGCAAGATTAATTTTTTACAGCTTCACAGATATCTTGTTTCTTCATTAGCTGATTTTTCAAGGTGCTCTGAAATGTAGAATTTTCTTTAGGAACAAATAAAAATGAAATAAAAATATATTAAAAAAAAGAAAAAGAAAAAACCCAGTAATCTTTTTCCTCTGTTCGTCCAGAGTTCAACACGGCTGAAAGAACGACTCAAACAGACGTGCTACAAATTTTATTCCAGCATAGTACTGTGGAATACTATGCAGGGAAAAAAAAAGTGTGTTTAGAATATTACAAAAATGAAATACTATCCATTATGTACATATTTACAACACTACCTATTATGTACTTATTTTACAAAATTACTAATTTGCTTCACAAACAGTTTAAAAGGCAAGACAGGAAATACCAAGAATGTTGAACATCATCTACAAGCAAGCTAATGTGAAACAGAATTTGCAAGAATACAGAAAACAGCACAAATTAATTTAATTGAATCCTGTAGGCCCAAAATTTAGCCATATTTGGAAGTGAGAGGAAAGATAAGACCCTGAGAAAGAATATAAAGATCTCCAGACCTCTTTCCATATCACAGCCATCTTGACAGGAACCTTTCCAGGACTATCCCGTCTCAAAGCAAACTTTATTGCACAGGTGAATATAACATTATGAAAATAAAACATGCTTTGACTGGGAGAAGTTAAGAGACTCTGACCACTGCCTATAATTTAATTGTCTCTGTCTCTGAACTAGGCACATGTGTAAGGTTATTTCATACAGAGAACACTACAGCTGAGACAAAGTATGAAGGACTATTTCTGACTGTTACAATGAAACAGACAATTGCTTCCACTGCAGCTTGCAAAAACATAAGCAAGGTAATTGAAAGATATTTACTACAACCTAATTCGATAAATCTAATTCTTCATATTCCCCAAGAGAAGATCTGTGTTCTGAAAATTAGAGAAGATGGCAAATGCTAAAAAGAACAAACAAAATTCATGCTTAACACAATTTTAATCCATCATGTTAATTTTGCTAAAACAGAAAATTGGTAGAATATTGATAAATACGCCACCACAAGGTCCTTACCCCTTTCTTGCACGAGCAGCGTCTTCCTCTTGCTACAGGCTAGCTAAGGCTATGATCCTCCCAGTCAAAAGTTTTCTTATGCTAGGCTACTTATCCACTCCACCAGCTTTCTACCACATCACCCAGTGCCCCTTTCTCCATTCCCCACCTACAACACCCTCGGTCATCCAGGGCTCTTCTTCACCTCTCCACCTCCTCTTCTTTGCCATCTCAGGTTTTCACCCCACAAAAAAACATTTTTTTCTTAACACCAAGGTGCATAGTTAAGAAAACTGCCATCCTCTTTCCCAAGTCTTAATTCTAGCCCCTTGCTTAAAATGCCTGTCAAGCCAAACGAGTCTAACCAAGTTGTTCTTCATATTTATCCAACTACTTCCCTATTCCAGCCTACTCCAGCCCTTACTGATTTCCCCAGCAAGTACCCAGTCCCAAGTTTTTAGCTGATGGAAGGTGACAGAAGGTCTAGGCAACATTTAAACAAAACGTATTAGAAAAAAGTCAAAATTCTTTGTTGTCTCTGCTTGCTAGCAAGAACAGCCCATCCAGAAAATGACAGAATCACAGAATCCCAAGGGTTGGAAGGGACCTCAAAAGATCATCTAGTCCAACCCCCCTGCAAGAGCAGGGTAACCTACAGTACATCACACAGGAACTTGTCCAGGCGGGCCTTGAATATCTCCAGTGTAGGAGACTCCACAACCCCCCTGGGCAACCTGTTCCAGTGCTCGGTCACTCTTACAGTAAAGAAGTTCTTCCTGATGTTAACGTGGAACTTCCTATGCTCCAGTTTACACCCATTGCCCCTTGTCCTATCACTGGATATCACTGAAAAAAGCCTAGCTCCATCATCCTGACACCTACCCTTTACATATTTGTAAACACTGATGAGGTCACCCCTCAGTCTCCTCTTCTCCAAGCTAAAGAGACCCAGCTCCCTCAGCCTCTCCTCATAAGGGAGGTGTTCCACTCCCTTAATCTTCTCATAAAATCTCAAGCAAGTTTTGATATCACTGTGGTACAAGCACCACCATCCTTGTGGACGTACACTGGACCTCTTCATGAAGCATCAAATCATGCTCCCAGGAAGACTCACTGCTAACAGTGGGATCTTGCTAAATTATTAAGTACTAGACAGACATTTTTTGCCTTTCAAACAGAGCTCAGATCACTGTGTGCATGAGAAGAGAAACAGAAAAACAAGCATTTTTGTGTTCTTCTCCGACAAATGTAAACTTGTGGGCATTCAGAAAATGCCCACTGGCAACATACATCCTAGTGCCGTATCCATCTGCAAGTATTTATGTTGTACTTTTTGAGTTCATGTCATTTGTGTGTGCATACAGGTCTGAAATCAGACTGAAACACTAACAAGTAATATATGAACCGAAACAGTTTAGGACTGGGATGTATTTCATTCATACCCTGTGTCATAAAATACTTACCATGTGAGTTAAGAATAACCTCTGTTAATTTGGATGACCTCACTGCAGTATTTTACAAAGAACAAAGGCAGATTTCTCATCTATACAAGACTTCGAACACTGTCTTCTCACTTGGCACATTTAACATTAAACCTAACCCAATCCCCCTCTTCAAATAATGCTCCCCTCCCTCCTTCTGCCTGCTCCCTTGTCCCCAGATAGAACGTTTCCCTAGTCTGGCTTTAGGAGTTTACCCCAGGCACTCTGTAAAGGAAACAGAAACTGAGAAGCCATGCAGAGTTCAGGTGACCATAACTATGGTAGGAAATAGAGCTGTGCGGAAGGTACACTTGATCCACCTCTTCATGTCTCACTTGGAAGAGTTGGGATCCTTGCCACTTGCTACCTATTTCCCCAAGAAGGAAGTAGTCATAAGTGTGGATGAAGATTAAATGATAACTGGAAGAGCAGCATTTTTAAGAAAAGATCATCGTGATGGCACTATTAGCATAAGCCCTTCTAAACACAACTCTCCTAAACCAGAATTAAATACAAACTGAAATACAAACGGGTAAGTGTTTTTAGCCTTTATGGAGCTCAGGGAGTGCCCAAATCTTCTGAAAATTGTAATTTCCCATGGGTAGGGGCAGTCTGAAAGACAAAGAGTGAAAAGGCTTTCCAACATTCGATCTGTTCTGCAGTACTATGAAGAACATTGTCTCCTGTAGAAAAGATTCTCTGCAGTACTTTGGACTTGAAGAACAGGCACCTATGGCCTGAGACCCGACAAATTCACAGCTAGGGCAGCTTTAAAATTTCAGAAAGCTAGCAACGACAATGGCAAATGCCCTCAAAATGTAACCTACAGAAGCTACCTTTACATTCATAGAACAGGAGGGTTACAAGCTTCCCTGAATTTGAGTTTTGCTTGCATTTTCATATGGAAGAATATATTTTTCCAGATGTTGGGAACCTACAGCCCCCAGACGTATCCAAAGTCCAATTTGAAATCTGGCTAGCCTGAGTTTCTACTTCTGCCTACTCGCTGTTTCCCCTCACTCACCATCACCAGCTTGTCTCTGCCTTCCTTGGATGCTGTAGCCACTCATGCTGCCCTCACTGCTCCTCTTGTGCACCCGCCAACAAAAACTGCTGGTTCTACCCAGTGAGACAGAAGAGGAGGAGCATATACACACGGCACCTACTGAGACACAGGGAAAGGAAAAAAATTCTGAATTCTTATAACAGCCATCCGTTTAGGTCAGGTGGTGGCAAACTACCATACCTCTCTGACCCCGAAAATCTAAGCTCTTCGACCAGTATCAATACTGAAGTGGGTGCACATGCTCCAAACAACTCATATCTTCAATACACACGCAATTCATTTGTGGCGTCCCATATTTCAAATACCATGCTCAGAATTAGATGCTCGCCATTACAGAGGTCAAATATTATTTTGCATTAGCATTTTTAATAAATATTTGAATAAACTCTGGGAAACCAGATTTGAAAACATAACAGGAAACCAGAACTATAATGGAGACAAGCCTTTATTACTAATAATTTACATTTTGGGCAATGCCAAGTGGGCGAAAGACAAAAATCTAGACATAAGCATTAATCATATTTTTTTTAATCTGTAACTTGAGTTAAAAATACAAAGGCTCACCATTATGACTTAAAATCTTCAGCTGCACTAATACAGCCAAATGTAAAAATTAACATGATGTAAAACAGATTTTGAAAAGGATATTAAAATAATCAGAACTACATTTCAAATCTCATATGATTTCCTGTGCTGGCACTTCAAAAGGCACATTTGCACACTTGTAAGTCCTTCTCTGTCCAACATCTACCTTTTTAATATTAGCCATTAACAAAATTCATTGTGGTGTTTTGCTTCAGTGGTGTTTTTTTTGTAAAAGACATTTGATAGTTTTCACATAAAATACTGTAACAGATACTCACTGTCAGCCACCTCCAGGACAGCTGTTTTTTAAAATCAATGTTATTTCAATTACAAGGTTTCTTTTTGGTGACTCTTGTGAATATAAATATGTTCTGATTAATTTTACAGATCTGCATGAAGTGGAAGGATTTGTGAAATCTCTACAATATTATGTTCATGTCTCGAAGAGAAACTTTAAGTATACCATCTATAGAAGCTTAGTGAAGTTTGATTAGCATAACATCAGTAATGATTGATATACTACATTGATACAGCACAGGAGGCTTAGTGGTAGACAATGCAATAAACACACAGCAACCCGAGGGAGAAACAACGATGAATTATAAATGTTATCAATACGTAATTTCAACTCATAAAAGTCATGTTTCACATGTGTATACTTTTGTAAACTTGGTACAGACAACTTCTGCTCAATAATGCCAGAGATATTGTACCTCAGTTTTATAAATACCTTATAAATAATAAATATAAATACACAAAGAAACACTTTAATAAGGATCTATTCCGTTTGACTTTTAAGATTGCAGATGAGAGCACCTCATTTTCACCTTTCACAAAACTATGTATGATGTTTCTAGTTTAATATCACAGGTGATTTGCATGCTAAATATTGCAACCGCTTTGCCCCCCCGATCCCAAGTTAAAAGGTGATATCCTACACACTTCCTAGAAGTTTTATTTGGAACTATTTTTCATGTTGTTTCGGATAGCATAACTCTGGAATTAATTAAGTTAGATAAAATTGTTGCATTTTTAGTCAACATTTCACAGTCTTACTTACCGTACTCCAAGGCAAATCTGGCAAAAGACACAGAATAATGTATCATTCAAAACTGAATATGAAAAGGTAGGAGAGCCTCCTTTAGAAGAAATTAACCCTGATCTTCTAAATTGGCCTGCACTGAAAAAGATAAAACCTTTTAATGTCAAATAAAAGTTTGACAGAGAATTAAAGATTGAATGAAGACATAAAAGGGAGAGCAGAGAGGGAAGAGAACATTTTGCTTTGCAGAGTTCATTGCTAAACTTAAAGCCAACATACAGACCATAAAGCCTCTTCTGTCTGCACCGTGCTAATGCAAGAGACCTAAGAATTACCGCAGGCGCTGCGTATGGGCTTTAGCCTTGCTCCACCACCCTCTCACTGCCTGAAGAAGGGATGGTGAGCCATTTTGGGAACAAGCAGGCTGTGAACTGCAAGATGAAAGAGAGAAGGTCTGTCAGGAGCGGAGGAGCCTTTGCTATCAAATTATCACTGCCCATCACGAACATGTTACTGACACACTGTAAGACCGCTGAAGGCCAGGCTGGTGCCTCATTCTGTAATGCACCAAAAACATCATTTCAGTCACAACAAGTAGAGCCTGCTTGTAATTAAATTAACATCTGTTGATACTTAATTTATTCAACTCCTAATACACGGAAGTTTTTTTTGCATTTAATCTTATCTGTAAGGATGTTCTTTGACCTATGTTTTGACATTAGGCAAGTCAATGTTGACTAAACTTGAGTATAACCTTAGGCCCACTGTGCTTTGAAAATTAGTATCTGCCCTAGGATTCTTATTTTTCAGTTTATCAAATGATACAAAGCTGTAAGTTCACCTTATTTGTTAGTCTTTAGCAATTGTTCTATTTCTAATCAATAGATTGCATGCTTCCTTTAGTCTTCACAGGCTGCATTTCCTGACCTCTACGGCTCATAAAGAGTGAGTAAACTCAAACTGCCAAAGACTTACATATCGGTTTTGTACCCTGTTGCACATTAGCGTTTTCTTACAAACAGGACAGGTGGACGAGGGTAAGAAATGTTCTGTGTAGCTTTTCATAAATTTTGTATTCCATTCTGATAACAGGATTTCTGTCCGTAACATCTCCCTTCAGTACAAATTTGCCAGAGGACATTTGCAGGTATGTTTAAGGGCTAACGTTAATCCTATTTAAAGATTTGTTGGCTTTTTGGTACAATGGTTAGAAGTTAGATAAAATGAGAAAAGACAACTACAGCAGAGACAAATTAAGGAACCAGCCTGTGATGCACAAACCCTGTTATAGAATGGAAGCCACCACAACAAGAAAAGTACTAACTCAGGACCAATTAAGATGTTGTGAATTAAACAAAAGACAGCTGTAACCAACAGTAACAAAATTCATAGCTGACAGAACATTCTCACCCTACTCCTAAAATGAAATAAATTGGACATAACACTTCACTGTAATTGCTAATAAGATTGTACACGTAAGAAACTATGAAAAATATATTTTACAAATGAAAGAAGGCTGAAAATCAGCATTACCAAATTAATTTGGAAGAGCTTTACCTTGAAAAACAGGCTCCACTTTTATGCTTCAAAGAAAACTTAAAAATTAAATGTTTGGGGGTTTTTCCCTCTTTTTAAACTGCCTTCATTGCATCATGCAGTATAAGGATTAGAGTCACAGCCCCACAGAGAACTATATAGGCGGGTAGGAATGTGCTTGGATAAGTCACTACATTACCTGCACCTGCAAATGATGCACTGAAACTAAACAGATGGCAATTCAGCTTTGCACTGCAGCCTCCATCTAACCTCCCTCCCTCCCAAATATTCAGGTAATGTGTTCATTGTGTCTTCAAGCATACAGCTAAAAATAATGGGAAATTTCCTCTAAGATCAGAAAATATGTCTAAATGCTTTGCACAAATACCAAGTTTATAAGGTCTTAAAATACACAAAAAAAATGGACCATTTTTTATTTCTATTTAAAAAAATCCTTAGTATTAATGTGAATCCTTGTGGAGCTCCACATCATGGATCCTCAACCATTTGCCAGAACAATGCCTCAAAATGTTACAAAATATTTCCGCACCCTTCTGTCAAAGTGCATTGTCAAAATGCATATCAAATGCATTGTACCTCACTAATTTGAACTACTGTAGTAAACTAACCCCTTGGAGTTTAAAAATACTGGCAAACGTGGTAACACTCCAAAACAAAATTATGAGAGCTGGCAATAACGTGCCTTCATGGGCAGAGTGCAGGACAGGACCCAAAGTAACAGAAATTCTAGTTTAGCATTGCGCTGGCTAAGAATGTCTACATTCCAAAGGTTTCAGTTAAAGAAAGATTAGTTTAGGAAGCCTTAGTTTAGGAAGCCTTACTTAATGCTAGCTCTGCTCTGTAAATATGATAGAACAGACCAGCTACTGTTTAAGAATTTAAAGTCTTACAAAGAAAAAAATCTGTTTATAACATTTTCTTCCAAATGCATCTCCATCTCCTTCCCACTGCTTTCTTCTGTGAAAGAAATTATAAAAATTATATTAATGTCACAAAGACTTACCTCCTGCACAGGTACCCAGCCTCAGACTAGCACACGCACTGGACAGAAATAACACCAAAAACATGGATCAAATAAAAATCAACCCTAAAATCCTTTGTGTTTATTCATTCTCCACCAAAAGAAAGCAAATGACAGAAAAATTTCATCAATACTGGAAATGCTCAGAAAAAATATATTTCTATAGTTAACATGATTCACTAGCATTTCCTTCAATACTCCTCACCAAAGTACAATAGAGGGAGTCTTACCACCCCTGATTTGGCTTTGCAGTATCTATCTGCACACAGCGGAAATCAGAAGGATACTTAAGTTTCCAAGTCAAATTCTGTTTTCTGCTCCTGAATGATCATCAATAAACTGAAGCTAATGGCAAGCAGAACCAAAGTTCGGTGGTCAGCTATTACCTCTGGCTCTTGAGGGCTGGAAATGCTATAAAAAGACAACATGCTTGCCCAAGCAGAATGAGGGGGAGAGCAAATATTTTCACTTGTTTTCTAGCAACCTTTGTGGTTGACTTTGAAGCAATCAGTCTCCAAAGAGAAATACATAAGCGTGTACAGGACTCCTCAGTCCTTCAGTGCAGGAGGGAAACCCTGCCTACTCCACACAAAAGAGAAATAATTAGCCTGGATGATGATTTTCTCATTTATTTCTTTAATTGTTAATGTGGCTATGCAGGTTTTCTTTTCATGTTGTTTTCTAAGGTGATTCATTCATGCCACCTGTCAGCACTTTCTACCACTTCTAAACGGCAGGGCAAGCTGTTAGCACATCAAGGTGCGCAGATGTTGATGTCACTTTTGTTTTGGTTACCCCTGGAGGACATGGGAACATGCCAGCCACACAAGGCAGCAGGTTAGCAATGACAGGGAGTAAATAGCCTGCATAATGTAAGAGGCACACATCTGACAGATCTACTGGTGATGTCTTGCTGTTATTCAGCCCCTCTGCACCAATATATTTTAATGGTATTTTTATTGCCAGCATGATAATTTAAGTCTGGTGAAAACCTCCTTTGACCAAAAAGGCTTAATCAGCTCAACCCATTGACTACATAAATTTAAAAAAATAAATAAAATAAAATAGAAAAATCATATCACCAGCTGGGAAAAAAACCCTGGGTGGAAATCTCCAGTGAAAATCTTCATTGGGCACAAAAGACAGCAACATAAAAAAGATAAATCAAATCATGTACATGGGGGCATGGGGAAAATGTAAGGAGATGTTTATCCTATTTAAACCCAGAGGTAAACCAATGTCTATCCTTGATACCAGAAGAATTAATGAATAAAGCTCATCTAGCAGGAAAAGCTTCTATTCTGCTCATGAGTCAGGAAAGATAGTGTAATAAAAGAGGAGCAAATATAGAGGAAAAAGGAGAACACTATCAGCCTCTTCTGGATTCTACGCAAAATCTTACAAACAGCTCCGAAGGGAATGAAAACAGAGACAGAGAGGTGTAAAACTTGGGTTTACCAAGACCCACATAATATGGCTCTTAACCAGTCCAGGCAACTGCAGTAAGTCTTTGTGTCTATTTCAGCTTCACTAAAGTGGCTGATAATATATTACATGGGAAATGAATTAAAACTAGGATTAAAAGTATAAAATGGAAGTAGCTACAGAAGTGATCTGAGTAATGCTGGAAGTACTTTCCAGCTGCAGAAAGGTCATTAGCAGAGTTCCTCAAGGACAGATCTTGGCATGGGCCTTACAATTTTTTTTAGTTGACTTGGCAATTAAAATATGAGTGATAATGAAGCTTGCTAATAACCCAGAGCTGGGAGGTACAGTGAGTATGAAGAAAAACTAGTCTCCCAGAAGAACTGCATGATCCTGAGGACTGGAAAAAAAGAAATGAGATTACCTATAGTAACACCAAAAAAAGAATATACTTAATATTTTATTATTATTAAAATTTTGTTAATATTATTATTTTTATAATAGCATTAATTATACTTAATACCAACAAAACAAGCTGGTGTAAGTGGTGACTGGATGGCTATATAATGACAGTGTTTGCTCTATTAGCAGATCAAACAAAAACCAGGATAATATTGTTGTACTGGGAAAGCGTGTGTAGTAAAAGACAACTTCATTGGTAGAGGAAACAGGTATGCAATTATACCAATCACTGATAAAACTTCATCTAGACTGGTATGTACAAGATTTAGTTATCTTTCTTCAGTCCAAAGGAAGGGAGAAGATCAGTAAAAGATTTAGGGAACAATAAAAGAGTTTAAATTATTTAGTAAAAAAAGAAATAAAAATACAGAAAATACCAGGTATCCATAAATATGTAACAGGCTGGAAAGTAAAACCAAGAGTGAACAGGAAACAAAAGCTGTTTATGCTAAAGAAATAGAAAAGGCACAGGTTGGCTATGAAGAAATTTTCATTGGGAGCTAACAGGGTTTTACCCTTGCCAGAGTGATGGAAGGTCCACAAAAGCATTCCTAAGGAACCTGAGAGAAGGGCAAACATAAGTTCGATTTTCAAGTGGAGTTTGATATGTTTGTGTGGAGACCACATATTGCCTCAGTCTGTGCTAGCAGAATACATTTATGAATCAGAAGGTCCCTAAAGAAACCAGCTTTATGACTGGTTTATTTCAAACATACCTAAGAATGCTCAAAGATGGGCTATCACAAAGTACATCTTAAGTACAGTGCTGATACGCAAGCCAACATAGAACAGCAGATGACAGACTCTAGGGAACATGTGTAGATAACTGAAGGAGAGAGAAAGAGTTTTCTTTTTCTTTTTTTCCTTTTTTTAGCTATGAGATGGGCAGAGATTTTACCACAGGAAGAGTCTGTCTTTATGTGTACCAGGTTATCATGGTTCTGTTCATAGCACGCTTGTTTGCAGTATTTCTGGCACTTCATGCATTTTTCGTAGCTGTTTCTTGTTAATACATACTGTACTCCTTGGAGTGCCAACAAAAAGGGCACTTAGTATTTTGCAACTCCATTTTAATGATGAACAAGTAGCAAGAACAGCACCTCCTGAAAGTCTTCCAGAGCTATAGCTTACTTGTGGTAAAAGAAACATAACAGCATCCCAAAAGAACAAATGTAAACAGTTTTCAGTGCCTAGCCACTGAGCCACTGATAAACATAAAGATTTTTAAAAGCAGATTTCATTACTTATTTGTGGACACATCTAAGCAGTTCTATGCACATCCATTAAAACATGTGAACATCATGTTTCAATGAGCAAACCCAGTTATTATACACAATGCCAACTGCATTCATAATTTGGTATGTGGCCTGAGAATTAGTTTTGCGTACAAAAAAATGACATTTCCAGAAGTAAGAATCCAAACAAATTGATAGAGCAGTGAAGGAGGCATGCTGACCCTACAGTCAGCTTATTATGGGCCACTCAACACACAAATCTGAAGATGTATTTCTCCGTTTACATAAATCCCTCCTTTTCAAAGCTTTGTTCCTTCTTCCTGCTAAATCAATAAATAGCCTCTGCCCCACTTAGTGACTCCCTCCATTCCCTCACTTTCATGTTCTCCCTCTCAACTTCAGTATAAATTTACCTATTCCTCCACATGCATCTGGTCTGGTCCCTATGTACTTTTCAGGTCATTCCTTTCACAAGCTGAAGCCATCTCCACCAGAAAATACAGTAGCAGCTAGTAAATCTGCCGTCAGATACCCCTGATCAAATCAGGATGCATAAGACACATGATTTAGTACTTTCTAAAAATTAAGGCAATTCCTTTTTCACTGCTCAGCTGTGTTCGGCTTAAACATAAATTTAGTTTGAGGGTTTGCATATATCAAATCAAAGCAACGTGTTTACAGAAGACCATTCTGTTCAGCCTATGTGAGCATTGACAGCTCTTGTAAAAAAACGGCTGCAAAATAAGAAGAAAAAAAAAAAAACCCAACAATTTCTAGCAAAGATCTAGCTTCCCAGTAGAGACAAGGCTAAGGAGTCCCAAGAGCACTGCAGCCATAGCTGTAATGGTTTATCTCGTTTCGGTACTTCACAACTGTCCAGATAAACATGTTCTGTTTCTCAAAAACAACAACATGCAAGACTCTCAAAACGAGGAAGTGTTTAAAAGTTCTGCAGGTTTTCTCCCTCCCTGAGATCACTGAAATAATCCAAGTTCTGCCTCAAAAAAACAGAGGAGTTGTTACTATTTCAAAATATTATTAAAGAATCCTTAAAATAACACAGACAATAAGGGAAACAACCCAAGACACAAGCAACTTTTCTCTTTTCAAACAAATAAAAAAGAAAATGCCAATCATTTCCAAATTTAAGAAAGACTTTTAAGAATTGAAATGTCATTCATGTACAACATTTTATTAAACTTAAATTGATCCACTGATATAACAGGAAACACAAACAAATGGGCTTGTATGAATCCTTTCAGTTGATGTATGGCAGCACCACTTAATTGTTTTTACATGTCCTGAAAGAAAAAACTTATTAAAGACTTAGTTGCTGCACTAGCACAATAAGGTCATAACCCAGTGAGACATGAGATGACTAAAATACTATTCCCAAGAAAAATCTAATTTCCTGAAAAATACAAGAATGTAGTTAATTTATTAAAAGTATCTCTACGTGGTCATGACACTGGTTTTCTTTTAAAAGCTGTTACAAAGCATAAGAAAAAGTGTATTTCACTTAAAGCAAAAAATAAAATACAATTCAAAGACATAAGACAAAACTGAGCTGATTCTTCCATGGGCAAGCAAACCACTAAACCCTATTACCGACTGACCGGGGCAGAGAACACTGACCATGATTTTAATGAACCAGAGAGCTGCTGACTCATAAAATGAGAATGTATTTGACACTGGCTGACTGCCTAATTCAGAGCTCGCTGCACCCAGCAACCTTGGGTTCACTGTGAAATACAGTTAAGACAGAAGAACAGGACAGATCACCACTGCCTTAAGTGGCAAACTGTGATAACTCAAACAGCCGCCATACATGAATGGTGTCAGAGGAATGGGGAGGCAGACGAGACAGGATCTCTCTCCACAGAGATGCAGCAGGGGTTGTCATGCCTGTGACATCCAGCACACCCTCAGGACTGGCAGGAGGGCAGCATCCCTGAGCCACCCACCAGCAGTCCGATGAACCTCAGAGCTCATGCTGGAGAGCTAGAGGAGGCTCTCTGCACCACGACAGCAACCCCCTATATCTACTGAGCTGATGTCATGCACATCATCCCCACAAGTGTTCAGCTGCAGGCATCAAGACCCTGCACTTACTGAGGGACCACCATCCTTACTGTCCCCCAGCCCCCAGCCACACACTGCGTGCAATGCTGGGATCATGTCCCAGAAACTACATCCAGTCCAACATGAGAACACAAGGATGTCTGAGTCAAGCAGTTGCTCTATTTCGCTTTTTAAAGTCACCCCTCCTACAGCAACTCACATCACTATTTCGATCAGATTTTGAGAAGCCAGCCTAGAGTGTCATAGCCTTTACTTCATTTTCTACTGTTCATCACATACCAAGTTGGGTGAGGAGGAAGGACAGCAGCAGGAATGCAGACCACTGAACACTGGAGAAACCTCTGTGGACCACAGAGCCTGAAGAACAAGTGATGGAGAGAAGAGCAGCAACAGGGAACAGAAACATATTTAGGAATAATTTTTAGGATGAAACAAAAAATACCCTAGCCTATGGCAGGGGTGGTTGGAACTGGATGATCTTTAAGGTCCCTTCCAACCCAAACCATTCTATGATTCTATGACAGACCCCTTGTTTTGTTTTCTGGGGTTTTGGTTTGGGGTTGTGGTTGTGTTTTTCTTTTGTTGTTTTTTTTAAATCAAGTCACAATCAGTTGATAGCAGATAAGTCTCTACCTTGGCCTAATTGCAACAGGCAAGAATATTAAGCAAGATTCTTCCACCATTTCAGTTATGGGAAAAGCACATTACTCTGGACAGCACTAGAGACTGATACAAGTCACAAAACCAGATCTCCAAAGTAACACTCTTTACCCTCTTAAAACAAAAAACGTGCCCAAAATACCAAATTACACCATCAACAGTTTCTGGATGCTTACACTTCTCCTGTCTCTCCTTTCAGAACCACCCCACATTTGTCACTTTCGATGTCTCTTCTTGGGTGCCTGGTCACCTCCTCAAGTTGAGACTCTTTGAAACAGAGGAAGTCTGGATTTCCATTTCTGTTTCCACTGTTAGTTTGGATGCAATTTTTGGTTCTCTATTTCTGCAACCTTTCCACTACATTCAGTCTTCTATGGAAGCCCTGTCACTTCCTTCCCTTTGATTTCTAGGATTCACACATTCTTGCTGGCCACTGTGACTGATACACTTTCTACTGACAGTGTTATTTGTTGTTCTTATTATCGATCTCCCAGCTGGCCTAGTTGGCTATCTTCTTCATCTTCGTAGTCTGCTTCCAAACATCATTTATCTCTTCAAATCCATCTCCTCACTTTCTCATTTCTCAAAAAACAGCCAGTGATTTCTTTGCTCTTTCCTTTGAACACCTCCTTGCCCCAGTTCTCACTCCACCACCATCTATATATCTCATTCTATATACTCTCACCTTTCATTATTCCACTTGCTCTCTTTCCCATTCTTTCCTTAACTGCCCTTATCTGCCAGCCTTAAAATCCTTTATAAAAAGGGCTTCAAATACTCTGAAACACATGATCACATTATTATATAATTACCTTCCTTATTAATGATTTTCTCCTGTGACACTCAGCAGGTCAGGAAATCACACTCCATTTGCATTTCTTCAAATGCAACTCAATTTGCTTCCAATGAAGGTGACTTTTTCTGGAGCCACACCAATAAAATGCTTATAGCCCATGGCTCAGCCATTCAGAGAAATGGCAAGCTCAGAAGCAGATCAGCTACTATATGGGAGCATGTGGCTTCTAAAGGGGAAAGGCAAAACACCAACAAAGTTACTGCTTCAGATGAATATTTATTCTTCTGAAATCTATCCAAACCAACAGTAATCCATCTTGGTTCATCCTGATGCATCTCGGTTCTTCACAAGAGCCTCATGCAGAAAAAATGTTACACATACATAAATATTATCAACTTCTGTATATATTAATAGCAAGGAAAATCATACATAATACTTATCTAAGTACTTGACACTTTACTGTTCATCAACATGTACACTAATATACACCACAGAAAATTGGCGATGTGGCAGCAGGCGCTTATCCTGCTCAATCTCCTCAGGCAAAGTTGAGTAATTATGTTTCCTTATTGTTGCCAAAATGATTAAATAACTTTTGTAACGTAAACAGAAGGATCAGCCAGTGCGCCGTAACATTAAAAGGATAGAAAATATCTTTATCCCCATGCAACTGAACAAAACAGCCCAGTATTTTACTGTGGACTAAGGAAATCTGTTTAACTGACGGAGTTTAATTTCCCCTACCAGGTACTTTACACATTCAAATGCCTCCTGTGTGTGTTCACGCACCCTCTGGTTACGTAGAAAAGAAATCCATTCCCATTAATAGACCTGAATATTTTATATTCTGCTCTCACTCCTGTTTCAGAGACAGGATTTCCCCACCCCTTCTCTCTAATGCCACCTGGGAGGATAGCACAGGGTAAAACTCTTCCACCTACCAATTCTGCTACTGGAGCAAACATTTATTTATACCTCTACTATGAATTTATAGCATTTATCACAAAAGGAAATAAGATCACTTCATGCAGTTAAACTAGGTACATCTACACTCTCACATTTTTGAAAGCCAATTTACTTGACTACACGTTAAGCAAATCAGTAATGTCAGGAAAACAACATAATCCACAAAATAATCCAGTATTACCGCGCAAAAGATGTAACTGGACTTCCCCCTGAAAAGTTTTGCTCATTTTAAGAGTAACAGTGCAACCATCATCCAAGCCAATAAGCTAGGCAGTTTATCTGGTGATGTTTCCACCAGCACTGTGAGGGAAACAAACAAACCAAAAATTCGTCTGAAATATTCTAACAGACAAAATCATTCGCAAGTTGCTAAGAGAGAGGCCTTTGGACAGAAACACACTCTTCTCTCCACATTAATTCTCATGTACATTTCCAGCAGACACTAGAATTCCAGTTAGACACTACACCTGCTGAGACTGAGCATCAGTGAAAGGCATCTGATGAAGCACATAGTTACTCCTGCATGTGCTACGCTGTTTTTGACCCTTAACCCAGTGGATGTTTTCAACAGTGCCGGTCATGTTCTGTTTGAACCATGTAAACTGTTTTCATACCTTTCCAGATTTGATGATGGCAAATTTATCCATCGCACATCATGGTGAACATGTTTAGTCCCTGTACAGCTTATATTAGCTTGTTTCATCTCACTGCAGAAGCTACCTCTTTCTTTTGAACTTACTAACACATCAATACACAGAGCTCCTTTCAATGTTAAATGCTCCCATTTCTACTTCCTAGGAAGCCAGCAAAAAATGTGGTATCATACCACCCAGTCTTAGTTGTATGTCTGACAGGATTCTAATGAACAGCATACCTTAATTAAATTCTTAACTTTGTATCATGTTTCATATTCACACCTAATCCATACAGTTAAGTTTTCTCAGATGATTTTTCTTTTGGTCATAACCAAAGGGTTGTCAGGGTGCATTAAAAGTATCTATTTCCAAGTTATCAGAACTCCATCACAAGAAGCACATTGGAGGCTAAGCCTGACTTCTTCCCTTGCCTGTTAAATAATCACAAAGGATTCCAATTTCTCTTACAGGAGGATCATTTAAATTATTAGGATATAACTGGTATGATCACTTTCAGTAATTCTGACTCAAAGAAACCAGTCCTATCACATCTTTGCTATAATTATTTTTAAATTATAAGACAGTTCAGGTATTGCTACCCATTCTATATTTGCCTAACGGTGTTTCCAAAAAAAGAAGACAGATGGTTACTGCGGGATGCTGACCACTCAAAACTCGCAGGAAATCAATGCAAGATACAAAGATTCAAATATTACAAGGTCAAGGCCATTTATATCAGGAATAGTGTGGCCAGCAGGACTAGGGAAGTGATTATCCCCCTGTACTTGGCACTGGCAAGGCTGCACCTCATATATTATGGTCAAGTTTGGGCCTCTAACCAGAAGACAGACACTGAGGTGCTACAGAGCGTCCAAAGAAGGGCAACAAAGCTAGTGAAGGTTCTAGAGCACAGGTCTTATGAGGAGTGGCTGAAGGAACTGGGGATGATTAGTCTGGAGAAGAGAAGGCTCAGACCGCACTGCTCTCTATAACTAGCAGAAAGCAGGTTGCGGCAAAATGGGGGTCGGCCTCTTCTAGGTAACAAGTGACAGGACAAGAGCAAACGAGCCCAGGGGCCATTGTGGCAAGGAAGGTTTAGATTGGATGTTAGGAAAAAAAACTTGACAGAAAGGGTTGTCAAGCATTGGAACAGCTGCCTAGGGAAGTGTCTGAGTCACCATCCCTGGAGGTGTTTAAAAGATGTGTAGATGTGGCACTTAGGGACATGGTTTAGTGATGGACTTGGCATTGTTAGGTCAATGGTTGGACTTGATCTTAAAGATCTCTCCAACCTAGGTGATTCTATTCTATAAAACTTTTTATTATGTTACCTCTAACTTATTAGTAATTGATCTTTTAGAAGTAATCTAAATACATAATGAGCTTAATTATAGTATAATAGAAAACTGACAGACAGGAAGCTGGGGCCAGCTGCTATAGAAGATGCCATCTTTACACGGTTACCAATGAAAACACATAAAAGAAAGTGCAAAGGAGGCTATTAAATGTCAGAAGCAATTTTCTTAGAGTTTTTGTTCAGAACACTCAACACGCCAGAGGGCCCCAATTCTGTTATTCTGGATGCAACTAGGCAGGAACAGCTAAAAAAATTAAAAAATAAGGAGGAAAAAAGGCTAGTAGCAAAGGCTGCTCTGCTGGCCTAAGCAATCTTTCCTCCTTGTTCCTGAGGAGAAACACTAATGGTAAAGTTGGTGGCAGTGGTCCATGAAGGGCAGTGTTTTCTACCAGGATTTTGATAAAAAACAATGCGAAACAGACAACTGCAGTCTAATGTGCTAACAACAGCTCTGCAAACAACACTGATAGTAACTGCTCCTGTAGCTTTGATTAACCACATAATGAAAGACACTCTCCTCCTCTTGTGCTCAGGACTCTGTTCCTAATGTCTTTCTCCTCTGTTTGTGCATATCCATGACCTCATTAATTTATTGACATCATTTGTGGTCTTACAATAACCACAGACTGCTGCTGCTGACTTTGAGGCTGAATCTCAGGTATTTCTTATTTTAAGTATAAGGAATAATCTAATTAGGTACAAACATACCTTCTAGATTGGTGTGACAAGATGACGATTAGTTATCTCAAGTTACAAAACACAGCGACAACAGCAATTTCTTTCTAATTTTATTTTACATCTTCCTCTTATTTACTCAACTTTGTTAAGGTAAGACGGTGTGTTATATGTTATCTAATTCATGGAATGAAGACACTGGCCTTTCTGAGTAACCTCCTGGCACTGGCAGCACTTATTCTTGGACAATTGCCTAGGGAATCATTACTTCTTTTAAAAATATATATATATATAAAAAAAAAGAAATTAAAAAAAACTAAAAAGCAGAGCCATTTGTAGCATGCATTAAGGAATCTTCCGACCTGAAAGGTGATGTTTTAAAATCAATTAAGCACTCAATGTGCCCCAGTCCTAGCTATCAACATGTCAAAGTAAAGCTGTATCAATTCTAGTAAAGAAACGTTCCTAGCAGAATGAATTACCTGAGCACGTTTTAAATGCACCACCTCAAGAAAAAGAAGAAAAGCTGTTCTATGTGGAAATACCGTATGTCTGCCTTGATTTACCTTACTAACTTCAGCAGTAATACAAGACTGTAAAATGCTATTCTGCAACATGCTCCTTCTCCCCGCCTATGCAACATTTGCCTCAGTCCTTATGCACAGAGGTGGGATGCAAACAGAAAGCTCATCAGGTCTGAACTGCAGGAATGATGGGTATCCCAAAGCAAGTATGAGTCAGTAAATTTCTTGGAATCTGGTAATTCAGAGAGTCAGACACATCTTCTTTAGCTCATTTATACTCCCACATGCTAGAAGAGGTACACACACTACTTGCTAGAATATCAGAAATATTTGAACACTTTGGTTAAATGATCTTTACAAAACACTAAAGCTAAAATTACCAACATTTCTAGACCACTTTTTAAAGTGCATGCTATCCTGCTATTTCCTTGTGCATATAAATATACTTCTAAAATACTTTACATTCAGAAAAGCTGGTCTCACAATAAAACACCAGTTTGAGGAACAGATGAAATAATTCACCAAATCAGGCAACAAGCAGAAAGAATAATTTAGTGATGCTTTTGCAACAATCTGTTTAGATCACATAGTACGTCTTTTATTTGTAGCGTTGCATAG
The DNA here is from genome assembly GCF_037157495.1 of Lathamus discolor. Classification (NCBI taxonomy): domain Eukaryota; kingdom Metazoa; phylum Chordata; class Aves; order Psittaciformes; family Psittacidae; genus Lathamus; species Lathamus discolor. The sequence continues at coordinate 106,407,851 of NC_088885.1, read as the reverse complement.
GTGGGTGGTGTGAAACTTTCAAAAGGAAGAAGCAACAGATGCAGACAGTGAAAAACACAAATGCTAAGCTACAGGAAGGTATGAGGACATTTCCCGCAATTACGACAGTTAATAGCATAAAAAGCACTCAAAAAAGTCACCTGGGTGTCTGTCTACAAGTAAACTACATCAGCTATTGTTTTCCATGTTGAAAGCACCTATTACCTAAGAGCAGATGTGTGCAGAAGAAAAAACAGGAGCTGCATGTAACTTCTGATATCAGTAACTTGCCTTTTATGAAATGAAGGGTAGCTACACTACACACAATGAACTGTTTAACTTTTCAGATGGTTAAACTACAACATCTCCCATGCTTCTTGTAGAATGAAAGAAGGGAAGAGAATTTCTGATATACAGTGTGTTGACCCTCTAAAGGCAGCACAGTTAACTGAATATTACAGTTAATCTATAAATCTTGAATTTTTCAGGCAAAAATTTGGAAACAATTCTTTATGCTGGATCTATAAAACCCAGTACAACAGATTCTGTGAATGACTAGCACCAAGCGTTTCATACATCCAAAATGCAACCCAGCTTCTCAAATACTTGTTTCACAATTGCAACCCAACAGTAAAATACTGCTAAAAGTAATTTGTCAATACTACATGAGATGGAGATCATCTAGGAGAAATTAATTCAATACAGAAAGACGCAGAACTGATTTTCTTTCTAAGGTTTTGAAACAAAATAGCTGTCACTGATTTACAGAACAACAAGAACTACTGACTAAAAATATTCAAGTATGTGAGCATGACTGCTGGCAAAATAATGCAATTTACCAGCTAGTTAGCCCCTTACAGAATGCCAGCATTGGACAGTTCTTGAAACTGAGAAGAAATGGTGTAGGTCTTGTATTAATTCATCATTCCGTTCACTGCAAGTCAGTGACAGATGACTGTGCCAACGCTGCAGAAGAAGATTCATTAATAATCAGCGCTTCCAGGTGGGAAATGCAAGTTCAACCTTTTTGACCCTTTGGATGCACACTGTATGTGTTAAGACAGTAAACCAGAACATGTCCTACAGATACTGGCTGTGGTGAATTTATTTATTTTAAAAACCAAGAAAGGAAAATTGCATTCTCTGAGATTTGACGTACCAGTGAGTTTAGAGAAAGACTGAAGAAACAATTCCTCACAGAAGGATTTCCAAGACCTACTGCTGTACAGTTTGGAACCAAAACTCAAAAGCCATAACCAGGATATCTTGAACAACATACGTAGGCATCTACTTTCACATGAGGAAAGAGTGTGTAGGATTTACTGTAAACACTAAGTACTTTGGTCCTTAAATCAAAAATGAGACAAAAAAATCCCTACAAATTCTGCCTGGGTTCCAGTGCTGACTGTTCAGATGTAATATGCAACATCAATTTATTTTTACTTACAATCCTTTGATCACAGTTTATAAGTTATGCATTTGTTTCACCAGGTTTTTTCTTTCTTTTAAGGAACAATAAAAATGGTCAATGTCTACTTTCTGTTTCTCACAAACAAGGTGAAAAAGTTTTTGGTCAGATCTCCCTTTTGACATTTGGTGTAAGCTACTGGGCTGTACCAACAGCAGCATAGCCAAAAGAAATGGTTATCCCCCTTTACTCAGCTGTTCTTCAGCCACATCTGGAGTGCCACATGCAATTTTGTCTCCTCTCAGGACAAGAAGTATGTTGACAGATTTTAACAAGTCCAGGGGAGGGTCCCCAAGACAGTCAGGGCTGGAGCTTAAGGTCCTGTGAGGAGAGGCTGTGCGACCAGGGTTCATTCAAGACCCTTTCACGGGCACCTCACAGTAGCCCCCCACACCTAAGAGGAAAAGACAGAGTCAGGCTCTTTACTAAGGTGTTACTGAGAGATAACAGCCATAAGCTGAAGTTGGGAGGCTATAAAGAGGGTAAAGGAAAACAAAAATCCCCACAGTCACTGTGAGGCTACCTAACTACTCGAAGAGGTTGTAGACCTCCATTCTCAGAGACTTTCAAAATCCAACAGGAAAAAGCCCTGAGCAATCATGTTTAAAATTAGCGTTGGAGATGGAAGAACAGACGCACGGAGGTGCCTTCCAGCCTGGGATGCTATGAAGAGGGAAACACAGAGTCAGACCAGAGCCCATCCTGTAATCACCAAGAAACCTTGCATAGGAGCGACCAACCTCAACCGCTTCAAAAGAATGTATGAGAAACCCAAACTGAGTAACTATGGAATTACCCACCCCACAGGAGAACATTACTCTTTCTCCTCAAAACAGAGGCTGGTTTCAGTGACTTAACTACCTCATTCTTTTGGGGGTTCTTGTGTCCTTGGTTTTTGATTGGAGTTTTTTTGTTCGTTTGTTTGCTTGTTTTTCCAACTGCTACATTCCTATTTAAGTGTATTTCAACAGCTACTACCATGCATTAATTATGCAGGCAGGATACTCTGGTGATAAGACTTTCTTGTTCCTTCCAGTTTGCAACAGTGTTTGCAATTTACTTGCAATCCTTCCAGCACTGGAACAATTGTGCTACTTTCCCATTTCAAGGGCAACAGGAAAACAGCTTCCTCCACAAGGGGAAAAAAACAAAAGGAATTTCCCCAAATACAGTAACAGTAAATACAGGCAGAAAAAAAACCTGATATCCTTCTTCTATAATTCTACCAACTCCAATTGCTTCATTCTCCAGGGTAAGCTAATGACCATTTGGGACCTTCTGCCATTTCCTTACTACTGCCAGTACAGCTCATCACTGAGCTGCCAAGCTGTAGGAAAAAAGATTTGTGCATTGCCTCATTTCTGCATTTTAATGCAGACTTCTCGATGGGAAGGGATCAACTTAAATTGGTTAGGCCAGCCCTCACTTCTAGACCCTCAGAATGGCACAGAGGGGTTGTCTTACACCCCTCAGTATGTCTGCGTGCTCTAACAAAAATGTAGACTTGGCTTACTGAGGTTGCCAAAAGTTGGCAGTGGCTTATTTCACAAAAGGTTATTGTATCTTGAAGCAATTTTTTGCTTAAAACACAGTGGTACAATAAACTGCAAGGATCTTTTCAAAGCATGCATAAAAACAGTATGCTTACTTTTGCTTTCATCAAATTAACAAGAAACATATTTGTAGAGATCTTCACACAGCTATGAAGTTATATTTGCAGATGACAATGAAAAGCTGCGAGAAACAGGTTTTGATATTTATGTACACTAATGGGCATGATGATTGAGTTTGTTGACTCAGTTCAATAAGAACAAATGGCTTACAGGTTAAACACTACAGAAGGGTATTTTAAGATACATTATATCAATAGATTTGTACATACACACAGTATTTCTTGTATTGCATTTTGCTCAGAGTATGCACATAGACATTGTGTTCCAAGGTTAAACAAATCAAAATATTAGAAGCTGGGGAGGAAAGTTGTACTGCATTGAGGAAGTGTAAAATGGGGTCCATTTTCTCAGACAGGGGACTTCTCTCATGACAAAGGCATCACCTGCAGAAGAGTGATGGAAAATACATGTCACTGAATGCTAATCCTTCTAAACATTACAGGGCCCACCATTAAAAGCAACCAGCCATTAAACAAGGAGATGAAGTCAATTATTGGATTTATTTCAGAAGGAGGTGGGAGTACATTTATGCCTTGTGTGGTACAGAGTAAATATGATTTGAGCAGCTGACTAGGCTTTTCTCACCCATTCACTGTGTTTTGTGTTGTACCTTAGGGAATAGGAAGGTCATTTCACCTGAAAGTAAGTACAGTGAAGCTCTGAGCTAAGCTGTATGATACTAACAAGCACAAGAGCAGGCTCACATAAGAAAGATGAGGAAAGTTTTCAAACACAACTACACCCCATGGAAATGACAGTCCCCTCCCAAGAAGCAACAGGGAAAATGCATTCTTATAGTAATACAGACATGTACATTATCGCCCAACAAAGATATCAAGGGTCCTGACCAATGTACAATATGATAAGAAAAGCATGAAAGCTTAGGAAAAGAAAGATGCGCCACATTAGGCAAGAAGGAGAAGCTTATTTATCATAGAAGTAAATCACAAAGAGTTCCCCTAACCAGGAAATGTATGAAAATAGTTAATAAAACATCTTTAAAACCCCAGAAGCTTTTGTTCTGCTCTCTTAGAAGAAGAAACCTGATCAGACTTCAGAAGAAAACAACTAACATTGTCAGATAAAATGTGACATCAAAGACTACCTATCGGTTCATAAGAAAAAACTTTGTGAAATGCATGGACTATGGGGATTACAGTCTTTCCAGCTGAAATATATTATCACAAAGAGACAGACACATTATCACACTATGGGCTTTTTTGCTCAATTACGTACTGAAATGATGGAAGAAAGTGCTAAGCTTCATTGTGTTTAGCTTTGTTTTTAAGAACAGAGTAATGACATTTTATTTTTTAAAAAAGAAAGGTTATTGATTTCCTTTCAATTTACAGAAAATGAGCTATGGAAGTGATATTTGTTATTTACATAGCACTACACCGCAAATAAACAGGCCTAGCATTTAGCTAACAAATAAGAGATGGGTTACACCTCATGGATTTTTGTTCTCTAAATTAAACAGTAATTTGATATGTGATAAATGTCTAGAGATGAAAGAAGAATCAAAAAGTTCATGCAGTTTCTCTCGCTGTCAGCACATCTATCACAAGCACTACAACCTGAAGAAAGCAATCTGATTATCTAGCATTTAGAAAAGCCTAAATTTTTTTCTACACAGAAATATATATACTTCCAACAAAGAAAATGCTGATGTTATCAAAGACAAAATACAGAAAAATGCAAAAATGTAGAAAGTAATTATAATTCCATGCTCGCCACTGAAAGCACACTCTTTCTAAAAGGTGCCTGCAATACACATATGCCAGAAAGTCTGATCTCTGATGAAGTTTCAAACAGTTAAAACATGTAGCTTCTTTTAGGTTGTTATCTTGTAGAAGTGGATCTATGTATGTATCTGTGTCAAAAAATGCAGTGTGTTATTAAGGAATGTAATAGGACAAGTCTTTAAAATTCTAAGCACTGAGTGAAGGACCAAGGTATCGAAACACATTTTAGCAATCACATTACAGCTATGAATACTGTTTAACAATAATCTCATAGAAGTAGGCCAACAAAATGCCAACATGAGCTAATATTTATTTATGGCAGTAAAAGTTTTTCACATAAATCAGGACTTGTGGAGACAAATTACCCTCACTAGCCTTTGGCTTATGAATTAATCTATTCTCTGTGACCAGGAAAATGCTATTCTGAAAGATGTCATAAAAAGCCACAAATATAGGAAGGGAAGAAAAACACAACACAAACAGGTGCAGCCACTATGCAAAAATTTTGCCTGTTTCAGGCATTTTCCAACATATGAGCATGTATAAAAAATTCAGGGTAACTGTCACTGTACCTGCCTGCTAGAGGTTAGCAGATGATTTCCTAGACAAGCAAATCCACAGTATCAGTGACATGTAATGCTGTAATCAGCAACACGTTTTACAGTTGGAGATTTAGCAATCTGGAGAAAGGCTTACTTTCAGATTGCAAGGTGAGTGTAACACTGAATCATTCCTTTTGGAGCCTTTGGAACTTCAATCTGCATTTAACAAAAGCTAAACTAAAGGTAAAGGCTAAACATATGCTTGCAAGTTGGAATATGTGACTGCTAGCAAAAGGAGTTCAATGTCCTCTAAAATACCCAGGAGCTAATTTCTCTATTAGCATGTCTTTTACACCCTCCCCTCAGAAAAATGAGCATACAGTTTATGAGTGGTATGAGCATGACTAGGGAAAAAAAAAAAGCACCTGTTCAGCATCTCTTTACCCACATAGGGTTTCAGTGTCCTTCAGCACAGTGAGAATCCAAAACACACCCCTTACCTGTTAAAGAAATAATTCTCAGTCTCCCATGCGACTTCTCAACAGGGGGCAGAATGGACCCTCACCCCAACACCCCTTAAATACTTCAGGTTTAATTTATGGTTATGTCAAGCTACATTAACAAATAAGTGGCTTGGAAACAGTAGACAGAGTATGTAATGTCTGCAATCCCATGCTTTGTAGTATTTTGCCAAAAAGGGAGTGATTAGTATATCACTCATAAACACACAGACTCACTTCTTGAAGTTTTACTTCATTTCCAAAAGAGCTTCCAAACTGAAAACTACATGAATGAGCTCAGAAGAGCTACACTGCACTTCCTGATGTTTCAAATTGTACAAGTACAGCATCCTAAAACTCTTTATTTATGGGGAAGGCAGATTTACATAATCGTCATCCCTTTCTCCAGAACTGGACAATTGATAGGAAACTCAGAGCTGTTAATTTCTACAGTTAATCTTAACAGTTGATTTTATGCCTTGCAAATGTTATTCTAAAGTATTAGAGTAAATAGAACACTAGACTGTTGTTGATTTAAGTGATTATACATACTTTTTCCCATCCAAAGGATTATTTACTAAGGCAACAAACTGAAAAGGAATTAAAGAGTACTCTTTTTCTTTCTTCACAGCGGAGTTCACCCACGGAATTCATTGCTATAGGCTATCATCAAAGCTAACACTGCAGCTTGGAATTATAGATGTAAAAGAAATTAAGATACAAAACAGCAACCTTAATGTGACATTCAGGTTTTACAACTGTCTACTCGAGACGGGAAATGGACAGGTAAGACTCTCAGGAGAAGAGGAGAAGTGCATTAATTCAACCACATCCTGAATGTAATGCATCAAAGGATGCACTTCTAGCAAATGCACCAAAATAAAGGTATTATATAATTCAACCTGGGGACTCTTTTTTTTAATATTGAAAACCTTGAGTCGGCTTGTCCAGTTATAGATACCACCAATACACCAGTTTCAGTAGAAGACTGAGAGGACTCTGTCACTCATTCCTGCCAGCAACACCTGCACTTTTCCTGAAAACTTAACCTGCATGCTGCCAGCTTCTGACCTGCTTAGCTTCAGAGTTCTGCCAGGATGACAGCATGAAGACCTGTGACCACCACAAAAGTAATGTTACAGAAAACTTTTACCCTAGAAAACAAACCTGGATTGATTTAGTTACAAATACCGATCAACCTGCTGAAACACAGACAAAACTAAACCCCTAAACCCCTACCATACAGCTTTTTTACCAGCTTCGCAAGTCAGACTTACAGTATCTTTATAACTGATAAAGATATTACAAAGGGTTGTACAAGCTACTTGATTACAGACTTTTCCACTAAGTAGCACTTGCTAACATCATTCTTCAAGATAGAAGGCAAATAGCCTATTTCTTAGAGTGCTGCAGTCCAACAGGCAAAAGTAGTTACTGATGCTCTTGAAGTGAAATGTTATCCTCAAAATAAGACACTTCGGCTTCACAAGGGCTATCGCTTCAATGTGAAAAGACACAGAGAGAAGATATGTAGAGAAGGAAAGCTGGAGTGCAAACACCCAGCAGCTCTAGATGCATGTGAAAAAGATTTTAGTGTTAATGAACAAGTGCATCATTTGAAGCCCCACTCAGATACGATCCATTTAATGATGTTCCTTTCCATGAGACCTCTTAGCAGCGCCAGCCGCTCTGAAGTCGGTCTGCTTTTGCCAGCATTTGCAACTCCACTGCTCCAACACACATGCTGGTAAAGCTGTACCATGACACTATTTTGGTGCTTTAGTGGTTAAAAGTGCTGCACTCCATCTCCTCAGCCTGCTGACAATTTTTGTTTCTCACATTCCTGACTTTCAGCAAACTACCTGAAATTAAAAAGCAGTGTGTCTATGCATATACAGGTGCAATAACATCACCATTCGCTTCCTTGACCTCCTTCAGAAACATCCTCCAAAAAAATGAGTTACCTGTTCCCAAAAAAACCCAGTTCTGTCACTTCATGCTACGATTTTACTGTTCTCATTTAAAATAAATAAATAAATAAATACCTCAGTTTTCAAGACAGAAAAGGAATTTCATGCATGACACGATTTGCGACTGATACCGATGAGCTCCAGCACTACAAATAAAGGATTCAAATGCTTTCCAGTTCCTAATCACCAGACAAGTTGTGCACTTTCTCCAAGTAACTCTCTCCAAAGAGCTGTCTCCCACTGACTTCCATTCCCAAGTTCAACACTGTCTGTGGAACAAGTTACCTACCAGGCAAGCCTTGCAAATATATATGGGTTCTGGTTTTCTCTCATTTTAAACAGTTACTGGATTCAAACTACTTAACAGAAGAGTTAGAATACGTAAGTAGAAGTGGTAAGAACTTAAGGAGAGACATTTTGCTCCCATTTATCGAGGGAGGCATCTTTAAAGATTGTTTCCCAGGCTCCGTGCTACAGGGAAGCAGAGGCAGTCAACCTGAGATGGATGTTAGAAGAAAGAGAGCACTGTGTTGGTGGGTGACTGCTGCCTTCCTGCTCTCCCCAAAATACTCTTCTCTGGATCTTAATTGACCTATGATGGAAGCCACAGAGATGGAAATGACGTTTACTTTTTGTGCACAAGAAAATCTAACACTGTGCCTACAAGCCTGGAAAATGCTGCTCCTGCAAGGTCATATATTTTTCCCCTTTGACACCTTTCACCTGCTCTGACAGAACCAGGCAAAGCTTCCTTCAATAAAAGAAGCCAGACAAATTTCTAAAACATTTGAACAGGGTAAGAAAATTAACAGCCATTTTAGGATCTCTCTTGCACACTGGCATCCAAGTCCGTGTTTCTCAGTACGCCACCCATTAAGGGGTTCCTAGACATCTTGTTGCTGTGACTAACATTTTTATGAGTGTTCTGGGAAAAGAACGGGTTTAAAATGTAACGGGAAGTCTATGTGAATCTCCCTCATGCTGTTCACTATCATTCTTCTCAGTACATCATAATAAATATTTCCCAATGCCACCATAATGATGGAGGAGTGGGGAAGAAAAAAAGAAAAATCAGTTTGATCTTTGCCTTCTTTTCAGTAGCTGACCAATTTTAGAGCATAACAATCACTGCTCTAAATAACTACAGGAAGTTTGTTTCAACTTTAGAAGCATGGCAGAGTTTTTTAATGTGTATGTACACACATATGAACATGAATATACCCTCACTATGCAAAGTACCCTCTACTCTAAACAGTCTTGCATCACAACTTGCTTTGTCATCACCCTGATCTCACCTGTGCAGGCTGGCACATGAAACTCATTCAGCCACCTGAAAACTGCACCACAATGTCATATTGTACCATCATTTTTAAACAACCACCTCCAGAGAAATCCAAAATAATAATCCAAGCATGGTACAGCTCACTGTCTCCATAGATACACCTTAATATTTCAGCCTTGTCCAAATTGTCTATAGAAAATGTGAATAGTAATAATTCAAAGCATCAAAACATATAGGAAGGAACTGAATCGTGTACTGTTTAAAACATAAAATTTAAACAGCATTTTAGTACCTGCTGATGTAGCTATGCAGACACTCCCCCTCCAAAGTCTTCAGCAATACTTGTTAATTTGAGGACTAAAGTCACAGAGCACACCCAAACAGGCTGGACTCTACCTTTTCCTTCCATGGCAGAGCAAGGACCTCAGTCCCGCAGTGGTACTTCCAACAGCTGAATATACACGGGTTTGAAAATACTGTGCATGCTTTAAAAAACATTCTCTGTAACGTACCACTTATATCCCGAGAAGATGATAATTCTGACTCACTTGATATCACTATGATGAAAGAAAAAGCAATTCCCACTATTTTGCAGGAGTTCAAAGATTTGGTTTGAAGAAATGAAGTGAAAGGTTTCAACTAATATCTGAACTCTGTCGTCTACAAAAACTCCAATATATTTGCTTTTTACCTGACATCACTTACCAGACTCTAATACTTGAGCTCACCCTCTCGAAAACCAAACCAACTCTCTAGAAGCTTCTACAAGTCTTACTTCATTCAGGAGTTCAGAAAGCAATTGTAACTTCTCAGAAATGCTTGGGCAAGGCAGCTAGTTCACTGAAGCCCATGTGGTGATAACACACAATTCAACAGCATCAGTCAAACACCAGAGAAAACTGTTCTCTCTAAGCATTGCTCTTCCCAGCACGCCATTTGAAAATAACATTATTTTGCTTAAAAGAAAGCTAATTAATTGTGTGTGAAGTAAAACAATTGGAAGCAGAATAACTGAAAGTTGTTACCAAGTGATGTAAACTGCAGCTTTGTGGTTCAAGTATTTAAAAACCAAAGGAAGCAATTAGCAAAAGATTGTTCGGATGCCTTACTTAAAAATCACATTTTGCATGTTTCAAATTCATATGAGTGACCAAAAAAAAAAAAAAAAAAAAAAGACAGGTTCATGCCAGGGCTCAAGCTTTAAAAAACAAGACAAAAAACTTCCCACCACCAGTGCCAAAAGCTCCCTCTCCTCTATTTTATTATTTGTTTTTTCAGCATTGTCCTATTGCAATACAGGAAAATATCACATTAATCTCAGTGTCACAGTAACCTCAATTAAAAAAAACAAAACAAAACAAACAGATCAAACTCACTCTGTTCTACTACATAACACAGTACTTCATTTGAAAGCAAGTTTATTTACCATTACTTTACCATTTAGGCTCTAGTTTTGCATTAGACTGAACACAAGATTTCATCATGAAATCAACATGGTGGAGGATCAACTTTAAAGTCAGAAGCCTACAATCAGCTTTTCAGTCCCAGAAGGTTTCTTTTTATATGTCCATGTTAAATTTCCTGTCTTCAGCAGACACCCAAGACACATCATTCTTGAGCTTTAAATGGATATACCCAGGATTACCCACAGAAGATTACACTCTTTGGTGCTCCAGATCTGATCCTAAAAAAACCTTACAAGGAACTGCTTGGAAAGTATTTCATACCAGCACAGATAATTTGCATCAGTATTTCATTTTATTTAAACTATTGATATTAGTAAGAGTTTAAAGCATTAACCCTTTCTAAAGTGTTTAAAGAACCAACTTTCAGCTTAGCAGATGTGTTATTTTTAACAAGTTTGCCACAGCTGCCATTGCTCATCAGGGTCCTCCAACCCTGCTACTTTCTGCCCTCAGAAACAGAAAGCAAATCATACCATGGTAAGAAATTACAGTAACCTAGCATTTTAAAATCAGCTTCTGAACTGAAAGAACAACTCTGTATTACCCTCTTTTGGCGCTGCCCAGAGAGGGGTGGGAGACAGAAGGCATCACTCTGAACAGTGAGTCCTCGTGGCAGCTTTCCAGCTGCAGATGCAACCCCACTGTAAAAGTCATGGAAAAAAACACTTTGATATATGATCTCTAAAAGGCCTTTTTCCAGAAGCCCACGAAACACTTCCTTGATGCTTTGGAGAAGAGGAGAACATTGGCTCAAAGATAACTCAGGCGCAGACACAAGAAAAGTGAAGAAGACTGAACTAGGTTTCACCCTAGTAAGGACTCCGCTAACAGCTTGTAAAGGGGAAAAAGAATAACAGGCAGAGTAAATTAAGGTAAGAGAAAAGCTGTTTGTCCATTTACCGATTTCTCTCTCAAATCCAAGTGAACAGTATCACTAGGTCTAAAACCAAAAAGCTCCGCAGTGGGAGTTCCCTTTCATACTCAAGACAGGAAGTCCCTCCTTCAAGTTTCATACGTCTATTAATCTTCAGATGAGTAAGATTTATGACCATACACAATTCATTACAACATAAATGCTCATCGGTGGAAGTATTACTGCAATGAGAAAGTACCTCTGTATCACTATCAGAAACTGGGACAACAAAACAATTTTATCTGAACTTATTTTGGTGCAGAGTTTGGCAAGAACCAGATTGAGCACCTGACAGAACAATACTTCCACTATTTTAATATCACAGCCAGACACTATGTCATTACAGTAATATAAACAAATTCCACCTGAACACAGTTTATTTCCTAGAGACTTTCCTCCTCCCCATATGTCTTCCCAGCAAATTCATCCTCATCCATTATCCAACCATACTTCACCAGTTTAATGCAAATACGGATGGGGTCCAACAGGTTTCAAACTGGGGGCGCCCTGTGCCCAGCCCTGGCACTGAAAGCCCTGCCTAGTACCACCTCCCCTCGGCCTTGAGGGCACCCTGCCGCCTTCAGCACCCACCTCCCCTCGGCCTTGAGGGCACCCTGCCGCCTTCAGCACCCACCTCCCCTCGGCCCCTCTGCACACAAGGTTCCCACACACTGGCCACCAAGGCACCGACATCCAACCACACAGGGTGGCAAAGCAGACGGCGACCCCTCACCTGCTGCCGTGGACCTGCGGAACTGTGCCCGCCCCAGCAGTAGCCACCAAGCCCAGGCCTGGGCACTTGCAGGGAGGCCCACGGGCTCTGGAAAGGGCAGCAAGTGGGTGCAGGTGCTGGTGGTGGGCTGGAAAGCTGTCTCCATCTCACCCTTCAGACAATCCCGCAATCACAGAGCTCACCACGCTGCCTCAAGCAATACAGTGAGAAAAAAAGTGCGTTTTCACTCCCAGCCCATGGCAGCAAGAGGGAAGCACCCGGCAGCGAACTGGGAGTCGGGAGTGCCTCTGGTGGGGCTAAGGAGGGTCCGCGAGCTTCTCCCAGCGGAGAAGTCAGAGGTTAATGGGGAGCACGGGGCGCGTGGGGCACCTCCCGAGAAGGGTGAAGGGCACACGCTGACACCGAAACGTGCTGGCCGGGCCACCACGGGGCTTCTCAAGGACAAAGGGTAAGCGGCTAAGGGGAGCTGCTGGGCAGCTCTGTCCCGGGATGCCGAGGAGGCCCCTAGGAGACCTGCAGCCCGGGCTGGGAGGGCGACCCCGCAGTCTCTCTACGGCCAGGAAGGGGCTAGAGGCGCCCGGGAGCCCCACGGCGGCCGCGCAAATAAGGGACGGCCTCGCTCCGCAGCCCGCGGAGGATGCGCGGCGCTGGTCGCCGAGGTATCTCCCTCCACCCCGTGCGGGCGGTAGGCACCAGCTCCCGCCCCGCTTTCCCACCGCCCGCCCGCAGCCCGGCACCAGCCCCGGCCCTGTCCTCCGCAACGGCAGCTTACACGGCGAGCCCGTCAGATCAGACCGATCTAACGAGTAATCGTTGTTTATTCAGGGTTCAGTTTTCTAACTGTGCGGAAGCATGGATTAATATTAACATATTCACCCGCGGCTGGACACCGCGGCTCTCCGTCCGAAAGTAACGCGGTTTTTGGATGGTCGCTTGCTAAGTAACGCGATTTAATAAACCGCTATTTCTCTCTCTCGAAATAAGACAAATCTCCCCTCTGAAGACCCCCAGAGAATCGCTCCTTCTGAAGCAGCTCACTCCCCGCTTTTACAAAGTACCCCCAGAACCCCAACAAGGCAGCTGAGCCAGGACGGCGACCACCAATTCCTCCTCTCGCTCTCTCACACCTTCCCCTAGGATGCGAAGCGATTCGGAGGTGACGCGAAGTCAGCGGCTGGGTTTCCGAGCGGGAAGCCGCGGAGAGCCACTGAGCCCTGCGGAGCCCCGCACGCCGGCACTGTAGGGCGAGCCCTGCCACGCGTGCGAGCTCCGCACCGCAGGGCGGACAGCGACAATAGAAATAGCCATACCGACACCACCGAACAGCAACGAACAGGTAAGAAATAAGGGGCGAGCAACGCAGCTGAAAGTTTTCTAGGGTAACAGCGGACCGCGGGAGCTGCCGCGCGGAAGGAGCGCGGCGCATCCCCTCGAGCCGAGGGCTCGGCTGGCAGAGAGGACCGTCCCGCAGCCCCGGGACGCGCACCCGCGCGGCGACAAGCCTACGGACGGACAAACAGACGGAAGGACATACCGGCAGTCAGACACACGGGCAGGAGCAGCCGGAAGGTGAGCCCGCACACCACCTCGGTGGCCATCGCGGCGGGGTGGGGGTCGCGGCCAGCCGGCCGGAGAGCCGTCCCTCTCTGCGCGCCACCGCCGCTCCTATGTCCGCCCGTGCGCGGAGCCGCCGAGACGGCGGAGCATCGCCCGTCCCCTCTTCTGTTCGCCTCGCCTCAGCCGCGCCGCCTCACGCCTCCCGCCGCATCCCGGCGGCAGCCCGTGCAACCAGCGCCGTGCCGCACCCCCGGCCAGGGGCACACACACGCCCGCCCCCTCGGGGCTCCCCCCACCGCTGTTTTCCCGCCCTCCTCCCGTCCGCCGAACAGCGCGGAGCAAACCCCCGCCCTCCACACCGGCGGCACCCGACGGCGCGCCCCGTGAGGAAACTGCCCCGCGCCCCGCCCCGACAGGGCCGGGCCGCTCAGCGAAGGGGCCGGCCGTGCGCTGCCTGCCCATGCCCATGCCCATGCCCATGCCCATGCCCTGCCCCTACCGCTACCCCGGTCTCCGCCGTGCCCTTACTCCTGCCCATGCCCACGTGCCTACCTTCTGCCCATGTCCCTACTCCTGCCTCTGCCCGCACTCCTGACCCCACCCTGCCCTCTGCCGTGCCCTTACTCCTCCCCTGTCCCGAAGTCCTGCCCCGTGCCCTCGCCGCTGCCTGCGCGTCCCGTCCGCCTTGCAAGGGACTGTTCTGTCACCGCGCTGCCACCCGCAGCTGGCTCATGTTCGCCACTTAAAACCTTATCGGTTTTCCTTAACGTTTCTTTTTGAGTTGGCTTGGGTTTGTGTGTGGTTTATTTGTCCGGGTTTTGTTGTTTGTTTTTTGTTTGGGGTTTTTGTTATAATAATGTTATCAGTACTCACTAAAAACTTCTGATTTATACTTTTTTTTTTTTCTTGAATGGGGGAGCAGCTTTCTCCAGTTTGTTCAACACCCCCCCCCCCCCCCCCCCCCCATGTTTCAGCAGGGCATTTAGGTCCACAAGAAAAAGATCTGCGGTCGCTGGAATGTATTTCACTTTTCTGGAAAGCTTTTTACCCTTTAAAATACAGTGCGGGTTAGAACACGCAGTGGGTTGAAAAGGGCCTTTTTGAGGCTCAGCTGGTGTGTCCCTGTGTGTGTGCTGAATAAACCTAATAGCCTCGGTTGAAATTGTAATGCTGTAAAATAGAAAGTTATTAATGTTATTAATACAAGTAAAAGCCCATTTAATCTTCGGCACTGTACTGCAAGCCCTCCCACTTAACTGAAGTGAGCTCGGACAGAACGTCCTCTTTGTGGGGCAGTGCTGAAGATAACTCTTTAGTCACCTCCAAGATTTGGAGTAGGAAAAAGCAGGAGCAGTGACCCTGTGGTCCTTAGCATAAATTCCTGGGGCTTCTTCCCAGTGAAGGACCTCACCAGTCTTCCTCCAGTATAGGAAGTCTTAGATTTGCTCTTGAAGTCCTGGCTTTTTGCCTCCCTGTAATTACTTAAGCACCTTTTGCTGTTGCATGCTTTTTAGAATACATACTTTCATACTGTTGTTGCAGAGAAAATGCTTGGCAAACATGGGTTTGACCCACAAAAGGCTCTTTTGAAGAAAAAATTAGGGTTTTTTTGGTTTGAGGGTTCAAATGATGGGTGTTGAGCCATGTGGACATCTGATTTTTGTTTTATGAATAATGGCAATTATTCGGATACAGTACAACAGGCAAACTGTTTTGTATATTTGGAGAGTAAAGAACTCCAGAGTTACATATATAAAAATGCTCAAGGAAGCTAAGAAAAATCAACTCCAGGCATTAATTCAATGTACCAAACGAGTCCATTATGAGGACGCAGATCACAAAGACCTGTATCACAAACAACCTGAGCATTTGCTGAAGAGGTATGGTCATTTCACACCCATACGCGAGCGTGTGCATAGAAGTTAAATATCACATCTTCCAGTGTTACGGGGGAGCGTAACAAAGCCCTGTCCCGGTAGGATGAATGCGACACTTCAACTCCGCCAGGCGGCGGGGCACAGCCTGGGGAGATCGCTCCCTCACTTGCCGTATTAGGGGCCAGCACGGCTCTCCCGGATGTCTCGGCAATGAACCAAGGCTGCAAATTTGTTTCTCAGTGTTCTAGCGAGGGTTTCTGTATGCATGGATCTCTGTGTATATGCCTAGGGATCATGTCTGTACACAGTAAAATACCAGGATCGAGTAGGACTTCATCTGCTAGTGATCAGCCCATGGCAAAGTAACTGCAGCATTGTTCTATGACCACAGGGTCTGTTTCCAAAACTCAGAGTTCCTGAGGAAGCTCTCCTTGCCTTAGAGGCTCCAAAGCAAGCAGTTAATGGGGTAGTCTGTATGTGTAGGATACATGCACAGCTGAAATATTCTGTGCGCTTTGGCAGCACATGTTCAGCTATTGATCAGGATTTTTTTTTTCTGTTCAGTCATCCAGATTCACTGACACATGGATAGAGTATTTATTACTTTAATAGTACCATTACCAAATACTTTGCTTCCTGAAACACTGATTTTAGTCTAATATTTGGGAAATAATTAGCCAGTTTTCAATACTTAGCATTCACAAGGTATGAAATGCAGACTTAAAATCCATATATTGAGTGGTTCCTTACCTTCTGCCAGACTGTTCATCTACTGCAAAATCTGTGCAGCCGCAGTGCCACCTTTTGGCTAAAACGTCTGCTAAATGACAACATTTCTTCCTCACAGCTGCTGGGAGTTAACTGTTTGCAGACAATTTTGAGAGAACCATCGTCCAACCACATCTCTGTAGTGGTAAGAAGTATAAAAACGAGATGTGAAGCCTTACCAAGAATCGTGTACAGTGCCTGGAGCTCAGCTGTTGACAGGAACAGTAAGTGCATTAACCTGAAAATTGGAGCAGCGCTTTTAGCCAGCATGGAAACAATAAAGCATAGGGCTCTGACTAAAATAGGTAATACAGAAAGAGAAACTGGATTAATGGGAAAAGTGTCTGTTGAATTAAGTGTGCATAATAGAGAACAACGTCTAGAGGAGAGCTAGGAGTTTATTTAGCTGACACCAGTTTTGCAAGTGACATAAAAAGCAGTTTAAACATAAAGCAGGAGGGTTGCTTCTTCCCTAAGGGCATGCAACCCAGTGTAATCACACTGTGGCCCACACAGTTTTTCTCTTTCTCTCTGCAAACCAGAGGAAATTGCCAGGCTGCGTGAGTCCTACAGAATGCAGTAAATGTGCTAACAGTGGACACAGCAATTTCAACACCAACCAGCATTTCTTTCCCTTCTTTTCAACTACCAGGATCTCAGACCCTCCATTACCAGGTGTGTAACACCACCACAGGTGAAAACATTTTAGCAGCGGGGAGGCTGAAGAAGCCTTAATGAAGAGAGGGAAGAAGAGCTTACTTAGATTCACAAAAGAACAAACTTCAGTTGTGAAGAGATTTGTTCCACCTCACCTGGTCACCTTTCCTGTAGTAATAACTCAGGGCAATTTTGGAAAAACATTGCCCCTGCTTCATCTAACATGCAAAATCAATTGCCGTTAATAGAGTTCAGAGGCCAAGAGAGTTACTAGGGGGAAAAAAGTCCAGAATATATTGTGACACAGGTTCTATTAGGTAGAACAAAACCAGCTGGAACTGCTGATTGAAATTGTGTTGAGCTGACTGACTGTGTAAAATAGTGCTGTTCAGAAACATCTTCTAATTGCCTCAGGTATCTGATTTGTTTGGCTGTTTGAACCATGAATTCATGCCACTGTTCTAGCATCCACAGGCTTGGATTAACATACAAAAGAGCTTGTGTATGGATAAAGATATATATATGTGTATATATATATATATATGCATATATACAGGCTGACACAGTCCACATAGTTATGGTGAGCACCATTAATGACTGCTAAACTAGCTGAAGAAATAAAACTGCCCTACACAAAGAAGTGGCAAGGCATTAACTCCCATTGGGAGGCAGGAGAAGTTACTGAAGCCTTTTCAGGGGAATCACTGCTGTACAGAGCTGGTTTATATTTGCTATTCTTACAACACAAGAGTCCTGCTTTGGGGACCTAGGGGGAAGGAAATGGCTTTAACAGTTACAGTGATGATTAACTAGTGTGTTATGTCTCTTGATCCATGCTCCATGAGACTACATGAAAACATCCTGCTCCTCTTACCTATTCTGGAAGTCCTCCTCCTGCTCAGCCCTGTCAGCAGCTGGGGGAACAGCCTGCAGTGGCCCACCAGGAGTCAAGCAATTCCATTTTTCAGCTTAGTTCACATTCAGCTCTGACTGAAGCTGTTATTGTTCACTTCCAGCATGAAGTCAGCTAAGCTTCAAAATAACATCCAAGTTCAGTTCTGGTTCAAGAAAAGTTAAAAAAAGCAGTTCAAACTGATTTTTGGTTCAGAGTTAGTTTAAGCCCCCAGAACAGCAGTAGTTAGTAACTATTTTATCCTTTTAAATTATGAGCTTGTCTTGCCTTACAATAAGGAAATTCATTCCACTTAAATGTATGCTGAGTAGGCATCCTTGGAAATGTTCAGCTGCCCCAGCAGAGCAGAATGTTTCTTAGAAGCCTTCAAAATTTCCCCCATGCTTGATTTATCTTCCATTCATTAATCCATAATTTCACCACTCATTTCAGCTGAGTTAGAACTGGGCACAGGGTTTGCAGAAAACTTTGTAAAATCAGATGCATTACTAAAGGTCTGGGTTTTTTTTCTCCTAGCCTTTCTTAATCTTCACCATTCGTGTCACAGGGTCTATTTAGAGTTTTTGTCTTGCACAGTAAATATGTATTTATAGAAACCCTTTGTTGTTTGCTGATCTTGTTCTGCTGGATTTTACAATCTGATCAATTAGGAAGCATCAAAACATTATTATCTTTACCTGACAATAAAGTAAAACACAATAGGAGAGATCTGTCACATACTTCAGCAGTTCTAGTTTAGACACATTCTGTGGGACATTGAACCTGGCAGAATCCAAATGGTATCTCAAGGCATCATTGACTTTTGCTGCAATTAGAAAGGAAATTTGTTCTTCACTACTGAACACCTCCACCTACATCAGAAATGAGTTGTCAGGAGTAGCACTCATAATGAATGTTTAGAAAAATGCAGTTGTCTAGTGGTCAGCGCAGAGGGCTAACAAAACAGAGCTGCTGACTGAACTGATGGAAACACATCCCCAAGCTCCTCCTGCATGCATCCTGCGGCTGAATCAATAATACGGGAAAGCTTTTTGAGGTCCATTAAGAAGAGAGGCTAGACAAGGTGAAAGGAAAGTGGGATATTCCCATGGAGCTGTGACATTACATACCTGTGAATTTACTTGTATCAGCATCAAATTTTAGCAGTTACACATGAATTATGTTTGCTCCTTTCAAATCAACTATGTTTCAGCAGATGAGCCACGGTTTTGTTTCCTTGCAAGTTTCTTTTCTTGGTGGAATAAGAAATACAGGATAGCTTATACAGTGAAGGGTTAGTAGTATTCATACTGTATATAATTTTATAATATATATAATATATAAAACATGTTTTCATAGTCTATATATCACATATATAGTATGTAATGTAGGATATGTAATACATAAATACATTATAACATATTAAACTTAATAATTAGTATTGATTATTTCTAATTAGACTATTAGTATTTTAAGACTTCTGGGGCAAATTATGCCAGAGAATTTCAAGCACCACTCTTCAGCAGTGAAAAAAAAGTAGGAAAAATGACTCTAATTCAGTGTGCATGGTTACCTGCATGCAGGTAATCACATTTTACACTGAAAGAATTTTGAAATCTGAAAGGATTGTTCAATAAACAACAAACTATGAATTTTCCCCCTGCGTGTTAAGAGCCCAAACATGAGCAGACTCTCAAATAACAAACAGGCCTGTCACATAATTAAACTGTCTAGCATAAGAGCATAGCTTGTCAAGATTAATTTTCAGTCTGCAAAAACATAAGTAATAAATTTCCTATTCATCACTGACGAAAGATTAACCATTTAGGGTATTTGTAAAATACATTTACATTTCAAGTGTAGTTTTAAGAAACATTTAAAACATGTCTGGAACAATGACATAACATACCATTATTCTTCGTTACATTCTGTAAGTGAGATTACTGTCTTGACTCTGGGTGATTAGAAAGTGATCATAAAGCATGCGATGAAATGAAGCGGTTACAAGACAGTCCTACATAGATTGTCGTAAACACAGCTATGCAACAGACCTGAGCTAGCCGGAATAGAAACATAAAACATTGCTCTGGAGTCCTTTGGTAATGGCTGTCAACCGCTCTGCTGCAGTGGTGATATGAGTTACATTCAGTTTAGCAGCCAGCAGAGATCTGGGCCTTTGCATCACAGAAGCACCGTCGCAATTTACTCTTCTGCTGGCAGCATCAGCTCAGAGCAACAAGAAATGAGGCTGAGCAGATCCCAAAGCACACTGGACCAAACCCAGAATTCTCTGTGGAGCAGTATAACAGTAAAATAATAGATTTATTAACCAAGTGAAAGAGCAGACATCGCTGCACGCACCTGTGTTTCAGCCAGAACTCCTTCCTCCGGCTGAGCCTACGCAATCAAGGAAGCCACTAACTTCTCCAGGTCCTTAGTTCACATGCAGTTTAGGCTGACTGACACTGAAATGCACCATCCCCGAAAGCTGGACAGTCGGCAGGCATGTCCCAGAAACACTCTTCCTCGCTCACTTGGGACTTACAGGTAGGGATCCCTGCCTTCTAGTGAAAAAATGAAATGCCTCCAGCCTGACAGTCTGGTTTCAATTTCCCCTCGTCTCTTCCACCTCATCCCTCCTCGCCTTTCTGCAGAGCATACTATTGCAACACCCACTGTCCAAAAGTACTTAAGCACATCCCTCTCCCTTTTCTTCCCTTTAAATGTATGCTGAAAAAGTTCTTACAAATAACCACACCTTAGGCAGCCTCAAGCTGCTCTGCAATGTAAGGAAGCAGATGGAAGTTTCAGATTAGAAAGGGATATGGTTCCAGCAGGGCTTTACTAGGAAAGCTGCTGCCCTTATGTAGTGCTCTGGCATGCCTCATCCCCATCTCCTAATGGGTGAGCAGAAGCACAGCACTTCCCCTTTCCTCCTTCCTTATTTTTCTGTCCCTGCAGGATAAAGCTCCTTGAGAGAAGCCCTTAGAGACTAAAGGAGAAACAGGGCTGGGAAGAGACAGGCAAAATGAGGAAGAGAAGGAAAGGAAATGGTTTTGTGTGCACACATGTATGTGTTTCATTCATCCCTGTTTTGGGTAGGAAAGCAGGAGTCAGGAAGAGGTAGGAGAGGAAGTCAGCTGATGAATAGCTCCAGGCCAAAGAGAGAATACCTGGCAAGGCTGCTCTGTACAGAAACATACATTTAAAAGTAATTTTTTAAAATTAACACATCTGGATAGGGGTATCTGTCCCAGAGCAACCAACAATGGAAGAACAAGTAACAATAATTTTCCATTCCAATGGCCAGTGCTATAATTAGATAGTAATGTTAGAAATAGAGTCCACTTTCAGGTGAAATGGGAAAGTCATGAATGCTGCCTGACAGCTAGAGAAAAAAAAATAAATCACTGTTAATTCACTTATGGGGACTATTTCTGTGGTCAGGGAGACATTTCTTTATAGTGAAAATTCAGCAACTCCAAAGAATTATCAGTGAACTAAGGAAAGGGCTTCAAGCAGAGCTGTCAAAAACTGTGTTACATGGAGGGCTGGACAGCTGGTCCCTGCTCACACCTTTGATGACCTGGACAGCAGGCATGGACTGCAAACTCTACTCCAAGCCACAGAATCAAAGATGGCGAAGGGCAAGCACACCGGCCACTGTGAGAAAACCTGTAATGGCACTGCTTGTAACACATCTGTTTCACAGCGCAAGAGGGTAAGTTTGTCTTAGAAAAACACTGCGTGCATTCATAAGAGGAAGAACAGCACTGGAAAAGGAATACTAGACTTATGCAGCACATGGCTGGAATGCACAGGATGGGATCCTAATTAATGTTTTTATTTTGAATAGCTCAATTCTAACTCCTCATTCAGATTCAGAATTGAATGAAGATTCAGAATTGCAATATAGACTAAAAAATAAAAATAAAAAAAATCTAAATATTGTCCTCTCTCAAAGATGAGAGGAAATGGCCTCAGGCTGTGCCAGGAAAGATTTAGACTGGATCTTAAGAAAGATTTCTGCACCAAAAGGGTTGTCGAACATTGGAGCAGGCTGCCCAGGGAAGTGGTTGAATACTTGGAGGTGATGTCCCTAAAAGACATGTAGATATGGCACTTAGGGACATGGTTTAGTGTTGGACTTGGCAGTGCTGGATTAAGAGTTTGACATTATGATCTTAACAATCTTTTGCAACCTAAATGATCCTGTGATTCTGTATGTTCCTATATTCTGGTGTACAAATGGAGATTTAGATATTGCTGTAGGCTATGACCAGGGAAGATATTTCAGATCCCACAAAGACATCCCCAAACTGGTTTCATTAAATAAATAAATAAACCTCAACCAAACAATCAAATAAAAGACAAACCAAAACCACCAGAATTTTAGATGCAGCCCTATTTTTAGTGTTTTGCAATAGTAGCTACTGGAGGTTCCTTTCACTATTTTTAAGCCTATTAGAGCATTACCCAGAGGTGTAAATTTTTCCATTTGCATTATAAAGAGAGCATGAAGAAAAAGGTTTGGAATCCATTCTGGAACTAGATCCTTTAAACTAGGTATCGAGGACTTGTACCTACCCTGGTAGTTCTTATTAAGTTATAATAAATTATATAACCATATTTTTCTTTTTCCAGTTATATTTCTGCACTTTAAATTACTAAGATCTACCTGAAGACAATAGTAACTGAACACACTGTTGGAACTGCCCAGTGGAAATGGCAGTGCATGTTTTAATACGGCAAGTGGATTCAGTTTGTGAGTATGGTTTGTTGTCATTCACAGCGGGGTCAAGTCCATCTTCAGAGGAGCACAGTGAGCTCCACTGTATCAGATTCAAATGTTGTTCTGCAGCTCTCTGACATGGTGGGATTTACAAATCTATTACTTGGTTTCTTCTGCAAAGAGCTGTGCTGGCATCCAGGCAACATGTGTGAGACATCCATGAGGCATCTGCCTTCAAGTGGTACTAACAGCAGTAATTCAGGCACAAGCCATTCCATCTGTCCTACTCCTCCAGGGCTTGTGCAGGTGGTTCCCAGCCCCAAAATAATGAAGCATCAGCTGCAAGGGCAAAGGATCTGCACTACTACACCTTCCCAGGCATTTGTGCTGCTGCGAAGGCCTCTGCTCGCATGGTGACTTATCTGATTATTGAAGTGAACATATGTAAAGATTAGGTCTGTGGGAAGTTTTGCAAACATAGATATTTTCACCACTCAACTTGGAAGCCCTATCTTCTAATAAAGTTAACAGAGAACTGCAGGCACCTCCAGAGGGCAATCCAGAGTATATAATTAGATGGAAGCTGAACTGTTTTGGAAGGGCTGGATTTTACTCTGAAGATGCTCACCTTTCCCTCCATGGACTGGTTAGGAAGACTACAGGGATGGCAGTGACTGGCCTTCCTGGGATACATGCTGATTGCAAGTCTTCATGGGCAGTAAGGCAGCAGGCTGCCAGCACTCCCCAGCTCCTAGGCACAGAAGTATCCTGTGCCATAAGGTTTTCCATCATTAGCCTAGAGCCCAAGATACCTGACATTAGGCTGTGCAAACACAGCCTTTGCACCTTTGTCTCTCCTTGGTCAACACTGCTCAGCTGGAAAGAGAAATCAGCACATCTGCCAACAGGTCTGCAACAGTGGAGGGCAACAGTTTTTGATCAGCCTAGCGCTACATACACAGTTTCGTTTGGATATTAAAGGTATTTCTAAATCTAGATTAAACAGTCTTATAAGGGAAAATTAACCTCAGTAGCATAGCATTATACAAGTGAGTATTTTACCTGTGCAACCAAGCTGATAACTGTATTTTTAAAAAAACAGACCACTCAGCATGGGCTTTCTGCAAATGGTCTCATCACGTAATTTGCATTCTTTTCTTCTACATGCTCAGAAAAATCCTGAATGATTATGAAGAGCACGGTGACATTCTAACTAAAGATCAGGTGCAATATTCTGTCCCTTTCTTACAAGTTTCTTTCAGAAGAGAGGCAAAACCAATTAAAAATAAGTTCTTCTTGCTGTAATACAGGGACTAGAATGACAAGGTAGAAAAGACAGAGGGAAGAATGCCTATAAAAAATATCTTGCTACTGTCTTTGTGTGATATATCTTTCTTTTCATAGGACGCATGTAGTCAAGCATAAGGCTAAACTTTATACTTGATCACCTTAACCAAGCGGATGAAAACATGTTGGCTTTTGTGATTAAGAGTCACAAGAGTAACCTGGTCTAAACACTGTCACTAGCCCTCTTGGACACCAAAGCACAAGTACCAAGCATGGTAACCAAGATGAGTAGGCTAGATATAGAATTTGGCCTACACCTGAGACTGGTGGTGCCTCCAGAACTATAGCAAGGTATCTGGCTCAACCACTCTGAGTGCAGAGTGAGAATGAATTGACTCAAATATCATGCAAATTGGAGGCAGAGATGAACTTTATTGCTCCAGGGACAAGATCTACCTACTCCTTGCCCTTCCCTTTACTCCTCCTGTCCCTTGCATTTACAAGTATACATGGGAAGGGAAAAGAGCTCCCAATCTCTTCTATGTATTTGCAAAATACCCACAAATAGCTTTGCAGTGGTTATGTTGCAGGCTTTTGGTCTCTCACTGTTTTCCATACCCATATCAAAGTGGCTTTTGTTTATTTGCAGAGTACAGAACTAAAAGCCGTGGAGGAGGATAGGAACTCTTTGGTTAGGATGAATTTTTTTATTAACCATATGGTACATGTCTCTTTGCAGAAGACAGCACACTAGATAAGAGAAATGAACTTCAGAGTCTATTTAGAGAAATATTTTCCCTTTTTATCCTCTGCCTTTGCTTTGTTTTGAACCTTCCTTCTTGCAAAAAAAGCTTTTACAAAGACAGTAATCAAACAGCTCATCACAAAATTTGTAATGGCACAGAAAGCAGTGAAATGACTCAAAAGCATCTTTTAAGGGTATAACAGCTATTATCAATGTAAAACTAATGGCTGGTATATAGTTATTAAAGCATTACTGTGATGAAAACAGTTCTCCTACTTAAAAATGTAAAGCAGTCTAAAAAATAGGAAGCGAATTCCCTATGATGCGTGTTTGGTTTGTACTTTCCCTGCGTACAGGCTGGAGTATGTAGTGAAGCACATGCTTTTACATTAGTGCAGACAGTGTAGGTGCCAGTCTTGACTGTCATCTGACTGGAAGAAGGACATGAACAGCATACTCAAGGCGTAGGCCCAATTTTTCGAAGTGAACTATTTCTAACAAACAAGCTGCTCAAGCTTCTGAAACCAGGTCAGGGAGAAATGGTTGCAGTCCTTTTGTGTGTCTGTATGAATATGTACCACCTTAGAGGCATTGTATGTCTAGGAGAGGTACATGCCATCCATCACCTCTGAAGTAATGTGGCTTGTTGGTACAGAGCGGACAGGGTTTACATCAGACAGATGTTTCTGAGTTTCTTCTCTTCTCCCCTTCCTACTCGCCTCATGCACCAATTCACAGATCTGCAGCTGACATCTACCCAAAATGCAGGTGCCAACCACTGCAGCATGCAGGTAGCATGTCTGAAGGAGCAGTGTCTTTAAAACAGAGTTCAAACCCTAAGCAGACCTCTTGGTGCAGCTGTGCCTTTCCATGATGAGCTGCTGTAATAAGGCACAAAAGCTGCTAACATGATCGGCAGCCACATTGCACAGGCCGTATTCAGAACAGGGCTGCCAGAACAGGAAGAGGTACATTAATATTCTTGCAGCATTTGTACTCAGAGACCATCTAGTCAAGATCACCAGACAGGAATGGTTTAGCCTTGACATCACTGTCAATTCTAAAATTGAAAAGAGTTTGTTGTTTTTCTCCCTCCCTTAGAGAGTTATTCCCAATATTTTCAAGGAACTGTCATTTCCTGTACAATAATGTTTATGATGGCAGGCTCTCAGTCTTTCTGGTGCTAGTTGTTTTGGGGTTGGGTTTTTTTTTTCACAGAGTTATTATTTATTGTAGCTGTTCTTTGTTCTCTGTTTTTTCTGACTTCCAGCATGCCTTTCAAAACTGCAGAGATCTTATGGTAGAGTGGCTGAGAGTTGTTTCAATCTATTCAAATGAATGCTGAAAACACCATCAAATGTTGGTGTTCATTTTAAAGGGACTGTAAGATAAAGGAAGACAATGTTCATATTATGCCCCCTTTCCACATTCTCATCTTCCCCTCCGAAAGCACAGAGCATTAAAGCAGCTCCGCACCACGGAAAATTATGTTTAAATCAACACAGTTTGTGAAACCATGCTTGCTGCCTTTCAGTTTGCTGCTTTTCCCGAGATCTTCCCATAGCAGCCCCACCTCCTGATTAGGGTCCATACAGGCAATTAGACAATATCAGAATTTGGGGCTAGATCTAAATTTCCTTGAAGGAACTTACGTCAGTGTGCCAGGTTAATTCAGAAGCCAACAGACATGAGCAAGCTTCTGAGAATAAGGAGCTGCCTCAGCACTTTCAAATCTTCTAGGCTGCAAAAGCAGAAGAGGAAATTATTTGACCAGTTCACACTAAGCGTTAGTAATGCACTTTTCCAATGGCTACAGAAGACTGTATGAATGTATTTGCTTATGGTGGCAAAGCATGTGCAATTTAGTAATGCAGTTTGTGGTCACCAAAAGGAAATCCCACGACAACAATGACTTCAGGGAACAGGTTATGGCTCAAAGAGGTGAAAGAAAGGAATGAAAGACTCAAGTTCTGTGTTTGCCCCAGGAGATAGAACATTCAGCAAAAGTTTATTGTGACCAGCGACCTACTGGGGCTGAGATACCAAGTGCATTGGGTCATGAAAGGTGCTGACAGCATCTCCCCAGAATGTGGAAGTAGGGAGAATATAGGCATAATATTCTGCTAAGTTTTTACTAGGAAACATGGAGACAGCAGGCAATGTTCTCCCACATCCCCTCTGCTCTCTCTCAGAGACACTTGCTTTGTCTGTACCAGCTGGGTTATTAACAAAATATTGTTTTTCATTCCACTTATCCTCCCTTTGGGCTTTCTATACTCCTAGTCACAGAGAAGAAGGTAAATAAACCTTTTAAATTATATAGTCTGTCAGAATTTTTCCATACTCATACAATTTATTACATTTTTTTGTACTTCAAATTTATTTTTAACCCCCTTTCGTTATACTTAGCATTTTCCAGTTTGTATCTGAAGGTAACAATAGAAAAGAGCACAACCCTTTCCCTGCAGAAATCCAGAAACAATTCTTGCAAGACACATTCCATGAGAATGTAATTTCTTTTCCCCTTTGTGTAGAAGAACTGATATTTCTATACACCTGAGGAGTGGCCCAGAAAAGAAGATATTTACCTTACAGCTGTGCAAAATATTGTAGTTTTCACATCAGAGAACCAAATGCTTGGGTTCTTTGTCGAATGACTTTTACAGAAGTAGAAAATCTACTTCTTATTTTCCAAGTGCACTTAAAATGTTTAAGCAGTTTGTACTCCACAGACCAAATTCTGACTACAGAGGGAAAATATAATTTGGTATATTAGCTTTCAGACTAGCATTAACATTTTGAGCTAAGTTGAATTTATGCTGAAATGTGTATTGCTATATGACTCTAGGAAAACAGCTATTCTAGGCTTGGGGCATTTTAAACACAGGGTGTGGGGTCAACTGACAAGTGACTACAAAGTTTCTGTTCTAAATAAGAAATTCCTTATTTGTAAGCATAATGGCTCTGACATAGAGAAGATCAAATAGTAGCTCTTTTCTAGATGTATGTTCATGCATATTTTAATTTGCACCATCCAGTTTTAGAATCATAGAATATTTAGGGTTGGAAAGGACCTCAAGATCATCTAGTTCTAACCCCCTGCCATGGGCAGGGACACCTCACACCCAAGCCTGCGTCCAACCTGGCCTTGAACACTGCCAGGGACGGAGCATTCACAACCTCCCTGGGCAACCGATTCCAGTGCCTCACCACCCTAACAGGAAAGAATTTCCTCCTTATATCCAATCTAAACTTCCCCTGTTTAAGTTTTAACCCGTTACCCCTTGTCCTGTCACTACAGTCCCTGACAAAGAGTCCCTCCCCAGCATCCCTATAGGCCCCCTTCAGGTACTGGAAGGCTGCTATGAGGTCTCCACGCAGCCTTCTCTTCTCCAGCCTGAACAGCCCCAACTTTCTCAGCCTGTCTTCATACGGGAGGTGCTCCAGTCCCCTGATCATCCTCGTGGCCCTCCTCTGGACTTGTTCCAGCAGTTCCATGTCCTTTTTATGTTGAGGACACCAGAACTGCACACAATGCTCCAAGTGAAGTCTCACGAGAGCAGAGTAGAGGGGCAGGATCACTCTTTCGACCTGCTGGTCACTCTCCTTTTGATGCAGCCCAGGATACGGTTGTCTTTCTGGGCTGCAAGCGCACACTGAAGCCGGCTCATGTTCATTTTCTTAGATTACTCTCTCTGTGCTTATCATTCCCTAAAACTCCCTCTTCTACTTGGACTTCGTATACTACTACAGACTCATCCCTGGCTGTTTCACCCTTACCCATGGAGACCTGGGATCCTGGCTTCCCTCTTCAGGCACACAGAAAACCTTCGGCAACTACGCTTGAAAATTCACTTTCCGGAGCCTTTCCCTATGAAAACAAAGGAAATAATGGAGAGAGAAGTAGTTACCAAATGGAGATAGCCAGAAGTTTAATGTCATCAACTCACACAGACAGCCTGGCCACTGAGGCAAGAATAATGTTTTGTGTGCTAGCAAAGTCTTGGAGAATAAGAAATGTAATATATTTTTCAACAGCATGAAAGAACAGCTTTTCTTCTTTTGAAAAGAATATGTAACCTTGTAAAACCCTGAGAATATATGTATTCTACTGAAATATATATTTCTCCTGTATGTGTATATTTATATAGGAACAGTCTGAGAAAGTGATGACCTCTCCAGAGATTTTTAAGTTCACCTCATGAAAGGAGAGCTTACTGCTGCCAGCAGTGCGTAGGCCAACTATATTATGACTGTATTCAGATTCAGACTATTTCATGGTGCTTCTCTCTCTCCTTTCTTCTCTCCCTCCATTCTCCAGAGCAATTCAGGTACAGAGTCAAAGGCACTTGCCAGCTCCAGAAGCTCACTTTGAAAGTCCAGCTCGGACAGATCCTGCTCCTACCTTCCTGCCAGCACTCATGCCTGTACCCAACAAAATAATACTGCTTTTGGCTAAAAGCAGAAAGCAAGAGAGGCTGAAAGTACTAGCCTCCCCTCTCCCCACTTTCCCAGTGTGCCTGTCCCTGCACACTGCTCCCCAAAACTGTGGAGAGGCAGGGCAGAAGCAGGGGCAGGGACTGCAATCGCTTTTTTTGTAATGACATGCGAGTCTGCTCTGGTCCCCTTTCCAGAGCTGCCTGGAGGAGTTGCCTCACCATCATTCTGAATCCCATTTCAGTCTGTTGTTATGAGCAAGTAGTCTCCATGTGACCCTCTCCCTGTCTCCCTCCAGCCTGGAGCAGACAGTTCCTTTGTGGTTGGTGTGTGGAACTCCATCCATAGCCTCAGCCCTGCTGCACTTTTAAAAGTCTTTTCAGAAAGGAGCTACAAGACAGATCACCGGTCAGTTTGCTCGGGTGTTCAAAAAAAGGAAGAGGATTGGTGAGATCAGGCACACTCTGCGCTAGTAAATATCAACCCATTAGATACAGGTCATATATTGCCAAATTTAACAAAACGTACTTAGGAGATGTGCACTTGGCTTCCTTGACTCACTCTAGAGGCCTTCATTACACTGCTGCTGGCATTACCAGCCCTAGCCAGTATGTCTGTGCTCCCCCCAGCTGGTTTCCTACCCACAACTCCTCTGGAAAATGGAGCTCAGTGGAGTGGGTAGAGGGGACCAGGCAGAAATGTGGGAAGCCTCAGCCAGCACTCACTGCATCCTTTCCCAGGAGCTGTGATACAGCAGCTATGGACCTACCTGCAAGGGGGCTTTCTGATATTAACAATAGCAGGAAAGCAGGGCCATAGCTACTGATAAAACAGGGCAAATCCTCAGATATTGCCTCAAATATCACATATCTGACACCAGTCAGGAACAAGGCTGAAGCCACTCAGAAAGTGGCACAGAAGATATCTCCTAAAGATGAAACCCGCACCCTTCTTTAAACCTCCTTGTCTTCTCCAACAGCCCAGGTATCTGCCATAAACACCAGAGGCAGGAAGCACTGCTGCCATTGAACACATTATTAACTAGGTTATTGTTGTGCCCATTGAGGCAGAGCATAGGGAGTTCACTGAATTTCTGGCTTTAGCTACAGTCTTTTGGTGGAGGAGGAGGATGGTGGTGAATAAAAATACCTTGGAAACCAAATGGGTTGATAAGAAAAGCCTTGTAGGAGGCAGAGAGTACCTCATGCTCAGGGCTAGATTCTCTCCCTAAGCTGAATACTTTGACTGCACAGTCCTCACTGAGTGGTCAGGAATGAAATGCCTTTGCTGCCAGGCAGCTTGAGGGCCATCCAGTTTGTAGTCTGGCATTCCCACATTAAGAAGGCTGCAAGAGACCTTCTGCTACTTGAGTCCATTTTTAGAACAGAGGCACTGCTCCCCATCAGCATCACTGGGACTTCTTTGGATTGTCAATAGGCAAGGTGATAAAATAGACTAACACCTTCCTGCCATGACGCACATGAATTTCCATGGGGCGTGAAAGCTTTTAATTTGAGGAATATTGAAAATGAATGTATCAATTCCTCTGTGCTGAATACTCATCTGAAAGCAGATTTCAAAAATAAATCAGCCACACTGGGGACTCAGCTGTCATAATTTGCTATTATGTAGAAAACATATGCACACAGAACAGCTTTGAGACTGCTACTCTCCTTTTTGCATTTTTTACATCCTCAAGAGAACAATAAAACGCAAATAACAGGTAAATTTTTGGAAAAAAAAATAAGGAAAAAGGAAGCTGGCCTCATGTCTTATTGTATCTGGATCTTTTCAGAGGAAATGCTATAAATTGCACGTGCAACTATGTAAGCATGCTATCAGTGCTGACTGAAAACAGTGCTACAGAAAAGAATGGATTTATTTCATGTGCTACTTTGCTGTGAATGCATAATATGTTCTTCTTGTGGATTTTTTTTCTTCCTGTTGTTGTTGTTATTACTACTACTATTATTATTATTGTTACTATTATTATCCAATCCACTAGGGTTAAATCTTTAGGAAGCCAGAAATGAGAAAGGCAAGAGGAGGAAGAAATCCTAAAGGACCAAACAATCTAGTTTTTTTCAGTGGTGAAAGTTTAGCATAAAAATATTCTCACATCATAGAGATGCTGGATTAAGGAAGAAACTGGGGAGCCTGACTGGCCTTTCAAGACTGGTAGCTAGAAAGTGGATAAAACAAATAGGGAGGGGCAAGAAAAGGATATTCATCTCTCCTTGTGCTGTTCTATGCAGGTTTTAGCCAATATTGAATAAATTATCCTCAAAAAGAGGTCTTTTGGGCACTCCAGTGACCAGTTCTCAGGGGTCCTTCAAGACAAAGATTAGGCAGATGCTTACCTTGGGGAATCTGTCATCTTAATGTGCGTGGAGACACTCAGGGTACATCGTCTGGGGCATCTATCACAGTCCTGTTGCTACAGCACTACATGAGTCTTTGTAAAGAATAGCAAAGTAGGGAAATCTGTCTTCACACGGGGGGGTTAACAAAATAGTACTTAGGGCCTGCATGATGCAGCCAGTGTAACAATTTGTGATCACATTTGGCTGTTCTCACATCTTATCTTAAAAATTAAAAGCTTTCCTGTATCTGCTCCTAGGGTACAGACTGTCTGATGTAATTGTGTCTAAGGAGCCGCACGCTGGGAAAAATAAGTACTCTTTCAACAAGCTGTAACAGCCTCCAGCTATCCCAGCTACCAGATGGAATCAATATGAATTAAGGACTGCCATCCCACTTCAGTCAATGCAGAAGCACATAGTAACTGTGTCCTTGCAGGATAGCTTTGGTGCTATGTTTTTGAAGCACATATCATAGCTAGAGCACTCTGCATCTTGAAATTCTGCCTACTCCAGCTTCTCTTTTGAACTCACAAGTTGTAACTGAAACCAACAAAAAGTTCTATTAAACATTATCCTTACCTAATTGAATATATTAGTTGTATATAGCAATTACATTCTCCTTTTTACAGTATAGTAAAGCACTTATGGTATAATAAAATCTACCACACAGTGCTCAACAGCCCAGTGTGTTGAGCAATTCAGTTTTTAGTGCCTCGTGTAAGTTAGGAATTGATTTTAATTGCCTGGCATAAATCACACAGTCCTACTGTAGATACTCTTATTATTTCACAGACAGGGCTGGTTTTTTAATCCTCTATATTCATGGGGAACAAGAGGGAACCAGAATGAAAAGAAAATCACCTGAAAATTTACTTCTGAGGAAGAGAGATTTGTTCTGAATTCAGTGAAAATTGAACAGATGCTGTGCATTAGTCAACGTAATTGTCATAAGCATAGTAGTAAAGAAAACTTTGTACATCACCACTAAACCTCAGGCACTGCAACTGTTTAAAGAAGTAAACCCTGACAACCTACGTGAGACTTACAGCAAAGAGAATTTGCAGTAGAGATAGAAATTTCTTCTTACACAGCTGTCCTGAACTCTCTGTGTATCACAGCCAGAAATAATACCTCCATGTATTCCGCATGTGTGTTTGGATTTACAAAGCATGCAAGAGGGAAGCATTTTCTCATGAAATTTGTCTCCCTTATGCAGAATTTCTGTGCCAATGCCATTTAGTCATTTGTCTTAGTAGTAACTGAAATAAAACTAAACCTAAACCTAAAATTAAACCAAAACATCCTGCATTTGAGAGGGAAAAAAAAAACCCAAAGCATGCAACGCTATCAAATGTTGACCTCTGGAAAAATATCCAGCATGTTAAAAAGTGAAATGGGAGTGGAAATTGTCTGCAGTGATTGTGAGCTGCCGTACAGTTGGTGCACTGATGGTGATACCATTTTTTTTTGTCTATACTGCACAATAGTTCTCAGGGGATGGTGAAGACACAGGAGAGAGATTTGCGCCTCGTGTCTTCCAATACCTAGGTCCCAAA
This sequence comes from Lathamus discolor, assembly GCF_037157495.1. Lineage (NCBI taxonomy): Eukaryota > Metazoa > Chordata > Aves > Psittaciformes > Psittacidae > Lathamus > Lathamus discolor. The sequence continues at coordinate 106,374,709 of NC_088885.1, read as the reverse complement.
TTCAGGTCTACTCAATACTGATTTGCCTCTTTGTACCAGTATCAGTTCTGACACCTTATGTCTGCAGAAGTAAACAAAGCCCCCTCAGCACTGCAGCATTTTGATATATCCTTACCATATGAATGAGGAAGAAACAGAAAATGAGCTATCAATCAGATATCATAGGTATAAGTTAAATCTAAGAGTCAAAAGCAACATTTAGGGTGATATAGATATATCTGATATATTTATCAGACTTTATAACTTCAAAGTTATACTTAAAGGCTCAAAGCCTTTTTTATGTAAACGGAAGAAACATAATTCAGTTAAAAAACCTGAAATAAATTTGCAGGGGAAACTGAAAAATCATTTACATGCAATTAATCCCATAAATTTACCACTTCTCAAGATGTTAAATTATTTCTCTCAGCATTTCTTAAGACCTTTTATTTTCATTACTGGACTATCAGTTGCACATTTCTCAAGTCTGGAAAGGCTAGGTCATCATTTTTAAAACCATGTTATACAAGGGAAAGTTTACCGCCACATGCAAACTGGCTTTTAAAGTTCATGGTGCTGTTATAAAGGCCATGGTGATACTTAGTGAAAATTGAATCATGCAGAAGTCAATACAAAAAGACATATTGTCTTCCTTCAATAAGGAGCTTTTAATGCTGTGCCAGTTTATTTACCATCAAACTCTGCAAAGTCAGCAAGCTAATAAAGAATTTAGGATTTATGGGCCCTTTAATTCAGCATAGAAAAAATAGTTAGCAAGTGACAGACTAATAGGCCAATTATCTGAGGAATATTTTGTTTATTTGGCAGAAATTACAAGGAGATGCATAATAAAAATACCTTCAGTAACCAATTTATTCCTACATTAAAATAAGCTCATTCACGACTACTGTGCTACAGAAAGTACTATTAAAATGTTCAAAGTTCTTCCCTGATGCCAAACAAAAAAGCTTAACCACGGCAATATACAATATTAATATTGTTTTATGGTCAATTTATGTCTAGACACAAGCAATAAGAAGTGGAAGGATACTACAGAAATTACAGCTTCTGTGCAGGAAACAGGAACAAAGCCCCAAAGGATCATATCCATGTTTGTCTTATTCCAGATTTAGAAATTATTATTTTTCCCTATTAGGTATGGGTCTAAAATATTAGCTGTTTTCTTTGCATGAATGAGCTCTGGAGAGGGAATAGTCTGACAGATTTTTTTATTAAAGATATGCTTGAATAAAATTTTGCCTTTATATGTAGCTAACTTAACCTAATTGTACTGCCCTTCATATTGGCTAACAAATGAACTTCATGAAACTAACCACAAGTGTTTAAAGATCCTGACTTAATAACATGATGCAAAAGACCACAAACATCATATAATTTAGAAGTTCTGATGAAAAATAAAGAAACACGGGCCACTAAGTCTCTGAAGCAGCCAAAAAAGTGAATATTTTCTGATCCTACAGGCTTTGGCACGAGACATGAAAGAAAGTTTAAGCCCTGCTTTTTCAGTTTGGGGACTTTTGTTAGAGCATTTGTGCATTAATATTCATAGGAAGGCATTATAGTTCAAATATGAAAGAAAATAATAAACTCCCAATGTATATTTCACATATAATTAATCCAATACATAATCTCCTCTGGGCATTGACTTTACTAAAAATAATATAGATAAGGAGGTAGTAACTGCACCATCGCCTTAGCAGGTCATGGGAAAAATGATATTAGAAAACAATACTTTAGTTTCAGGATTTTCTGAAATGACTAGTGACTCTGAATGCCCTAATTTGGGTCATTTATCACCATATAGACATAAGGGTTTTCATTGTTAAAAAATGTGCTATTCATTTTCTAAAGCTAAGATTCGACAAGTTTCCTCATCAAGAGGACGGACATTGGGAAAATAAGGCACATGCATTGCTTTTAAAGTTCTTGGCTGAAATTTTAGTTTGAGTTGGGAAAAGAAAATAGAAATCATGAACTAATTCCAGTGGCCACTGTGTAACCTTTGGACTTCCTTAGACCTAGCTTGTTCCCATATACAAGCTCCCAGGAAACCAAGATATTTTGTTCTTAGCAGATTACAGTGAATTCTTATCTAAAAGTTACTTGTTTTCTCCCAAGAACTGAAATTTTGAATCAAATGCTGAGACAGTGGCCAGTGCTATCCTGTCCAATTCGTGCTCCTAGGACTGCTAGTCTCAAGAATAGTGTTTGCTTAGAGGAAATATAAATCGAAATAACATACAAGCTTAAAGAAAATATTAATACTAAATTTGTCTGACTTTTACAGTGAAATTTTCCACTTACCAAAGAAAATGCCAACAGACAGGGAACTACGCAGTGTCACAGCTTTGCTTTTTCATTTGTGGTTTAAGAAGAAAGTTAAAATAATTATTCTTGGGGTTTAAGCAAATGAATCAAAACTATCCTTTTATTGGAATATAAATGTAGGTATAATGTGCAGAAAATCAGACTGCTAAAGTGATCACACACTGAAACAGTGGTTTCATAGCTTTCTCTCCTGCTTTCATGTGTCTGCAGTAAAGTCATTTTTTTTGTAAGCAAACAGAGACACACTTTCACTGATCTACAGGATGCTTCATAGATGGGACAAATAGCTTACGGATCTTTATTTCTCACAGTGATAAATCTCGTACTGTCCACAGGTCACAGAATCATTTAGGTTGGAAGGAACTTGTTGAGATCATCTCGTCCAAATCCCAGACCAGTGCCAAATCTGATATAGATTATCAGGTCAGACGTTAATACTGGAACTGCCACCCACTGCAACAGGATGGAGAGGAAGACAGATAGAAGCTTTTTAAAAAATATAAGGCAATGATTTTATGTTTTCAGACTGAATCTGATGTACAATTTAACACAATAATAGGTGTTATTTATTTATTTGGAAATGCAAAGCATAAACCAAAAGAGATTTCACTATTATGCTATATAGTGTATCTATGGTAAATAAAAGCCTAAGTCCTTTCTCCTTGACCTGTATCTCCTTCCTTGTATCTGCAGGTAACCATGCTGATGTTGAGCGCACTTCTGCTGTCTGTGACTGGGCCCTTTGCTATGCCAACTCTTCCTCATGCAGCAATCCCATTTATCTCATATGACTCACAGTAGCTCATTTCCACTTGCTGGAGTGTCACAGAGGGTACAGAAAGGAAATATAAGGGCCGGGACATAGGCATAGAAATGAAAGCAATTTTCTGGAGAACCCATAGAAATGCAACAAAATGAGATGGAAAAATTCCTCAATTTATGCAGAACCCGCCTGCTATTATACTGACAGTTGTCCATTGTGTCTTTCAGTACAGCTATTGCCTTCCTTTTCGCTTTGATTATGGTATTTCACAAACAACTTAGGAATGTGGTGATTCATGAATACAGGTAGAATCCTCAAACTTTAAAAAAAAATATATGCATGTCCTGGGTTCAGCAGTAGCAGTCAGTTTTCTCCTTCTTAGTAGCTAGTGCAGTGCTGTGTTTTGCTTGTTTGGCCTGGGAACAGAGCTGATAACGCCGATGTTTTTAGTTGCTGCTCAAATGTTTGGTCTGGCCAAGGACTTTCTGAGCCTCATGCTCTGCCAGGGAGGAGGGGAGGCTGGGAGGAAGCAGAGACAGGACACCTGACCCAAACTGACCAAAGAGGTATTCTATACCACAGCACATCATGGCCAGGATGTAACGGGGAGTTACCCCTGAAGGGAAGGGACTGCAGGGTTGGATGAGGTATCAGTCGGTGCTCAGCTGGGGGGAGTGGGGTGAGTTATCAGTCAGCTGGTGCTGAGGTGTTGTATTCTTTCCTCTTGTTATTTCCTTTAGCATTATTATTATTGGTGGTAGCAGCAGTGATTTGTGTTATACCTTAGTTACTAAACTGTTCTTATCTCAACCCATGGGAGTTGCATTCTTTTCGATTCTCCTCTCCATCCCTCCAGGAGCAGGGGGAGGTCAAGAAGGGGGGGAGTGAGTGGACGAGCTGTGTGGATCAGTTTAAACCACGACAATACATAAGGCTTGAATCTTTTCCAGGGGTACTGAGTGATTTTCTAGTCATCAGTGAGGAAAGATGGGAAACAGGGCTGACATATTCAGGTTCAGTAAGCCAAAACCTTCAATAAATACACCTTTCAGCAAGCTCCTCTGGAAAGGAACCTCCACATAGCACAGAAAGAGTACAGGTGTTTTTACACTGAATGACTGAAAAAATGCATTTGTGAGGTAAAGGACCTAGAAAGGAGAAACAAAGAGATGAAGAGATTCCTGTCACCGCTGTATTTTTATATACAAACATTTAATGAAGACCCCCATAGGCAAGTGCTTTTAATACAAGCAAGGGGGCAGAAAGAAACTTTGAGCTCAGAACTGTTCACTGAAATTAGTTCATGTATAATATGTGAGAGCTTTTTCAGGGATCTTTTCAGTCTGTTCACAAAGTGAGTTTGCAACAATAAAAAGGTGGCAGAAACAAGGACAGGGGAAGAGAAAATGCCTTACAGTAACATCTTTAAAGCATTTAAATCTTTTTCTCTCTTGGTTTCAGAGAGGCAATTCTGCTTTTGGCCAGACAGAGGTGAAAGCAAGTGCCTATCCCTGATGGGAGAATGCAGCCCTGACTTCTTGTCACTCCTCCATGCACCAGAGGCAGGGAAACCACAGGACCACTGCTGAATGGTAATGGTCCTTGGCAATGTGACTACTGTCATGGCCAGAAACCAGTCAGTGTCTTGGCAAGTTTCCCCATGCTACTCTGTCTAAAGTTCCTCATATGAAAGGGGTATTTTTTCCCAGCGAAAGACCAGCTCTGTCCATGTGCCTAATGAACTCCCAATTCCTTCAAAGAGGCTGTTGACACAGCTGCCAATTAACACCATTTGTGATGTACACAAATGTCTACAAAGTCTTTACACAGGCCAAACAGCACATGGACTTTCACTCATTACTGTTGTAGGTTAAATTTAAGCTGGTGACAGGGAAACAGATGTGAAAGGTTCTTTAATCTTGAGCTTTTCCATCCAGCACTGGAAGTATTTCCAGGTGGGTTTTTTTTTTTTTTTTGAAGGCTGCAGGCCCAATTTATGCTGCTGATGAAACAATCAAGGTCACCAAAAGTCTGTGTTTTGACAGTGTCCAAGCGAAAATCCCCATTTCCTGAACATCTTTGGCATAACCTTTCTTCAAATAACTTGAGGTATTATTCTGCCATACAGAAGCCAAAGGAAGACTGTCATGGTCAGAAGGAAGACATGGTCAGTGTCCATGTCTCTGCACTGATCAGCCCCCAAGGATTAGATGAGGAGAATGCCACAGAGACTACAGGAGCCTTTGATATTATTGTGTGAGTCATCAATAGTCAAAGGAAAAGAAGCTGTATCTTCCATCCTACCGAAATGCATGGGGAAGAGGCAGGCAGGGCTATTTTCTTCCAGTGTTCCCACCTCAGAAGCCTCAGTTCCCTCTAGGATGCTCCTGTCACCTCCCTATCTGATGCATGAGCACAGAACATCTACAGCCATGTTCTCAGGATGCATTTCCACTGCTGTGCCTGTGCTTCAGCCTCAAATTCCTTCCCTCTCTGGTTCAGTGCTAACCTTAATAAGTGTCTGAATAGACATGTGAATTTCCTCTTCTGTCTTCCTTTAATTTGTGATTCCTCATATATTCGTGAAGATGAATATAAAATCCAGCATCTTTTACACTGAGAAAAAACAGTCCCATGCTAATTGCCCAGTTTCTTAATGTGTGGTATTCAGTAATTGCATGCACAGGGAGGTTACGGTCTGTTGTTCTTTTAAAAAGGGAGGAAGGATTCGTGCATACACGTCATCTCCACTCCAGGCATTTGGACAACAGAGATCAGTGTAAAAGAGGACAGACCTTGACCCACTGACTTCAGGCAGAACCAGGTGTCTACTACACCCTTCCAAACCTGTTTGCACTTCTGAACTCTGCAGCTGTTAGTATCTCTCCACAATCATCTCACCAAGCTACTTCAATGCGCATCTGTGTCTGACAGCCTTAGTTCTCCAGAGTACTAGTGAAAACACACAAGACGCAGAGATACCATTCATAGGTGCTCAGTTGGTGAGGCTGATGTTTTCTTTCTTGATCAACATCAAGTATTTTCCTGGGAAAACAACATTTTCCTGCTGTTAGATTCTATGCATGGAAGCAGAAAAGGGAAGTAGGTGAAAACCAGTAAAAGCACACAGGAAGGTAGACTGCTGTTCTATAGGTCTCATTTCAGATTCATCTGTTATATTGTATGCTTACAAGAAATCTTCCGGAGTAAGGCTAGGGAAAAAATACCACAAAAAAATCCTTATCTAATAGAGAGAAACGGACCACAATGTATACCTCTTTTGCTCTATTAAAACACATTAAGGCTATTTCTGCTCTTTCCTGACTGTTTTGAAGGTGAGGCCACTCACATCAATGAATCTCTCCCTGATGCATTGATTTCATTTTACTCTGTTTCTTTTACTGGCAACCAGGTTAAAACACATATTTGCACACTAATTTCTAAGATCTTTGGCTCAGGCAAACTGATCTCCATCTACATAAAACAAACAGCCAATAAATGGATTACAGAGCAATTGCCAAGCATTCAGATGTTGCTGAATATATTTTTCTTTCAGTTTGGATACCAGCCCATGGTCCTGAAAATTTACATGGCAAGTATAAACAGTGACCTCCACTTCGTCTGTTCTATTGTAAGCACAACTGAATAATTTTGCTCAAAATCATCTTTCAATCTTGCTTGAAATCCATACATTGACTTTCATAGAATCACAGAATAATTTAAGGGATGGTGGTGTATGGTCAAACTCCCAGCTCAAAACAAGTCCAGCATCAAAGTTAGACCAGGTTTCCCAGGACTGTCTGGAGTCAAGTTTTTACTGTCTCCAAGGATGGAACTTGCACAGTCTCTGTGCAGCCTTTTCCAGTGTTTGATGGCTCTCATTATAAAAAAAGAGTAAATCCTAATAACTTGTTGGAATTTCTGTTGCACGGATTTTGTGCATTGCCTCTTGTCTTTCATGTTGCACCTCCAAAAAGAGTATGGCTTCATCGTCCTTATAACCAGACATTAGGCAACTGAAGGCAGCAATAAAATCTTCCTTTGGCCTTCCCTTCCCCAGACTGAAAAAAACAAGTCTCTTAGCAGCATTTCCTACATCATGTGCTCTAGCCCCCAGCCATCCTGGTGGCCCTCTGCTGAACTAATTCCAGTAAGTTAGTAACTTTTTGCTGCCATTACGCCTGCTGTATCTTGGTACATTTCATAAATACTTACCATAATCTAATGTGATGAAAATGGTTTTATGTTTGAATTTGTGGGTGAGTCTGGCATATGAATGCTCACCAACACCGCCAGATATCTTGCAAACAGAATCTTAGTTAATTTCTTTCCTATATATGACAGCACATCCAGTCCAGGATGCGTCTTGAGAAGACTCAATACATGTCAGGTTCTTTGGCAATTAGTTTTGTAAAGTGAGCCAGTGTACAACAAGTCAACTCTGTAGTTTAAAGGCTTGGTGAAATTATCATCTTATTAATAAATGATGGATTTTAACAAGCAGCTGGCCCTGATTGCATTATGTATAACAGAAAATATGATGTCCTAATGAGAAATACTGAAAAACCAAAACCCAGAACTCTCAAAAACATCAAGTAAGAAGCTAGAGCTGTTATTGCAGGGAGGAACACAGATGCATTTTTATCCTGCAAATGCCTACCAGTTCTTGCAGGTATGACAATTCTGTAATATTTGTCAACAAATTAAAGACCAAATTAAAGACTTGTTTAAAATTGTGTGTGAAACAGTTCTTCACTAGTTGTGTTATGGGTTATTAATACACCCCATCTACATCCTATGATTCATATTTCCACAGCTAACACAAGTCACGTAATTGTGCTAATAAAATATAGGCATAATTTTCTAACATGGTCTGGCAATAATAAAACATTATAGTTTGAACAATGGACCAGTGTTAAGGTGATTGCAACTATCCATTGTGCTCAGTTCTCTTTTGCCAGCTACGGTGTAGCACTGACTAAACAGAAAACAATTCCCATATATTAGGCAGTTTGAGACCAGCTATTGGAGCCAAATGGCGCAGTTAACCAAGGGACAGCATACAAAATCAAAGGCATTTTTCATACTCTCATCACAATGAATCAAATTTTGCCCTGAGGACTAAACTAAAGTGTGTTTATTTGCCTTTTGGATGTGTTTAGTAGGATTTTACGTTAGTGAAAGACTGAAGCCATTTATGCTGGGTTCATTTCTATCTAGCTAGGAAATGCGTGTTGTCTGCCTTAGAAATCCCAGACTTCTGAAGAAAAGATGTGTTTTCATCAAAGTGCCAGAAGATGCTCAAGATCTGTTTTCTTCTCTCCTTTGAAAAAAAAAAAAATCCAACAAAAAGCAAGCCTTAAATTCAGCACTGAATTACAGCTGATGGTTAAGTTCATATTTTACATGTTTTTCAAATGTGTTGTTACCTTGTACAGTCTATATAGACTTAGTCTACTACTGCTTCTGCATAAGCTTGTGGTTAGAATGTCAGCCATGGATTTTAATCTTATTATTTTAATGGATGCACTTATTATTTTAATGGATGCATTGAACACAGATCTTTTCTTTCATCTCTGACTTGACATCACTCCCTTACTTTTACAATTTAATCAAGTATAAAGGAAGAGGCAGGGAGGCAAGAGAGGGAACCCCAGACTAACTCCTTCAAGCTTTTTATCAATGTCAGACTGGAAATTACTTTTAGAGAATGCTGTATTTACTTCATAAATTGTAAATATATTTCATTATAAATTGCTTAGGAAAGCAAAAATTAGAGTACCGTTTAAATTACATTTTCACGAAGAAATAGCCAGACCTGATGTATGTATTCGTGCACACTTCATAAAAAATAATTATCTGATATTTTTCTTTCTTTTCATTGGTTGATGGGTACTGCAACAAACAGAACTATCTATCTCATGCAAAAAGAGAACTCCCTTTCACATTGATTTGAATTATCTTGAACAAGAATCAATACTTAAAAATACAAAAAGGTAGAATTTAATTGCAGGGAATATGAAAAGATGGCATGATCATGAGCACACTTTTCAAATATATACCTTCTCTTAGTTGTGCAGCTCATGTAGGAGTGATTATAAGTAAGTTCTTCAAGAGTATTTTTTAAATATTTACTCAGGATGATACATCTGAAGAATTTGATTCACAGGTCTCTGACTCAGAAAATAAATTTCATGTCTTCATTGCATGTTGGCATCTGAAATAGAACAGCAAGGCAGAAAGGTAAGCTGCACTCATTTGAAACTGCCATTCATGTTAGAAAAAAAAATAGAAAAGAAAAATTACAGAGACAACTTTCTTACTTTTTGAAGACTTTTTACAATTTTTGTTCCCATTTCCCCTCAAAAGAACCCATATTTAAACCTCAAAACTTCTGAGAAGGAATTGCTCACATTATAGAAAAAGACATTTTTTTCTTTTGCTGTTATAAGCTAGGAAGCAAAGCAAATGTTGTGCTCATAAACAATTGTATATTTGCTATATTTAATGAGCATCCATATCTATCCCTGCTTCAAATCTAAACCTTGAAAGAGAACCCCAGTTCAAACTTCCTTAGCTGGTCTCTGGTCTAGTACCAACACATTGCTTACAGTATATTTACTCAATTTTACACAGAAAATTATTTTGGAAATACGATATTATCTGCCAAACTAAAACCTTAAAAATAAAAATAAATAAATAAATAAATAGCAAAATCTGGAGTATTGTGGTTAATGTCCAGAATGTCAAAACTTCAAAAAGTAAAGCTAAACAGTTAAATAAGCTTTAATTACTAGGGCAAGAGAGCTTTATGCTATGTATACAGTGCATGAAATTCTTACTAAAACTAGCAGAACTGTTTGCAATCAATCACATCACAAATCCTTAATATAGGGTGAAAACATATACACTAAACTGTTAGTGCTATGCCAAGCAAATATTCATGAAACCGTGTGAAGTTATATGAGTCTGACTAACTGCTTCTGTTTGGTAACAGTCTAAATTCTTATGGTAATGTCAAAATATCATCAACACAGAATGGACTCTAATGACCTCAATTTTTAAAATGAAAATTCATTGCTACTTGTGTTTTTCACTTTTAATAACACATTTCTATTAAGCATCTATGATACTGTTTAGTATTGCATGCTAAGATATTAAGTTTCAAATGGAAAACTGAAAATGTACCATACATTTTACAGTAGTGTTAACAGTTTACAAAGATGGTTATATGTGGATGTGCATTGACATTAGTTCACTATTAGAATTCAAATACAGACTAGATAGATAGAAATTCCATTTCAAGTAAATCACAGACATCTCTGTCTTATTCATCAAAGCTGAAAGTTTCTTCACAGCTGCTTCATTTCAGTGTGTGAGAGAGAGAAGGACCTATTTCTAAATATGCAGCAGCGTTGGATCCAAAATTTCCACATGTTTGGATCCAACATTTGGGTCCTGGCCCACTTTTGCAACAGAGCAAAGTCATAAGATATTGAGTAAAAAGGGATTCTGGGAATCCAAAAAGCCAAAAACAAAACAAAACAAGCTTTTAAAACATAATTGGAAATATTATGAATTATCCCCACTGCATTATATACATTATCTCAGTATGTGCCCCAGACATGACCCACTTCCCAGCCAAAACTTTTTGAAATGGGACTGGGCTACTGAACTATCTGTGAGCCTTCTGGTGATTCTATTCTCTGTGGCAGCAATGTTGAGCAAACACTTTATTTATAACCTGTTTCTAATATCTCATCTAGCACCAAAATAATGTTTTGGCAAAATTCTCAAGAATTAATATTGTTTTTTAAATTACAGTTTTTCTGCTAATAGATTGTATTTCATTAAGTGCTTCTGACTAACTTTTAACATAGACAAGTTCATAAACTTAGAATGTGTTTACTTAGGATTTACAACATACTATTTCTCTACTGTTATGTACTAATGGGATATTTTATTTAGTTTAAACTCATTTTTATTCTAAAGGAATGATCTTGCACTAAACTAAAGTGAACATGAGAATATACTATTGTGACATGTTTTGCAGATGAAAGTACCACTTCAGAATTCACATGGAAAACAACTTCTGTTTTACTTTGCCATTTTCGGCATGGCCATCACTAGCTGAGAATAAGAAAAAATATCTTTAATTTGTCTCAAAATACGTATGGAGTTTTAGGAGTCCTGTTCATTTCTTTAAACTCTTCTCTAGGCTAACACTAATTTCAAAATTAAATTTTCCTAGAAAACTTACACTTCTTTTAAAAACTATCCTTCATCAGGAAAACTTCCAAGTATCAATGAAAAAGAACATGCCTTCATTTACAATAATCAAAACTTTGCACTATTTACCTTGGAGCAATTTCTGCAGAAACAACAAAAAAATTTTAAGGGTTGTTTTTTCTGTTAAGAATATTCCCTGTTTCATTTTACCATCTCAAAGGCTGTGACAATGTAAATGCACAGCCAAGAGTGAAAATGAATAGAAGGGAAACGCAAGTCATTCTCTCTCTGAGAAACTAATTGTATTCAGTTATATTCAGGTGACAATTTTTTATCACCTAAACTACAGAAACACAAAGGCACAGAACTCTATGTACCTTATGTAGTTACAAGTGCTGTATTTTATTAATATAAACCCATTCTTAGCAACAAGATGGATCAATGGGTGATTGAAGGAAATTATTAACACATTACTTACAGTTTTATAACACTGAGTATAATATCCTGATGACATTTAAGCTCTTTGCATAAAACAGTGACAAAACAAGTAAGTTGACTAGCACCCCAAAATGAGCAGATTTGGGGTAGCATTATTTGATTTTCAAATAGCATGATTTATTTGCTTACAGTTTTAATCTGTTCCACATATATGTATTAAAATCCAGACCATCCAGTTCAAGCGTTGTCTAATAGCTCGAAAGGACCTGTTCTCTAAGAGAAAGAATATGATTTCATGCCATTTTCTGTCAGTACAATATCATTCTTAGGGAATAGCATTTTCTGCATCAAACTGTACAGTAATTTCCAATTTAACATATAAATCTCTTCTAATGGAGCAATCACACATCTGGCTCTCTATCAGAACAATCAGGCTAAATTCAGACAGTAACAGTATTGTTAATTGCGTGTTATTCCAATCTTTTGTGTAGGTGGGGATTACAGATGCTGTTCATATCTGAGGAGTTCAACAGTGTAAGGCTACAGGGATTTCTTTTCTGTTTTTTCTAAGCTAGAAACAGTGAACCTCAGAATTAAGGTTGAAATTTAAATTTCCCTGAGCCTAAGGGTAATTGACCTGGTCAGCCACAGGTGTAAGGACATGTGAAATCTCTTTTTCCAGCCTTCCCCACTATATAACTAGAGCTTCCTTTAGTTAGGACAGCCTTGACACCATGGCACACACACGGGTATGTCCAGGCAAGCATTTATATTTGAAGGCCCTAATCTCAAACTGAATTGTACCCAGCATAGTTTATTGCGGCCTCTGATAAAATTCACTCTGTAAAGAGACAATTACAGACACCAACTGGACTTACTAAAGTCAATAAATAAAAAAACCAGCACCATTGACTTAACAGTAGTGATAGATTTAGCTCTGGATTTTAATCAGACCTCAGGAAGGCAATTTTTAGCTGTGGCTTTGAATGCTCTCTATCTGAAGAGAGTAGCTGAATTCCTCAGTCAAGAGGTCTCTTTGCAAAGAGTTGACACAGCTCTTCAGGGTTTGGCATCCCAAGTAAGTGGCAGTAGCTAATGAGCAGCCCTGAGTCTGGTGTCTGACATCCAGAGACATGTTTAAGCCTTATGCTCAGCACAAGGCTGCTCTGTATCATCTGTAAGAGGCACATCAAACTCTCTCTTTATTTCTTATGCCAGGTAGAGAGAAGTAATTCTGCTCATCCACTCTACCCTGGTGAGTCCTCACCTGGAGTACTGTGTTCAGCTCTGGAGTCCTCAGTACAAGAAAGACATGGACCAGTTGAAGTGAGTCTGGAGGAGGGCCATGAAGATGGTCAACAGGCTGGAGCTCCTCTGCTGTGAAGACAGAGATACTGTTCTCTCTCTGCTGCTGAGAGAGTTGGGGTTGTTCAGCCTGGAAGAGAGAAGGCTCTGGGGGAGACCTTATTGCAGCCTTTTGATCTGTAAAGGGGGCTTATAAGAGAGATAGGGACAGACTTTTCAGTAGGGCCTCAAAGCAAAATGGTTTAAAACTAAAGGAGAGTAGATTCAGACTAGATCTACAGAAGAAATTTTTTACAATGAGTGTGGTGAAACACTGGCACAGGTTGCCCAGAAAGGTGGTAGGTGCCCTGTCCCTGGAAACATTCAAGGTCAGGTTGGACAGGGTTCTGGTCATCCTGATCTAGTTGAAGATAGATCTGCTCATTGCAGGTGGCTTGGACTACGTGACCTTTAAAGGTTCCTTCCAACCCAAACTATTCTATGAGTCCCTGACTACCTTGGGCAGCTTGAGTTACCTTGTGTGAGCTAGATACTCATGCATAGCTAGCCTGAAGCTTGCTGAGCAAGGGTCATATTTGCTTCATGTTGTCTATCTCACACCTAAAAGAAACTTGCCTGGAATTCAGTTTGGAAGACGATGAAAGAAAGGGAAAATCCCATCTGCTTCAGTACCAAGATTACAGGCATTTTTTTTCCAGCAAAGAGATTTTTAATTTGTTTTGTCTCTGGTTAGTAACATTGAAATAACTTAAAACAAACATACAAAAAAAGTCCTATCAAGAAACTAAAATGTTTCAGCTTAGGCCAATTCTGTGTGAAATGACACTGAGGAGAGGAAGTATCCAAAATACCATAGAAAACATCTAGATTTTGTGAAAACTGCATTTTTCAATGAAATGTTCGTTGGTTATGGTTTTCATCTCTATATTTACAGCAAGCCCTATTGCAAATGTATAGGATATTAGGAGAGTAGATCTAGGAAAAAATCCTCAAATCATCTTGTCTACTTCTATGTACTGGGAAAGGATCAAGTATAGATATAAAATCATAGAATCATAGAATGGTTAAGTTTGGCAAGGACCTTAAGATCATCTAGTTCCAACCCCCTGCCATGGACAGGGACACCTCACACTAAACCATCCCACCCAAGGCTTTGTCCAACCAGGCCTTGAACACCACCAGGGATGGAGCATTCCCAACCTCCCTGGGCAGCCCATTCCAGTGCCTCACCACCCCCACAGTAAAGAACTCCCTCCTTATATCTTACCTGAACTTCCCCTGTTTAAGTTTAAACCCATTACCTTTTGTCCTGTCGCTACAGTCCCCGATGAAGAGTGCCTCTCCAGCATCCAAATATGATCAGAATAAAAATTCTGTGCAACCATAATCAGGGATTGTAACTAGATGATCCATAAAACCCCTTCCAACCCAAAGTATTCTATGATTCTATAATGAAATAGTCTTTCCATCAACTAGCTCTCATCAGTTTTTACATTATCTACATCTAAGACAGGTCATAGCTTATGGAAGATTTCTTACACAATACTGACCTACTTACTATGCCTGGTATCCCTACACACATGCTTTCTATTTTTCTAGGGTGGGAAAGGCAATCAGGAGGAAAGAAGAGGCAGAGAGGGATGAGTTTGGGTGCTCCCTGTACAGAAAGATTTAAGGCAATGCTCTTTGAAACATTCAGATCAATTAGATAATCAAAAATAGGGAAGTGCAAATGTCTTCATCCTACTCTACATAATACTGAAGCTATTGTTGCAAATGATATAACAAGATGCCTCTCCAGTGATATCTGTGGACAGACACACAAAAAACAAAAAAGCAGCAGACTGTCACAGAGGAGGAGAGCTTTATACTTCTTAACTCTTTCTCTGTATGCTACTTTCATACAGTCTTTCCTGGAGACCTGACTTTTTGCCTGTAAAGTAATTCTTACTAGTTTTCTGTAATACAGGAAAAGAAAACATGCTCTTACTGCAGCATTGTTAGTTTTATCCATCTGGAAAGCATAGGTTTTCCTCTGTGGCTTCCTAATGACAGTAAGAATGGAAACAGAGTGACAAACTTAGGCAGTTTAATAAGCTCCTAAATCTATTTTAATTAAGCAAAGCCTACTGACCTCAGCTTTTAAACATTTGTTAGCATATGAGATAACATACAAAGAAAAGATACCTGTGCTTGCATCCTGGTTCAAGACCTTGAGAACTTGGCAGTATGTACAGTATACACAGGTTCCAGTGATCAGAGGACAAGCATTCTCTTTTCACTTAAAAGAGACAAGATAATATCTCATAACTTAAAAAACTTCTGAATAAGTGAGCTAGCTAAAAGCACTGAGTGCTTTTAGAGTTTAACTGTAAAAGGAGACTAAAAGACCACACCATGTTAAGAAAACATGAGTAATCTAAACTGCTGGAAAATTGTTGTAAAACAAAAGATTTCAAAATAGAGAAGCACTGACAATTCATAGAGGGCTGGAGAAATGGATCATAGAAAGTAAATATAAGTAAACAAACCTGCCCTGATAAATAAGAACATGAAATGTAAGGAGCTGCCCAAGAGCCCTTAGCCATTCATTTACATCAGAATTGCTGGACAGGTGATGCAGTATGAAATTGATTTCTTAGGTTAGCCATCAATGCATACTCCATACCTAGACTAGCTACATGTGCAACCTGAAAAATCAATACTGGGGCACTGCTAAAATATCGAAGTTGCTAATCTGAAGGGCAAATCTAGCACTAAGTGCTAGATATTTTGATGCCCCATTAGCTTTAAGGATACATTATGTTTCTAAAATTAACATCTACTTCTCATTAATCAATGAAGAGTGTGAAATGTATTTCTAAGAATCAGTGTTATAATAACAATGTTGGCCCAAAACTGAAGAGCAAAACAGAAGGGCACAGGAGGAGGATGAAGATGCTACACACCAGTGAGCAAGGCAGTGCCAGAAAGAAAGAGCAATGTGGGATTCTGTGATCTTCAGACAAAGTGATGGAGACACAGTCTGATACAGGGAAAGGCACAGCACTACCAAACTCCTTACTGAACCTGCAGAAAGAGACATCCAACTGTCATCATGAGGCACATGTCCCTTAGTCCTGTAATAACTTGTATGGTCAATGAAGGTCTTATCAAAAGTTCATATAAACAAAGAGTGGGTTTTCTGTTGTCTCTGCATGGGTCCTGGACAAGGCCCAGCAAGCGGTTTATCATATGGGTGAACATACATCTGGACTGGTGATGCCACATTCATTGGCAGCATCCATACGCCTATTTAAAAATAAGCTGAAAAAACCCCACTTAGTTCAACTATTCCTTGGACCTTTTCTATAAATTAGGTCAGCCCCAAAATTTGTGTCAGGGCCTTGCATGCACCAGTGGGGCTTAGTGGCGCAGACCAGCCTAACTGGGGAACCCTACCCACATACCTGCTGCCTCTTGGTCCAGAAGCCAAATTTCAGCTCGCCCTCAGCAGGTAGTGCCTGCCTGAGCTACACCACAGGAGTACCACTCCCAAGCCCTGTCTCCTGCTGTTATTTAATGCACTCCCTAGATGAAACCCATCCCAGGTTCATCACTTCATCTTGTGTGGTGGTTGCTGGCTGTCCACAGGACCTGTCATTGTCACCAGCATGGCCTTGCTCCGCTGCTGTGGGATTGCACATTCTTGGTGAGATCCTTTGCATCTGGCTTGCCCTTTGCTCCCAGCTCATCCTCCTTTGTGGAGCAGCCTGCCTTTACCCCAGCAATCATAATTATGCCAAAAGCACTCTTAAATGAAATCTCTCTATGAAGGGTCAAACCCTAGAGAAGAAAAAATATGCTTGTGTTGCCAGCTCGAGGAAATGAAGTTGCACATTTAATATTCAGGCAAGAGAACTGCTGTGGCACCTCCAGATACTCCAGACTGCATAAAAAATCAATTCAGACTGAAAGTGGGCAAATTAATACCATGGAATAAAGTGACTATACTGTATAATCTGTATAAACATTGAATGTCTTTCCCCACCTTTCAACAAAGATTTAATATAGGAGTCTGTGGTGAGCTGAGATAATACTAAGATTTCATTTTATTTATAAAATACACCACAGATCATTTATTAATACATGAAGGATCATAAATAATTTAAAAAGGTCTGTAATTGTCAAAATCAATGCACAAAATATACTAGCTGATTTTTGCACTAGCACTGTGTTCATTTGCTTAACTTGGCAAAGTCTAATTCACAATGGATTGCACCAGTAATGTTGTTCTTCCATAAACATATTTTATAAACTAAATTATCTGTTAGTAACATAAATCTAGAGAATCAGCCATACCCTGACTAATTCTCTCTGGTCTTCAAAACCAAAACCAAATCTCTCTTGTGTCTAAACCTGGAAGTTCTTGGCTCATGGACATTTTCTTATAAAAGTCAATGGCGACAGCAGATTAAATCCAACAGACATTTTATGTGAATGAGGACTTTGTGAAACTTCCAGTTGAAATTTTTCTTGTCATCACACAGAGGAAGGGATAAGAAACTCTCTTCCCTCCTTCCTCCTTCCCTCCTCACTCCTTTTCATAAAGCTGATGCCAGAGCAAGCTATGAACAATAATCCACTCTATTTGGAAAAAGCTGCACACTGAAAGACTTTTTTTTGACAGAGCATGATTTGTTTTACAAAACTTAGGAATGGTGTTAAGCTTCCTAGTGTATTACTTACTAGGACATTACTTATTAACTATGTTCAGAGGTACTCTTTTATACAGCATCCTTCTGATGTTCATTAACTGTGGTCTTAGGGAGATGTACACCCAAGAGACGGTGTGAAGGAGAAAGGGAGAAGAAGGGGAGGAGAAGAAGGGGAGAAGAAGAAGGGGAGAAGAAGGGGAGAAGAAGGGGAGAAGAAGGGGAGAAGAAAACCTGTCCATCTTCCTAAACAGCAGCCATCCAATTAATAAATTCTGACCTGTGAAAGGGCATCAACCACAGCTGTGTCTCTGTATACCAGCTAGCTCCCAGGAGGTGTTCTCTCAGGGCTCCACCGTAATGAGGCGTAGCTGGCCACTTACCAACACAGGAGGATGGATGTCTGTAAGCCCTACTGAGCCTACAAGAAAATTTTGGCCCTACATTAAATTTTAGCAACTTGGAGGACAAATCCTTCACAAGAGTAACTCCACGTAAAAACACTGACTGACATGGAACGGCAATGATTTAGAGTAGCTAAGATCTGAGCTATTCATTTAACAGTGTATTTTGATTTCAAAATCCATTTCACTTGTGCACCTCTGGTTGAACTATGTTATGCCTTAGTCATTCTTTGGAAGTAGCAACCACAGCCATGTCATCTCATGTAAGTTATGGCCCTGTATAATTGACTTCAAAAACTTCAGCGTAAAATATCACTGTAAGAGCTTGAAAGTAAAAAAAACCCCACCAAACCAAACAACCAAAACCCACTCTTAAGAACTTTCCCTTTACTGTTGATATTGAGGTTATAAGGTCATTTCCAAGCAAAATCTTCAAACTACGTTTTTTTTTTTCACAGTATTAATGCAAACCTTTTGCTGATAGAGTGCAGGCAGCTAAATCAGAAAACACTTGTTTTTTCTCCTAGATGATTCCTGGACTTTGTTTTCTCTGAAGTCTCTTACGTTTGGGCTGTTTTCAAATCTTGCTACTTTCCCTTTGAAATATCTCCAGATACAGTCTGTTCCCCCTACTGAGATTTACCCTGTCACTACACTTGTCATGTCCCAACTGTTCTGTCTTCCAGGTGTTAGCCTTGTTTCCCAGTGCTAAGCTGGCTTCCCCAGATCCATCCAAAATTACCTTTCTGCTTTATGACTTTTATCATGATGACTCCTTTGCTTCCTCATTAACCTAGCTAGCTAGTAAAAATTTTTTACCTACCTACTTAGGGATCTTGATGTTTGGGTTAATTGAGATACTCTTTGTGCTGGAAATAACAAT
Source organism: Lathamus discolor (assembly GCF_037157495.1). Taxonomy (NCBI): domain Eukaryota; kingdom Metazoa; phylum Chordata; class Aves; order Psittaciformes; family Psittacidae; genus Lathamus; species Lathamus discolor. Next base: position 106,355,665 of record NC_088885.1, on the reverse strand, counting down.
AACCATCAAGACCTTTTCTAGAAAATCAAATACAGTATAAACATTTTTGGGGAAAGAAAAAAGAAACAAACAAACCAACAATTTGGCCTAGGTTAAAACAGTCTGGTTTAAAGAGCCTTCAATAATTTTACTTAATTTTTTCCTGTTATCATTCTTTAAAGTTAAAATTATCAATAATTTCTTGCACCTTCAAACACACACAGAAAGTTATTTCAATAAGAAAAGCAATAGCATTCTTCATAGTGCTTAAGCACCTCTTTGTAGGCACTGCAGAACATCTTAGAATCTTACCCACACCATGACAAGCCTTAGAGCTTCTCCAGCTGGGGCTCTTTGCAGAAGAGAGCCTGGCTGCCGCTCCCAGAGAGTAAGGTTCTGTCACAACAGACAGAAGCTGGGATTGTAAGTACAAACAACATGAACAATAGCCAGATGTGCACCAGTCTTTTTATATTGCTGCCAAAGTTTATTAGCCAAAGCTGCTCCAAAGGAGTTAATCCAGGAGAATTCAAATACTACAGAGAGCTGCTGAGAGCAAGGAGCTAAAATCATTGCATTGCTTCATCTGTTGCTGCATGTGGAGGTGCTTTGCACAGTTCCCAAGTCATAACTTTGAAGAGACACTGACACATGCTTTGCTGGAGAGGTATAGTACACCATCACACAAGGCTTTTCTCAGAGCAGGCTTCCAGCTGAAATGCTAGAACGAAGAGGCTGAACTGCTACAGCAAAGCAAACACACGACAGTAAGCAAGCTTAGCACTAGCTACTGCTTCTTTCTTTCTCTTGTCTTTCAACACCTAGCACTCCATGATCATCCCCTTTCATCCTTTTGTTCATAAATATTTTACTGAGTTGGCTGAGGTCTTTTAACAGAGCTGGGTCTGTTGGACATAGTAGAGATAAGTGTCTACACAAGATGAAAAAAGGCAGCCTCTGAGGTGGTCTCCTTTGTTGCTGTGCAGGGTATCACAGTAGCCTTCCAGTATCTGAAGGGGGCCTATAGGGATGCTGGGGAGTGACTCTTCATTAGGGACTGTAGTGACAGGACAAGGGGTAACGGGTTCAAACTTACAGAGGGGAGGTTCAGACTAGATATAAGGAGGAAATTCTTTCCTGTTAGGGTGGTGAGACACTGGAATGGGTTGCCCAGGGAGGCTGTGAATGCTCCATCCCTGGCAGTGTTCAAGGCCAGGTTGGACGAAGCCTTAAGTGGAAATGGTTTAGTGTGAGGTGTCCCTGCCCATGGCAAGGGGGTTGGAACTGGATGATCTTGAGGTCCTTTCCAACCCTAACTATTCTGTGATTCGATATTGGGGAAATCCTGTGTCAGCTGTGGAAGGATGCACACCCTGGCTGAATCCCACCTAGGGATGCACAAGATGGTGTACTTGACAATTTTAATTTTTTGAAATTTTAAGTTTCACACCTAAACCTGACAGTTCAAATTCATGCTTTGTCTGTATTACCTCTTTTTGCCTGGAATATCTTGGAGATTGTCAATAGCATAAATAGCATACTTAAAAATATTACAATTATTTCAAATAAATAAAAATACATCAGCTGAAACAACTTTATGAAGGATTAGAGGAAAAACTGCTAGAAAAAGCGTTGTTTACTAGAACAATAATCAGAAGATCCATTTTCCTTGTTAAGGTGAATCACCATAATGCAAGTCTCTGTTTCGGGGTGCTCCAGCTCTTGTCAGAAATCCAAATTAAGAGGTTAAATAGAGAAGCGAGAATATCAAGGATCTCAAGAAGGAACCAAGCAGTGGTTGTAGCTACAATTCAAGTATTTTCTGGAAAAGAAATAAAACTTTGAAGAAGGGACTGTATTCCAGGCAAATCCCTGAGGCACCTAGGTTTGCTTTTGTCTTAATATAGTCGTGATCCTTGAGAAATATTCTGCCTGCTTCTAACAGCAAACCCCAGGATGATTGTAACAGCACAGTAGATTGGGTAAGGAATTATATCAACTTAATCGATTTCAAACAAAATGAGACAATAAATTCTCTGCTGATGCTTACAGTCTCAGATTTTATTTAAAAAACTGCTTCTTTAGATTTTCATTTAGAGTCCTACAGTAAGTATCCATAATTCATAAAGGTTAAAAATAAATCATTTAGAGAAGCCTCAAAGGGGAAAAGCATTCAACATGTGAAGAAGATCATGCCTCTGAACACAAAGGTTAAACATGTGGGGTTTCCCTTCTCTCTCTCATTCAGTCTAGCAGTCACACACTGAGCCTTCTTAGGTGATGCAGCTTCAAGGACACCTCAGTGTGCACAATCATCCTACAGTATCTTTTCTGTTCTAATCCACATCCTAAAATCTATTTCTTATGCCTTAATTCATCAATAACATGTTATTTTGTATACAAACAATCATTGAGAATGTGTAGAACGCAATTTATGTCACTGCTCCAAAATATTCACACCTTCCTGTGGCACCGTACAAACAGAGAAGTTGGGGAGAAGCCGAGTGAAAAACAGCACTCATATAGGTAGAGGATGACAGCTTCCAAACGCAACTCTACAATTAGTAGCTTTTAATTAATTTTATTTTAGTATGCGTTAGGAGCAGTCTGAGTTTATCTAGAGACAGAGAAGGGTTTGTGCCGCTCTAAGAGCACATCAAGCATGGGAAATGGCAGCACGGCTATGGGAGCACTGCACTGCCCTCATCCTGTCTCACCACTACTATTTTCCTCCATCCTGCCTGCCCCAAAATCTGGGGGAGTAACAGCTCCAGAAGCCACTGCCAGTACTGAGCTATGGTGAGTTCATGCTTTCCTCTCCAGAGGAATCATTTAATGATTTTTAAAGGGTACCTAGTAGTATACATAACCAGCACAACACAAGCAGGGGTCATTAAGGTCAGCCCAGACCTCTTACCAAAACAACTGCATGATGAAATGGATGTGTCCACATGTACCTGTGGTTAGTTCCTACGTGACCCCAGTTTGCTTTCACATTATAAATCAATGCACTACATCCATACAGTAAAGCTTTTCCTCTACCAGCTTCTCAGTCAGAACTAGGCCATTAGCCCCATCCTGAACTTCAGATGCAAACCTCACATACTTGATAATGGTTGCTGTGGTTTCCACCTGCACAACACAGGGAGCAACTTTTAGGGAATAGGGAATTAATCTGACCTGCTTTTGGCACATAAAAGACTCACGGTACTTTAGCTCATGAAACTGAGCTAAAGGAGCATAGCAGCAACAACTGAGATACAGCTGTGTTGAGGAAGCTGTCCTTAATGAATTTAAAACATTATATTAATGCAATCTTGTATTACCCTGCCATGCATGTCTACATGCATACATATCTAATCACACCTGTGGTATGTCTCTTTCCTTTGGAAATGCTGATACATGATGTTTTAATTATGATTTATGTGCCTCTCTCTTAGACACTAAGTAAACAGCAAAGTCATGTATCTGCTTCCTTTGGAAATGCTGATACATTACGTTCTTGATTTTGATCTATGAACCTCTGTCTTAAACACTAAGTAAACAGCAAACAACACTCATATTTGAATATTTTGAATGCAGGTTGGAGATGGCTTAATTTATGTGCAAGCATCTGCAGGATCCATATTACTCATCTAACAGTGTGCACTCAAGCAAAGGCTTCCACACAAAGTAGTTTGGTTGTGGGAGGTTTAAATCGTGACCATAAACAAAAGAAATTCTAAGAACTAAGATACTAGCTGGCAGGATTGCACACCAGACAGGGATAATCAGTGTGGCCCAATGGCAATGGATCGGTGGAGTCAAGGTGCTGAAGAAATGATTTTGATCCTTCTCTCACCTTGGGAGCTTTACTGTAGACTAGATTAACTCCATTCTCATGCACTGAGCACATATGAGCAGGTGGAACACATGATTTGCACTCCCAGAGTGCATTTGCTGATTTGCTTTCATCTAAACAGAGTTTGGTCCAAGCACTCTGGGATCGTTTTGCATCCTAAGCAGGGAAAATGGGGAAATTTTGCTTCAGAAGCACACCCCTTATGCAGACTCACATATTGCCAGAGATGCCCCTGGTATGCTCTGCCTTACTGACCTTATTATTTGATTATTTCTGATCTTTGTGAATAGGATGCAAAATGAATGACCTCAGACTTTCCCATTGGCACTAGAGGTGTCAGTATGTGATATAGTATCTTTAAAAATGAACACGTTTCCCCCATCCCTGCATACAATATGGAATTGAAAAACTGCAGAAAAAAACATGGGAAGAGCTACTTTTGGGAAATTCTTGAAAGGTACTGAAACCAAGGGACTTTAAAAATTACTCTCTAAGCAAGTCATACTGAAAGCTAAAACCTGGGACTGGTTAAATCTCTCTAGAATTCAGGCATGAAGTGTCTAATATTACAGTGCCTGCTTCATACAAGTAATGACTGCTTGGAGAGACATGAACAATAATTTTGTTTCCTGAAATTTCCCCCAGTCCATTTTTTAAAACATGTTTTAGATAAGTAATACATTGTTTGTATATGTATAGCTTTGAAATTTAGAAACTGAGCAAGTAAAATTTAAATAAGTTGTTCAGGGTCCTATGGAAATCTGTGGCAGAATGTCATTTTCAGGGGTGAACGGTGCTGTGCTCATTAATAACATAAATTGTAGTGGCCCAAGCTGCCATTGGCTTCTTCCTCTTTACAAAAGTAGGAACTTTTCCCTGTTTAAGTAGGTGGAGCCATACAAAATTACCTGTATTCGGGAGAAATATTTAAAATAAACCACATTCCTGCTGAGTCTATGGTGGTTCTATTAAGACAAATCATGGAGGATGCCACTGAGTGAGAGAACCCACTGGCAGCATTTCCAATAGTACAAGCATCCTGCTATTAAACCCTCAGTAAAAGACAGAACTCCTCATTATTAGCATCCTGGAAGAAAAAGGTATCTAGGAGAATCCTAAGTGAAAGAAAAAAAAGAGCCACACATTGGCTCAAGCAGATTTTAAAATGCAGGATTATTATTATTTGAGCACAGATAAAATAAAGGTACTGTGTATCTAGCAAGCAGTTGACCAAAACCAGGTGGATGAAAGAAAAAACTTAGGAATAAGTTTTGTTGGGTGTCTATGTGGAACTTCATATACTCTGTTAATGCATTTGAAAATACCTAAAGAACTAATTGGTACTCCCAAGTTCCAGGCATATATCTTATCTTTCTCTCACCACTGTTTATCACAATGGAAGTGATGATGCATATCCCTCATCAATATTTATACTAAAAATATGAGGGCTGATTGTGGAATACATATATTCCTTAGACACAGCTCTTCTTTTGAATAAATACACCCTTCATCTGCTAAAGATGTGGATGCATCCTTTATTCATGTTCAGCTCTGAATAAATTCCCACTTACCCCCAGAGCTAGCATTCCCTCTGATTTCAGCCAGCTGTGAGGCAGAGCACTATGCAGAGAAAGTGCAGGATAAAAGTACAATAGAGCTCTGCAGAGAGAGCTGTAACTCAAAAAGAGACACTTTTAAAATACAGAAATAATTTTATTAGGAACAAATGCAAGATGCTGAGGACAGTATAATAATTCTTTGTAAAGTTTTACTTTACAAGATGGAGCAGATTGGGATAGATGTTGGAATTTTTTGGGGGGTTTGCAATAGGTGTTGGATGAAATTTCATCATGGATTTATTAGATGCAGCGCCACATCCTCTTAGTTTGGACTGATGAGGAAACCACACTGAAAGACAGCAGCAAGGAATAAAATGTCTCCAGCTGCTGCAGCAAGACACATTTCTGTGCATTGTAGTTCACATAATCCTAAAGAATATAATTTACCAGGCTCCAGAAGAAAAAAGGGGAATATCTGGCCATAATATATTTTAAAAACAAACAAAAACAAAACTAAAAGCTTCTATGCCACTACCCCTGTATGAGATCAGATTAGAAGAGAGTCTGCCCTCAGGCCTCTATGCAGTTACAAGGGACTGAGCCATGAAAGAAAGACACAATCCCAGATTCTTGAGTGCTTAAAATGAATTTTTAAAGCCCATACTGCTTCCTTTGCCTGTGCATCCAAGGATTTTACAAGTGTGGCAGTGTCAAGCACCATGCAAAATCTTTTTTGTCTAACAGAAGTATTTAATCTTGACCTCAATTAATACAAAGTGAATTAAGAGTTGAACACCACTGAGCTGATACATACTTAAAACAGCCACAAAACCACCATAGTTAGAAGGAAAAGAAAAACCAATTAGTGATACAAACCCTGAAGGCTTCATTGCATCATCAACTATTAGTGGATGAGCTTAGGAAGAAACTTTGCCTACAAGCAAGTACTGCAGATATCTGCAGCACTTGAGCTACTGGCAGCAATAGCACACCACACAAAATGGGCTGCTATTCTGATCCAAGGAGGCAATGCTCCCTGTTACACAATTACATTGAATTCAAAGGAATTAGTTAGGGTGAGGTAGCTTTTGAATCCTTGACATTTCACAAAGCAATCAGAGTCCATATCTCAATAATAATGGTGATAGTGTCATGGCTATAGGAATTTAAAGCAGGTTCCCTTCATTTAAGGAACCTCAAAAGCCTGCAAGAAATATTTGATGTGCTCAAAAGTTTTTTTATGAATAGAACAGTGTCATCTAACATGGATTTTTGCCACTTTTAGAGCAGAAGTCAGCTAATGTAAATTAGTGCATGCTTTCATTCAGGAAGTGAAAAAATAAACGCACCCTGTTAGAACTACAGGGGGAATTTCAGGTAGGCAAAATCTAATTACGTGAGATGGCATAAAGCCAGCGATGCCAAGTAACACGCTTACTCTTGTGAAATGTGCCGTAGGATTTTCTTTTAATAGTTAGACTTGCTCTGGACCTTCCCTTTTTATTTCATCTGAAAGACAAAGAATGTGCTCATTTGCGTGAAATCAGTTCTAATGGGCAGAATGAAAATTTACACGGGTCTTGTATAACCGGATTTAATGGCTAGAATCTGAAGTTTAGGTATGGCCAGCATTAGGCCACAAAGGCACCTTTGTACAGTGTCAACATTTTTTTGCAGAGGCTGGAGACAAGTGGCAATAAAAATTGTGTTGAGACTGTCTTTTAAAATACTTCACACACTTCATAAATAAAACTCTGTATTTTTAGAATATTAATAAAACTGTCCTGCTTCTGCCCCTCCGGTTTTAAGTATCCATCTTGTCCCTTTAAAGCTGTGACCTTGAAAAGGGGAAGGTGGCAGAATGTGAAGCCAGTAACAGGGCTCATATCCTGAAGAAACAAACCCAGAAAATGGTTGAAATACCCCCCACCCCAACAGTTCAAAGCCTACCTGTCTTATTTCTACACAGCACTAATTTATGTGTGTATGTGTATGTCTGTGTGTGTTTAATGCCAACAAAATGACATTGGAAATTACATATGATTTCCGCATTGCACAAAGGTATAGGTGGCTCATTGAACCATGTGCCAGATTCAGTGAATTCCTTATGTGTGATGGCAAGCACTTGGCAGCTTTAGCACTGTTGATCATTGCAACGGTTAGTAGTGGTGCTCTGTACGACAAGCTGACATCCTAGCTCGGTACCTTCTAATTCCAGCCCCATGCCTTTGTGGTAATTCTGCTATGAAACTACATTAGCCTGCCACTCAAAGGCAGAAAGAAAATACCAGTGTAGAATTAGCAGAGAAGACATAGCAGGCATAGTTGCACCCACCTCTTGTAGAGGCAGCTTACCAATTAAGGCTCGCTGAAAACAGAAGCAAAGGAGATCCTTTGCAGGAGTATTTATATCCCACACACTAGCATCATGAAAATGATAAGAAAGTTAAATCAACTACAGTATTTTTTTTTCCTCCAGTTTTTAGGATGTTTTTAATACAAAGAGCAATGCAAAGTCCTGCCCCAGCCATCTCACATTGCATCTACAAACAGCTTGCTCATCACTCTTTGTTCAGGTTACAAAACAAACAAAATCCTCTTCCGTTTGTTCATGAAAGAAAATATGTTCATATCCATGTTATATGGTGAAGAGATTCCAATCAGGGTGATTCCTGGTTATCTATGCAAACTAAAAAAAAACCAAAACAAACCACATAATGATTTTGATCAAATTCTCTAGTTGTGGATATCAGCAATGATGTTTCACTGTTGCAGAACCACCTATAGGCCCTGGGACATAGAATGTGCTATTCCAGAAGCCACAATTTTCTGTGAGATCTTAAGCATAACAGCACATAATGAGTTCTTGGTTTTAGTGGTTCCCATTTATACCCCTTCTGCTGCAGATGACACAGATCACATACACGCAGCAGGCAGCAATGTCCCTACAGCATCTTGCACCACCCACAGGCATCTGAATCAGGGATTTAATGAGAGGTTTCCATGGGTCTCCAGTCCTGCAAAAGTTAAGACAGTACAGGGAGGGTGCAGTTGAGAGCATTATTTTGCTGCGGAGTGGTGCTGATACGGTGCCTAGGCTTCACCAGCGGAAGCTTCACCTCCCCTGAAGCTGGAGTGAGCTTCTTTAGACCCAAATTAAGTGTACACAGCTTAATAAAGGTAATTTTTTATTTTCCAGCCTCATTTATGTATCAAATTAACCATTTTTGCTCAGTTTTTTTCCTTTACTCTCTGGAAAAAAAGAAATTAGGAATTTAATATACGAGTATTTTAATATCTTCATCAGCAGACTATCTTCTCACCATAGCAGACTAACTCACATCTATATTGCCATGATTTAAATTCAGTTAGTAAAGAAAAATTACTTTTTTTTTTTTTTACAAACAAAGGTAATATTTCGGAACATGTACTGTTGGGATAAGGGGCATAGTTCAGGTTACTCTTCCAGAGAGCGCTAGGCAGAGGCAGAAAGTGCAGATTTGGATCAGAACACTCCCTGTGTTCAGAGTTGCTCAGAGGCTGAGTATTTTTATTCAGGTCTCTCTGGAAATTGTTCCTGTAAGCACAAAATCTCTTTGACTAGCTTCTAGCACTTCAAAGTCTGGGCAACAGAATGAAATAGCTATTGAGTGAGAAAGGGAGCAAAAGCTTTCTGAAGCCACCTTGCCAACATGACTCAAAACAACTATGAAGGGACCATCTATAAAGCTTGGAAGTTAGTTTAAGCTCTCTTCACACAGAATTTTTTACCTTTCTACCAGAAAACATCAATTAGTGCTTTAGAGCTGCTGGCATCCCCAGCTGGCCTGAAACCACCAATTCACCTACCGAAGGCCAATGGTTTTTTCGTGTCTTTGCTTACTCTAACAGTAAAGATTTAATACCATGTGATCTATGAATTCTTTCTCTTTGCCTTGAATGTTAATTGCCATAACAGGAAAATGATTGTGTTACACAGCCAGTGTATGGCTAGACAGTAGAGAAAATATTTCCACAGTGAATAAATGCTATACAGGACATGGGTATGCATAAGTTTATTTCAGGTGATCAAGCAACTAGCTGTTGTTTGAATTCCTGAACGGCAAGTTCAAAGCTGCCATCATCAGCAGGGGATTTTTTTCATCTTTCTGCCAAGTAAACAAGTATTTATACAGGAGATTTCCTCTAGTACCATAGCATCTACATTCAAAGCATAAGCAAAGTGTCTGATGAATGAAACAAAACCCCACACTTCAGGCAAAGACAGGTTGTGTTAGCTGTCAGATATCCTTTAAACAAATCAGATAACAAATGAAGAGAAAAACAATGGAGAAAGAATGAAAATTAACTGTGTATGTGATACTGTTTCAAGATTTGCCAAACAGACCTTAACGAGATCTTAGACACATACATGACAGAAAAATGAGGAAAAAAATCCATAAGCCTTACCCTGGTTTTTATATTTTATGACATCATGAGTTTATCAAATCTTCTGTATTTGTGCTTATCTACAGAATTTCAAGCTACTGCCCCTACATATTTTTATAATCTTTTGCTTGATCAAGAAATAGGCATTTCATAATCCCACAGCATGAAACTTGGAATTTCGCCCACATTTTCTGGATGCCTTGAGTCAGCTTCTCAAATTTCCTATGGTTGCCAATTTTCAGTAGTAAAATATGTGTAAATTATTACTTTCCCAATAAATATTAGTATGTCATTACAGTCAGTTAAAAAGAAGGAATAAATATGGAAATAGGAATATTAATAATGCTGTCCTCCCACAGCCCCCAAATATAAGAATTATTCAGCTTTACAGAAAAAATCCAAGGTATTCCAGACAACATATATGAATCCAACCACTATTGCTCTCAAATTCAACAAGTTTTGAGGAAGGCATTAGTCTTAGTAAGTGTTATGCTCCATAATTTCAGAAATTTCCCAACCCTCTTCAAAGACAATGTTGACAAAAAAATTACAGTTCCTTATAAAGTGGTATCTATGTTCTAAAACTCTAGGCAGGTATCTGTATTGTCATTATTCTTTAGAGTTTTAGGGTGCCAGAGCAATATGAGGGAGTGAAAAAGCAAATAAACTTGGAAATAAAGTCCTCAGGGGGTTTTAGGTAGTTTGAAATGATGCTGGCTTTGGGTATTATTGCTGCTGTTTCTTTCCTATAGATCATGACTTTCTCAAATATTATTTACTTTGGAAACTTTTGTCTCAAAGTCATCTAGCACTGCGTTATTAACAAAGCTGAACCAGTGCTGCACTCTGTACTTTTGACAGTAAAAACTTCAGGTGACAGAAATTCAGTGTGGTGTGCAACCTCCTAAAATTTCTTGTTTACCCAGTTGTTGAAAAAACAACAATCACCAAAGGACATCTGCCTCTTAAATGTTTTAATTTTGACATTTTTTTGATTGCAGGAGATGAATCTTTTAGCAAAAAAATAATAATAAGGGGCAGGGAATAAAATAAAAACCACCATTCTAATCGTGTTTCCCTATACTAAAGGGTATGAGAAACACATGAGAAAAACAGTACCTGTGCAAAATCACTTGCTTATTGCTAAAGCTTTTCCAGATATTCAGTTAATAAAAGTGGATCTTTCTTTGGTCAGCCAGTCAGAATGAGTAACAGCATGGTTAAAATGAGAAAATTGTGCAGAGGGCAAAGTGGTGGTAAATGGAGGCTTCTCTCATCTGTATGGAGATGATATTGTAGTAGACAAAGGAAATAAAGCTGATGGTATGCATTTGTATCTGGTAGTGATAGCTTTATAATTCAATACGGGCAACCACCAAAGAGGAACAAAAGCATGCCAGTCTTAGTAATAGGTATAGAAGTTATAATTAAAGAAATAATGTAGACAGCAATAACATCAATCTAAGGTAGCTTATCAGATCATGGCAAAGTAAAGGTTGTTAGGAAACAGGATACCTATTGAGCTCCGAAAGGACAAAGATCTGAGGACAGCAGTTGTGAATTTCAGTGTATGACATGATGGTCATGGCCTCTTCATGAAACAGAAACTGGTTTGTTAACCAATGGACTAAGAAGATTTCAGTACATTTCCCACCTTAAACAAAAGAAGTTGCACAAGTCATGTGAATATCAGGTACCTACTTTGTCATTAATGTGGGATAATTATTTCCACCCCCGCTGCTAAACTGCTGAGTGTAGAGAATAGAGAGGAGGCGGACAACCAGAGGAAACAAGTAAAAGTGCAAAGAGCTGATGGACAGAAGGAAGATTTCAAGCAACTATGAAAAGTCCTGAACCCTGCTGCTCTGATTCTTTGAGCAGTACTTTGATAAATCCTGATAGTTAAAAGAAGAAATGGAAAAAGAAATCTGAACTAAGCTCTGGCCTACTTCTATTCTGACCATAATTACAAGAATTCTGCATAAAATCTACACCAAAATCTAGCCAAGACTATTTCAGCATCTATTTTATAAATGACATAAAATTATTTCTATGCCAAAATCAGAGGTTTGTCCAAAATGATGTTAAACAACTTTGTGCTAGCTACATTATAGTGTCTAAAAGGCTTGGACCTACCAAGAAATGTGTGTCTTATATGCTTTTTCATAGTGGATGGTGAGTCCATAGGAATATCAGAGAAGCTAACTGTTACAGCTTGTGTCCTGGGAGAATGAACAAGGGAAATGTACCATCGAAAGCATGGATAATAAAAACATTTTTGGGGTCAAAACTGACCTCTTTCGAGAAATATATAAACATACTAAGTCATAACTGTTTTAAATAGGGAAATCTGTGTCATTTGTGGAGAAAAAAACACCAGGTTCTGTGAAGTTTCAGTCCATTAAACACAGGGGGGTTTATATCATAATATAAATAGGAGCAATTAATTGTTGGTATCCTATTGTGCTGAGAAAGTATAATCTTAGCTCTCACACCAAGCCCAGTCATAATGAGAAAACATTTAAAATACAGATATAACTTACAATGTAACTGAAAAAAAAAAGGATGTCAAGAACATCGTAAGTAACATGAGTGAATAGGGGGTGATTCTTTTGCAGAAGATGAGAACTAAGGAACATTCAGTGAAACTGCTGAGTGCCAGATTTTAAGCAAATGGAAGGAAGTACTTCTCAATGTAATATATAATTATGCTGTGGAGCCATGGTCGCAGGACATTGTAAATGCCAAAACTATAAATACATGGTAGATGGGTCCATAAGGGGCTATTAAAACACTAGATGAAACCTCCAGTTCAGGAAGTCCCTGAACTTCTGACAGCCAGAAGCTGGGAGAGCATACCAGGGGAAGGGTCATTTTATTCTCATTGTGCTCTAAACATTCATCTAGTGCCCTTGGCAGAGGCAGGACACTGGGCTAGAAGAGCTGTAGGTTTGCTTAGGTGTGACAGGCCTTACATTCTCTTGATTCAGAAACACACATAGGAAGGCAGCCTGGCTCATCTCAGGTCAATGAAAAAATAAATAGCAAGAAGCTTGGCATGCTTGTGGCCTGGCACGCATCATTTAGAGAAAGCAAAACTTGTAAGAACTGTACAGAACTGTAAGTGAAAGTATACACACAGGGTACTAAGTCGTTCAAAGTCAGGGTAGGTTAAACTGAAGGAGGAGATCATCGTGTCAGTAACCCAGAGAAACCCATTTAAGTTAATGGCATAAGATGCTGATGGAAGTCCTGCAGAAGCACCCAATTAAAATCAATCCAAATGAAAGGTGGAAGCATTTTGGGGAAGTAGAATATCAAATGATATACTGAATGGCTACACAGTTTTGGGATTAAAATCAGGAGATGAGACTGATGAATGTATTTTATTATAAGCATACATTATGGAAAAAACATCAAGTCAAGTCAGTATATGGCCCTTAAGCATTCTTCATTATATCATGACAGAATTTTGAATTTCATAGTGTTCAAAATTCACACTTTCTAGAGATATTCCTTCAAGTATATCCAGTGTCTAGCACCACTCTTGTCCCCATGTTTTCTGTACAATAGTGCAGTGCTCTACACAGTTATATCTTCAGATGATATATCATTTTTAATGTGTTAATAATGATCATTTACAACTAAGCTAAACATCACATGCCATGAAAACAGCAACTTGTATTCTAGCTGGAATATAATGTTAAGGCAGACAAGTATGTGCATTAGTCTACAATATAAACCAGTTGGCCGTTGAAATAAGAAATGTTAATTTTGAAAAGAAGATAGGAAAAGGCATTTTTAGGATTGTATGGCAGATTACAGGTTATGAATTTTTCAAACAACCACAAATAGTTCATTCAAGATTAGTAATTACAGTTGTTGTTATTTCAGGACAGACCCAAAATAACAGGTATGTAATAAACATAGAACTTAACTTTCTCTGTGATATGTTAGAAATCCTTTTCCTGGATTAAACTGGTGCATGCAATTCTTTCACTTGTAAACTTTTGGTATTACCCCTAGGTAAATTATGTCTAGTGGTTTCTACACTGTTTAATTAAAAAGCCATTAAAGTCCACTTGCTTTCTCACAACTCAACTGTTTTTGAAAGCTGAGATTTCGACTCGGCATTTTTAGTTTTCAGGTTTCTACCCTTACAGAAATATCTTATCCATGGGATTGGTGAGCCCTGTAGTGCAGTTATACAGGAGTAGTGTTAGTCAGAGTAGAAAAATGAAAGTTTAACACTAAGTTCACTCAAAAAGTGGATGTTCTCTTGAGACTTTTCTGAAAGGAGGCTTATTTGATAGGAAGAAGTCTTTTAGATTATTCAGAAACATGCAATGCTTTCAATAACTTTCAGGACTCTATCCCAAACTGTTGCAGTATCCAGGACTTAAGCAGACAATCTAACATCAGTGACTAGCAATTAGTCCCATGTCTCCACACTGGGTAGACTTAGTTCTTTTGTATTTTATATTTTTGATCATACTGAGGGTCTATGTTTCCAAGTAAGCGTAAGCTCAGACCTTCTGCAGACATGCTGACTGCCATTGCAGTTTCAGAACAGGGACTTCTGACACAAACAGTTCATGGTTTCCAAGGAAGCTTACTGCTTATGCTCAAAATATCTGGGAAATATGGAGTTGCAAAACTATGCCAGAAAAAACTAATTTCACCCCAAACATACATAACTCCATCTCAGACTTCACTGGCAATAGATTAAATAAATGTCAGAGCAAAATACTGGTCACAGGCCCTAGACAAAATGCAAACCACAACCAAAGGGCTAGATCTGTGCTAGAAACAGAAGTATTCACAAAGAATGGTTTCACAATAAACTTGATCTTTATTATAATCTGGTTGTCTCACAGTTGTTCTTTTTGTGCCTTTTCTGTCTTTGTCTCTAATATTAATTTCTTTGAATGCCTTCCAAATTTTATCCTGTCTTTTGCTCCTCCACTCATTCTCAAGTGGTTTTACTACCCTCTTGAACACAATTACATCCCCAGCACACAATTTCTATTTTGTATTTTCTATATTGTAAGGACATTTCTACTTTGAAAATAGAGTTTGGAACAAATCAGAGAGATTCTACCTTTTCTCTGTTTTTGCCTTACCTGCTCTTTTCTTTGTGTTGCTGTTTTGCTAATACAAACAGCCACACAATACATGCATAGAGAGTGAGGTTTTGTATATTTACAAAGAATCAGGTTCTTAGTTGACAACTCTTTTGCATTTGGGCCTGCAGCTAAGAGTGATTTAATGAAAGCTAACTGCCTGTAACTACCAATTTCTGCATCTACATTGGCTACAGCAGCAGTGGTCTGTATTTAATAAAAAGGTCGTAGATCCAAGTTGGCAAGGTTAATTATGTGTGCGTTCATGATGATGTTATTGGTGAGAAACCTGTACACTTAACAGACAAAACTAACGAGACTGTGAATTAACACATGAGCAGATATTGCTCCCTGTAAAGTCCAAAAAATGTTTGTTTCCTCCATTTACTCCTCTGTTGTAACATAATGTAAAAGACTGCTTTTAAAAATGGTGACTGTAAATGGGTTTAGATGTCACATCAAATTAGGTTTTCAGTTCAGTTGTCATATCATTATATCATTACATCTTTACAGTTTCTAAGCTGATTACATGAGAATATGTTTCTGCCTATCAGCTCCAAGAAACAAAATTCTTACAGACTTTGCTTCAGTGTGAACTACAAATGAGCACTACAAAAGCACACAGCAAAAAGGTGAAAGAACAAAATCTATAGTGCTTTGCAATTCCATGTTCTTTTCACAGATTTGATTAGAAAGCATCAGGGGTTATTTTTCAGTTTGTTAGTATATCTAAGTACCATCTTCCTAGACCTGAATAGTGTGCCAAGGCCAGAGTTAGTTCAAGAAACTCACCTTTTAATTTCAGTTAAATTTTAGTCTCAGATGTTGCACTGCTTGTGAGGTTTTGCCTAGGGCATACAGAAATGTTGGAAAACTGCTAGTCAAGTCACTTCTGATTTCTAATGCCAGTTCTCATATCCAGTACTCCCACAATTTGCTATCCCTGCTTAACAGAAGTCTTATCTCATTGGACTTTGCTGAGTGGACTGAAATGTTAGAAATCTGTATCTATGCGTGTTACAGATCTCCCATCCTCTGCCTGGGTTCATCATCAATAATTGATTCCTCAGTTTCTCTAATGTAAGCATTTCAGTTTTGACTTTCCAAGCACCTTCCGGCAAGTTTTTAGGTACTGTGCAACAGGGGTTGCCCAAGACTTTTTTTATTTGCTCTTTTATAAAATGAGAAGATGTTTTGCAGAGTTGGTTCCATTCCAGTTCTGCTTTTGTTGAAATGGTTTCACAGGAACAGGAACTCTTTCCTCAGCAGCAGTCCCAGCTCCACAGTAGAGCAGCTGGCAAAGCACGTACTCAAATGCTTACTCTACCCCAGTTGGAATGTGGATATCATCAGTGGTCTCCCACCTCCTTGACAAATACAGCAGCCAGAATTCAGCACCTTTCCCTTGGACCTTTTATGGTTTTTATATATATTTAGGTATTAATTTGGAGGGGGTAGAGGCATTGCATGGCCCACAGTCAGAGGACTGAAGTGGGATATGGGAGACCAGTGTTCAAGTTGTATGGATTAAAGTAGCTTTTCCCACACTGAATGGAAGAGCTCAGTGTCTGTGTCAATAACTATAACATACTTTCTAATTTATTTTCTAATGTCAAGAGTATATGGTACATGTTCTTTTTTCTTTTGCCAGTTTGGCTGGTAATTTCTTTTTCTTTTAGTTTATGGATTTCAAAGACAACTTTTTGCTTTTCATTTTAAAGTGTTGCCCATGCCTGAGTTGACATCAGATACCTTTGGACAGGCTACAGATGTTTAGAGATGCCTGCCAGTCCAACTACTAAGCAGTGTCTGAGCAATACCAGGCCTTTTGACAGGCCCTGTTGTTATGCCACTGCGACCGCTGTTGGTTCTACTTAAGATGGAAGTGGTGAGAGGTTAACTTTGCACATTTGTTCTACATTTTAATATAAATGAGAAGTATTGGGATTATCCATTAATTTAAAGTACAATGAAGAGTGGGTAAACTGGGAAACTCTTCAACATTGAAGTGTCATGTAATTCCTGCTCGTTTATAATTATTCTTTTAAGCATAACCCTGCAGTGTTTACGTATGAGAAACTATCCATTTGGTAGCTTCACTGCTTTCTAACAAAAAATGGGTTTATGTTGCTGCCAACTTTTCTCTCCATTACTTCTTCAGACATGTTCTCTCATCCATAAGTACCAGGTTTTCTCCTCCACCTTTACCTCCCCTCACTCTTTGTCCAGAAAATAATCTCATGTTTCTGGTCAGAGTGCTTTCACACAGCAATTTTTGCTAACGAGAAGAAGATTCACAGAAAACTCTTTCCCAGTAAGATTCTTTTACAAAGATACTCAGGACATGCTGCTCTTATTTAGTACCTTTCACACAACATGCTCTGAACTGCTTTTTAAGAGGAGACATATTGTATGAACTTGCTGCATTTTTACACCTGAAGTCCCAGCAGAGCAGGCTGGAACTAGAATCTAGTGCAGGATGATCAGATTCGAGCAAACAGTCACAGAACAAATTCTAGCAATTCATCAAACAGCTCCAGGCAGTTCCAGATGATGGGTTCTCTCTTTCCTACTGGAAGGAATAACAAATCCTAACTGCAGCAACCAAAGGTGAGCCTATCTCTATATGCCATCAAATTCAGATTAATTTACTTCTTATCCACTCCTACTACATCTTACATGTAGATTCATAGAGAAGTTAGTAGCTTAATCTCATGATATTTCTTGGAAATGTTGCTAAACAAATGAAGCTGCTCGCATCAGAAGCTTATGGATACTTATAGTTTTTCTCAGCTCACATCATGCTTTTCTCTGAGAAACGCAGGAACTGCCATGCTGAATTATTCTAATGGTCTATGGATTGCAGCATTCCCTTTAGTAAAATGGATTTCTGCGTCAGAAACTTCAGAGAACAGTGCGATAGTAATAAGTGTGAAATAACCTGCCATCGGGGAGGGTTTCTTCCACCCAGCAACAAAATAGGCAGCTAATTTATGTTATATAAGAGCTGTTACATGAAAGCTGTTTCCCATGTCTTTAAACAAAACAGTGGTCATCACTGTAAGTTGGAACATTTGTTCTAAGCTCCTAGCCAGGGCAAGAAACTTTCAGATGCTGCAGACACTCTGCCCAAATCTATCCTGAGTTCTAGGCTTCACTCACACATCATTTTCCAGAATATAGCTTGCACATCTCAGCTACAAACCCAGATCTACTTAACAAAAGCCTTGTAACATCATAAATCCAAACAAAGCAAATGAGATTTGAAGCCCCTGAGCTGAATTGACTTATTGCCAACTATATAACAAGCCTTCAAGGAATACAGGAAAGCTTAAGATTTTAGCTGTCTTTAGGAAAATATTTTTAACTCGGCTCCTACAGTAATAGTTACGTATAAGTAATAGTTATGTGGGCATATCAATCTTCATCTATTTATTTTCTTAAGAAGACTCTAGCATGCAGGTGTTCGGAGAAAGACTTGAATGTGTGTACCATTAGGCCTCAATCTATAAGAAAATTTCTTAATGGAAATTTTAAGAAATGGAAGTGAATGATTTCTTAAAATCTCAGTATCTTACATAGCCTTCAACATGGTTTCATGTGTTAGACAATGCAAAGGTTAAAATGATGTTTTTCTGGCATGTTTTTCTTAACTACAGCTACAGTTTCTAAATGTTTGGATTGGTACTACTTCGTAGATGAAAATGCTTTTTCACCATAGGAAGAATAATTTTCATTGCATCATTTACCTCCTTGGCCTGTCTAAGCATATGAAACCACAAAAACATACGTCTTATCCTTTGTACAAACAAGATAGTTAGTTACACCAATTCTCATCCCTGACTGAAGGAAAATTTCTGCTTTTTACACCAAAAAGAAAATGTTACCTCTTTATCATTCACTGGTTTTTGTATTTGTCTTGTCTTTCATACCATATTGTCCACTTCCTTTTGCAGTTACACAGTTCTAATCTCTTGTGATATTTAAATAAGGAAAGCATTCCATTCTTCTAATCTATGAATATCTGCTACTAAAAGAAATTTCACTATTCCCTGTTGTATGAAAGGAACATACTGTACCAATTAAAGGGTTTTCTGTGAAGAAATCTAATTATAAAAACACAAGGCCTGATTCAAAGCCTATTTTAGTCCGTGGAAAGACTTCTGTTGACTTTTTTGGGCTCAAGTCCCTATTCAGCACTGGTTAAATTGAATAAGCAAAGAGCTTATTTTCATTTAACAAACAATTTATGGGTATATTGAATGCAAAAATGTATTTACATTATCTCCACATATTCCATTAAAGCATACAAATTGACCACTTCTGAAATATAGTATTGTACTGGAGCAAAAATGTTCATATGAAGTATGTGTGAGTGACAAAAAGTTCATATTATTCATATATCGGACTCCTTTAACAAATCTGTCCTGTATATTTGTACAGCAGTATGAATTTTTACAGGAAACATATGGAATGAGGGAAGTATATTCTACTGTGAGCATCACATGATGGAGATGTGAAACCTGCTTTCTGAAACATGAGCATTTTTCATATTAACTACTTTAAAATTCCTCATTCAATGACTTTCTATGTCCACATTTCTACAGTAGTTCCTGGTCAAATTGCCATAGGCTAATTTTTGTTACTAGTGGCCTTTTCTGCAGCCTTGAAAGCTGCATCCATCAAGAGGCCCAAATGCAGAAATTAGAGTAGACCTTTTTTCCCCGTTTCGGCACTAACAGTAGGATAGTGGAAGCAGTGGCATTTTCTCCTTTTTTTGCATTGCCTGTTGTCTGAAAGATGCAGCAAGGAAGCCATTAGAAAGCGGAGCTAGCAGAGAAAGGATTTTGGTCAGTAACACAGACTACACCTTCCTAGATCCAGCCTCTGTGCCTGAGACAGCTTCCTGTGCGAAACAAAAGCCTCTGTGTGTAAATTCCCCCTTCACACACTTTCTTTCTCCACTGTATGAATTCAACCTGGCTGGGAAAGTGCCAGAGCTACCAGCTGAGTAACTCAATAAAGGAGAGTTTGCTTTGAGGCAAGGCATGGGGCCTATAGCTCCAACCTATCTTAGCTGCAGGAGCTGGAAATAAACCACAACTATTGCAGAGCTTACACCACATTCTCCTGCAGTAGAAAGAGTTATATTTGCAGAATTTTGCCATCAACATGAATGGGGTAAGAATCTTTCCAACCTTTTCTTTTTTTTAATATCAAAAAGCAGTTGAGTAATCACTACAGCAACTAAAGACTGTTGAGGTGAAGCCAGCTATGAAACATGCATGTATATTTTGAATGCCAGCCAGAACAATTTTTAAGGAACTTTATTAACCCATGCAGCCTATTAGATAAAACAATGACTTTGCTTTGAATATGTCCCCGAATGCAAGCAGAGCATATGCTGCTTCAAAGTGGAGATGAGCTTGAAGGAGAAAACTGGGTCTAAATTTCTGAGAACTTTGCATCTTGGGTTCACTCTTTCATAATACACATAGTAATGTTAATTTATCAATCCATACACTTAATATAGCTGGCTAAAATTGCCTTCCCACAACTTCAGTTAAGGAAAGCTATCCAGCTATTTTCTGGACATTGTTAGCTTCCTATTCACATCAAAGATAGATCTCCAGAAAGCAAAATCCATTCCAGAGGCAGTTTGCATCACAGCACATTCTCAGTGGTAAAATTTTATGAAGCTGAATGGTTTATGTTATGAATTGTGCATCCAAAACACCTTGTGAAATAAGTATGAGTGACAAAATTCTCATTTCCTATGAAAATATTGAAACTTCATAAGGATAGGCACTAGCATAACAGGTCTTGACTGAAGTTTCTGCAAATTACATCCATGTACATAATAACATAAATATCTTAGACTTTGATTAGATGTGTGCATGAAATTCACTGTAATCATTATACTACTCATAAAAAACAAAGCCAGCAAAGTCAAATGGAAATAATCACTAAATATGTAATATCTGGGGATATTTTCAGTATTTGATCAATGCAGAACAGTTCTACTGACTGATACTACAGAACCAGGGAAGTGATCATCCCCCTGTACTCAGCACTGGTGAGGACACACCTCGAATACTGTGTTTAGTTCTGGGCCCCTCACTACAAGAAAGACATTGAGGTGCTGGAGTGTGTCCAGAGAAGGGCATCAAAGCTGGTGAAGGGTCTGGAGCACAAATCATATGAGGAGTGCCTGGGAGAACTGGGATTGTTTAAGTCTGGAGAAAAGGAGGCTGAGGGAAGACCTTACCACTCTACCTACTACAACCACCTGAACAGAGTTTGTAGCAAGGTGGGCGTTGGTCTCTTTTCCCAAGTAACAAGTGACAGGACAAGACAAAATGGCCTCAAGTCGTGCCAGGGGAGGTTTAGATTGGATATTAAGAAAATTTCTTCACCAAAATTGTTGTCAAGCACTGGAACAGCTGCGCAGGGAAGTGGTGGATTCAACATCCCTGGAGGCATTCAAAAGAGATGTATATGTGTTACTTAGGGACACAGTATAGTGGTGGCCTTCGCAGTTTTGGAATTATGGTTGGACCTCTTGATCTTCAAGGTCTTTTCCAACCTAAATGATTCTATAATTCTATGATTCTATGATTTATTGATACACAGAAATCTAGTTCTTCTATCACCTTGCTTTCCTGTATCTTCTATTTGTCAGGACTCGCCCTAACTTCAGCTTTCCTCATTAAGAATGATATGGTAAAGCAGAAAAGATATTACAGATATAGTAATTCCTTTCCAGGGTTTGAAGACAAGGCCCAAACAAAATTCAATCATCTATGCTTTTCCATGCTTTTCTGTTGTATCAGGGAGTAAGCATCCTGAAACACCCCTGTACGATCAAACCAAGCAGTCAGCTTCAAGAAAGTAACAGAAGTCTTTAAAAAAATATGCAGTAGTCCATGGAGATAACATTCCCTGCTTTTGAAAGAGAAAAGAAAATAACATGAACAAAAGTATGCATGTAGAGAGGAGCACTGTGAGTATCATTGACTCATACAGAAATTCATAGGGGGTTTGCTTTCGCTTTTAATCCAAGATTCAGTTATAGCATATTCCCAAATTCAATGTTCTTTTCAAGCCTGTAGACATGAAAAGTTTTTCTGATTCTTCTTCCTTGAACACAAGTCAGCATTTTAGTCCTCATATTTTGTGGCTTGTTTTCTATGAGTTTAACATTTCAGTACCCATCATTGTTGAGGCATAAATATTGTATTATACTGTAAAACAATGAACAGTAGTAATTAATGCACAGCTGCATGATTAAACCAACACAATTTCTGTATGTTATGGATTGCTCAAAGAAGCTGAAAAAATCTGAGTTTCAAAAATCCACTTTATCTAAGCAATTTAAGAATTTACTATTTAGGGGTATCATCTTTTAAAAGTAAATTAAAAAACCTTGCCTTCTAGAAAAGACCTGTTTACAGTAATGGAGATAAAGAGATTACTTGGCTATAGCGGTTGCTAAAAGCCAGTCAACAGAAGATCAGATCTCTCAAAAGTGGAAGGAGGAAAACTGGTTGTAAGCAATCAGTGTTAATAAGTCAGGATGCAATGACTAACAGATATGTCTAGCCTAAATGTCCTTGGATAAAAATCGAAGAGGAGTTTTT
Organism: Lathamus discolor; assembly: GCF_037157495.1. Lineage (NCBI taxonomy): Eukaryota > Metazoa > Chordata > Aves > Psittaciformes > Psittacidae > Lathamus > Lathamus discolor. The sequence goes on along the minus strand of NC_088885.1, from coordinate 106,333,095 downwards.
CTTAACCTGTGTGAAGCAGACAGGAAAATCTGTTGTACTCCTTTTTGTTGTTATCTATTAATGGGTGACTGGCTAAAATGCCTGATGAAAACTTCGAATAGTCAGGTGGAGTATTTCTACTGGACTTCAGAACTTTGGTAGGCAGAGAGACTGAACTCTTCTATCACTTTTGCCACTCTCTCAAATTTAACTAATCTTTGATAAAAATCCACATTACTTCTGTAGAATTTAACTAAATGACCTTGAAATGCATCGCATTCATTTGTTGCTGACAGATATTTTTTAAGAAGAAAAGATGAAGACCAAGTCAAAACTTTGCGTACAATGAGAGCATATCAAGCAGAAAAATACCATTGAAAACACTAAACTACAAGACGAGACACAGCAGTGAAACCAGTCTATGTTGTACATTAACTAGTTCAGTATAAATAGAGGCAGACAGAAAATGAGAGTAATAAATATTCAGTACTGAATGAAAGTAATGCCTTACAATTTTAAGAAACATCTTCTCTGTGGCACAAATAGATAATCTGATTCAAACACATTTTAACTAGCTAAATTCATGTCTAAAATCTGTACTATGTATTTCTTCTATCAGAACTGTTTTTAATGCCCATTTTCTTTATGATATTGCAAACATTTTCTTTTAATGACTCTCTGCTCTCCATTCCTTATTTGAACTAAGACATGGAGTTACACTTTAAGTCTCCCAGAGCTACTTCTCAAGGTGTCCTAGAGAAGCCAGTGACTAGGAAAACGCATTCTACTTGAGACTTGAAGATCCCTGTGGACATCTGACAAACCTAAGTGCCATTGTTTTGAAACAGTAGGAGAGGACAGTAAGAAAGGGTAACTCTTACAAAAAGAAACCCAGCTGTTACGTGCAAGCTTGAATACTGTATTATGTGTTTGCCTCTCATTTTACATTTACATGGATGAAGCATTATTCTTGACCTTGAGTCCACTTAATGTGCTGGAGGTTGAACCAGTCTTGTGTGTGTTCAGAGGAATGACCCACCATTGTGCTGTGGAAACAGAGTAGGAGGGAAATAAGCTAATCTAAGCATCCTCTCTGATTTTTCTTTATGTCCCATGTCTGAGGAATTGCTGTCTGAATTCCTCAGCCTTGGAGATGTTCCAGAGCAATTAGACAGTGCATCCCCTGAGACAACTGCAGATTTTGCTGAGCTTTGTTAGCTCTTTTTATTCTTTTCTATTCATCTGAATGGGGAAAAAGAAGGCTTAGTACTGTATTGCATATTCACGTCCTTTTTAAGCAGACAAAAGCCACATGGATCTCTCTTTGTGCCCACTTGCCAGCACAGCTAACTCTCTCTCATTTTTTGTTCATAGGGTTTTAATAAGTTTTGATAATCTGTATGGAAAAAGCTTAAGTCAGGTCAAGTTCAGCACTATTGAACAGTGGAAAGCCCATTTTTATCTGACTTTCTTTTTACTGACCTTTGTATTTGATTTGAGCACTGTGACAGGATCAACAAAACATAGACCTCAATCTGTACACCAAATGTATTCAAAAGTCACATGCTGTCTGAAAAGTACGTTCAAAAAAAAAACAGCTCATTCAAATGATTTCATATTATTTCCTATTTGTTGATATGTGTGCAAAACTTTTCATATACAACCAAAACCAGGGAATGTCAAATCTAAAAATCTTTAGTTTGAAGAGATTTAAAAGCAGGGGAGCTCTAGCTAAAGCAGAAGAAAGTTAAAATGTTAGCAGTATTGAAGCATGTAATCTCCAGAGGTCAATTCCTCCCCTTATGCTTGAAGAGATAGCTCTTTAAATGTTGATGAGACTCCAAGTTTATGGAGTTACTGGCTGTCTACAAAGGCTTCTTTTCATTTGCAATATGATTTGATATACCTACCAATGCTTTTTAAAGGTCTAGAAGCAAGCTATGCAAAAAAGCCAAGCTCTGCAGATACTAGACTCATAACACTGCACTTTTCCAAATATTGGCACAGTGTTTATGACAGACTTCTATAAACCCCCTATTCTTTCTGATTCAGCAAAATAAACTGGCTTGCTGTGGAAGGGGAGAAGCTGGTAAGTGGAGTATTGCACAAAAGTATTGAGGTAGGAATCACAAAATCCCAGAATCATTAGGGTTAGAAGGGACCTCTGGAGATCATGTAGTCCAACATGCATTCTTTGCAATTCTGCTAAGAAAAGTGCATTATAACTAGTTGAACTTGCAAAACAAGCTTAAAATAAAATACAGTCAGCTGTGTCAGAACTTGACTAAACAGCATTTATAACAGAAGTATAACGCTGTAGCTACGGCTTGTTTTTCTTTCTATGCTTCAGCCTAAACTTTTAGCTGTGTGATGCTGTTCTGATTCACATATCAGCTGTGTGTGAGTACTGAGGGAAAGATGACTCTTTCCAAATCATCTCCATATACTGCAGCAAGTTCTTGGAGATACTGTAACTTACAATTCTGATAGCACTTAATAATACCGAGCTTGTAAAATCTGATGATGCAACACAGCCTGGTTGTAAAACAGTTAATCTGCCTGTATATCTCATACAATATACAATATACAATTACAATAGTTACAAAAACTTTTGCAAATAATAATAAAGAGCTGGCAAGCCAGTTGTGGATTCACTGCAAAGCAAAATATGTTGCAGTCTTATTTCAAGTTTTGGTAAAGAAACAATGATGTGATTTTGTACTCTTCAGTCACAAAAGTGGGAACTTTTTTCAGCAACCAAAAAATTGTACTTTGAGTGTTACAGTGCCCCATCTTCTCCAACATTATGAGCCCAGAAAGCCAACTGTATCCTGGGCTGCATCAAAAGGAGCGTGACCAGCACGTCGAAGGAGGTGATCCTGACCCTCTACTCTGCTCTTGTGACGCCTCACTTGGAGTACTGTGTGCAGTTCTGGTGTCCTCAACACAAAAAAGGACATGGAACTGTTGGAACAAGTCCAGAGGAGGGCCACGAGGATGATCAGGGGATTGGAGCACCTCCCGTATGAAGATAGGTTGAGGAAGTTGGGGCTGTTGAGCCTGGAGAAGAGAAGGCTGCATGGAGACCTCATAGCAGCCTTCCAGTATCTGAAGGGGGCCTATGAGGATGCTGGGGAGAGACTCTTCACTAGGGACTGTAGTGACAGGACAAGGGGTAACGGGTTCAAACTTAAACAGGGGAAGTTTAGATTGGATATAAGGAGGAAGTTCTTTACTGTAAGGGTAGTGAGGCACTGGAATGGGTAGCCCAAGGAAGTTTTGAGTGCTCCATCCCTGGTGGTGTTCAAGGCCAGGTTGGACGAAGCCTTGGGTGGGATGGTTTAGTGTGAGGTGTCCTTGCCCATGGCAGGGGTGTGGGAACTAGATGATCTTGAGGTCCTTTCCAAGCCTAACTATTCCATGATTCTATGATATACCGGAAGTCGTTTTATATTGACAATATTAAAGGACATTCATTTTGTATCTTCACACCTCTCCCTTGTCTGATCCCCTGTGTTAAGTTTTATGTAAGCCGCTGCCTACACCAAGACAAAAAAATATTATATCTCTCTGGTAGTAAAGTGACTTTTCCAGCATCCCAGAGCTGGCACCAGAGCCAACAATATCTCCTGAGTCGCAGTCTGATGCTTCAATTATTCGGCCTTTTGGCCTCACCCGGAAGGGTTCCCCAGTTTCTCTAGAGGATGCTGATACACAAAACATCTCAGAGCAGATTTGGCCCAGATATGGCACAAGAAGTGGACTAGATAACATAGACACATCTTACCTTAATTAGTCTATTACTATAAGTGTTTAAAATCTTCTATTATTTGGAGGAAGATAAGAGGTTTATAGGCATACCAAAGAGGAAAGATTATCCATATTATTTACAACATTTAGGTTCCTACACACATTGTTATTTATAAGGGCAATTTGTTTAAACATACCAACTTTCGAAGGTGTTCAGATGAAGACTTACTGTTGCTTACTTGATGGTGTGAATAATTCATTCTTTTCAAGACAGGCATATACTCATTTCAGAGAGGAAATGCCTCCAAAACCACATTTATTGATTTGGGGACCAGCATTCACCAGGCAGGATCAGACATATTTTGCCCTTTACTGGTCACAACAAACCAAATCTTGTTTCTGCAAGACTGAAAAACTATCTCACATTCACTAGCGCCAAAAGTCAAAAAGACATTCTGGCTGCAGGAGTGAGCAAATGATGTACCACAGACAACTGGAAATAAGAAACTGCATCCTGACCTACTCAGGGACTGGAGCTTTCCTGCACAGGGGCTGGTTAAGAGGCCCAGTAGCTACCCTGCCCTTGGAGAAATGCAGTCAATTAGTTTGGGGACACAGCCAGATCCACATAACTGCTTGTGGTATTTGGCTGCAAGGTCCGAAGGGCTGCACAATGCTCCATTCTTAACCTTGCAAGTGGAACACTATGCAGCCCTTTTTCACATCACTCCCTGAGGGACCCGTCTGTGGCTGCTCATGCTAGTTAACCATGAGTATAGAGGATGTAAGGTATTCTTTCTACCAGCTTTTATAAAAAAATCTTCATACTTTGCTGTAGAATGTGTTAATCTCTGATTTACATGAGATGAATAGAAAGATCTGTGGACTAAATGAAATGAAGCAAGGCACTTTGGGGTACCCATGATAGATGATGGCAAGCTGCAGATTCATGTTTCACTGAAGTCAAAGGATCCAGAAAATACATTCCTTAAGAAAGAAACTACCCTCTGATGCGAAAGGCACCCCACCAGCAATAATAAGTGCATTAGATTCACATTCATATTACAAGGGCTGAGACAACATGTTAGACACCAGCGATCTATTTTGCTCTGTGCCAGAGTTCTGTTCACTCTGCAGAGCTGGGGCTGGCACCTGCTGTGCACATTCACATGCAGCAGTGAGGACACCAAAGTACTTCTGACTTTTTTCAGTGCCACTTTTTGCCATCCAAAATGCAGAGCGTTCTCTAACAATACAGCATTTAGATTAAAAATGGATGTAGATGCTTGTTTTCTTACATTTTGGAGTAGATAGGGAGGGAAGAAAATTTTCAGATGTAAATCTCCAATTGGTGTCATCAGCCTCTTTTCTCTTCCCAAACACATAAAACAATTGGAAACTCACCCATCAGCAACAAGTTCATGGCAAGGTACAAAACCAATATACTTCTCTAAAGCAAAGCAATCATTCAGCTCACAAATTCAGTTACCATTTTTCAGTGAAACAGCCAGAAGGATCAGAAATGCCAATAAATTGTAACAGACATGTCATAAAATATTTTATGCATTCAACAGCCAATACACTGCACATATTAAAAGTAGGTGATTTTATCAGTACTAAATCCAAGCATCCAAATACAGACTTAATACTAGATATAACAAACAAAGGTATTTCTGTGCGGGCAGTCAGGACTTCACAATGTCTATACAATAATTTTTAATAGTAATCAGCTAAAGAGTAATATTTTCCCAGTCACACAAAGTAACTGAACACCTCCAGAAGTGCTGTAATGGACTTCGTACCTGCAGCATGACTGAAACTCAGAAGAGGAGGAACTCCAATCTTGTAAAATTTTTATCAGTGGAATAGTTTTTATGGCAATAGTCACACAAGTAATATTATAGCTTATTAATATTTCCAAGGTAAAAACTAAAAATGTGCAAGGTAAGGATTAAAAGCACTTCTGCTGTGGCAGCAGTTGACTAGTATAAAATGGGATGATTCTATGAAGTCAACCAGAAACAAGTATCTATACTTGTTTATACACAATACTTAAGAATCTTGATACTTAAGAATAATAAAACCAAGTACCTTGACTGGCAGGGATGAAGACAGGCCCTCTCCAGACACGTGAACAGAAATTAAAAGTACTCATTTCAGTCAGCATTAGAAAAGCATTCAAAATTTTAAATGTTTTTAACAGGACATAGAGTATTTTTGATGTTAGGGAAATCTAGGGCATTTAGTAACTAACAATGATAATACGGACAGTCAGTTCAATCCAAACCACCTATCTTCACTTGTTGACCATTTCTTTTGAACAAAAATCCCCCCATCTTCCTCTAAGAATACATCTTCAGTTATGTTTACACCTTCACTCTTATTATATTTTTGCTAGTCATTTTTATAGCAGTATCTCTGTGGAAAAACCAAGAATGAAGATTCATTGTGGTGGATATGGCACAGACACAGGCCAACATAAAGCACTGCCCTGGTGAGCTGGTATACAAAGAAATTAGCCATTCACGTCAATAGCACAAATGCCCTTAAACACCAATTTGGAGACAGTCATAAGAAGAGAGGACATATTTTAAAGAGCAATAAGGAGGGAACATGCTGAGTTAATTTCTCTGAACATATGTGAGCTGATGTAGTTTCAAAATAGCTGTAATATTTTCCACTGCATTTGACAAAAAATGTTCTTATTATTGTACCTAGGGCTTGAATACAAATAAGTGATCAGCTTTCACACACTGCCAGATAACTTCAAGATCAGTTCAGCTCTTTGCCTAAAAGCAGCAAAGGCTGTTCCAATATCAATAATATTTTCCTGTTTTAATAATCATTATATTTGCTCATTCATTCTTTGATTTTACCTTTCATGAATCTGGTACAATAAGCTCTGCATTTACAGGAAAATGAATAGTTGAGGGAAAAGTCTATTTCCTTTGGCTCAGGCCTTACTCTTGCTGGGCTGGGCAGAACTATTGACCCAGTTTTATAGGTTTCACAGTTGGCTGACCTATTCATTGTCAACTGATACGGATGTTAGCTCAAAATCGTCCTAGCAACCAAGAAAGCACAGAAAGATCTAAGGATCTCCAGCATTTAAACATTTAACTTGAGCTCTCCCGTTCAGTGTGAATTAGGCAAGTGCAGTGGAGAACATTAGCTAGCATGGAGTAGGCAACAAGCTGCTTTGTAAAAAGGCCACCAGTTCAGCTGGCTACAGCAGGGGTCACAGCCTGCTGTAAGTAACTGCCTCATTAATAAACAGTCTAAAGTGCATGTGTCATACCTTGTCTCCTTGAAACTGAAGGAAACAAAATGGATGGGACTATCATGAAGTACGTGCATATGGAGACAAGGCTCCTCTCCTTCAGGCAAAAAATGATAGGGTTTGTGCAGATTCAGAAAGATTGACAGTGTCCAAGACAGCCATGGAAACCCTGACACCCCCTGAGAATCCACAGTTTCAATGTTCTATTAATTACTTGTCTTTCCCGTCCCTGTGTTTTATCTCTAAGTAGCCATAGAAGCCAATGATGTAGCACTTTGTAAAGTGCATCAAGTCCAGGTTCAAGGAGAAGCATCACTGTAAAACATTCAAGGTTTAAAAGGAAACATATAGTAATGCAGTAAAGTTCACCAGTACAGTAAAATCTCCCCACCACCAAAATTACATGGAATTACAATGTTAGTTTTAACCTGAAAATCAGGGTAACAGTAAGAAAATGGAAACCTTATGAAGCCAACTTTATGAAGTTCAACCATGACAAGTGCAAGGTCCTACACCTGGGTCGGAGCAATCCCAGGCACAGCTACAGGTTGGGCAAAGAAGCGGCCCTGCAGAGAAGGACTTGGGGGTGTCGGTTGATGAGAAAATGAACATGAGCTGCCTTCAGTGTGCGCTTGCAGCCCAGAAAGCCAACCGTATCCTGGGCTGCATCAAAAGGAGAGTGACCAGCAGGTCGAAGGAGGTGATCCTGACCCTCTACTCTGCTCTCCTGAGACCTCACTTGGAGTATTGTGTGCAGTTCTGGTGTCCTCAACATAAAAAGGACATGGAAATGCTGGAACAAGTCCAGAGGAGGGCCACAAGGATGATCAGGGGACTGGAGCACCTCCCGTATGAAGACAGGCTGAGAAAGTTGGGGCTGTTCAGCCTGGAGAAGAGAAGGCTGCGTGGAGACCTCATAGCAGCCTTCCAGTACCAGAAGGGGACCTATAGGGATGCTGGGGAGGGACTCTTTGTCAGGGACTGTAGTGACAGGACAAGGGGTAACGGGTTCAAACTTAAACAGGGGACGTTTAGATTGGATATAAGGAGGAAATTCTTTCCTGTTAGGGTGGTGAGACACTGGAATGGGTTGCCCAGGGAGGTTGTGAGTGCTCCATCCCTGGCAGTGTTCAAGGCTAGGTTGGACGAAGCCTTAAGTGGAAATGGTTTAGTGTGAGGTGTCCCTGCCCATGGCAAGGGGGTTGGAACTAGATGATCTTGAGGTCCTTTCCAACCCTAACTATTCTCTGATTCTATGATTCTATGAAAATTCAAGTTATTTAGGTACATACATACAGATTGATATAGCAAGGAGTGCCTGATGTAGACAGGTCATCTGTCCACTGACACCAGTAAGATTATGAATTTAAATCCATAACAAGAAAATTCTGCTTTTATATAGAGCTTCTGATTCAGCATTTGCCATGAAATCAATAGTTTTCAGTAAACAGTTTCCATTTTGTGACTAATAAGTTGGATCCATTCACTCCACATCTGTTGAGCTAAATGCTCAAGGATACATTTTTTTATCTAAGGGTGTCATTTGCTTATTGGCAATGTTGTTTTTGGCTAATACACAATAGATAAAAATAAGTATTGTCCTTGTATTGATAAGACTGGAATCAAACCAGACAAATCTAGAATGGTGGCATCCATTGAGAAATCCAGAGTATGTTTGTTTAAATTGTTTCATTCCATCATGGATGATGGATATTATACTGTCATTGATCATTCAATTTTAGCTGAATGAACTATAAACTCTCAATGGTGTTAGAGAATTATTTTACTCCCTAGCTTGAAATCCTGTCTTGATGATATTTAAGCTATGTTTAAAGTTAAACAGTTTTCTGGGTTATAACGCTTTGCATAGTGCATGGTACTCCAAACAACTGTTTCTGTGGACACCTACTCTTCAAGCCCCTCTTTTAAATCATGCATTTTGCCATCCTATATTCCTAATATTTTAACTTCTAATAAGGACCTTAAAAGTCCTATAAAATCAATGGTTAAATAATAATTTTCTCAAATAAAGTTGGGGTTTTAGATTTCCTGTGGCAGTACCATTTGACATTAAAGAATTTTCACAATTCTGGAGCAAGAGATTTTTCTGAAGTATTAAATAGCTCAGGAGGGAATGGAGATTTATTATGGAACATTTTAAAATGAGCACTCATAAAACAATGTTGAAGAAAGTGAGACAATCTTCATGCTTTAATGTCTTCAACATTCACCGTAGTTGGTCATCAAGTGACTTCTTCTTCTAAACTGATCAACATTTTTTAACAATTTTGTGAAGTCATTCAAATTAGGGTTAGAAAATATTGACCTGAGCTAAAATAACAAACATTGCAATAACCTGTCAAATATTGCAATAACCTTTGAGTTAAAACTTTTGAAATATCATCTCAGGATGCCAACACAAATCCTGGTACAAAATAAAGGAGTAAATACTATTTATAATGCCACAGTTTTTAGTTTTGTAGACATGCCTAGAGGTGTCATCTCAGAAGTGGACATTTGTGGTTTGTGGCCAAGTCTTGGTCTCAAATTTTCACCAATAAAGACAAACCCCCTGCATGTTAAAGAGTGCAGCAAGGTAGAATGAGTTCAGAACCAAGAACAGAAGAAGAGAAGCATGTATGTAGGGAGTACTTATTTTTTCCTTTATCTCAGCACATCCAAATGGAGTCCTGTGTAGTCCACAACTATTACAGTACCACATACCCTAACTTCTTAAGAAGGAACACAGTCCTTATTTTAACAGAATCGTAAAAGTGAAACAGTATTTTTTTTTCTCTGTTAGTTGCTCGACCTTGAGCAGAACACTCCTTACTAAACTGTAAGCTGTTTCAGGACTTACATAGTGCAGTCTCTAATCAGTGCAGGAGACCAGCCTCATCCAGTATCAAATAGACCAGTTCTTGTCTGTACCGTGCACCAGCAAATGAAAAGTAAACTATTAGGGATAGATGATTTGCAAAGGTGGGCATCTTTTCAGAACAAAAAGAAGGTAAGAAGTGAGACTATGAAACAATTCATCTTTATTTAAGGTTCTTTTCTCTCCCTCATACTTTCAACCATTCTGGGGGAAAATAAGAACTCCAGTATTCCTTTTTCTAGGATAACGGTGTTTGGTACTTTTGCTTGAGAGCCATCTAAAATTGCAAGAGCTATGCTTGTTCTGCATTCATGCTAATCCTCATATTCTGCTGCTCTTTCACATTTGAGTAGATCAGCAGCATGCAGATCTGCATGTATTCTTCTTCTAACCATGTAAGTACATAGAACAATTAGGAAAAGCCCACAAAATAGCACAGAGTTAATATAAATATCCAGTGCCTTCAATGACACTGTGCAAGACGATTCTACCTTTTTGAAAAGCTCCTGTTTTAGGGAGATATTCTCTTCTATTGTCAAATAAATTCTTCTGGGTTTCCACTCCTGCTAAAAACAATAGATAGAGGAGAAACTGCGAGAATAGGTGAGACATTAATGAATAGCCTGAAATATCCCAGTAACAAGCAATGTAGACTTAATTAGACATTTGATGTTAATGGTAGTATTATCCCATGCTGAATGTGGTTACAGGGACAGATTGGAATTCAAGTCATCAAATTCATACTGTCTCATTGTGAGATTTAAAAGTAACACAACTTTTTAGAACAATTATTTTAATCTGAGTATTCAAATAATTCCTAATTAAAACCAACTGCATTTCTACCCAGGATTTGGGGGAAGATTGCATGTGGGTTGCCAAACACACATGAGTGCACAAGTTTGAAAAAAAAGTCAGCAGCTTGGCAATAAATATATCAAACAATGTTAAGACTAGCACAAAAAAGAGGAGAGAACCATATAAGTGTTCCTCAGCTTTTCTCTTTAGCAGCCAAACAGCATCAGCACCACCACAGCACATAGGTCAAACAGAAACAGCTTTATGTTGGAGCTATGAGTAAAAACTATGGTAGTGTTTCTTTAGCTCATAAGGATATAGCTGGCTGACAGATCTTGGATTTCTTTGTCTGCTCTTCTCTAAAACAACACGTGACTCATGGGTCTCCCCACAAGCCTCCAGGGAATATATTTTCTTTATCTGGCCTTTTTGCCTCTGACCTACCAGCCTTGCAGTAACAGCATTCTAAGATGTTCATATATTCATTGCACTTTGATGGCACAGGGATCAGATGGCATAAAGATGAAAGAACAAGAAATACACACATAATACAAGCCTAAGACAGTCATGTTTCCAAAATTCAGAATTCTTCAAAAATTACTAGGAAATGGCTCCTCTGACCATGCTTTTAAAACCCAGTGAGTGCATTGTATTTTAAAAGTGCATTCTGTTATCTTGAGCTGTAGAAATTCTTATGCATAAGTCACAGATTAAGATAGAAGTAAAATATGGTATTGGCTGTTTATCAAGCTATATAAGATGCATCAATCATTTCATCAATGACAGTTAAAAGCATTACATTCTGTACCTTGCAAATATTTTGTTAAATAAAAATTTCTTCTTATATCAACAGTCTGGACTTTTCTTATTACTGCATCTTTTATAAACTGAGACTCTTGCTTATTGTGTGCACTCAACATGAAATTCAACTTGAAAAAGGGTTGTGGCAGAAGAATAGGAAATGCTGAAAATACCACAGGGATTTTATGTGATATTGCTTAGCAAATGCATATTTTTTTTTTTAATAGCTAAAAAAACCCTGTTCAGAAATATGTAACAATGGAATTTCAGTTGGAATGGCCAAGGGAATGTGAACTGCCGTGATTAAATAAAAGGGTTGCTAGAAATGCTCAGGTTTTAGAATGTTAGTTATATTCCAATTTCTTTCACCAGTGACAGCATTCAAATCATAGTACACAAAATAAAGGGTCAAGGAGAAATAAAAACTGATTTTCCATATTCTTTAAAATTCATTTTCAAGTAAAGGATTTGAAGAAAACAAATCTAATCCAGTTAAATAATAAGGTTTTAATTAGGCAAATAGCATTATTCTGTTTTTTTAAATTATATCCCTTTGTTCCATAGTAAGAGTTCAGAGGAGTTTATGCTTTTCCATTACTAAATCAAATCCATCACATACTCCTGCAAAGGAATATTTTTCCCCAAGTGACAAGTGTTTTCAATCTCCAAATATGCTGTAAGGATTCTATGAAGTTCTGAGATTTTCACTAACAATTAATTTTCTTGTGGATCAAAAGAACAATAAATAATACCTCTGTGAAAATCCAGAATACCATCATTAAAATATTTGCCCTTTCATGCCTACAGGAAGACATTTGATATAGTATTTTGGACTGAGGTATAGGAATTTTTGTTAGTTGTAGCTAGCCAGGGCTAAGGAACCACAAGAACCATTGCTGGCATTTTCATGATGAATGATACATTAAAGATTTTTGCTTAAAGTAAGCTTTGCATATGAAATATTAAATTGTCATCTATCTAAATTCTTATGTATATCAGTAAAACATGGATATAATACTACATGGACTCAACTTCAATTTCCTTAATATCCAGGAAATAAGGACATATAACTAATATGCATGCTCTTGGTTATGAAAGTCATGAACGATGAAATTTGGTTGCTCATAGTAAGGACAAAGAGACACAGTTCACCAATAGTAGACAGACATAAAAAATTTTGACAAGATATGTATGAGTGGAAAAGTGTTCAACTATAATTTCTTAAAAGTACTAATAATCTACATTACCAACAAACCTTACTAGATAGATGGCAATGAGTTACATACTAGATTCTTGTGCATATTCGCACAACCCTTCGTGATCTTCTCACTATGAATACAGCCACGTGTCATGGTTTAATGCCAGATGGCAACTAAGTACCACACAGCCGCTTTCTCAATTCCCCCAGCATTCTATTCCATAATCTATTTCACTGAATATCCCTTTGGCTAGTTCAAGTCAGCTGTCCTGGCTGTGTTACCTCCCGGCTTCTTGTGCCCCTCCTCACTGGCAGAGTATGAAAGACTGAAAAGCCCTTGATCAGGTAAGCACTACTTAGCCACAATTAAAACATAGAGAATACGTTAATATGTTGTGTTATCAACATTATTCTCAGACTAAATCAAAACTACAGCAGTTTACCAGCTGCTAAGAAGAAAATCAACTTTATCCCGACTGAAACCAGGACATCATGTTTTGTAAAAAGTTGGTTCTGTATCTGGCTTCATATCATCACTCTGGCATTAAAAACATATTTTTATTGATGTGAGTGCATGAGTTTCCCCAGCAACTTATCCCCATATTCCTGCAGTTTTGATAACTGATCTCTTACAATACCCTGTACTAATACAGTATATCACATGTAAGCAATACACTGTACTATTAGGAGCGGCAAATGAAACCAGGAAACAGCAGGTTCAAGAGCAAAAATGGTTTGGTTTGTTGCTTTCGTTTGGTGTTTTGTTTTGTTTTATTATTCAACATTGCATATAGAAGTTGTAGAATTTCACAGGATTTTGTGGAAGATAAAAGTTCACCTGGATTCCACACTACCTGTTGAACTTGAGAAGGAAAGACAGACATCTCCCCTGACTGCAGAAGTCCCTGAACCTAGAACTGTTGGAGTTTGGAGTTATCTTCTAGGGAGTCACCACTACATACTACAAGGGGAGGTGAGATTTTTCTATCAAACAAAACTCTTAAAACACACTCAGTCTTCTGGCAAACTAGCTATTTTCTTTTCTTCTCTTTTGTCATCCTAAGATAGTCCTTAAAACTTCTTGCTTTCCAGAATATAGTCATCTGCTCAGACACATTTATTAGGGTCTGGAGACAATACTACAAACAGCTTTCTCTGTTAGAACTGATTCTGCTTGCTTTGTAGATCTTTTACTCGTATTTCTTCTGGGTCTTCTTAGCATGTCTCTCACTCAGGGTTTCCAGCTCTTCAAAGATCAGTTAGCACTCTGACTGCATCCAAGAGAGTGGGTGTTGCTGCGCCAGTTCTCCATACAAGTCTGTTGGCAGTGAGGAATTTGGAGTGTTGCACCAGGGACTCTGTCTGTAATAAGTCATTATTGAAAATACTGTAGACCACATTAGTGACTGTGTTGTTGCAGGTGAGATATTCACATCGCCAAGAAAAAGTTACCAGTACTCCATTAGCTAGCACAGTATTTCTTGTTATGGTCATAAGCTCCCCCTGTGTGACTCAGAGATGCTGGCCACCCTTGGTGTTGGCAGGTGTGACTCCAACACCTCCTTCTCCTTACGGAGAGGCTTGCTCTTGCCTTCCATTTGAAGTGTGTGAGTTTATTGTCTCTAGAGCTACTCATAGTTACAGCTGGTTTTTCCCATTAAGAACAGGCATCAGCCTAACCTATCCCTTACCAAACTAAATTCCACCCTTAACCCTAAAATAGATGAGTAGGAGACACAGAAAGAAAGCTGGGGTAAGCCGTATGCTTCCAGGAGACAACAAATGAAAACAAGAGGCAGATATGAGAGTCAGATGGTCACAAACAGAAAAATAAGGATATATAAATAAGGGGTACAAAGGGCAGCTACTTAGTACCTGCTGCTAAGTTGTATAGCAAGCCAACGAAGAGCAACAGCACTGGACATGAATAGACACCAAACAGCCAAAAAAAGATGGTGAGTGGAAGCAAGTTACTTCTGCTGTCCCCATTAGAACAACTCATTTGGCTTGCAAGATGCTTCTGGGAATAAGGTGAATAAACTGGCTGAATGGGCCACATGTGGCACATTAGCCCCAATTTGAATCCTGCTGACACAAAGCATTTCCTCTCAGATGTATTTGCCCTCCAGAAAAAGCACCAAGAAGAATCCACGCTATAAAAATTAAAGGTGAGACCAAACTTTAAACATGTATTATTAATTCCTATGGATTAAACTATTCATTAGGGAAAGTAAGTGATTTTTTTCAAGAAGGACAGTTGTTATACTTCTCTAGAATTAAGTTCCCAATTATAGGTAAAAAAAAAATAGCATAACATACAGCTGGTTTGATCAACACTTCTATTACAGGCATAATTCCAGATCCTCCCAGCACCATTGCATGTGACAATTACAGGTAAGTTAGGAACAGGACAGTCAAATATCAGATGTTTTATCACATTTAATTATTGGGGCATTTTTCTGTTGGAGATGCAAGAACCAGACCTAAATAAGCCATAAACTGATTTCTCAAAAAAAAAAAAAAACCACCAAAAAAACAAAAAACAAGAAACACCAAATATCTGGAGTCCAAAAATTATTTCCTATTTCTGCTTTGAGCCAATGGGAAATTCCCATCAGTCTAAAGGGGAGAAGAATTCAGGCATTGGGCAAAAGAGCATTCAACCCTAAAGTTCCTGTTGTTTTTCATAGCAATTTTCAGAACTACCTCTGGTAAACATAGCTAAGTAAGTCTTCTGTTACATGCTACATGTTTTCCAGCCAAGAACCCTTTATGTTTTTATGGTGATTAACTTTTTTGTAGCTCAGAGTAGTTGATATCACACACCTAAACTGTTTTACCTTATTTTCCTAATTTTCTCATTCAGATTTTCATTTTTGCACTAGCTTGCTTAAAGTTTCTTTTTATTGGAGCACATACTTCTGTGAATATTTAACATAAAACACATGCTCACTTTTTAGGCCCCTGAGAACACTGAAATCAACTACAGATTTTAACTGCAGTCCATTCTCTTCACTATCAAGGTCTTCATGTCAAAGGATTCATATCAAAATGAAAGATTTTAATGAATGTATGTTTTCTTCAACCTATGGTGTTAGGACAGCTTATATCATGACATCTCACACCCCAGCACAGGTTTTGTTTTCCCTTTCATGTACTCAGTAATTAAATTGCCTAGAAATTCACACATCAACAGGCCTGGCATCAGAAACTGAAAGAATATTTTTGATTTCATTCACAACTGGTTAACGGCACAACACAAAACCTGTGTTCTTCTCTTGAACTGAAATACCATGTTATTCCCAGCTGTAAGAGAGAAACTGCCATCTGAAAAAAAAACCCCAAAAAAAAACCCCCAAAAAACCCCAAAAATGATCAAAACCTTTAAAGGAATAAATTTGCAGTGATTTTAGGAAGACTTGGTCCATATAAATGCTTTAGAAGAAAATGCTTTCAAAGGCACTGTTCAAGCAGTAGGCAAAAGGGTTTCCATTTATAAAACGGTTCCTATTTATGGGAAGGAAGGGAGTGCCGACTCGGCTAACACACCAGGGGCTGTCATTATGCTGCCATTAAAACTTACTCTCAACTCATAGACAGACCAATTTCAGTTTAAATGAAAAGGGAATAAGTCATGACAAAAAATAAGGAACATGCAAAAGGATGAGACACTTTGCAAAATGCACTAGCTTTTGGCATCACACACAATAGGGTTGTTCAGTAGAAGCAAAACTGCCAGTTATAGCACCTACAGCTCAGGCAACTTATGAATCTGTCAAATGTATCCTTTTGTTACCCAAGCAGCCTTTTTCTTTTTTATTATTAGAAAAAATCACGTTGCTGGCAGAGGGGTTGGACTAGATGATCCCCAGAGGTCCCTTCTAGCCTAATGATTCTGTGATTCTGTGAAATCCCACACATCCATCCACTTTCTAAGCTGAATACAGATATTACCAGAAGTTATAAAATGTTACATAAACAAACAAACAAACAAACAAACAAACAAACAAAAAAATATATATATATATAAAATGTTCCTGCATATTTTTTTGGCAAGATTTTAGGCTTTGTCTAGCAAGTCCATGCACCTGGAATTCCTTCTGTAGTTAATGGGAGCCAAGGACTTCCAGGAGTGAGCATGTGTATTTGGCAATTGGCATTTCCTGCTTCTGTAGGAGGATACTCATCTTCTGATCAGCAAGCATAAACAAATTAAAGAAAGCTATATGGCAATGACAGAAGCATTAGTGACTGATAAAGCCAGGTACTCCTCCATCTATATAACCCCCGTAAAAGGTAGTTTTAAGGAGAGGATAACAATATATCCCGTATCTCTTTCAAATATCATGTGATGTACCAATGAATGATCAATTTTCCTTCTAGCTTTGCTTCTAGGTTGCTACAGCAGCCTCTAAATTGAATACACCCACTTTGCAAAGCTTCCAGTTTTTCTCCCCTTCTTTATGTGATTTTACTAGAACTGCAGCTTTTCCCTGAAAAATTTCATCACTTTCGATACTTTTACGGAGCACATTGGAACAAAGCATTAGCACTCTGGGGGACTGATATTGGGAAAGGATGGAGCAATTACAACAAAGCAGAATTTACTGAACGCAATTCTGAAGAAGCAACTTTTCCAAGAACATTTTAAACCTTTTCTGATATCTGACCAGCAGTCAGTATCATCTTTGGAAAGATCATAATGCGCCTTCAGGGTTTTCCTTGGCAAATTAGGAATCAAGTTCCAGTCAGAGACTTTGGTACTTACCAAGGCAAGTACCCTGAATGAATAAATGTGAAAAAATAGATAGAGAACCTTCATTTAATACTTTTTTTTTTTTTAATGAGTGGGAAAGAGAGCTGAAGCGGCAACCACTACATGGCCACTCTTCAACGAGTTAAACCTCAGTTTCATGTCTCGCACCGAAACAGGAAAAAAAAGTCTTGACACTTGTTGGCACAATAAAGGTAAAAACCTACTGCACCAGCAGACTTGAAATATCCCTCCTTACATAGAAGCCAAATTCAAATCTGCTCTAAGCGGTAGTAAATCCATTAACTGTAAGAGTATATTCAATTAAAGTTGCATTTGTCATAGGTCTGAATATAGCATTATAAGCCCACATTAACAGCAGAAAGATTGCTTATTCTAGCTCTACAGTATGACAGGGAAGAGTGCAAGAAGATAACCTTAGCCTCTGTAAAAGGGAACCTTGCTGACTGCTAAGAGCTGAGGTCAGAGCCAAATTATAAACCAGTTTGACTTATGTATTTCAATGCAAGACGAATGCCATTTGTTGGCACAAATGTCTGCTTTGAAGTAAAAGAAAGCCCCTGCTCTTTCCCAGGAAATGTGTAATTTTTAAATTACATGACAAAACATGGGAGCACACACGATAAAATAGCCAGCCAACCATGAGGCAGCTGGGAGGTAGGTCCCCATCATAGTGAATTTTCCTGGCCTATACTGTACAGATTTCAACTTTGCCATGGGAACAACGGTGAGTTTTAGGCCTACATTACTCCCATGATACACTACCAAATCAGAAAGTTCATGACTTTGCACCAGATTGTAGCCTCCTGTAGCATTCCAGTGTAGATAATCGTGTATTGAGAGCCTGGATTTACCCATTTATATGCAAGACTGAAAATTGCCATCCCCCTAGGCTAAACTGACACTGGATAACCACTTCAGTGCAGGAATCTTCCAGGCTATCGGTTTATCTTCAGCCATTTTTGACACAGAAGTTACCCCCCACAGATAATGTTTTCACGATAAGATCAAAAAGCTGCTTTTACAGGTCATATCACTGGTCTGGTTTTAGAAATGTTCTTTGAGAAAAAATTCTTAATTATACTGGCATAACTATATCAACTTTAGCAAAGTTGCATAAATAAAAACAAAAGCAAAAAATGGACAAAATTTTGAATCACAAGTAGCTGGTCCTAGATGAAAGGCACTGGACAGACTTTAATGAGCTTCACTCCCTTGCTAATTCATTGAAATATTGAGAACTAAAACATAACACAATCTCTGGAAAATATATCAAAGAGATATTCAACAAGCATAATTATAAGAAAGAGTCAAATAACACGAGTCAGTAAAAGTCTATCCAAAGGCAAAAAATAAAGAAAGAATTAATGTGACTAAACCAAACAAACGGGCTGATTCCATCTTAGAAACCACAAACCCACCCACTGAAAGCTTGAAACTAACACTTCTAAACACTTCTAAACCACTTATTATCCATGGTACTGTAATGTAAATCGCAGAAGATAACAGCATTCTCAAATTCCAGTTTTCAGAAGTTAGGTATGCATATTCATACAGGATAAAAATATGCTATTTAAGAACCACTCTGTCATTTAGGAAGCAGAACAAGAGGTTCTAATTGCTGCATAAAGCAGCTTAACGTGAAGTGGAAAAACATTTTTTTCGTTTGATCAAAACATTCAGTCCTGCTTTTTATGATTCTAGGCTTTCCTGTTTTGCTTTTAATAATATTTATCTCTTCTGAATGCTCCTTGTCTATGAAAAAGCTACTTCTATTTAGCTGCATTGGATCTTATGGTCATTCATTTTTGTAGACTTGACCAGAATAAATTTTGGTTTCAGCATCACAATGGCCTAAATATCTGCCCATTTGGAGTGGATTTCCTAGGGATTCTGTACAACTGAAAAACAAAATACGGATTCACTCTACACCCCTGCAAAAAATACCGAGTTCTGCAGAGGGAGAAGATGTCTGCATAGTTTCCTGACGTGTTTAACTTTGTCAAATAGGTCACATCTCATGGTCTTCTAAGCCCAGTTTCTACACTTCACTTTCTCCCCTCACAAGTTCATTCTTCTTTATTATTCTTGCCACTTTCCCAGGCTAACTTCATGAGAAATCTCTAGCTATGCAGTCTACTAACAAACCACTTCAGAGAGTCATCTGTCTTTTGCTTTGGGTTTAGAATGGTTAGATCATTCCATGTATAAATAAACTCACCAATGATAAGGTTTCGGCCTTTCCAGGGGTATCAGTTTCCAGTTTTGCCCATGCCACCATGGAAGGTGTAGTATCAGTTGGAAACTTTTTTTCTCTTTCTCCTTTTCCTTTCTCCTTTTCTTTTTCCTTTTTTCCATTTTTTTTTTTTTTTGAGGGGCATGTTATAAACAAAACGTAAGTATGGTATCCATATATCCATCTCTCCTTTACTAAAATCAGGTATGCCAAAACAAGATCTGGATCTTGAATTCAAGATTTCAAAATTATTCACCTAAAGAGCTCTCTGAACAGAGAACATTGATTTTTAATAAGCATTTTAAAATTGAGGTAGTTTCAAAGAACTGGAAGGAAGCTGTAATCTCTTAAAAGATGAGACAGATACAGTTCAAGTAACAATAAGCTTGTAAGCAAGGCATTGATTATGGAAAATGCAGCAAAAACGGCTGATATGGAACTCAAAAGAAAACCACAAAATAGTAATCTGATTAATGGATAGTAACATTAATTTATGCAAAGTAAATCTTGAAAAACCAAACTGACATAATTTTAAATTGAAATTGCAAGTTCAGGTGCTGAAGGTAACACCACTGGACCTGCTGTCCTAAGAACTGCAGAGGGGAGTTACCAAGCAGATGTGTTTCACATGGAATCTATCATGTAGTTTCCTAATATGTGTCACTGCTGCTATAAGCTTTGAATGAATTTGCAAGGCCTCTGGACCACCTGACATTTTCTTGTTCAATGTGTTGCTTTGTTTTACCTGTTTTAGCTGTGACTGCCTTTTCCCTAATCAGCCAGGTTTATCTGAATAATTTATTTTACTTATATTTTACTTTAACTTTGTATGGTATGACCACACTAGGGAGAAGGTGGGAAAAAAACAGTCCTAGGGAGAACAGGAAGGCCCCTTTGGGTGATAACCTGCATTTAGATTGGCTCACACTGCTTGTGAACCCACACCCTCACTCTTACTAATCTTTTTTCTTTCCCAGAAGAAGGATTTCTTTATTTTACTGTATGCCGTGACAAGAAATTTCAATGACTTTTCAACCTCTACTGTATAAACAGATGTGTTTGATAGTAACACATAAACCAAAATGTTTTCTAGGCATAGCAACAAAATATTATACAAAAATCCTCTTCAATTCCTCATTTCATAAGTTACATTTGATTCTGTAATATCAGTCCTTGGTATCAAAGAGTTCATTGGAAGTATTTGGTTACCAAGAAGGAGTAATTTCTGACTAGTAATGCATCAGCAAGCAGTTTTCTGGACTAAACAAGACAATTAGCATCAGAGAAAGAATCTGTTTCCTCTCTTTTAAAATATAAGTTACCAAATATGTTAAAGATAGATACTGACAGAAATCATTCTTCTTCTCTGCAGAAGCAGGCAACCACACTGCATAATCCCATTCAGAATTATCAAACTATGGTCTGAAAAAAAAAAAAAGATAAGGTAGAAAGCAAGCCCCAGTAAATCTATCTGTTTGCATAGGAAAGCCATTTCAGAACTTCAAAGTTTCTGTGGCTGGAAGCCCTTTCCAAATTTCTTACATTCTTCGGTTTCTGATAGGTCCAGATGCTTTTCTTGTGCCAAGTTATTCTCCAGGTTAAAGAGTTGAAACAACATATCTCTATTTGCTTTCAAAGTAGCTTGCTGACCTCCCTAGCTATAAAGGGACATAGAATCATAAAATCACAGAACGGTTTGGGCTGGAAAGGATCTTAAGATCGTCTAGTTCCAACCCCCCTGCCATGGGCAGGGACACCTCACACTAAACCATGTCACCCAAGGCTCTGTCCAACCTGGCCTTGAACACTGCCAGGGATGGAGTATTTATCACTTCTTTGGGCAACCTGTTCCAGTACCTCACCACCCTCACAGTAAAGAACTTCCTTATATCTAACCTAAACTTCCCCTATTTAAGCTTAAACCCATTACCCCTTGTCTTGTCGCTATAGTCCCTGATGAATAGTCCCTCTCTGGCATCCTTGTAGGCCATTTTCAGATACTGGAAGGCTGCTGTGATGTCTCCATGCAGCCTTCTCTTCTCCAGGCTGGACAGTCCAAATTTTCTCAGCCTGCTTCCCTTGAAATTATGAAGCAACTGCGTCTTTGTTAGCACAACATGCAAAATAGCATACCAGTCGTTCCAGATTTACCTGAACTCTCCTCTGCAGGAGAAAAGCAGAATAAAAGTAAGCAAACAATAAAACTTGTCATTAGCAAAAACCAGCAGTGTTTTCACTCCAGAAAGATACAACAAAAGTCCAATGCTACATCTATACAAGATTCATTAGGCTGAAAAGCAGGTTTCCAAGATGATTGATTTGGAAACCATGAACTTTGGGGTCTTGCATGTGGGCTCAAGTTTAGAGTTCTTGAGCAACCTCCAAAAAAACAGCTCATCACCATTGTTTTAATAGACATTAGTCTCAAACCCAACATGTCTGAAAGAACAATGGCATTTCTAGGAGCAAAGACATTTTCACGAGATGGGAAGAAAAGAGCCTGCTAAAACTGGTGAAGAGAAAAAAAAGATGTAGGTCAAAAAAAATGGTTTTTTGGTTACACAGCCTTGATTTATGGGACAATGATGGATCATCAGAGCACAGAGAAAAACATGCTGATATTTTCAAGGCTAAACACAGTGCTTGGGGAATGTAACTGACTGCAGGTTTTTTGTTGTTTTTTTTTTTTTTCATTTTTTAACTCTTAATTCAGTCTTGACTTCCTCCTAGTCAGTAAAGTTCTGTGACTTTCAGTCTGGTTAGATGCTCTCAGTTCAACTTTCTATCTGTTGTCTACAGTATGGAAGATTCCTTCTTATTTTTATCATCCTACTTGGAATGAAAGAAGCATTTTCATCTCTCTTATCAGCTAGCATTGCAAGACTGTTCTTATTCCCATCTTAGGATGTATTATTAATGATCAAAGAGCACAGCAGGCAACAGAATTTTACACAATTGATGGTGCTTAGTACCATGCCAAGATATTATTAATGTAGCTTTTCGTGAAAACAAAAACAGATTTAAAATATAGCCTGTAGCTCATGGGGCCATGGTTTAATATTTCATAGTATCATAGAATAGAATTATAGAATAGTTAGGGTTGGAAAGGACCTTAAGATCATCTAGTTCCAACCCCCCTGCCATGGGCAGGGATGGGAAAGGATGTTTCAGGATGGGAAACTTCTGTTATGGATATTTTGATCCAAGACAAAAAAGCAAGCTTGCTCTAGGTAAGCGTTGTCTCTGTCTGTGTCTCTACACTCCTCTATGTCTCCCAAAATCACTGGGTATTGTCAGCACATCCTTAGAGGGGTATTTTTTTGTCTTCAACATAAAAATCCTGCAGGAAACTTGAAAACAGAATCACTTGTTTTTGTTGTGAAGTTCAATAGGAGTCCCATATCACAGTCCCTCAAAAATAGTTACTAAATCAGAATAGGAATGGAATCTAACTTGGTTCCTGCTCAAGACTTGGTTTAACTGCTAAGCATTGTCCAAAAAAAACCAATAACAAACTTCATTGTTTTAGCTGAGTTTCATTATTAGAGTTATTTTGCTTGCTATTCACATCACTGTTGAGACATAAAAATAAGTAGCAAGAGAATAAGAAGAAAGGAACTGATCCACCCACCCTGCAATGCTAGTACTCCTTCTTTGAGACTGTAGACACTAGACTATTGAAGTTCTCATGAGGCAAAGGTGTTTTGAAGAGAGTATGATACTTCAGGTGGAGGTAAAGAGTATGCAAAGTATCATAAAATAGTTAGGGTTGGAAAGGACCTCAAGATCATCTAGTTCCAACCCCCCCGCCGTGGACAGGGACACCTCACACTAAACCATCCCACACAAGGCTTCATCCAACCTGGCCTTGAACACTGCCAGGGATGGAGCACTCACAGCCTCCCTGGGCAACCCATTCCAGTGTCTCACCACCCTAACAGGAAAGAATTTCCTCCTTATATCCAATCTAAACTTCCCCTGTTTAAGTTTTAACCCGTTACCCCTTGTCCTGTCACTGCAGTCCCTGACAGAGTCCCTCCCCAGCATCCCTATAGGCCCCCTTCTGGTACTGGAAGGCTGCTATGAGGTCTCCACGCAGCCTTCTCTTCTCCAGGCTGAACAGCCCCAACTTTCTCAGCCTGTCTTCATACGGGAGGTGCTCCAGTCCCCTGATCATCCTCATGGCCCTCCTCTGGACTTGTTCCACAGTTCCATGTCCTTTTTATGTTGAGGACACCAGAACTGCACACAATACTCCAGGTGAGGTCTCACAAGAGCAGAGTAGAGGGGCAGGATCACCTCCTTCGACCTGCTGGTCACGCTCCTTTTGATGCAGCCCAGGATACGGTTGGCTTTCTGGGCTGCAAGCACACACTGAAGCCAGCTCATGTTCATTTTCTCATCGACCAGCACCCCCAAGTCCTTCTCTGCAGGACTGCTCTGAATCTCTTCTTTGCCCAGTCTGTAGCTGTGCCTGGGATTGCTCCGATGCAGGTGTAGGACCTTGCACTTGGCATGGTTGAACTTCATAAGGTTGGCATCAGCCCACCTCACAAGTGTGTCAAGGTCCCTCTGGATGGCATCCCTTCCCTCCAGCATATCAACCGGACCACGCAGCTTGGTGTCATCGGCAAACTTGCTGAGGGCGCACTCAATCCCACTGTCCATGTCAGCAACGAAGATGTTAAACAAGACCGGTCCCAACACCAATCCCTGAGGGACACCACTCGTTACTGGTCTCCAGCCAGACATTGAGCCATTGACCACAACTCTTTGTGTGTGGCCGTCCAGCCAGTTCTTTATCCACCGAGGGGTCTATCCATCAAATTGATATCTCTCCAATTTAGAGAGAAGGATGTTGTGTGGGACAGTGTTGAACGCTTTGCACAAGTCCAGGTAGATGACGTCAGCTGCTCTACCCCTGTCCATCAGTTCTGTAGCCCCATCATAGAAGGCCACCAAATTGGTCAGGCAGGATTTCCCCCTAGTGAAGCCATGCTGGCTGTCACCAAGCACCTTGTTGTTCTTCATGTGCCTTAGCATGCCTTCCAGGAGAATCTGCTCCAAGATTTTGCCAGGCACAGAGGTGAGACTGACTGGTCTGTAATTCCCCGGGTCTTCCATTTTCCCTTCTTGAAAATGGGGGTTATATTTCCCTTTTTCCAGTCATTGGAAACTTCACCTGACTACCATGATTTTTCAAATACGATGGCCAGTGGCTTAGCAACTTCATTTTCCAGCTCCTTCAGGACCCACAGATGGATTTCATCATGTCCCACGGACTTGTGCGCGTTCAGGTTTTTAAGATGTTCTTGAACCAGATCCTCTCCTACAGTGGGCCCAAGGTCTTCATTCTCACAGTCCCTGTGTCTACTCTAAGACCTGGGTGGTGCAGTCCGAGCCTTTGCCAGTGAAGACCGAGGCAAAGAAGTCATTCAGAACCTCAGCCTTCTCCAAATCCTGTGTAGCCAGTTCTCCCGAAAGCTTCCTCAGGGGGCCTATGTTGTCCCTAGTCTGTTTTTTGTTTGCTACGTACCTGTAGAATCCCTTCCTGTTGTCCTTAACCTCCCTGGCCAAGTTTAATTCTAACTGGGCCTTACCCTTCCTAACCTGGTCCCTAGCTTCCCGGACAACATCCCTGTACTCTACCCAGGCTGCCTGTCCTTGGTTCCATTTTTTATAAGCCTCTTTTTTCCTTTGAATTTTCCTCAGCAGCTCCTTATCCATCCAAGGAGGTCTCCTGGCCCTTCTGCCGCACTTCTTTCTAGTTGGGATGCAGCACTCCTCAGCTTGTATCAGTTTGTGTCTGGCAGCAGCCAGGTATCAGTGTTGCCTTTCTGCTTGCAAAATGCCCAGTACTGTATCTGTGGCTTTCCTAAAGGAGCAGTTTCCTGAAAGCCAGAGAAAGATGAACTTCATTTCCACCAGTGAACTGTAATGGGAGAGCTCTGATGATACATTGCACATAAGAAATGAGTCATGCTGTGGTTTCCTGCTTCAGTTTATTGAGTGCAGAGCTGCTTGGCCTTTTTCTCCAGCTATGACCCTTCTACTGCTCAGAACCCTTGAAGATAGCTCTTTCCTTTCCCAGTCTCCATAGTTACAGTTAGGATCAAGGATGTAAGTTTATTATGCAGGCTACTACTCTTGGCTCACAAGCAAAACCATACACCCACATCTTGTAAAATCATGGTGGCCAACAACAGCCTGTAATGCAGACAAGAGCAACACAACCACAGACTTAGCCTACAACTGCACCAGTGTTTTAAATTTATGTCCTTTTCTTTCCTTTTTTTTTTTCTTTTTTCTTATCTAGAAGTATCCCTAAGCATCTCATATTATTAAGGACCTTTACTTTAAATTCTGAATAGTTCTACAGACTCTCTTGAGGATGTCAAACTGCTCAAGACATAACAGCATCATAACTGTGAACAAACTAAGAGATGCCTGCTAATTGAACATGACACGTCAAGAAGTCCAGGGTGCTCCAGATGTAATCTATTTGTTGAAGGAAAATTTGTGCAGTGCCTGATAAGTCTTAAATCTAAGATGGCAATGTATTCTCATATATATATCTTCCTCATTGGAACCTAATGGTTTATAAACATGGTGAAACAACACCCAGTGTCAATCTGCAGATTACATTCAGTTATGGTGAATTTTTCATATAAATTAAAATGTAATTTTTCTAACTAAATTTCTCTCACCTTTCCCTCATTGATTTCATTGCCCTCATACCATCTTTACATATTTTTTCTCATCTGGCATTTTAAAAAGATCTTCTATACACATTCTTATAAAGCTGCTTTCAGAATAATTGTCATTTCTCTCAGAGCAACAGTGGCCAGAAATGGCTGCTTCTTAGTAATTGTGTAGTTATCTCCTCTCCAGTGACAATCTTACCTTCAACCTGTTTAACATTACTGGAGAGCTCCCTGAAACATGTTCTCCATGAAAGGGAGGTGTATTTAGGCAACTCTTTTGCTTGGGAGGCCAAGTGTGCCAGCACAGTGCTGCAGATATGTGCAAGCATTTATCCACCATCACATGTGAGACCCAGATTCAATAGATCTTGTGGTAGTCTCTTAGATTTCATTCCCTGGATTTCCTAATAATAAGGGCATAAATTATAGCCAATTAGGATGATGATTATTGCTTGGGAAAAAACAAACCACAAAACAACTGAAAGGAAGCAGACTCTTCCTTCATGTATGTTGGGAGACATTTGGGAAGGACATTCGCCAAGGGGAATAGTTAATTTTTCTGGGGTCTTTGCAGTCTGGTTTCTACGTGCAATCTTAAATGGAAGCACAATCTTAAGTGATGTTGAAAGCACTGCATAAAGAGATAAAGTACATGATGCATTAGAGTTTAATGGCACCCAGTGCATGATGCCCAGTCTTCATATAGGAGCAACATTTTAGGCTACATTGACCCTGGATAATATCTGAATGAATACTTTTCCCACCAGTGGTGCGTCAGTGCACATCCCGGTCTTCTCTCCAGCCTTGCTAACATTGAAAATCACATTTTAAATCCCAAAAACATGTCTCCAGTGATGGCCTTAGTCACTCAAACACAAACTGCAACCCTTGAAACACTTTCTGCAGTCATTTGTAACCTAAACATAATTCAAACTTTTAATCTAAAAATCTAAAAACTCTAAATTACAGTTGTATTCTTCTATTACCTTGAACAGTGATTACTGGTTTAATTTTTGGTGTGTTTCAGTTTTAACACAGCTTGTCATGTCTCACATGAAGTTCTGAGAAAAATATGAAGGTAAGCAAGCTACAAAACAGTGTTTCTTTGAAATAGCTTGAAGGGCAGAAGTTCAGGTCTCCTCTGTTAAGCATTTTTGCTGGATATAGGTTACAATAGTTTGCAAAGAGACAAGGAAAAAAAAATATCAGCCTTTTCAGCTGTAACTCCTGCTGTGATACCACTGCTCTTTTCAATAGTATAGGGATTAAGTCCTTACCTATTGCAATATCCCTAAACCATCCTCTGGTTATGCCTGTGTACAAAATGTTAACCAGGGCAAATGATCCTGGGATCTTTACAAGCAGATTAGCACAGTATGGCAAAGGCATTATTTTTCTGGG
This sequence comes from Lathamus discolor, assembly GCF_037157495.1. Classification (NCBI taxonomy): domain Eukaryota; kingdom Metazoa; phylum Chordata; class Aves; order Psittaciformes; family Psittacidae; genus Lathamus; species Lathamus discolor. The sequence continues at coordinate 106,305,299 of NC_088885.1, read as the reverse complement.
TTGTTTCTACACTTGTCTGTGGGCGTCTGGACACACAGCCAGAATTATTTGTCTCCATACTCCGTAAGATTATTTCCTAGGCAATTACTTCATCTGCAAAAGATTGTATCTGCTGCTTAGGTGTGGGACCTGCATAAAACTCTCAGTATTCATATGGTGTTTTCTACATATGCATTATAAAATGGGTGAGCTCTAGAGAGAGATAAAATCCTGGTTTCCAAATCACTGAGCCAAGCCAGTAAAGTGCAGAGAACTTCCATTCCTTCAAACCCTGCTCAGGAATGGGCTTGCTTTGTGTAAATGTTTGACCAAACATGCACACCTAACGGCAATGGCCAAGTGTGGACATGCTTCTCCCCACTTTACTTACACACACAGCACAGCACAGCACAGCACAGGCATAGGACTGCACCACGTCCCATGGCAGAGCTTCTGCGCTGGGCTGCAAGTTCCCACCTGAGTGAGTCTCACACTCAGCAGAGGAATTGGAGAACCTGCAACAAGCTGGCAACAAGCTCCAGCCCTGCACTGGGACAGGAAGTCCAAATTCCCCAGTCTCATTAACCCCCCTTATCATGACTTTGCAAGAGCTAAAATTCAGATAACAGTTCTTGCTACTTGTGCCTTACAAACATACCCAGACAATTACCACAACCAGGGACAATGTCAAAGAAAACACTGGACAAGTTTTAAAATAATACCTATGTCAAAGTGCTAATGCATTACAAAGTCTCTTATTCCCTGTAAAGAATAACTTAAAATTCTTACTTCATGCCTGAATGGTATAGAAATCAATGAAGCTTACACTAAGGACAGAAGAGAAGCATCTTTTTTAAATGAAGTGAGATGTTTTTATCTTCCTGAAGTTTCGTTAAAATAACAAGGGTAAAAGCTGCCAGTTCTCTGAAACAAGCAGTGCACAATTTTCTTCACCGTCGTTGGTTTCTTATCTCTAGAATCCAAACCCCTAATACTGAAAAACTGACCTGGAAATTTCAAATTAGTGGAGTCTCACCAAATCTTTTTATACACCCTGCTTTCCATTTGTGTCTGACAACAATTAGAACAACCTTTCCCAGAAGTCTATTGATTCTAAATTCAGGAAGTATAAGGATGCGAAAACTAAAGACAATACTTAGCAAACTATTTTTGAATCTCAAGAGATTTACATTCATTATTAATTCTAATTTTGAGTGAAAGTTGAACCTAGTTCTCTTTTATCCATTTTATAAATCACCTCTGAAGCAGTCAGTCTGCTTAATTAAAAATATTCCTCTAAACGTATTGTAGGAGCTATTTTGAAAATACTGGTGCAACTGTGTTCAGATTTATTAATACTGCAATAGTATATCAAAACTGAACTGGCAAAAGTGAATCAAGTTTCTTTTCATTAAGTCAGCCTGATGTTGTATACTAAACTGATAAGGAATAGGACTTGCTAGATAATGTTTTGTCTCTCCATTTCTCCTGGGCTGAATGTTTCAAAAGATATTGCAACATAATGCATCCAAGTCTCACAGCCTAAACTCTTAAAATTAAACAGTAGTTAAGGTGGTTGTTTGGGAAATCCAACCAGTGAAAGCTGGTTGCAGTGCAGCAAAAATATGCTGCTTTAAACAGAACAAGGCAGAAGCTGGGTAAGATGAACATAAACATTTAGATGTTGCTGCTTTCCCTGTCACTGCTTCCGCCTACTCTCTTCTTACAAAACTAGGACCCAATTATCCTATTTCACTCCCAGTAAAAATGAATGTTTATATAGTTGTTTTTTCCATCTAAGATGCTAATCCAGACTTCTTAACAGTTTTCAGATTACAAAAAACCTAGGCTGGTATTTCTGCTAAATTACACACAGAACCATATCTTTCCTTCTCCCCACCTAAAATTTGAAACTACAGTAAACATCCCACTTTCCTATCCAAGTGGGGTTTTTTTACGAAAAGGAGATGAACTGGGAGGAATAGGTGGCTGCAGATGTGACAATAAGATCAGCCTGCTAAATTCAGTGACATTTCTTGGATTTTCCTGAATGCTAGCCGTATTTTTAGCCACAACTAAATACTAGATACAGCAGTATCTGGCCAAGAACCAACTAACTATGACTACTAATCTAGAGTTCCTTCAACACACATGTATTCTGCACTGCAAAATTTTTCTGCTTTAAGAATCATGCAAGCATCTTTCTATGGACAGTGGGCAATCTGCCACCTTTTTCCAGTATGTAAGATTCTACCGTAAGATTCTACCATAAGATTCTACCATTAGATACAGAAGAAAGTATTAGACAATGTAGAAAGCATGAGAAGTGGTTAGAAGTACATGAGAAATTCTTTCTTTCTAAAACAAGAGCCGCACTGCAAGTGGCAGTAGCTGTAGGACAGAGAATGAATATGAAATTATACTGACAAAGAGAACTATTTATCATTGCATAAGTTTGAAACACTATGAGATGCCAGTGAATACATGTGAAACTATTACTGAATATAATGCATCAATGCTATCTGCTAGATATCAATGAAACCATCAGAAAAAGAAAGGTAATACTTTTGAGTGCTCATTTGACAGTTCTCATAAAGCAAACAAGCCCGTCATTCTCTTCCAGGGAGCACTGAAACAAACACACATAAATGGAGTCCTCTCCAGAGCACTTAAGTGCAATCCCTACCCAAACAGTGCAGGACTGACAGAGGCTGTCAGACATCTGGTCAGCTCTCTGTCTCTCTTCTTTCTAACATTACTAGGTCTGAGTAGGCACAGTGAGAGCTTGTTCTATAGACTGTATTTCTCTGCTCTTCCATGTCAAGAGCTGCTGGTTATCTACCTGATAGAGGAAAATACAAGGATGGTCTTCCCAAAAGTGGTCTCAGCCCATCGTACCCTTCCTCCTCAGAAAACTTCTATCATAAATATGTCTGTGTCTGAGAGACGGAAATAATATAAAGATATGTAAAAATATTTTTTGTATTGCTTGTGATGGTCTCTGGTAATCACTTACAGAGTGAATGTGGTTTTGTATACTAAGTGTTCAGGATATGCCTAAAACAATTGTTTTAGGGATGTTGGACCCAAATAGACATCATTATACACTTCTGTAGTTTTCTGCAAATGAACAAAGCATTACAAGCATCATGTGTGCACATTTGAGAAATAACAGGCAAGATAGAAGTTGGCATGGGAAGAAAAAAATGTGAAAAGCTGTAAACAAATTATTCATGGAATGGCTTAAAAAAGATTATTTTATGTTAATAACTTTTTCCGAGAAATTTTACGTAACATTGGCAAATCTGATGTGCTGGATTTCAGCTTTAGGATGTTTTCTGCTTTTTGAAAAGAAATTATGTTTCATTTAGTGATGGGATGAGACAAGCTGGAAGGGATGGTGAAAAAAAAAGAGGCACTGGCTAAAATAATGTTGCATTTTTCAGTAAATAGATGACAAGCATAAAAAAAATTATAAATTAAATATAGACGTGAAAATGTTGCTTTGATATGAAACAGCTATCTGTAAATCTTTACAAAGATTTATTCTAAACAGCCAGTGAAAATGTTTGTGTTGGTATTCAAGATAAAAATCTGTGCTTAACAATTTGTATTTCTAAATTCAGCATCTGAAGAACATAAATCATAGACAGGCAGTGAAATTACAAAGGGAACAAAGAGTTCTTCCATGATTGCTCAGTTATATTTTTTCTCACTCTTTGAACTGTTGGTACTCAAACAAATGATAAAGTTCTTGGTTTAACTTTGTTGTTACAATTAAATTCTTATTCCTTCTTATCTCTATTGTGGATTCTACTGAGAGGATAAAATACAAGGAGCTCATTTATAATTAAACTTGATTCTATCTCAGCAGCAAGACAAAGCATGATAGAAGGCAGACAATGTATGTGGTAAGTATTTTTAATTAAGGTAGTTGGGAAGAAAATAAAATCACTGAATCTTAGTTTTCTTATGTCCTATCTAGAAAGTGAAGCAGATTAGAGACTTTTAAATTTATTTGTTAGGTCGATAGAATCTATGCTACAATTAATTATGTTATAGGTAGGAACTAAAGGAAAATGTGTAATTTTAAAATTAGCTTTATACCATAAATGATTTTTGCTACCAAGTTAAGGAAAATGAGGAAAAACTCCTTTTTTAACTGTAGATTTTTTTTCTCTTTACTATAGGCATGGATTCAACATATTTAGCACCACTTCAGATATCTTCTTCACTGTGTTCTTTCATTTTTACTCTTTCTTGTAATAATATATAGTATTATGTACAATTACACAGTAATTTGACAAAGCATTAACTGAAAGTTCCCTGCTTGCATGATGCCAGTAGGACATCTTGCTATACTAGCATTTACTGGCCATTTAATTGAAGAGATGGCTGTATGATGGGCCTAGGTACTACAGATACTTCAGAAACTGGTGATACAGCTAAATAGCATTACAATTTCTTTACCTATTCTGGCAGTAGACATTTTTTTTCTCCTCTGAAAAAATGTTCAGAAGACATTCTAGTCCAGACAAAATGCCATTGTGCCTACTACCCTTAAACTAATGCACAGAATTCCTACTAGCTCATGTTTGCTTTTACTTAAAATAATTACTACAGTAGTAATCAGAATGTGAACATATTGTTTGCAAAACTCTTTCTGAACTGTGGACTTGTTTTCATATTTCAGAAATCTAAAAAGACAAAGAGACACTGTGCTGGGTCCTTCCAAACCATCCCACTTTGGAGAGAACTTGCTTCTTGTAGGAGCCTCTTCCAGCTGTTTGCATTGTGGAGGATATGCCTTGAAAGGGAAATACATCACTCCTAACAAACTCAAACATAGCAAAATCTTGAAGAAGCTTCCAACAATTACTAGCAGCATAAAACACAATGAAGTTATGAAAACATTGAATTTAAAATTCATCCTTGTTTAGCTCTGAGTATCTCAGGCACATTTGTAGTCTCGCTTTCTTATGCTTTCCCTCCTAACCTGGGGTTTAGAAATTCTTTCTCAATAAATCAAGGCCAAAATTCTTGTGCAGTCATATGACTACAGTTGTTGGGACAGAGAAAGGAAAACAGCTGCGAGCCTTGCAATAAAATCAGGAAAGCTGGCAGACCTGATGCAGCCACTATTTCCACTTATTTTCTACTCAATGTCCACACAGCTGGCAGTGATACAGAATAAACCACTGCCCATTGCCTGTGCTGAACAACTTAGATCCCTACCCTCACCACCTATCCCAGATTCAAGTTGTTGCAGCAAGTAACTTGCCAGCACTTTTAAAATTCAGTTCAATTGCCTCAAGTTCTGAAAATCCTGTCTCCAGGCTTAGTGTATGACAGATAGTGCAGTCTGCCAAAGCCATTGTCTCCATTCACTCAATGCTTTAAGAAATTATAAACTTGTTAACAAACAGCCTTACTTACACGAGTGAACAGAAATGATGCTGAATGAATCAAAAATGCACAGAAAACTTAAAACTCAAGACAAATTCTTATGGTGGATATAAAAGGAGTCAGAGGAAGCTGATATCTGATTCCTGCTTAGCCATCTGTGAGTTCATGAAAGTAACAAAAGCAAAAACCAAACATACATAAATGCATGCACACACACAAATGTGAACTCTGAGATGACTCAACCCTCGGTGAAACTTCAGCTCCCAGCATTTATTCCCCTTTCATCCTTCCCACAGCTCTTCCAGAATCACATTTAACTGGAAAGGGTCTGGCAGGGACACTGGCAGGTACTGCAATGTCTCTGCTCCTGTTTACAGATGTACTTGCACAGATGCTGATCTAATGCAAGCTGCCACAACAATTACAAAGAAAAAAATGAAACAAAGGCAGAAAACCACACACATTCAAACCCAAAAGATATATCGGGTCTTAATTTTTTTAAAACCCTAAGGAGATGGAAGGCTATGACTCCTGATTCGTAACCATACGGTCTGAGGATATGGTGTTTTGTACAGTGAAGACCAAGTATGACCACAGAAAAAGGCATCCACTTTTTACAGCAGAATGTCCAAAAGCTTTGCAAGGGTAGGGAGATGTTCTTATGAGCAATACCTGGCATGAAGGTGTACATCCAGAAGCTGTGTTCCTTCAGCTAGTGGAGATGTGCAGCCAGTCATCTCCCCACCTTCTCCACTCTCAGCTGCATGAAAAAGAAACGCAGATTCACCTGACTTTGAAAGATACTGAAATTAAATAAGTTACCAAAGTTAAATAAGTAATTCCCAAGTGAAATTAATAAAGTGATACCACAGCTGGAGAGAAGTCTCCTTCCATGGTTGTCTCCAGTAGAACAAGCCACACAGGGACAGTATGACCTGTTTTTCTTTTTTGATAATTTGCTTTCAACGCAAGGGTCAATTTGAAAGAGTGAGCAGGAAAGAAGTCCACATAGCTATCACGAGTCAGCAATTCACGGCCATTTAAAACAGTATAATAATACCATGGGACAGGGAAGTTTTGAAAACATTTAGGAGACCAAATCTTGAGAAAGGAAATTGTAGCAAGATTGCATTATTTATAGAGTTAAACTATTCACTGGACTGAATCCAAAGTAGTCGTTATTACGCAGTGAAACTTTGCCTGCTATGAACAAGCCATTCTGTTCTGCTTCATATCAATATTACAACAGCTGGTTTTAGTAAAAGTTTGGTAATGAGTTTTGGACCTATGTAATTCTGCTTCTGATCAACTTTGTAATTTTATCATTACAACCCTTTTTGAAAGAAATTTGCAAATGCACACATACAAAAATTTCCCCCAGCTATAATTACAGCAATTTCAAAGGAAAGAAAGGATTTGAAGTTTGATCTGCAAACTGTCTACTTTGCATTTCAGTGCCTCTTATCATCATGCTTTATAGCTTCAAAATGCTCCTGAAATCCTCTCTAAAAATTTAATTTCCTGATTTGGTGGCCAGGACTGTAAAAGTGATATAACATATAGAGATGCACATCAAAATCTTATAGATTGTCCTGTGGGAGCATGACCTTAAAAATAATTCCCATAAAGATTTTCCTTTTCAATAATCCATGAAGAAATCTGCAAATGCTTTCACTCTGATCACTGAGAGATTTAAAAACCAGTGCTGTAATATTTCATTTAGGTTGGATAAAATAAATTGGTGGAGACAACGCCATTATGCACTGCACCAGAGCCTTCAGAGTACAATGCAGAAAAAGAAGTAGTTGGGAAGGCATGGAAAGAAAGAAGGAGTGGAGAATGACAGCAAACTAAGCAGCAAAATATAGAGGGGTGGTGCTTGAGTTCTCATCAAATATGTTTTATCTCTAAGAGAAAGAGCAATATTTTTGCCCACACTTTTTTTTCTTACTCTGAACCCATTACAACATAGAATGAGGATTGAGGCGGTGAAGATGCAATATTTAGTTTTAACCATGATGAAAAATAGGATATTCTGATGCAGAAATGGGAGGGACAAACTCATTTAACCAGCAAAAAAAAAAAAAGGCAGGTATTACTATACCCTATTATAGTAGATCACATTAGTAAGCAGCATTTCAGAACAGTTTCAGGCCCTGACGGATCTCTGTTTGACCCTGCTTAAACCTTGTGGAGGTCTTACACTACGTCTGTAAGGAAAATTTTACAGATCCCCAACAAGATCCTTCAGAAATCAGAGGGAAGATTTCCCAGTAGGAAGCATCTAGCTGCAACCATACTACCATTCTAATGATGTTACACCTGGCAACAGCACACACTCTTTCCTCTGAGTCCAAGAAATCATTATCCAAAGGACTGATTTCTCAGTCACACAATGCACAATAGAAATAAAATGAGAGAAAAGTGTTTAATGATTCAGTATTAACTAAACGGCAGTAGCTGGATTTTATGAATGAAAGAAAAGGGGACATTCCCATTTAGCACCAACACTCTAGTCCTCTTTGAGAGGAGTTCTCAAAATAAAGCAACTCACTCCATACAAATAAATAAATATCTGGGAAAGATGGCAAATCAAACATCTATTGAGCTGCAGACATCTCAAAAACCAGAACACTGGAAGTTGCCTTCTTGTCAATGCGTATACATTAATCATTTTGAGCATGATATATTTGCTATAGATATAGGTCAGCAAAGAAAGGAATAAAGTGACATTATCAAATGAACAGTCCATCTGATAACTCATTTTCCTTAAAAATAACCTGATGGATTAAATCAGCTATGAATTAAAATGGCAGATTTATGAGTGGTCTGAACTGTGCAGCAGCAAGAATATTGTCCACAGATGGCACAGGTAAGAACTTTGATTCTAAGGTGTCTAAGATAAGAACTAAGATTCTAAGTGGAGAGGAAAGAAAACATATTCAGAGTTGCTATTCTCTGTTTCGATGTTTAAATGCATTTTGAGGAAAATTAATAATCTAATGCTATTTTTCTACAGAAATCTACCGATTTTGAGCAAGCCCTTTAAATAGATGTTTCCTAAGGACCAGTCACACACACAAAGGGAAACTGAGTGACCTGCACCTCAGGTGATTCTTCCCCTCCACTGGATATAATTAATACAATGATTCAATAATCATCAAGGGAGCACAAACGAAAGAAAAGTGAGGAGCATACCAAGTGGACTTCTTCAGAGCATGGTGCTAAAATCGCTGTCAGTTTAAGCAACCTTCTGCATAGCACCACAAATCACTCTTTTCTCAAATGGATCATTGGGGACTGATTTTCCCTGGGAGAGAGAAAGAAAGGGAGAAAGTGGTAGCCCAGAGTAAATTATTTGGATTTTAATCACCAGTTCAGATTCATTTACTAGAAATATTTTCTGTGTTACTTATTTTTCAGCAGAAATGGGACACCACAGAATAACTTTTTTTAATGTTTGACATATACAAGTGTGATATGCAATCCATATCAGGAAATGTCTTGTTCATATAACACATATTTCCCAGAAGGCATTATAAAAAACTTTTCTAGTGCAATTAGCATAACTGAATAAAAAGAATAAGGATCTGGTTTCATATACATAGCCTTCTGGTTAAAAGCGGAAGCTGGAAAATGTTTTTCGGGGATCATGGAATTATTTCCCTAGAAGAATATTCCACAGCAAAAAGTACCAGAAAAAAAAAAAAAAAAACACAAAAACCCACCACCCTACGCTAGGAAACTCAAGGGTTTTCAGATGAGTGTATCAGTTCTTTTATGTAATTTTTGCTTAACCGGGGTGACGACTAAATTTCTGTTTAATCACTGTTCAGATGAGGTAATTATTGGTAAAGTGACCAAAGTACAAGACTAAGAAAAATGGAACATATCTGTTTCTGCTGGACTGTTATATTTTAATCTTTTTTGTTTATTCATTGACTTAAAATCCAATCTGAATCACAACATGATTGTAAAGAAATTATCATCTACACTTCAAGGGCACAGCTGCATCAAAAGCTCAGCCACCTCTATCATCATGCTATGCAAAACACCAGCTGAACCCTGGTCTTCATCAGAAGTCATCGTACTAGAGATAAAGTACCATCACAGAGCAGGGTCAAGAATATCAGAGCTACCAAGGTCTGTTACACATGCCAAGAGTAAACAACTCAAAACAGCAAGAAGAAAAAGGTTATAAGATAAAAGCACTCTGTGCAAGCAAAACTGAAGTTGATACCTGGCATGAAAAACAATATCCTAAGAAGCTCTAGCACCTTCTATTACTGCTAGACATCTGCAATGAGGTTACAAGTCAGCCAGAGCAGAGAGGTAGATTTGCCTTGACATTCTCAGTGGCTTGTCCAGATAAAGCTAATAGACATTTAAATGTAAAAGGCAACTAAAGAATTGGGTGGGGAGGCATGGACAACACACACAAAACCCCAAGAAATACTGAAACACAACTTCTCACCTGCCATTGTATCTTTTTAGCCCTGTCTTATTTCCCGGGCTTAGAATCAATGATTACTTTAGTTGCAACAACTTCCACTCTGTTTCTTTTTGTCACTAAAAATAGTATCTTTTTCAATCCAAGATGTGGCTCCCACTCCTCTCAGGAGTCCTCTCTGGACTTCTCTCCTTGACACCACTGTTGAGGAGTTTTGAGAATTTTCTCCTCCCCGAAAAACAATTCTTCCCACTCTCCATCTGATCCAGCTGGTTTAAAACGAATACAATGGGGTTGTCAATAATAGTGAAAAATCCCATAGTGTTCAACCAGCAGCTTCAGTATTTCTTCTGTCAGTATATGTGCCAAGCTTTGCAATACTTTTTCCACAGCCAAATCCTCTTCTTCTGTGTTACAAAGCATAGAAAATGAGAAGAGAGCAAAATTTGCTGGGTCACAACTCTACTGCCACATCTGCTCTCATGGCAGAGGCATGGCCTGCAAACAACAGCACAGCTCAGAATCCAGAAGGACAAATATACCGAGTACTCGGTACAGTGTATGTGGTTTAAGATCCCCTTTACAACAGTTACAGCACTGGCTGTATTTTGACTCCATTGTGCTTTCCAGGATCTGCTGCTATATATGTGCAGGAGTGCATTAAACTTCAAGCTTGGAGTTTTAGTTTCTTCATGCTCCTTTTTCTTTTTTTTTTTTTTTTTCACAAATATTTCAAAGTTACTGGATTAATTCACAATTAACTTTGACAAAAGTCATCAACAGCTATTTTGGTTTTGAAATATCTCACTAATGAAAGCAAAGTAAAAGGTAACCCAGCTCTGTTAGATGTCTTACTTTTAAGCACATCTTTCCCTACTACGGCTGTGTCCACATATGTCTGACTGTGTTTTGACAAAAGCTAATCTTCATGTGCCCACACAGCTCAGTGCTCTTTTAAAACAGCTGCATGGCAGTTGGGGGAAAATTGCATGATGCAAAGTACTCCAATAAACAGTGTGCACTCTGTAATTATTTTGCAGCCCACTGTACAATGTCTAATTGGATTCTTGGACTTAAAAAGGGATAAAGGAAACAATTCTCTCATTTAATTCTTCCCATATCCCATAAACCACCTGTTTCAACAATGCAGTCTTCATCCCACTTCAGACAATTGCGTTTGAGGCCTTGTGTGGGATGGTTTAGTGTGAGGTGTCCCTGCCTATGGCAGGGGGGTTGGAACTAGATGATCTTGAGGTCCTTTCCAACCCTAACTATTCTATGACTCTATGACTCTATTTTAGATAGCACTAATGCAACATGTAGAAGATGCTATTAGATGTTATAACCTTGTTATTCATTACCATTAATGGTTTAAAAAGTCTTAGGAGCCACAAATCCAGCTGACTGCAGATGAGTTGGGAGACTTCAAAGGTGAGACAGCACAGACAGACAAGACCAAGCAAAACCCACATAAGTTTTTTCAGAGCAGCATTGTCCAGTGGACCACTACATCTGGTTTCCTCTTGGTCACAACAGTAACACAGACTTGGCATGACCTGCAGGAAATTATATGATTACAAAGTCATTTTTCTAGAAACCAGTGCAAACTTCCTCTGAGCAACAGAAACTGAAGACAAATTGGTCATTACAATCTGGAAGTTTGCTATTGCAACCTCCAGTAATTGACAGCTAACCAGTTTAGTGTACTAGAAAAACCTTCAGACTGTTCTCCTAGAGGCAGGCAACACTTGGTGATACTAAGCTGTATTCTTCAGTTATGCAGCTGTATACTCAGACTATATTTTTCAGGTACACAGCAAAAGAGTTCAAAATTACTCCCATTCTTTTTTCAGGGACTTACTTCTATGAACTGTATAGGGAACTCAGTCTCTGAACGTTGGTTATCTGAAGTACATTTAAACAGATATCTGATATATTGAGCACCCAATCTTTCTCTTGCATCAAGTCACAGATCCTACAGGGTGTTTCTGGTTGTTTTAAGGCCCATTTGACAGTTGTGGAAAGCTCCTGAATAGTAAGCATAATTAATATAGTTCCTGAATAGTAGTGTAACGAATAATGACAGGACTGCTTGATGGCAATGGAAGAGCATTTTGCTCCCACATCCACAGCGTCCAGTAGGGATAATGGAGGTACTTTTGTCATAAGAGGCTTAGCATACACCATGTTTTCCTAGATGACAGATAAGAAAAAGAAGTTTGTCCAAAACCTAACTAGCTGAAAATTAACCTGTGGGTTTGAAAGGAAACGTGGGGGTCGCACTAGAAAAAGCCAGTATCTGTTTCTTGAAGAAGAGGTTCCACTTTGCACAAACTCTTTATGAGCAAATGAAAAAGCTTCTCCAACAATTAGGAAAGAAAAATAATGTGACATACCAGTCACATTAAAATGATGCATCTAGTAATCTCCCAAACTGATGAGAAAGTGTTCTCTTACCTTAAATGCTCTCTGTAAGAAGATGGAAAGCATTCCGCAAAGAAGGAAAATATATAGAAGGAAATATCTGTGTAAATACGTATTAGTCATCACTGTTCTGGGCTGATATTCAACACAACATAATCGACTTACAGCACATGAAACCGAAAGTCCAACAAGCTGAGTACACGTAAGCACTTAGTACATGACATTGACATACCCAAGTCACTTTGTTGACAAGCAATGCATTAAGAAAGCCTTAGGAGACTCTTCCTGTTCCAGAGGAGGCATTTTACAGCAACATCAACTAAGCATCCAGGAGAGTGGAAGAAAAGACAGCTGGCATTATATCTCCTCATACACTGTGGAAAACACCTAAACAATGCCTCAAGGTTCACAAGCAGAGTTGCTGAGTGCCTGGTTTCATCTGAGAGTTAATTTTCTTCTAGTAGCTGGTACAGTGATGTGTTTTGAATGTAGTATAAGAAAAATGTTGATAACACTCTGATGTTTTTAGCTGTGGCTAAGTAGTGCTTGCCCTAAGTCAAGGACTTTTCAGTTTCCCATGTTCTGCCCATGAGGAAGGGCACAGGAAACCAAAAGGGAGCATGGCCAGGACAGCTGACATGAACCAGCCAAAGGGATATTCCATACCACAGCACATAGTGCCCAGTGAATAAGCTGAGTCAGGAGGGTCCATTTGGTGCTCAGAGACTGTCTGGTTATCGTTCAGTCCATGATAAGCAATTGTACTGTGCCTCACTTATCTTTCTTGAGATTTATTCCTCTCTTTCTTTTCCTTATTATTATTGTTATATTTTACGTTAGTTCAATTGTTAAACAGTTCTTCTCTCAACCCATAAGTTTTTACATTTTTCTCATTCTTCTCCCCATCAGAGGAGTGAGGGGAATGAGCAAGTGGCTGCATGGTACTTAGTTGCAAACTGGGATTAAACCACAGTGCTGCATTCCATGTTAGCTGAAATTCACAATCCTAAATGTGAATACTCTCCTGAAAGCTTTCTGTCTTCTCCAGGAGCCCTTCTTTTATCCCTTCTGCTTTCTCAGCACACCGACAAAATCCTGTAATAAAATGTTCTTTTGCTTAATTGAAAAATTAAGCTGCCGCCTAGAGCTGATAAATTAGAGAGAGAACAAGTTTAATCTCACAAGATGTTTTGCCTTTTCCTCTTTCCACCACTCTTTATCAGGAGAATGTTTATCAGGAGATGTTTTGAAGCATCATAAAAAGCTATAAATAGTCCCCTTAAAATAGAACAGTCCATACACATAAAGGACATACCTGGTTTAAAAGATACCACCCTGGGCCACTCTGCTCTCAAAGCTATGCTATAAGTTGCTTTACCCTCACTGTCTGACCACACCTAAGAGGAAAGTGAGAAGAGTAGACAAAAAGGGAAGCAAACAAAAGGTGGTGGGCATCTTGCCTAATCTTTTTTTCTTAACTATAACTTGACAGGAGAGCTTCAGTTTTGCTCTAACTCGCATTCTGCTACCATTTGCTCTGATAGCTGTTCATAGGTCTTGACTGTTGGGCAGGAAGGGTTCCCTTCCCACAGGGCAAAAGAAAAATCCAAGATATTCCATATGACTAGACTCACAAACAGCAATGAATGGAGCTAATAACTAGCACACCTAACGTGGTGCAAAGAGAGACACAAAATAGAGTATGAGTAGTTGGGAGCTTTCAGATAAGTATACAGACAAGGTGATCCTTGGATATTTGCTGGACAAGGAAGAACGACATCTTGATACAAATGAGAAGCTGTGCTGTGTGGAATGGCAATGAGAATGTAAAAAGCTCCCTAGTCTAGTGAGCTCCAGAATTTTGTGTGTCCATGGGATATGGCTGATTTGGAATACTTTCAAGGAAAACAAGATCTAGGAACTGGGTATATTTCTGTAGTAAGGATTTTGAGTTAACCTGGGGAAAAAATATGACAAGAAACTAAGAGATCACTATGACTAATCAATGTAATGTATATGGTCTACACAAAATACATGGAAAAGAGCAACACCTTACTAAGGAATGATTCTTGCAAGTTAGTCACTTACTTACTCTAGCTCCTTAATGATAAGCATACTTAAAATTCTTCACATGACTCATTCTTAAAGTGCATTCCAAAGTTTTGAGACATTTTAGAAAACTCATTCAGAAGTTTAGACATTAAGCAGCAAAACGTGGAAGTTTCCAGAGCTCCATTGTCTAAATCAGTTTTTTCCCTAGAAAATAAAAGTATCTGCAGGAATAGCATCCAAGGTAAGTAAAGTGGTGATACTTTGTCTTTTTAGTCAAGTTTTGAGATTAAAGTTTGAAAGAAGTAGGTTTTGGGTTTGTTTGGGGGTTTTTTCCAAAAAAGTCAATAATGATAACAATAATAAAAGTAATTATCAGAATAGTAAAGACCTGATCAACTTTAAAGCAGTTTCCTCACAAATCAAGATAATCCTAACACTTGAGAGGAAAAAAAGTCTGTGCCTAGGACACCAAAGATGCCAGAAGGAGAAAGTCTGAATGTGTTCCAAGAAATCCTTTGGCTCCAATACACGGAAACACCAGTGCCAGGATTTAGGGATAAAGGAATAGCTCTCTCTACTAGAAAGGTAATTCCTTTTCATTTCTTGAAAAAAAAAGTCTTGCAAAACTAGTAAAAGTACTTTTCCTTTAAATCTTCCAACATGGAAACAGAAAATCAGAGCAGATGAGCTTCTATCATCAAATCCTTTCCAGAGAAAGCATTTGGACTACTGTCAAGTTCTTACCTAGACCACAGTAGCAGGACAGAAAATACATGTGTCTGTGTTTTATCCTCCTTTTCTTTGCTTAAAAGGGTTTTGATTAGTTATCATAAGGAATAAGTGCTAGCTCTCATTTCCTGAGGAAAATTACAGCCTTTGTCTCATGTGGGCAGGGACTAACAACTGCAATCTACCTATTCATTTCTGCAAGTGACATCATTCTAAATGGGTTAGTTCTCCCAGTACAGAAAGCCACAAATGACTGATAGTTTGGGGCAATAGTCCAATTATCTCATAACGAAACAGGCCTCCGATCAAAGCTTTATTTTGCATGAAAAAGAAAATAAAGGAGCCTGAAAATGCATTCTTTTCCTTCTAATTTCACCGTGTATGCATTGACATTTTTAAAGCTTCTTCGCTGTGGTTTCATGATTACTATTTGCCTGCATCATCATCTTGTATTTACTACTAAGTGAAAACAGTTTACTTCATAAACCACAAAAGCCCCTTGATATCCCTTTCAGTGTAGCATTAATAATGTAATTTGATGCCCTGAGCATTATCCTAGATAGTTTATCAACAGCACATTAACCACTCAGTACTTTCTGCACAGTTGTTATCTTATATACCACCAGTTCCTGTCCATATCAGATCCATTTTGACTGAAAAAGAGAAGTAGCAGCATATTGCCACTAACCAGTGGTCATTAACTGCAGTCTTATCTTGGAGATACGTGGATACAATTTTTGAGCTATCATACACAGTTCTTCCCATGCAGCACCTGAAAATGCAGTTTTGTACACAGGTAAGGCTGTATCTCTTCAGTAGACGCACGTCCAGAGTTCTTACAGCATTATCTTTTTTCCAACCTTGCAAAATCCATTTTCGCAAAATCCATTTTCACAAAATCACAGAATGGTTTAACTTAGAAGGGTCCTCTGGAGGTTGTCTGATCCACCCCTCCCTGCTCAGGCAGGGCCAATTGTCTCACTTGTATTCGTCAAGAAGTGTGTGAATAACAAACAAGAACCTCCCCCCTTTGCAACAATTCACCACTTTTTGAACCACTCTGACAAAGAAGGGAGATAGTCAGCTGGCAGCACACATTCCAGCTTTCCTCACTTCGTACTACCAGCTTATTATTTCCCTACCTAGCTCAAATCCATCCTAAATCAACAAACCTCCAACTGCCTAGACCATGAGGTCCAGCATCCTTCATAATTTCAAGCAAACAGGTCTTTATATTTTCTTCCAGCTTGCCCCCATAGTTTTCATCCTTTTAACATAGTTACTTTTCTGTTATCCTCAAATTCATCCATACCATTCTTCTTTGCTATAGCTAGCCCAGAAGATTTGGCAAAAAAAGATCATCCAGACTATAGCTTTGGCTTAAACTTCAGCTTTGTCTACACAGTGGCTCATTGCTTTGCTTCAGCAGTTCAGTGGAAAGTGACACAGGCTGAAAACTGGCTGAACTGCCAGACTTACAGGGTTGTGACTGACAACAAGTACAGCAGGAGGCCACAAGTGGCGCACCCCAGCAATCAGTACTGGCACCAGTACAGGTGCTTACTGCTTCTGGTCATAGTAGAGAAGCACCAAAATTGTATGCATAGCTGCCAACTCTGCATCCTTTATGTATCTTACATGGTAAGATCTGCTTTGAATATTTCTTTAGTAACAGAGGACTGCACAGACCTTTACTTGGCTCATAAACTCATGAGCAGAAATCAGGAGAACTCATAAAACAGGATAAATATGAAGGCAAATGACAAAATCTCTCCCTCAAATACCATCAATGCATGGCTTTGGCTCCCACTCAGCTCAGATAAAAAGTCGGATGGAAAGATGTCTCTAGATTTTACAAGAAAGAATATGCCTCAGCCAGAATATCTGATTCCTAAAAAATAGTTCTGTGTCCATTTTTCTGGAAAACAATCTAATCCAGGTCTGCAAAGGTACAAAAGTGAAGCTCTGGAGTAGTGCTTCATATCCTGGGGGTGTCTCTAACCATCTTATTTTTCTTCACATTTCTTTCCAGAAACCAATTGTCCTGTGTTCAGCAGTCGCAGTCATTTTTCTCCTTCTTAGTAGCTGGTGCAGTGCTGTGGTTTTGACTTTCAGCCTGGGAACAGCGCTGGTAACACCGATGTTTTTAGTTGTTGATCAGTGACGTTTACTCTGACCAAGGACTTTCTGAGTCTCATGCTCTGCCAGAGAGGAGAGGAAGCCGGAAGGAAGCAGAGACAGGACACCTGACCCAAGCTAGCCGAAGAGGTATTCCATACCACAGCACGTCATGCCCAGTATATAAACTGGGGGCAGTTACTCGGAAGGGCTAGACCACTGTTTGGGTCAGGCTGGGTACTGGTTGGCAGGTGGTGAGTGGATGTATTCTCTTCTCTTGTTATTTCCCTTATCATTATTATTACTAGTGGTAGCAGCAGTGGTTTATGTTATACCTTAGTTACTGGGCTGCTCTTATCTCAACCCATGGGAGTTACATTCTTTTGATTCACTTCCCCATCCCTCCGGGAGCGGGGGAAGGTAGTGGTGGGGAGTGAGCGAGCGGCTGCATGGTTATGGGTTGCCGGCTGGGTTTAAACCATGACACCAATAAAACCTCATATGCCATTTTACCTTCTCTCCAATACATATCACCCAAAGGAAATAAAATCCACATAATTTGTCCCCCAACATTACAGAATCATGGAATAAAAATTAAATAGATTCCCATTACACATGTGCAATGGCACCATAGCTGTTTCTTTCATGAATATCTCCATACCCCATCTGTGGCAGGAGACAAAAGGGTTATTATGTCCCCCCTCCTCAGAAGTCACGGCATAATGAAATAAAAAGACACACAACCTTCATCCTCAATATTATTTGTGTCTTATCTGTGTCTGCTTCTGGTACCATTCATTGACTGCAGCCAGATGAGTTCACCATGCATCACACTATGTAGTCACTTGAATCTGAGGAAAAGAATTTGCTGCCAGGACAGTTTCTCTGAAAGTCTCTGACACTATTCCCAACTCCAGTTATCACAGCCTGTATCTATTAACTTGCAACAGATTCTTTAAAAGTGAGCTCATCTCCTGATGCTTAAGAGGAGGGAAGCTGTACAGAATAAGAACAATAGGACTCTCATTTGTGTGATTTAATTAAACTCAGTGGATGCTCCTTATTAGAAGATGTGTGGGCAGTGGTGGTTTTTTTACCTATTTAAAATGTTATTAGAGGGAATTCAGTAAGCGTTTCATTATTAAGTGCAATCAGAGAAATTGTTTTCTACCAATTAAATGCTTCTAAATTAGCTGTTAAAAGCAGTGGCAGCTATAATGCTTTGCAATTAGTGGATATCTCCTCAAAAACTTCACAGTAGATGTGTGTTCCTGACTGTACACATACAAAGCAATGGAAATTTAAGGAAAACACCTCAAAAGCCAGAATGGCATAGGTTTTTCACTATCAAGAGAATACTATTAAGGCAAGAATACTTGGTTTTTATGTTGTGGAAAACAGGATAAATGACCGTTATCTTGCATCTTTCTCCTCTGTGTCCCTTTTCACCCTTAGCCTGAGCTGCTGCATGACAGCCTGCTTTTAGACCAAGAAAGCCCCACTGAAGTCTTCTGTGCCAATACCCAAGTTCAACATAATTTTAAAATGGAAGGCTGAAACATGAGACTATACAAGAAACTATCACCACTTGTCCCATGAACAAAATCCAGGATAGCTGGGACTATGTAACCTTCTCCTATGTGTCACTTCTCACATTTAGCCTTGTGCAGCTCTGCAGCTTTGGGAGCAACTGGGAAAACACTCACTGAAGGCCACTCCACAGGTACAGCAAACTGCCTTTTCCCATGTGTCATGGGCTTTGAATAGCAAAGAGGGAGATGACATTTTATTATGGTTATAAGCTCCTGGTGTGAATTGATCTCACTCTTTTCAGGGCAATGGCTGCCCCTGGTAGAAGGACCTTAACTGCAGAGGTGAACACAGGATGACACAATTCAGTGTATCACTACATTTGCTATACAAAGGGAAAGTTACAACTTCCAAGTACACAGCGGAGGGAAAATATAGAAAGAGATCTGCCTAAAGTACTCTACAGCTGGGTAAATATTTGTGATGGATTGCATGTGCTGTAGAGAAACCAGAACATTTAGGACACTTCCATTCCTAACTAATCATCAGTGTGCTCATACAGTAATTTTAGAAAGAACTCAACTTGGAGTTGAGTCTTGTTGCTGCCTTAAAGCCCAGAGAAAGCCTTCAAGACAGGTATCAGAGCATAAACAGGATGTGGACTTTACTCTTGACACACGCCCATCCCAGTCCACCAGCAGAACATCTGTGAGGCATTTCAGACATGAATGTTGCATTATTCTACACCTACAATGAGAGGTGAGGGAACAAGAGAATAGATTCCCAGTTTCATCACTGCCTTTATTGCCTTTCCAGAATCCCTTTTGTTTTATTACCCCTGTATGCTTTGGCTGGCAACCCCAAAGTACATTTGTTTCCCACTAATACTTGCAATTTTTTATTCCTTGTTTCCCTCAGTTTGGTGTGGTTTCTGCATAAGTATGGCATTCCAAGAACAGAGTTATATTTAACACTCCTCCCATTGCATTGTTTGTATGTCAAGTCTAACAATGCAAAACCACATTAGATGCAGACATATTTGCTATTTAAAGACATTCTCAGTCAAGACTCACAAGGTGGAATCACATGACTGTCTCCCCAGTAATACAAGAATGTTCAACCAGCGCCAGGCAGACTGATACTTCAACAGGCCTCAATCTGAGGTACTGAAAGTAAGTGATCTCACCTTACCCAAAATGTTCTCAGATCCCCTTTTCTTCACCTACAAATTAAGCAGGGCCCTTTCTGCAACCCTCTGCTTTCATGAACTAAGCTTGTCTGCAAATGAGAAGTTTTAAAGATTGCTCTCAGCTCATACAGCCTCATGAGTTGCATTCACTTAACAATTATTTCTCCACAGTTACCTTTCCAGGTACGCAGTAAGAAATCCTGGTTTGGCCCATATTTCTCTCTGCTTGTTTTCAGCAAACAAGTGGTAACCATTTGGCAGAGGTACCTCCATCAGAATTGAGGCATAGGGCAGTAGGAGAGACAGATACATATGAAGTGTCTGTGCACTGTCTTTTGACCTGTTATATACTATAGGCAGATACAAACAATATCAGTTTCCCAGTGTGACAAGCCTGTTGCCATGATGTTCCAAGGAATATATTTAGCCATGATTTTCTTGGTCTGTTGAGAAAAGTCAATTACTTGAAACACGGAGCAAGACATTGAAACAAAGAGCTTCCCCTGCAGTGGTTTTCTACGGAAAATTTAAGACTGAGTTAAGAATCTGCTCAGAACCTCCTGAAACACCAGAAAAGAAAATATAGGGAAAACCAAAAAAGGGAGCAACAGAGAAACCCACCCCCCTGCATAGTTATCAGAAGTATGGGATGCTCAGAAATTGTGGAGATAGAGATGTCATTGCAGCCCAGAGATAAGGAAGTCAGCTGAGTGTCTGAGCCTGTGAGAGACTGGGCATCAGTGCTCTCACCTGAGAGCTTCAGCACACAGGCTGGCACTGATAATTTACTGAATTGGCAGCTGTCACAGAAAAGTGATTTTCTCAGTATAGACCAAATGAGCAACCAAAAGAAAACAACATATGTGATGTAACATCTCTTATGCTAGGTCTTTGTATTGATCCTGACTGAGAAACCGTTGCACTCTTAGGAGTTAGTAATCCACATAACAGTAAACCTGAGTGGCTGTAGGCCTGTGCTCTGCTGCACAAATTCCTTGGCTGCAGGATAAACTCACGCAGCTCATTGTAACAGAGGAGCCTGCAGGTAGCTCCCACTCAATATCAGCAATTACACTACCTGGGTGGCCTTGCCTTATCTGAAAGTGCAGCAAGAAGTTCTCCTGGTAACACCTTTCAGGAATAGTGTCGCTTTCTTGTGAGCAAATTACATATTAGCTCAGAGGACCAAAGGGGAGAGGTTCTCTCCACAGACAGGGTTGGATCAGCACTGTGCAACGCACCAGGGGAAAATCCATCTAGGCTCCATTGACCCTGCACAAACACAGAGAGCTCAATATCTGAAAGGAGGTAAGATTTACTTGTTACCTAAATTAATTTTCTTATTCTTATTAAAGCAGCTATTAAGACATTTCTTGTTGGGCCTTTCTTATTGAGATCCAGAAAGAAACCTGCACTGTCTCTCTGCTTTCACCTTAACCCCCTAAACTCCCCAAATCCATGCAAAATTGACTTAGAAGCCTTTAGGCCCAACCAACAGGTGAATACTGGAACTTCCAGTTACAAAAGGGTGATATTCACTACCTTAAGTACCTTTTAAGGTATATTCAGCATTGAATATGCTACTTAATTCCCAGATTGCAATTCCGACAAGACCTGCATGCCAGTTCCCGGGTTTTGACACAACAGCTAAGACTGGAAAAAACCTGGAGCCAGAACAGAACACAAAGGCATGGGGTTAGATGAGAACCAGTGTGAAAGCAGCACCACGGACAAGAAAATGGGCCATTAGTGGAAAAGAGATGGGTGCATAGCCAACAAGAAAACGTTGAAGAGAAAAATATGTTTTGGGAAGTGAGAAAGGCATTACAGTAGAAACATAGCTAATTATGCTGCAGTATTGAAGAATTCCTGCCACTACACAGAACTTCTTTTCTGGACAGTTAGTTTTCAGGAGTACAGGGAATAAATAGATGCCATAAAATCAATCAATACAGTTTAAGAATTTAAGAATCTGACTGAACTCCCTAATGTATGACAAGCTCTGTTCATGATGCTGTTAGGCCCCTGTGTATTTTTAGTTGGCATTCATTTGAACAGTAGTATTAGAAAGATCAGTGTTTTAAGTGCAGTGGATTACATTATGAAGTTAGGAATAATATAAAATCTACATTACAATAAGTTGCTAATAGTGCATCAGTTTATTCACAGCAGGGCTACAGAACCACTAAACTGGATCAGACCAATAGCTTGCTCCAGTACTGCCCTCCAACTATGAGCAGTACCAGGCATTTGAGAAGGAGTAATAAACTCCACAGGACATAATACTGGAAAACCATCCACCACTATAATAAGTTTCTTCCTAGCACTATACAATTATTGACAGCCTGCCTTATGCACTTGACCCATTACTATTGTTATATATACTATTAGTCTACAGTGGCTAGAGATACAACAAAAAGCATGTCCATAACTGCCTCAGTGGTACAGTTCCTTGGGTTAAGAGCAGGACAACAGATGGTTGACAACATCAATGAGTGCTGCTGTCAGCTTCAGCCCAGCTCTTCTGCAAGCCAGTGCCCTGAGCACATCTCATTTAGCACTTGCATTTTAGAGTGAGAATTATCAGAGGCCAAACCACAGAGTCTAAAACACTACTGTGCAAAGCATTGTTTCTCAGTGTGACATCTGCATCTCTCTTCCAAGTTATTTATTCTTTCAGTGTCCCATGACCAAAGATTTCTCCACAGGAGCCTTCTCCATGCAGTCAAAAAAATGAATATTCAACTTGAACTTTTTGTGGACATGACTTTTTTTCTCCTTTCATATTTCTGGTTTGTTTTTTTTTTTTCTTGTGACATTTTAGTCCTGGCTTCAATCCCACTAGGCCTAGGTTGGTAACCTACACATTCTTTATCTAGTCACCTTCTTAGCTCAGCTGAGCACTACCAGCAGGTGGGTTTGCTAAATTGTCTTCCTCCAAATACAACTGTGTTGGCTAACTAAGTTCATCAGCTGTCACTGTCATTCCTTTTCTGGGATGGATTCACAGATTCCTATTAAGCTGTTGCTTTCAACAGTTTTGTAACATCACTAGCCAATGTATAATAGCTACCAGTTTTCAGTTATATGCACAAAATATCTGCATATTGCAAAAGTTAATAAGTGGATAATAAGTTCAGTAGGATAGAAAAATTGAAAGGAAATGGAATAGAAAATGACTGATTTCTTTTCTTTCGTAATTTTAAACAGAGGCATAGGCAAGGCAGAGTCATTACTGTCTATCTCACAATATATGCTACAAAAATGTGTGCATTGATGAAATATAATTTCTTCTAACCCTATTCAGAATCACAGCATGCTGTGGTCAATTTAGATTTGGATAAAACATGATCCAAATAGCCTACATTCAAAATGTCATCTAGAACAGGAATAACATAGCAAAAGCAAAATGACTCCATTGTATGAACACAACCATTTACATATCTTCAAGTACACAACTTCAAGTGAAAGATTTACTGTGGTTGGATTAAGGACAGTATTCAGACTGGAAAGCAATATAACTGTATTGTGTTTATAAATCTGCTGCTGATTTCAAGCATGTTTTTGATAAAGTTGTATAAGGAAGAGAGCTTTTTAGCTGAAATAGCAACTCCTCTTTCTTCCTACCCTGCCTCCCACTTATCTGGAACTATGTTCATTTTTTAGAGCACTCTGAATCCTCCACTGCCTGGCATCCCTAAAAATCAAGAGATCTGAAAAACAACCCGTTCTTTTGAAAAACTAAGAATCACAATTAGACCTCATTTCCTCAATACAGATTTAAAACAACTGTCAAGCTTTTCACTTTCAAGAGGCCATGATATGCCATTATGTGACCAACGGGGTAGAATCCCCTGAGAAGTTGCTAAGTGCTTGCTTCCATACACAGAGCCAACCTATACAGCCTTCATCCAGTGCCAGCGCATTTTGCACCACTTGGGACTCACAGCGTTGTATATTCCTCTGTTGTCTCAGGTAGAAAGACTGAGAAAGCACAGGAAAAAGGAGTGATTAGACCTTCAACCTTTCCAGCCTGCACAAGAACCAAGTGTGTAAGACCTACTCTTGCTCATACTGACCATCATAAAGGAGAATAACATCTCAGTAATTATGCTATATTTCTCTGTCCATCATGCTGAAACTCATTTTCTGTATCACTTTGAGGATCAGGGAGTGATAAACACACACACATCTTGTGTGTTGTGTGAATTCGAACTAGAAAAGATATGACATGTCCTCATTTGGAGTGGCTTTACAATTATTTGTCTCACTCGTAGGGCTCACTCAATGGCTCAACATCTGGGTGGAGACCGGTGATGAGTGGTACCCTTCAAGGGGCCCATATTGGCACCAGTATTACTTAACATCATTGCCATGGGCATGGACAGTGGGACTGAGAGCACACTTAGCGAGTTTGAGGATGACAGTGAGCACTGGCAGTGTTCAAGGCCAGGTTGGATGGGGCTCTGAGCAACCCCTGGTCTAGCGGAAGGTGCCCCTGCACATGCCAGATGATCTTTAAGGTCCCTTCCAACCCAAACCTTTCTATATGATTCTATGATAGTGAAGGAGTGGACAAGACTAATATTTCTGCAACATTTCCTATATTTCCAGCTAAGAAACCTTGCCCTAATGACTCCAAGAAGAATTATTTCTTTTACTGAACATCACACCACAGGCCAGATATTCAGGAATCAAAATGTACATGTCACTGATCTAAATCAGCCATAGATCTTGCCCACTGAGCATGAAAATAGCTGTGGCTAATCTGCTCTTTCTCAGACTGTGAGCCACAGAAGTACATAACCAAAAAAGCAAAAAAAATACAGTCTGTAAAGCCAGGAAATGCCAATTGCTACTTGGAAGGAGAGAGACTATTTGTTCATTCTGGTGTATTTATGAGGCAAATGCTGCTCTAAACCCAAGTATTTTGGCTCAGTTGCCATCATTTATAACTGGAATATAAACATGACCAGTACAAAGATAGCTGATAGGTTTCTTTCTTGCTATTGAAACCACCAGACGACATTTTGAGTTTACAGCTAACATTAACAGAAACAGGACAAAATAATCTGATGTGGCAGCTTTCCTGACAACTACCTGTTTGCCAGAACTTCCTGAGGCAGCAAGCCCAAGAGAGATACAAGTACACAAGAAAGCAAACTTCGTTTCTAAATCAGCATATACAAAACAATGTGTACAGCTATAGGTATCCCTGATAGAGAAAGAGGAAAACTATTTAAAAAAAATAAAAAAGTACTGTAATAATTAATTCCAGACCTAGAGAACAATGGTTTCTAGAGATTATAACATAATCATACTTTCACTTGGTTTATATTAGACATTCTACTCAAAATCTATTCTTAGACATCCTCAAATACCCTGGTAATATGGCATCATAAGTACAGGAAAAATAGATTGACATACGCGATTTTAATTACTGACTAGCCTCAGAACTCCACTAGCACAGACTATTGTTCACAGGCAGCAGAACAGCACAGGGACTTCTCAAGAAAGTCTCTACCTCAGCATGACAGCAATGAGTAAATTAATATTAGAAAGGTCTTCTACATTTTTGCTACAGTCATTTATAAGCTGGTCCATAAGAGTCTGGCCAGCCTAAAAATCTAGGGATCATCATCTCAGCAGCTCACAAACTGTTTCTCTAAGAGAAGTCTGACAAGCTAAAGGGCTTTGCTCTGACAAGCACAGCAAGGAAGTGTTCTTATTCCAGTCACATAAAGAAGTTTGGACCAGAAAAAAAATGAGGCTGGATAAGTCACAGACACTCCCTAATGGATGGAGGAATTTCCTTCTCTATGGACTGTGGAATACCAGTTTAGTCATCCAGCAATTGTAATAAATATGGATTTGGAACATCTGATTTTTTTTGTTGTTGTTATTGTTATTAATTACTCCTGATCCACTAAACACATTTCTCACTGGTTCTGTATGCTCGGCTGCAGAATCCCCTCCCTATTAACTCAGACCTTATGGCACATAAGGTACCTGAGTGCTCCCAATAAGTCCCAGAGAACTAATACTAGCTTTATGGGAAGACAGCCTGTCCAAGAGAAAACATTCTGCTCTTTAGAGCCAAAAACTCCACCTTACTTCTTACTGTGAATGGTCTTTCTTCTTACTTCAGAAAGTTTCAGCTCTTTAGGGCATTTTATATCCCTTCTTTTTTCTGTTACAATGATGTACACGTATGTCCCATTACTTTTAATGTGGGAAAGGATCAGCTCCTGAGCAAAAAGAGACAAGCTCATATAAACATATTTTTTAAATAAAATTAATGCAAGCTTAATACCAAGGTATTTTTTTCCCAGTTCTTTCCCTTCCCTCAGATTATACAGGCTACCTCTGGGCAAACCACGTATGTCACCACCTAGAAACGTCAGTTCTGGGCTGAAGATTTTCAGATCCTTGCAGTTCAGTTATAAAAAATCATGAATCTTTATACCGAAGTACATATTTATCTGTCCACTGGGTGCTACAGTTATTGTAACTGTATTACTTTGGCCTTTCATCTGCTAGGCCTGAGCAGAGTACCTTTACTAGTCCTGAGCAGCATCCTGCATTTCCATTTTCCTGTAACATTTTCTCCAGAGCAGCCTTAAGATGGACTTCTGCTAACATCACACATACATCTGTAATTTTCTAGTGAAGCTGAAGTCATATGAACATCTGCAAGAATTAGGTGCTCTTCAGGTTACTGCCTGACCTCGATACCTGGCTAACTCAAAGAGAGCAAATCAGTCTAGGTATGGCTAGGCTTCACCACTTCATAACTGCGTGGCATCAGCAGCAGATGTATCCTCTAACTGCCTGGGCCCGTGACAGCTGAATGCCTGCAGACTTGAATGAAGTGGCAGTGCTAACAAACCTCCTGGATCTGAAATGAGGTGCCTGAGGCTGCATTGGATGGATGATACTAAAAGCAACTGGTGTCACTTTGGGGAGCCTTTTGGACAATCTGAAGCAAGAGCAACTTAAAAATGATATGTGGAATAGCAGAGTGTCTGAGAAAGGTAGCAGTTCTGGTGTCCTCAACATAAAAAGGACATGGAACTGCTGGAACAAGTCCAGAGGAGGGCCACGAGGATGATCAGGGGACTGGAGCACCTCCCGTATGAAGACAGGCTGAGAAAGTTGGAGCTGTTCAGCCTGGAGAAGAGAAGGCTGCGTGGGGACCTCATAGCAGCCTTCCAGTATCTGAAGGGGGCCTACAGGGATGCTGGGGAGGGACTCTTCGTCAGGGACTGTAGTGACAGGACAAGGGGTAATGGGTTAAAACTTAAACAGGGGAAGTTTAGATTGGATATAAGGAGGAAATTCTTTCCTGTTAGGGTGGTGAGACACTGGAATCGGTTGCCCAGGGAGGTTGTGAGTGCTCCATCAGTGGCGGTGTTCAAGGCCAGGTTGGATGAAGCCTTGGGTGGGATGGTTTAGTGTGAGGTGTCCCTGCCCATGGCAGGGGGGTTGGAACTAGATGATCTTGAGGTCCTTTCCAACCCTAACTATTCTATGATTCTATGATTCTATGACTCCTTTCAGGAGAAAGGTTTGCTCTAGTGTAGCAGAGGTTGTATAGCAATATTTTAGGTGCTGCCTAGGAGCAAGTGAAACAAAGAGGGCTGGTACATACAATGTGCTTTCCCTGTGTTGTGAGAAAACAGCACCAGTGGAATGAGAAGCTGTGAAACACTGCTGGGTTGTCTCAGAAAGATCAGTTATTTTCTGCCCGCTCATGGAAGGCAGGTCTACCTGGGCACAGATAGGTTGGTTTTTTTGTCATCTTCTCCATATGGGCTGTTACACTGTAGATGAATTGTCCAAGAAAGGAAAGGAAGTGGTCTTGGAAAAAAATATACTTCCGCTATATCCACTACACCAGACATTGACACTGTTTTAATGCACGTGCATCTGTTTTCAGGCAAGACACAGCACTGAGTTTTGTATAGGAAATGTTAATCTGATTAAAGGATGATGTTGATTCATTTGTCCTTTATTGTGGACCCAAAGCCACATTTAGGAAATGTTGTGATTCAGGCTGTTTGTCTCTTAGAACATAAATGTGTGGGTTAGTTTCTCTGGTGTCTTTGCTTTGCATTAGCTCTTCATGTGCACTATTAAATTAAATGTTTTAAAAGAGTTTTAACAAGACCTACTTCTTGCTCTGTATATCTTGACAGAACTACTGTCCCCAGCTGCTTCCTCTACAGTGATAGCAAAGCCACATCTGCACTCTGTCCCTATGGAGATACTCATCCTGTCTCCTTGTCTCTGTCTGGGAGGAAAGAGGGGCATTCATTCTTTGCCTTCCTGACTGACCTCAGAACAAAGAGTTCTGAGCTGAAGGAAGTGCAGATGAAACTCATCCACATCTATTACTCACTCCCAATGTGGAACTAATCCTGCCACTGCATTGTTCTTTCAAAATAACAACAAACAGATAAATGTTTATACTTGGAAATATAGTGGTAAGATGAGTAAGGGGGGTACAAGAGGCAGGTGTAATATCTGCAACTGAGTTCCAATCATATCAGACTAAAATTCATATCACATTGAATTGATAAAATTTTGTTTATCTAAATTTAGATCCCAAACTGATCTTTACCATTGCAACACTTTTCCTCACACACAGAGCAGTGGCTAAACCTATGATTAAGTGCCATTAGTCTCTGAGATCTTATAAAGTGCTATTCACTATGGCCTAGAACAATTGTTTGGAGAGCTATAAGGGTAAATTATCTGGATTTTGATTGATTGCTTAAATTCTGAACTTGAAATCAGAAGAGAGACTTTGAGGCAATTTTCATATCATTGAAAAAAAAAAGAAAAAGATAAAGTTCACAACAGAAATACACAGCCAACTAAGTTTTGTACTCTGGTGTATCGGAGTGTGCAATACAAGATTTATTCTCCTGTGTATATAAATCCGTTTCACATGCTCAAATAAATGCAGCTGTGTTTATTCCAGAGAGCAGAGTTCCAGATGCATACATGCAGAACTCCAGATATACATATGAGCACCTTATTACATTACAGTTTTCCATTACATTTCTCTAACACTTAGAATTTTATGCCACAGAGCCCTCTGGAACATGCACCAGTACATTCAGCACTTGCCTAAACAATACAATTTGAAATCCTAAAGGCCACCCAAGTTTGAACGGCTGTGACACCACCTCCATGTTTTGCCTGCAATAAGAGGAGACTTTCAGGCTGTAAGAATTTAAATTACAGGTTCAGCACTTGAATAGTACCATTCTTTCAGCAGTATGATATAACTTCGAATTCTTAGACCTTATACTAACTTCAAACTATACTAAAAAATAGCAACCCTTGAAAAAAATTGTATTTTTGCAAACAGGCGATGGCTGCTTGTAGGCATAATAACGAAGGTATGCCAAAAACACTGCCACTGACAGCTGCAGAAAGGCACTGGACTGAAAATATCTAATATTTTTTAAATAATAATAATAATTTCTTGTGGAAGTTTGATCACAGTAGGATAGATTTCACAACCCCCCTAGTGTTAAGTAGCAGCTCTCATTAATAAAAATGCAAAAGACTTTAAAAGCATAAAGCAATAAACTTGAAAATATAAACCACACCATTGACTACACAACCTGCTTTTCAGACACCAGCAGCATTACCACACTCTTTGAGACACAGGCTGTAGCATTAATAACCGCAGTACAAACTACAAATAAGAAACTGCTTAATAAAACTAAAAAAACAGGTATGCTGTTTTCTATAAAGTGCAGACAAGAGCCCTACACCATTTAGATTACAGTTCTAGAGATTTTTCACCTATTTACCTGCTTAGCAGATTATTTTCCCAATATGAAACATGCAAAGTCCCTATACTTAGCAAATTGTGTCATGAGCAAAACCTGAAGATCAAAGCCAAAAAAAGAGTGTAAGATAAATAGAATATGGGGAAGATTTCCTACCATTGTGCAAAATAGCTTATTTATATCAGTGAAAGATAACTTTCTACTGAACAGTACAAAACTGCAACAGAAAAATATAGTGGAAATAATATCACCAAAGGAAAAAAAAAAAATAAGAGCCATTTAGACATTTGTTCTTTTAGTCCATCACTTTCTTGTGAAGATGTCGAACAGCATGTGCAAGTCACGCTGACACTCTGCAGATAAGTATTTTTCCAAGAACAAAAATATATGTTATTGTCACAATTCTTTTCTGATTCAGTTAGAATTTAGAAAGCCTGTTCTCTGTAAAGGATCACATGCTGTACTGCAATTGATTTTTAAACTGTATCAATTTGTCAAGTCAAACGACACATCTTTATTGACAAATAAGTCAGAGGCAAATTGGAAACCTTTAAAACATAATTGCTGATTGATCTGATCACAGAAAGAAGGATTTTACTTTCTATAAAATGTCTCCATAATATTTTAAGAGTTTCGTAGTGCAGGCAATCTAGAAGAACAGAATCAAAAACCTTCCACAACATTTCCCTTCTGGCCTGAGAACTTCTGTATAAGGAATGTACATAAAGGGTACTTTTTAGGAGGTTACTGGCACCTGAAAGTGGCCCTTGAGGTACAGATGTAGCCTTGCTACCATGAGAGCTTATAGTTAACAGTTTAAAAATGAGGTGTGGAGGGAGAGAGTCCAGCATTGAGCCTTTTCCGGTGCATACACTGAGGCACTGTACTGCATATGTATCCAGCAGAACCCTCATTCAGCTTGTAAAGTCTGATCCCATACCAGGCATACTTCATGGAAACAGTTTAAAAATAAGTTTTCCCAGTGAATAGCAGGTGGGACTATCCTACAAAATATTTTTGGCTTGGGGCACAAAGCTGCCAAAATACTTCACCCTAAAGAACGGTAAAAGAAGTATTGCTTGAAACATTGGTCATAGTCTGGCTGGTGTCTGGGCAGAGCCTGATAACTCTTAGGTTTTATGAAGGAATCTGCCTCACTGTGTGTGTTTACATTGCCTATGTGACAACCAGCTGACACAGCCAGTTTCTATTCTAGGTGGTCTGGTCTCACAAATTTAAGTACTTTTTTTATCCAGAGACAGACTGAAGGGAATCCACTGTATACATTGAGTTGTAATGTGAGTTGCAAGTACCTAATAAATGAAAATACTTTATGTTTGTGGCAACTGAAACTCTAGATCCTTAATTAGCAGATGACTGGATTGCTGACAGAGATCAAAGAATAGTGATTATCAAAGTGATAATGAAGTCAGGAATAAGAAACCTGCACACCCTAGTGGAGTCAATAAAGGAAAGTGAGAGGGAATTTGGCAATTAGATTGCTTTAGAAAGCACTATAGCACAATACAAAGATTAATGCCATGTCAGCAATGAGGGTATTTGAAATAGCTTAGATTTACACTAACCCATTTAAGCCCATTTTTCCCGCACATCAACTCAAAATAATACTGACCTCATTATATTTACCTTGGCAAGACTGTTAGGTCTCCAACTAAGGTATACTCAAACACTGGTGTAGCATTTCTACAAAATGAATGAAAACTAGATAAATGCTCAAATCAGGAATTCTGTTAGTAAATATTGTCTCTATTTGCACACAAAATAGGACAAGGGAATTAAGAAGTGTGATAAATACCAAAATACTTTTCCAAGTGCCCATCTGCGACTTGATCCCAAGTCCATGGCCTTTGCTGCCTGAGAAGGGGGAAAGTGGCAGCATATTCTCTGCATTTAAATTAATTCTTCAGGAAAAAGTGAAATAAAATAGTGACATGTCGTACCGGAAATATAAACACTAAATGTAAAGCACATCAGTGTCAGGTGCTACACCGCAACATAAAATGTAATGGCACAGGGTGCTACTTTCTCTGGATTTTCTCCTATGAATCACTGTCAAGGAGAAGCTCTTCCAAAAGCTAAATTAGAGCATCCTGATTAGGCTTCTCTTAACTAAACTCTGAAGGTGACTGTAGAGTGAGACCATTCTTTTGAATAAGAATCTCACGTGAACTTCCTCTGCTTCCTATTTATCAACAGAATTTCTCATTCCCCCTTGAATCTCTTTTTTGTTTTACCTGACCAAAATGTGCCCAAAAATCCATCCTGAGTATATTTTGAAGACCTATTCCAAGAGAACTAAAAGTTATCATTTTTGTGAATACAACAATGAACGTTAACACTCCAACAATTAGCAAGTTTGCTGCTCACCATCCATTCTATCCCCTTCCACAGAGGGTAACTGATCCTTTGAACTCAGTCAGCTCTCTGAGCACAAAGCAATTAGTAGAAGCACAGAAGCCAGGTAACCTCAATGACTCTGTAATGGTGTGCTAACTCTGTAAGTATTTTTAAACAACTAGCACACCCACAGTGTCCTGCCCCGTGCCTGCAATGTCTGTTACAGTGTAGGAAAAAACTATTCCTGCATTAAATGCGAATTCAGACAGAGCATTCAGCAGACCTTGTGCTTTTCCATTTCATGGGAGAAGCCAAACACTCCTTGAACCTGTGACACTCCCAAAGTTCATGCTAATCCACAAGCAGCCCAGGACAAGTGGATGGTCCTGTTGTGTCACGTACTAACATGTTACTTCTAAAGGTATATGTACATTACCTTGTCAAAGCTAATATAGAAGGGATCCAAATTCCAGTGTTACATCTAATTCACAACATAATGACCCGAATATCTTAATGCCTTTCTGTGTTAAATTTTAGTGTCTTGAGCATTTCTTCTCTTGAACCATCATATAGTAGCTGTCCACTAAAATATGTAAAAAGCTGAAAAGGCTTCCAAACAGGAAAATGTATTCAGAAATCAATACATAAAACTAGTGTGGGTACCTTCTCTAGAAAATAAGTAAACTAGCATTTTCTCTATGTGAGTAAATAATTCTTTGTTGCTTAAAAAAAGTTATGCTTTCGAATAAGAACACATCAATATACCTCACCAGGCCTATATGTGCCATATACATATGGTAGACTGCTGCTGCTACTAGCTATGTAGTCCCTGTCAGAGGACCACAGAATGGTTGAGGTCGGAAGGGACCTCTGGAGATCGTCTCATACAAACACCTTACTCAAGCATGGACACCCACAGCCATGTTCTGACGGGTATCTTCAAGGTTGGAGATTCCACAACTTCCCTGGACAACCTGTGACAGTGCTCAGTCACTTCCACAGTTAAAAAAAAAGGGTTTCCTAATGTTCAGAGGGAACTTCCTATGTTTCAGTGTGTGCCCATTGCCTCTGGTCCTATCAAATGAATGCTTTGCTATTGTATGAATGTTTTGCGTTTCTTGACAAAACTTAGCACTCATTTTATCTCCTATTTAATTTATATGACAAAACCAGACATTCTAATGCACTTGTATGTGCCATAAATCTTGGCAGTATCATCAGAGTCTTATCACTTATAGAGCAAACTATCACTTCACCATATGACATCTAAAATTCAGTTGAGTTGATCATCAAAGTTTTGTTTGGTCTACAAGCCTGTACAACCCTACATCACAGTGGCATTTAATTATTATTAATTAATTAATAACACTTTTAAGGAAAATATCTTGGTCATGCCTCCTTCTCTAATTTTAAAGCAAAATGTTTTACATAAAGCTCATATTACAAGTTATGCCTTCTTCCACATAAACTTGCATACAAATTGGTATTTACTGTGAATTAGGTAATGCAGTAGGGCCTTTGGTTTATTTTTCTTTCTTGTTTTCAGCAAACCTCTATAGCATTTATGGCAGGCAGCACTTTTAAGTTGACTTTTTATTTGAAGTAGAAATTGGATGACATCCAGGCTGCAGACTACCATGAAAACAGCAAAGAAAAAGAAAACACAACCAGGAAAGGACAAAGTCAGAAGGTTCTAGTCTCTTCTAGCTGAACAAATTAACTCTGATTAATCTCCCCAGGCACCTGGTACCAACAAGACCACACTGAAGGGAGATGAGGTTCCTGAGAATAGATGGTAGGACTACACGCTGTCTGAGAAGGGAGG
This sequence comes from Lathamus discolor, assembly GCF_037157495.1. Classification (NCBI taxonomy): domain Eukaryota; kingdom Metazoa; phylum Chordata; class Aves; order Psittaciformes; family Psittacidae; genus Lathamus; species Lathamus discolor. The sequence continues at coordinate 106,271,430 of NC_088885.1, read as the reverse complement.
GCCTTGGGTGTGCAAGTGCCCTGTCACTGGAGTGCTCAAACACTGCAAACACATTTGCCAAGTGGTAAGTTTTTCCAGTTGCTAAACGGACTTAAACAAGTTTGGTTTGTGTTAATGCTTACTCATAACACTACATAAGGGGAGCTTAGACTTTTATAATGTCATGCTTGGCTTCAGACATCTTCTCATAGCCTGATTGCCATTAACCTCAGCATTTCTACAGCACTTTCAGTCATGCAATCCCCATTGCAATTAATGGCAGATGGGCTAAGTCATACAAATGTGAGGAAAAATAGAAGAAGACATATCTCTGTTTAAAAGTCCAATAAAATGTGCCTCAAGGAAGAGTAAGCGTAGAAGGAAAACAGCTTAGTGATACGAAAACATAAAAAATGAAGACCTGGTGATGAATAGCAGACAACTACATCATGAACTCCACACAGTGACTTTGATGGGCAACAGGTAAGGGTAGAAAAAGAAAGAAGAAAATACTGAAGATACCTCCCTTTTCATGACCTGTTTAAGAAAAGAAGCAATGTAATAAATACCAAGGAAACAGAGTAGTGCAATTATTAAGTAGATATGAAGGAATGATGAGAAGGTATGATTAAAATGAAAGGGTGGTTACATAGGGAGGTATTAGATGGAGAGTCAGTCTCCTCCCTTCAGATGGGAAAAGTAAGTTAGATAAAACTCCATCAAACGGACTGCAGGAAGCTCACAAGCTGTTGGAATTATTGACATGAAAATGTTTAGAATGTTCACAGTAAATTAGGTAATGATTAAATGGAAAACGCATTCTTGAAGGTCTTACTTAAAAAATACACAAAGAAACTTAAAGGTCTCAGGACTGAGCTACTTTATACACCCTGAGTACAATCATGTAAGACGGGGGCTCACTACATACACACAATCATTGAAACAATTAATCTCATACCTATTTAGCTAATGAAAGAGAACAAGTAAAGGAACTTCAAAGTTCAGGCTTAAACTTCCAGTATGCCCATCATTTCTTGTATTGTTTGCTTACTCTTGACATTTCCTAAAACAATGAAAACAATGAAAACACTCCCCTTGGTATGCACTCAAGTTTACTTTCTTGTAGCCCATGTTGCCTGGCAGACCTCTCAGCACTGCCATGCTTACTTAGCAAAATATTCTTTTATTGGAAAACCTTATATCAAGGAATATAAATATTTCTGTCAGTCTTATGATTTTATGTTAGGGGTTTTTATTGGATTTTGTGGGGGTTTTTTAAAAACAAAATCAAAATTTAAAACTTCAAGGTCAACAAAAATCTTTCAGATCTGTCTCTATCTATGTGAAACATGCCTGTGCAGAGGCACAAACCATTTTATTTTTTTTTTTAATCAGATTCCTTGTTAATTTTCTCTTACAGTGCAATAAAAATAAAATATGGATAACTGAAAAACTTCTAAATTACACACTGGCATTGGAAAATATGATAGTGAAAGTGCTCACAAAAATGATCAGAAGGTAAAACATGCATACAATAAAAAGTCTAGTACTAGAAACTGAACGTTAAAGACAACAAAATCAAAATTGAACAGTAACAATGCCACATATTTTCATATATCATAACCAAATATACAGGACCATAGCTTGCAATTTCTTAAATAAAAGAGAGATTAAGTTTAAAGCACAAAAATATTTTGCAGGGGTTTGGAGGGGTACATTTTTTTTTTCCTATGGAGTGAGTTTTACTGACAGTGTTTAAGAAAGAAATATCATATGCAAATGAATACTGGACTATAAAGAACAGGAACTCATCATTGCAAAGCAGTCTTATTATATATTTCAATATCCCATTTTGGGATACCCCTTACTATTTTGTAATGAGAGAAGTTGTATATCGATCTGGGTTTTTGAACAAGAATTCAGAGGGTGGGAACTTTTGGAAATGAAGAATTACAGTTTCCAGCAAGATACAGTTTTCAAATCCTTTTGTATCACATATAAAGAATTAATTTATGCTGAGACAATAAGGTAAAAGTCTCCTCCGTGTCTGTCAAAATTAAGAGAAAACTCTGTGAAAGCTGTAAAGAAAATTAACAGCATTTTGTTGGAGCTGTTTTAAATCCATCATCCACCTTCCCTGTGGCACATAAACTACTAGTACATAGACATCCTACCTTGAATAGTGATATATTCACTATGGGAACCCATTATTAAACATAGGCTGCACACCACTGCCTGAGAGATTTCTCCTAACCCATATTAACAGTGCAAAATATGTAGACATTATAATATGGTGAATATTTTTTTTATTTCAGTAGCAGCATACCACTTTTTTGGAAAAAACATGTCAGGAAATAAGCTAGAAATTTATAATCCTCATACAATTTTTAGCTAGGGGTGGAAAAATTACAATATCAACCTTTAGAATCAGAACAGGTTAGAAATGCTAGTAAAAGGGCAATGGCCTGAAATGGCCCCATACTCCATGTTATTTCTGAACAAGAACTTCTCTGCTCCTCACACCTCCAAAGAGGCTGGGGATGAGAAGCTGGGATGGGACACAGCTGGGACAGCTGACCCAAACTGATGTCATAACGCTCAGCAACAAAATGGAGAGGACTGGGATTTAGATAGATTCACCACCTTTTTTTCAGGAACTGGCTGGGCAACAGTCTACACACAGGAATTGGCGGGTCATTGTATTGCATTGTATCACAAATCTCCTTTACTTATTAAACAATTTTTATCTTGCCCAATGAGGTTTATTGCTTTTACTCTTCCTTTCCTCTTCCCTCATACCACTGGTGGTGGAGAGTGAGCAAGTGGCTCTGTGGTTCTTAGCTGCTTATCAGGATTAACCCACAACAACGGTATTGTTTTGTAATGGAGAAGAGTCCCTTTAAAAAGTGTTTTTGCAACACGAGTCAATCTGGTTTGCTGCCAGGATGACTTTACTTTTGAAAGAGCTTATACCAAAAAGTGCCCATGTGCCATGTCCCAGATGACGAGACCTGGCTGATTGCCCATTCACATCTGCTCTAAATATGCACCCTCAGAAAGTAATGAAAATCCTATAACCACTGCCTCAATATTCAATTTTATTTTATTTTTTTCACAGCAAACAACAAGCTTTTTCATGGAATGAGCAATGATTTTAGATCAGATGTGAGGCCTGTAGAAAGGGAAAAAGGGTATCGACAGATGACCTCATAGGAGGATTTGTAAACTTCAATATAGTAGATCAAGGCAGAGGGAACAGGTAAAAGGAAAAGAAAACATAAACATGTATTAAGTCAGTTCAAACTTTGACTTTCACCTCCAGTTGGATATTTAGTTTCAGAGGGACTAGAAAGCATAAACAGACCTGCCCAGACAGAATGAGTTCTTACTTATGAAAGAAGATTTAGGGGAAAAAAAGATAGAAAGTAATCATAACCATCCCCACCTCTAGAATACCAGACTTTCTTGTGAGGACCAAGTAGAAAAACAAGAATGGAATCTGGACCCAAGTCAGACATGTTCAGAATTAATTTTTTTCTACACACTGAGTATCTACATCTCCTGTGTCTTCAATTTATACTCTTTCCAAAAGGACTGACTTTTGCAAGCGATGAGTACTTTGAATTTCAATTTAAATCTGTTGCTTATTCATGCATTTAGCTGCTTAATTTTAGACATGTGTGGTTAGAAAATATCAGCCTTGGACCATATGATAAATAGCATCAGGATTTTGCATTTCTGCTTTGAACATTCAATGGAAACACCTGAATGCTTTTCAGTCTTTAAGCCTCTAACTTTTAAAAAGCACTCTTTTCTGCCCTCACCCACATGCAAGGTCTGCTTTTTATAAACATGTTATAAACATGTATAAACTTTTCTAGAAAAGTAGTAACTGCATTTTATAGCTAATAAAAGAGAAGTTCTAACAAAATAAACAAGCCTAGAGACAAGAAAGAGTGAAATAACTGTGCCAGTCATCTCTCAAGTGCTGTGGGAACTTCTCCAGCTCTTAGTTAATGACAGTGGTATAAGATCCTACACTTTTTCACCTTCATATCTTTGTTAGGAAACTGGAACAGTTGCTCTGAGATGTTGATGTTACAAGAGTTACCCAGATATTTTGTTATACCTAACCTAGTTGATTAACAGGGATATCCCACACAAAATCAGACCTACAAAGATGCAAAGCTTTACCAGAAGATCTAGACACTTCTACTGATCAAAACCCCCCTAAACTTTCACAGACCTGAAGACAAGAGCAAACGATTTAATTGGGTTTAAGATCAGATCTGTACTTCAGCAAAAATTCATAGAATCATAGAATAGTTAGGGTTGGAAAGGACCTCAAGATCATCTAGTTCCAACCCCCCCGCCGTGGACAGGGACACCTCACACTAAATCATCCCACACAAGGCTTCATGCAACCTGGCCTTGAACACTGCCAGGGATGGAGCACTCACAACCTCCCTGGGCAACCGATTCCAGTGCCTCACCACCCTAACAGGAAAGAACTTCCTCCTTATATCCAATTTAAACTTCCCCTGTTTAAGTTTTAACCCGTTACCCCTTGTCCTGTCACTACAGTCCCTGACGAAGAGTCCCTCCCCAGCATCCCTATAGGCCCCCTTCAGGTACTGGAAGGCTGCTATGAGGTCCCCACGCAGCCTTCTCTTCTCCAGGCTGAACAGCCCCAACTTTGCTCCGACCAGCATTCAGTGGTACAGCCTTTTAATAATTGCATTCAGTGGTACAGCCTTTTAATAGCACGGCAGAAAATTATGTCTATTTTTTAAAAAAAAAAGGCAGCAACAAAGCACCACATCATGTCCCAAGAGAACCAAAGCTGCGATAAATAAGTTCATCACTTGTTCTTTACAATCATATAAGGCATTATTGAGCAGTTGATGTTCTCCTTATTTTCATTTAAGTATTTATACAGAGATAAAAATACAAATACATATATGATGTGATAAAGTACTCACCTATGAATAGTGTTTATTCTAGTTTACTTTTTCTAAATCCAGGATTAAGCAAGGTACTTCAGTGGTATTTTGCTTTCTAACCTATAAAAGAAACTGTTCTTCCGAGAATTCTCTTTGTTCCAATGCTCATTTATGAATTTGTTTTATCAGGAATTATTGGACAACAGTCTCTAAGTCATCTTGATTCGTTCTGTCAGTGGTCTAGCTCCCCAAAACAGCTAAGAAATACTTGGATTTTCTATCATGTGTCTTTAACAAAAAGTGAGTGAAGAATGACATACACTTGTTTTGGTACATCAAGTGTTTGCATCTGACAAGACATATTTGCATTCTGACTGATAACTTTCATTCTTTCTAGGTTTCAACTCTGGATTTTTCTATAATAATCAATATCACTCATTACTTTAAAGTACATATTTTTCTATTTGGGATTTCTGGAATATTTTCTAAGTAAAGCCCCATCTCTAAGTCCCAACAGTTGCACATTGTAGGAAAAACGGGCAGAGTCATAAAACAAAGTGTGCATTGTGGATTGTACTGATGCATTACCTATGACCATGGCTCATCTGGCTGCTAGGTTAACAGGTCACTGGCATGAAGCCACCAGCCTTCAGAGAACAGCCTCTCCCATGGTATTTCGATATTTCTCCTTCTGGATTTGTCCCAACAGGGAAGTGCTGGAGTGTATGAAAACTGGGAGTGGAGCTGGGAAGCTAACCAAACGATTTCCAACCTCAATTGTTTAGGTTAGACGCTTTTGCGGTCTTAACCAGCCCACTCATCCCTAAATATTACAGCATCAGGAGTGATGATTTAAAATTGCAGGAACGATACAACAGTGCCAGCCACTGTTGAGTGCATTCCACATTTCTCTCAATCACTTCTGCACCAATGAGCACACTATGTGAATATTTTGGTCATAATTATAGTAATAACATTTCACTATTTCCTAGTTCTTTTTAAGCTTATCATTGTAGACTACCTGGACATGCAGTCTGTTTGCAGTTCTTGTTCTTGTCCTATTTAGCTTGCTCCTCCTCAGCTGCTGCAAGAACAAGCTAAATAGTATCTGCTAAATAGTCAGATACCAATGTCGGAAAAAAAAAACCAACCCTATCTTCCAGCAAAAGAACATGGCACTATCCCATGTACAAGTATGGCTCAGGTCTCACTCCAAACAAAAGTAAACTAATAGTTTTGTTCCACATCCTGGGTTTGGATGTACAAGATCCATCAGTATAAAAAGACAGTATTCATTCCTGTACAGGAAGGGGAAATCTTGCAGCATTTGTAAATCACATTTACTGTAGAGCATTTACTGCTGAAATATATATACTTTACTTTAGGGTGGTTTTCAATCATGATGCTGAACAAAACAGTACCAAAAAAACCCAAAGTCTGTTAGTTCAAACAGCAAGCTGATTTTTTCTATCTATCTCATTGAAGCTGATGAGAGTGTTGCTTCATTAATATCAGTGACACCCAACTGTCACCCTGTCAGAGTGAACCCATAGCCACTGATTCCACAAAAGATCACTGGCCTCCATCCTTCCCACCTGTTCAGATTGTCAGGGCAGCTCAGCAATGCAATTTTTCTGTCATATTACTTACAGGTCGCAGCGATAGCATCTTCATTCACCAATGTATTGTACCTTTTTGTACAGGGCACAGCTGCCCAGGCACTGGCAGCAGGAGGCTGCATGGGCAGGCTCTGTGAGGAGAGGCCAGGCTGTCCTGTGCCAGTTCCAGCCGCTTCCGGCTGGCTCCAGCGGACCCACCACAGGGCACAGCTGAGTCCCTCTGACAAGATGGTGGCCTCTGGAACATGTATTCAACAAAACGGCAAAACACTGCCTGGGAGCAATGAATAAGGGGGAAAAATGTGAGAAACAGCCCTGCACACACCAAAGGAGGAGGAAGAGGAGGTGCGGCCGGCACCCAAGCAGAGACTCCTGCAGCCAGGCGGAGACAGTCAGAAATCACCCCTCCATTTCCTGTGGCCTCCACGCAGCTCTTTGAAATGGTTAGTGGATATTTTATACATCACACCATGCATGTGTGCATCTAATTGCACAGTTAGAAAACAAGAACACAGTGTTAACTGTGGGTGAAAGCTCTGGGGTAGGGAAAGTGACCCCACGGAAGGACACCAGCGGCAGAGCACAGCTACATGGCTGCCACTGCAAGCATGCCTGCACAGCCCATCCGTATGCCCTGCGGCCCAAAGGGTTTAAAAGTATTATTCCTTTCATTGTATTTTACCATGGATGTTTTAAACTGCATTAAGAGGCATATACAAATGTTTGGAATCATTACGCTACCAGACTTTCGATTTGCTGGGTCACTGAGGGAGACCTGAAAGAATCCAATAGTGTCTCAATATTTAAGTGCATAATGGTAATGTAGAAGAAATAAATGTTTGTTTTATCAATACAATATAAAGTGTGATCGTGAATCATGCAAATCAAATAACAAATCACAAAGCTCAAGCTAGTCTCATCAGCCCATCAGCTCAAAAAGCTTTCAGCCTAGGAGCATGCATCAGTTAAATCTTTATCTAACACTGGGAAAAACAGAAAAAGAGACTGCGTTCAGCTAACATGACACTTTCTGTCGAGGCAATGACAGAAACATCAAATAAATCTAATAAATCAAATAAATCTAACCAAATAAATGCTTACTGGGAATGAGACTGACATCCACCAAAGACACACATAGCTCCCATGCAGTGGAAGGGCTACTGACTTAACAGTGTTAAAAAAATCTTCCTCCTACAAACTGCTCTGTTTCCACTAAAATTAAAGAGCATGTTGGTGAGACAGCCTCTCATAGCCCTGCAACTGCTCCTAGAAGTTAAAGGACAGCTGCCAAAGTGGCTTTGTTTATAAGTGTAGATTGAACACAGCAACTATTTAACCAAGGAAATTGTGGTGATGAGGTATTTGCAGAAAGATTTAAATGCTTCCAAGATCTTTTTTGAAACCTGTTTTTGAAACTTCTGTATTTACACTGTTCACTCTTGCAACAGGATTCTTTTTAACATACACAGCAAAATTTTCATGTCAGATGATATCTCAAAACTGAAAAAAATATTTTATTGATTTGCTTTCCCCAAGAAGATTTGAAATACAGTATTATTTGAATATCCAAACCAGAAATTAGTCACAAAAATTCATTTTACCTTGTAACCAAAAACTCTCTTCTCCACCCCCCTCCCCAAATATGCCTATTACCTATACAGCTGTAGACACAAGGCTTAAGAGCTGCAAATTGGTTAATTCATGGGGACTAGAGAGAAGCAAAAATATGTAACCTGCCAGCCATGGCTTAAAAGCATTGTGGCTTCAAGATAACAGTTTTGATACAGCTACATGAGTGGTTTGCCTTTGTGGAAGTTTTTGAGAGTATAGGAATACAAATGCTAGGTTGCAGAATATTAAACCTTAGTAGATAGTAACAAAAACCTTCAAATATTTATCACATCTATTTGATCTGTGAAACACACAGTCCTGCTATTATTTCCTATTAATTTTATATTCTAGTTCCTGAATACTACTTCTTGAACCCTTTACAGAAAAATTAATAGTACTAGATATTCTTATGTCAGTAGTAGTTCAAGTATATTGTAAAGGAAACAAATCACAGGATAATCAGCCATGAAAATATACTTTAAATGTTATCTCTCTGTAGTATCCCTTGATGACTCAAAATAATCAAATAATCTCTTCTCTGTTTATTTTAATGGAATTTGGTGTGCCTTCCACAATCGGAAGTGAGTTAACGTGTTCCTTTCTTCCTGCATTGTTTATTCTGCATTAAATATCTCACTCATGCAGCTTATATCATCTGAAAGGGCATCCCGCTCTGCAGGATTAACTTCTTCATTGTAAAAAATCAGCAGTCTCTAGAATGAAATTTTATACTGTGTTTCATTGAGCACATGCAAAATTTCTTAATTCCCATTTTTATACATTTTCTGACTAAAATACGTACAAGTGAAAATGAGGGACTGCTGAGGAAAGAGGTCTTACCAACTCTAATGCTAAAATAAGATTTTGCTTACAGCAAATATCTATAATGCAACTATCTATTTCTCTGTGTGTCATTTGATCCAACAGGAAATAATGTGTGAGTATACAAAACAGAATTGTATATCAGCAATACTACATCATTTTTAGATGGCAGTCAAGACTAGAGCCTATATACTCTGCAAGGAGGTAATCCCTCTTTGCTAGAGGAATTATACTAATTTTACTGTGTTACAAAAAACAGTGCTTTAGTACAGAATCTCTGTACATCTGAAGTATCCATTATTAAGGCTAAAATGTATTCATGACAGATGTCATTTTTCTCCTAGGAAACAATGGGATAAAGGAGACAAAAGTAAACTCTACTGTTTTTCAGAGGGATGGCTCCTTCTTAAAGCAGGAGTGTGAGCAGTGGAATAGATCTAATACTCTATACCTTTAAAAGCTTGGCTAAGAAACCCGAAAAACTTCACAGATGCCAGACTATGCCTCTGCTAAACCACAGGAACTTCCCAGTAGAAAGTATACGCCTGAGAAAAAAACATTTAAAGCTTTATGGAAGGTAAGCTACTGTGAGAGTTTCACAATTCTTTTGGGACTCTGCTTTGAAAACAAAACTCATAATGTCAATACTGAAAAGCCCTATTGCTTTCAAAACTTATTTGAGAACACTGTAAGTGAAAGAGCTCTTTGTTTCGCTTTCATATGTAACACAGGGATTTTTCAAGTATCTGTTTATGACTTTTACAGTCAACACTGTCTGAGCATGGCTGAAAAGAGAAGCAAACACGAAGTAATCAATGCACAATATTCCTTGCTTTATTCCCTACTTTTATTTTTACTTTTCTATCTCTTTGGGAAAACTGGTCATATTTTGCAATCTAGAGGATAAGATCTATAGTGATTTGTGCTATATAGAAAGCTAAGCATCCTCTGAGAATAGTTTCTTGCTGGCTAGTCCAGAAACAGTTTTATGCTTCCATATCATAAAAAAACTATTTGAAATTTCTGATTTAGTACTAGAAAAGCACAATCCACTTTAAAATATACAAAGTGAACTGTTACAGCCACATTCTTTTACTATGGCCATATTCTCAGTAGTCACTAGTATTACATAAGAGTTATAACTTCAAATTTACTACACATAGGATTTTCTATCTCAGAGATCCTGCCTACTACGGTCTTCTGGATGTAAAGCTTATCCTTGTTACAGCATGGTTAACTGAAGTAAAAAAATGAAAAGAAACAAAACAAAACAGAAAACGTTTTTGAACAGCACTTTGCAATTAGATTTTTGATGTCTGTGTGTCAGACTACAGAATTTAAATTTTTAGCCTAACCCTGTTCAGTACAAAAAGGCCACTGGTGTTTTTTCCCCACTTAGTTTTTGCAAGCAAAGATCCATATTCTGTCTAGCTGGACATCACAAATGGAGTATTATCATGTCATAGTTTCAATTTCATCCCATATAGAGATTTTTATTTCAGGCTGCCACTTTTCCACAGTCCTAGTAGTCCCCAAGTACTTTTCTGAACCTGTTAAAACACGGAAGTAGGTACACAACTGCAAGAAGTGTCTGTATCCTCACACAAATGAAAAAGTGTGCTATAACATTTTTGACATAGTGTTGATTTATCTTCCATAAGACTTTGTTTCCCTTCAGAAGATGAGGGATAACCTCCTCCTTGCTTGCAGATGCTCATCTTTCGTGACATTTATCAGAGCATAGATTTTGCCTTCCCAGCAGCAGGAGAGATAGTCTTTTTTCTGAAAACCTCTGCCAAAGGCTTAACTTATGTTGAGCATTGCCAGCTTTTGAGATCTCTTCTGGAATGCGATCCAAGTTTGGTTAGATCTATAGCCAGCTTTGCAACAGCCTCTTACAAAATCCGTCCCCACAGCTGCATGCCGTGCTCACTCACACCTGAGAGAGACCAAAAAGCGAAGGCCACCAGGGAAGTCATCACAGCTCCCTCGCTTTCACATCTGAGCACCCCATGCTTCTTCAGTAAAAGAGGCACAGAAAGACAGGAGCAGTTATGGGCAGATCGCCTCCCTCCTTTGCCTCTCCTTTTCTTTTAGGAATTACATAGGTCTTCAGTTCTTCGTTTAATATCCAGCCTGCCTCCAAAATAGGAGCTTCTGGGCAGGTTTATCCCAGCCTAGAATAAGACACAGGATCCTGAAGGGCTGTTTCATTCCTCTAAACCCTTGTAGAGCATATTCCAAAAATACAAGAAATTGGATTGAGGTGTGTCTGAGAGCTCACACAACAGGTCAGGGCTGGCTAACTGGAAGGTTGGCAGGGAAAATGTAAATTTAGGATAATTACATTGATTGGGACAACTAAGAAACAATCCTAAAACATAGGGCACAGTTTACCAGAGACATAAAAACCAGACAATGAGGAGGGGGACATTTGCTTCAAGAATGGTGTCTGTTCTTGACTTTATCAGCCCAGAATGTGGTCCCCCCTTGGAGAACTGAGTCCCTTCCAGCAGCCGCTGATGTCCTGCAAGATGTCCCAGGCTGATAGAGGGCACACCTGGAAAACTGAGGCTTTTCATTTTTAGGATGTTGGAAGAAATACAGCAACCCGAGTAGGCAAGAGGGCAACCCTGGCAGTAAAATACAGCTATGAGCTCAGACACATAATGCTTGAGAGACAGAAGTCACTGAAAAGGCAATAGAGTAAAGTATAATCTTTCTTTTAAAAAAATTGGGCCCACCTCAGAGCTTCTAGGATCTGCTTTATAGTTTTGAGTCTTCAGATTGCTGAAGCATACACTGTTGAGTGATTCATTGTTGTACTATTCACTGCAAGTCAAGGCAAGCTGTTGCATAAATGCTTGCATAACTTATTCTAGAGGACAGCTGAAGTCCCAAAATATCTATTGTGGGAGGCAGATAACACAACCATAAAATATTCCAAAGAAACTATGGAAGAAGTGTAGACCTAGGACTCTGCAAATACATATAGTTCTAAATACATGAAATATTTTCAACTATATAAGTTTTTTACTTTTCCATTTAAGTTTTTCTTTGCTTTAAAAATGTTCTTAGTTCTAGAAACTAAAAAAAAACCCCTCATTTTCTTCATAGTAGTATTTAACTTAATATTAAAATGTGAGACTTAAAAAACACAGTGATCAATTTGGAGTCCTATTAGCAAATAGCTGACTTATTTGCAACATAACTTAATACCAAGCGACTAAATGTGACTTAATAGGTGCTAAAAATAGGTGTGAAAAATAAAATTAAGTTACCAAATAAACACTGAGAGAGACCTTAAATATTAAATACAGGAAATATTGTTTTTGTTTCTGCATCTCATTTGGGAGGGAAGGAGTTGGGTTTATTCTGTTCTCAATCTCCAGAGACATTTCTTTTGCTACAGTGTTCTGGTACACACGGTTATATACCCCCATAAAGGTGCTAAATTATCTGTTTGAAATTGCTTTACACTTCACCTTCCCCTTTTCCTGTTACTTTCCTATTGCTTACACAGAATCTTCCTACAGAACCTGCTTATGGTGCTTTCTTGCTTTTGTTTCACACAAAGACAATCTGCAGCTTCTTTTGGGCTGGTGAAGGAAGGCGAGCTAGCATACATACTGGTGTCAGCCTTAAAACAGTCTGAATGCAGATTTCAAACTGCCATTCTGAGAGGAGACAAAACAGCACTTTATGATTCCTCTGGTGGCAAAATGAACTCAAGGTCTATGTAGTTTGCTGTACTTCCAGTTTTGCTGATTCAGCTATCTGCAAAGTAGACTCTAACCAGATCAATAAGCCCGGTAAAAAGCAAGACTAGGAAAAGTCTGTTCCTGTGTAGTTCATATTACGTGAAGCGTTCAGAAAAACACTTGGATGTAAAGTGAGGCCTTCAACTGGAAAATCCAGTCTTTAGTGTATTATACATTATACCTCTATTATTATTATTATTCTATCTCAATTATATCTCTAGTCCTCAGATTCATTGATCAGTCAAGGACAACATGTCAATTGTGTCAGACATGTCATTTCATTAAAGAAATTCAGGTAGACAGCAAAGAAAATAGAAACTTATTAAAGCAATAACCTCACAGAATGAAATGGTGCAAGATATACAAGGCCACCTGGCAAATGAATAAACAAGATAAAATTTTACATTATTTGAATTAGGGTAAGCTATACTATCAGACACGGAAAAGGTAGCTGTGTAATATTAGTAGAGGAAAATCAATAGAAAACAGATCTGCTAGTGAAGAGGTAGAAGATGAGTGGAACAGCCTACCCAGGGGCTCTACATCTGATAGCTTCACAACAAATTAAATAAATTTATCTTCATGACACCTTTATAAAGAAACATTCTTATTTCTCGGATGAGTGACCAAGTCACAGAGGAAACATGTGGCTGAGTCAACTATCAAAATCATATTTCACAGTCCTTCAAAGCTAAATTTAAAAATACATTTTGAATGTATTTCAATAAGTAGATAATAAGAAAGGTAGGGTTGGGGGGAGGAGGAAAGAGAAACAATATAAAGTGTTAGTGACCAGAGACATAACTTTCACTGATCTTCCATCTTATTTCAGACTTAACTCACTGACATTTTTAACAGTAGTTACAGTGTCTTTATCTACTCTAAAGAGGAATTTTAATGCATATCTGTAGCAAGTGTCCAGAAGTAGTCTGTTTCGTTGAGAAAGCAGACTATGCAGATTGATTCATTTCTGTTAAAATCAGTCCTAACTTCTCTCTGTTCTCTTCAAATTACTCCAAAACCCAGAAAGATACTTGCACAATAGACCAGTTCCATAACAGCTCCTTTAAACTTTTGAGCAGTGGGAGTATGTCTATATGAGTAAGTAGTGCAGGGTAACAGAAACAGATCTGTAATGTGAAATAGCTTGTGCTGAGTACTCAACACTATATATATATCAGGGATTTTACACCAGATAAAACAACTAAGCAATTATTAATAGCTGGAACATGTTATATTCACTTCTGAAACATACCTTCTAGTTTAGCTTCATTCAAAAGCAATCCAGATGGTTGATTTCAGATCACTCCACAGTGCAACCCATAATGTAGTAAAGGGCCAGTCTTCTTGTTTGCCTCAAAAGCACATTTACACTACAAAAGCCCTAACGTAGACCTCCTTTCTGTCTCACAAATTCATCACTGTGTCTTACACAAAACCGTGAGTTCCTGATCTCCTTGCACAATTTGATGACTGACTGAACAACACAAGCATACTACGGCTGAGAGCTGGGAACTTGGGAGTTCTGATCTCTCATACCCATCATTGATTTTCACCGCATCAAGAGGACATGTTCCACTACAGCATACATGATTATGCAGATTGGCTTGTATACGCCATCAGACTTGGGCTTGCTTGGTGTGCAAATTATGCCTTAGGGAAGAGACTTGCCTTTAAAAAAAGAACAAAACAAAACAAAACAAAAAAACACAAACAAACAAAACACCCAAACAACAAAACTTGTCTGGAATGAGCATGTTGCAGGAACAAAAATCACAGTCTCATGACAGACACCTCTGTGGCCTTCCTTAGAGGTGAAACATATTCACTGTATTCCAGTCACAGCTACAAATCATTAATTATCTGGGTGAAGGGCTGCTGCAGAGACTGGTTTGGTCGAGTTTGAAGGTAAAATCAGCCAAGTATTCATTAAAGCTTCCAGGAATGCAGTGAGTATCCTTAGCAATTTCCTTCTCATTGTGATGCAGACAACCTCCCATGCAATGCCTCTAAAGAGAAATCACAGCCATCATTTCAAAGTTAACATCTTGGACTATTAAACCTCTAATTTGGTTTATTATTCTAAAGACTTACCTTCTAGTCATTTACACAGGCCTTGCAGAGCACTGGGAGGCATTCCAAATTAGAAATGAAATTAGAATCTAAGCCTGTAAGAGAAATCTCAGTGCATTTCCCGATCAGCAGACATACTCTGTCCCAGTTCTGCTCCCATAGTCGAAAAGATCCAGGAAGGGAAAGGATGAGTATACTCTGTGATACTTACTGTATCTCTGTATTCCAAAACAGCTGACTTCCAATAAGTTGTAGATTCAACAATAAATGCTCTTGACCAAAAATAGTTCAGTGTTCAATTACAAAGCGCGTTTTCCTATATTTAGGGTTCAGTTTTGCTGAATGCCTTGAACAAGATGAATAGAAAAGTGACAGAGCTTCCTAGTGATTGATACAAACTTACTCAGGATAGCCAAAAACTGACTGGGATGGCCTGCAGAGGCTCTCATTGTACTGAGAGGCTGGAGATAAAAAGGAAGGTGGAATTCAGTGTTGATAAGTGCAAAGTATTGCACATGAGAAAAAGTATTTCTAAATAGATAAAGATGAAAGGTTCTAAATTATTATTATGACTCAGGAATAGAAATTTTGGAGTAAACTGAAAACTGCATCTCCCTGCTCAGCACTGTTGAAGAACATTTAAGAGACTATTAGAAATGGAAACAGAAAACCCTCTTCTGCCAGTAAGAAAATAAGTTACCCACTTCTTGAACACCAGTCACAATTGCTCTAAGGAAGCACATAATGTAAGTAAAATGTAAGCAAAAATAGAGAGAAAGCTTTGTAAACAATAACATGAATGGGATAGCTTTCATACAAAATGAGATAAGGGCTCTTCAGCTTTAAAAAAAAGACTACTTAGGATTACAGGAAATAGCTCCCTAAAATTTCTGCTGTCCCAGAAAATGTTTCTACCCCTGATAGGTGGATAATGCTGAATCCTTAACATTCTTCAAAGCTCATTAAACATGACTGGATAGTATGACTATGAGGCACTATTATTATAAGAAAGACATTTCACTAAACTGAGACCAAGGGATATTCCAACATAACATGAGCTGAGACACAGACTTGTGTCAGGGTCCAATTGGAGAAAAACCCCAGTGCCGGAACCTGTTTCAATTCATGATCTCAAGAGTGAAATTAAGACACAAACGAGGTCAAGTACCGTAATCGGATAGTTTGTTTATTACAAATTGCAAAAAGACAGTTATTATAAAAAAAAACCAAAATTGTTGTAATAAAAAGGATAGCGATACAACAGATTGGAGAAATGTAGAAAATGAAGCAAGAATTCAGGGTGCAGAGAGAGAGAGATAGTCGCCATCATGGATCCAGTGGTGTCCCAGGGATCCGTTGTAGTCGTCGGTGGTGGTGGGAGTTCTTCAGGGTTCATAGTCTCGTGGTATCAGAGCAGAGTGTCCTCCAGGAGTCCACCAGCAGTGGGTGTCCTCGTGGACCATGTCCTTCTGGAGTCCCCTTGAAGGTACCCATTTTGGTGATGTTTTACTCCCCCTTTTATTGTGAGCTGGGGGGGAATACCTATGTTCTTCCTGGTGTACCAGTTTTTCTGGTCTTGTGGCCAGCTGCACATCTGCACACACACAGGTGTCTGCAGCAATTCTTGGGATAATGGACAGCAATTCCTCACACCAGTCCTCAAGGTAATGAATGGAAGAGTCTTATCAGCTCTTCCTCATTCATCCCTCAGGCAATGGATGGTGGAGTCCCAATTCAGCTCCTCACTCCCTTCTTCTGAGCAATGGATGGAAGAGTCTTACCTCAACTCCTCCCACTCATCTCTGAGATAATGGGCAGTGGAGTCCCATCTCAACTTCTTGTACCAGTCTTTGAGACAATGGACAGTGAAGTCTGATTTCAGATCAGTCTCTCACAACTTGCAAGTCCTTCTCACCAGCGCATATTTACACAAGCTTATAAAATGTCTTTGTCAGATAAAGAGGTCATTCCAAACTCTGTTTCCCATAACAGAATTGTCTTGTTTGGTGTGCTCTGTTATACCATTAGCTTAAAGGGGAGCAGGTTTTTTCCTTCTAACACCCACCATTATCCTGATCGTTGCCAAGTTCTTGACATTCTGCCTGTTCAGGTTCTGTACTTTAGCAAAGTAACGAGCACACTCACAAAGGCTAGTTTGGATTCAAATGTTAAATCATGGACAGTTCTAAAGGATGCAAAAAAAAGTTCTTTAAAAAGACAAATGACCATTAAATTTTCTAAAAGTAAGAGGACTGAAATCCTAACGTTAAAATAAAAGTAGAAAATTTTGGAAGTAAGCAGATGCTTACATTATTGGTGTATATTCTATAGATGCATTCACTATAATTATCTTCACATATTACTTACACTATTTTGACTATCATTACCTTTATGTCTTCCTAACAAAGAGTATTTATAAGTTTTCAGAATACAGAAACAGGCCTTTGTACAGGCCAGGTACAGAGACACGGGCATAAGAGGAAACTGGATGTTACTGAATGTTATCAGAGTAACGCACCTTGTTTCCAGGGCTTTACATGAGTAGAAAAAATCCATTTCAGGCAAGCTGCTGAAAGGACTAGGGCAACATCTTGAGCAATTCAGCTTTTCTCACAGACCATAGACATTTCAGAGGCAAACCTCATAAAGAATATGTTAATAAAGTACTACTTTTTATTTTGTGTTAAATTGAAGAACATTAAATTTGAAGACCAAAAGTATAAGCTTCAGAGTTTATGATGGAACATGAACTAGTTGGAATAGTCCTTGGCCAAACACTAACTGACCATTCCTAGATATAACACAGAAGGCAGCAAGGTAATTCATTGTCTGGTAATCTTCAGATGCAAATAGAAAAGGAAATCTCACTGAAGAACCTTCAAAAACATAAGGTTTGCTTCAGGAAAGGACTCACAATTGGACATGGAAAGTGTGCAAAGAGAAAGCACTACAGTGAAAGCTTGGTTCTGGCCAGTTGCATCAGGGAGAACTAGACACATCAAGCCAGGTGAGCCACGACAGCTCCTGTGGGAGGAGGAGCAATCTGTTTCTCACAGAGGACAAGGTTCTGTTAGTCAGCAAGCAGCTTTCTATCCAAAATGACACTGTACATTGGAAAATTTGAATTTGAGGATCAAAACCAAATTCACTTCTGGTTTTGAGGTTGTAACTGTCTTACTGTTACATACTGTATCAAGGGTAAACAAAGAACTTGGACATGCCGGGCACTCTGCTGGCATGCTGAATTATATTTGTACTTTGCAAACATGAAATAGTATTTATGTTCCCAGAATACCTCAAACATTGGACAACAAGTAATACTTTATGTTTTTTTAATATCACATTTGTTTTAGCTTCCATACAAAGTCCATTTATCCAGTTCCATACCCAAGTAATTCTTTTCATGGATAATGTGCTTAATGCCAGAGACAAGGCTGTTTGTTACGCAGTAGCTGAAAAATGCCTATATTGATAAGTTAATCTACAAAAAGCTTGTGACTAGAACTGAGTTAAAGGATAAGTACTCTGATGACAGGCATGGTACAGAATGCAGGTTAATGTGCTTTCCAGAACTGGGACTCAGTGGCAAAATGCAAATTAAATAAGGGGTTTGTTTGATTTTCTAATTTTAAAATATAGCAAAAATGTTAAAGCTCACCATGACTGAGTCAAAATGGGGTAGTGAAAATGTTATTAGAAAACTTATTATTTCTAGTATTCACAGGACATAGTAATTTAAACATAAAAAACTCCAGTGGTTGTGTGTTTTTTTTCTGAAGAGCCAGATTATTACATATGGAACATGCAGGCACCATGTAATACTTCTGCTTCTTTATAACATATAAACTGTTTGATAGCTTTTTCCATAAAAGTAGTTCACTTTTTTAATGACTCTGTTAAAAATATTTCTTTTTAAACAGTGGTGTAATGAGTGTTGCCTCATTTTTGCTATAGAAGAGAAGTACCAGGTTCAGGGGTCCAAAAATGACAGAACTATGATTCAGTGTGATGTTAAAGTCATAAAGAAATCCCACCTAGTGCTGAGAATTTGAACATAAAATATTAACAAATTCAGGGTTAAAGTTGTCATGACAGGGCCAGTAACTCCACGTTAAAAAAAAAAAAAAAACCAAAAAAAAACCAAAACAGGATTTAATTGGCTTTAGTTCGAAGTTGATCCAGAGCAGAGTCTTTAAAAGGTTGCATATGATCTTATAA
Source organism: Lathamus discolor (assembly GCF_037157495.1). Taxonomy (NCBI): domain Eukaryota; kingdom Metazoa; phylum Chordata; class Aves; order Psittaciformes; family Psittacidae; genus Lathamus; species Lathamus discolor. The sequence goes on along the minus strand of NC_088885.1, from coordinate 106,252,404 downwards.
TGACTTATTTAGCTTTGCTTTCCCTGGGTTTTTTGAGATGGACTTTTTGGACAGCTAATTGCCTTCAGCGATTGGGCAAGCTGAATAATTCTGAATAATATACATAAAGCAAGTACAGAGCTGGACATGGCCTATATCTTGAAATATGCTGACATTTTACATGTGACAAAACAAAGCACCATGCTGCACCTACTTCTCGGCTACAGGAAAGTAAGAACACTAAAAACACATGACAGGCATATTGTAATCCACCCTGGGAATTCGAGTTGATATTCCAGTTACAAAGATGGCTCCAGAGCCTGTGTAAATGGAATATGTCATGCATACAATTGGACAAGCTGAAATTCACAAGTGAGAGCTAGCAAGGCAGTAGGGAAACTGTCTAATAAAACTCATTTCTGAAAGGAACACATACAGCCTATCCATACCTGAAAGGTTTTATTCAGTTCAGTAACTGACAGTTACTGACATATGATGCTCCTGACAAATTTCATCTTTTGCATAACGAAAAAAGCGTTGTCTCCTGGAATGCTCCTGTTTTTGCACTCAGGACATTTAAGATCATAAAGGGAGTATGAGCTTTTCATAATAATTCAGACACCCAGCAGGTCAGGGGAGAGAACAGCAACACCAAAAGCAATGAAACTTACGGGGCAAAAAAAGAAAGATAAAGGGGGAAAAATATTAGGCAAAGGCAATTACCCACTCGACCTCCCACAACTAGACCAATGCTCAGCCAGTCTCAAAGCAATGGCTACCTCCCATAAAGCCTCCTCCTCTAAGATTTTATCATTGAGCATTATGTTATATGGCATGGAACAGCCCTTTAGTCAGTTGGGGTCAGCTGTCCCAGCTATAGCCCCTCTCAACTACTTTCCCATCCCCAGCCTATTCCCTAGAGGAGCAAAGTGGGAAAAAGAAAAAGCCTTGATGCTGCATAATGCTCAGCAATAGTCAGAGCACTGGTGTGTTATCAGAGGTCCAAAATACAACACCATATGTGCTGCTATGAAGAAAATTAACTCCATCCCTGTCAGACCCAGTCCAAGCACCTTCCTTTCATCCACTCCAGGAAACCCATTCTCTTCTACCTGAGGAAGTTAACCGTTACTTTTATAGATTAATGACCTGGTCTTACATTTCCTGCCATGAGCACTGAGATATATCACAAACGTGGATACTTCAGGTTTTAAACTGATAAGAGCGCTCGCTCTCCACATTTTTTTCTGGCAAGTTTAAAGTAGAAATGTTTTTATTTTTATTATAAGAAAGTGATGAAAGTGTGTAAATGCTTTGCTTCAAAGCATGCTTACAGGTATAGTAGAAAATCACCAAGATCTCATTTTTTACTTGTCCTGACCCTTTCCCTCAGTAGGCATAACGTTTTTTTAAAATGAAGATGTAATCTATTGTACATACCATTATAAGATCAGGATATATTAATGCTGTGCCAGCAACATTCTGTGGGAAGATACTATTGCTCCCTCACAGAAGTAACAAGCCAGCATTTCTGGGAAAAGTTCTCTGTGAATACCACTGAAATGCTTTTTGGAGAGCTCTTCATTTGTTTCTGTTTTCTTAATTTGGATTGACTGTCTCCCTTTTGGGTTCATATACAACTTGCATAATACCACATCTATACTGTGTGAGAACAACTGCATCACAGCTCAGCCATTCCAATAATGTTGTCACACCTTTTTGCAACATGAATAGTGTAATATCTCATAGGGCTCATTTAAAAAGGGTACTGCTCAGGAATACCTATTACTTTTGAAGTTTACAGTCTCTCTCCAGTTTACCTTGCAATGGCAAGATGAGCCTTTGGTTCTGATGCAGGAAGGTGTATACACAATAATAATACTGCTGTCTTCCTGTAGACGATTTTAAGTAGAACATAGTTTGGTAGTCACTTAGAGGTAAACTGTCAGTGTCTTAAGGAGCATTCTGACTGTAAATGTCATAATCGATACAGTTTCCCTTTACTAAATCCCCAGAAGGTGGATGAGTCTATTTTACAGGTAAAATCGCTGCTTCAGTCAAAGTTTCTTCCTTGGTCTCAAAGAAGGAAAGACAGTTTAAACTTTGTCCACTAAGCTACCCTACAAAATCCAGGCTAAGAGATCATAATGCTGAAGGAGAAGATGGGTTTCCCCCGCAATCAATTGCATAGTCTCACAACATGTCTTTTTTTTTATGCCTGGCTTTTCCTCACTTTTGTCTCTATCTTTTCTTCTGTTCTCTATATGATTATGTATATCTCTTATCAGCATGCCTGACATTTAATTGTAGAACAGGTATCTCATCTTCAAAGAAATGAGAGGGAACACTAAGCAGGGTAGAAAACATGTGACAATGATAACAATATGGAGATAAAGTTGCCATATAAGGATTGAATTCAGAATTGCACTATCAACACTGTTAAAGATAATCCTTATACATAATGAATTATGCTTGGTTATATAAGCCTGATCGAAATCACTTGAAAACAAATAACTTTTTTACAATGAAACAATGAACAAGATGATTTAGCAAACCTGAATAACAACCCATCCATCCCTGCACAGAGTTGATCTTTTTGCCTCTCAATAACACATTTTGGACTAATATGAAATGTCGATAGAATGTAACTTTAGAAACATCAAGATTTGAATAAAACAAAATATATACCCCTATATCTACCAACATAACCCAGATTGAATAATTTTAATTTACTAATAGAACTTCAGTGATCAGCTGTGTAATTTGACCAAGATTAACAATCTCTTTCATATAGAAACCACTGACGTCCTGATCTTGCAAAGATAGATAGGCACAAATTCAAGTAGAGATTTAACTGTACGTGACTTCCAAACTCCTCCTTCAGCTCTATCTTTCCTGACTGAATGAAAAACCTCATGTAATGGCTATTCAGACAACAGGTGCAACGATTGCTTACTTAGCTTCAACTATTTACACTTCCCCTTTGCTTCTCTCCACTGACACACTCCTTTTTCTGCTGTTTCAGCTGTTGCTGATTTCACCCTAGGTAGATTTACAGCCTGTTCCTTCTTCATCCTTCATTCAGTACCAGAAGTCAATACTTGTTCTTGGAGCTGATTTTCAGAGCTTTAACCTTCATGTTAGGGGAACAAGCTATAAACATCCACTAATTACCTTTTCAAGCCTTCAGACAAGTTCCTTCCAAATGCTGTCTCTCCTCACAACATTGTCAAAACTTTATAAAGAGGCAGACAACATGTGTGTTGCTACCACTGCTGTTTCGAGTGATCAGTAGTATCTCATGGCTAGCTTATTCTGTGTTCCTTATTCCTACCTTTCCATTTCTCTAAATGCCAGGTGACTCTCGTCTTAGTCTAAGTTCATAAATGTTTCAGGCCAGGCTTCTGGTTTTATTCTATATCCCACAGTACATATCAAAGAACAGCTTCCTACCCTACTTGTGGCCTGGCCTCCTGGGTTCAGTGTTAGTGTGAATATGCCAAAGCTTGCCCTGTATATTCTGCAGCTACAGCAAACTTTGCTGATTTCCTTGCGTAACAAGATGAGAAGGCACATAGGAGTTTTGAGTGACAGGTGAAATCAGCATCAAAAGGAAGAAGGTTGGAAATGGATCTGACAGAACAGCATGGACTAATGTTCCTTCTTGAAGAAATGAACACCGAGAGAGAAACCGAGATGGTATTCATGACTGGATGCCGGGGATACTTGATACTCCCAGATTGCTCCCAGAAAACGCCAAAAACAAGAGGTGAGAAAAAAGTTCCTAGAAGCAAAAACAGATCCAAAGGGTGATATGCACTGGCAGAATATGAGCACTAAAAATTTTAACACGCAAAGAGCTTGGTGCTTTAAAAAATGTCCAGCAGTGTTTACATCATTCAGAAATTAAGACCATGGTCTGCCTGAGAAAAAATTGGTCATTACCGGAGAAGAAACTGAGTTTAAGTATCTTTAGAGCAATAGCTGATAACCCAATCTATCTGCAGTCATAGGCCTGTGAGCCTGACGCTCCATATGGTTGAACAGCTTATACTTCAATAGAGTGCCTGATGCTCTGACCACACCACCCAAGTCTTGGAAGGCAGATGCAGGGACTGTGAGAATGAAGACTCTGGGCCCACTGTAGGAGAGGATATGGTTTGAGACCATCTTAAAAACCTAAACGTACACAAGCCCGTGGGACCCGATGAAATCCATCCACAGGTCCTGAAGGAGCTGGCGAATGAAGTTGCTAAGCCACTGGCCATCATATTTGAAAAATCATGGCAGTCAGGTGAAGTTCCCGATGACTGGAAAAAGGGAAATATAACCCCCATTTTCAAGAAGGGGAAAATGGAAGACCCAGGGAATTACAGACCAGTCAGTCTCACCTCTGTGCCTGGCAAAATCTTGGAGCACATTCTCCTGGAAGGCATGCTAAGGCACATGAAAAAAAACAAGGTGCTTGGTGACAGCCAGCATGGCTTCACTAAGGGGAAATCCTGCCTGACAAATTCGCTGGCCATCTATGATGGGGCTACAGAACTGATGCACAGGAGCAGAGCAGTTGACGTCATCGACCTGCACATGTGCAAAGCATTCAACACTCTCCCACACAACATCCTTCTCTCTAAATTGGAGAGACATCAGTTTGATAGGTGGACCACTGAGTGGATAAAGAACTGGCTGGATGGCCGCACACAAAGAGATGTGGTCAGTGGATCAATGTCCGCCTGGAGACCAGTAATGAGTGGTGTCCCTCAGGCATCGGTGTTGGGACTGGTCTTGTTTAACATCTTTGTCAGTGACATGGACAGTGGGATTGAGTGCGCCCTCAGCAAGTTTGCTGATGACACCAAGCTGTGTGGTTCCGTTGCTATACTGGAGAGAAGGAATGCCATCCAGAGGGACCCTGACACACTTGTGAGGTGGGCTGATGCCAACCTTATGAAGTTCAACCATGACAAGTGCAAGGTCCTACACCTGCATCGGAGCAATCCCAGGCACAGCTACAGACTGGGCAAAGAAGAGACTCAGAGCGGTCCTGTGGAGAAGGACTTGGGGGTGCTGGTCGATGAGAAAATGAACATGAGCCGACTTACGTGTGCGCTCGCATCCCAGAAAGCCAACCATATCCTGGGCTGCATCAAAAGGAGCGTGACCACCACGTCGAAGGAGGTGATCCTGCCCCTCTACTCTGCTCTTGTGAGACCTCACCTGGAGTATTGTGTGCAGTTCTGGTGTCCTCAACATAAAAAGGACATGGAACTGTTGGAACAAGTCCAGAGGAGGGCCACGAGGATGATCAGGGGACTGGAGCACCTCCTGTATGAAGACAGGCTGAGGAAGTTGGGGCTGTTCATCCTGGAGAAGAGAAGGCTGCGTGGAGACCTCATAGCAGCCTTCCAGTATCTGGAGAGGGCCTATAGGGATGCTGGGGATGGACTCTTCATTAGGGACTGTAGTGATAGGACAAGGGATAATGGGTTAAAAACTTAAAGAGGGGAAGTTTAGATTGGATATAAGGAGGAAGTTCTTTACTGTGAGGGTAGTGAGGCACTGGAATGGGCTGCCCAAGGAAGTTGTGAATGCTCCATCCCTGGCAGTGTTCAAGAACAGGCTGGACAGAGGCTTGGGTGACATGGTTTAGTGTGAGGTGTTCGGGCCCATGGCAGGGGTGTGGGAACTAGATGATCTTGAGGTCCTTTCCAACCCTAACTATTCTATGATTCTATAATTATATGTTTGTCCTAGTCTGAGGAAACTTTCTACGGATTTCACTATCTTTGGAAGAGCGCTGCGCTACTATTCACCTTCATGGAATGATTACACCAACTAAGTAGATGTACTGCCTGCAACTGTCTTATCACCAATGCCCTACTAACCTTCAGCCAACTCAGCACAGAACCTTCTTCTGTGTTAACTTTGGAGTGTAAAGAAACTCTTAGGAAATTAATCACATATCCTAGTGCTTATCTGTCCTTGAAAGTTATTGACATTTAAAGAAAGGCTTTAGAGCACTTGTATTCCAGTCAATGTTGTCAAGCCCTAAAAAGCTACAGACTCAAAAATGTAGTCCATAGCATACAGAATAGGAGGAACAGAAAATAAGAAAAAACATATAAGCTGGCCTCGCCTATAAAACTCTCTCAGTTTTTTTGCATATGCAAACATAACCATCACTGTTCAAGTCACAGCAATTAAACAAGGTAGAGGATACATATCCAGTGGACAACGAAACCACCTACAATGTTTTCGACTTCAGAGGAAACAAATGATGCTAAGGTATTATTTTATTTTTCCTGGGTTACTGCTAATGAGAGAGAAAAATATTCTCTCTAAGTTCAAGAAAACTGCTTGAGTAAGGGCTATTCCTTTTGTAACATGAATCACATGTAGGATAACGAGCTGCTCATATAGTGCCTATGACAGAAACCACTTTCTGGAGGAAAGTGTGCCCTTTTGAAGTTTACTGGCATTAGAAGGTTTGCTCTGTGTGTTGCGTTGTTTTTTTCTCCTGTTTTTGTTTTTTTTTTAATTTCTGGTAATTGCTTTAAAAGAACAAAGCTCTTTGTTTAAGGGTAGCTCAGGGAGATCATAATTGCTATAAGGTACAAGGCCATTTCCAAGTATTTCTGAATTGCTTCTCTTCTGCATTAAATATTTAATGTCTAATGTTTGGCCAAACTGTAGAAATTCCCTCTGGAACATGGGTGATGACTTCAGGAACAGAATGAAGACCTGTCAATTCAATTTTCAGTATGATTTTCTTTAGAAAACCACAGCTATTAAAGAGTGGGTTTTTTTTAAGAAAAGTCATAAAAATAATTCCAGGAGTGCATGAATGTATACTCAGTGAAAAATATCAAGCAATTCATTCCATGCCTTTGAATATTACAGATTGGCAGAAAGTGGTAATCATGCCTCCCTCCTTTATGGAGCTTTTGGTTTTAAAGGATTGTTGTTAAAGTCACCTAGTTGGTCATATGTTCCCCTTCCTCTCATGCACCGAGTTCCTCCTCGATTTTATCAAACAGACTTCTTTCTGTTCTCTCCAGTTACAGTCAAGAGTGATGTTATCTGGTGGTATCCAGCAGCAAGGCTGTAACCCAGCAGCCCAGGAGGAAAGTATGTCAAGTTTTCTATTGACTAGTAAGACCCTGCTGCGAGAGCTAAACAACACCTGCCCCTTGCTCAAATATTCTCCCTCCAGATGTCCTGTTATCATCTAAGAGATCAGCGTGTTCTGGGACAGCTGACTAATACTTTTTCATTGTATTAAAACCTGACAGCACGTCGGGAACAAACCATATCAAAGCCTAATGAAAACAAGCATGTGCTTCCTCCTAGCCAAAGATACACTCTGATGTGGATGCAGCCGATCACAGAACATGTGCTAAACATTACAAAAGCATTGTACAATACTGTACAATGTACATTGTACAAAATACAAAAAACATGACATCATTTTGAAATTCTGAAAATGGCTACTATTTGTTGGGCTATTTTGGCTTCTGCCATGATGTATGGACACCATTGTGCTACTCACCCATGAACTCTAACTTATCTTCACTAGACAGCTAAATATGCTAGGGACTGATTACAGTATTCAAAGAGCTGTAACACCACCTTATTGCAGCTGCTCAAGAAAGCCTCAGACAGAGCATATAACCTGGTGTACAGGTTATATATACAGTCAGTCATATAACTGACTTCTCAAGGGCTAGGAGAAAAAGAGATTTAAAGGAAAGTCAGCAGAAGAAGCACAGCTTATGCCTGTTAGCACTACATTAAAATTTCAATATTTATAATAGTAATATTGGTCCAGATATGTTGCATGTTACCTGCCTTTAAAGTTAAATATAACATCATACATATTACTGTCTATAGCATCATAACTATATATGAAGTAATAGGCAGGAGGTTTAGTACTGCTGCTTAGTGTTACTCAGAAACATGTAACTATTCAATATCTTGCCTTTCTGTGATCATTGTTGTGTTTCCTCTAATAGCTCATTAACATAGCCTTTGTATTTAGTTTTACAGTGTCCCTTTTCCATATCACTTTTCCTAATACGACAGCTGCTCACAAAAAGGTTGATGTATGACGGTTCAGTTGTTTCTGAACCAGCTAGAAGGTAGTTTCCCACTTTTCTCCTCCCTCCTCTTTCTTTTGGATATTCAGTCCAAGTTACCCAAGAGCAAGCTACATACTCAATGTGCTATTAAGAAGAACGACCACAGGTGAAGATTAGCACACTCTGGAAGTGCACTATTTACTTCAGAGGAGAAAGGTTCTCCCTAGAGAACCCACTCTCCAGGGCTGTCCCCACACCCCAGGCTTGCAAGGGCTCAGTGCAATCAAAGAAAGGAGCAAGCTGAGGATCCTAAATTAGAACCCAACTCCAGTTCTCAAATAGAATTCTGGGGATCCAGTAAATTTTAGTCTTTCTGAAACTCGATTTCCTCACACTGAAGCATGCCACTTACAACTGCCAAGCCACAGGCTAGACCCAAAACAAATATTTTAAAAATGGTGAATGAAATAAGTAGCTTCTAAATTTAGATTTAAAAGTCCCCAATGTTGGCACATTCCTTACTTCCACTGGCAATGAATTTTTAAAGCAAGTGACTGTTCCATAATCTAAGTAACATTTAATAGTCCAGAGTCTGCTGATCTCTACTAGATATGCATGCAGGTGTGAGTATTGCACACATGAAAATAAAAATAAAAGGATGAGGAACAAACAAATGAGTCTCCCATATTTGCTGAGATGATCTATTGACATACGGTCAAACCATTGGGAGCTGCTTAAGTAGCCAAATATTATCATGACTTTGTAATCAATGTCACACAGTCAGGAGTGGGACATGGGGTAGGTTAGTGCTTAGCTACACATTAAAGGAACCCCTCTGAGCTGACACACTTGTTTCTAACACACTTCCGTAACACTTGGTTTCAATACCAGCTGAGTCCTGAATGTTTCTGAGAACAAAGTATCTCAGACAGGTCACCCAAAAATTGTGTCACATGAAACTATTGAACAGTTTTGGAAACTTGGACTGGCTGCTGGAAACCAGCATTCTTAATAGTACGCAAGCTAAAATAAATACTGAGAAACTAAAATGTAAAATTATTATAAAACAAGCCCACCTAAAAGTTCAGGCACAAAGTAAAAACATCTTTAAACAACCTACTTAAAATATAGTAAAACCTATTTTTAAATAAAATTTTAAAATCAGGAGACTGAGCCAGCAACAGGGCGAAAGCAGAAGCCAAACCACAATCTTGCTAGAAGACACCCTCGTATATAATGCCATACACTTTTTCCATCCTTGAACATAAGAAATTTGGACTGCACTTCTCCAATTTTGGTACCTAGGTATTGAACATGATTGTTTTACCACATTGCTTAAACTCTCTGCCAACAAGCCACATAGCATGAGAATGGTTGAATGAAATTCAAAACAATTAGGTACAAAGCATATTATATATGACACAAATGTCATGTTAACTTCTTAAAGCAAAAAAATAATCTTCATTATTTACATATGCCTTTCATCAGCAGCCAAGAAACTTACTTTGAAAGCTAAATCCAATTTCTTTATGTACTGTTATCACCTACATAAAGGTTTTTCAGCAGGAATGGAACAATAGAATCCCTTTTGAACTGACAACTTATAGAACTAGAAGATCTACATAAATCATTTTTTTGTCTAATCTTGAATGGTAGAGCACTTAGGTGTGCTGTTATAATCACAACACCAAGACTGCTATGAATGAGGATTACTCATCTGTCTGGTCCAAGCCTTATCCAGACAGGAGCCTAAGGGAGGTGAAGTCTTTGTTTCTAATAAAATGATAGGACCTGTTACTGAAGAAAGAAAAGTGCAATAACTTTGAAGTTCCTCTTGGCATTTTTTAAAAAATATGAACAGAGATGATCAGTGTTAGCACATAAAGCATTATTGGAAAGTAAATCCTTTGTCCAATTTACAAAGTTTTTCAACTGTGAACTGAAGCTATTAATAAACTTATCCTTCCTGCTCTTTAGACTTCTACCACAACTGCTATTCAGATTTATTCATGACTTCCTTTTATTAGAGACATGCCAGCTCTGCTATATTGTCCACCTGGAAAAATGCCTACTGTTCAGAACCACTGAAGAAGTAGTCAGATATTAATCTTAACTACTTGCATTGCAGCCATCCAAACTGTTTTCACTCTTATGAAAGTTTTAGAACAATGTATTATTTTTAACAATTGATTTTAAACCACTTTCTTATGAAACTGATTTGTCAGACTTGAAGGTTTTCTCTTATTTGTACAAATGGATTCTTTTCAAATCTCATTTTGCATAAAAGCTTGTGGTTCCAAAACTGTCCAGTGTCTCAGAACACAGAATTCCTTTTAGGGGAATCAGAGAATTACACTTTTCCTGTGTAAGCATGGGTTTTAATTAGATACTGCTGGGTAGTGGCACAAGTGAAACAAAACACACAAAAAATCAAGCAACAATGAGCAATAAAAAGTCACAGCATTTTGATTTTCATGAATCAAAAATATGAGTAGTACACCCTGAAAAGATGGGTCAAATTGTTTTCTATTTGGGTTCCAAATGTCTGTATGTAGACATCTAAAGTAGTTTCATATAATACATAAGTCAAAAAGGAGTGAAGACAAAAGAAGAAAACCCAAGCACCCATACTGAAAATTAGACAAGCTCTGTGTAAATATGTGAAGTAGCATTGTTTTTCTAACCAATTCTGACCTTTTTCAGACTCCTACCCAAATAAATGTTCAGGGTAAGGTTTTCAGAACTGATGGCATAGATTAAATGAGTTAGAACCAACCTCTTAGGTTCCTGTTTTCATAGTGGTTTACCAAAACAAAAGGAGAAAATGCACAGTACTTATAGTGCTTTGAATATTACTATATGCATATCATGTATTTAACGTTCAGTCCCAAGCCATATATAAGAATAACTACCAAAATGAAGTTTATATGGAGTAATGTTCTGTTGAGGGGTTAGACCATTACAGAGCAGAATCTGTGGGAAAAAAAAAAACCACAAACACATGTACCACCATCATGTTGTATACAGTCCCAGAAGATTAGCTGGCAGGCTAGCCAAAGAGCCAACTGTATGCTGGGCTGCATCAAAAGAAGCATGACCAGCAGGTCGAGGGAGGGCATTGTCCCCCTCTACTGTGCTATCATGAGACCCCCACCTGTAGGACTGTGTTCAACTTTTGAGGCTCCCAAGAAAAGAAAGACATGGACCTATTAGAGCAGATCCAGAAGGGCACAAAAATGGTCATGCCCTCTGTACATAAGGTGCACAGAGGTGCTCCAGCCCTCTCCTATGAAAACAGACTGAGAGAGTTGAGCTGGTTCAGACTAGAGAAGGCAAGAGTCTGGGGAAACCATGTATGAGACTTCCAGTTCTAAAGGGGGCCTACAAAAAGCTGGAGAGGGACTTCTACAAGGGCATGTAGGGACAGCACAGGGGGTAATGTCTTTAAACTGAAAGAGGGGAGATTCAGATTAGATATTAGGAAGAAATTCTTCACAGTAGGTGGTGAGTAGGGTGGTGAGGCTCTGGCACAAGTTGCCCAGAGAAGCTGTGGCTGCCCAATCCCTGGCAGTGTTTAGGCCAGGTTGGATGGGGCTTTGATTTGAGCAACCTGGTCTAGTGGAAGGTGTCCCTGCCCATGGCAGGGGGGTTGGAACTGGATGATCTTAAAGGTCCCTTCAACCCAAACCATTCTGTGATTCTATGCTTATATGACTCTGACCACACCACCCGTGTCTTGGAAGGCAGACACACGGACTGTGAGAATGAAGACCTTGGGCCCACTGTAGGAGAAGATCTGGTTCGAGACCATTTTAAGAAACTGAATGTACACAAGTCCATGGGACCTGATGAAATCCATTCACGGGTCCTGAAGGAGCTGGCAAATGAAGTTGCTAAGCCACTGGCCATCATATTTGAAAAATCATGGCAGTCAGGTGAAGTTCCTGATGACTGGAAAAAGGGAAATATAACCCCCATTTTCAAGAAGGGGAAAATGGAAGACCCGGGGAATTACAGACCAGTCAGTCTCACCTCTGTGCCTGGCAAAATCTTGGAGCAGGTTCTCCTGGAAGGCATGCTAAGGCACATGAAAAACAACAAGGAGCTTGGTGACAGCCAGCATGGCTTCACTAAGGGGAAATCCTGCCTGACCAATTTGGTGGCCATCTATGATGGGGCTACAGAACTGATGGACAGGAGCAGAGCAGTTGACGTCATCGACCTGCACATGTGCAAAGCGTTCAACACTCTCCCACACAACATCCTTCTCTCTGAATTGGAGAGACATCAGTTTGATAGGTGGACCACTCAGTGGATAAAGAACTGGCTGGATGGCCACACACAAAGAGTTGTGGTCAATGGCTCGATGTCCAGCTGGAGACCAGTAATGAGTGGTGTCCCTCAGGGATTGGTGTTGGGACCAGTCTTGTTCAACATCTTCGTCGCTGACATGGACAGTGGGATTGAGTGCGTCCTCAGCAAGTCTGCTGATGACACCAAGCTGTGTGGTCCAGTTGATACGCTGGAGGGAAGGGATCCCGTCCAGAGGGACCTTGACACACTTGTGAGGTGGGCTGATGCCAACCTTATGAAGTTCAACCATGCCAAATGCAAGGTCCTATGCCTGGGTCAGAGCAATCCCAGGTACAGCCACAGGTTGGGCAGAGAAGAGATTCATAGCAGCCCTGCAGAGAAGGACTTGGGGGTGCTGGTCAATGAGAAAATGAACATGAGCCGGCAGTGTACGCTCGCAGCCCAGAAAGCCAACCGTATCCTGGGCTGCATCAAAAGGAGCGTGACCAGCACGTCGAAGGAGGTGATCCTGCCCCTCTACTCTGCTCTTGTGAGACCTCACCTGGAGTATTGTGTGCAGTTCTGGTGTCCTCAACATAATAAGGACATGGAACTGTTGGGACAAGTCCAGAGGAGGGCCACGAGGATGATCAGGGGACTGGAGCACCTCCTGTATGAAGACTGGCTGAGAAAGTTGGGGCTGTTCAGCCTGGAGAAGAGAAGGCTGCGTGGAGACCTCATAGCAGCCTTCCAGTACCTGATGGGGGGCTATAAGGATGCTGGGGAGGGACTCTTCATTAGGGACTGTAGTGACAGGACAAGGGGTAGTGGGTTAAAACTTAAACATGGGAAGTTTAGATTGGATATAAGGAAGAAGTTCTTTACTGTAAGGGTGGTGAGACACTGGAATGGGTTGCTCAAGGAAGTTGTGAATGCTCCATCCCTGGTGGTGTTCAAGGCCAGGTTGGACAGAGCGTTGGGTGACATGGTTTAGCGTGAGGTGTCCGGGTCCATGGCAGGGGTGTGGGAACTAGATGACCTTAAGGTCCTTTCCAACCCCAACTATTCTGTGTTTCCATGATTGTATGATTGTATGATTCTGTGATTCTATGACTCTCTGGTTTTGAAATTCATTTGCACTGGAGATATCTCCCACTCAGGATCAGATTCCCGTATCATAGACCATTACATAAAAGAGTATAAAATATTGCAAACCTTTGGGAAATAATCTCTATGTGCTGTCGTAGAAAGGAAATAGTTTGCTTTGACTTCCAGGTTGGATTTGTGTGGCGAAGGAGGAGGTATTAAATTATTCCTGGAACCATTTCTAGGTCATAGTGAAATAAAGTAAGCTTCAGTAGCAGCCAGCAACAGTAAGCAGGAATCTACAGTATGTTGTATGGGGATTTGCTAATATTTTGACATTTATCCAGAATATAGAAATTTTCTTTGCCAGGTTCTCAAGCTTGGGCCAATAATTCCTTATACACTCACAAGAAAAACAAAAGGTTCTCCTTTTGTGTAGCCAAAAGACACTGGCACTTTGCTGCTTCAGATGAGCTTTTTGACAGCAGCACCAGGATACTTCAGCCTGACAAGGTCATCTTTAAGTTCTTTCACCTGTAGAAGGGAATCAAGGGAGACTTCCAACAACTGTTTTGAAAATTATTAAATATTTTTCCAGATGCAAAGCTAGACGGAGACGGAAAAGAAATAAGAGGTCAAGCTACATATATGTCTATGGAGCATTACTATCAAAGGTTTGAACTAAGCAGCAGAGACTGATTTCTGCCTCTGAGAGGATAAGATAAAGAAGAACACAGATATTGCTGTTTTACCTCTATACGCACTACTTTTGAACAGACCCTAGCAAACTAAAGCTAATTCAAAAAGAAGCTATTCATCAAAATGCCATTAAAAAAACTCCCAGCATATTCCCACTAGCTCCATTGCCCCCCCAAATGGCATTTAAGTGTAAGAAATAATCACAGTACAATATCAGCTCTTAGAATAAAATTATTACAAATGAAAAATTTTAGAGTGTGCCCTACATCAGATAAAAATGTCATCCATATAGTGTGAACAGAAGTACTTCATATCTTGGGAGAGAAGAGATGGAGCTTAGTATGTTGCTGATGCTGAGGTGCTACAGAGGACAGCACGTAGCAGCTAACTGACTGAAATAAACAATGTTAAAGGCAATTTTATTTCATCCTCCCTCCACCAGCATATTTGCACAAGTCAAATGCATGTTGACAGGACCAGAATTTCCAACTGCATTGTCCTGTCACCACTGGCTACCCATTCATTTCTGAATTACATCACAATTTGCAAAGTGTCCCAGCTCAGACAAAATGGTCCATAAAAGAAAAAATGGAAAAGGAAAAAAAGCAGCAGCAGCAATGTATTTCACCGCAGACCACAGAGTAACATACAAATAAAACCATTGGTGGTGTTAGCGTGAGAGCTGAGGAAAACAAAGTTCTGACACAACTCACATGGTCCTGGGTCCTCTGCTCATACCTTGGGAGAAGATTTTGAAGCTCTTATTTGGACTTCCCTCCCTTATGAAGACAGGCTGAGAAAGTTGGGGCTGTTCAGCCTGGAGAAGAGAAGGCTGCGTGGGGACCTCATAGCAGCCTTCCAGTATCTGAAGGAGGACTATAAGGATGCTGGGGAGGGACTCTTCGTCAGGGACTGTAGTGATAGGACAAGAGGTAACGGGTTCAAACTTAAACAGGGAAAGTTCAGGTTAGATATAAGGAAGAAGTTATTTACTGTGAGGGTGGTGAGGCACTGGAATGGGTTGCCCAAAGAAGTGATAAATGCTCCATCCCTGGCAGTGTTCAAGGCCAGGTTGGACGCTTATGTTGGGTAGCATGGCGTAGTGTGAGGCATCCCTGCCCACGGCATGGTGGCTGGAATTAGATGATCTTAAGGTCCTTTCAAACCCAAACCATTCTATGATTCTGCGAATCTATGTCCTAATTCTAGCTAGTGAAAATAAGTGTTGCAGCAGTTTGGGATACCTCCTTGCAAGAGCACACTGTAAAGCATTTACTTTTCTGTTCCATAATACCACTTTGACTTCTTTCAATCTCTGTGTTTCACAAACATGGCCCCTAATGGCCCATGAAAAAGTTCAAAGCAGGTCACAGACTGCTGCGGGGTGAGAACAGACTGTATTAATTGTCTGCGAATGGGGAAACTCAGTTGCTACCAGCAATTAAAGGAGGCTAATAGTTCTTTGGCTGATGTAAACACTTGTAGCCAGTAATTACAGCTATTGCATATTCCCCAGACTTGAAGAAATTGAACTGCTGCCATTTTGTCTGAGAAGTGGTAACTGACAGCTTAATTGACTTTTTTAGATGGAGAATGGGAATTCAAGCTGCATGCTAACAGTAAAGTTCCTAATTGTAAATCAACATTTTTTATAATTGCAGAGAAGTTTTTAAAAAGCAATGTGCGCAGTGTGGACTGAAGTCCAGAGGGTCTCATACTCAAGAGACTGGCAGCAAGACTCAAGGGAAAGAACTTCTTTTGAAACATTTGAGAGGCACTGCTCTGCCATATACCCTACCACACAAAACAAAGGGAGTGATCAGGGCAGGCAAGAAGTGAGTGAAGGATAAAAATTTGAAAAGATCACACAGATTTAAGTGACATATATTAAAGGAATGGAAGAAGGGAAAAATTATTACCTTTAATTTCTGTGTCTTTCCCTCCTCAATTCTCTTGGCTGGCTATGCCTAAATATTTGTGAATATACCTAAAAAAACAACAACAAAAAAACCCCCCAAGTAGGTACTGTGCCCTTCCCCATTACTTAGGCAATTCAGTAATTCTTCCTACACAAACCTGCGTCAGTCCAACTTCTCAAGCAGCTTTTCTGTGTGCAACACTGGTTCCTGTTCCTGTGCCATGAATTTCAGCTTAAACCTCACTTTCTCTGCTCCTTGCTTCTTTGCTATTGTTGGCTGAATGGATGGGATGAGAGAAAGCATTAGCAGAGGAGCATGAGGATGCTGGGGACAGACATCCTTGGGGGTTTCTTCAGTCCCCAAGAAGAAGATAAGATGAAAAAAATAAGTGAAGAAGCTTGAGCTCTTCAAAACCTCAGAGCTCTGCTCTGTTCTTGTGCAGAAGGAACATTTCAAAACACCACAAAGGAGTTTGGGTTGGAAGAAACCTTAAAGATCATCTAGTCCAACCCCACTGTTATGGGAAGAGATACCTTTCATGAGATCAAGTTGCTCGGAGCCTTGTCCAAGCTGACTCTGAACACTTCATGCATGGGGCTTCACCACCCTCATTGTAAAAAAAAAGTCTTTCTTATGTCCAGTCTAGATCTATCCTTTTTAAAATAATTTAAAATTGTTGCCACTTGTCCTGTGAATACAAGCTCTGGTAAAGACTCTGTCTTTCTTATAAGTCCCCTTTTTATATTGACAGGCAGCAACATGGTCTCTCCAGGGTCTTCTCTTCTCCAGGCTGAACAAGCCCAACTCTCTCAGCCTATCTACATAGGAGAGGTACTCCAGCCCTCTGATCATTTTTGTGCCCCTCTTCTGGACCTGCTCTAACAGGTCCATGTCTTTCTTGTGCTGGGGACCCGAAAGCTGGATGCAGTACTCCAGGTGAGGTCTCACCAGAGCGGAGTAAAGGGGGAGAATCACCTCCCTCAGCCTTCTGGCCATGCTTCTTTTGATGCAGCCCAGGATACAGTGGGCTTTCTGGGCTGCAAGTGCACATTTCCTGCTCACATGCAGTTTTTCATTCACAAATACCCCCAAGTCCCTCTCCTGTCTCAAGCTCTCAATCCTCTCTCTCTCAATCCATTCACTGCACAGCCTGTATCTCTGTTTGGGATTGGCCTGACTGACATGAAGGACCTTGTACTTGGCCTTGTTGAACTTAATAGGGTTTGCATGGGCCTACTCCTTAAGCCTATCAAGGTCCCTCTGGATGGCATTCCTTCCCCCCAGTGGATCAACTGCACCACACGGCTTAGTGTTATCAGCAAACTTGCTGAGGGTGCACTCAATCCCACTCTCTCTGATGTTAATGAAAATATTAAATAGTATTCGTCCCAGTAACAATGAAGGGATCTTACTTAAAGGGAAAAGTCTCCAGCTCCTTCGGGACAATGAAATATGAAATTCTAATGAATGTGTCTCTTCTGTGACAAGCTTTTTCCTGCCAGAGCCCAGGGACCCTGCAGCAGGATATTAAGGAACAGAAAATTCCACTTCAGGTGACCCCTAGAGGACTTTTATAATACACATAACATCTAATAAAACTAAGAAGAAAAGATACCCTATATTAATTCCTATTTCAGTGAACATATTTCTTTCTTTCCTATTCCTGCCTACAAAAGCCATGTAATAGTGAATTTCTTGAAATAGTAGTTCAGGTCTAGTCAGACAATACAGTCTGAATACAGCTGCAATATTAACCATAGAGCTATTTTTAGTACACAATTTCCTTCACTTTAGCTTTGAATATTACGCACATGAAATCTAAAAATCATGCTCTGCTGACTGTGCCATTGGAACAGCTCTCATTTTGAGAGTCTTGTCCAAGACCCCCTGGAAGCTGCACTAATTAATACTGTTAATCACTATGAAGCCTTGAGTTGGGTACTATCATGCATCTGATGAAGCTGGAAGTTGAGAACTACACATGCAAATGTACACTCTATGAGTTAAGTTGCATAACAGGAACATAAAAGATAGATAAAAATGTGCTGAAGAGATGTAGCTGAGTATTTCCCAATTCCTTAATGCACAATATAAACCCAGGGTAGAAGCAGTGGTTTTCACATCCTGAAAGAGAAATAAATTGCACACTACATAGAAAGAAACCTGATTTTCTGTCGTGATCTAGCAAGAGATCTTTGACCACCACGGGAAGTTTTCTTAGTCTAAGAAATATACTTAGCTGGGAAGACACAGCATAGCCAAAGATTCAGTGCTGCCTTCCATATATCATGCAGAAGTCTGCAACCACCCTGGGAATGGAGGAAATCCCACAAGTTAAAAGCCTAATCAGAAAAGTACATTGATATTAACAGCTAATAAAGAAGCAAATTATTAGTGGATACGTGGAATTGGTAACCATCCTTATGTCTTAAGCCTTCCTTCCTCTACTACAACTGAAGTTTACGATATAAACTGTTTCATTATTTGTTTTGATAGCAATAAAATGCCTTCTAAAATGGGAGATCAAAAAGACCATCATTTCCATACCACTAATGGTAAGACTATGTAGGCTAAAAATGTGAACATGATCTAATCAAGGTGTGCAATATAATAGATCAGAAAAGGTGATAATAGTAACAAAATTCTGAACACATTTCCCATCTTATTGAACACTGTAATGGTAGCCCCATCTTGCTCAGCATTATTAAAGATCTACTCCATTTTATTGTGGCAAGAAAGGAATATGACTGGTGCACAGAGTGACTTTCAAAACAGGTTATTTATTATCACTAGCATTTTTTATGTTCATTTAAACAACCTTTGGCAAGATGAGTCTTTGTTCCTTAATGGCAGCTGTGCCTAATGGAATCTCTGAGACTAAATGTTATGGCTTCAAAATTAGACTATGTAGTTCTGGGACTGCTACTGGAATGTGCATTATTTCCTAGGTAATCTGATAATATACATAAAAAACAACAAGAGAAAATTAAACGGTCCTATAAAAACATAGGATGACAGGAAGTCCAGCCTTAATTCTTGTACAAGAAACTGCAACTCACAGTAACTTCCAAGCGATACTTGGAACAACAGCTGCAAACCAAGTTTCACGTAGTACCTGACATTTGGTAGTATGAAAATTAATTAAATACCTGAATGTTTCCTGTCACCAAAAGAGTAACCTCATGCAATGACGTTTAAATTTTCTTTAAATATTTATGAAGTAACAGTGTAAGAACAGAACATTACCTGCAAAACAATGGTTGAAAAGGGACCTGATGCAAGAAACACAGTGAAGGCTCCTGCCCAACGTTCACCAGTACTCTCCTCAGCCCTGAAAGGCCTTTCACGAAGCTGTCACTCATGCCCTCAGTGGTTCATGAAGATCTTGTACTCCATATATTCAAACCATATATTCAAACCAGAAACCTTGTTTCTGATGTATTGTACTATTTTTGAGTGATCAGTCTGAATTTCATGGCATGAAAGCCAGTGTCACTAGAAAATGGTGATGTCCCTTGCAAAGCTATGCAAGATTGTTAAAATATCTACATTAAAATAACTTGCAAAAGGATGTTTTGTTGCTGAAAACTTTTCCTTTGTACATACAGAAGAACAGAAGATTTGTAAATACTCTTTCCTCTTCATTTCTAATATCATTGTCGATTTTTTCCCATTACTGTTACACTTATTCTTCCTTTGCATCTCCCAGCTTCAATTCCTGGCAATGGAATGTAAATAAGTCTTGCTATGTAAAGGACCGTGAAGAAGTTCTGAGCTATCTGTTTCCCACTACAGCTGTCATGCCATCCTGTAGCCTCTAGAATTTGCAGAGGATTTGGCACAATCAGAAACTACCATTAAAATCACGAAATAGACCAGACAAATAGCTGCATTACTCTATGGCAGCACAGGCTCTCCTAGCTATCTCTACTAAGAAATTTCAGTTTTCACCCATTCATCTCTTTCTGCAGGTGAGAATTCAGTGACAATGGGTCAGATTTCCAAATGCATCCAGGCACCTAAAATCTGTCTACGCAGGATAGTACCAGGACCCATTGGAACAAAGCAGCTGTGCTGGAGCCTATCAGAAGCCTGAATATCCCCCAGTTCTGTTCCAAATATCTATTATATCTTTTGGCAACATATTAAAATGGTTTTTTTCACAGTCTATCCTTTGAATGACATTGTACCACTTCTAAAAGCTACTGGCTGGGTGCCCAGTACCTACCGGGCCAAAATGTCTTACCCACTGAAATACTCTGGTTCAAACCAGTTAGGTCTTGTTCCACTTAAAACAGCTCCCTGCATCTCCCCATGAGCTGTAAATTGGCCCAGATTGATAACATGCTCGAGGTAATGTAAAGCTCAAGATCTGCCTGAGGATGCAGCACCACAAATGAGTGGGAGTGCTGCAGATTCCATAGGCAGGGCCCAACAGGGTGAAGCTGTGACCATAACCGAGATGAAAAGGGCCATGCAAGTGTATGAAATATGTCTAGGGTAGGACCAAGAGCCCTATTTTAGTTATGCTGATCTCAGACAGCCAAACTACCAACAGAAACAGTGGAAAAATACATCAAGATTGATGATGATGAGGCTGCAACACAGAGATACGCCCAAAGGTTTACCACAAAGAGATGGTAGTTGAACTCGTGGTCAAAGATGGGACTAGATTTTGTGTCAGAAAGAGAACCAAGGACAGAATTTTTCATCATCCCTTGAAAAGCAGATGATGGGGCTCCACGAAACCAGCATAAGAATCACTTTGTTCACACATATATTAGTACAAAACTGGAGATTGTTTCTCCTTTACTTGTTTTAATTTATTTTTCATTCATATCTTGCAGCAGTAATTTTCTGTTCAGCAAGCAGAAATTTTACTGAGACATGCTGCTTTCCAGCCTCACTCTGCATGTATTTTGCTTCATCTACCTAAACTTACTGGGAACAAAGACATCATTGTATTAGACCAGTGGTCCCTCTGTTCTAGAAAGCTGTTTCTAGTTGTAGTTAGCACCAGATGTTTCCTAAGGAAGCATCCTCATGGTCAAAATATTGAATATCCTCAATGACTGTTCCAGTGCACTAAATGCAAGGAACACTACCAAGTATGTATGACATAGGTCTTTTCTGCATACCTTTTTATTATCCTTCCTAAAGATAGAACAATAGTATTTCACAGTGAATTGTAATGCATTCTAACACTAGTCTGTTAAAATTTTGACAGATCTAACAAGGTGGTGTTTAATTTAACTACTCACAAAAAAAACCCAACTTAGTATTTTTTGCAGTGTAAAGCACTGCAGTGATTTGTCTGATGCTGAGAACCTAAAACAAACTGGTGACTGCTCTAAATTCTTACAAGACTCAATGGAGGCTGGAGTCTTTTGAGAACAATTCCTAAATCCATAGTCCTGAAGCTTTTCAGAACCCAAATTATTTGCCTTTCTTCTATGAAACTGCCACTGCTTTCATTAAGAGTTTTGTCATAATTTAGTGGATCTTGACACCTCACTGTGCAAAATTACATAAAATGGGAGCAATCATCTATAGCTATTCAAATACTGGGTGAAGTCATGCCCATGCAGATCAGACTGCAGGGTAAAGAGTTTAGGGTGGGGGTTTTTACATAGGAAATCAGAAAGTAAAACTTTTTCACGATGCATTTTTTCATTTTCTATTTGCTTGTTTCCAAATTCTATTTCCACTTGTTTAATCAGCCTGTTTCTGCCTTTTGAGACTCCCAAAAGCTTATTCCCTCAATCATAACACATATATGAGCTGTCTCCTGAGCCATATCTCTGTGCCAAATAACTGTTGAGGAGCTAGTATAAAGTCCTTGTTTCATTCAAAGCAGGTTTTAAATTTTAGCAAATGTTCTGAATTACATGAAAAATGTCTCTGAGTTTACTTCCTTTTCCATATTAATCATTTCTTTGCATAAAGTATTTTTACTTTTCAGAAAGCCTGAGAAATTACAAAGCTAGTGACGAAGTCCAAAGAAGCAGAGATAGAACACATGCTAATTTTGAAACAGGAGGCATGTCTTTCTTAATAATTTTATCAAGCTGTCATCTCAGAGTGGCCACCTCTGAGAAGCTGTCAACTTCACTGATATAAATGAAGTTGGAATAAGGGAAGATTGCCAAGCTCCGGCTGCTCCAAAGGACCACAAGCAACTGCAGCCACTACCAGTTCAAAGGGCAGTGTAGTGAGCGTGAGCTTCTAGTATTCCGGGCACGCCCCAGTGCTCTTCAGAACTCTGGGGCCCTGTAGAAAACTGTAGTTGAATACATTGGTGGTATGCTGACTACAAAATTTTGTCTTGTGCAAGCAACCAAACTGTGGACCACTTCAAGTGGTTTTAACTATTCTGTATGTATGTGTCGTGGACACATGATATTTATTTCTACTTTGAATTAGTCTACTTCCATCTTCCGGCTGCTCGTTGCCAGAGTATTTTCTTCCAATATACAGATCCCCATCAGGATGAAGTTATGACAGAATTACAGTAATATTCCACAAGATTCCTGTAAACAGGAATGTGTCGATTCGTGTGCATTTTGAAGCGTTAACAGAAAAGTAACTGATCTGTAAACATATTTATAAAATAACTTCCTTTCCACAAAGTGACAGTCATTTTTAGGTTCCCACCGTTTCAACAGCTTTAAAAAAACATTACTGGAATTTGAGACTATAACTGATAGGGGTGGAGACTGATAGAGCACCACCAGAAAAAAGACTAAAGCATTGAGTGACCTGAAGGAAGGAAGTAAAAAAGCTGGACAATGTTAAAAAGAACAGAAGCATATCTTAAAGCAGTCAGAGAAATTAGCCCAAAGTAACAGAGAAGCTGAGCTAAAGGAGGAAGAGCATGTTACAAGGAGGAAGAATGTGTGTTAGGAAGTTACATCCTCAACCAAATGAAAATGAAGGATGTAACCACACGGATGCATGAAGTTACCACATTTCTATAGATGTTAAAAAACCTACACACAGATGAGGGGGTTGGTGCTACTGTACACAGGTAGTCAGGATGCACAAAAAGATTGAACACTCATCAGACTACACATTACATGCCTAGGCACAGGTTTACTATGTGTCTGCACAGGTGCACAACTTTTCCAAATGCATCCCAAGATAGCCTTGGTCTTCTTTCGACCTGTTTGAAATTTTTGTGTGCATATACACAGCCACATGCTTATCCAAGACTAGGCTATATGAGAGGTCTGGCTGACTTTAACTGAGTAAAGCCTCTGTGAAGAAGATAATTACTTCTTTAGAGAATTCTGAATAAACAGTCATTATGTCATCCAATAATTTTTGTCTTTTAATGGGCAATAAAATTATACCATATATCTAAAACATGTTTGGAAAAAGAACTGTATCCCAATTGTCTTAATTTCCACATGCAAGATGGTGCATTTTCTGTGGTTATGCATGTAGTCTCACCCCACACTTCTTCAACCAACAAACATTTTCCAGATGTTGAATATTATGAGTAATTTAATGGAAAGCATATAGTGAGGTCTGCTTTTGTCAACACAGAGAACCTCATCACTTTGCAAGCCCTGAGAGTATTCTAGAGTATTACAAAGGGTCTATTAATAAAATAAAGTCTCAATCAAAGTAACCCAAGCAAAATATCATATAAAAAAATTAATGGCTAGTGCTGGTAGATTCACACTAACAGTGATGCAAACACAATGTCTGGGGCAAAAGATGCCTGAAGTTTTTAAAACTATATTTGCAGTTATTTATAAAACCTCCAAAAACTGATTACTCATCCATTTCCACACAAGCCTTGGCTTTCAGTAACATTTTGTTTTGTGGGCTCTTCAAAGCCAAAAAGAAGAAGAAAATTGATATTACATGCATGTGAAAATGCCCATAGAAAGTACATATCAGCATTACAATCATCAGGATGCAATTTGGCCAAAATATAGTTGTAATGCAATTTTTGTGGCTATTCAAGCAACCATGATCAAGTCTTTAACGGATTTAATAATTGTTTAATGCAAACCTTCAGCACTGAAATGGATTGCTCAGACTGTTCAGAAGGAAATACTACCACTTTCTGAATCTGCACTATACAGTTTCTTTTTTCTTACCTTTCCTTGCAGCAACAAGGAAAATCCTTCCTTCCGTGTATTTACTAAGCAAACTAAGCAGCAGGATTTCTCATCAGACAAGATGTCAGCTGCAGGTAGAATGGACACTTCTTTAAGCTCTAGAAAGTATTAACTTATCTTTTTGTTTTAAGAAACATTTTAATCACTCCACTATAACTAAAATCAGAGCACATAAATTGTTGGTTTTCTACCCGGATTAAAATTAGTTTCTCCCAAGCATGCCATATTAAGTACTTGCAGTTAGTGGGTGTAGATTCACAGACTATTATTTAATTAGAGCTACATTTCCTAATTACTGATTTACCAGTACTTCATAGGACTTTCATATCTATTTTAGTTTCACTCTTCACTCATCATCATATTTTATGTTAAGATTCAAATGTAATTCTTAGAGAAAATAATTTATAGAATCAGATTCCAATAATGGATAACTAAATTTCAGAAACTTGCACAAAAAAAAACCAACTTGTCCCGGCGTGTTTAAGAATGGATAGAGAAAACCCCTTTTCACAGACCAGATATGAAGCAACTTCTCCATGAAATCTGCCTAAATGAATAAATAAATATTATGAGGCTGCTTTTGGGAAGCAGAGGTTTTGAGAATGTGGCACAATGAGAGCTATTGACTAACTTAGATATTATTCTCTAGCTTATGGTATGTCCCTGTCTATCCCTGAGGCTACCAGCTTGATTTACTCCTGGCTTTATCAACCCTAAAACCAGCAGGAATTAACTTTGAAATGTACCTCACAAAAAAAAAAAATTAGAACTGAAAGATGGCATCAGAAAGCAAAGTGCTTATAAAGTAGAAAAACTATCGCTAATTTAAATTTTTAAAGTACTTTAAATGAGGAGTGTGGAAAACTTATTTTTGTATCAGCTTCCTGTAAGATCAGAAAAGCAGATCTGAATCACCCACTGTGTGGCCATGTACTGCAGTAGCCCCTAAAGGCAGCTGCCCTGAAAAGCAGGCAGCTGAAGAAGCACACACAGTACGTTTAAATCACGTCTCTCAGCTTGGATGCCGCTTCCAGCTACTGCTGTGAAATAATCAAGAAACTGAGAAACAAGTGAGGAATAACTAGGAAACTGTTGAACTCTTGAGTAGGAAATATTTTTCCCATCAGTGGTACTGTTAGCTCTCCTTTACTCCTGCAGGTCAAAATTTACTTCCTAGACATGTTTATACACCCCTTAGGCACTTCCTCCAGTATGCAAAAGTCCTAGGAAGAGATTCAGTTCAAGCCATTTTTCCTATTACCAGTGACTCACAAAGCCTCAGGGGTTTTCCAACTGCCTTCTTATAACGGGCTGGGTTACAAACCCCAGAAATAGACCTCCTCCCTTGAGGACCCATTCACCCATGCAGGAACAGCCCGTGGCTGGTGCTGACCGACCTCGCCTCATCAAAAGCAGGGGAAGCAAGCTGAGGCTTTGACCCTCTAATTTGATTGATTTCCTTGGACTTGAGTCAGTCTGCCCTCGGTACGACAGAGCGGCTTTTCTCTGCTAATGTCATTCGCAAATCCAGGTGTTCCTCGCAGTGGGGTGGCTGCGCAGGGCACTCGCACCCTCTTGTGGTCCACAGGAGGGGCCCTGCAGGAGGCCATTCTGCTCTCGAAGGCATACCGCTCTCCCAGGCAGTGCCCTGCACAGCTGGACAGATGTTTGGAGCCCAGCCCAGCCAGCAGGAGTCTGGGGAAAGCAATGAAGGTGTCTGTTGATGAGTTCAAGGAACTTCAAAATAGCTACTGGTTGCTTTTTCAAAGGTCTGCGAAGAGACAAGGTGTTTCCCTAAAATGATGGAGACATGTTTTTGAAAGACTCAATCCAACCCAATAATCCTTCCTAGTCCCTAAAGTTTTAGAGTTAAAAATCCATTTCCACAATCTCAAACACAGGCAAACAACATTTCAGTGAAAAACTCAGCAGTTATTAAATAGATATATCAGATCCTCATCCATATCGTTAGCTGTCATACACTGACTGGCTAGGCAGACAGACAACACGTTTTAAGGAAATGGATCAATACATTAAATTTAATATATGCCTTTCTAATACAGCTCCATTTAAAACTACTTTTATTTTAAGTGTACTTTTCTTTTAAAGTCAAAAGGAAACAAACAAATGTCTAATGTAGAAATAATATCAGATTTCAAAGATATGGAAAAAATATTTCAACAAGTTTCTAACATTGTTATTTGCATTTTAATAAATAATAATTTGTAAAACATATTTCCTTTAATATATTTGACCATGAGGATTTTATGTTAACTTTATTACGAGTTAACTTAGCTACTTAGCTACTCTCAACTATTTCAATTCATAGTTAAAATGCAAATTAATTTATAATGAAAAGCTAAGTGGTACAATTATGTTGTATCAGGGTTTATGTTGTATCATTTAGGGTAATGGCAATCATTCAGTTGTCATAACTACAGGTTCAGCTTTTAAAAAACGCCACAGAAAAAGTAGGAGAAACCACAGAGATAATGTCCCAGCAAATTCTCCCTACTCCAAGTGACACATTTCTGCTATGAATACTCTATAGGAGTAAGACCTATATAAAAAGATGCCCTGGATTATTTCCTGCACAATTTCTCGGGCAAATCCTAGACCAGCTGGAAAAAAAGAATAAAAAATATATAAAAAAAAAAATCAGTAGGGTCAAAAGCGCCTGCCTCATTTTTATGTTTAATAGAAACATCAGAGTCTTTCTTGGGTTATTACTGCATTGCTGTCACCCAGAGACAAATTCAATAGAAGTAGAGTGCTTCTGTATATGACAGCTCATATAGATTGCCAATCACTTTTAATGGGATTCATAAGTAACCATTTTACATCCAAGTACAGCACCATAAAAATCACTCTGTGTGACTTAGAAGTAGCTTTCTTTAAAACTAAAAGATTTAGAAGTAAAATTCAAATGCTTTTATGTATACTCATAGATATATATATACATATGAACACACATACATATATATAATCATAGAATCATAGAATAGTTAGGGTTGGAAAGGACCTCAAGATCATCTAGTTCCCACACCCCTGCCATGGGCCCGGACACCTCACACTAAACCATCCCACACAAGGCTTCATCCAACCTGGCTGTTCTTGAACACTGCCAGGGATGGAGCACTCACAACTTCCCTGGGCAACCCATTCCAGTGCCTCACCACCCTAACAGGAAAGAATTTCCTCCTTATATCCAATCTAAACTTCCCCTGTTTAAGTTTTAACCCGTTACCCCTTGTCCTGTCACTACAGTCCCTGACGAAGAGTCCCTCCCCAGCATCCCTATAGGCCCCCTTCAGATACTAGAAGGCTGCTATTAGGTCTCCACGCAGCCTTCTCTTCTCCAGGCTCAACAGCCCCAACTTTCTCAGCCTGTCTTCATATGGGAGGTGCTCCAGTCCCCTGATCATCCTCGTGGCCCTCCTCTGGACTTGTTCCAGCAGTTCCATGTCCTTTTTATGTTGAGGACACCAGAACTGCACACAACACTCCAGGTGAAGTCTCACAAGAGCAGAGTAGAGGGGCAGGATCACCTCCTTCGACCTGCTGGTCACGCTCCTTTTGATGCAGCCCAGGGTATCCTGGATGTATGTGTAAATCCATCCTGGTTGGATGTATGTGTAAAGACAAGGTAGTTTTGGGAATTTGAAGTAAGAGGAAAACAGAAAATGGAAAAAAAGAGCAAAAATGTTCTCGGCCCACAAATTTAATCTTTTAATTAAATCTGTGTGAAAAACTAATTTATTCAGTTGGATGGAAAAACTTCAGATGAACCACAGAGTTGTGTAAAATGAAGGCTCGTGTCCTCCAAGACTTGTTCCTGTTTGGAGGAGAAGAAATTCAGGTATCTTTTTCCTCAGTTTACCTGCATTTGGGGTTAGAGAAAAGCTTGTTGAACTTTCATTTCAAAACTCAGCATCCCAACAAGAAGACAAAACCCCAAAAGCCAGTCAGAAAGCAATGCCTTTTCACACATCTTGGCTGGTAAGGTTGCCTCCTGGGGCCCATTCTGCTTGCTTAAACATGGAGAGGCTCTTGAGTTGCACTAAATCTGTGGGCAGAGAGCAATTCAGCTGCCATCTGTTCTCCCGATCAGCCAGTGGGATGGTTGCAAAACACCACTTTAGTCTCTTAGGTGTTTACTATGTAATCACTTCAGACAGAAAATCACAAGAGTTCCACCAACACATAAAGAATTGCAAAAATTTTGGTCAAAAAACCCCAAGAATAGGAGCACATTTTGGTTAATGCTTCCACTGCAGAATGCACGTTGATTCCCACTCAGCATGAGCTCTTGTTACAATAACTGTATGCAGGTAAAAGTTTAATATTTTTATTAGCTGAAAACTATATTTTGAAAACTATTTATTTTGACTCGTTCTGTTACTAGTTGAACATTTCATGTAACTCCTCAAAGAGCCACAATTTTTCACAACTATCACACCCCAAACACATTTCTACAGTCTCTGCAAGAGAACGGCATCTAGAAGTATTTAATGCAAAAACACCTGATTGCATTTTGTGATGTGATAGTGAAAAGCTCTGCACTAACATGAGGCTGTCGTCCTCTAATGGCCACAGACGAGAAAGGGCTAAGAGGCTGGCAACGGAATGGTCTTTACTGTCCCCTTAATTCACCCCAATCTTGCTTTAGGGAGCATGATGTTGCTGTTGGGTTAGAGAGTTGCAGTGGTGGATATTCATCACCATGGACTTTACTGTGGGGCCACAGAGCCAGTTTTAAGCACAGAATTTCTAGGCAAGCCTCCATAAAGTGACTGGTTCCACCAGAAGACTTGAAAAATGATGTCAAGGTAACTACATGTCCTTATATTTCCTTTATTGTGAGCAGGTGCCGCTTTCAGCTTGCCTTTGATGCAGAAGAGTCAGGAAAAGGTTTGGGGTTTTGCAATATATTGCACTAGCACTGGTCTTGCCAACAAGATTTCAATAATCCAGAGACTGCTACAGAGTTATAAAGAGGTATTACTAATGCACCTCTCTGTGGCATCAAAGCATTTGTCTTTCTGATCTAAATAACTTAAATCATTCAGCCATATCAGAATATCTACCACACTGTAAAGCAGAAAATTATTAATCTTTTGGGATATTCTGTTTTCCACTACATCAAATCTAGGAACTTGTTGTCTTTTTCAAAGTTCTGTATAAAATTAAGATTTGTATTTTTTTACTTTCTACTGTACTTAGCAACATCCCAAGCTAAAGGGGGGGGGGGGGGGGGAAGGTTGTTTATCCAGTATTTGAATATTTTAATAAATAATAACCTTCTCTACTACTGCTCGGAAAAATATTTCTCATACCCATTTTTCAAAAGGAAAAGAAATCAGACACAGACGTCAGATTAAAAAATGTGTGTATGTAAATGTGTAATAGCTAAAAAATAATAAATAAAAAGTATCAAAGAGGATAACCATCAAATTGTATTATGCCAGGAGGCAACTCTGCCAATATCCAAACATTCATTTTTTCCAGCTAGAAATGCATGTATTTTTGCAGTCCCTATCCATAGTCACCTGTCTTTTCTGGTGGTGTGGTTTTATGATATTTGCACACTATCATTAATAAATGAAAAATAAGCAATAGACATCAAAAGCACCTAATAATGATTGTTTCATTTTAAATTGTAGACATTTGAGAAGTACTTGGTCATAGCTGATATTAAACCACATCAAGCATTAAAGAACAGGCTTGGGAAACACATCTCTGTAAGGCTGAAAATTAGTCTTAACTTTTATCACAGTTATGGAGGTCAGCAATTTCCCAATTTCAGAGGGCAAGGGAACTAACGCTCATAGATTCTAGCACCACTTAGCTATAGCCACATTTAATTGACCATATGAGTAACTGCACTTCTCAATGTGATTCTCTGAATCATAAAACTGTCCAAAAGCATTATCAAGGCAAATGAAGCATTTTCATATGGCCTTTGGTTCCAGTAGGTGCCCGTTTCCTCTGTGACCTCCCAGCTCTTGGTTTAAGAACATCCCAAGACCGGCAGCACTGGCCCTTGTACAAAGCTATACTGCCTGTGATAGTTCACATGGATAAGGGCTACGGAGTAGGGCTGAGACTATCAAAGCAAATGACTTCTCACTCTCCTAAGCACTCACAAAATACAATCAGAAGATGCAAAATACCTGCAGTCAGATATCAGAGTCTGGTTAATGCATTTCCTGTGATTGCTACAAGAGATGGTTGTTCTAAATGGCTGTTTGCCTCAGTTTGGTCTTGAGCACAGAGAAATTAAATCCATCACAAGGACAAAAGAAACACTTCAACCCAGACAAGAGCACCAACAGGATGTTAATACGTCCATATGCTGCTAGAACGAGGTTATGAATAATTAAGTGATAATACAGAAAGTCAAAGGTAGTAGAAGACAGAAGGAAAGTTTGCAGATATCTATGCTATGTAATATGCAGTGTAAGACATTGCAGCTTTTTTTTAATGGATTTGTAAACATTTCTGCAGCTCTCGTTTTGTTTATTTTTCTGAATAAGACTATTTATCTGTAGTGTTGAGTAAACAGGAACCCTGTTACAAAATATAATGCCTGGTCAGCCATTTCTTGGCTCTATCAAAGTAAAATATCAGTGACAGCAAGGTATGATAGGGAAATAAGTTGTCAAAAGACAGAAACCCTTGGACCATGCCACAGAGCCATCCTGGAGCAGAGAGTATTATTTCTTTTAGGCTAAAACTAAGTGGGAAGATCCATTCAGGAGCACAGAAAACACACTCCTGCTGCTAAGTGAAAGGCAGACACAGCACACAGTTTAGTTAAGCTTTATCTTTTCCCTGCTTTGTTTGCTGCCATGGACCCAGGCATCAGCTCTAAGCCAGAGTATCAGCTGCATCACTGGAGACTTTTTCTGACCCTCAGCGCAGAGACCTTCTATCTGTTTCGGAGCCCTTTGAACCTGGATATCTGAAGACATTCTTGACCGATTTTGGTTAAAATGCATCAGGGTTTTTCTTTTGAATATCAGTGGCTGAGCAACAACCACAAAGAACAAATACTCAGGAATGCACAATGTTTACTGAAGTAATTCAGGTATCTTCTACATGCATTCAAAGAGTTGTTGGTAGCTGCGGCAAGACTGGAAATAAGATGGTGAACCTGAGAAAGGCAAAGTTTGGATGTAGTTTCTCAGAAAGAAGCCACATGCTGCATTTATTTGGCCATTTGCAGATAAAGTGGGTTGTCATGTTCTTACTCCATTCAAATACAACCATTATAGTGGATTTTAAATAACATAATAGCTTATTTGGACATAGAAGCATATGAAGTATAAAGTTGCTATTCTTGAAATTGCCCTTTACCCTCCCATCTCCGTCCTGTATATGAAACAGTAGTGCTCTGTTTCTCAGTTGGCTTCAAATCACTGGTGTGTTTCCCATTTATAAAATACTTTTTATAGCCTAATTGGGAGCAGTTTAATTCTCAGATTCTCAACTCCTTACTTTCACCAGTTAAGAGTCCAATTGACTGTAACGATTCAGAAAGAGGCTGTTTTGGAGCCCTTACAATGTCCCATGTAAATCTGTGTTCAGGGGCTTGAAAAAAAAATTATTTAAATTATAGTTAACTAAAATATTATTCACATGACAAGGGTCCCACGTACATTATGACATAATAGACCGTAGATGCTTAGAAGCAGTTATGGTTTATGGCCTCAAGGCCAATGAACATTTTACCCTGGAAAATGGTCTATAGCCTAGTGCATAATCCCAGTATCATATCACCAAAGGAACTTAGAGATCTGAGATGCTCATTACTTGTTCAGTCATCTAAGTGTGGCCCTTACACATTTATCAGTGCTCATAAGTGTCCTACCTGATCTTGTTAATTATTAATTATTATTACATCATACTTGTTCACCATTTCCCTTTGAAGACTGCACAAACTAACTGACTTCTATCTAGGACATATTTTCAAGGGGGTGTCTATTCTAAACACCCCCTCTTAAAGCCAGGCAATCTGTTTTTCTATTGATTCTGAATAAAAACAGTAAAAAATGGTGGAGCTTTTCCTATAAATGTAATTACTATGCATCAGCTGTGGCTCTCCAGTGATACAGCATGAGTTGTAACTGGAAGAAAATCATAAAAGGGTCTGTTTGAGATTTTTCAGACTATATCTAAAACAAGTTCTTCATTATCCCCTGCACTTTGGCACTTGGGTGATTCTTACGAGATACACTACAGATAGAACTTTTGCCACACAGTTGAACTCCCCAGCAGGGAGAAGCAGAACTTGCTCTGCAGAAATAATCAATACAGATAGCCTTCTCTTCAAGGGCTTTTAGTACAGAAACAAAAAAAATGGCGCCTGTAGAGTTCAGGTATTTGAGCTTAATGAATCAAAATGCTGAGAGGGCTCAGTGGCAGGATTAGGTGGGGTTCTGCTGCTCCAGGGTGGCAGGACTGGGATTTTGGGCTTCAGGCCCACCATTATTAATCAACCGGAAGGTTAAAGTGAAAAAACACCTTCATCTCTTGCTCCTCCAATGCTCCACATTCACGATCTGTGTTGTCTCACTAGATTTTTAATTCTGTGGAGCAGGGACTGTAACTATGCATTTGTGAGTCCAGATCTTTATAGAGGCTTACAGAAGAACTTATAATACAAATCATAAATAATACAATCAGATCATTTTGCTGGGAAGTTGTCTTGGCATTGCTAGTCCTATAAACAAAAGCATTCCTTATCTACCACACCAAAAATGTATGTCTTGACTACCTGTCAGAAATATAAAGGAGATCTTATACTTCTGTTGTGAGAATTTCAACCGAATCCTCCTTCCCACATGTTGACAGCAAGTCAATCACCTACTAACTTCTCTGGGAGCAGAACTAGTTCTTATATTTCTTTTATAGACAATGCTAACAACACAACATGCTGCATATGACCATCACAGTCTCACAAGGGATACCCAGCTCCAAGAACGGAGGAATTGCCTGGCAGAATTTTCATATCATCGATGATGGCAATTTTTCTTGCATCAGCTTAAAAAAAAATATAGATAGCTTTAAAAAAATATCTGAAAGGCGAAGGAACATAACTTTGTGGCCCTTAGTCATAGTTCAAGCATTGTGGCTTATAAATAAGCTTAGATTACCTTTCTGTTTCAGCTGCAGGTAATGTATGTTTACATGCTCCAAGATACTCAGTGTGCCCTTATTTTCTAAAGAAGACAGGGACATGAACGCGTGGGACATAGGACACAGAAGCCAAAGAACTTTATGACCTGCTCTGTGTCAGACTTTCTAGCCTGGCAGGTTCCCTTTATGGCAGGTCAATGACCCAGCAAAACCTGAAACACCTGATGCATTCTTGGAAAACTTTGCTCAGCGGATTCTGCTGTCCTAGATCCCAAAATAAGGAAGGAGGAGACAAGTAGGTAGTGTGGCATCCACCTTGCATTTAGTGTAACAGCTCTAAGAGACACGGTGTCAGTGCAGCAAGAACAGTTATTCTGGTCTTAGTGCTGTAGTACTTGTAGTTCAGTCAGTCAAATACGTGAGGCTCTGGCAATGTCCTTGATCATCACCTACTGCACCCCATCAACCTTCAGCGCAGTCACACCCAAAAATGGGGTCTACATTCTTGTGTGGTTGCACTACTTTAGAGATGTAGCACCCATGTTTATTTGCTGTTCTTATAGAAGGCACCATGCTAAACTCACTGCTAAATGTTACATTAAAGACTAGAACCAGAAATGCAAAGCACAGCCTGACCTCCTGCTCCAGCAGCTGCTGTTGATGGTGCATGCAAAGGATGTGCAGACTGATGCAATGACAAGCCAATGAGTTGTACCAAAGAAGCACAACCTCATTTCTGTAGACAAAACATTTTCAGAAAGCCCAACAGGGCGACCATGCACAACAAAGGAAATGTTTGAGAAATAAAGAAACATTGTTTAATGCATTCTTTCAGAATAGACAGCCTTGAAATGAGAGTAGCTTATTTTCAAATAGAAAGGACAGAACTCAGAGCATGTATATAGGTTAAAACTAACCTCCTGCTTCATGAAAGGTAGCGTTTTCTTACTAGTTTGTGACTACCTTCTGTATGGACAATTACCTTAAAGTGTATCATATTGATCTGCAAAATACTTTATAAATGTCAATATATATCTAGTCTTGTTGCCTGCTGCACATGAGGAAGTAAGATGAAAATGAGTCTGGGCTTAATGACATGTAACAATCTTGGATGAATAATGTATATATGGTCAATCCTCAATACTCAGGAGACCATCAGCCTAACTTTAATGTTTGAGATAAGCAACTATATGTTTTAGATTTATCACTTGAGTCCTAATGCACTTGCCAAAGGACATTAATATTTAAATAGTGAAAAATATAATGTCAGCAGAAAAATAGGCAGATTTACAGTTAAGGAGGTTCTCTTAGGTTAGCCTTAACACATACCTGTTATTCTGGAGAGGTCAGGAAAACTGCTAGTCTTTTCTCCTAATTCTATGGTATAGAAGATATTTAACTTCCTATCTTTCATCAAGAAATATATACTAAAGCCAGTTGTTAGGTATCTGTGATACCATCCAGGATCCTCTGTAATATTCCTGCTGAAGTCTGGTATACATATATAAGAATCATTTCAGAAAAGACATGAATGTGACTTCTTTTGATGCCATGAGATCTGAAAACACAGAACAAGTGAATAATTCAAATCAAGCAATAACTATATGAGAAGCTGTAACAACAGCACATACGTTATCAAATTGAGCAATGATTTTCTTATTCTCAAATCATACTGGAAACCACCAAAAACATAACATAGCTCCTACAAATTGGATTTGTCTCAATCTTTGTCTTTATTTCCTGACATGGTACTAGCTGACATATTTGGCAAGTGAATTCCCATTGCTAGAACAGGTATGGAATGCGCAACACTGCAGTATTTGTCTCCAGGTTGCCTGGCAGGCATTGGTTTAGCTTTGTTTAGGAGACACTGCCACTGCTGGTGAAAATATTCAAAATGCAAATCTGGTTTACATTTGGCCATACATTAAGATTCTTGGGAGAGACATTGGTTTCTTCTGCTCCATTGCTCTCCAAAGACAGAAGAGAGATTGATTTCACGTCTATAATATGAATGCAAATTCTTATGAGGTATTTATTCAGATTTGAACTGCATGGTGGAATAACATGTTCCACAAAGCTATAAAGTACAAGAAGACTTTTTACTTTATTCTCCCAATGTGTTAAGTCTGGTCAATAAATAATATACTTTCTGGTAGGGGCTGCTCATTCATTAGGAGCTAAATGTAAAGAAATACTGAGCAAGAACAAATCATTTTAATCATCTTTGGCTGCTGGCTCTAGCAAATCAAGGTCTCGGAAACTTTATAGCCAGATTCTAGTCTCATGAGCTCACTAAAAAACAAAACCAAGTTTAACACTAAAAGATGGCAAACTCACTTCTCCCATTGTTTTCCCAAGGGTAGTCTTGAAAGGACCCATGAGAAACAAACCTCACAGCAGATGTTGTTGTTTAAATGGCAGCAAGGAGAGTGTGACTCCAGGCAACTGGCTAATTCCCCTTGAAATTTATCAGACATCGTTAAGGTGCATGTTTATCTGAATAATATCCATAAAACTATACAGTAGTAAAATACTATCCAAATTATATTACATTATGTTATGTTATTATATTAATGTATTATATATATTAAGAATATATATATTTTTATGGAGCACAACATGTTTTTTACAATCTCCTTTATCCAGAAGAGAAAGATTGAGGTCATCCTGCAGAGTTCTTCCCAAAGCACTGAACCAGGCCTCTAGCATAAAATGGAAGTATTTTATTGCTCCACGGACATGGGTAGGCCATATTCATAGAACCTGGTCTTTTTGGCATTTGCATCCAGTCAGAAACCATTTTGAACCACAGATTTTAAGAGAAAATTGAGCTCCCTGTTTGAAGAAGCCCTATCTTTGATTGATGCTGTCTTAGATGCAGGTTCTATAGAAGAGTAAGCATGGGCCCAGGAAACTGATCAGTCGCCATATGTAAAAATGCCATCTAGTTTATATTTTAAATCCTCAAATTTGTGTTCATCATTTGGAGGGAAAAAACAGAAAAATAGTATTATTGTTCAGCTATGTATGTATTTTACATCAAATTAGAGGAAAAATTAATCCTTGCTGAAAACTAGCAGAAAATCTCTGGTTTATTTAGAATCATAGAATAGTTTGGGTTGGAAAGGACCTTAAGCTCATCTAGTTCCAACCCCCCTGCCACAGGCAGGGACACCACACACTACTTATCTCTAATTTATCTTCAGGCCATCCTTTTTAAAAATGATCGACTTTATAAAGACTATAAATCTTGTAAGATTTAACAAGAACAGTTTCACTACTGAATATTTCCTAAAAACTTTTACGCTACAAATTACTAAAATTGCTGAAGCCTCCTTTCAAGATTTTGAAATATTGAGGTGCACGGCTATATAAAATTATTCCATCATAATTTTGCACTGCAAGAGTATTTAAATCCATCTAAAATTTACTGGGGAAACAGCTTATTCATGAATGTTTGACTTACACCACATCTTCTGGGAAGAGATGAATATCCACAGCAAGAAAGATGAGGCAATAATTTATGTTATAGCCATTCAGGTTTAAAGACTTAAAGATGAATTCTGAGATCATTTATTGAGATTAAAGATTTAGTTACAGGAAAGAGGACTGTCTGGAGTAATCCGGAAGTAAATTTTTGATGAAACTACAGAGATATCTTATAAATTTAGCTGAATAAAGGACAACTAATAAACTGTATAAAATATTGTTTTAAAAAAGTATAAAAACATCCAGTTAGTAATAAAATTAAAGAATCATGATCTTGAAAGGGAACATGAAGGTTATCCATTGAGTTCACAGAATCATAGAATGGCTTGGGTTGGAAGGGACCTTAAAGATTATCTGGTTCCAACCCCTTTGCCACAGGTAGGGACAGCTTCCACTAGACCAGGTTGCTCAAAGCCCCATCCAACCTGACCTTGAACACTGCCAGGAATGGGACAGCCACAGCTTCTCTGGGCAATGTGTTCCATTGCCTCACCACCCTCACAGTAAAGAACTTTTTCCCGATAACTAATATGAATCTCCCTTCTTTCAGTTTAAAGCCATTAGTCCTTTTCCTATCCCTACACGCCCTTGTAAGAAGTCCCTCTCCAGATTTCTTGCAGGTCCTCTTTAAGTACTGGAAGGCTACTATAAGGTCTCCCCAGGCTGAACGAGCTCAGCTCTCTCAGCTTGTCTTCATAGGAGGGGTACTTCAGCCTTCTGATCCTCTTTGTGACCCTCCTCTGGACTCACTCCAACAGGTCTACATACTTATTATGTCAGGGGCCCCAGAGCTGAGCACAGGACTACTCTAGGCATTGTCTCACAAGTGTGAAGGGAAGAAAAGGGGCAGAATCACCTCCCTTGACCTGCTGGTCACACTTTTTTTGGTGCAGCCCAGAAGGT
Organism: Lathamus discolor; assembly: GCF_037157495.1. Taxonomy (NCBI): domain Eukaryota; kingdom Metazoa; phylum Chordata; class Aves; order Psittaciformes; family Psittacidae; genus Lathamus; species Lathamus discolor. The sequence goes on along the minus strand of NC_088885.1, from coordinate 106,214,682 downwards.
GATTGACTTTCTGGGCTGCAAGCACACACTGACGGCTCATATTCAGTTTGTCATACACCAGTTCTCCTCAGGGCTGCTCTCAATCCAGTATCCACTGGTGCTGCGGACTCTGATTCAGAGAATAAATCACCAAAAATTTCAGATCCTCTACTGAAAATGTGTTCGTTAAACAGTCTCTTTTTATCATGAACCACAGATTCATATTTAGCTGATGGTGCATTTATAGTAGCAAGATGACCTATCAATACTGAATCAACGAAAATTGAGATCTTCTCATATCGTAATCCTCCTGGATTAAGAGAATGAAAGAAATATATGTGCATTTCTCTGAACACTTCTGTATCCCTTTTGGTCTCAGTGTTTAGTTCAATCTTTCCATGTTATTACTAAAACTAGAAAATAGTAATACAAGACACAAGTAAGTTTATGAAAATTGCACCAAGAAGCTGCCATCTTCAGTCTAGGAATCTTAAAAGCATTGTTAAATGGAGATAACTTCTAATCAGTTAAACGATTCAATGTAGGGGGGTTTAAAATCTTTTTTATGGAATATTGACATTTTTCTATCAAATACATGCTTGTTTAGAATACATATGCTTACATAAGAGATGCCAAATAGTAAAATCAAATCTGAGTGAGTTTAGCATCCTTCAGATTCAATAAATTTCCTATTGAAAGGCTGTTCCTTAAACAGGCTCCAGTAATTAATAGAAATTTCAGCTCTTTAAAGTCTTTCACTTACAAATTTTTGTAAACTGTTTGGGCTATCTTCATAAAACAAAGTTCCCTTGCCCTGTATTCCTGCACCCTTAAGTTATGCAGACAGAGGGTGAACCAGAATTAACTTTTGGAAAACTATTTTTAGTTAAATTGAACACACAATGATTGGGTTTATTTCATGTACAAATTCTACTCAAGATCTTCACAGGCATTTATAGGAAAAAAAATGTTATTGATGTAGCCATTATTTAGAATCATAGAATCATAGCATTGTTGAGGTTGGAAAAGACCTTTAAGATGGTCGAGTCCAACCATAACTTAACATTGCAAAGTCCACCACTAAACCATGTCCTGAAGTGCCACATCTACATGTCTTTTAAATACCAAGTACAGGGGAACAATCACTTCCCTAGTCCTGCTGGCCACACTATTTCTGACACAAGCTATTTAAGCTCACACTCTATGTTCAGCTTTCCTTTATTCTCAGTTGCTATAAATAACAAATGTAGTTAACCATTGTTATTTGGTTTGGTTATCTTCAGTGTACAGCCCCTGCCCACATACTAAGAATCTTAACTAGATAAAATAATACAATTTACACCCCTAAACAGGCTTTAAACCAAACATCTCAAGAAGTTAGGAATTTTGGAAGAGAAATTAATATCAGCACTACAAAACTCACCCTTTACCTCGCATAAATCTCACTAGCCCAAGAGATGATAACTTTCTTCAGTCCTCAAAGTCTGGAAGAGGGAGGAAAGGGAATTAGCCAGGTTTATTGATGACTAAAGAAAGAATTTTAAAGAAAGCTAACTTTTCCCTCATACTTAGTTATTTTCAGACTTAAAAGGATAAAAAACTCTTTTCATACAGTCCAGATCACAATAACATAGTTGAACAAGCATAGTTATACAGGCAAAGAACTTTTAAATAAGTTAGCTATGTTCCTAACTTGTTAAGTTTCCTGGGTGTTCTTTTTCAAGTCTCAGGAACATAATGGATATGTTAATGATGCTCTCATGTAGCTTGGCTGTATTTCACTTTATTAAAGCTATATCATCCAATTGAGGCACAGTTCACTCTAAATCCCAAATCCAAAGCTCTAAAACCAGTTTAAAAATATATTCAGAATCAATGGAATCCAAGTTACATAGTTTCCCAAAGCCAATATGCATGTAAAATGAACCTTCTCATTGCTGTGGGGATAAGTCAAGCTTAAAATGACATTATAAAGAAAATGCATTTTTGCCCTGTATGGATCAACTATTTTGTGAAATATTCCCTCTCTTCTGAAGAGGGAACAAAAGCTGCTGTTTCTGTGCAAAATATGAGTGATTTCACCAAGCACAGTACAAGATGGGGCCAATGAAAGAAAGACTATATGAACCTTCAAGGCCAGTACAGCACCATATGAGTAGTTCCCAACTCACAAAAGAGCAAATTGCAAAGAACCTGAAATATGACACAATGATTTGAGGACTAAATCCTGTTAAAATTCAAATCAATGGAAAAATATCTTAAGTTTTATTTTCTATTTCCTACTAGAAGTTGTTTGTGCTACTTATGTCATATGAAATCTTTTGTGTTGGAGTTGGCCCGAAACCAGGCTTTCATTTTGGTGACGCTCCTATTGGAGACTATTTCTGTTTGAGATCCAGATCAACTCTGCCTCATTTTAAACAGAACCAGAGGTCTTGCTATCTTCTCATGTTGTCCTAAGTAGTTTCCACTGACTTACAGTTAGAACTTCCTGGTCTTTGTTTCCTTAAAGTGCATAACAGAATGTGGAGCTTATATAAATTTTGCAGGGGTGGGGGTGGAACAAGCAAAGAAAAAATTAAACATGGAAACAAGTACATGTATATATGTATGTAACATTATCGGGGAAAAATAATCTTATCTGAGACAAAGGTATTCAATGAAAAAAAGAAAAATTTTAAAAATCTACAGAAAAATTCTAGAGGAACCTAATCTACAAATCAGTAAATTAGACAGGAATTTGTAATGAAATAAGTTAACAGAAAATTGGTTCAGTCTGCTCTGTATAGAGCCTTATTGTGATCTACACATTTACTTTGTCCCTAACTCTCTCTGACTCTGGTAAATAATTTTCAGACTTAAATGGCTCTTAACTAGAAAAATGACAGAAATTTGGGCAGAGTTAGAGACATTTTGAAAAGGCGATGGAAGGATAGAGTTGTTTAACATATGAAAACAGAATCAAGTAAAAAAAAAAATCTCAGGTAGTATGACTAAATAAAGAACAAGGGAAAGACAAAAGATGCTATTAGGTTCACTAAGTGTAAATTACCAAGATGAAAAAAAATAATGACTGTGTTCAAGAACAGTCATTTATTCTGTAAGGTGTAAGTAAGGATAATTAGATATCAGGATAGAGGAAAATTGAGGGCAACGCCCTTGACAAGAAGCTGTCCAAAGGTGTAAAACAGCCTCCCACAGTCAGTATTGGCATCCTACCCATAAACTTCTAAATTTGCCCTGGACTAAGCAATTGAAATTAACAACCTCACATTATCAGGGGAAAAGTAACTACTGAGGGGAGGGTTGAGACATCAGCTTATTATTCTGTCTAAATAGTCCCAACATAGGAAGACTGTCTGCAAGCTAGGAAAGTCACATCCAGGGTAGCAGATGAAGGTGCACATGGAAAAGAAGAGCTTCAGGAGGTGGATCTAACACCTTCCCTACCCGATACTCTAGGACTGCAACACTGAAGTACCCATTAGTAGACCAAATCTGTGGGTAGACTGTCTCTTCCACTCTGGGCCATGCACATTGTTCTCATTGGTCTAGGCAGAAATTTAAAGTAGTATGAAACATCTTTTCCAGAAAGATTTTAAAAATACTGTACTGAGGAGTGTACCAATTGTTAAGCAATACCCTGCAGCTAACACTTTCAGCAGCATAACATCATTTGTTTAAGCTTTTTTTTTTAAACTAGATTGGGGAATAAAAGGATTCTGTATTTATATTTTTATCATGTACATACTTAGTGGAAGTTTTAAAGTAAGCCCTTATGGCTATGGCTAATGGGCTTTTAAATAACTTCCGATGCTAGCTTGAAGCCAAGCATCCTTCCTAAAACATACATATATTATTTTTTAAATCACTAACAGTGAATTGACTATTCAAATAACAATCTAATGCTCAGAATGAAATAATAGCAGTGGAAACAGTGTTAGCTAAAATTTATGACAGAAATTCAGCAAGGCTCCAACAGTGACTACAGAACAGGTCAGTATAAAATCAATTACATCCTGACTGGTAAGTCAAGTTACACTGAACTTGTTTTTACATTAGTTTGCATAGCTAGTTGCCCTCTATTCAAAAAACAAACAAACAACATACTGATCAGATCATAGTGACACACTACTCAAGAGCAAACTTAGTAACTTATGGCACTAAAAGCAACTTCCACCTAAATTAGGTAAAGTACCAAAATGATTTAGGTAGACCTACTTCATTCATCTCTTTGTATCTCTATATGCTCAAGAATTAATGGAGGAGTTATATGCACCATATCCTATGTTAAACCATATTGGTTTAATATATCTTCCAAATAGCTTTAATTGTGAGGGTGCCAGTCCTTGAAAGCGATTTGGAAATTCCAACCTACTTTATTCCATTATATTTTAAGTACATGTGATTTTCAAGAATGCTCTGATTGCATGAGTCAGGTTAATCAAAGGCTTCCACATTAATGATCAGGTCAAGCATTATTACTGGTAGATATTTTTGTCTTTTTCTAATTAATTTTAACTGGTGAATGACAAGCCTACTCAAAGAGTTTTGTTTTTTTTCTTATTGCAATGATTTTTATCCAACTCTGCTGTCTTTCCAAGTGTCATTGACTATTAACAGTGGTCTCTACACAGAAAACTGTAAACGACAGCTAGTGATTCACTTTAAAATATTTTCCTTTACCAAGAAGAGATGTAATCATCCAAATAATTGTATATATATTGCCTCTAAACTGCTATTTATGAAATAATTTGATGCTAAGGGGCTTTTACTGGGATTTCATCCATCTTAAAAAAGCTGAATTAATTCTTAGATCTGGCTTCAGTTCAGTAGTAAAAGAAGCCAAAAGAGTCCAGTTACACAGTACTCATCCAACTCATTGGAGAAAGTGACTGAAGATGGAAAGAAAAAAGTCTAGCTCTTTCCGACATTTGATGCAATTTCATTTTTGAGAATTGGAAGCAAAAGCCAGGCTGCAGTGATAGATACATTTATACTGTAGAAATAGAATTGCTCTGCAGTAAAATTCTGTGGAGAAAAATTTGGCCTGTCCATAAAAATGACACCATATTGTAAAGCTGTATTTAACAATCTCATACCACTTTACACCATGCCAGGTATTTTCATTTTTTTACATATTAGATGATGGCACAGCTTCCAAGACAAATAAATAGCTTTAACTAGATAGCAAATCTAAACAACCATAACCCTCCACACATTCATGGTATGAACCTGTCACAGACAGCTTTCTGACAAATAACTGGAAGAAAATGGAATACAAACACACTAACAAAAGAGCTTAATTTAGTACAGATGAGGTTTTAAGGAGTCGATTCATTGACCTTGTACAGCGGGCAGCTTCACAAACAATCTTTAGCTTCTCTCCCTTAATTTTCTATTTTTTGCAGGTTAGTTGTCTTATGATGCTACAAGCTGTCCTCCTTCTAAGAACCATGAAGGTCTCAGAAGGAATTAAACTTTACAAGTAAATGTACTGTCTTTACTGAGAAAAAAAAGAAAGGTGGTATCAACTGGCTGGATGGCCGCACACAAAGAGTTGTGGTCAATGGCTCGATGTCCGGCTGGAGACCGGTAACGAGTGGTGTCCCTCAGGGATCGGTGTTGGGACCGGTCTTGTTTAACATCTTCATCACTGACATGGACAGTGGGATTGAGTGTGCCCTCAGCAAGTTTGCCGATGACACCAAGCTGTGTGGTTTGGTTGATACGCTGGAGGGAAGGGATGCCATCCACAGGGACCTTGACACACTTGTGAGGTGGGCTGATGCCAACCTTATGGATTTCAACCATGACAAGTGCAAGGTCTTACACCTGGGTTGGAGCAATCCCAGGCACAGCTACAGACTGGGCAAAGAAGAGATTCAGAGCGGCCCTGCAGAGAAGGACTTGGGGGTGCTGGTCGATGAGAAAATGAACATGAGCCAGCAGTGTGCGCTCACAGCCCAGAAAGCCAACCGTATCCTGGGCTGCATCAAAAGGAGCGTGACCAGCAGGTCGAAGGAAGTGATGCTGCCCCTCTACTCTGCTCTTGTGAGACCTCACCTGGAGTATTGTGTGCAGTTCTGGTGTCCTCAACATAAAAAGGACATGGAACTGTTGGAACAAGTCCAGAGGAGGGCCACAAGGATGATCAGGGGACTGGAGCTCCTCCCATATAAAGACAGGCTGAGGAAGTTGGGGCTGTTCAGCCTGGAGAAGAGAAGGCTGCGTGGAGACCTCATAGCAGCCTTCCAGTCCCTGGAGGGGGCCTATAGGGATGATGGGGAGGGACTCTTCGTCAGGGACTGCAGTGACAGGACAAGGGGTAACGGGTTAAAACTTAAACAGGGGAAGTTTAAATTGGATATAAGGAAGAAATTCTTTCCTGTTAGGGTGGTGAGACACTGGAATGGGCTGCCCAGGGAGGTTGTGAGTGCTCCATCCCTGGCGGTGTTCAAGGCCAGGTTGGATGAAGCCTTGGGTGGGATGGTTTAGTGTGAGATGTCCCTGTCCATGGCAGGGGGGTTGGAACTAGATGATCTTGAGGTCCTTTCCAACCCTAACTATTCTATGATTCTATGATTCTATAATTTGTGGACAACTCTTTCTATGATTTCAACTGCAGGCCTGCTAGCAGGACATAACATGTATGCAGGAAAGAAATGCAGTAAAACCATGGGAAAAAGGAAAACAAAATTAACCAGTGTGATAATTATACTTGATAAGGCAGAGAAAATTTGGTTCTACATGGACACCTAAGAAACATTAGAAAAGGTAAGAGTTAATAGCACTTAGAAACTAATTAAAGGGAAAAGAGTAATGAAGTATACTGAAAGCAAAACCTATTAAAATGAGAGGACATTACAAATTGCCTTCTTGAGCTGGCTATTTCATATTTGCAGTAATCATTCTGCTCCTCAAATATAAAATAGCTAGTTAAATGTACCCAGAAGAAAGTTGTAATTCACTGCAAACATAGGGCAGGACTACAAAATGTTAAAAGTACAGGTCTGAGAAATTAAGTTACAGAAGCCAATAACATTTAATTAATAACAAAAACCATTTGAGTAATGAAATAAGATCTTACTACCTGGAGAAAAAAAAAATACTGACAGTAAAGGATCCACTGGATCCACTCAGCATCTAACCTCAGAATAGCTGTTTCATTAGAGAAAGGCTCTTCAGGGAAATTACAGATTGCAGTATTTCAGAACAACAACTACCAAAAAAGTCTAGTTTGTTTAGTACAGAAAACTGAAGGCTGACAGTAAACACATAAAGACAAAGGTGGTGGGAGGGATGTTAAACACAGGAGGAAAAGTATTATGATGAAGAACAATTATGTCCAGAAGAAACTTGCTAATAAACCATCCATTAAAATACTTGTAGGCTCTTTTCATTCAAATAACTACTTTTTTTAGAAGCGTTCTGGTAGGAGAAATGAGGAAAAAAAAAAAAATTTGTTATGGTCACCACCAAAACTTACATCTAAATTATAGCTTTTCAGTCCCTGCCCTGATAATGCTTATATGTTTACTAGGAAATGTCAGTGTTAGCATATTAATTCCTATAATCCTATTGTAATTCCTAGAATGAGATTTCATTGCACTTAATTTTAAACCTCTGTACTATGTTTTCTTCTCAGCTAGTTGCCTAGTTTCCTCATCAATGAAAAGTACGAAACTACAGAAAAAGATTTATCTGGTCAGTTAGAGTGTTTGTGTAAGATGATTTCCCCCTCAAAACTATTATTCCCTTCTCTTGCCTGCAAAGAGTCCAGGCAAGTAGATCAGATGTTGTCTGGAATACAGAAGCGTCTATCTGATACATAGTCAGCACTGCAAAGGTCTAGGGACTGAAACTGGAGGACATTCAGCCTTTCTGTCTTCCTGCCTTTCTGTCTGTCTCACCGTTCTCAGGACACCACACCAAAATTCAGGAAAGCTAAACAGAGACAAAAGTACTTCCTTCTACAGAGGCCATTTCCTTCTTTATCAGTGTATCCGCTTTTATGGCTGGAAAAGAGCACATATTATTGTCATTTTACCAATGATGACAATACTGAACTTGGAAGTACATTGTGCCACTCCTATGATGGGGTGTAAGAAAAAGCTATGAACAAGCGAGCGAAGGCTGCTTTCCACAAATCTCACACACCATTTTTTTTCTTGCTGTATTTCCAGACATACTGTCTTTGTCACTAGGGCTAAGACTCTCTCATGACTTTTATAGCAAACTTTATCAGTAACTTTAAGGCAACTTGAAACCAACCATTTCTGTATCAAAAACTGCTCAAACTGATTTAACAGAATTCAGGACAAACACAGCGTAACATGTTCAACATGCAAGACACCGTCAGGAAGTAGCACTTGTTCACTACTTAAGTGAGAAAGTTATTATTTCAATGTACACACTCTCTTTAGCTTCGTAGTTGTTATTTCTTGGGACAGTTCTAGGGGATAGAATCCCCATTCGGAAAATTCATTTGACCCTAAAGATTTTCCTAGGAAATGTGATCTCCCAAGTGTATGTGTGAAGATTCCAAAGCACATTTGCAAATGTTATCCCTAAAAGAGTCAAAGTAAAAGAAATTAAAGCAATGTGGTTAAAACTTCCTCTTCAACTAGTTTGAGACAACCTCAGTAGACTGCAAAAGATTCCATGGCCAGTGTTAAAGCAATCAGGGTTAAAACAAACCCAGAAACTATTTAGTTTGACAATATTTCCTAACCAACTTAATGGTTTTTTGTCTAGTGCATATTGGCTTTTGACACAGAAGCAGAGCACTCACATTTGCTGAGCCAGTTTGTCATCCTCCTATATCACACTGGCAAATTTCAATTGGCACTGGATGCTTTAGCACTGCCAAGCCCACTTCTCTGGCCATAGCACTGCATTTAAGGGTAATAAGCTCCAAAAGGCTGGAAAGAAGACCAGTGACCATGATGTGTTTGAAACTATTTCAGCACAGCCCTACGAAACGCTGTCCCACTGGATATAGAGAGAGAAGAAATGCTCACACAACAGAGCTGCAGTCAGTTATTCATTAAGCATGCATAACACACATGCAGGCTCCAAGATTCCAGCTAAGTCAGTTTGCTAAAATAAAGGGTTGCCATGCTTCCTCAGAAACAACTTTTATTTTAGCGCACATACACGCTTTTTGGGAACATAATTATCTTACATTTTCTCTTTGTACTACACTAGAGAGCCTTGATCTGGTCAAGGACACTTTGTACAACTGCAATATAAATGTCAAATAAATCATCACCATCTATACATATCACATAGGAGATATCAGCAAAGAAAGAGGGAGTCAAGTTCTAAATCTGCCTGTGGAACATCCTTCTAAGTCTCTGATTAAAAGATCACCAGCATACAGATTCACACATGCCCTGGTAGAAAACAAAGGGACTCCTTTGGTACTTTTCAAATCATGAGCTAATTCAAAGCTTATTTCAAGACAGCTGCAGCTGAGGAAGGAAGTGCTGAAACAGATAAAGAGTGCTGATGGAAGAAATACATCCTAAAACGGAATTTGAAGGAAAGGACCTTCTTCCTTCCCTCAGCTGCTGGGAAGGAGCTTTGTTTAGAATTAAGTACATGCAAACTGTGACAGCTTCGCAGAGATTCAGAGCTCCCCAAAAGACAAGCAATACTAAAGGTATAAATCCATCAGAAATAAAGTAAGATCTTCAGCATATCCCCTCTTCCTGTTCCATGTTACCATCTTCAAGGTTATTTTACATCCTTATTAATGTATGCACATACACAAATGCAATGTTTCAGCCATTTGTTATGTAGGCTTATGTTCTACTCCATCTCACATCCTACATTTCTGACAGCTGTAGCAAAGCTCCTTCCAAAAGCACAACGTGACATGACAAGAAGTCCATGTTCTTTTTCTTCTCTTATTCCAAAATGAATAACTAGGGTGGGTTTCTTTTAATCAGTGTATGATATCTTAGGTTTTGCTAATGGCAAAACATTTTGAGCATGAAATAGAAAGTACTAAGATATCCAGGACAACTCTTGGTGTAGTCTCTGCAAGGGATTTTCTTGGATTATTTTCTTGGGTGGAACCTCATACATTTTACCTAGGAGATTCTTAATGTTTTCTGCATTTGTCAAGGACTTCCATAGATGTCATAGCCTAATCAGATCAGTAGGTAACCTCAGTAGCTCCTACCTGGTACCATACATTCTTGCATGCCTGGGGTCATACTGCACAGATTCAGTAAACACATTTGTTCAGGAAACCTCAGAGTTACAACATAGCTGCACACCGCACACTCTCTCGGAAGCACTGGGCTTATTGTACGCACACCGCCTCAGCACGAACACTACAGCTAACATGTCACTGGAGGATCAGATTTACTACACATCTGCAGGCCACCTGTGCTGTGCATGTACAGTGAGCTAAAAAGAAATAATATAAAGCTTGTTTCCTAGCCCTTTAACCCACAGTTGTGATGCTGTTGCCCACAAACTCTTGCTTAGCAAATGTTGCTTTCAAGAGGCTGGGAAACAAGGGGAAGCTTTGGGTGATAATACACTCTCTCCTAATAGTGTCACATAAGAGTAAGTGCATAGCATAATGTATCGACAGAGGGCAAAAAGAAGATAAGGACTAATTAATATTCCTCAAATGGCGGGCCTTCGTTTTCCACAAAACCTCACAATCTCAGAGTGTTACACAGATGAAGATACAGAGTAAGAAAAATACAAGGCTTACAGGGTTTTGAAGACAAGTTCATAAGCATAGGATACCTATGCTTAGAAATTAAGGTGCAAAAAGTAGTTACATGCCTAGCATTTATTCAGTTTCAAATGAGAGCAGAGATGCCAGGTGTTACCCATCCTGTTCTGTGTGACTCCTGCCTGCAGCTTACAGGGACTGGTATGCCTCAGGCTGCTGCTCAGAGTCTGCAGTGGGAAGGGAGGACTTCTGCCTCCAAAACCCGTGCTGCTGTGGTCCAAAACATGCCATGGCTAACCCAATTCAATACACACTCACTCACCTACAAATGCCACATACCTGCTAGTGTACTTTCCTTTCTATTACAGCACCTATCAACTCTACCCCTATTTCTTTTTGCCACAGCATGACAGCTACCAGGAGTTATATGACTAGTTTTATGCCCTAGTGAGTGGGGAGACTCTATCAACCATCAGCTGAAGCCTCAAATCTGTTGCCATTTGTACGCTGGCACAGAGTAAAAGAACAGTCCCTGACAGGTAGGCATAGCAGACCTAAAATCCAACTTTAAATCATTCTGCTAAAGGGAATTCCTATATTTAAACATGAAAATTACTGGCCTAAATTTAGAAAATATTTTTATTACAGTCCCATGTTTCTGAAAAATCATGCCAAGTACTTAGATTTCTCATTTAAACTAATTTCTTAAAATCCTTAATTAAATGTCTTTCTTCTTTTTGTTCTTTGTTAAGCATTAAGGCCATGGTGCAATTTTGTTCTGTGCATGTTGTAAGCAAAAATAATATTTTGCTGAAAGTAAAATTTCAGCTTTACTATTTTACTAATTACTTTCAGTTGAGGAAACCAGTCCTTCTAGAAGAGAGCACGTAGATACTGCCAAGATGTAGTTCAGGAGTTCATTAGCAGATATGTGCAGGTGTAGACCATACAATGGCTAAAATTACATTTTTAAAAGGCAGCATTAAGTGATTTCTTATTAGACTTTCTGAGGCTCACCCAGCTTCTAGAAGTTCAAGTATAAGGGACTGAGGAAGTGGTCTAGTCATTTTTTTGGGAAGATTACAAAAACAACTATGACTAAATTCCCAGAAGCTGTAGCATGTAAAAACCTGGACTAGACAATGCCTTCTGAGCTCAATGTAACTCTTTATTTATTTGAAAGTCAAACCACCACTGCATCAACAAGCAAATGCTGTACGTTTTTCACTGTTGAAGAGATTGACAAGTGGAAACAGAAAATGGGATTAAATGCATTACTTCCCAAGAGGCTTCTACAGTGCAGTGGGAAAAATCTTCAAAGTGTGGGCAAAAATCCTACTTTTTGTGAAAGCTGCATTATAACTTCCCCGACTCCACCCACACTGTACTTGCTACAGTAGGGACTTGCTACTGCCAGGAGAGACCTAAAATAGAGCATTCCCCAAACCTTGCTTCCAAGTTCTTATTTGCCCTGTAGCCAGCCTGGTTCAACCTGCTCACAATCTGTTTTCCCTTCCCGAGGACAACACTATGGCCCTTCAAGAAATGATGCAGGATCAGATCACTTGTCTGCCTGAGGTCACTCTGGTAGAGCTGTCAGACAGCACAAAGCTGCACAAGAAAACAGCTCACCAGGCATGGAAAGCAGAGCCCATCCAGACTGCAAATAATCTAGCCTGAACAAAGTGCAGATGTGCTGGAGGCCTGTCCCCTATGAAAACTAGCCAGCTCACTAAGAGATACCCCAACAGATAAGCAGTATAGATAGTCTGCAGATTAATGTTATAAGCCTTGTCCTCCATCTTAAATACACTATCAAAAGACACTGCAGACTTAAGCTTTCTCTATTACACACATCTTTTTAAAATGTTATCTATCTCACAACATGTGGAGGCTATTTGCAAATTGTTTTAAAACTAGAAAACCCTGAGAGGCTTATGGTGTCAGTGGTATTTTGTTTCCAGAAATTACTATAACTTATTTCAGGCATACCCTGAGACATAACAGTGGTCATGTTAAAATATAATTGTTTTAGATCCAAGATGTATTTTTTGTATGAAAAAAGCAAGACACCTTGAGAATGCTGCTGAAAAAGAGTCCTGAAGTCTCTGCTTTAACAAAATTTCTACTGGATTCCCTTACAGGTTGTGGTACAGTAATTTTGTAACACATATATTGACGTATTCACAGGCTTTTTTACTATTACATATTTGAACACATTTTTAATGTTAATTGTTATTTCTAGTTTTGATTTTAACCAATTCCATATTGCCCATAAACTATAATTTAGGAATTTCTGATATGACACATTTGAGCAGCAGAAGGAAAGCTAGAATTAAACACAATTTCCTCAAAAGCATTTCAATAAGGTATAAAAGAGAGCTGAGACTGGTCACTTACCTGTCACTGAAATGTGAATGGAACTAAGCTAGAACACATTTTTTACACTCATTTTTACTAGGCTATTTTAGAAACCACAATTTAATAAAACCAAACAGAAAAATATTTTTCAATTCAAACTACCTGGAACGTGTTCTGCAGAAGACAGAGTATCATAATTCAAATACATATTTGGCTAGCTAACAGAGTTAACATCCAGTGCCATGCAAAGAGCCATGGAACTGCCCGTCAGAAGTTGTGAGTCCTTGGTTTCAATACATCTTCTGTCACACAGCACCTCCCATGGCAGAGTGCTGCTCAGTGCAGAGCTGTGTCAGACTCGAAGGGAAGAGACCCACTGACCACAGGGATTACCCTCCCAGCAGTTCCAAAGGGCTGAGGCGGCTCCAAGGGAAAGGAGCAGGCAGCAACCTCGAGGACTGGAAAAAAAAAGGAAAAAGGACATCCTAGTTTTCTAGGGAAGAGGATCACCGTATCTTCAACGTGGTATGTTCCGGGTTCTTTTCATAGTAATATCATAAAACAGAAGCTTCAAAATATATCAGGCTAACTTTCTGGTTTTCTGCTCACAATAAATGACAAAAATCACAGATGGTTCATTCCCCTTCTCATGACATTATACCACATGAGGATCTCAATAGGATATCACATTGAGAGAACATCCAGATCCCACGGCCAACATTGCAGCTTAACAACAAAAAATAAACCCCAGTCACATAAGCTCAGTCTTACAATTGCCATGATTCTGCTTATTCCTTTCTTTTTTTTTCTTGCTGCCCTACCAGTCCCTCTGAACACCAGCCCTTTTGCCCTTCCTCTTCCCAGGCTTCTTTTCCTCTGCAGGTGAAGTAGCAACTTCCTTCACCTCCTGTACATGCCACTCAGGGTTCCTCTTGGAATTACTTCCCTTTGGATTCCTCACACTCATGCACTGTCTCACTGAATTCTTGTATCATCTCCTCTTTCAAGAGAATCATTTCCTAGCAGCTTTTATGTTGGGCTAGTGCCAAGAGCAAGAGGAAGGCAAGACTACCCCCTCCTCTTCCTTTTCTTTGCTCTGTGTGAGTCACTGGCACAGAGCATGCAGCTGCAAAACTGGCCGAGAGACTGTTAAGGTTTTCAAACCATTTAATAAATGAGATTTACTCAATGAAACCTTAAGAAAAACAAAGAATTTTATTTTAAAACAGTACTGAATGGTCCCAATGATACAACGTCTATCCATCTTTCTTTGTTTTCAGAAAGTATATATGAATATGTCAAATTAATCCAGAAATTAGACAATTGAAGAAATCTTTTTCATTACATGTGATGGATATCATACTTTCATTGTAGAAAATTACTCCATTAACTACTCATCTACAGCAGTCATTATTTTCACAGCAGTGAATGTTTTACACATTATTCAGCATACTGTCAGACTAAAAATTCTGATAGCTGAAGTACAAGGCTATACTTCCATTTTAATAATTATAATTACATCATAAAACTTATTTGTACTCATCATTAAAGCTTTGTTTTAATAATGTGCACCTCTTCAGCGTTGCATCCTTAGTTTAGCATGCATCAAGTGATAAGCAAGGGGGAAAATAGTTTTGTCTATTGCTTTCAGTAGGTTTTGGCTAGCCCTGCCTCTTGTTTTGCACTACAAAAATTCTGAACAAGTGTAACAAACACTATTCTTTCCCCTGCTACTTAATTTTGTTCTTTTTATTTATTAATTTACATGTGATTAGTTTTTATTTATTTTTACGTTATCATTTTCTTGGCTATTTTATATCAGCTTGGCAGCATTATGTTGATTTGAGTCCATCCAAATCATGGAAACCACATGTTTCTTGAGAACTGGCATGGCAGTTTTTGAATATGGTCAAATATAGGGGGGGTTATATTAAATGGTTATAGTGAGTTGGTCCAAACATCTGCTATACATGCATAACAGTGTGGGAAAAAAAAAGGGGGAAAATTAAGATTCTTTTTTGTTTCTTAGCAGGAACATTAGTAATTTAGGGAGGAAAGTTTCATGTTGCATTGAATCCTGAATTGAAATCGAAACTAGAAATTATAACACATTAAAGGTGTGACCCAATAGCTGCTCTAAAGCTCAAAAATCTCTTCCCAGACCACTTCATATTTCTAATATTATTGCAAAGTTTATAAAAGCTATGACATTTGTATAGAAAATAAGAACTTTCTTTGGGTTGGAATCAGGATCAAAAATCCATTATACACCATCTGACAGAAGAAGCTCTATGAAACAGCAATTCTTTGCTCTCTATGAATTCAGCGTTGCTTCTAGCATTAGGTATGTCATCTAGTTACTGACAGACCAGGGAAAAATTCTCTTTCTAAGGCAAACATTGCCCCCTTCTGCTATAAAGCAGCTAAGACATATAACTTTCTAGCTCAGAAGTTTCTGGGGCTTTTGGCTTACCAACACAGCAAGGTGAACAAAACCGCCTTTCTGCCTTACTCCATTGCTAACAAATACTTGGAGCAGTTATTTTGTAGTACTTGTCACGCATTCAGAATATCATCAGACTAAAAATTCTGACAGCTGAATTACAAGGCTGTGTTTCTATTTTTTCAATTATAGTTACATCATAAAACTTATTTCTATGCACCGATAAAGCTGTTTTAATGATGTTAATTTCCCGCTCAGTAACTTTAAAACAAAATTTCCTTCTCATAAAGGTTTATTCCCTTTCTAGATAAAGATATTCTCTGTCTTCAGAGAACAATTGCACAGAAAACGGTTTCTCTCCCCCTACATTTTTTCTCTAAGGTCCACTAGTAAATGACCTATGTAAAGATGCTGGAGAAACAACAAAGGTAATCCATGAAGGTGTTATTTGTACATGAACAG
Organism: Lathamus discolor; assembly: GCF_037157495.1. NCBI lineage: Eukaryota > Metazoa > Chordata > Aves > Psittaciformes > Psittacidae > Lathamus > Lathamus discolor. The sequence goes on along the minus strand of NC_088885.1, from coordinate 106,198,735 downwards.
AAAAACACTCATGCAGCTGTTTTAGATTTTACAGTAGTAACAGAAAGGGCTGGCTATTTTGGAAGCAATATTTTAATAGGGGGTAACAACAGCTAAAGTTTTGCTACCAATTACAAGAGAAATCTTGATTTCTTGCATCTTTTGGTGTACCACATTAAAAAAAAAAAGTGTTATTCCATTTAAAAAAAAAGTCTATAAATATGTAAAAAAAAAAAAGGAAATTTGGTGGAGTCTGAGTAGTAATAAAATTAATAGTTATATTATTAATAATAATGAAATAACTATTTAATGTCAAGCTTCCTGACCATTTTTTTCCACTTTCTCTCTATAGATGCTAGAAAACCTGCCTGCAAACTTCCTAAGAAAGGGAGCCTATCACTTTTAACACTAGGAATAGAAAAGAAAAAACCTAAGGTTCCTGCAGATTAACTAGACTGCTGAGGCAAGTTACAAGAGAGAAAATTCAATGAACCAAAGAAAATAATTGGCAGCATTCTAAGAAGTTGTTGATGTAATCATCAACTAAATATTGTTGGGTTATTCTTATTAAAACTTGATCATCCTACCTGTGTGGGTTTTAATTGCTGTTTAGCTAGCAACAGTAGGTTTCTCCATTTCTGATCTCAATTGGTTTAAGCCTTTTGTATCACAAATAAGTTCAGTTGGTGTAGTTACTGATATATTTTCAACTGTGTAAGTAGCAAAACTAGGATCAAAATGGTTTACACCTGGAGTATCAGCCCAAATCCAAATACAGAATTAGATGCCACTTTATACTCGTAATGCATGGGAGATATCTGACTATTGAGAGAACCTCTAAAAAATGGGGCATTAGCATATGCATTCAAAATATAATGTAAAATTGACTTGTGGTGACTTTACTTAAAAAATCTAGTAACTCATCTAAAGAACAATAACAAATATTTTTCCTAAATCCTTATAGGGCAAGGGTTGAATGTGCTTTCACTATAGACGTGCTGATACCTTTTCTCTTCTTTGTCTACATTTGGGCACCCTCAAAGACATGTAACATCCACAGCATATTAATATTGGCAATTCGGATGGATGACGTTGATCCAGCAAGTACACAATGACTTTATATGAGTGTTAATTAATTAACTCTAGCCCAGCCAAAACCAGAAGTGTACAGTTTAATCCTGTTGCCTGAGTCATACCACTATGCACAATATATTTAAATAACTACTTCTTCCCGCATGTTCTTTAATAACAGCAACTTCCAGTCCACTTTCTGAATATTCTTCCTGCTTACACTTGTTTGCTGCTTACATCCTCCATCATGTTGTTGGAAGTCTCTAAAGGCAGATGGTGGAACTGGAAGTCGGAGACTACTTTGAAATTGCATGGGATTACTGAGAAACTCTCAGAGCCTTATAACTAGGACGTGCAGAGAACTGTCATCATGAAACTGATGTCAGAATTACTTGAGCACGAAAGCAAACTCAAGCTAAACTGGCTAATCCATAACCAAAAAAAACAAACAAAACCCACCTAATCACCTAATTTTGAACGTGGATTCTAAACTTTGCACATGTATCTAGTAGATCCTGTAGTCAACCAGGCTGACTACCTTCTTTGCTGGGTCTCACTCACATAGGATAATTCAGGACAATTGCTGGGTTTTAGCATGCCATACCAGAGAGTGACAGAATGGCAATGTACTGAAGAGGAACATTCACTACAGCAGCACTGTAGAGCACTGAGTTAACAAAGCACAAGGCTTTGTAAATTCTATTCTTAGACCTGGGCGTAGGTCAGAGTATCAGTTATGTTACTTGTAAATAACCATATCGCTGAAGCTACAAAGCACCAAGTAAAATAATTTTAAAAGAGAAACAGATCAAAATGCTTAACATGATATAATCCAAGTTTTGCAAAGAATAAATGGATGTGATAAATGGAAATTGATTCTTTCCACCAATTAAGGAGCAACTGGGGCAATAAGGTCTGCACTTAACCCTGTTCTTTATTGCAGTAACGAAGTGACTATTAAGATAAGATGCTCTTACATGGCATACTATGTCATTATACAGTCCCTAGGTTTTGTCCTGACAACACTAAGTGGTGCACCATATAACCTCAAGAGCTGAGGTGGACACACCTGCACCAATATTTGACAGTTCAAGAAAGATGAAATAATAAATGCTGGAAGGAAGCTAGGATAGAGAAATGGCCTGAACAGCACTGCATCACTTGTATGACTGCTGGAGCAGAGTACAGAGCCCAGGCATCACAGCCAGCCAAACAGCACATCCAAACTCTGGTGGGTTATTTTTCCTCTTTGACACAAAACTCACATTCTGTGCTGTAGGGAGAGAAGTGAGCAGGACAAAAACAAGCCCCAGCAGAATTCCAGCAGCTCTTTTCCGTGTAGGATCATGCCCCCTACTTTACAGCCTTGCTGCTGCTCCAGGAATACTGCAGGGTGCCTGCCACTCCATCAACGCTGAGATGGGCAAAGCTCTAAAGTGTAACAGAGAGTAATTTTTTTAACTTCCTCTCTAAAATAAAAATAAACACATTTTCTGGTACCATCTTTTAGCATGCACAAGGTTTGAAAACCTGCAGCTATCCGACTCTGCTCTCTTTTGCAGTGTACAGTAGCATGCCTTATTCTTGCATATCTGAGGAAATCAAATCCTGGATTAATGGTTGTGTCTTGCACACCATGACAACAACAAGAAATAAAATGTGGCATCAAGCTGGATAAAAGATTCAATTTTTTTCTAGTATTTAAATCATTATTTTATCAGTTAATAAGTGCTAATATATTAAACATCAGAAGCAATGATAGCTGTAATTAATAATCATATTGTGTCATATATCTGCATGCATAATTATATTATTAATCATTTAAGGAAATAAATATTAATATTACTTCTTTATTAAAGTAATAGGAATTTTGTTTTAAGTTACAGATTTCAAAACTGTTCATTCTTTAATGTCATTCCAAATGTCATGGTACTGTATCCTGATAATGTCTAAATAGCCAAAATAAGTTTGCCAGATACCACCAAAAAAGGCAAAAGAGAGCGCTATTCATGTTTTCATTTTGCTGTATGCTAAATGTACAATAGGAATAATTGAGAATTGGGCCCAAAATCCTCACAGCGTCCATAGGTGCCATACACAGACATTTTAACTACAAACGCACTGTATACAGCATTTGTTTTTAATAGGTTTCCCAATGTTTGCTGAAATTGTCCTCAGACACCTTGTATAAGTTATGAGCTATAAAATATATTCTCTGAAGCTGATTGAAGACAGCCCAGAGAACTTAGAGTAAGTTTTGTGTCTCTTACCCAAGTACAGAGATGGCCAAAAGCAATCCCATGGGTGTTACAGCTCCACTCCAAAGCAGAGGTTTCTAATCACTCCAGCAGCAATTGGCACCCCGGAGACTTCTGCCTCTGGCCTTGCTCACACACCCCCATGGCATGATTGCACAATGAAAAGATTTGGTCCTGAGCAGTGATCAGAGGCTAAGAAGTCACCTCACTGACACAGGAACAGGGAAATACGTGTGACAGCTCCCTATGGCAGCCTTGTTCTCTGCAATAAAAATGGCCTGCGCTACAAGAACAGAAGCAGCAGCCTTATGCCCTCTATCTTAGTAGCTGTTGATGGTGGAGTTTCATTTATCAGAGGCTCCAGCCACAAAATTACATATTCTGTCTAAGGGGTGGGGGTGGGGAGGGAGTGTTCAGACAGTTCTCCCACCTCTCACAAGCTTTCTCTGTACTTGGTGCACTCCCCATTCTCCTGCCTGCCTGAGGTTCCCCCAGAAGTATCATCTAGTGTTCCTTTATGTCACCAATACCAACTGACCCACAGAGCTTAAGCAGAGACAGCATTTTCCTTGCAGAAGCCTCTGAATACAAAGTAAATGGCGCAGTTCACAAAGGTTTACAAAAAAAATCACTTGACATAAATGATCAGTAACAATTGCACATCCACTTATTACTGTCAGCTTTCCTGCAAGTTCAGCTAATACTGGCTGGCTCTGCCTGACACTGGGCCCTGCTTTTCATGTAACTTCAACATCATTAGCTAGCCTTCGTGAAAGGAAAGCCAGCACCAAATGCCCCTTCTTTATTTTATGGTTCAGACCAACCCTTCATCAGTTTTTCAGGTTCAGCTCCCTCCTTATTACTGTATTTAACCGAGCCCATCAATTCAGCTCCTATTCTGGAAATGCTAAAGTTCATTTGGCCTTGCACAAGAACACTTAACAAACAGGCAGTTAATATTATTTCCATGCTTGTCTAAACCCAGTACAAACCATTAAGTTCTCAAGTGGCACGGTGGTTTTAGTCATGAACTTGAGAAATATTCACACTTTGTTGTGAACTTCCTTCATAGACTATTTGCTGCATTTCATATAAACATGTATGGAAGGCTACAGTACCACAATGCTACTTTGCACAGACATATGAATAGGATTAACATATACTAGACTTCTGACAATAAGCAGTCACTTCAGAGTGACAGTGGACTGTGGATGAACTGACCCCTTCCTCCTTATTGTACAGATATCATGACAGATCCAAAGAAACTGTTTTGCCTTTACTTAAATCACAGCAGTGTTTCAGATACATCCTGCGCAGAATCTCCCATTATCACAGGAGTTACCTTGTAAATGCACTTGTCAAGAGGAGGTGCTTGCTGGGAAATTAAGCAACCCATTAATTCATCTAAATAGACTAAATTCTAACCAGCACAATTAAAAAGTACAACGTGGCATTATATTTATATGGTTTACATAGGCATCTTTCTGGAAGAGGCTGTATATTTATGTTACGCAGCACAACACACGTGATCAAAATTAGAGAAAAGCATGAACTTGAAGGGACATTCTGTAGAGGTTTTTGAAAATATCCCACAGATGGCACTTTCAGTCTGTAATGCATTTTTCTATGTATCAAAAGAAATAAGAGAGAAAGACAAGGACAGCACGGTGGTTTTGAAGAAAAGGGATTCATTGCCTCAAACAGAGAATAATCTCTAAGAATAAGGTCTGTCTAGGGATTTCAACTAGGAGCACAGCACCTTCCTAAAGAAATTACTTTCCTTGTCATTCTCATCTTGCACTGGCTGGCATTGTGCTGGACTTAGTCACTAACCCACTGTAGAAAAATGCACATGTGTAGTCCTACTTCCTTCAATTTACAAAAGCTTTTCTCTAAGCTGGTATTTAGTAGAAAAACCCACTACTAACAGCATAGCAAGTGGTTACTGCCAGTTAGGATGATGCAATTCTAGAGATTTTTTTTTTCCCCCCAAAATATAAATCACACATTCAGCAGTGTGATGGAAGATCCTGGCTTTGCTTCAAATTACATCCAACAAGCCCAGCAAACAGGGCTTAAAAAAAAACCCCAAAACACACACACACAAACAAAAAAACAAACAAAAAAAAGAAACCCACAGGATTTTTTAAGTACTGATCTTGAGCTCTTTCCTAATTCTCACTATGGAACCATATCCAACATATGTACGACAGCACTGCAAGTTTTTGGTGAGTGATGTAACTTTAGTCTTAAAACCTACATGGCGAACATTAGTTTTATGGCTTTCAAAGCCTTCACATCTACTCCAGCCTCCCAGACCACTGTACCCACACAACCTTCCAGGACACTTTTGCTTTCCTTATGCTGTTTTCTTTCACCTTCTTTTGGCCCCATGTTTTGAAGTAGTCATCTGGAGCCAAAGACTCTGACAGTCTATTCCTTCATTCAGTATCCAAAACCCAACTAAGAAGTACTTTTTCACAGTAAGTTTCTCTGTACTAATAACCTGCATCTTATCCCTGCTTCTTTAACGGTACAGTTTTGTGCAGGACCAAGCAAGGGGAGAATTCAATGAAGCATGAAGGAACTATATTGAATAAGAAGTAGAAAAAAAGTAGGTCTGAGGAACCTGAAAAAGCATTTTCCTATGGTACTGAGTCTCATAGATGTAGAACTTCTTATCTCTCGTAGGAATAGTATCATCTGCCATCTTCCCACAGTGATCACCAGATTCCCAAAATGGTGGGGAAAGAAGGCAAAAGAACTCTGACTATATCTTCTGGAGGCTATGGCCAGCTATTTTCCCCAGAAGGCAGGAGAGAGAGCAAATTAGAGCACTTTTCCCACATCAGCACTCCTAAAACTCTTGATGCCGGTAGTTTCCAGTTCCAAAAGAGACAGACATAATTTTAATGAAAATTATTGACTACAGAGATCAAAGAGTGCACAATGCCTGCAGCTACAAAAAAAAAGTCTTATCACAAATATAAGACCCTGTTCCAAGGTTTCCTCTGGACCCTCCATGATGGCACTACAGGCACGACAAACAGTTACAAACTTGTTTGAACTTCAGACCTCATTGATCTCATGGGTTGGAACTAGATGATCTTGAGGTCCTTTCCAACCCTAACTATTCTATGATTCTATGATAAGGAAATGTCAAACAGCCCTGGCCAAAGAATGATATATATTCAAGCATCTGGGCATCCCCATAGAGTTCCTAGAGGCAGTAGGGGTAGAAAAGCCCTAGGACCCACCTCTGTCTACAAAACCCAGGCAGCAGATGGTGGGTCCTTTGCTCCCCAATTGTATTTTTAACAGCTCAATTTTACCTTTCTACCACTCTTCCTAAAGAAAAAGGAAAACAAAAACCAAAAAACCCCACAAAGTTTGTAGTAATAAAAACTTTTTCATCCAATATTAATAATAAAGAAAATAAAGAAGTCATACAGACAGGCTAAATACATTCTACTTGAAGTGCTATATGCAGTTCCTTCACTAACATCACAGGAAGTTAAGCATTTTCAGGAGAAACTAATCATTGCCTAATCAACCTCCCAGAGTTTCTAGCACATCTCTTTTTTTTTTGTTTTTTTGCCTTTCTGGCTATAGTGTTTACAATTAAAAATGTCCAAGACACCTTCCAGTGCTGGCTTTGCCACTCACCACTATTAAAGATGAGAAATGGTCTGCGATAGCACAGTAGGACTGCGAGAGCCCCAGTGCGAGAAACAGAACTGTAATTCCTGCCCATGCAAGCCAAGTACTTTCATCCCCTTCTCCTCTTTGTCCATCCTGGTTTCAGGGTCTTGCTAGCCTGATCATCTGCATGATTTAGGACTAGAGAGCAACACCGAAACTTAGGCACTCTCCATTAAGAGCCAACACGACCCTTTAGGAGAATGACTGAAGTCTACATTTGCATTTAAATAACATTAAAGCTTTCATTAAGGCCTGAATAAAGGTATATTTTTTTGCAATGCACTGCTGTAAGAACCAAACTAAGTAATGCTCAATTAAATCTGTCTCAAGTTGGACCTGAAGCTGCTCATAACAGCCACTGGAAGACAACTAATATACAGAAAGCAGAAGTCTGTTGCTATAGTCAGAAAGCTCTGTCACTACACTGCTTTTTAAGATACCTTACGTGAAATCAGGTGGAAATTAGTAACTGTAAGTTAAGACAGAAAGAAACTGAGGTGTAAAAGCCATCTTTAAGGGTAGAAATATTATGGGTTTAATTATATATTGATTATATTTATTATCCATAGAGATTTAAATGCTTCTCTGAAGCTGTTTATCTGTAATTGGGGTGTTTTTTGTAATTTGATTCTCTTTTCTAAATATAAAGACCCTTTGAATATTCTTAAGAATAATGTTCTGTGCACATTTTCACATCTTCACAGTGGCTCTGCTACAAGCACATAAAAAATAAAAATTATCAAATAGCTACATAAGTTTGTGTTAATGAACTTTAGCCATAAACAGGCATGTATTCGAGAGGAACTGTGATATTCACAGAATCTACACCACTTTAGTGTTGTAGAAATATTTGATAATAAGCATGACAATCTAATAAAAATCCTTAATAAAATACTACCAAACCTTTCCATATCTCCATTGTGTCACCTGGGTATAACCTCTTTAAAATAAGAACTTGAAAGATAAAAGGCTTTGTTCTAGCTTGCTGGAAAGCAGCTACTAACATCTGTCACTTACAGGATTTAATTTCTGGGAGATCTTCTGTAAGGCTGAAAACTTCTACATCATGAGAAACTGCAGAAATCTAATGCTAGTTATCATTGTCAACATACATATCCCTGCAACCAAGCAATGCAGGGGAATGTATGTTGTCCTGAGGAATAACCAGACATGTGCATAGGATTAACAAGCCAGTATGACTAGTTAGAGCCTATTTTTAGTAGTACTTTGACTTTAAACATATTTGTACTCTTGAAAGCTGCCTGGTATTTCTATTCAAAGCCACGAATGAAGGCTGAAAAGGAGTGAAAAGCAGAAGATGAGAAAAGCAGATGATCTTCTCTGTTTACATTCTGTGAGGAGAGGAAAGCTGGTATTGGTCTAGATTTTGGGTTTGGCATAAAGCTGCTTGAAAGGGACAGTCTCTCCTCAGCAATGAGAAATGCAGAAGAGGCCATGCTTCTTGAGGTATTCAAACTTCTCTGCTGTGCCAATACTGAGAATTGTGGAAAGGCTGCTGAGAATTCAGGTTCCTAATTTATTTCCTTGGTAGTGAATCAAGAAATGAAAAAGGGTAAGACAAGCGAAAAAAGGAATGGGAAAGCTTCTTCCATGTTAATGCACAGGCCAATTAAATTAGTACTGGGAATCTAGAAAACTCAGGACTAAGAAATTATTACAACAGTTACAAATATTGCTCTGGGGTTTCCACCACCAAGTGGATTTCTCAGTAAAAAGAAATAATTAACTTTGCTAGCCATAAAGATCCATGAACATTTATCTCATCTTCTGTTAAAACTACTTAAATACTTTAATCCTAAGACAAACATCATTTCAACATATTTTTATAAATGGTGCTCTTCGTCTAATATTCCTTCCTGCTCTTTCTTCTTGATTTCTAAAATAAGGATTGATTAAATATTTCCCATTTTCACTGGTTTCCTAGTGTAAGCTATTTCAGTCCTGTTAAGTGGTTAGTCTTGGAAGGAACTGAAAATCCTGATTTACTCTAATTTACTTTTTGGATTGAATATTCCAATTTTAACAGTTCCATCAGTTTCCACTGAAAAAAATGCACTGCAGAAAATAATTATTTTAGGGACCAAATTTTATTGTCTATTCATGCTTATATTGTTTCCCCTCTTTTTCTTAGCCTCCAAAACGCATATTCAAACTGTGATATCCAGAATTCCCTTCCAAACAAGATTTTTCTATAATTCTATTATTCGATATATTTTTTAGGTTGATTCTCAGCTGAAATGGAAAGACTAATTTGTTTAATATTGAAATTAAAGATAAATTCATATGATGATCTCCATTTATGCATCAGTTCATCTCAGTTTCTTGTTGTCTTGCTTTACTTTAGTTTTTGCATTAAAGCAATAACATAAAAATATCTTCTAAAATAGAAGATTTTTTTTCCCAATTATTCACAAGGTTCTAGAAATCCCTATAGCTAGCTGAGACTTCTTTTACAGCTCTGATGGCTGTTCACATGAAGAGCAGAGAGTCCCCAAAACAAACAGCTTAGTCTGAAGTTGTCTGTTTGAAGTTGAAGACTGCGTCACAATGAATATTTATATGGGAACGAATTGAGGTTGCACAAGATAAAGCACGCTTCCCTGACTTAAAAGAAATGTGGTATGCAATAGATACATACATTATTCACATGCAAAATAGGATCAGAGTCTTTTAATAGAAGTGTTTCTAAAGCAGCTTCCTTTCCCTCTGCCTGGATCAGGTCTGCAACACAGAGGACCATTCCTCATCACAGAAGAAAGCTGGGATGGTTTTCTGCTCTATGCTTCAGATTGTGCAAGTTACAGTTTTTAAAGTGTTACTATTCTGCCAGATTCAAACAGATTTTCTCAGAGCAAAAACTATACTCATAAAACAAAAAATATTACAAACACCTGATTCAAACATGGCTCACCAGACTTTTTAAAGATCTTTACAAAGGTATTTAGGAGAGATCACTGGGAGCCTCATGAGTTTATTATTCAAATTCCTTTAAAGGTAGCAACAAACTAAATGCTACAAAAATAATCAAAAGTTATGCCATTGACAATAGCGAATTGTGCTATCTGATAACACTGCTAAGTATACAAAAAAAAAAAATTGCTTTGTTTTGCTCCTACCCTTCCCTGTTTTATACAGTACCACAGAAAAGTGGCTTCTCCCACAATTTGTATTTTAAATCTCCTTCTGTTTTCTTTCTTCATTTGCTCAGAACCTAGTTTTCAAGCAAGCTGACCTACTTTATCTTATTTTGGTACTTGCAGTACATTCCCTTAAGCTTGTCTACCTGACATTGCTTAAAATGTCTTCTATATACTGGTAATCACCTCTCTTACAGCAAAAAGATCTATCATGACTGATGCAATAGTGATAAACTATTAGTCCTTCTGAAACAGAAGACCTTTTTAACTTGCTAACACTACGTTTTTCATTAAACTCTTTGTGAAAATTGCTGAGGTACTTTTTGGAAGTTACAACGAACAAAACCATTCAGATCAAAATAGACTTCAGCAGGTGAAATTTAGCCCAAATCCCATTTTGTACGGTTTTAAGCATAGCAAAAGAGAGTCTAATAATGGGATGTGTAAGGCAACATTAATACAAGTGTCACTAATGGCACTTTTAATAAACCTAATCCTTTATTCTTTTATTATCAGTGACAAACTAAAATCCTACTTTAAAGAGCTGCAAATTGTTTACAGCATTTATGAGAAAGAGGCTCTCCATAAAGAAATGGTAAATTGTTTTATTGCTATCATGCTCAGATATGACAAGGTGCAAAAAAATACCATGGTGATGACTGAGAGATTATTTGATAAAATTAGATTTGCATAACTGTTCCTCTACAACTATCACATTTGTAGCTGAATTCCCACTATAAGCCTTATTTTGATCCCACTCTGAGAAGCTTCAAGCAATCAGTAAGTAAAAGTGGCATATAAAATTTGTGGTGAAGGTTGGAATTGTTCTGTGAAAACAGGGACATTGTATTTATTGTGTCTGTGCATGTTATAGAAACTAGAAGGATTTACTGCAGTCCAAAATAATTTACTTACTTGTTTTTTATTTACTGATCTATCAGTGAAATAAAACAGGATCTTTAAAGAATGAGTTTAAAATAATTCATGGGATTCACATAGCTGAGATTTCCACAGGTCTAGTGAGCAGTAGGTGACTGCATTGATGTACCAGTTAAAACTGGCTCCCTAAATGACTAGTATATAAAATGCTAATATCAAGGTAAATTGTGAAGCTACTTTTATTCCTGGATATCATAGCTCTGGAAATGATGTTGGGAAGGAGAGACTATAGGATGGAGAAGTTACATATCCTGGGGTGTCCTGTAAAGAGTTTGGAGAGGAAAGGCAGCCACTGCATTCACACACAATGCAAAAAATTACCATATTTATACCTTTGCATAGCTTTTCAGATCATGAGGAAGGAAACTACACTGCAGGTTTAGGGTATCTCTCAAAGAGAAGACCAAGGGAATTCTCTGGACTCCCAGAGACTTGCAGAATGTCAGCAGACTCATCTAACCTCCATACATTTCACAAACAGAAGATTTGTTGATGTAGCTATACTACTGGTAGGCTTTCTATCAGTAACATAGATTTCAGCCTTTAGGGAGAAAAACATGTATCATAAAACAGTATTTTCCTTTTCCCATAACCCAGAAATGTTACAGTAAGGCAATAAAGGCACAATATGAATACAGTTTAGAGTTTATTATAAACCTTAAGAACAAATATAATAGTATTCATCACACAGAAAGCAAGTGGGTTTTTGACAAGTGCCTACCAAAGAAGATAAGAGATCTGATGGAAGCTGGGTACCTCCTAGACCCTTTATCCATGAGGAAAATTAACCTCAGCAGGAGTTTTGAAAACAGCTATTTTGTCACAGCACACATTTCTCTGATTTTTTTTTCTTCTATCATGTAGCTTTCCTCTTTCACAAACCCCAAAACCCTTCAACATTTTTCCCTAATAATCACTGAGGTCCTGAAAAATCTTGAGGATGAAATATCAAAATAATTTAGAAAAAAATATCCCAGTGCAGGCTCTGAAATGAGTTTCTCAATTCACATTCTGACAAGATATATAAAAACATTATGGCAAAACTCTAGAGAGAATATGGATAAACCCACTCACTGAGGAACTAATTGGAGCAACAAGAAGACAAACAAACATCCAGCCCCAGGAAAGCTTCTCCCTTTGTTTAAGATTCTTGCCTTATCAGACTTCTTACAGGTCCATTTAACTGGGGTCTCTTTAATCCCAACACAGTTACATCCCCCAGGCAACTGCACTTAACTGCATTTAAGTTTGATCACAAACACCCATCTCTTGGGTAAAACTTGGAACAATGTATCTCTCCCAAAAAGCTACACAGTAGAGGGAATTATTCATAAATAAAAATTATTATAAAAACAGAAAAAAATACAAATTATTTTCACAGGAGTGTTCAAGTAATGCATAAATTTCACTCATTTTTAAGAAATAGTGAAGCTCCTTCTTCATAGAAATAATATTTATATATTTACTTACTATAAATGCCTTACTCCTTGAAGTAAGTAAAGCCATCCTGTGAACATAACCCAGCTGCTACATACGACTGGAAACTGCCTCTAATTACTTATTTCTGAGGTGAAACTATACACTGAACGCAAGAAACAAAAAACAGTTTAAAGTGTCTACTTTAGTTCAGACCTAATTCTCTCTCTATATATATATTCATTAACTCTCCCCACAAACTCAAAAAAAGATGTGGACAGACTGGAGAAGGTGCAAAGCAGGGCCACAAAGACGATCAAAAGGTTGATCAAAGGGTTGGAGAAAGTGCCCCATAAAGAGGTTGAAGGAGGTAGATCTCTTCTCTCTGGAGAAGGCTCAGGAGGGACCTTCTCCCTGGAGAAGTGAAGGCTCAAGAGTGATTTCATCATAGTATTCCTGTTTTGTCTTGATATAAGAACGAATGTTTTTACAGTGACAGCAATCATTCACTAGAAGAATTTCCCCAGGAACATGATAGAGCACCCATCACTGGAGTTTTTAAAGATGCGATCAGACAAGATGCTGAATAACCTCATCTAGGCTACCTTTCCCATAAAAGGCTGGACCAAATCATCTTTCGAAAGATGCCTTCTGGGGTCCCTTCCCCATAAAACAGTCCTGGGCTGTTCTACAAGTCTAAGATTCTAATTTCAGTCCATATAATGAAAATCATAGGTAATTAGTACTACTGAGAAACTAAGCCAGTCATTAAGCTCTGATTTGGATGACTAACCTTAGGAAATGTTGCACATTCCATGAAAGATCCTCCAAAGAGTATTTAGATCAGAAAACTGCATTATATCAATTGTCTCACTTTAAATTCTTGAAAATCCCAGTCCATGCTAATCCAGAAGTAGTGATGACCGCTGTTCCTCTGGGGAAGGAAAGAAGACCGGCTGCTTACTCTTCTTTATTAGAAGCCATAAGGAAAAAAACCCTAAGAATACTTTTCCCTCAAGACCAAATTTGCTCTTGTAGGTCACAAAAACATCTTTCAGTGGACCAAACTTACTTCGTCTGACATTTTAATAGGTAGAGTATTCATATCAGTGATTAGCTGAGTGGCCTGTTTTTCAAGGATGCTATCTATCCATGGTTGTTATTACATTGTCTGACATTTCAAAATTCTTCATAAAGAATGTCATTTTACAGTACATATTCTGCCAAGTCTCCTCTGTAACCCTGAATGTATCACTCAACTTCCCTGCTCCTCACTGAGTATATACGTACATGCCCAGAAACACATTATTACCTAATCTGAACTAATTTCTCCAGGTTACAGCATTTCTTTTACTACTTGAAAAACAGCTCATGATTCTTCAAATGCTGTTGAATGCACCATGCTCTAAAAATCACCTTCACAAAATTAAATATGCACATTGGCATTTAGGCCCCAAATATTAACTCCTTTTCACCATTACTTTAGTATTTTTCTTCATGTTTTGATTGTATTGTTGGATGAGTAACAAATTCTCCTCTGTGATCCAATTACACTGAAAAGGGTACAGCCACTAATCCCAGGATCCTGGCTATTCAGTCCAGATTGAACATTTAGATTCTACTTATCCAAATTCCTGCTCTGTTTTCAGCTGAAAGCTGAAATCTTTCACTCACAACCTAAGAGATCGTATACCCTTATGGTCCACAAAAACAGTCACAAAAAAAGACACAGCACCACTGCAATAGTGGTGAAACATCCTTTGCTGTGATGTAACTGCTTATGCGTTTTGCAACCAGGACACTATATAATCACGTACTAAAATATGTGATAGAAGCAACAGCTATTGGATGCTCTTCTTGGAGCTAAGGCATCTATCGAAATAGTTGTTAAGCATTTCGCAGGGTGTAAGAGAGCGAAGTCTGCAGTGTGCTGGATCCTGCTAATATTTTCACTGGCAAAATTTCCTTTGTGTGGTGCAGTCAAAGACAGTTGATGCTTTCAGTTAAAAGGCATCTATTTATTTTATGCTAATGTAGGGTGGTGTGTTGTTTTGGGTTGGCTGTTTTTTTTTTTCCCAGCGAATGTTAATGCACAACTCACTGCATTTACCAAATGCATATTTTAGAGGACATTTGCTAAATTGTTTGACACAAATAAATCTGTCATAAAAACAATTCTGCTTCTTATATCCAGGAACTAAAAACTGTGGCAAATTTCGTTCATCAGAAAGAGGTATAGGAATTGACCTTCCTCCATTTTTTCATACAGCAGTATATACACAGTGGCATCTTTTAATATAATATTGGTCACTGGAGAAAATTAGGAGACAAAACCAATGACCTAATATTACAGGGTCATTACAAAATCCAAAGAGACACCGTATCAATAAAGAAGTTCATGAATCATAGTATGCTAGAATGGTTTGGGTTGGAAGGGACCTTAAAGATCATTCTTAAGAATAAAGACACCTTCCACTAGACCAGGTTGCTCAAAGCCCCATCCAACCCAGCCTTGAACATTTACAGGGATGGGCAGCCACAGCTTCTCCGGCTAACCTGTTCCAGTGTCTCACCACCCTTATAAAAAAGAATTTCTTCCTTATACCTAATCTAAATGTACCCTCTTTCATTTTAAAGCCCCTTGGCCTGTCACTACATGCCCGTGTGTAAGTCCCACTCCACCTTTACTGCCAGCCCCCTTTAGGTACTTGAAGGCTGCTCTAAGGTCTCTCTGGCGCATTCTCTTCTCCAGCCTGAATAATGAACATAGCTGATGTTACTGAAGTAAGAGGCTCTAAATTATGACAAGGTATAAATCAATCATAATAGTCAACATACGACACGACCTTTGGGTTAAGATTTAGAGACACACTGCTTCATCCAGTAGCCACATGCCCCCAAAAAAAAGGACTAAGATGATGGAAGAATGTGGATATGGACAAAGCAGAAGGAGACACATTTGAGACACGTTCTGACTAGCCTGCATTTGTCCAAGCTTTCCCATGAGGAGGGCTGCAATCACCTTTGAACCACCTGACTCCAAGCACCAGCCTTCCCTCCGCAAGCCCACACTACTACTATTGCCAGCGCTGACAGAGCGAGCAAACCCAAACACCGCCTATTATTTTCTCCTACCCGTCGCACCCAAAGCCTTCCTCCCACGGCACCGTTAGTCACCCTGTGGGCGAGAAGCCGCATGTGTGCACAGGGGCTGAACACCGCGTTGTAGCTGCGAGGATGGCGGCGGGGCGTGCAGGGCCTCCCCACCGGCCGCTGTCATTCTGAGGGGGACCTTCAGTTGTCAGAGGCTCCGGCCTTGGCAATGCCGTCAGCGGCTTGGGCCTGGGCCGCCCTTTAGGAGGCGGCCACCGCCGTATCCCCCCCGTCCCCGGAGGAAGGGTTGCAGCTCCCGGGGCTCACACAGGCGGCCCGGCGGCCCTTCCATGAGGGAGGAAAGGAGGGGGCGGGTGGTGTAGGCAGCGAGGATCTACCCGCCTGTGCGCGGAGCGGGTGGACCCTCGCCCCCTCGGCGCGGGCGGGCAGCCATCGGGCGGGGTGGTGTGAGGGGATGGCGGAGCCGGTTGAAGGGGAGGGAGGGGGGGACTGCGAGCGTGTGTGCGCCTGTGTGGCGGCGCGGGCGGCGTGCTCCCGCCCTTCCCCCGCCGGCGCCCGGTGCTGCGCGGTGGGCTGGCGCTGGGGTATTTACGGTAACGTGGACCCGGCGGTGGCAGCTCGGCGTCAGGTGATCGGCGCCGAGAAACCGTTGCCGCCTCCCGGGGAGGAAAATGCAAGATGGCCCAGCGGGGCCGTGAGGGGCTCCGAGGCGCCCCTTCCCAGCCCGCCGCCGCCTCCCCGACGCGTAGGGCCGGCGGGAAGCGCTGAGGCCAACCCCGCCGCACCGCAGCCCGTCCCCGGCGGGGGCACCGAGCCATGGGGCTCTGCTACAGCCTGCGCCCGCGGCTCTTCGGCGACGCCGGCGGTGGCTCCATCTCCAGCACCGGCGCCGCCTCGGAGCCCGAAGCGCCGGCGGAGCCTCACGCCGCCCCGCAGCCGCAGCCCCTCGGCGCCCCGCTCCGGCCTGGCGGGAAGCCCGGTGGGGAGGCGGACGGGCCGCCGCTGCTGCTGCAGAACGGCGGCGGTAACGGGGCGGCCCCCGAGCGGCCGCCGCTGCCCAAAGCCGGCGGCCCCGGCGGCGGGGGGAAGGCGTCGCGGCAGCAGCCGCTGCACCAGCCGCCGGCGCTGCAGAGAACCTGGGAGAAGCTGCGCCTGGAGGAGCGGGAGGCGGAGAAGGAGGCGAGGAAAGTCAGCAAGAGCATTGACCGGGCGCTCAAGGAGCAGAAACGGGAGTACAAGCAGACGCACCGCCTGCTGCTGCTGGGTACGTGTGTATGTGTAGGGATCTGCGTGCGCGAGGCGGCTGCCTGGGCGGGCAGGTGCCCGCGGGGCTCCCCGGCAGCGCCCCCTCCCCGGCTTCCCCCGTTTTCCTTGGGCGCCCTCCATCCCTCCTTTGTCTCCCCGCTGCCCCCTGCTCTCCCTCCCTCTCCCCAGCCCTGCCCTCCCGTCTCCGTGCCTGGGCTCTCCCCCAGACAGGTTTACACCTTCTTTTTCTTTCCTTCCCCCCATCTTCCCTCCTCCCCCCTTCTGGCCCTGGCAGTCGTTTTGCAATGGAGGGAACACGATCGGCGCTTGTCCTGCGAGGGAGAGCGGCTCCACCCAGGCAGCCGGGAGGGAGCGATGCTGATGGGGGAGCAGAGGGGTCTGCTGGAGGAGAGGAGCCCTGCCCCGGCAAGGGGAGCTGCCTCGGCGAGGTCTGAGCTTAGCGCCAGAGCAGCTGGGAAACATAAGGGAAAAACTGCAGCAGAAAGGAGGAAAAATGGCTATGCGTGAGATGTGCATAGCTCGTGGATGACTCTGCCGTGTGTAGCTAGGGGTGGTTTAATGAGGAGCGGTAGTATGGGCTTGTGGCTCCTAAATGAGAGGAGTGCTGATGAGCAGTAGGCTCCTTATTTAGAGAAGCAGTGAGCGGTGTAAGGGGAAATAAGCGGGTGTTGGTATGCATATTCCTCACAGACATCGCCTTTACTACAGGATGTTTTCTTCAGCTGTTGGCCCTCAATTTTTATTTTTTTTCAGGGATGACTTGTCAGCTTTTGTCCCCTCTTCTCTGAGGTGCTACATGCGGTCTGCCGTTGCCACTGCTCTTTCTAAGCATTAGTTAATAGTCTTCTCCAGAGGATTTGTACCAGCTGATACATTTACAGTATGAAAACCACAGGGGTATCTAATACAAGCATCTCATTTCCTGCAGGAAACAGAACAGTCATACTGCAGAGTTGTGTTGTTTTTTTTATGGTCTGAGCAGAGGGCTTATTTGGCCTCTTAGCGGTTGTCATAAATCTCAGTTTTCTGTTAGCATGGAAATGTTGATTTGCTTTTGTGTTAGCTTGCTTTGCATGTTTTTGTAAAGTTGTGTGGTATGCATGGATTTTTGGTAGTTATCTATGTGCATCACAGATGTTGGGTAGTCTTATGTCTGTCTTCATAAAACTGTGTTTCCATGTTATTGGATTCCTTCATTCCTGTTGGTGGATGAGGGGAGAAGAAATACAGCAGTGCACAAAAGCTGTAAGCAACGTTTGCCAGAATTGTAGTGCTCAAATTCTAAAACAACAAGTCATGGGCTTTATTATATCCCATAAGATTCCAGTAGGCTCTTATATAGGATACCAGTACAACCAGTGAAAGGAAAGAAAATGCAATTCCTACTCCATGATGGAATTAATAATAGTCTTTGTACAATATTTCTTCTGATACTTGAACTGTTTCAGTATTTACCTCTAGAATTTTAAAAATTCCTTAAAAAAAAGTGTATTTTTAAAATGTTTTTCTTTCTGTAACCTCTGAAAGTGTGTTGTGACCAGTATGGCTACGACAAGGCAAAGATACTGGTTGGTGGCCTTCATCTAGAGAGCAATGTTGCTTGAACAAAAGGATCCTGAAAGATACTGCATGTAGTCTATAACATGGGTGGTTGTCATAGTAAACTAGAGCATTAAACACCTGTTCAGAAACAATGCAATTTGAAAAATAAACCATCTCCAACTCTTCGTACCCTGTAAGAAACTCAACACTCTCAAGACTCTGTCGAATTTTGAATTAAATTTGTGCCACAATCAGAAAAAGCTCTCTTGATCTCTGTATCACAGCTAGGAAATGCTGGATTATTGTTTCAGCCCTGCCAGATCAGGGCCTGACATATATGTTTGATTTGGATCTTGGGAGAGCTGCAGGTGCTTCGTGCTTCTGTTTGCAAAGAAGTGGAAATGCTGCCCTAGATAAGAGGAAAATATTTAGAATGGGGAAGGGTTTATTTGTCAGAGAGGGGGTAAGGCAAAATTGCCTTGTATAAGGTAATCATTTTCAGTCTTGCACAGAGGAAGAGACTCATGATGTATGCAAAGGTCTTAGAATAAAGAATATTATCAGCTTGATATTTTACAGCATTTCTAGTGGTAAATAACTCGATCCCTGTCCCTAAGGTTTTCCTGGTGGAGTGAACCTAAAAAGTGTACCTTTGCTGGAGAGGGGAGGAATATTCTTGTAGTTCAACATGGAGGAAGTACATAGCAGAGGGGAAATGGTGAATGCAGTGACAGCAGAAAGCCATCACAGAATAAACAAAGTTGAGCAACAGTGTTGGTGTGGGCTTTGTTGTTTTTTTTTAAATGCAAGCTTGTAACTAATAGCTTCATTTCGGTTTGTCCTTGTATGTCTTGTACATGAACTGGGGTAAGTTAAGAGGATGTTATCAAAATCTTAGAGGAAAATGAAGTGTGTATTTTAAGGAGCTACCGGTAGATATCAAAAAGATACGCAAATACATGCACTGGTATCTGAACACTAATAATCTCTAGAGTCTCTAAATAAGTAGTATATTAGAAGAGAAGCTTCTGTATATGTTTGAAAGCAACCTTTCTCTAGAAACATACCCATTCTCCTTTCGTTGTGTCAAATGAAAACAGTCAGCTTGATGAGCTGTGCGTTTAAGTTCCCAAAATATTATGAAGTCTCAAAGGCTTGTTTTAGTGTATGTTGTAAAATAGCTCTCGAAGAACATGTTCTTGCCTGTCACAGCTTTCCCCAAACTAATGTCTCGTGCTGCAGATGATGTTTTGAAGCTCCCCTGTAACCTACATTTGGAAACACTTAATGTCATAACCCGTAATTGTGAAAAGGGGCGTGTGTGCTAAGTGTCCTCCCACATAAATAAGTGGATCTGTATCAAGTGGCTATAACTGAGATGAGGGAGCTTTGCTGGTGCACTGGTTGGGGTTTGTTTGTTTTTCTTCTGCAAGATGAATGCACGTAAAATGGAAGCTTTCCACAATTGGCTTTTTCGTGTTTAATTTCCACTTTAGAAAGAAAGGGCTTGAAACCTTAAGTTGATTATTATTGTGCCGTGTATTATTTGAGTTTCCTTTTTTTTTTTTTTCATTTTATTTTTACAAGCGAAAATGTTAATCTGCACAGAATTCTTAGGATGCTTTTGCTAACCGCAAGGTGAAGAATTTTTTTAGGCATACATATTTATTGCACTGATTTACAGGGCCTGGTCAGAGTCTTGTACCTTTGGTTTCTGTCTTGTTTGGTCTTCTTTTCTTTTTTTTTATTTCCAGAGAACTGCAAACACTTATCTACAAGACTGTTTAGCTGCTGATTTCCTAGAAACTGTACAAACATTACAAATCACTTTATAAAAGCAATTCAAATTCTCATTTCCAGGCTCATATTTTAAACTGTTTTGGGAGTAAGTGGGTAAAGGCAGACCTGCTTTAGACAAAGTGCTAACCACCGTGTTATGATCAAGGCTCATGTAATGTTGAAGTAAGCCATAGGTAGATTTTTACTTTTTTTTCCTAGACAGCTGTTGTCTTGCAGTATCATCTAGCTCCTCTTTTGTTCCATTTCCCCTGGCTCCTGCATGCTGTCCTAATTTTGGATGACTTTCTCAAGCAGAACTCATTCTTTTGCACTTCCCTGCTAAACTGAAACTGAAAGCGTTAGAAGTAAAAGCTTTTCTGTTCAACAGAAACTGAAAGTAATGATATGGGGATTGAGGAAGGGAAAATGGAGATAGTAACTTTTTTTGTTTGCTTGTTACTTTGTGTTCTGGGTTTTTTTTAATTTTAAAGGTACTGTAGCTGCACAATACTTAAGTTTTGACTTGATAGTGAAATTTAGACATGTTTGTTTATGTACAGAAGTGTACAAAACATACAAAGAAACACTGCTCCCCTGAATTAATGGAAATCTAACACATAGATGCCTTGTCAAGCAAGGGGAGTTCTGAAGTGGTAGGTGTATAACAAAAGTAATGCTTTACTACAGTTTCATTTTTTTAATTACACGCCTGTTGACTCTTGTCAGAATTAAACTGTATTGCAAGAAAGGTTTCTGCTCTGACAGTGGATTTTAGACTACAGTTGCAGTCTGTTATTTATGTATGCTGCCTCAGCAAACCCTTAAGTTTATCATCCCAAAACCAGTTTTAAGTCTTAAAATTAAACCTAATAAATCTTATTTAAAAACAACTTTAACTTTTATATAATTTGAAGTCACGCTGATTGATAAATACCTAAATTTAGTTTAGCTGGATGTGCTGATACTTTCCCTGTGCCTGTGTAAGACTGTGTTCTTAGGATGCTTTTCTGTTACCACAAAGATGATCTTCTCCCTAATATCAGTAACAGAACTGGATATCGTTGTTTGTGTTCCACAGTTGAACCCTTTTGTTGCATCCTATATACGCCTATTTTGTCTTTTAAAAAAAATAAGTTGCTGGTTTGTGCTGATCCTTAAGGTTTTAGGATCCTTACAGCCAGGTAGTTCTAGCATGTAGGTAATGGATATATAATTGGTAGGAACAGATATTTTCAGGACTTTGAAATAATGGGCTCCAAGTACTGACCAAGGTTATAAAATAAATGGGGTTTATAATCCATAATCCTTTGCAAGAGACATTCACATGTCTTTTGAAATGCTCTTCTGCTTTTGTTGTAAATTATGGCATCATATGAAGTGCTATACACACTCCTTGCAGATGAGCAAACCAGTAGGCAGAAGTCATCAGGACATGTTGAAATTAGTTCTTAATGTTGGTAGTTTTTTTAAGTGTATTGAAAACAATCCCTGAAATACAACACTTCTCTTTACTCTGTAGATTACTGACTAATTGCATTTAGCTCATAATTAGCTGGTTTAGCTGATTTCCATTCTTTGATTAATTTTGGGGTTTTTTTTTTATCACTTAGCATGGAATAGAACAAAAAAGTGGGCGTTTTTTCTTAAATGCTAAGCGTAGCACTGCTGGGAGGCTCTAGCTGCTGTACAAGGGTCAGTTCTGCAGCTGTTACTTAGGCAATATGAACTCTGGGTTATTAGGCAAGTTTTGTATATCAGTGTGTATTCCACAAATGCTTTTTGTAATGTAGTGCTTAATTAAGCAAGCTATGATAGTCACTTCTTTGTAATTTTAAGTTCCCATTGCCACTGTAACTTCTTGACTGCTGAAATTTTAAAGAGCTTGTTAAACATCTGGACTTGCACCTTTTCCCTCTCCCCCTGTCATCACCTCTGTCCCCCAAGTTTATAAGAAATACAGTTTGAAACTTTGTTCCCATGTTCGTTTGTTTCCATTGCCCAATGTCACAACCCATATTTCTTACCTTGCCAGACCTTTGGCATTCCTTAATTGAATTGTAGCATATTTTTTTCAATCTCCAAGATAACTATGGAAGTAATAGTTATATTGTGGGATTATTTCTTCTCCCATTTTAGCATCTTTGACACAGTGGAACTATGCAAACGTGGGGAAATACTTACTGGGGTTTTGTGTGGGCGTTTTGGTTTGTGTTGCCCTTTTCTTGTTTGGTTGTTTTGTTTTGTTTTTTCCCTAAAGTCCTGGCTTTCTTCAACCTACTTTTTAGGTCAGGCACCATTTGAGCTTAGAAAATTGAGTTAATTTTCAAAAAATACTTTCTTCTTTTTAATCCAACATCCTGGCTGAGGTGTGGGGGAAACTTGCCTCTCCCTGTGCTTACCAAGTTTAACTTATTTGCTGCCTGTTCTAGAAAACATTTGCTTTTACTGAATGAGATGGAAATGGTTCTCCTCCACAGACTTCTGAATAATAGTAGAGAAACAAAGTGGTGCAAGTAAGATAACAGAGCTGTCGGTTACCCACCAGTAGAAGAAGTAGAAACTTCTGAGTTACCATTTTGCATTGGGGAAGTCTTGACCATACTTTGCAGTGTTTTCTTAAATTTTGTGTGGTTTGGATATTTTGTAATGCCTAGCAAGAGGCTCTTAGATTAGACGATTGATGGGTTGAGCAGATTAGTAAAAGCGTGGAGCAGATGTGTTACTCAGCCCATTGACTGGTGGCACAGTCCAAAAGAAATCTAAGGCTGTCTTTCACTGAAGATGCAGATCTATTTTTAGAGATGAAAAATGTACGTCATTAGTTATTACTTAGTATGTTCTTAATAAAAACAGCCTTTTGTAGCCAGTTGAAATCATCCAGTTATGGTTTAGACTTACAGCCTTTCATGGTTGTTTAGCCCTGGGAGGTATTTGTTGTGCTGCAGTCATCAACACATCATTCACTTTAAGGGCAGAAGCTTTGTCTTACTGTGCAATTACTTACAACTGTCTGATACAACTGGTTAAGGTTTTTTTAATATTTTATTTGTTTTCTTTTGATAATATCATAAATTCAGTAAGGCTGGATGGTTTGTTTACTCTTTTTAAAACCCCAGAGTGCAGGGTCTGGAAGAAGTGCAGCCTCGTAAGTGGCCTGTGCACATCGTACTTACGCGTTTTCCAGAATTGCATAAGCATATTAAGTATAATGACTATAGTGGTATTTCATATTATCCCTGTAGCACTGTATATGTGAAACTCCTTCTCGTGATTTGTCTGCACATGAATATTGAATACAAGTTTAAGGACTTAAAACCTCTCTAGATAAGCTGTATGAAGAAGGAAGGATGTGTAGTTTGGGACTGGACAAGATAAAGAGTATTTAAGAAAATACGTATTATTTCATTTTCTGTTTTCACATGCAAAGGATCAAAAACCCCCAAGAACAACCTTCCAATTAATGTTTGTAACATAAGGCATAGCCTCAATCACTTGTAGTGGAAGATCTTAACTGATAAGATCTCTTTGAAGTCAAACTTGAATTGGTTCCTCGTAATCTGGTATTTTACATTTGTTTGTTTTTAAACTTAAGTGGAATTTATAACTCTACAATCTTATATTCAAAGTCATGTTAGGTTTCAAGACTAATAAATTATTCTTTCCCCAAATACCATTACTGTAGTAAGGCAAATTCAGGTCATATTTTAAATGCTGTTATCTTTATTTCAGCTAAGAATTTACATTGTGTGGGAACAGCATGCATTTTTTAGTTTATAAAGCTATGTGAAAGTAGAAAGCTCTCCCCTCCCGGAGTATTTAAAATAACAGAAATAACTGAGAAGTCTTTCACTTTCTTTTAAGACAAGTTTCATTCCTATGAAGGACAAAAAGGAAGCTCTTCTCAACAATCAATTCGAGCAAATTGTCTAGTTGGTCTTTAGAAGCTGAAGAAAAGAACATTCCTTCTGTGGTTTGGGTTAGTGCACGAAATGGAGATAAGAAGCAGGCTTAAAAACATTTGTAATAAACCCCTGAAAATAAATTCAGTTCTATCTCTCTGTGGGTATCCTCTCCCTACTCCCAATCACTCTTATTTAATTACCAGAAAATGCATACTTTTACATACGTGTAGTATACTCTGCATTTAATTTGTCATATATGTATTAGAATGGATGTAAAGAGTTTTATCCTTCCATCATGAAGAATGAAGGTTATGTTAAACTGCCAAAAATGTGGATCATCATGGATCCTTACTCTTCTGTGCAAGTGTAATTTAATGGTAAGCAAATCAGCCTTCTATTGAAAACTGTCATGAATGTGGCTGGAGGCATTACCAACTCTGTTATGCTACAGTTTTCTTAATTATGGAAAATTAGTCACTCAGAATCTTGAAGCAAATGCAGAATGCACAGCGTGGTGTTAGGCAGTGCCTTCTTAGTAATCATCTTTATTTTCCTGAACACCTTACATGTAGAGGACTAAGCTACAGCAGAAGCAAGTTGCTGGTTTTGGGGGGTTTTTTTTAGTGACAGCACTGATTCTTATTTCACATGCTTGAATTCATTTCATGTTGATTGAAGAACAGTTTGCTATTCTACATGACACTTTTTCAGATAAATACACGCTTATGTCTGTATGTGCCCATGCATGACCGCAGAAATTCTTGTAGAATGCAGTAGATCACACAGAGGAGTTTAGGTGGGTTAAAACAGCCTTCAAGAATATGTGGCTGGATTCTATCCTGTTGTATATAATAGGCTTAAAGCTATGTAGGAACGGGGAAAGTCTAATGGATTCTGCAACAAGGTTGTTTTATTGTGGTTTTTTTTAAATCCTCTGGCTCACTGAATACATGAATTAAAAATAGGCTTACAGAGTTATCAGCCTGCTCTGAGCTTGCTGTAATTGTCTAATTCACTTTTTAGGAGAGATATGAACAAGATGATCTTAAAGTGGTTAATGTTGGCAGGAACCTTCAAGATCGTCTAGTTCCAATCCCTCATGTCATCAGCGAGGACACTTCTACTGGATCAAGTTACTTAAAGCCCTGCCCAGGCTGGCCTTGCACATTTACAGGGATGGAGCAGCCACAACTTCTCTGGGCAACCTGTTCCAGTGTCTCACCACCCTCACATTAAAGAAATTTTTTCCTAATGTCTTGTGTAAAGCACTGCAAACACTTACCAGCCTTTGCAAAGAAAACTTGGGGGTTTTTTTTGTGTTAATATATAAACTATAAAACTAAGCTGCAAAAGAATATAATAATTTGTATGAAGTACATATGCAAAAATAACCAGTTCATAACCTGCAAAGGTGTGTTTAATGAGTTTGGCTATTTTTAGTTAAAAAACCCTAAAATCTTGTTTCTTTTCTAAATGGCAAGATGATGTGGAAGGTATTTGTTTCATAGCATGTCTGGGTTTTCCCCAATCATTTAATCACTTAATATTAAAAACTGAACAAAGAAAAAAAAGGGGGTTTTTGCCTCAGCTGTGCTTAAGAACCTTGTATTATATAACGAGAACACTGCTGTTGCGTGCTGCCGTGCACCGTAGTTTTGTATAAGCAAGCAGGAAAAGCATGTTAAGGACTGGATATAACTTACAATGGGTTTCAGATCCTTTTAGCTGTTGGGTCTACCAATTCATGAGCATGTCATAATGCAGAACTGTAGCTGTTCAAGCTGTTTTGCTTTTATCCCTGGAAAATGCTTCCGTGGCGGAAAGCAAATAGGAACTGCAGGACCGTAATTCTGGTTCTTATTGAGTAGATGATCTTCCTTTGATTTAATGTTCTGAAAGAAAAACACAAATCTCAAATTCTTTATAGAGTGTTTTCTCACCATTTGGTGGGGAGAGGGGGAAGCACAAAAAACAACTAACCAGCCTTCATTCATGTAAATTCTCATTACTTTGGTTTGTTTAACAGAACTGAACTTCAAGTTCATATTGATCTAGATTTTCCCTATGAGGAAATAGCTCTGGGAATGGAACATGAGCTTTTGGCACTTGGAGAAAGATTGGATAGCAATTGGCATGTAAATAACTGCCATGCATTGTTCATTTTAGTGAATACATATTTTTTTTTTTATTTATAAAACTATTTTGAACAGTCTTACACTTTTTGTGATTCTTCAGTGCTCAAGCCTTAAATTTGTCTGAATGGAAGACTTACAGAAGCAGTAGAGTTGTGCTTGATTTGGTGCTTGCTGGTGTCTTGCTGTGATCAGGAGTCATAGTAATCCCTCTGATACATTCATGAGTTTCCGGTACACTCAGGGTGCATAAGGCAGCTGTTCCAAATTCTGTTGGTGGTCTTTCAGCTTTTCTCATTCTACTCGATGTAGTGTCTGGATTCATGTGCTTGTTTGTTCAGTAGTATCTTTCCAACTTGATTATTATTGAAACAGTCTAGTTGTTGTGTAGTTTCTTTGGGGTTGTTTGCTTGTTTTTAAGTGGGTAAACTACAGTAATGTTTAAGGAGGCACCTATTCACTCCTTTTAACTCATATGGAGAGGTAAGGATGTTGACCCAGTGGAAGAGGGGAGAACAAAAATGCCTACAGTGGTGTTTTGCTTGCAATATGCAGGACTCTCTTCTGTCAGTGGATTCTGTCTCCAGGTGTATGTCAACTATTTCTTTGAACTGCCAGAGGTGGCAGGAAAACTGCTTCACAGGAAAGCTGAAAAAGAGAGAATAGTTGCTTGTAATTTGATGTAGAAAGGATAACCTGAAGAGTAATCCTCTCCAAAGGCCGTTTTGCAGTAGTCCTTGTCTAGTTAAAAGGGATTCACAGACTTGGGATCTGTCTCCCAGAGACTGAACAGTTACTTTCTAAGATAGGAGGAAAAGTTAAAGCAATGCAGTAAAAGGTCAAACAGCCTTTCAGATGACTGTGTTACAGAAGGATTAGGGTGTTGGGCAGGGGTGAGGTGGGACTGTCTTTCATGCTGTTTAATGCTACACCCAGTGCCGTTGCTAGTGCTCCTGGTCCAGCAGTTTCAGAAAAAGAAAACGGGCTCTGGTACTCTGAACAAGAATGAGCAGACGTTTCATACTTGGTCTGCTTCCTCATACAATGCTTAGCAACAGGTGTGTATTAATACCTGATTCTACTTTTGGGGGAGGCCATTCACCTTAATAAATTTGGGGTTTTGTGCACTGATTGTGTGTGTGGAAAGTGGCACAGCCTGCTAAGGCTCTTCAGCACCTGAAGGGTTCTAGTACATGTACATAGGGCAAAACATGTACAGGGCAAAACAAATTCGTAGCCTTTTTAAGCCTAAACAATATAACGTCCTACTATGTTGACTGCCACTAAAATGTAAAGTTTTCTTAATGGCAATATGTCTGTGAGATTAAAAATGGCTGGAAGAGTATGGGAGCCAAAGTTTTCTTCTTCTATTTTTTGTTTGGGTTTTTTCCTCCCTCCTTTGACTTCCTTTTTAAAGTGAACCCAAAGCCTCCCTGTAAAACCTCAATTTGTGTTTCTTCAAATAAACTTATTTAAAGGTTTAAGTACTTTTAAATAAATTTAAAGAATATCTGTCATTATTTTTTCCCCTATGTATTCTGTATCCTGGAAGCCCTAATAAAAGAATAATTAGAAACTTAATTGAACTGTCTGTTTTTATGATGTGTAAAAAAAAAAAAAAAAAAAAACTGTCTTAATCCTTGCTAGAAAAAACAATTTGAAGATACTACGAAGTACCAAATAAATACAGCATCTTTTGAGTTCAGTCTTTTATCCCCTAACGCAGTTTTCTCGAAAGTTGGACTGGTAAACACTTTACTATTTGTAACTGCTTCATCTGCATTAAGTAAGCAACCAGACAATGGAGCAGATTTAAGGAATTTATGAAAAAGTAAACTGAAAGTCCAGAAGTGACCAATAAGATTTTTACTTTTGACTATGTAACCAAGAAATTATTTTATTTCCCAAATAGTCTCTGTGCTCTAAATAAGCTCATTGAATTTTAACATGAATATTGCTAAAGTAATCCTCATCTAAAGGGTTCAAGCGGTGGTACTGTTTGAGACCTAATTTTGGTTCTGAATAGGACACATGCTCTGTCCCACTCACTAGCTACAGCTTCTGCTTGGTTGGAACTCATACTGTGCTTGCTCTCTATCTTGTTGGTGGCTGAAACTCATATAGTTATTCCATTTTCTGAAAGAAAACAGGCTGGAAAATATTCCTTAAAAGCTAACTGTACAACTGTACTCTTCACCTATTGCTCTTTTCTGAATTCAGAAGTGGGCAATCCCAGCTTCTAATGGTGGTTTTGTTTGTGTTTACCTTCTGGAGGAAGTATTGTTCTTATTTGGTTCATCAAACAGTTCAGAATTCCTATATATCCAAGTCTTTCTGAAACAGGACTATAAAAACTTTTGTACTCTGCTTCTGCTGCTTCTTTCAGTGGCTTATTGAAGAGTATTATTTTAGTGTACCATGTTTATCAGAGAGTTACTGTTCTCCAAAATTATTGCTCATCCACACTTCAGTCTTTTGATAAGCTAGCATTATTCACAGTATTTTTAATCAGTGACTAAAAGTTTACTGATTCTTTGAGAACCTTACTAGCAATACTGCATCTAGTTGATGATTAACAATTAGTTCTTGAAGTCTATTATCTGATTCCTGATCCACTTAAAATATGTTGTATTGATCATTTGCAGAATAACAACAGGCATACATGTGATGCTTATTTAGAATATCAAATGTTTTATATTGACATAAGCTTTTAACTTAATGAACTGTTTTCTGTCAATATCCCTCAAATAATTTATTTTCAGTTAATCAAATGACTTACTACTGATTCATTGACCTGAGGTGGTAGATACAGTCCTGTGCTTGGTGAAATACAATTTTTCTCAGACTGTGCGTAATCTAAATAATGGTATCTCATACGTGAAAAGCTTTATTTTCTGATGCCCTGAAGTTATTTCTCAGAGTAACAGTAAATTTAATTGACATTCTTTATGCCATTGTCTGTGGTGATGTGCAGGATGAGCTTGGATCCTTCCTTCGATTCTTCTATAAGTGTTAAAGGAGAAACTCATTAGATCAACTTGTGAAGAAAGAGGGCAGGAATCTTTGTTTAAATAATTACTTGTTTGACACACAGAGCATTATTTGCTGTTACTATTTTAAGGTAAAAAACATAGCCTGGCATTTCTGAGTGAATATTTTCATTTAACAATGAGGCTGATTATCCATGTTTTTGTCTAGCATGGTCTAGAAAAGTTTGGTCTGTTCCATCTCCATAGCCTACTTTTAAGGTGGTTCAGACTGTCTGCTTCCCTCTCATTTTCCTTAAAAAGAGACACATTACTTATTTAAATCGTTACTTTCAACAAGCTGAAAAGATGAAAGATTAAGCCAATTAAATATTTACTGATACTACAGACTAGAGCAGGAGGGGAACAAAAATCCCAGTATGTTGGTTTTGTTGCCTGCTTTTACTTGTGTCTGTAGCCACAAGTGTCTTCAGTGCTGTGTTATATTTTATACGCAGTTGCCTGGACCTCTTATGACCGCTGTGAAAACCAGCTGAAGCCTGTTACTTTTTGCCTTATTTCTTTATGGCTGAGAAATTGCTGATCACTTGGATTTTGAAATCATCTTTACCATAAAAGAACCCAAATCAAAATGTAAAGCTCTTAAATCCAAGCACTTAGTAAATTAAGTTTTATTTTAGGTCAGCTTTTTTGTGGCTTTTGTATTTGGTAGCAGTTAGGAAAGTTAATATCTGTTAGAAAAACTGCTTTTTGTCAGAATTACTGTGTATGTTACATGTTGAAAGTCAACTCTTACTCTGGTTCTTTAATAACATAAAGGTAGAGTTCTTACCTTTGTATTCCTTTATTGATACATACATGAGTGAAGAATTAAGTCTCTGTGAACACACTGGGGTATTCTCGTTCTTTAACTCCTAAATGCACACTAACAATTAAATTTACAAAACACCACCCTGTCATCACAGTCTCTTTTTTTTCCTCCTTCTCAGGTGTATACATTTTTTCAGAGCACCAGATGGCTTGAAAAGCTTTCTTGACCCCCATAGGTGGTTGACAATGCATTTAACATTTCAAAGGCTAGCCCTTCCTCTGTGGGTGTTCTGCTTTTGCTGGAGCCAGGTCTTCTCGCAGTTTAATTAGCTCTACACAGGGACCCTTCCTGTGGAGGAAACATGCATTTTCTTTTTAAAAAGATCATCCAGAATAGATTACAAGCAAAAGCTGTGGAGGAGGAGAAGTAACTTTAAATACAGGAGCAGTTGCATTACTGATTTTGCTGCATTATGTAAAGATGTAAGTCAGGGTAATGGGCAAGTATGCAAAACGCATACTTCCGTTGAAAACATAGTGAGTCTTCCTGTTGCTGCAAGAATCCCAGATGTGAACTTAACTCTGCAGTGTCATCAGTCTGGAATTTACTGCTTGAGCTGGAAGAGGGAGGAGAGACCCAGAGGCGTGGCCGAAAATTATTTTCATTAATGTCGTCTTTGAATGTCTCATTTTTCAGCTTGAATATGGTACATGTGATGAGAACTGCTTCCAAATTACTGGGCAGTTTTGTCTTACAAACACTTCAGCTGGAGCCACATGGTCAGCATTGTGGAAGACTTACACACGAAAGTGTTATGTTACATACTCTGAGTATACCAATTTCTTCAAGAATATTCTTGACTATTGGTTTAGTGTTATTTTTGTCACTTTGTATCTAGTTCAGTCACTTGATACGTATTTAAGTGATGGTAATAATTCATTCATCTAAAACATTGTGGTTTTTTTAAGGGAGCTTTTATTCCGACATAAAACTGAAAATGCAGTTTCTTTCATGGAACCCATGAAATACAACCCCTGGCTCAACAGCAGGATGCTAATAAAATTAATATGTATTTCAGAACAACATGCTACTTTACAATATTGACAGAAAAAGTTATTTGGTTGTTTAATTTTCCTTTCTGATTGTAAATGTCCATGGGTATTCATAGCAGAAAACTTCTGGCTATGAGGTTAAAACCTGATAAAATCAGCTGAATTGTGTCATATAATGAAAATCATGAGAAAGACTGGACTACAACAATCAGCAGGGTTTGATTTTTAACTGTACTTAAACTGTCAAATACATGTGCAAAGGTTTGACATTTCCAGCATGAAGGGTATCTGTTCAAACTTTGGTATATATGCTTTATATCAACATGCATTATGTTGTCTTTGATTACATGATTTTGCTTCCTTTCTCAATCCTCATAGGTCCATGCCTACCTTACTGTATATACAGTATAGCATAAATAACAGCAAGTGAATAAGAAATGTTGACTGACATCTTCATTTTTTTAATGTGGAGTAATTCTTGCACTGTATGCAGGAGTCTTTAGTAACTTGTGTGAGTTTTTCTAAGGAGTGAACCATAAATAGGTTTCCTGTTGTACAGATGGAAAATCTAGGTAGAAGTGGCACATGGTCAAACTTACACATCATCTGAATTTTAATTACTTTAGAAGTCTAGAGCCTGCTATACTTCCAGAATTATTTTAGAGCTGGTACAAAAAGCTACTACCTTTGGTGCCCAAATTACTATGTTAATATTTACTAGAATTTCTGAAATCTGCTGCTCAAATACTCTTTGAGAGTGAGAAAATTTAATGGTAATGCTGCAGCTGTATGGCCTCCTCTGATGGCCATGCATCCAAGATGTGGGAACTCGGCTGAACTGAAGAACAAACTGAACCTTCTGATACTGTTTTTGTGTCCCAGTGCCAGCTTAATGATCTGGGCTTCTCAGATGCTTGTCAGACAAGTCCCCTGTCATGATAACATAAGTAAGTTTTCCAAGTCTTGAAAGTATACTGTTCCTGCTTTTCCTGTCTGTGATCTCCTATTTCTAGTCCAGTGAAGAATGATGACTTGTAGCAACTGTTCATAACCTTTTGCTTCACTTCAGGTAACCGTGAGATGCAATATCGTAGAGGGTGTTTTGGCAGCAGCGTGCCATGTTGAGAAAACTGCCCTGTGTTGTAAAGGTTACCAGGCTGCATTGCTACTGCAGGTATTACAAACTGAAAAGGCTCCTTCTTGCTTTGGGAGCAAGAGGATAAGGTACAAGAATAGTGGGAGTCTCTTACTGCAACAAGCAAAGGTCTCTGAGCCTAGACAGATAGGCAGTTGTATTCCTGTGGGGGCAAGCATTGTCCCCTATCCCTTGCTGCTGAAAAAAATAATGAAGAAACTGTTTGTTTGTGCTGTCAGTAATCTGATTTACCCAAAGTCTGAAGCAGGCTACTAGCTAATGAATTGGATGTTACCAGGATTTTTTGTATGGTCAAGCTCATCATAATACTGCTTTGGTGTACCACCTCTTATATCACCATGCTATCTGGTGATAAAATTGTTTATGCAGTGGTAGACTTTTTAGTATAGAGCTTCTGTATAATTATTAGGCCTGCCATTTTTCCTTAGAAAATGTATATGACTATAAAAATGACACTCACAAATATTTGTGAGCTGTAAAAGGTACTGAACATGTCATCAGTGGACTTGATAACAATGGGGATTGGAAATCTTACATTCCTTGATTGGGACAAACTGGGATTCAAAACATGATGCAATATTATCTTATTATTTTAGATCCCACATCTATTCTGTTGCTCAGGATTTGTTTTGTATCTGTGGCCTGATCTGTGTGTCTGCCTGAACTAATAAACCGTGTGGGATCTAATCTAAGCTGAGGTCAGTGTTGTGTAAACCATATCAGTAATTCAGAAATAACCAAATTGCAGATCTGGTTTCTGACAATTTTAACTTCAGTGTATGTTGGTTGCTCTAAAAAGACCAGAGGAGTTATGAAGGAAGCTCAGGGACTTGTCCATAAATGTGGCATAAATTTAGGCAGAATTTGAATGACCATCTGGTGGATGTGTAGCAAAAGAAGCTGTGAGCTGACTGCAGCTAGAGTTCAAGACCTGCATCAGTATCACTGAAGTGCCAGATGACTTCTGTTGTAGCACTCAAAGCTTTATTCTCTGTTCCTAGTTGCATGCTAGTTCAGGTGTAAAGAACAGTGCCACTGGATATGAAGGCACTTATCTCTGACCTCCTATGCCATCAAATGTTCAGTGAAGCAAACCTCTCTGTGGTAAAGAAAAGCTACAGTTCCTCTTCCTTAATGAAAACTGTAATAGCATGTTGGTTGTGTCGAATGACTTTATGCCAGTTTCAGCCAGCTTCAGCAGTTTACCGGGTACCATGCTCTATCACCTTGATTGGTTCTTCATTCACTATTTGCTTTGCATTGAATGAAGCAGGATTCTGTAGCTAAGAATGCCATGCCTTGTCCCACAGCATAATTAAAACTGTTAATACTATCTTTGCAATTTTGTAAATTGGAAGTAAAGTTGAAAAGAAAACTTTGTGTTAGTTTTATTTCAAAGGCAGCTTGGATGTTTGTTTCGTTTTTCTTTGTGGTGGTGGTTGTTTTTTAACACCACAGGAAGGTGGTTAATTTCAGGCTCGGCGTATGAAAGATCATCTGGTGAAATGTCTGAAAAAGGCAGATGCTGGTCTAGCATTTTCATAATGGTAAACATTCTTTTTGGTTCATACTGAAGTAAATTCTCAGCTTCCCCTGATGGTTCTTTATTAAAGAGTTGCATCTTTCATGTGCCTTAGTGCATGTTCTTTATCAGTTTCCACATCTTACCTGTGAATGAGAGAAATCTCCAAAATTAGCTTTTATTTCTGGTTGTTTATTTTTTGGGCCCATGTATTTTCAGTCACCTTCTGCTAGATGCAAGTTAAAACTCTTCTGCAGGACATTGTCCCCAGTAATGACAGGGAGTAGTTCCTTTTGGAAAGCCAGGTGGTCTCAAAGAGCACTTTGATGGAGTGAGATGGATTGCCACTCATGCATCACACCATGTTACAGTAGATGCTGTGGATAAAACACACAGAATCATAGAATAGTTAGGGTTGGAAAGGACCTTAAGATCATCAAGTTCCAACCCCCCTGCCATGGGCAGGGACACCTCACACTAAACCATGTCACCCAAGGCTGTGTCCAGCCTGGTCTTGAACACCGCCAAGGATGGAGCATTCACAGCTCTTCTTGGGCAACCCATTCCAGTGCCTCACCACCCTTACAGTAAAGGACTTCGTTTTATCTGACCTAAACTTCCCCTGTTTAAGTTTTAACCCGTTACCCCTTGTCCTCTCACTACAGTCCCTAATGAAGAGTCCCTCCCCAGCATCCTGAGATCTCCATGCAGCCTTCTCTTCTCCAGGCTCAACAGCCCCAACTTCTTCAGCCTATCTTCATATGGGAGGTGCTCCAGTCCCCTGATCATCCTCGTGGCCCTCCTCTGGACTTGTTCCAACAGTTCCATGTCCTTTTTATGTTGAGGACACCAGAACTGCACACCGTACTCCAGGTGAGGTCTCAGGAGAGCAGAGTAGAGGGGCAGGATCACCTCCTTCGACCTGCTGGTCACTCTCCTTTTGATGCAGCCCAGGATACGGTTGGCTTTCTGGGCTTAGCATGCCTTCCAGGAGAATCTGCTCCAAGATTTTGCCAGGCACGGAGGTGAGACTGACTGGTCTGTAATTCCCCAGGTCTTCCATTTTCCCCTTCTTGAAAATGCGGGTTATATTTCCCTTTTTCCAGTCATCGGGAACTTCACCTGACTGCCATGATTTTTCAAATATGATGGCCAGTGGCTTAGCAACTTCATTCGCCAGCTCCTTCAGGACCCGTGCATGGATTTCATCAGGTCCCATGGACTTGTGCACATTCAGGTTCTTAAGATGGTCTTGAACCAGATCCTCTCCTACAGTGGGCCCAGTGTCTTCATTCTCACAGTCTCTGCATCTGCCTTCCAAGACTTGGGTGGCATGGTCAGAGCCTTTGCCAGTGAAGACTGAGGCAAAGAAGTCATTCAGAACCTCAGCCTTCTCCAAATCCTGTGTAGCCAGTTCTCCTGATAGCTTCCAGAGAGAGCCCACATTGTCCCTAGTCTGTCTTTCATTCGCAGTGTGCCTATAGAATCCCTTCCTATTATCCTTAACATCCTTAGCCAAGTTTAATTGTAACAGGGCCTTAGCTTTCCTTACCTGCTCCTTAGCTTCCTGAAGGACAACATCCCTGTATTCTTCCCAGGCCTCCTTCCTTGGTTCCACCTTTTATAAGCCTCTTTTTTCTTTTGAAATTTCCTCAGCATCTCCTTATCCATCCATGGAGGTCTCCTGGCCCTCCTACCGCACTTCTTGTAGTCAGGATGCAACACTCCTGAGCTTGCTGAGCTTGGGAGTCAACACTCCTGAACAACCTGTGCTTTTCCATCAGAGGCAGATGCAGTATGTATAGATCCAGAGATATGAAGGCCGAAGTCTAGGACCTTATGTTTGGTGGTGTCTTACAGTGCATTGATTATTAACTCCTTTAAGTGTTTCTTGCGCTATTTGTGGCATTATACGAGGCAGACTGTGCTCTTGCTTCAAGAACTCCATCACAGATAAACGTGCCACCAAAACAGTAATTGTGAAAACCTCTGTGAGGTTTTCCTCACAGGTTACATTCTGCAATCCTGCAGGTTGCATTCACACTTTGTGGTTCACCAGTGATAACTGATCAACCTTAGATATGGAAATAGCATCGCTGAAGGTATTTGTCAAAAGGCTACACAAAGCTTTGTGACGTGCCATGGTACATCTGTACATCAAAGTGACAATGGACTTCTCAACCATACAGTGTTATAGCCACAAGGCAGTAGGTGCAAGCTGAAGTCTCCTTTGTGAGGAAGTGATTATTGTTTGTGACCAGTTTCCAGGCAACTCAGCAGTTTGTTCTGTTCCAGGGCCTTGATTTATCCATCTATTTATTTTTTAGTGGAAAAACTGAGCAGAACTTTGTGTCTCATTTTCTGATAGACTGATCTGATGAGTCAAGTACCTTTTAAGAAGCAGTAGAATTGTTTGGTTTATGATTGTTTTACTGTGTCCAACTTTTTACATTCCCTGAAATCTGTCTTACCACTTAGAAGTAGAGAGCAGCTAATTAGCAGAATGACAAGTTACTTAGTATGTGTAGGTCAGCTGGACATCTTCCGTCTCTAAACCTTCTGTCACCTTCCCCTCTGCTTGTGATCTCTCTTAGTCATTGTTTCTCACTGTCTGTACATTAGCTTTGCAATGTTACTGGATGTATATGTTACTCTTGTATATACCCCTGTGCTGAGCTTGAGGAAGGCTCCTGCTCCTTGTTTTTGAGCAGTATAATGTGCACATTTACTGTACAGGTGTGTATTTTATTTGCAGACAGCAGTCACGTGAAGCTCATTAGTAATGAGTAAATAATAAACTCCAAGATCTTCAGTGAGATGCAGATGTTCCTAACTTCATTAAATCTCCCCAAAGAGTTTTGTTTAAATATGAATTTTAGCTTGTATTTTGAGACAGAACTAACTCAAACTAAACAAGTGATACCAAGTTGTAAGAGAAAAGTAAAGCTGAGAAACCTTTTTATGTCCTGATGCAGAAGGGATAGAGTATTATACCCGGTACTTGGATTAGGAAGGTTCAAATACACATATTTAAAGGGATGTAATGTTTCCCTAAAGATGATGGGAAAGGAGTGATCTGCCTAGTTATTTTTAAGATTGAATGAATATTGTCACTGCAAGTTTTTGGATTCTTAGGGAAAGATACATCCTTGGCTGCTACGGGTTTGTGTCTATCAACTTGCCGATACTAAAAAACAATGTTGTTCGCAAGGCTTAGTCTTCTACCAAAAGCTCTTTAAGTCTTCTTTTCTAGAGTAGGAAAGACTATAGCTGAATAATTCAAGCGAAACTCCCCCAACAATCCATAAAATTACCAGTGCATTGTTCTTCTGATTTTAAAAAGTTAAATGTCATGGTCCTGTTATATTTTGAGAAAACTAATTGACTACTTGAGATATTTTTTTTAATTATTATTATTTATATTTGTAAATCGATCTGTTTATCAAAACACCACGTATGGCATTTTAATGTTTAATGAAGTGGTGCTACTACCAACAGTGATCCTGATCTCTTTACCAAGATTTGCATGGTTGTGTGATTTGTGTGGATCACTAAGATCATTAGAAGGGGACCTTTTTAAGTAAAATTTGGATGCATAAATAGTGTGTAAATGTGACAGGAGGAAAAAGAGCTGTGTAGGCTCTCAGCTTAGGACGTTTTAGCCAGTTCAGAGAATTTTCTTGCTTGACTTGTCAGTGATTTCTCCATATTTTCACCCTTTCAAGACTTCCAGAGGGGACTAGGAGCTATAGTCTCAAATGGGGTAACAAGCCCAGAAGTTGGACTGGACAGAGAAAGATTTGCCATTGAGTGTTATTCTTCACAATGAGTTCTTGGTGAATTCCTGTATTCATTGCATTATGTCTTTAAGCCTCGTGGTGGCAGTAAATACTAAGAGAAAATAAGCTAATCTAGTACAGATGACCTTTATTTTACTTACAGTTAAAAAGAACATGCTTATATTTATATTTTTAAGTTTTGCTTCCAGTGGGTCAGCTCAAGACCAGAAGGTCAGCTTGACCTGCGAAACTTTGTCATCCGTGACTTCATTTTGCATGGACTCTAGTTGGAAGAGATATTTCCTCTTCTCTCTACTCCCATGCCAGCAGGTAAAGGTAGTATTGGTGAAGACACTCTACTGTTGAGAAAACTTAGATGGCAGATGACTGAAACAGCCTTTTCCAAAGTAGCTTCACTTGGCTTTATCATAGACAATCACATTTCTTACCTTAGCATCAATTGTTCATATGTGAATGAATAGTTATTTCAGGGTAGTAGTGTTGGTGTGTCAGCACAGGCATGGGTTCACTTCATGTCATCTCCCTGACCTCAGATTCACGCATCAGATTCTTGTGATCTTTCTCCCCTGCCCAAAGTTGTCATTTGTTTGCTCTGTCTGTTTCTGTGATTCATGGGCATATTGTGAAGATTTCATCATATGTCAAACTATTAAAAGTGAAGCCAATACTGTTCATAAAATACCAAGAAAAAAGAAATAGGAAAGCAAACAGCAGTTTGTATGGGAAACAGATAAATATAGTCTGTGCACAGTTTTTGCATGTCTGCTTCTGTTATCTGAGCGTGATTTGTTTAAAAGTAGTTCAGGTGTCCATCACTCAGGTAAGAATGAAAAACAAAAACATCTGTCTCTGCGCTTTATTCCAGTTAGAAGACTCTAGAGGTGGAAAATGAGTAAGAGATATTTATGTGATGTTATTTCCTGTATCCCCAAAGTGGGTTAAAAGGCCAAGTTAATGTCCTAAGCTGCTTTGGATAAAATGCATTTAAAAAGTAGTGAGAATTGAAGGGGTAAACTGTTGTGCCTTTAGACATCTGCTCAGTTTCCTTTGAGTATTTAAGTTGTTTGAAGTCTTTCAAGTAAATTTGATAACTCAACCTAGAAAACTGTGCAGAACTAGTTAGAGGACCAGAATAAATTGTTACTATATGAGAATCAAGAGGAGGATTTTTCATTTCTCATGCCATAAAGAACATTAAAATCTACTAGGAGAAAGAACTATATGTTCTTTATATTCTGTTCTTACACAGAGAACGATCATGCCCGACTCAGTTTAAACAAGGAGCATTCTTTCTCATATGAGAACTTGTATGTGAACTCAAGCTGATGCATCCTGAAGAGGACAGGCTGATGTGTGCAGCTTTTCATTGCAGTCATGCAAGTTTAAGATCTAAACCAGCAATTCTCCAGAAAATCATAGTGTTAAATCTTAAAACTACAGTGTTATTCAATAACTGGCAGCTCTCTTTTCCTTTTCCGTAATATTTATGTTGCCTTCTTGCCACCATCTCATCCAAGGAGATTCTGAAGCTTGATAAGCCTTTTATGTTGTTAAATGTGGTATATTTATGATGTTCCATTCCCCAAAATGCTACTTGTAAGTGTTAATGATGGGATTGTCTTTTCATATAAATATAAATATAGTACAGTCTGCTGACCTTCACTGCTGAAAAAGCTCTATTTGATGCGGTGTGGTTATGGAACAGAGTGCAAATGAAGCCCCTTTTCCTTCTTGGTGACTGAGATGGATGTTCTTATACTTTGTTCATCCTGTTAATTAGACAGCATAAAGCAAGCCTGTGGAAAGAGAACTTTCATTTGACCAATCAGTATAGTTGGAAGTGGGCAAACTGTTGTGCACATAAGGTTTTGTGTATTTTACGGTCAGAGTATCGCTTTCCTCCTGCAACCCTAGGTATTGCAAAAGCTGCAGCAACTTTTAAAGAATGCAAGAGCGTGGCTGGGTTTTTTCTGTATAATCAGTAAAGAGGGAATTATTTGGGATTTTTTTTTTTTCCTTTGTCTGTGTTGCTTGTATTGCTGAGAGCTTTGAAAAGGTAGGGTTTTCTGCCTGCATTTGCATAATATCTAAATTTGCATTCGAGAGCAGATCTGGTAATAGAAAATGCCCTGGCCAAGAACTGCCTGGCTTGCACTGTCCTACTCTGAAAATTCAGAAGGAAAATTATGTAGGAATCCAGAGAAGTAATTAGTTCTTCAAGTTTGGGACAGCTTACTTCTCCATGAGACATCTTGGGACATACACTGTAATGTGTTAACTTGCTGGGAAGAAGAGACTGTTGCTTTGTAGTTGGAGGGAAAGGGGATGGCATATACTTGTGGGTATGGTGGCTTTATTAGAACTAGGCCAGCACCCTACGTTTATCAAATGGTGGGGGTTTAAATGCATGATTGGTGTTGTATGCAAAATTGAAAGGTGCAGAAAATAAGATGGAATTGCTGCAGTTGCTTATAGGTACTTGTGTCCATATAGTCTTTGGAAACTGTGTGGTTTCTTCAGAGGGGCCATAACACTTCAGTCTTTTCTGTGAAATGGCACACTTCTGTTGATTAGCTTACATCAAAATGTGACTTTATTGTCCTTTGATACTTCTATTTTAAGTCTGTGCAACATATGTTACTGCTAATTGTTGGATGACACTAATTCACAGTATTTGTAACACAGATCATGTAAGAAATATTTCCCAAGTAGAGTAGGTGTATGCTACACAAAGAGTAATCGCTTAAGAAACAGGCTGGTTGCTTCATCTGTTACATATTTTGCATTGAAAACTTTGTGGTTTTCAAACCACAGTGTTTCAGTGGTATTGGCAACATTCAAAGACTAATATTGCTTATGGGTGGAGTTGAAAAGATTTCTGTACAAAATGTTGGCAACTGAGACTGGCAAGATTTGCTTTCCAGACTTAGTAAGCAAATTCATATTAATTGCCATATAATATTCTGTCTTCCATCACTTAGTATGTTACCAAAGAGTTAAGGGCAAATCCAGTGATTCCCACTTTGTTACTATACAATAAAGCAAATACGGACACGTTTTACTTTATGGCGTCTAGCTGCATCCAAAAAAAGCATTTGAGCATGTTAGCGTTTCCTATACCATGTTGCATAGGGAGGGAATCTGTTGAACATCCTTCTGCTGTTCAGCTAGTGAGAGTTTTGTGGGAAAAAGATCTAAGCTACATCCTCATGCAAAGTGGCCTTCTCTAAGTAGAACATGCTTATATATAGCTATTTGACAGCATTTATAGTCTACCTAAAGATTTGTATCATGTAAGCTGTTCCTTTGTAGAGGATGAGTTTATGACTAAGTAAACAAAGGCTTTGGGTCTATTTTGAAATCTTTTTTATAAACATATGGTCTTTTATGTCTTTAAGATTCTTTGAAGCATAAGTCAGGACCTTAAAACAAGAAATGAAAATATTTTTATTAGCTGGGAGTGGTCTCAGTTCAGGATTGGAGTAGGTTTTCTTGGCTGTGATACTGATAAATTCTGCTTGTATATGCATAAAAGATGTATATGTGTAAGTGTATTGGATATAGTAAATGAATTTCTGTTTTAAAACAACTAAATCCTTTAAAAGCCATCTATCTGCATCATTCTTGAATGAAAAAAAAAAAAACCAGAAAACAGAGTAATATTAAGAAGTCTGTTTTAGGTTATCTGTGTCACAGTCACTGAGCTCATGTCCTTTCCCCTTCCTTTTTGTTAATCATTCCCTCATGAGCTCCAGTCATCCGTT
Source organism: Lathamus discolor (assembly GCF_037157495.1). Classification (NCBI taxonomy): domain Eukaryota; kingdom Metazoa; phylum Chordata; class Aves; order Psittaciformes; family Psittacidae; genus Lathamus; species Lathamus discolor. The sequence goes on along the minus strand of NC_088885.1, from coordinate 106,157,385 downwards.
TGGTTCTAGGAGGGATTGGTCGTTTTTTCCTGAGTTTATATATGCTGGGTCTATAAACTGCGACCTTTTTAACATGCCTGTCTTGCATCCAGATTTTTGATACTATGTTTCTTGTAGAAGACAGAGGATTACTAACCCCTGACTGCAGAATCTTTCTAAGGCGCAGCGTTGTCTGTTAAAAAGAAGAAGGAAAAAAAATCTTGGGGAATGTCTTTTTAAAACCGTGATCATACCGTACAAGTCTGCCCATCTCTTTCCTGGATTGGAGAGGTCACGACAGGTTCCCTTTACAGCCCTCTTCTTCTGTGTTAGTCTGTTGGGATTTTTTACAATCATCACCCATCATCCTGTTTTCTATTTTATTTCAGTTTTCCTGCAGAGGAGCTTCTCGGCTCCAGGCTGTGCTTTCTGATTTTCTCTTCTTTTCTTCTTGGAACAGTGCCTTTCACAAATCCACGTTGTGCTTTGCTGGAGATAGAGCAGGGGTTTACTGAACCCCACAGCTTCCTTGGTGCTCCTTCACCTGTGTTTGAATATTTGTGTTTAGTAAGCCATTTTGGTGATCTTGTGAGCAGACTACAGCATTCGAGCGTAAGAGGCTGTAAGCTAGATCAGTAGAGTCAGCTACACAGGATGATTTCAGTAATCCATCTAAATTTACAGAAGCTTTACGTTTTAGGGGATTATATGCACTGTTCCTAAAAATGATCTGGTTTGGTGTTTTTCAGTTATGCCGGTCCTTGTAGTAGCAGTCAGTCTGGTTGCATTTCTCATTAGCGTTGAGTCACATATTTTAAGAATAGCTGTTTGTTTAGAATTTCCTAGGATTTTGCACTTTCCAAAGAAAGCGTGAGGTAGGTGAATTATTTTCTAATTTGATTATGTAGCTACAGACCTCAGATAAATTTGTCAGATAAACTGTACGTGTTACGAGAATGCTGTATTTTTATTATGTAATCATGAAGCTGCTATTAGTGCTTGTTAGGAAAAGGTATTTTTAAAGAGTTGATGTCTGTAGAGTTTACATTCAAATAAACACATGAAAAACACTGGAGGTGGAGTTTGGCAAAATGTGAAATTCACTGAAGAAGTGGTACCATTTTAATTTTTCTAGGTAAATTTTTCACAAAATGCGTCCCTTTTCTTCTTCACTTTTTTGACACCTCCACTCTCTTCCCCTCTCCCCAATATTATAACACATGCATTTCAACTTTTTTTGGATCCTTATAATTTGTGAACGCTTGCACAATTCACACTTCCCACACTTGTCAATCTTCAGTAAAAACGCCTTCATAAGGTAGATATTATACAATTTAAAACATAAAATCCCCTTTACAATTATTTGTTATAGCTGTCTTCAGCTTCATCGGCGTAGCAGCGGTAGAATATTTCTGATATATTCTGATTTCTCGTCATGAGGCTGTAACAGTAGCAGAATCCCCGAGACCAGACCTGAGCATGGATGGCTGGCACCAGGGGAAGTGGGGAAGAGGAAGATGTCCGAGGAGCACCTGGAGTTGTAGGAGATGGCAGTGGGGTTTTTTTGGTTAGTTGATGAAGTGCTTCTTTTTCTGGTCTTGGAATGACCCAGAATTCACGGTAAATAAAATGATGGTAGGGAAGGCAGTGAACTAAGAGCAACATAGATAATATTAAAACCAGAAAAAAGCCAGTCTTGCCTTTTTCCCAGGGTTTTGCTAAATATGTGCTTTGTTCCTGTTTCTTCACATAATGAAAAGGAGGTGAACCGTATCTGGAAAAGTCTCTTCTGCCTAAAAAATGAGTTTTTAAAAATTCAGGTTGGCAACCCTTGAAGTCACTGTAGCAGATAGAAAACATCTTCACTGGTGTTGGTAAAGTGAGCTCTTTTTGTGCTACAGCCTGGCCCTTTTCTTGTGCTCGCTAGAAATGTGACACTCATTCTAATGACGTGACAAGTGAACTGATCTCTTTAATCAACTAGTTGGATGAAATCCTGCCTACTTAGGACCTTTGGGAGAATAGTATGTGGTGCAGCCTGTTTGTGAACATGCAGAAAGATGCAGTTTATAATGCTTTTCGTCATTAAAATCCATGCCAGTGAATGCAGGTGGTGTTGCCCAACTTCTTCCTTCTGTCATAAGCGGCTGAGCAGGGTATGTTTTTAGTAACAATGGTAGCATTTTTAACCAGCATTGTGGGAATTCAGACTGTAGATCAGTTTTCCCTTCCAGACTTAATGACAGTTAAATGCACTTCCCTAAAATCTTAGCGGTGTCTTACCATAGCTGCAGGGTGTGTGCTTCTTTTTCTTTTTTTTCCTTTTGTGTACACCCCCTTCTTTTAAATATACTCCCATACCATCTTACCTCCCTTTCTCCACTAATTCAGCCCACTGCAGGTATATAAAAAGGGATTTCCAGAACCAGGTTTCATTTGTATCTCTAGAATCTTCCAGCATTCGCTGCTGCAAGGGAACTGCCTGAGGATTCTCAGAGAGCTTAAAGGCAGTCTTGAAGCTGGAAGAGAAGTATGTCTGTTATAAGAATAGCTCAAATATTGCAGGAAGGCTCTGAAATCATTTTATCTTCTGGAGTTCCCAGCACCTGTGATGCAAAACTGAAGGCTAGGCATCAAAACTGCCTCTAAGAAAGGCACTGTGTGGAAACCATCTATTGCCTGAGCTAAGCCATGTACCAGCTAGAAAGTTAGCTTATGTTGTGCTACATGACATACACCATGGTTTGGGAATACTGGTCTGTAATTAAGCTCTAATGTTTTACTGAAACAGACTTCCTGGCCACTCAAGGATATTTCAGTTCTGCCACAAATTAGTCTTGTATCTCCTAATGAATGGCCATGCATTTGCTGAATATGTGAAATTGGGGTGGTAGCCTTCGATGAATTGCATGAGAAAGGTATTACTGTCAGTGTTACTGAATTCAAGTTTTGAAAGTAAGTCTAGGAGCCATGTCCAGTTAGCAGCATGATGGTAAATTTTCTCTTCATGAGGGATGCTTCTTGAGTACTAATTTTTTACTATATTTTGAAAAAGTGGCTGGAAATCTCTCATGGAAATAGAATGAAAAATATTATTATAAAAACAAGGACTTGCTTTTTGCAGAAATATTGTGTGTTTGAAGGACCCTGTATAAATATGCACTATGTCAAGTGCTATGGTTTCTCTCAATTTTTAAATGTATGGTATTGGTTGTAGCCGGTGTGCATTTTCAATAGGAAAGAAAGTTATCTTTATTATCTGTTGTAACAGGTTCATCTTCTTAGTCTTAGAGAGTGTCACTTTAAAAATCAATAATTTATATAAAGAATGGATAATCTGAAATGTTGTGGTCATATTTTGCAAGGGAGGAGTTGCTAATAGTCCTCCAAGTTAATAGCTGGGGTTAATGTGTATTTTTTAATGGGACAGATTTATTTTCATCAGAGCCAAAGTTCATTCTTGCTTAGACTGTGAATTCCATAAGGGAATAGTAAGGAGTTAAGAAGGAAACATGATAAAATGTTGGTCTTTGCATCCAAAAGAGGATTTAAGTCATGAACTCCTGAACTCGTGATCCTCAATTACTTATCCTGGGTGCAGGAAATCTGCTCTACTTTAATGTTTTTATTAATATGACTTGGAATGAACTCAAGCATTCTTTTCTCTTAAAACCTGTTTAAAGAAAATAGCTCTAGATTAAGAAATACTAGATCTTTTAATTTTTAATCCACTTTTTTTTTTCTTTTACATACTTTCTAACAGCAAAAAAAAATGTTCATACAGAGGATTGGTTGTTGTTTTACTGGGTACGATGAACCTTGACAGCAGTATGCTGAGAGCTGATGGCTAAATATGTTAGAACGTTACCTAATAATTAAGATACTTAAGCTACCAGTTACACCTTGCTTCTCCTTAGAGCACCTTGAAGACTCAGTGCAAGGGTTAGCCAGCGGTTGCATGAACCCATCTTCTGCAGATGTAGCAAACTATCCAAACACACCACCAATTTTTAACAGATTTCCTGCAAAGCAGGATATCTTTTCTTCCAAAAGTAGGGTTTTTCTTTACTTTCTTTCTAAGGCATCTTCTGTTTCACCAAAACCCGTGGAAAGATCAGGGTCATGTTTTATGTCCCTAGATGTCTTTCTGTTAACTGTTTCTGAACATGAGGACTGTTTTCATGTACTGTGCCATATTTGCCTGTATTGTTTGTAGCATGGGAAATTTCCGTGAAGAGGTGAAGTGTAGGAAAAGCAGGGCAGGTATGTTCATGCAGCTGCAAATTAGTACCCATGTTAAATAACTCATTTTTGAGTCTTGGGGTTTAGTGCTTTTTAGTAAAATGCGAAGTCACATGAGGATGGAAGAAAGCAAATGGAAATGAGTGCTGCAGCAGCATACTTCGGTATCATTGAAAGTTAACTCCTGACCTAGCAAAGCACCCATTTTTCAAATCTTGTTTTTCAAAGGATAAATTAAACTGTTGTAAAAGCCAAAGATATTTTTGGTGTTCCGTAGCTCCAGGTCTGCTTTAAGTTAAGGTTGCTTAACTTGTCATTCTGAATGTTTGTGTAGTGTTTCATTAAATGTTTTAGAATTCACAAAGCATTGCGTGCACTTGCTTTACAGAGCTGTGGAAGTCTCTGTAGGAAAATAAGTGAAGAGAGAAGGGGAAATGAAGTGGTCAGATCTTGGGATCTGACCTGGTGTGACCAATCGGTAGTCCCATGTTGTCAATTAGGTTGCAGTTAGGGTTTGCAAGTCAAACTATGGGGTTTATTCTGAGATTAATTTGAGATTAATTATTCTGAGGTTTATTTGAGATTCTGGGAATCTCAAGCTTTTGTGTCTAGGATATCAAAGAACTCTTAAGGTTGGATTCTTTGTTTCATAATATTAATGCAGTAGATTGCCTGTATTTTAGCAAATACCACTGGTCTGAAAGCTATTTTTGTCAAATGTTGGAAATGTGTTTTAACAATTCCCAAAGATTGCTTTAGAAGAAGTTTATATAGGCTGTCATAACTCACATGTCAGTTAACGACATCCTTGAAGTCTTTCTTTAATCATTTTTGCATGAAGAACTTAACTTTCATGAACAGAAATAAGTAAAATTGTTCTCATCTGAAAAGTCAAATGAACATAAGCATGAGAAACACCTCCCTGAGAGGCAGCACATCCAGAAGAATGCCAGTTTGCTGCTGTGAATACTCAAGGCAGTGATAAGCTCTTCCGAACTTGTTTTCCTCATTTTCGCATTAGTAAATTTGTTAATAACACTATCTAACTTTAAAGCAGAAGCAAAACTGTCAGGTCATTTGTAACTGGTTTGAGCACAGAACAAGTGTTCCCTTAAAATGCATAGACTGTTGTTTATGTTTTCCTGGTTGATCTCCACAAGGGCACCTGGTTCCTTTATTGGGATAAGCAGGCTGTGCCCTGCAGGCCTGCTGGTGAATTCACTCTTGGCTGCCCTTTGAATAGAAAGCTCCTTACAAGCTCTCTGAATCACTCTGTTTCTGGCAGTCTGTTCCTCAGGCATTGTCTTTTCTGGAGGAATCATTGCCATGAGCCAGGGCTGAATTAGGCCTAGTTCTTCTCTTGACGTTTTGAAGGCTAAATTGTAGCTCTGAGGCTTCTCACACCACTCACCACCACTATGTACAAGGATTTCACAAGTACCAATGTCCATAACACCTAATTGTGAGGAGATTTTGGTAGCATGGGCAGCTAGAAACTGGGGAGGGAGGAGATGTATTTATCTAGGTGAGGGCACTTAAGACTTGTTTCCATGCTTTCTGATAAGCTCTTTGAATTTTATGTTACACTTTCTGTACTGAGCACGTGATACCCATATATTAATGGCATGGGTGCCAAATCCAGCGTCTGGAAAACAACACCACAAAAAAGGCAAGGCGAATGCTTGAGTTAAATTACTTGCTTAAAGTCACAGTGAAGTCAGATTGCACAATGAAGTCCCATGAAACTAAAAGCGAATGGGTTTTTTTTTATGTTCATTTTGTTTTTAAGAAATATTCAGTTGCTTTAATGACTTCCCCAGTTTGTGAACTCATTCACTACAGCTTTGCAGGAGAGGAGTCAAGAGTCCTAGAAACAAATATTCCTTACACTCTAACACTTGTTTATTTCCCTGAGGAAGTCAGTTTTGTGCTTAGCATGAGGAAGGAATCTTGCAGGGGAAAAGAGTTGCATTGTCATCTAATTGGAGGTTGCATCATGAAACAGATTTCATGAGGGATGATGGTACAGAGGGAATTAAAGTTGCAAAGGTATTCTTAGTTTAGAGGAGAAACTTCGCTTCTGCGTCTTACTAGTTCTTGTGTGTGGCTTTCTGGACGTTTTCTTGTTGATGGTGTTGAGATGTTTGTTTTTAAAATAAGCTTATGAGACATGCTAGATTATCTTACATCAGCTTGACATGAGCCATCAGAAAGGTTCTGAATCTACCGTGCATCCTATGCACACTTGAACATCTAAATTGGTGTTAGAGGTGGCATGCTATCCTCCATATAGATCAGCACCTGAGGGTGTGGAGAAGACAGTTGGTGTTAGCCTTACAGGAGTGCCAAGTTGCAGCAGTCTGGGCATCTGCTAAGGTAGATGGCAGTGAGCACAGACACTTCCGCATGAGTCCTCCCATTGTCACGTCTTCCTCTGCTCCTTTCCCAGGTTAAACTTATTTCAGTCTTACTTCTCCCCCATCCTGATCTCAAGTGCAGTCATGTCAGCATGACCAAAATTCGTTGTTTCCACTTCTCTAACCTCCTTCGTCATTGCAATATCTGTGGATGCCACAGATTAATTCATTCACACAGGACCTCTCTGAGGTGATGTTCAGTGCTTATCAAGATACTCCTCAGTCTCAGATCTGTAGTTTGTCAGATTCATTTACTCTTATTTTTTCGTTAGTCTCAGTCTCCTTTCAGAAATAGTTTGCCTTTTTTCTGTAAGCAAGCTCCCAGGTGGCGGACTTCACACCTAGCCCTCCACAGTTACCAGTTCTAGGTTCCCTTTATGCTCTTCGACTAGCCTAAAGTCCCAGTAACTTCTCTTTTAGCAGACCCTTCTCTTCTGCATTTTGGTGATGCTACTCTTAACTCCATGATGCTTGACTTGTGTGGGAGTCACTAGGAGCATGTGCCTGTTCTAGGCTTTCCTTGTACCAAATCAAGGGCAATTGCCATTTTGGAAATAAAGAATTTCTTTTGGGTTGAAGCATTCCAGATAGGAAAAGCAAGCATGTACCAAGCAGGTACAACATTATTCTCCTCCTTGACTACACTTCAAAAAGAAAAGGCCTGGAAAATTGATGTGATTTTGACAGATTTTCACCTGCATAGCAGATGGGTCCTATTATCTTAAAGTTTACATTGCCCTTCAGACTTCCAAATCTTGACTGAAACATATGGATGCTTGGGCTTTGTTATGTGATGTTTGTGAGCTATTTTTAGTTTAGTTTTGTTTGTTTTTAAGAAGATGTCACCAGAGAGTGTATTTTTCTCTCTGTTCACAGAAATAACCTGTTTTGGCTAAATTTTCCAAAAAGTTCAGTCTGACATGACTCCCAGCATGGAAGATTTCTGCAGAACAGCTAACATTCAACAAAGTCACAAAGCAGATGAAAAAAGGCGCTTATAATGGAAGTTGTCAGACAGTCTTATTAATACGCAACTTTGGAAGCACTGTTGCTCATCCATTTAGAAGCCTTTTTTACTTTGAGGTGCCTGGGTGTTTTCTGCCTCAAAGGCTGGATTTTACTTGAAACAAATCTGATTCCACACACAAAGATATTCTATATAAGAAGAAAGGTAAAGGTATAAACAACTCTCACGATACAGCTGCTGTAACTTTGACTCTAAATGTGAAACAAACATCTTATCTGTCCCTCAGAATTCAAGGCTGCAAAAGAATTAATCCATGTTTGCACTAATAACAAGTTGAAAAAAAGGAGTTGGGGTTTTCTATGGATTCAGCGTCAATACACTGATAGAGAAAGCTGCAGTGTAAGGAATTCCCCCTCTCCTCTGGAGTGCACACTGCCATTTTACAGTTGACTGTAGAAGGAAGAGTTTTGTGGAAATGTTGCCAGCCACTTTCTTGTTGTGGAAGGAAGTCTTCAGTTTTGTAAACATACACTTCCTCCTATGAACTAACATTTTTGTAGTCAATTAAAGGATAATTATTTAAACCACTGTTTACTGTTGTCTTTTAGTTTGGGCAAGTATATTGCTGCTCCTCAGCTTATAACACTGATACACCTTTTTTTAAAAGTCAGGAGATGTACATAGGGTTGATTTATTTATTTTCAATGAAGGCACAAGTGCAATCTTTCAAGTTTTTTAATCGTATGCAAACGCATAAATGGAACAATAAATACTTTTCTGTAAAACTTAGGTAGTCATTGATGATAGCTCCTGAATTACACAGTTCTGTTGCTTATGCAGCAGTATAGGATGTGTAATGCGTTTGTCCATTTATTTAGTTTGTAAAAAAGCCTCAGCATTGGTACAGTTTTATTGACAAGTTAGGAATGTAAAAAGTTTAGAGGCTACTTTTAAATGTCTGTTGTTGAGACATCTAAAAAATTATTGAATTGGTTTTATAGTTTGGTAATGGATGTGTTTCATGCAGTACTGTTAGGAAGTCTGGATTAAAAAAGGGAGACTGTATTTGGGTTGAGATGTAAGCTGTAACTTCTCAATGATGCTGACAGCCTGCATATCTTACTTAGTCTAGGAACCACAGTCTGAGCTGTTTTAAGCCAGGAAAGTCAGTGGATAACCAAGGACACAACTTCCTGTCTGCAGGCAAATTGGGTCTTGGAAAATTTCAGGTGTGTGTTGTTTTTTAAAGTAATAGTCATAATTACAAACTTAAAGCTGAGCTTTCATCTCTCAAAGCAAAAGAAAGATCAGGTTTGTTGTTGGAGCAATGCAGATTAGATTTATGATGATGAGTTCTCTTGATTAACAGTTGAAAAGCTCCATTCTGTTGGCATATTCCATATACCATTGTGAAATTCAGAGTATGCTATGCAAAGACATTTGATTTGCTGTGGTTGGACTTAGGATAAAATAAGGCATACCTTAAAATGACAAAAATACTGGGTTAGAGACCTTTCAGATGGAGGTTTCCCTGATAAAGAGGTAGTTTAAGCTCTGTCTGACAGGCACGTATTGAACTTGGTTTTGAATGTTCTCCAGTGTTAAAGATTTTGTGATCTGAATTAACCTGTCGCAGTGTTCATTTGATTCTCATAATTAAACCTTTTCCTGATATCAAGCTGAACTCTCTCTTGCTGCAGATTAAGCTGAGTATTTCCTGTTCTCTCTGACTGAACTGATGAGTATCTTCTTTGCAATAATCTCCTGCATCTTAAAAAGCATTTCATATTTTTCAGGTTAATCTCTTCTGTGTTAAACACAGTTCAATTCTTTCAGTCCTCTTCATAGGCAAGGGTTTTTTAGACCGCAGGTTTTTGGACACTGTACTCCGGTATTGCTTTTGAGTTCTTCTTAGTAATTCCTGTAAAGTGTATTAAAAGCATCTACCCAATACTGGAATTTTCTCCTTTCTGTTGAAAGTCTGTGTTCAACAATCAGGATTTAAACATTGTAGTAACAGGTGAGGTAGTGACCAATGAATAACACAACTGCTTTAGTATTACCTATACCATCCAAATGCCATGTAAACCATGGTTTGACCTCTTGACGTTGTGGCTTTTTGTTTTTGACTTAGATGTTAAGAGAAAATGTAAGTGTGCTGGTCACAACTTAATGCAGGAGAGAAACTGAAAGCGTCTGTCCACCTGAACAGTGTTGATTGGAATGGCCTCTTAGTTCGCAGTGGGCTTGAATTACTTTACATTATTAAGCTTACAGAAAACACTTTATGATTGATTAAGGAGTTTCTAGGAGGAAAAAAAATACCCATCTGTGATACAGATCCTTATCCGTGTTGACATATCCAGTAGGTTTCGGAAAACAACAAGACTGTTCATTTGTTTACTTTATATTCTTTATATTTATTTTATATTAATTCGGTTTCAGTATTCATGACCGTGAAGAGGATCATGGGGAACTTCCTTCCTTTTTTCAATTACACTTAGTGCATGATTGGAGTTGAGGCATGTAATTTTGTCTTTTAAGGAAGTATTCATGAGTATGTGGAAGATTTGGTTAGAGGCCAGATAGAAATGCCTAGTATGCTGTTGTCTGTGGTTTGTTGGCTTATTCTAGGTACCCAGTTGATGTGTGCTTCTTGCATGCTCATTAACACATTTCTTGCCATTGCAGGAACCTCAGCCACTGACGGTGCCCTTGACTTTGCCGTTCTTCTGGGAACAATTTAGAGTTGACTATTGCTCTTTTCCAACATGCTCACATGGATCATGGTGTCATGTTTATGGCCTGTGGAGCAGAGCACACACTACTAGTGTACTCTGGACCCTACTGAACTGGTTGCCTGTTGAACTTGTCTGTGATTGCATGAGCTGGTAACTTTGTTCATGTCTTGCAGTTCTCTGCTTCTTGAGACAGCATCAGATTCTGTCTAACCTTCCATCATGAATTGTCCCTGCCAGTAGTTTTATCTGGATTTTTGTTTTCTGTTTGAGCTGTGCCTATTTAGTTTATTTTTTCTCCCCTAAGGAACACATCTTTCTTCACCTACTAAATCTTATATATTTGCTTATTCAGAACATTTTTGATTCATCACCAGTTCATGCGAGCACAAAGAAGAAAAAAAACCCAACACTTAATAAGACTCTGAAACTCTCAGTGTTGTGTTAATCTTATAACTGAAATGGAAATGATCCACAACATTTAGGCACAATCAAGATGTAAGTTGTCTTCTGTAACTGAGCAGTGACTTCCTTTGTGGATGGAGTTGCTCCACAAAACAACACTCAGGAGCCTATGCACAGCTGCTGCCTGAAACTTCTTAGGAATTCAAAATTTTTCCCTTCTTCATATTCCTTGAAAACATTTTTCTTTCTGTCTAGAAATATTTCAGAGCACTGAAATATCATTCAGAGGACTGAAGTCCAGAGTCTGCTTTAGATACCTACTTAGACCGTAAAAATGTAGGATGGTCCTATAGTACAGCCAGATCTTGAGATTCTGAGTATCAGAAATGGGCACATATATGTGTTGTAGCTTTAGGTGTTTTATGGTATCAATTTGATGGATGGACCACTCAGTGGATAAAGAACTGGCTGGATGGCCGCACACAAAGAGGTGTGGTCAATGGCTCAATGTCCGGCTGGAGACCAGTAACAAGTGGTGGCCCTCAGGGATTGGTGTTGGGACCGGTCTTGTTTGACATCTTCATCGCTGACATGGACAGTGGGATTGAGTGCGCCCTCAGCAAGTTTGCCAATGACACCAAGCTGTGTGGTCCGGTTGATATGCTGGAGGGAAGGGATGCCATCCAGAGGGGCCTTGACACGCTTGTGAGGTGGGCTGATGCCAACCTTATGAAGTTCAACCATGCCAAATGCAAGGTCCTACACCTGCGTCGGAGCAATCCCAGGCACAGCTACAGACTGGGCAAAGAAGAGATTCAGAGCAGCCCTGCAGAGAAGGACTTGGGGGTGCTGGTCGATGAGAAAATGAACATGAGCCGGCTTCACTGTGCGCTCGCAGCCCAGAAAGCCAACCGTATCCTGGGCTGCATCAAAAGGAGTGTGACCAGCAGGTTGAAGGAGGTGATCCTGCCCCTCTACTCTGCTCGTGTGAGACCTCACCTGGAGTATTGTGTGCAGTTCTGGTGTCCTCAACATAAAAAGGACATGGAACTGCTGGAACAAGTCCAGAGGAGGGCCACGAGGGTGATCAGGGGACTGGAGCACCTCCTGTATGAAGACAGGCTGAAGAAGTTGGGGCTGTTCAGCCTGGAGAAGAGAAGGCTGTGTGGAGACCTCATAGCAGCCTTCCAGTCCTTGGAGGGGGCCTATAGGGATGCTGGGGATGGACTCTTCATCAGGGACTGTAGTGACAGGACAAGGGGTAACGGGTTCAAACTTAAAGAGGGGAAGTTTAGATTGGATATAAGGAGGAAATTCTTTCCTGTTAGGGTGGTGAGGCACTGGAGTGGGTTGCCCAGGGAGGTTGTGAGTGCTCTGTCCCTGGCAGTGTTCAAGGCCAGGTTGGATGAAGCCTTGTGTTGGATGGTTTAGTGTGAGGTGTCCGGGCCCATGGCAGGGGTGTGGGAACTAGATGATCTTGAGGTCCTTTCCAACCCTGACTGTTCTATGATTCTATGAAAAAGACTATGCATACTTGTCTTCTGACTGATGCCTTCAGCCATATAGTAATAGATCATTAACGCTGTAGGTCCACATATACGTAGTGCTCTAATCTTGCACACTGTGAAACAATAAATTGGTGTTCTTATTGCAAATAGATTAGTGCTGCTGTTGCATAACTCTAATACATTGCCCAGAAATATAACCTTTAAAGTTTTGTGGGTTTTTTCTTTTTTCCTGCAATGTCACCCACTTTCAAAATGAATACTGATTCTAACTTAAAAAAAATAATAACTTTAATGTTTGGATTCCCAAAGGTAGTAGGAAATGTACTTTCTAGTGTGATGTAATGTGTGATTGTGTACAAGATGCTGTAGCACTCTGGGTTTAGACTGAAATCAATTAAAAAGGAAAGTCAGATCCAGAATAGGCTGTTCTTAGTTGTACCTTTGAAATTTATTTCAGCTCAGACTGTTTACAGTGTTAGTGTCTCTCTTGAAGGAGCTAGCATAACTTTGAAAGGCTTCTGTCCTTGCTGTAATTCATTTGGAAGATCATGTGGCTTTAGAAGAGATTTTTTTTGTTGTGTTCTTTTAATTTGGGGAAAAACACTAAACATGTTTTTTACTATTTTTAAAAGAAGCTATAATTATGTCAAAAATACCACAATGAGGAAAAATTGAGTATGTATAATAGGTTTTTAATGGATTCAGCATATGGTAAAAAGGGAGCCTGAAAAGATTTATACAAGGGCATACTAAATTAGTACAGAAACATGCAGAACTCCTTAAAATGGATAACACTAAAAGGCCTTTCTAGTTATTTTTCCAAACCACAATGAATAACTTGGTGAAAAATATATTTTGTTTGAATCAAACTCTGAAGTGAAATAAGTATACCAGAACTCTAGAGAGTCAGTTCCTCAGCAAGCCTAGTAATACAGACTTCGTATTCATCGTGTAACTTACGTGTTCTTACAACCGTTTAAATTTAAAATCCATTGAGTTAAAGAAATCAGAAGTATCAAAGCATGTATGGCAAAATATCCTATAATGTTTGGATTATTAGAAAAGAGCTGTTTATCTGCTTTATTCTAAGAGAGAATTGAAGTTGGGAGTTAGTTGTAAGTATTTCACAGTTTTGAAATACAGGCTTATTGTGATACATACTTAAAATCTAAGAAATTACTAATCAAAGCTAAGAATAAATAAATCAGACTATGTTAGAGTAAGAAATCCTAATTTTAGTTTCTAAGATACTTTGCTTTTAAGGTTAAATGAGTTCAAACTCTTTAAGATGCATTATTAAAAGGCAGGGAGGTCTCTATAAACATTTTGCTACAACATCACAATCTAACGTTCTTGAGGAGTTCTTTTAGTAGCCAAACAAGACTTAATCTTCAAAATGTACTGATGTCGAGTTGCATTTGATATTAAAGAAGTAATAGCAAACTGTCTAGGAAAGGACGAACTTGAATGTTAAATACAGTGAAATTTCAACTAAAGACCACATGTGGCAGATGGTTGAACCAGTGCTTCAGCAAGACAGAAAAAGAAAGTGGTAAAGCATTGCATAGATATCTGTCTCAAGAAAAACTACAGTAAATATATAAAATTAACAGAACAGGTTTTACATAATTAGCAATAAAATAATAAATTAAAGGTATTCAAAATACGCAATTTTAGGATTTTTAGCTATAACTATCTCCACCATAAAACAACAGACTTTAGGAAGAAGTCAAAGTAGATGCCTCAAAGCAGTAAATGTTTCAGCAATGCTCATTTAATTTGCTTGTGTCCCTCTTCCCCCCCTGCACTGCCAGAAGAAGCTTCACTCTTTCCTGCCAAGAGAAGGAACACGGGGAGAATTGCCACATACACTGGGTTCCAGAATGGTCCTGCCAACTGGTCTGAAGTTAGGACCTTTCCCAGCCAAACCGTGTATATAATTTAATTTCCTGTTACTGTAATCAATAGATGTGTGGCCGTTTTTCTGACAGTGTGTTCCCTAACATGTTTTAAGCAGTGTGCTCTGTGTTACAAACAGAGCAAAAGCACCCTCGGTACCGTCCACGGCCAAAAAGAAACTCTGCTCTCAGTTATGCCCTTGCATAAAACATTTTGATGTCAGGTTTTTTCATCATCAGTGTTTTCCCATCGTAGATCTTTTGAACAGACGGCTTCAGTTTTATGCAATGTGTGGCAGTACCTTCCATTAAATTCTAGAACTAATAATAATTTGTTTGTATTTTGTGAAGTGCTTACTGTGCTACTTTTACCTGTACCATCATGTTTCCTTTTCGCGGAAATTTTACTGACATCCGAGGCTTAAGATGAATTTTTGCATTACTATCAGTGGCATGCACTTTTTTTCCCCCAAGATTTCACTTGGTGTATTTCATGCATCTCAGTTGTTTGTGTTAGTGCCGACAAGTTTCAAATAAGGGTTGGAAATGTGCTGTAACTTGCGTTATAGGGCTGTGCTGTACCTAGTATATACACATCTCATGACAAAGGTGCATGTCGCAAAGGATGTGGCTGCTGTAGCAGAATCCTTTAATGTTTCCACTTGTTTTTTGTTCTTGGGGGTTGAGTGTTTTTTTGTGGAGTGTGGTGGAGACACTGTTTATGCATTTTAGGCGGAGGGTTGAAATCTGAATGGGCTGGCCCGCAAAAAAAGCAGTGTTAGGATTTTAATTTAAAATGTACCTTTATGTTTTCTAAACTTAGGTTATTAAAAACATTTTGGTATAATATGGAATGGATTTGCATCTCTTCCATAGAGGTTTACTAAATATGGCTTACAATAATGCATTTTATGTAACTCTCCTCTAAAATAAAAATGATGTTTATGAATGAGAAAAGTATCCCATCTTCAAAGATGCAGTAACTTTTTCAAATAGCTAAGAATAGATTTTGGCAGCTGCTGATCCTCTTGAGGGGATCTAAATCACTTCAGGGATAATGTGAAGCTCTGTTCATTGTAGCAGACATTTCATCTGTCTTCTGCGTGTGTTCTTGGGGCTGGATGGTCAGGCAGCAATTGCTTTCTCTGCGATTGAAGGCTTTTCTGTGTAATTATATTAACATGCCTGTTATTGTCGTCTTTCTCTAACTCTTCCCCATGTAGAAATTATGCCTTTGAGCTAAAGGATGGATGAGGAATTTCCAGACCAAGTTTGCTTAGCTGCTGCTTTGACAGCATTTTCAGGCACAAAGCAGGCTCTAAGTTTCCCTTAAGGATTTCCAAACTTTTTGGTGGCTTGTTCAAGATTTTGTATAGCACCTCTAATCAGGCTGCCATGAACTGAAAAATCTGAGGCATTTCTGTGCATGGGTGTAAATCAGCTGTGCAGTACAGCTGCAGTAAGACCAGCAGAGGAGGAAAAGGCCACGTGCGTTTATTTCTGTACAGGAAATCACAACGATGGTAGCCCAGCAAGCTCACGAGACTTCCCTTTTCCAAAATAGGAACTGATCCTCCTCAGGATCCCATTCGTGTCCGTGAACCAGGCTGCCCATTTCAGCATCCTAAGCCCCATGCTTTCTCACCTCTGACATCTCCAAATTTGAACCCCAGCTCGTGCTCTGTTTCACATGCTTATCTAACCTTATGCTCTCTCCCTTCCAACTGCAGATCCTGCTGTTCCCAAAGCAAAACACAGCCCTGTGCTCCTCTTTCCCTTTCTAGCTCCCATCTAACGCACGCCCGCCAGGCACACACCCACTCTGCTCTCTTTCTGCGCTGCTCCTACCTACCAGTGTGCAACAAGATCCCCAGTGCAGTTCCCACACTCACCTGTGGCATAGCCCCATGCCCTATAGCATTGGCTATGCCCTCCCATCTGCCAGTCAGAAACATGCATCTCAGAGAGGCTGTTTTGGCCTGTCCGAGTTGCCACAGGCACCTGTGGACACTGGGCAGCTTCTGAGAGCAGGAAGTTTTGATTGGCCAAGTAATGATCCTTATCTTGCTGCTCCTGTAAAAGACCAGGCCCAGAAGGCATAGTACTGGATTGATGCCCATCCTGCTGACATGGGGCGGGTAGTGCAGCGCAGGGCACCTCCAAAAAGCCTTCTTGGGGACTGGGTTGATGAAGCTGTAAAATCACATTGCAGCACATTTGAGCTCTAGGAAAAGAACTACATTAAGCCAACATTATTTCATCTGTTAAATGGTTTAAATTGTAGAGAACTGTGTTTGTTTCTCCTTTTCTTTGTAGAAAGTGGGCAGAGAATGGTGCTTTTGCTGTACACGCTACATTACCTTTTTATTCTTGTGGGGTTTTTTCCTGTCTTTTACAATGAATATTTGGCAAATACATATCACAAGACATCACTGTGTCACCATGTCCTGCTCACTGTGAAGTTTAGCATTAAGTAATCCATGTAGCTTCAAAGAAACAGACATTTTAACAACAACAACAAAAAACCCCAACAACCTCTTGAAAATGGACATTTCAAATACACCATGAAAGAGATTATACCTGGAATGCTGACTTATACCTGGAATGAGATTAATTTTGGTGAGTGGGGAGACCCTCAGCAAGTTGGTTGGTTGAGGCCTGGGTTTGAAGATTGCCTTGTCTGCTGTAACCATGACAAGAAGCAAACTTTCTTTTTTCATCCTTAAGGAAAGCCAGAAAGTTAAGAACTCTCAAAAACTTTCTGCCAGTAGAATAAAATTAAATTAGGCAAATAGGAGAATAATATTTTTACATTATAAAATTGTTCTTGGTGTGCTCTGCAGCCTGTCACTGTCTCTGAGGAGTGGTGAGTAGTATTTTTTGCCTTTCCTTCCACCACTGACAGCTATTTTCTTTCCCCATCTCCCAAATAACGTTCATGCCTCTTTGAATTTTACAGTCCATTAGCTTCAAATGAAGAGAAGACATTGAATGAATTCTCTGAAGATAATCTTAGGATGGAGAAGCACACCTTGATTGAAATCTTTTGCACAATACTCTCTCCTCTGAGTGAAAATCCGTGAGAAGCTCTGTGTGAAGGCTGCAAGATCAGAGACATTTTTAATACAATTTCTTAAGTGAGAAACAGATTTTTAAAGAAAATTATTCTCAAAAGTGTTTTAAAGCTCCAAGGGCTTCAGATCAAGCATTCACTCATTCAAGTCTGAAAACAGCCCTAAAATAGAGTTCAAACTCTACCTTTAAATTTAAAAATGCTAAATTGGGCAACTTCTTTTTATGGAAGAACCTTCCATACTACCTACAGCTTAAGTTAAACCTTGCCCTTTTTATTGCAGGGAGAGCTGCCCTTAACCTAACCGTGGTCTAACCATGTTCATATATTAAGACAAATCTAAAAATACTGAAATAAGAAGGTAGTTTGGCATGGCTTATGCTTTACATGGCTTGTTACATGTATTAACTATATATGTAGTTTCTAAATAAGTAGAAAAATATGAAAAGCAAAGCTTAGGCAGACCTAAAATTCCTTGGAGATGGGATTCCAAGGAGGAACAGATACTCTGTCCATAAAAATAAATATTCATGAAAGATGCAGAGGTGAGACGTAATTTACCCGTATGTGTACTCTCTCGAGTTTCGTGAGACTCTTTGAGCCTGGATTTTCCATGTTGGCACATAAGCTAGCAAAACTGATGTTCTTGTATGTTTAGACTTAGTTGCTCCTTGCCTGGGAAGTGAGAGTTATTATTAGCTATTACTACTAAAATGAAATGTGATTTCAGGCTATATCAACTGTGTGACTATCTTCCTGCTGCACTGCATAAGGGACCAAAACATAGGCAGGACTTAGAACCTGCTGCTGCGGGGGTTGCCAGATGTTTGTCATTTGCCAAACTTTAAACAATTACAAAATTTCTACCATATCTTTAGAGCACAGCTTCCTTCCCTCCCCCTCAGCCAGCTTTCCCTCCCTCCCTCCTCCCTTTCCCTTGGCTTTGCTTGTAGCTGCGAGCGCCTGCTGTTCCTGCAGATCAGGCACAGGTTTCTGCTGACTACGTACATTTATTTATGTTAAGGCATTTTGCAATAGTAGGTCTACAGATGGAAGCCAGTGAAGGCTGTATTTTTAAAGAATTTAACTAAAGCTTCTGAGAAAGAAAGGGAGAAATAATTTGGACATTGAATACGAGTGAAATAGATGTGTAACAATTTAGTACAAAGTTTATAGTTCATGATAATGAATTGACATACATTTCAAATCCTGGTAATTTAAGTGTTCTGATGAGGCATAACTCAAGTTCGGCTGTGCTTTTTTTTCCGAACTTGGTAAAACAACTTCAGATCGTTGTGGTTCTGGTGACATACAATGCAAAGGTGTGGAGGTCAAAAGAAGTAAGTCACCCTCTGTCTATGGTGCATAACATTACTGGAGGTTTTAAATGCATTTACATTATTTTTGTGAATTAAATGCTTTAGGGTTTAACTAGATGATCTTAAGGTCCTTTTCAACCGTAACTATTGTATGATTCTATGAACATCCAGGGAAGAGGTTTCTAATATGCAGTATTAGAGCCAGGAGGTGGTTGTGTAGTACAAGAATTAATGATTGCTAATTTTGTTAGCAAACATACAGAATTTTCATAATAGAGCAGATGTTCAGGTGCTATTTCTAAATTCAGTAACAACCAAGCAGGTATTCAGTCAGCCTCTTTTTTTATCTAAAGTCACTGTTTTTCAAGTCGGACATGCATCAAATGGCAAACTTACAATGGGATCTAGAGATGACAGTAGACTCCAGTTCTCCGAAACAGTGTTCAAGTATTTGAAATAAGAGAAGCTGTTTTGTGTTCTGTATCCACAGTCATCCTCCTGTCCACCTGTTTGCTCATATTATTTACCCAGGAACTTGCTTTGTAACTTTTTCCTTGTTGCTGTCCTTGTATGGATGCACTTCCACACAGCTTCTTTGAAGATGAAGTAGGACTGGGAGAAAACAGTCTTTAACTTTGACCTGTATCACACTGAAGGAACTGGCATTCTCACTGAAAGGAGTTAGATGACTTATGGAAAAGTTGAAAAGTCTACAGCCTTAGATCTTCCTGTCTACACAAAGGATCAAAATAAGATTGTTCTGGCATCTTTTTTGTTTTTTTTATAGTCCTGATTTGTTACTGCTTTGTTTAGCATGTCCGTAGTTATTATCTGAGTATAGTTCTTGTAATTTAATAATCATCTATGGTGACCAAAGACTGTCCTGTCTTGGGACAAAAAATTAAATGTTTCCTGACAAAAATGGAAGAATATGCATGAATTGCAAGTTTCTGTACTGTATCAAACTTTGTAGGTGCACAGTTGTTTATCTGTTACACTCTTCTGGACTTGTCATCCATGAATTGTAGAGATTTCCAGAAGCTTAGCTTTTGTTAAGACCTGAAAGCATCTTGTAGGAAGTACTGGTATCTCATTCCATTTTGTATTGACTGGTTTTAGACTACTTTCTTCCTATTCTACCACCTTAGGCTGTCAGATAAATTGGATTATTTGAGTACATTGCCCTCCCATTAAATCTTTTTCTTTTTCCTAAGGTGTTGTATATTCTCAGCTAAGGGTTGTTTGTTTGGTTTGAGGTTTTTTGTTGTTGTTGCTGATTTGTGGGCTTTGGTTTTTTGAGGCTTTTTTATTGTTTGTGAGCTCTTGATTAGAGATTGCATGTATCTTCTTTGGAAGATACTTCTATGTTTTCTAGCACCTATTTTGAAAAAAAGCATTGAAGCACGTATGAGGAATACCCCTGTGAGTTTTAGCTATATGGTTTCATACCAAAAATCTCCCAAAAGTTAGCTTTAAAACAAAAGTAGACATTATCAAAATTATCTGAAAAATAACTACCTGACAACTTGCACTGTTACCGAAATCCTGATATTTCAATGTAGGAAATCCTTTGGCTTCTAAAAGTAAAGCGTACTTGCAGCTCATACCGTGCGTCTTCTCTGTGACCAAGTATTGTACCTTGCGCTCTCCTGAGAAACCCTTTCCTGGAGGCTAACTCTTGTCTGTGTGCTTGGGCAACACAAAATCCTCTTCTCAAAGACACTTCTGAAATACTCTAAATATACTGAGATGGCGGTGGAAGCTAACCCTCAGTATAGTGAACCTTCTTTGGTGTTCTTAACAACAATTTTGCAGCAGCTATCAAGTGCCATGCAGTTGATCTTTTGCTTCAAGAGCATCACTGAGAGCAGTGCTTCCTTAGGCAGAGAAAATCTAAAAATAAATGAACAAACAAAAAGAAATACCATTTTCAGTTTGCTGTTCAAGTGTTAACTACTGGCAGTTACGATGCAAAAGCAGAAAACCAGAACAGGTAAAGGCAAGGTATTAGGGATCTTAAACAGGCATATTTTTTGAAGCTGTCTTGTACTAATTACACACATTATTTGGGGGTTTTTATGAGTGTTTATATGTTTTGCCTTTCTCATGGAAGCTAACCAAAGAGCTTGAGGATTTAATAACTTACAAAAAGTCCTTGCCAATTCATTTTTAATAATTATATTTGCTAGAGCGTAACTTTTTTAAAGAAAATGAAAACGTGCACGTTATTAAAATAATAACTGTGATCACTTGAGCAAACATTCAAAGAAATGTTAGACTGAGTAAATTAGTAATATTTCAGTATTATTCTAGTTCTATTAAGTGAGGGCTTTTCACGCTTTGCGTTGTGGATTAGTGTGTAGTTCCTTAGTAACTTTCTAAACAATGCGTGTTTGTGTTTCGCTTTTAGTGTGATTTTTTCATTCTTTAACATTCATAATGCACATTTGGAGCCTTGCCACTTCAGATTCAGGCTTTTGCATTAGATCCCTTCACTTTTTTAAGTGAGTCTATGCTAGCCGTGGCACTGATGCCCATGTGGCTCAGTTTTAGCTCACAGACCACTGAGTTATTTGGTGATTGTGGCTTTAGAAGTGCAGTGCTAGGTGTGTATGGCAGAGTACCAATAGCTGAGCACAGATGAGACATTATTAATTTAACGGTTCCTCTAATTTTGGTATATATGAAGGTTAAAATAACATGTGCATTAGTATTATTATTAATCCAGAGGCTGTAAACGTGGTGTTTTGGTAAGCTACCGGTAGTAGGGAAGAAGCTCAGAGTAGAGCCACTTCAAAAATACGCTGGTTGCCCAAGTTGAACTCATGTTGACATTTAAATAGGGTGATATGTTCCACAACAGATGTGAAACAATGCTTGGCAAGAAGACCGTTTCAAGAAGTGTACAGGAAAATGGGTCTACTTTCTCTTTTCCCAGTGGTGGAAGAGCTATTTTGGTGCTGGAAACTGTTCCTGTGTGAAGCGTATGGGAAAGAAATAACCAAAGTACTCTGAACCTGGAAAAGGAAAAAAAAATATTTCACAGAGGTTAGTGCAGAACAACCTTACGACCATACTTTTACCTGGGGAAGCCAGAACCTGACTGTATGGCAAGCAGCAGCTTTGGAGAAGACTAGTAGCTAAAATCTTAAAAAGACAGGACTTTAAGAAAGAACTCACTTGGAGGAAGTAGGAACATTAAAAGCACTAGCTGGTCTAACTTGCTTCTGCAGAAGTGTTGATGGTATTCCACAGCCCAGTCATTGTCAATAACAGAAATAGCAAGGGTTAATTGTTAACTGGTTTGTCATTTGCCTGATTTTAACAGGCTGCTGCCAGAGCAATTAAGTATATTATGGATAATACAACAAAGCAAATATTTGTGATACCTTTACTGCTAGCCCAGGTATATATATATATATATATATAGGTATTCCATTACCTGCATGTGGGACACAACACTTTAAAACTATAAAATTAGCCTATCACTTTAAGTAATCATTCGAGATGCAAGCTGCTTCTTTGCTTAGATTACCTTAGATACTCAGTTGAGAGACTGATAATTTAAAACTTAATTTTCAAAATGTACTATTTGCTCCTTCTTTTCTAAATGGATGAGTAGTAAGGGTAAAATCTTGGGCACATTGTGGTCGGCAGGATGGGGTTTTTTTAAGCTTGAAGTATTGATCATATTTATTTGAGCATAAGATAAACCTGAGCAAGCTAAGGGAAAGATTGACTGGAGAGGCCGTTTTCTAACTTTTCTTGACAGGGATACTTACTCTCCTTGCTCTTCCAGACTCTTCCTGTGATGTAAGAGAGCAGGATCATTAGTCAGAAAAAGCTTCCTGAGAGTTATGAAAGATTAATAGTAAGAATTCAGTCTTCACTGATTTATCTTTTTTATTTCACTAGAAAAAAGTATTAATGTAATAGCTCAATCCTTTATGTTTTAATCCCTGCAACTTCATGCCAAAGGGGGCAGGAAACTGATGTTCAGCTGATTAGTCCGTACCATGGTAGGGCATCTGTTGTATCAACAACAGTGTATACTGGGTAGGGCTGATTTCTTTCAGGAGGAATTGGTTTGAAATTGTCAAGGAAATAGGAGCATTCTGGCTGCCTAATAATCATACTGGGCTATTTTTAACAAGATTTAATAAACTTTGCCAGGAACAGGTAGAAAATAAATTGGTGGGGCATCCAAGAGCAGAGCTGTAAAGAAAGGCTCTGCAAATAGCCAGGTCGTGAGAATACACTTTCAATTGGCTTGTGCTAGGGTGGACCATATTCATACTGATGCTTTTAAATGCTGCCTGATTTGAGGTTATTTCCACTCTCTATCAATGAGTATCATTTTTTTTACAACTGTAGCTTTGGGCCATGTTTTCTGCACATCCTCTATACATAGTGCATGTTACTTAAAGCGTTGATGAGCATATTGATTTAATTTTCAATTCTCACCCTTCATTTTCCTAAGCAGTTTCTAACCTCTGAAGAAAAACTGCTTTTGAAAATGCAGTTTTCATATTTTCTCCACCCTGAATAAGGGGTAATGTTAGGATAAAAAGGGGGAGATTATGGAAAACAAGTTCAGCAGCTTGAAATCCCCTTGTTGCAAGGGTTTGCCTGGTTTGTTTTGAAAGCCAGTCCAATCAAATTAAAAGCAGACAAAACTAAATTTGGTTCAAAGTTGGCTCACCTCTGGTTTCAGCAGGAGCTGTGAAAGCCAAGTTTAAATTGGGACAGGAAGGGAGGGAATGTGGTCAATAGCCTTAGAGTTGAGCATTTTAAATAGGAAATCTGTTTATGCCTCCAATAGCACTTGCTGTTCTGATTTGTTTAGAAAAGCTAAAACAATTCAGAACAGTGGAGTTGCTTGAGGCTTTTCTGGCTTGGATTGAACTAAACTTTGTCAGAAATTTAAGCTCATCTCCAGGCTTCGATTCATCCAGTTAAGTGGTGTAAGTGATTCCAATCTTGACTTAGGGCACTGTCTTGCCATTACTTTCTTCGTTTTCCTTGTTTTGAAATATTGAGCAAAACATTAATATTTTCTAGTTTTAAGAGTACGTTGTGTAACTTATTCCATATGCTTTTCTAAAAAAAGCCCTACTGGTTTTGTCATAAATATTAAAATACTGTTTCAAGGTAATATTAACAGTATAGGATCACAAAAAGAAAGACTCGCAAGGGTGTGGTTTTTTTGAGGGGAATACATTGATTTTGCTCATTACTGAAATGTGGCAGGGTTAGTTTGGCTTATTTGTGATAGGAGAAATAGAAGAACAAGTGCTCACTCGAAGAGATAAAAACTAAGGGGAATATAATTGCCAGATAAAGATTTTTGTCTGGAATAAACACTCTCTCCCTCCCAAACTCTGTGGAACTTTCTATACACAGGTTCTTCGCATTATGTATTAAATTTCTTGTCATTCTTTAGCTTAACCTGTTTCTCATTCCCTCATTCTCATTTTTCTTCTCCTCCTGCCCCACTATAAAATAGCAAGTTTTTCAACAGGGCAGTTGTCACAACAGTCTGCTGAAGCATTGAATCACTAATGACTTAAAGCATCATCTTTGCTGATCCACTACTGCTCCTAGCTGGATAGTTCAATGATTTATATAATACATTGTATTTACATATGTACAATTTATGTAATTTGTGCAATACATTATATTTATGTAATTCATGCAAATAGTGGGAACAGGAACTCTATTCAAATTACTGCATTAGAAATTCAGGCTGCTGATGTGGAAGAAAATAACCACATCTTTTTCGCATATAGCAAAATTCTAAATCTGTGACAAACAAATTTGGCAGAAAGAATACATGCATATTCAATTGGAATTGATACAGTCCTTAATTTAGTTCATACTAAGTTGTCATTCATACATTTACTACATGTGATGCTCACAATCCAAATCAGATCTTGCATCTTTGGGGTTAGTTTGCAAATTACTGGTTAGAATGTTTTAGATACCTTTAACATAATTGTAGACAAATTTCAAGACTCGGCACCTCTTTCAAATCTCGCAGCTGTAATGAGAAGATGTGCTACACATTAGGAGGCATAGCCATGAATTTGCAGTCCAGATGTGGCACATTCAGAGGATTTGTGATGATAGTTCTTGGTCTTCCAGAGTGGTGAGTTTTATAAAATGAAGTGAGAAACACATGCCACCTTTGCTCTGTCCCTAATAAGTGCTAGCAGCAGTCTGGACATCTTTGTGGGAATACTGCAGCTGCCCTCCATCTTTACTCAACAGTTCAGGGAACAACTGGAATAAGTTGGCAGAGCTGGAATTGTAATGCGATGCAGAAGATCATGCATATGTTATGAAAAAGATGTGATTTCATAAATCTCTTGTCAGCAGTGAAGGGGAGGTGATCGTGGTTTGTAGGCTTAATGAGACGTTAGTGAAAAGTGTATTGTTAGTGGTATAAGAGTGAAGAAACTGTGAAATTTGGGAGGTATTTCATTCTGCATGGAAGAACACAGTACGTATTTGACAGGACCAGGACTCTAGCACCAGGACTTTATTTAGATTTGCCCTAGATCATGAAGCACATGTTCGTCAGGGAAGAGGTTAAAACTACGTAAGGATCAAGGCTTTTCTAAAGAATAGCCAAATGCCTTATACTGCCTCTCCCCACCACAGCCCCCAGTTCTGCTTCCTTTCCTGGTTTTACCAGTAATGAAGAGTATGACGCTTGCATCTGGGGAGCAGGAAGATTATCTTAAAGACACCTAAAAGGAAGCTTTAAGGAAAGGGTTACTTGGATCCTGTATTCAGGGGAAAGGAATGTAGAGCTGACAAGCATTCCTCCCACTAATTTCCCTCTTCTGTCAAATACCTATATTATTTTCTCTGTCATCTGGATTCTCTGCATCTGGATCAGGATCTTCTGTCTTCTCCTTTCTTTCCTCCACCTGCGCTAAATTTTACTGCTGCTAAACATCACCCTTTTATTCCCTTTTTCTTATTACTTCTCTCCCTTTTTCTTCTTACTTCTTTGCTTCAATATTTAATTTTTCTCAGCCCTGCAAGCATGCGTTCAGGGATGCAGTTTGTTCTCTTTTCAAACGTAGTTTTATTCTTCAGAATTTTGTTATACTCTGCTAACATTTTTTCAAAATAAAAATAAAAAAGTCTTCAAAGTCTCCAATTATATAATTTTTCATACTGGTTTTCAAATTTCTGCTGGTCATGCTATGCAAACTGATTGCTGATTTGAACTGGGCCACAGTTCAAGTTCAGTGCTTAGCCTGTCTCTTCCATCTGCTCTCCTTAAGCAAAACCTCATAAGCTAGAAATTGTGAATATATAGTTTTTGCAGATGCACTGTCTTGTGAGTATGAAGTGTTTGCCTGGGCTAACATTTGCATTCTAAATCTTGTTTTCTTTTCACTTTTTTTGACTGTACAGTGCGTGCCGTACTCTAAATACGAGGGAAAGTGTTGAGACAGAGAACATTTTCACAGTCTGGGCCATGGTTTGATCTGCCACCTTCATGTTGCAGGAAAAGAATAGCAATATTTGGAAGAGTTAGTTTGGGAGGGGGAAGAAAAAATTTGCTACACCTTAGAATTATGTATGCATTTAATTGCAGATTCTCAAGTTAGGAACATTGATGTTAGCAGCTTTCCCTCCCTTGCTTTGCCCCAGTCCCTAATAAATGTGCCAAACTTCAGGGCAATCCAAAAAAACCCATATATTTTATTCCTTTTTGTAGTCTGTTGGAAAAGTGCCCTTTTACGTAGAGGGGCATTATCTGTTTACATATCACAGTAGAAATTTGACTTTCTGGAGATACTGAGGATGCTGATGAAATTTTTCACTTTGGGGGTTGGCAGGTGCTAAGCATGTAAAAACATTCTTAGTTCTAACCAAGAACAATTTCCAGAGTTTCTCTAGACTTAGTGATTATTTTGTTCTTTCTGGTCAAGCAATTCACCTATAAAACTTACAATTCATAAAGATCTGTCATAAACACAGAACACTGCTGGCTTGGGTGAGCTAGTCTGCTCCTCTGGAAGAGCTAAGGACTCGGCAGCAGCACAGTCTCTGCAAAGGAAATAGTGTCTCACTCATCTTCTGGGATTATGTGAATGCGTCTGGAGAGGAGCAGAGCAAAGACAATCCACTGACAATTTCTTTTCGTTTAAAAGGCCTTTTCGCAAGTTTTGGTGGGGGAAATAATCACAGGGAGAATGGCAGAGCATTCTCATGATATTAATGTTTTGTCTGTTCTTAACAATGGATTTATTAGAAAGTTTTGTCACTATATATCTGTCAGATATTTTGGCTACTTAAATCAAGAAAAGACCAAGGAACTTGGAAAGGCACCAACCCGGGGAATGAGCTGGAAGATTTCTGCATTTATGTCATCAGAGAGCCTATAATTTTGGCACAGTTACAGGAAATAGGAATTTCTTTTTTTGCTCTTGAGACATATAGTGGTATACTTGCATTTTTTTTTTTTAAGTACCTTTTTTTTTCTCATGTCTGAAAGCGGTTCAAATACCTGTGATCACATTTTAAGCTCTCTGCACAAGGACTCAATTCATTTTTTACAGCTGTTTGTAGGTTTGCTTTGGACAGATCTCAGACTTGTTTGCCTATGCTGATCTTCATTTGAACAATTTTAACTTTGATATGTGTGGCAAACAGCATTTCAGCTATTATCTTACTATAATCTTCACACTGCTGCTTGTCCCTGTTCAGCATTCACTTGCTGCACTTCTTCCCAGATTAATGCAGTTCTGAGGTCTGCCCAGGTGTGTGTTCTTTCAGTCTCTGTTCCTCTTGCTGTGCTGCATTAAACCTCCCTCCATCTCACAGTTATCCCTGCTATCTGCTTCTCTTATCTACCAAACCTTTTTTGGAATTAGAATTTTGCTTTAAATACTTAAGTAGTTTTATTAATAGATGCCTTCATACCTGTGCTCTTGAGTAACGTGAGCTAGAGCTGAAACAAAGAATCAGGAAATAGATTAGAGATGCCTCTTAAAATGTCAGTAGTTTAAAATCCAGTATGTATGCATCTATAGACTTAGAGGTAAAACCTGGAGCCTTCCATGATATCAGTAGTAGACATTCTAGAGAAGGTATTTGTGGAGACTGTTTTGAGGCAGGGGATCAAATTAATGTTGAAATTAAATATGAATGAATTCAGGAGGTATCTAGGAAAAATTCTGCCACCTCCAGCGTCAGTGGTTGTCAGGTATTCTTCAGAGATTAAGAAAAAAAATCTGGGTGCCGATAAATTATTTTGGTTTTAAAACAAAGTTATGAAGCCTTGACTGATTGTCATGGTTGTCTCCTTATGACCTGTTTTACCTTTCCTCTTTTCTAATTCAGAACTTGGTGAGAATTGTGTAATTTGCTAGGTATGCAAATACAAATTCAACATAAATTTGGGGGTGGTCTAGTTATGTGTTAAAAAGAGAAAGGAAAGAGAGATGCAGTTCGTATCTGTGTATTAATGAGTCTATGTTTATATTAACTTGCCTTCCTCAGGTCTGCATGAGCTTCTTCAAGCGCTGCTTTAAGTCAGCTCTGGCTGTTCAGTTCTTTCCCCTTCTTCATTTGGAGTGGTTGTGCTTTTTTAGTCACAGAAAAACTACTTTGCGGAACAACAGAGGAGATGACTAAATTCAAACAAATAAATGAAACATATATCTTCTCAAAGTGAAGTCCATACCCACCTCCCATCCTTCAGTTTGCAAAATCATTGGCATCATTGGAGACCCAGGTAATACTGGAGACAAAGTATGAACCCTAAGATGTGCAGTATGTTGGTAGGAATGTTCTGGTGATAGCTGTACTGGGCAGGACATGGATCTATGAGAGGTGGATGGACTGATGTTGGGGTTAGAGGACTTCGTGGAAAGCACAAGAAACTGGAAATTGAGAAACAGCAGTGGGGGGGCAGGGAGGAGGTACCGTCCTTAAGGTGTGTGTGGCTCTTTAAGATGTGTGATGGTGACACAGGAAGGATAATGGGGACACCTACCAGTTCTGTCATGCTGTAATGAATGCACAGGTAGTGAACTACAGTTTTCCACAAGTTCAGTCATACTCAGAGTTAGTGGGTGAGGTCTGTATTCATGGAAGTCATTGTCAGAAGGTTAATTACCTCAGTTTATTCACAGGACAGCTTCAGCTGCCCATCACTATTTTATCTACATGACCATAATAACCTAGAACTAAACTGTTTGTACTAAACTGAACACGTGATGACTGTTCAGCATCAAGTGCTCCGAAGTCGTGTAGTTTTTGAAGTAGACTGTCGAGTTCTTCTTCACAGTGTGATCTCCCACTTGCACTGTAAAAACCTTCTTGGTTGCAAGTAGTTTGAATGTGTAAATATAGTTCCAAGATAATCAGTTACAGTCTTCACACTGAACAGTGTTGCATTCTTCAACC
The DNA here is from genome assembly GCF_037157495.1 of Lathamus discolor. Taxonomy (NCBI): domain Eukaryota; kingdom Metazoa; phylum Chordata; class Aves; order Psittaciformes; family Psittacidae; genus Lathamus; species Lathamus discolor. The sequence goes on along the minus strand of NC_088885.1, from coordinate 106,128,405 downwards.
TTATGGCATAGTTGGCATCCACCTTGCACTAAACATGGCAGCTAAATCCCCCAAACTAACCAGTTATTATTTTTTCCCTTTCATTTGGGCAGAGATCATAGAGAGCAACTGTTGTGGAAACCAGTCTTCTTTTCAGCACTAATTGCTTATTGGCACCTTAGAGCAGTGATTTGCTGCTCTCCAGTTTTTTGCATGGTATTCAACTTTACTATTATAACTGAAGAATTCCCTTTTAAACAGGGGAAAATTAAACAAGAAAACAAAAATGGTGCATGCAGCTTGAGATCCCAAATTTTTAACGCGATCTACGGCTTGAAGCCCCTTTTGTGTGTTGTGCAGAAACCATACTGCTGTGAATGCTGATGCTCATCTTCCAGCTGGAGCAGGCCACATGTCCTGAAGTGCCTGTGGAAGAGTCTCATGTATTATAATCCCTCTCCATCAAACAACCAGGCACGTGTCTTCTGTGGCTAAAATGCAGACTCCAGCATCCCATACTGGATATGCTTCTGGTCCTGTGAAGGGAACTTATTTAAGCTGTCCTGTAACTGAAATGTGCCAAACATATGGCAAGGGAATGTTTTTGCACTCATAATGTGTGTGGCAGTGGAATCACTGTGCAAGGGAGAGGACTTGCATGGAGGGCATGACTGGAACAGGTTGTCCCTGGTCCTCTCTTTGCTCCCTCATAGGGGAAGAGAGGAGAGGGATTCTATCTAGGCTGATACCTTCTGATGTCTTGAACCTGGCTTTTAGAGGAGACCCCCCTTTTCTGTGCTTTGCTTATGATTCAGCAGCCATGCTTGTATTAATGAGCATGGCTTCACTGAAGACTTTATTTTTAAGACAGCTTTAGAGGTGCACAATATTACCCTAGTCTGAAGGCCCCTGTTATTTTTCATCAGATGTAGTGCTTTGAAAGATTGATTGATACATTCTGTTTTACAGACCTGGAGCATACTTGATGCCATTTTGGCAGCAGCTTACTGTGTACTTATTTGGGTTTTTTTAATCATCTTCTTTCTGCTGTTCTGGGGCTTGAAACTGTAAAAAATTACACAGCTAGCGTGCTGCAATAAAATTCAGTTCTTTCTTTCCTTCTTTAGAGAAATGAATTATAAATGTCCTTGTTGCCAAGCACTTGATAACTATATAAGTGGGAGAACCTCTCAGTGATATACCTTAATAGCAGAAATAATGATGTTTGAACTTAAGTCTGTTTATTGAGACTTCATTAGCTTTGCAGCTGAGAAAGCAAGTGGGGGAAAATGTACTCCAAACACGCACTGGGCACACTAGAAGACAAGCAGGCAGCTAAGTCCCCTCTAGCACTTCCTCATTATCCAACTGCTGTTGTTTCTTTCATGAGTTACAGATATTGTGGCTTCCATTCACTTTTTTGTTTACATCTGAGCTGGATATTTTTGTTGTTTTGAAGTTTATGTGTGTGTGTTTATGTGCCTGGAAAGTGCTTGTGTGCATGCATATATATGTGTACACCTTTTTTTCAGGTTTCTGTAATGAGTTGTCCTGACTGAAGATCAAACACATGAGCTATTTTTACACAGTGGTGAGTCCCCAGACAATCCTGGTTAGGGTTTGGTTTTGTTTTGATTTTGATATCAGACTGTCATCCTCATGAATACTAAAGTGTGGCTGACTTGGAAGTGTGCTGACCGTTTCACTATGTTGATGTTGTATGTCCCTGTATTAAACTTCTTAATCTCCTACAGCAAACTTTTCAGGTTTTTTAGGACAGGAGGATCTTGTTATAAGGGTGGAATCTAGTTCTGTGTATTACAGTACTGTACTGCATGTTATTTGCACAAGAGCCCCCTTCTAATGAGAGTAAGTTCCTAGTGCTGAGAGCCAAAAATCATGTTTTACTGTTTATCCTTTACTATTTGGCATGTCCTCAGACAATTTGTTTGTTGTGCTGGATCATCACGGGGTCTGTTAGATCATCTAATTGAAAAAAAGGGAGTTTGTTGTCCTGGAACATCTCCAGAAGTTGTTTGTTCCACAGCCAAGTCGCTCCTATGCTCTAATTCTGAGGTCATCTCCATAAGTCACGTTTGTTATGTTTAATTTATTTCCCTATTACACACTTGGCATCTAAAAATTTTTGATTACATGCATAGCATTTTAAAAGCAACAATGTAAATGGATCTCTAAGGCTAGTCACCTGGCCTTCAGCCTTAGATGGAAGGTTACTTGCTCTGTCCTCCAACAGAACTGCACTGATTATCATTGCTTATGAAAATTACATCTACTTCTAAGGTACAGATAAGGTACTGAACAGAGAGAAAGTTTTTTAATGGATATGTATTTCTGTTTGTGTGGGGGAAAAAGCATGCTTTGCTTTTCGTGTTTTCACATCTGATTATTCAATAACAGCAGGTATCTGACAGCATGCTCTGTCTGATAACATCAGGCTTAAACGATACACCTTTGTTTCTGGTCAGAATGTCCCATGTTCTTTCTATAGCAACTTTAATCAAGTTTTTCTTGGAAAGTGTATTTGGGGGTAGGGTGTGTCTGTTTTTTCTTTCATTTGAGATCATTCAAAATGTAATCTGCTGCTTAAAAGGTGCACTGAGAAATGAAGTTGCTCTTTAGGATTTTATATACTGATCTATGAATATAATTTTCTTCAGGAAATAGGAGACTTACTGCCTCTTTTGCCTGAGAGAGACTTTTATGCCCCATAAATCAGGAAGGAGAGTTTCAAAGGGCTAGTTCCTATCTTCAGATAATTACATATTCAGTGCAGTCTTCTGAAACCTGTATCATCTATGTCAAAAAGGAAACCAGACTGCTGCTGACAGCTCTTATCTCCTGAGCATGAAAATTGTGAGGGAGGGGGTTTTAAAGTTTATATTGTTCTTTTATGATGGTTATGAGTTCTCATACAACTGTGCAAAATCATCTATTTGATTTCTTGCAAAACTAATGCTGCTGGCATTGATTGTCGCAGTGGATGACAGGTATTGAAGAGGCCCCAAGTAAGAAAGTAGGAAGAGCAGAGGATTTTTTATTTTTTATGTTTCTTTTTTTTAAAGAAAAGGAGAGAAATTTATCAAAGAAGGCATCTATAAGAATTAGAGAATGTCATCTTTCAGAAAATGATAGGTTAGTCCTGACAATTAGACTTGGAAAGCAAGTAAAGGAGATGAGGGCGCAGAAAGAAAAGGGAGGTGGTATTGCTTAATGCGCTTACTTCCTATACTAAAGATAGCTATCTAGATAAAAATGTCACTGGTATTATGGAGTAATTGTAGACCAGGATGTATTCAGTTTGCTCCGGCTGCTTGACCTTGCCTAGTTGTTGACTGAAATGAAACAAACCATGTTGTGATCAGCACTTTCTCTGGGCTGCTGTGCAAAGTTACATGAATAGCTGTCTGTGTCTCTATAGGTTTTGTGGGCTATTGTACTGATCCCTGTTTTCTGCAGATCTTCCAAACTCAAAGCAGAACTGTTCTTTGTGCCCATTTCTGCTATGCCTCTCAGAACATGTGCTCATGCTGGAATAATTCATATTTGGACTGTCCAGCTTGTCAGAAGCTAAGGATTAGAACTTGGTGCAGGTGCTGATCCAGCAAGCAGCCCAGTGAGGGAACAGCTTCTCTGTGCAGGTCATCTAATCACTGGGTTATCATTTTACAGCATAACAAGTCTTGCTAAACTTTTGTGGAGTAGCTTGAACCTAGGTTTTCTGGTGTTTATGTAGAAAATACAGATCCTTCTTCTTGTGCCACCTGCTTTCCCCTAAAAAGGGAGTATCAAAGGGTGAGGTCCATATTGCACACTGAAACTGCATAAGAAAACCTGCAGTAATTGCAGGTGGACTCCAATGGCTTAAGCATATTAACAGTTTCTGTGAACTTGATATCTTAATTCTACAAGTGGTTCCTTTCACATTATCATAGGTCTGGTACTCCTTAAAGGTCTGTCTATCTTCTTCCTTGCAGGCCTGCTCTGTAAGCGGGTCGGTAGGCAGACAACTCTTTAATGCAAGTTAAGGAAGTTGGGATTGACAGCTACTCAAAAAGTAGCTGGAAAAATAAAAGTAACAAAATTGAAAACCAAAACGCATGTAGAGCTGCAGGACAGTAGCTTGGCTCTTGGCATAAGAAAATCCGTGTTTGGTCATAGCAAAAGCAGGATACACATGCCCAAAAACTGAAAGTGGAAAGTGGGCCATGCACAGTCAGTTAGGAAAACTGTGGAACTAAAAGAAAGTACTGTACAGGGGGATTACTCATTGAGAATTAAAATGTTGTTTCTATCAAGATGAATGGGAATTTTATGTGGAAGCACTGTAATACCGAAACAAGTAGAACAAGTCTCTGGCTTGAGTTGATGCCAAAGATCACAAAAGACAATGTGGACTATGAATTAATCAACAAATCCTGCCAGTAGAGTCTCTGAATAGGATTATGGGGTTCCACAGGATTCTCATAGAGGTAACAAATCTGGCTTCACTTGTGCTGGATCACTGTGAAAACGGAAGGCCTTGTGGTGTTTGCAGGTATGTTTTGTTGAACAATTCTAGTATATGACTTCTGGATTCCTGCTCAAAACCAACTAGAATTTAGATTCTGGTTCTTCTAAAGTTCTGTGAAACTCCGGAATATCTTTTTAGAAAAAATACTACAAAAAGCTTTATCTGAAAATGTCCCATTTAGATAGGAGGTACCCACAGACATAAGAACGTCCGCTCTTTCCTGATTTGTTCTGAGCAACTGCTTACCATATTTTTAATGATGCCATCCTTATTTTGAGATGAATCCTGACTGAAAATACTGACCGGGGCCACTGAGCAAATAAATTTATAATCTACAAATGTATTAGTTGTTTGTTTTCCAACATTTCAAGATACTCAGTGCCTTTCAGGAACGTTGGTAGTGTCCCTTGTAATTTCATTGGAATACTCATATTTGTAAAGTTTCAATCTGATGTTTATCTAAAATAGTTTAGCTTGGGCATATGCATTTTCTTGTTCACTTTATAGACATACGTACAGATTTTGAGTATTGTTTTGCATTTTCATTTAGAGAAAAAAAAATCGTAACTATGGAACTAGCAAACTTTATCGGCCTTGGATGCTAAGGTAATTTCTGGTATATTCATCAGACTTCACAAAACCTGTATCAGTCAAGATAAATACTCTATTAACATTTGAGTAGTGGTGAGTCCGTGATACAGTTGATGAATTGGTTATCACTCTGACTGAGGCTCCAAGAAGAGCTGGTAACCATTAGCAGGCTGCTGCCATGATTAAAACACTTTTTTGATCTACGCCCCGTCCTGAGTTGCCCTCCTGAAAAGCAGTGCTGCAGCTTTGGACTGAATGAGTTGCCCTCCTGTGCCACAGTGCCCAGGACAGTAACAACAGGGCCAATCTCTGAGTTACCCTTCCAGCTCAGTCCGAAGAATGGTGCTTAGTTTAGTTTTCTAATGAAGTAAAACTTTTACAGACTCTGTGTTCATCTGATATTTTTATTTCTTAATTTAAAACTCACGAGGTGATTACTTCTGAACTTGCATGCAATATATGCCACTGATGTGATAGAGAAACATGCACTCACACATGGGACAGGCACATGGACCGAGTAAACTTTTATTATTGTGGGGTTTTCTTTTGGGAGAGAGAGAAAGGGGTTGACAGAAAGAAAGAATAATCCTGTAAGTATAGGGAACAGAGCCATAAGAGGTAATTTCATACCAAAAGACAGAAAATTCTTATGTGTGTGTATGTTGTCAGTAACAAGCCAACAACATACCTATTACCTTAGATTTTTCTTTGCATAATGCTGTGTGGAGAAGGAGGAAGTTGTTATCTGCTGCTTGCTTTTCATTTTTATTTTAAAGGAAATGCAGGCTTACTGGAGTGTGTTGATAGGTAAATGCTAATTTTCATATGTATTGGCATCAGTGCACACAAGGCATTTTATTCAGATTGTACTAACTTGTAGTTCTGGTGGAATCTGGAGGGGGAGGGAATTCTGACACTCTAAAAGGTCAAGATTCTGGCTTTTGAAAAAAATAATGTCACAATCTCTGTTGTGAATAGATATAGGGTAGTTTACAGTTGAAACATTTGTCTTCCAGTGGTTCCCTACACCTTTGCGAAGTATCACTAGAGAGGTTGCTTCATGAGATTGAAGCACCTGAGTTGCTTGTCCATATGAAATTTCTCATTGCCAGAGGTCATTGGGTGGCTTATTGCTCAAGTTGAATATTGAAAGAACCATTCATTTTTTAAGCAAAGAAAATAATTAAAATGTATTAACATTAACTTATTTTCTTAAGAAAGAAATGGGTTCATTAATATCACTAATAATGATTGATCATGAGTAGAGGTGCTCAACCACGTGCACAAGGTCTATCACTTGGTGGTGACCAGCAAGTTTGACTTTACTGTGCCTTTAGTTTCCAAATTATTAACACATCAGTGAGAATACACTAATTTTGGCTTGCTGCCATGCAGTGCAGTTGCTCAGCTGTATTTCCTGCTAGTAACCTTTATTTCCATTTCACAGAGATTTCTGAGCCCTGATTATTAGGTCTCTACTTAACTCACCTTGAATCCATTTATTGTCTGTGAAGAGAAATAGGCATTTCAAGGGAGGAATTGGTTAAATAATAATGTAATTTTGTAATTCTGAGATTTTAAATATCTGTGTTAGAATGAGATACACTGCACCCCGTATTTAATTTATTGCATTACAAGATTCAGTCCTTCTCACTGCAGTTGGTTAAAATTGTTACTGGTTACAGTTTTGCATAATGCATACAGTTTTAACCCTTAGTGGACATAACATCATGTGTTTACTATGCATGATTATAGCAGATTCTCTATGTGGCCCATATCAGAGGTTTCTCTTATAATATAATATAATGTTGTGTTAACCTCCAAAATGTTCAAGTGAGCAGAGTCCAAGCATAAGCTTGGAATTTGTAATAATATTTAAATCTGGTGTCAGGGTTTTCATGTGCCAAGTAAAAAAAAAAATAAAATACATGTACATTTAAAATAGAGCAAGCTGAAAAACAAAAAAAGAAAAAGTCATTATTTTGGTGTTATATGTAGATAATATAGCATAGATTTGCTTAGTTTACAAGTAATCCAAATACTTCCAGAGTATTGGTTGTGTAAAGAATGATATTTTAAGTTGTCATTGTGGTTTTGATAACAAACAATTAGGACAGTCATCCGCTAAGATTTAGTTCTTAAAATCTGATAGTAAAATTCAAAAACAAACAGAAAATGTCCCTTATATAATAGGTATATGGTTTCTGGATTTTTATGCCTGTTAATATTTTGGATTTTTGAAGTGGAGCCTGTCCATTTAGCACATTCCAAGAAAGCACAGAAGGGAAGGATTTCTGGACATTCAAGAAGTTCATGGGAACAGCATGCCATAAATGTAAACTCCAACATAATGTAATGTAAGCTGTATACTCATTCAAATTTCCATAGACAATTGAAATTGCTAACAGTCCACAAGAAGGGAAATGCAGAATTTGGCCGTACTAGAAGCATTTTGCCATAGCATCAGGTTTTTATGTTCTTTGGCTGTGTGCTCTGTATGGTTTACAAAAGACAGCCATTGGCTCATACTATAAATCACATACAGTTTTAGAGACAACACATGGAAAGTAACCAAGTTAAACTTGAAAATTTAGGCACTTAACAGAGTGACATCTTTTTCTCCTTTCTACTTACCTTCTTGTGGTGCATACAGAGAAATAATCTGATCATTCAGAGAGCTGTAAATAGCAGAAAAGGTAACTTGGGCTGGGGAAGCAGTATGGTAAAGGCATGAAGAGAGCCTGAGGAGATTCACAGATTAGTGGGGAGGCTATTGTTTGCTGACACAATAGAAGGAACAGGCTCCGAAAGGTGTGTGGACGCCTGCCATCTTCTGTGTCCCGCCACTGGACAGGACTTCCACAGCAGAAACAGCAGCTTGCAGTGATGAAGTGGAAGCGCAAGGAAAGGACCTCTTCGTGCTCAGGTTCTCTCTTTCTCCTGAGGTGGTTGTTTGCTCTCTGCACTGGACCAGTATGGGTATTGCTGTTGTGTTCTGCAGTCATGCTCCTACAGAGCCCACCTCTTCTGGGGGCTCAGAACTCTGCTTTTCCTGTCTCATTTACATGTGGCTCACTACATCTTAAGACAGAACTATTAAAGTAGGTGAAACAGTTCAGATTTTATTGTATTAAATACTTTGCTCACAGGAAAGCTCTCTTGTACTTCTCTGGAAAGCAACGGAATGCCTTTGATTTCTTTCAGGCAAAACTAGTGGTCCTGACCCATGGTTCTAGATAAAACATTGCCCCCACCAGCCCTGTCCTTGCTGTGGTAGAAAGCTACAGCCCTTGTGCCCCAGGATGACAAGGCAAGCCACAGCATTCTATGTGCTTCACCTGGACATTACAGGCAATCACAGGGATCCCTGGTCTGATAAATCCCACCATTCTTAGTCTCCTTCTTTGGTACCAACTGTCCTTTCCTGCCATCTTCATCCCTCTTCTCTGAACCTCTGCCAGCTTGTGATCATTTCTCTTGAATGGAGGTGACCAGTGTTGATCATGTCTTCCGTGAATTCCTGTGAGTATAATGTTAATACTTTTCTCTATATGAGGAATACCTTATTTGGTATGTTCTGGGCCTCCATTTGTTGGGGGTTTTGGGTCGGTTTGGAGCTTGGGGTTTTTTTTTCCTTTCATTTTGCTTTGTTTTGTTTTCGTGGTCACTCTGACAACTCATGGTCATTCTGAGGTGAAATATATGCAGAAATTAAGCTTTCAAAGGGGAGGACTCTATGATGCACATGCAGAGCGTCTGAGATGCACAAGCAACTCAAATTTGGGCATTTGCTATTATCATTTGTTTTTGCAATCTCAATAAAATTTTGTAAAAATGGGCGGCATAGAATAAACTTCTGTTATGTATTATGTGCCTTTTCAGGTGTAATTCTTGAATGTGTCTGAATGGACAGCTGTACATTTCCAAACACAGATAAACACAATATAAATAAGTTGTTGTATGGACCATAAGCATTTGAATGGCACAGAGAAGTTTTAACCTAGCTTAATTTGAGTCATTTACATGTTCAGCCAACATCCTTGTGTGTATTTTTCCAAGCTCTCTGTATACAGTGTTATGCTGGTTTGTATTTCTGGTGAGTGTTTTGGAGGGCTAACCTATTAATAGCTGGTTTTCCCTACATGAGCGGGCAGCATCCTAAGCTGCCTAAAGGTGAAGAACAGATTTGTCAATGAAAACTTATAGTGGTTATTTTTGTTTAAATGAAGTGTTCCCAGTTAGTGTCCATGTAAAAGGGCTATGTAAAAGGATACAATAGCCGTAATGTATTTAATGATCCTTTACTGGAGGATTATGATCCTATCTTTATTAGTGGTAGTAATTGTGGTGACAGTGTTGCTGACATGTTAAGCCATTTCTTACAAGAATAGCTTTTGTGCTGCTGCATTGGGATCAGAAATGCAGTTCCCAAAGATTTGCATATTAGGAAGAATAGGCTGCAAAGACATGGAAGCACAATCTTGTCATTGTGTTTAGTGATGTGGGTGGTAGATTGTTATAGCTGATCCTGAGCAGGAAGAGCTTGCACATAGGTAGGTTTAAAGGCCTTTAAATGTTTTAGGATTGTTAGGCAAATTGGGTAGCTAAGTGAGTGGTGGTGTAAGTTGTTGAATACTCTGAGCAGCTGTAAGCTCTTTTAAAACCCTCTCAGTGTCTTAAAATGTACAGTGCTGTGTCCGAACAGCTGGCGTAAACTGAGATTGCTGGATTAGACCACTTGTGTATTTGTACTATTGCTAACCTCGGACACTGCAGTGTTAGTTCTACTTAGCATTGCACTACATCAGTTGGACATTAGCTAAGATTTAAAATCTCAAGGATGTTTCAAAGCATTAAGCTAGAATGGTTCTCCATACAAAAAAACCCAAACCAAACCCAAAAGAAATGTACCTGTAGTTATGCAGATTGGATAGAAGCATGACACCATTGTTGATCTAGCTGAATCTTTTTGGGAAGCTTTCTCACATTATGCATTTTTATTTTAAAACCAAAGTTTTTCTTTACCAAAGTTTGTGATAAAATACAGATTCCTCAGTAACTTACTATTTTAAAGTGACTTCTTCCAAAATGCCTGCAAGTACTTTGGACTTTTTAATCTTTCCCCCTTCTTCTTCATGCACACACTAATGTTTTCAACACCTTTCATCCCAAGTGAAATGATCCTGTGAGATTTCATCCATACTCTTGATCCTTAGGATAAATTAAATTTTTGCTCCAAAGAATCTAACTCATGTTATACAAACAGGCCAGTGGGTGCTGGAAAGTAATACTGCTTTTTAGTGGAAACAGGATCAGTAAAATCACATGGATTTGAATTTCATTAACTCGTGCTCTAAAGGTTCAATCAGATTAGCATCATGATTTTGAGACTAGGCAGGAATAGAGTAAGTGAATAAAAGAATTAAAAGAAAAATAACAGTAGGTAGACTTATTTCCCAGGAAATGGTCACACTGTCTTTACAATTGTTTTTCCCCTCTCCCGCATAGGTATGCAAATGAAACAGTCATCTATATGAGTAATTTATCTGCTTAGTTTTTTCTGGTTCATATGTCCAGAGAAATACATAAGTTTATGTTATGAAAGTGTAGAAGTTTATTTGCAACATAAACCTGGTTTTCAGAAGGACCATTTGGGTCAACAAGTCATGGCTCTTTAAAGAAGCAAAAATGTGATAGCTATTTAATCCAAAAGGTCATCTGCTTTTTACACATATACCACAGAAATATCTATAGGGAACTTTAAGATCTATACCACAAATGGCCCAGCAGAAAGTGACTCAATAAGTATTTGTTGTGTGCCAGTGTATAGGTTAAGAAAAGATAGATGGATGAGGAGAAAAAAACCACTGCGTGGTTGGTTATTGTGTAGGTTTTGATGTTTGTGTTTTCTAGTTCAAACTTATGCAGTCAAGCAAAAGCTGTATTTCTGCAATTAATATTATTGACATAAATCAGAGTGTGAGAGTGTGTGAGGCTACACACGCCTCGGCAACATTATTTCCTGAAGCAAATTTTTACTGATCACTCTTGTGTGTATTTACATGTTGGGGTCTTTAAACAGGATTAGGAAACAGACTTACTTGCTATGAACTTACTAGTGCTTCTGGATATTGGAATTGAATTAATGTGCACTCATCAACTGCAGTTCTAGAATTGCTTCATTCATGTTAAGGTAGTTGTATGCAAGGATTATGTTTATTTGTGAAAATTTTCTGTTGAGAGACACCATTGACCATTAACTGCAGGCACTCAGAAAAAACAGCGTAATTTTGAGTCTGAATGTCAGTAACTTAACTATGTAGAGATCTCCTTTTTTAGAAAAATCAGCCATTTGCTGGGATAGCAGACTTAATTTCTCAAGCAGCGGAGTTAATCAACAATGATAAAACTAAAGAGTATCTCTACATCAAGACAGAGGGGTGATACAAGCAGAAGTCAAAATCAGATGTGTTTGTGGCTCAGCAGAATGTTGTCTAATGAACAGGGGTGGAGGCAGGCATGCTGTGGCTGTGTTTTGCTGAGGCGTGTGCCTCGGAGTTAAAGGTGAAGTTAGTATGTGCACATCTCACATATGTTCAGTGTCTCACAAATGTTTTTTTCCACAGTTTTTCATTCCTGTCCAAATAGGGAGATTGTGATAGTTGACCTGAGCATTTACGATTAAATGCAAAATTCTAGATGACGTACAAAACCCTTTATAAGCTGAAGATAAACGATCTGGCTTTGCTGTTACAGCTGTGGAAGGTCTTAGTCAGCATGTTGCAGAGAATCCAGGACAGGTCTCCTATATAGATTCTTCCTCCCTATTTTTTAAAGCAGTAACTCCATATATAATTCTAGCTGACTTACTTATTTATTGATGAATTCAATTCTAAATTAGGCTGATATCAGCATATTTGGCCTAGCTTTATTTAAATGTATTTAATCTCCAAGACTGTCCTGAGCAACTGAATAGAACTATTTTTCTATTGCATTAAAATGTGAATGTATTACTTTGTTTATTCAGTTCATGAGAGCAGTGGGGGGAGGGTGTCCTTGGATTGCCCAGACAAGTGAAACTCCCTATAAATTGGGATACTATCAGAAAAGTGCCTTCTGCTTTGCTAACAATGTAACATACTGCAGAACAGTTTTGCAAAGCCATCAAACAAGAAGGTGTCCTTTTGCTTATTGGAAAATCATCAATGTCACTGTGTTTAACAGTGTTAGATTGTGATATGTAAGATTGTAATGTGTAACAGTGTTGAAACTGCAGGAGGTTACTTAGTTTTTTCAACATTATTAGAAGCTGGATGGATTTATGTCAGTTTCAATCAGCAGCTTCTGCCCCTGGTACCTACAGATGGACACGTGTGTGGTGCTGCCATGCGAGTCTGCCTTCATAGAAAGGGATTTCTAGTCAGAAAAAAACCAGGTAATAAACACATGAATTATCTTACAATAAAGATCTAAATGGAAACCCTGAGATGATGAGGCTGGCCAGAGACTCCCCTTTCCCCCTGCTTTCTTGCGGAGCACGGGTAAAGAATAGCTAGCTTGGATAAGGAATAACTAGCTTGACTCAAAGAGGATTGTCCTCTTTCTTTAACAAAATCATACTGCAAATCTGCTTTTCACCTGATGCTTTTCCACATAGGCTTCCCAGGAGCATCTGGCTTCTTGGAGCTAGTCCTCCCTTCACAAATGCTTTCTCTGGGCACAAGTCTATTGTTGTAATTTCTGTGGACTGCTGCTTGCAGCATTTCTCTGGAAAACTTTTTGGTTTAGACCCTATTACTTTTAATCTACAGCCTTTTACCACATCATTTCATCTGCTTTCTCTCTTTCTTTTGCTGCTTGCCTGTACCTCACAGAGATGGGGGCAGTTGTGGGAGAGCAAAGGGTAAGTTGGTTTGTCAGGTGAGTTACATGGTAGCAGCTGCCAAGTAAAGGAGTATGGCATGGGAATGGGGACGGCAAACTGGGTCAGGGAGCTGGGGAACTACTCAGAGCATTGCCATGCCCCTCAGCACTGCCTGACCCTCTCCTGCATCAGTGAGTTTGTCCTTAATCCACAAATGTGAAGTCAGCTCAGGCTCAGGTCCACAGTCACTGTGGGAATGCATATCTCACCTTCTCTGGCATCTCTCCCATCCTGCTTCTTAAAACAGAAGAGCTTCTCTTTAAGTTATTTTGATGACTTTTTTGAGGTCATGGGTTTAAGCGAAAGGATAAAGGTGAAATCTTTCCTTAGCATGATACTTTTCTACAAAGCATATGCTGTATATTTTCTAGACCCTGAGTCAGCATTTTTAATACAGTAGAAGGGGGTTTGGTTTAGGGTGGGGTTTTTTTGGTTCCTGGTTCATGTGTCTTATAAAAATCCAAACGCGGTCTTCCAGGAAGGGTGTATACTTTTGTGTTCAATATTTGACACCTGCAGAGAAGTCAGAACCGGCATCTGCAGAAGACATCCGCGAAAGAACCTTACTAAGAATATATTACCAGAAAGAAGGAATTCATTTTCTTGACTACTTATACAAATACCAATTCATTCTTCTATTTTCAGACCATGGTTTGAAGATGAGGTGGAGTTAAAAACAGAGGAACTAGTGAGTTGCATATCTTGATGTGCAGCAGTGGGCTACATGAAAAAGAGGCATCGGTGAGGAGAAGCAGGTCAGGTTGCCATAGTGTTACACACCTAGTGCGGTGCTTGTACTTGAGGATAGTGACAGCAGAGAGTTCAGAGACCTCAGTGAAAGCTGAGGCAGGAAGAGTGGGAAGCAGGAAGAATCTCTTCCAGTTGCTTAGCTCCCCCCTAAGCTTTTGTTTACAGAAGTCTTTCCATTTGCTCTTTTTTTAAGAAGCAGAACCAGAATCATAATAGAGGCTGTGTAAAGGGAAGATAGCCTGCAAAGGGTCTGCAGCGTTTCCATAGAGAAATTTCCTCCACCTCTACCTAATGTTTGCAAGAAAAAGCTTTGTATAAGTCCTCTTCTGGATCAGAGGGACAAGGAGCAGCCAGATCTCTTGAGCTGTATCTGTAGGAATTCCTCATTAGTGCTGGCTGGGATTTTGTGCCTCTAGCCCAAACAGAATGAGCGTGTTAAACAAGACTGCGACTTTGTGGCAAGGTTGGCGCCCCAAGTATGGCTGTTCCCTTGAACTACACTTCAGCTGGTGGTCACTTCTCTTCCATTCAGGAATGCAGATGTGGCCTTAATGGGAGTATCTTGGGGTCCCCAACATTCAACCTGAGGCTCATGAACAATGCAGCCTGAGGTGGGAACTCACAAAGGAAAGCAGGAAATAAAGGTGTCTCTGGTTTCCCTTCAGGAGGGCTTATGTTTTATTGCCTGCTTTCACAGTGGGACACCAAGTTTGAGCATGAAGCAGAAGATTAATCTTATTTTTGCACACAGTGTGTGTATATATATAAACATATATATTTATTTATATATGTGCATATGTAAATATATGTATGTATACACATGTTGCCTAATCTGATGGGGCAGGAGCAATGTGAAATACCTCATTTTCAGGACCAGTAACTTGAGGAGGATGCCATGTTGGTAGTCTGGGAAGAAAGGGAAGAACAGGAAGAATCTCCTTTCTCTTGCCTGGAGTTTTGTTTTTATTCCCATCTGTGATTTGTACTAGAAGTTGGTTTGATAAAGCAGCATTGCTGAAACCTTTTATAGAGGCAGGTATTTGGATTATACTCACAGTTTACATTGATCTGCATGCAGAGGAGACATGCATGATAGCTGTGATTTCTCCCTGGAAAAGAAAAACAAAACAAAAATTGCTGTGTCCAAAGGGGTGAAAACTTCTCTTGTGTTTATTGTTTCCAGGATTTCACAGTTTCAAATGTGTCAGGATAAGTGCTGTATTTGGGAAAAGTAAAGGGAGGGCTGCGAATACAATTACAGCCAAAAGTTCTTTCTGGGCACAGGTTGCTTGCGCGTGTCATTCTTGAACTGTGTGATCTTTTCTCAGGAGGAAGAGACCCAGAAGGGTCATGGGTTTTTTCACAGGGGAGAGAGGAAATGAGAAACACTTTCGCTCTTTTGGAGAAAGGTAAAAGCAGGATATACCAGGATCCTGTCAAATCCTATTTGTTGGCACTGAGCCTTTTCAGAGCTGGGAACAAATCTGCATCAAAAATCCCAATGTTAGTACATGCAGGAAGAAACTGCTGAGGAGAGGAGGGGAAGAAACAAGGCAGAGTCAGCTTCTTGGACCAAATGACACTAGCCAGATTTGAGATCTAGGTCCCAAACACAGGTATTTACACAGGAAATAAATATGGCTATGCACATCTTGTGCATCTTAAGTTACAACTTCTGACAGTGAAGAACTATGAAAAGCCAGAGCCAGTTAGTGATTTCTAGCCAAGCCTGTTGAGTTTTGAGCCCTCATAGGGCTGCAGCAGAGAGCAGACATGACTGCTCTTCACGAAAGCCATTCATTGTGTATCCTGTGTTTGACAAACTCGCAAAACACCCTGAATTGTGCTTCTAAACTTACCTGTATCTGTTGCAGGTTTTGCCCCTCCTGACAGGAGAATGTCTGTCCTGAACAATGCAATTTGGTGACACTTGAAAATGTGTATTTTGGCCTGACAAGGCCAGGTCAGACAGGGCTTTGAGAAACCTGGTCTAGTGGAAGTGTCCCTGCTTATGGCAGGGGGTTGGAACTAGATGATCTTTTAGGTTCCTTCCAACTAAAACCATTCTATGATTTTCTATGACTGATCCTGTCCAATTTTGTCTGTAGTGGGTCTGCCCTCCCTCCCCTCAGCTATGTAAGAAGAAAGCTAAAACAACTTCCAGAGTCTGTATCAAGCAGTACCATCAAAATATGTATCTGACACTTGAAATCAGTAGTCTCCTGAAAACCACATATCCAGCCACAGGTGGAGCACTACCTGTTTCTTTTCACCATCCTATGGTGTGCACTCAAAGTTAACAGTACTAGTTCCTCTTCCCCAGTCCAGCACTTTCCCACCTGAGAGAGCAATTGAAAAAACCCAAATCCTTCTGCTTATAAAATTTAGTTTCTTTTTGCCACATGCAAATCAAGGCATTTTAGATCAAAGTATGCTAAGTTGTTAGTTTATTTAAGTTGATAGTTGATAGTGAGCAGTCTCTCTTTGATTTTAGTCAGGACCAGGATTTTGCACACATACGTGGCTATCAAAATAGTAATTTTTCAGTAACCCATCTTTGAAAGTGTGGGGTAATAGTAATACTTGGAGATAAAGGCTGAAAACATTGCGGCACTTCAGAGGTGTCCTGTCCACCTTTTCTCTATCACTTTTGTGCCTCAGGGATCACGTTTGAGTAGCACAGGTGGTTTCTATGCAGTGGAAGTTCAGGAAGAGCCATATGCTGCACTGCTGCTTTTGCACTCAGATGCCAGTTTGCAAGGCGAGAGATTGGAAGGAAGAAGGAATACCCGTAATGTTGTCTAGTTGGTGTTTCATTTTGGGACCTAAAATGGAGGTAAATGATGGAACAAACATAGGGTTTGTTGTTGAGATTTGTTGTGGTAGTGGTATTAACATCTATTTAATTGTGAGTTATCAAGACAGCGTCATTTTCTCATTCAGCTGATACAGGTTGGACTAGCCAAAGGAAAAACCCACCTATGTACTGCTGTGACAACTTGTGGCAGGGAACGCTGTTTATTAGCAATTCCACATGGTGTTTGTGCTTGTGCGTGCATTTTACATAGGCGTACATCCTATGCCCCGCTGGCTGCGGGCAGCAGGCCCTCCCGGCAGGCCCTCGGTGCTTTCCCACCCGGGTGGCACTGGCACCCTCCCCGAGGTCACTCCATATGGCAGCCTGTACTACATATGTCACCTGTGGCAGCCTGGGATTTCAGACCCGGGAGTGCCAAGCCTTGCTCTGCCCGCAGCCAGGTCTTCCAGTGCCGCCGAGGAACGCGGGATACATCGGGACCCCCGGGCCTGGGCTGCCGCGTCCCGCATTCCCCTTCCCCTGCCGCCGGGCCGCCGGCCGGGGTGGCGGTGGCGGTGCGGTTGGGCCCGGAGGCCGCGCAGGTCCCGCGAAGGCGATGCCAGATCCAGGTTTTCGCGGCAGCAGCGCAGCCGGGGCGCAAGGGCCGAGGCTGGCGGGCGCGGCGGCGCTGGGGCGCGGTGCGGGACGGCCCGGGGGGCAGCGGGGGGGGCTGCCCGGCCCGGGGACGGGGGTGGGTGCCGGGAGCAGGAAGCGGGGGTACGGCTGGGCCCCGCCGCCTGCCCGCGGCCCCTCAGGATCCAGGTAGATCGGTCCGGCTTTTACCTTTCTCCTTCGGCTTCCCTGCGCGTAGGGCTTCTAGCTGAGCTGTTTCCTGGTCTCGCAGAAAGAGGCAGTGCTGAGTTAGGAAGACAAAAATAGACCTTTACAGAGAAATATAGGGATTGTGTGCGCGGTGGGGAGGGAGAGAGGAGAGCGGCACCCGGCTGGTTTCCAGGAGGAGCCCTTTTTCTCCCTCTCGTTGCATGTTAGGCATTTTCGCACAGATTTCTCCCCCTCCACCCCCTCCCTGCCGGGGCACGGTCACCTCCGCCGCCCGCCCTCCGCATCTCCTGTGGGGAGCGAGCAGACCAACTCCGCGGTGCTCGGAGAGCGGCTAGAGACCATTTTCTGTGAGCGAGCCCGGGGGGGGGAAGAAGAGAAGAGAAACCGTCGCAGGGACACACGGATATAAAGACTTGTCTTCTGCCTCCCCCCCTTCCCCCTTCCCCTTTCCTCCCCCTTGTAAATACTAAATCTGTGAAGGCAAGGATTTGACATCCATCCTAAGAGGCGGCTATGGGGTGTTTGGGCAACAGCAAAACGGAGGATCAGCGTATCGATGAGAAAGCGCAGCGAGAAGCCAACAAAAAAATAGAGAAGCAGTTGCAGAAAGAGAGGCTGGCTTATAAAGCGACCCACCGCTTGCTCCTGCTGGGTAAGGAGGAAGGGGGCTGAGGTGGGGGACGGGGAGAGAAGAGGGGTATCTGCGGAGAGGGGAGATGTGGTGCGCGCCTTAGGTATGAAAAATGTAGGCTGTTGTACCGAGCGCTATGCGAGACGTCCACAGACTGAAGCTCAGCGCCTGAGCCACATGGATGCAGGCATACAGAAACGCTGCCGGAGGTGGGAGATGCTGTCGCGTCCAAAAAACAACCAAAACCCACCCTGAGCCCCCAGCCTGAACCGTGTATCACAATGTTCTCCCTCTCCTTCCTTCTCTTTTAGGGGCTGGTGAGTCAGGAAAAAGCACTATTGTGAAACAAATGCGAATCCTACATGTCAATGGATTTAATTCAGAGTAAGAATTATTGATGCTTTGTGACTTATTTTTCATTAAATATTGGAAACAGGTCAACACACGGTAGGGTAGGAAATTTCTCCTCTCATCCCCTGTGTTTTGGTGGCTTGACGCTGCGTTCTGAGTGAGGAAGGGGGTGAGGATAAGGAAATTACTGCTATTGTATATTTGCATTTTCTCCTTCTGGCCCCTTTACTGTATTTTACACTGTTGCTACTGCAGCACTTGACAGGCCCCTGTGTAGCAACAACATGGCGACTACTTTTTACATAGAAGCAAATAACCAAATATTGCATCTGTCCGTAATTCAAAAATACATGTCAAGTCACATTCAGGGTGACTAAAACAGTATCTGCTGTTTTCCGGTATTGAGGTTAGCATAAAACTGAAACTAATTTTGCACATTTGCTAGAAATCAATCTGTTTTCTGAGGCTACATCATTTTCTCTCTGAAGAACTCTTTGCCAGAAATTATTATTAATCCATAGCAGTAATCTTAAATATCTGTTGGCCTTAACTACGTGCTGTTATTTTGGAGCATGTTTACAGCATGCTGTAGAAATGAAAGAATGACTTCCAGTTCCATCAGGGGAGGCTTTGCAGATGTGGCTATGATTGTCTGATTTTTAAAAAAATAGCAGGGGTGAATGTGCATTGCTCTTCGTACTATACAAGAAAAGGGATAAGAGGAAAAACATCTTTTTCTTGCTGTTCTTTTCATTTAATATGTTGTAATGATTGAAGAGCAGATAAACAAGCGATCAGTGAAAAAGAAAATTGAATGCAACTGACTGAACTGCTTTGGAAAAAAATCGAAGTGTTAATATTTCTGTTTTAATGCAGAGAAAAGAAACAGAAAATACTGGATATTCGGAAAAATGTTAAAGATGCGATTGTGGTAAGAACACACTTTATACTGTTCTAAATGCTTGGCTGTACTGGAAATGATAAGGATTGTGCTCTCCAAGATTGTGCTGAGAGAAATCCCATTTTGCTGATCAGATTGGATTATCTTCTGTTGATCCTGTATCCTAGATTTATCCAGATTAATGTGTTTGTTTTTGTTTTATCCAATTGCAGACTATAGTTTCAGCTATGAGCACTTTAATACCCCCAGTTCCTTTGGCCAACCCAGAAAACCAATTTCGAATGGACTACATCAAGAGTATAGCTCCTCTTTCTGACTTTGACTATACAAAGGTAAGAACAGAAACCACTGGATTTATTCTGCTTCGAGGGGGAACGTATTGCTTCACTTTGATTTACTGAAACAGTGTCTTTTCCTTTGCTTTTTGGAAGATGGTCATAGGAAAAGCTTATGCCAGTATTATCACTGGGTTCTCTTTCTTACAAGACTGTGGTGGTTGCACCTGTTTTAGTGGCGCAAGGTTTTGTTGTTACTGATTTATTTGCTGCTGTTTGTAAATGCTGCTTCTGCATTCAGTTCTTATCTTCAGCCTTTCTGATATAATTACACATATTGACATGTCAAATAAGACTTTGTTGAAAGATGGTTTCCTATGTGGAATTAGATGCAGGATGTCAGTCCGAGGAGTTACAGTCTACATATGGCAAATGGTATAAAATGAAGTAGAAGGGCAGAGTAGCCCCAGTGTTGTTTTCCATACTTACTGCACTTCAGAGTGGAAACTCACGGAAATGGTGGTCAAGTAAGGTGGTTTGCTTCCTTGTGTATTTATTGTAGCTGGCATGAGCAGTAGTGTACTTGTATGTAAATATTGCCATCTTTTCATGGGGAATCATGAGAAAATTAAGGATTTTTGTAGAGAGGCTACTCTTTTGTAGACAAATGAGAGATCCCTTTCAGATTAACTTGCATAGGCATCATGTTTGATTATTTGTACCTTTTTATGTTATTATTTATAGGAACATGCATAGAATGTTATATATTATGCATGACATGAAAGCAAGTGCATAGACATTCTGAATATTGTAAGGAATTTCTTTTTTGCAATAGCACAATTTTTAATTTGCCTGAAAGTGATACTGAGAGCAATTTGTTATGGATCCAGCAAGGACTAAAAAAATCTTCACTCATTGGCTAACTGATTGCAAGTTGTTCATGCTATCAGTATTACCAAAGAAGCCATTTACAATAGAGTGTCATTAGGTTATTATAGCTTCAGGGTGGAAGGGGAAGAGGGGAAAGAGTTGTTTCTTTATTATATGACTCATATTCTCTGGTGTGTGGTTTTGCCTCTGGTAAACCTACCACTTTGAAGGTTCAAGATAAAGAAAAATTATCAGACATCTTGTACAGTTAGAATTTAACACAGAATGCAGATGTTAAGAAATCGACTGCAAGGTACACCCACATACTGCATAATTGCTCAATTGGTGAATCTAAGTTTGCAAAAATTGGAACCTCTTTTTAGAAATGGAGTGTGTGTTTGACATGAAGTATTTCTCTTATGCAGGTATTGCAGTTCTGAGGCATTTGTTCCTCATTTTACTTTTTTTTTTTGTTTGTTTGTTTTTGCTTGAATTTTGACTCTTACATCTTAGTGCAAAATAGATGGTAGCATGCAGCCTTTGCAGTTCTCTACAGTATATCTGGGGTTTTATGTTTCTGGGACAAAAGAAAACTAAAGTAGACTTTTTATAGGGCTAATAGGTATTTTTTATTTGTATTTTATAGTTTACAGAATTTCTCCTTTTCACCAAACCTGACTATATCTAGTCAAATTTGACTTGCTGATCTCTTTTATAGCGGGGAAACCTTTTTTTTCTTGGAGGGGAAAGGAATAGGACCCAGTGGACCATGAAACAAGTAATAATTAATTTGAAACCTTGCTTCAAAGTCCATTTTGGTTTAAAATTGAAAAAAAATCACTTCTTTTAGCTAAGTAGAATTTCTGAAAATGCCATCACATTATTTGAAATAGTGTCAAATAATAGTCTTAGTGTAAAAAAAAAAAAAAAAAAAGTTGTTACAAGCTTAAAATAAAGAAGAAAAACCTAGTGCTGGTGTAGAAGTAAATGTATTTTATGTGTCACTTTCTTCTTTTCACTCCTGTTTTCTTCTCTACTCAATTCATAGGTTTAGTATTTGTAAAATGTATCATCTGGGTAGTTTTTTGTTGTGGTGGTGGGTTTTTTTCCCAAAATAAGTTTTTGTTGGTTTAGAGTATCATTTCTCTCCAAGAAGATGTGTGAGCAACAGAGATTGCAAAAAAGTGCTATTGTGCTTCAGGGCTTGAATCTATTCCAGTTTAAGTCAATGATAACTTGAAGTAAAATTGCATTTCTAGCTCAAATAACTTCTGACCCATTTAGTATTTTTGGATAAGGACAAACATAAAAATAAATATTTGGCTAGTAATCAGTTATGAATCCTTTGCTAAGCATTACTGATTCTCTTTAATTAATAGTTGATATATGGAATAAGGCCTTCTGAGCCAGGGAAACCAGTACAGTATTTAGCAGTAGACATTCAGGACTTGCAGTTCTATCATCTGTATAGTTGTAAAGGAAAAAATGCTGACCTAGGCAGCGCTCAGGTGTTGCCTCTGTGGTAAGTTTTGGCACATTCTAAAACGTGATAAAGGTTACACTTTCTTTCAATGAGGGAAGAGGCATAGCCCTTAATGTTGCAATATGAATAACAGATGTGGGGTTTTCTGGGTGGTTTTAGCCATGCAATCTTTATCATAGAATCAATGCATTTCAAATACATCGCATGCAAAATGTGGGAAAACGTGTGCTGTATCATGAGCCTTTAAAGAGAGATCCCTGTTGAAATGCAAAAACTTCACTATGGCATAATATGACCAACACTCAGGAAGCACTGAGTTAAATATCTTTGTGACATATCGGGTGTGCTTGGATAGGTATTCTTAAATTTCATGCAAATTAACCAATATGCATTTAATTGTGAAAATTGCCCTTTAAAATAAGTGGATTTGGAAATACTGGTTTCCTGTGGATGAAATCATACTCTTAATTGCAATTTATGACTGAAGTTCCAAGAACTTGAATAAGGATAGGATTCACATTTAGACCTAGTATGCATTTTGGGGGTTTGGCTGGGTTTTTTTAAATCGTATACGGCTCTACAAACCGTAAGCAGAACATCGTAGTAGTGATACAGATTTTAAAACAAATGGTTTGTCTTTACATTACAGCTTTTAACAGGCCTTTGAGAGCCTGTGGAGCGTCCCCTCTAACAGTTCCGCTTGCTTTTAATTTTTTTCTTTTAATTTGATTTAGTTTTGCTACGTTGATGGTTTATCTAGTTGATCTAAAACAAAATTGAAGGTTTCTTGCTTATTTTTTATGTAACTTTTATGTTGCCTTTCATTACTTTTATTAAAAAATATTGGGTGACTGATGTGGTCTAATTCTGTAAATCCTAAGAATTAAGGCAAGAGTTTTTACAAAATTAATTGTGAACGAGGCAAGTGTCCACTGTAATTTCTTCCTTGAAGTCATAAAAGGAATCAAAATGGTTTTTTTATCTAATGACTGGTTTAGGTGTTATCTTAGCTCCGTGTTCCAGGGTGGACTCAGCAGAAGGGCTTTAAAACTGAAATGGAAGTATGCATGCTATATCAGAAAGGACTTTTTTATTATTTTTGGCGAAGTGTTGATTGATATTTGCTAGAGTTAACAGGAATTGACCTGTGCCATTTTTAATCCTTTATTGATGGGGATTTATTTTGTCCTTTGCGAATCACAGTGAACATATTAAGGGCATATTATGCTGGTAGCTGTGGAAAAACATGGTGTATTATATAAGTGTGTGTTTACTCAAGTTAAGTTGTCTTTAATAGAGTATTTGAATTTCGTGGGCCCTACAGAGCTCTTGTGCATAATTCCTTTTCTGTTTCTCTTTCCCAAAAATGTAGTCAAATTAAGTTGCTTTTCATAATATGTATCTTGGATCAAACTCATCTGATTAGTTATGTGTAGATATGTAACAGGTAGTCAATTAGCTACCACCAAGCTATGTGTTTGCCTCTACAAACCAGTTACCAGTGAACACAAATCATTTGCTAAGCAGAGAACATGTAAGCACTTCACCCAGGTTTTAGGGAGCAGGGAGAGTTTTCAAAAGTTTCATTTTCATCAGCTAAGAATGTTTTAGAG
Source organism: Lathamus discolor (assembly GCF_037157495.1). Classification (NCBI taxonomy): domain Eukaryota; kingdom Metazoa; phylum Chordata; class Aves; order Psittaciformes; family Psittacidae; genus Lathamus; species Lathamus discolor. The sequence continues at coordinate 106,104,866 of NC_088885.1, read as the reverse complement.
ATTTTTGGACCTTCATAAGTTTTTGTTGGACCTTCATAAAACAGTGAATTGTGCAAATGTAGTCCCGTGTGCTGACTTTAGAATGTGAATTTTAAAAATAAGTTTTTAAACTATTTAAAAACTACTTAATCAAGCATGCTCTTCAAAGTGAAACGTTAATGTGGGCATTGACAGGGAAATTACTTTAATCTGGTCTGTGGTTTGCTGTATGTTTTCAGGAGTTGCAATTTGGGCATTATTTTATTACTTCAATTTTCTTTCAAATTTTCCTTTTTAAAATCAGGGCTTTGTATTCATAATGTAAAGACATAAGAAAGAAATAAAAAAAAAATGCTCAGAATTTAAAGTTACGTAGATTTTTGTTAGATAGTTCAAATTTTTATTAGACCCCGGTATTCAAAATAAAACTCATGTTGGCGCCTGGGGGTGACTGGTTTTCAGTGTGTGTCTCAATGTTTGAAGTGGCTGGAAAACTGCTCTAAATATGGTTCATATATGGTTAAACTTGCTTGGGTTGTGCAGTTAATGCTGTGACTTTAATATCCTATTTGAACACAAATTGTTTAAGTTTCCCTGTAATATGTACTTGATGTAGCCCAAAAGGAGTTACAAAATAGCATCATCTTACATTTTTCAATTTTCAAATAACTTGCAATATTTCCAAGTTTCTCAGGAGTTTGAAAATATGCAATGTTGTACATGAAAATACCCTAAAATAAAGAGAGAATACTGTGAATATTGCCACTCAAATGGGTTCACTTGTTTTTTTCTTTCTATCTAGATTTTTATTTTAGGGCTTTGTTTACCATTTTGAGTAGCATGAACAGCCATGAGTTTTTATAATTGCCTGTGATAGCAATATTTAATGTTACTACAGGGTTAAGTCAGCATTAATTTTTAAAAGTCTAATTGATTTTCAAAAGTTATTTGTATTTTTGTGGTCTAAGATGCACAGTGGTATTTCTTAATTTGTTCTTATTTTCACAAATACGGAAAGGATCTGGAAGACCAGATAATGATTAAATTGTATAGGTCCAACAGTATTACTACCCTGAATTAATAACACTTGAAAAACTAATGAAGAAGGCTGTCAGATATGGACAGCTGAAAATGCTGCGTATGCTAATACAGTTGTAGGCAACTCTTTAATCTTCACACAAAGGTTAAAATCATCAAGAAAACTGATACTGAAAAGTAGCAGATATTAGGGAGAAGTAGGGAGTAGGTAACAGATGGAATTACATTGTTGTGATAGCACTTGTTTTCATGCTGTACACTAACTATTAATTATCAGCAAATACTCAAGTTGAGCTCTTTTCATGTTAAGAGCAGATTCTGCTGATGCCCAGCTACACCTTTCCTTCCGTATGAAATACCTGTTTGCATACAGAGGTAGTGTAAGCGTGTGTGCTTTTCATTAATTTGCCAAACCAATTTCCTAATGTTCTGATTAGTCAATGTTAAAATAGAAGATTGTAAACATTTTATATATGAGACGAAGAATATACTTCAATGTTACGTATTATTTTGTTCCTACTCTCTCAAAGCATTAAGTTTGCTGTTGATGGATCAGTCAATCCAGTAGTGTTTTCAGAAATAACCCGTCATTATGTTAACTATGTAGTTTCAAAAATCTAAAACTAGAACTGGGATCATGCTGCAAACAAGTATAGGGCAGTTTTGGGGTGGAAAAAAAGAAAAGGAAAAATAAAAAAAAAACAAGGCAAACCAACAAACCCTAAGCTAAGGAATGGAGAACAAAAGAAAGAAAAAAGACAAACCAACAAACCCCAAAACCTCAAAGCTTCTCAAATTGATAATATATACTGGAACTGTAAAAGTATAAAATTCTACCATAATTTTCTTTAATTCATTTATTTTAATTCTTTAATAAATACTCTGATTTTACTGAAAACACAAGTGGGCTTAAAATTGGAGTGGTTTGTGTGAAGTACAGCTCTTCTCTGAGGCCCAAGATTTCTTGTTTAAAATACGCAGTCTGTGTTTGGGGGATGCTTGCTTTAGGATGAAGGAATTCCTTAAAGTAGTAAAACACTACTCTTTTTAATAAAAGAGTACCAGCATATTTCTTCCTCCTCTTGTTCCAAACCCACCGAACCACAACTGTTAAGAGTTTTTGTCAGTGATAAGTAAATAATTAAATTTGTGTCCCAGGAAAAGAGGTCAGGGATCTACTTAGGCCCCCAGATGTTAATGATAGAAATACTGAGATTGGGAGCCATGGGGGGTCCTGTCCATAATCACAAATTATCCACAAATACAAGATGTATTAATAATAATAATAAATAATAAAAAAGCAGGTATTAATTTCTTTGTTTGTTTCCAGGTCTTCCTATCTCAATGTTTTTAAGAACAGACTCAGCTTTGAAATATACAGGAAAAGTTCATGTTTCCTTTTTTTAGAAAGTATTTTTCATAGCTTACAATGTAAAATAACAAATTTCAGCTGTAAAGACAATGATCTGAGAAAGTCTTACAATGCTTGTTATGACTCAAGTGCAGTGTTACATTCAATACTACATCATCATAGTAACACCAAATTAAATGTTTGCTATCTTATATTGTGAATCTGATTTCCCAGATAGTGAGGTGGTATTCACACTTTATCCAGCCTGCCTTATTTATTATCATCACAAAAACACAGAGAATTCCACCGTGAAACTGGAAAGATATTATCATTTATTATTACTGCTAACTAAAACTTAAATTACTTCCATGGTCTCCAAAATTGTTGACATTTACTCATATTACTTCAAGTTTTGTACTTCTGAATATGAATTAGGTAGAGGTTTTTTTGAAAGTCAAGCCAGTATCCAGTCAACCACTGTAAATAATATTGGATGTCACATTCTGTCTTTTTTTGGTACGATTTTAGCTGAAAACTTCATATACTTCTATTGTACTTTACAAGGATAAAAATAATTTTACATCTAAATTTGGGTATTTGATTTGATGGCAACGGGAAGACTAATAACTTGAATTATCATTTTAAGTAGGAGTGACTGATTTTCCTCACAGAACCAAAAACGTATTAGAGTTATTTATGAGCTTTAGAATATTTTTGTTCATCAGGTATTTTTCAGTGTATACCCTAATTTTAAATTAAACGGGGGCAGAAGCAGTAGGTTAAAGCCTGTGCTATGAATATCATTGTACTGGCCACAGGTCTGTGAAGCACACTGATTGCTTTTAAGCTGTGGTTGCTCTGGGGGGCTGCTGTTTTGTATTCCTTCGCAACTCGTGGCTGTTGCTAGGGTATCTTCTGAAAGCGATTCTGTGATGTGCAGGTGGCAGCAGTTCTTCTTCATCCCAGGCAGTAAGGTTCAGAAAACCAGCTGAAGAAATAACCTTGGTCATTAGGTTGGTGTCTGAATAGTAGTACCCTGGCCAGAATAAGAAGCTGATCCTGATTCCGAGTCTACCTCCAAGGAAGAAATGGGAAAGAAATGCTTGAGATTTTTAGCCCTTAGACTGCATTTAAATCTCCAGAGGATTTAACTACAAATTAGTATGCAGTTTATTAAGACTTCACATGCGCTTAAAAATGTCTGCAAGAACTTCGCTTGTTTGTTCCCTCATGTGTAAATCAAACTTAATTATAATGAAAGCAAATATAAATACATGCAAAGGGTAGCCACGCTTTTAATGAAGACACACTGTCCAATTAGTCCAACGATGATGACAGTTCAGACTTTTACAAGTGGCAGTTTTCAGAGGAAGGCTAGTGAAATATTTAATGAATTGTCATTATTTATGAACTACATTACAACAGATTTTCCATCACAGCCAGAGAAAAGATAAGCATAGCAGAGTATGTTTACAACTGTCCTCATTATCAATTAATTCTTTTAATCTCTTAAGCCAAAGTTAGCAGGTTGATGTACTTCTTTTGCCATTTCTGGGTGCTTTGTAAAAGTAATGTGTTTACTAGTCAGGGAGAATCTTTTTTTTTCCTTCCGTGCTATGATAAAAATGTACAGATTATGGGATAAGTCATCATATGCATGCATATTGTACTGATGCCGGTGGAGAACTATGGAACAGAGGGTATCACCTACTCAAATAATAATAGTGTCATTATTTAGAGTTTAAAAGAAGTGAGTGTTCATCTGCACAATAGCAAAGACCTGTGTCCCCTTTGTTCAGCACATGATGAGATTCTAGCTTCAGTTTCTGAAACAGTATTGAGCACTGACAGCTTAAGCATTTATTTTTTTCCATCACCTCCATAGCTTCATCCATTGCTCGTACTTACCATCAACAGTGGGTTCTCGTTTTTAATGCCAGTGTAGTCTGCATCAACAGATGGGATATTTTGTTTGCAGAAGGTAGTAACCTGAGCTGAGGAATACAGAACAAGTTAAACAGTGTAAATGGAAGACTGTATGTATACTTTGCATACAATGAGGTGAATAAGTTGAAAGCCAAAAAGTATTATGAACAATTTTTTTTTCCCCCTGAGTATCTAAAAAGCTCTTTATGATAAATATAAATAGGACTCTAAAGCAGATGAATGGCAAGAACAATGCACATTTGCGGTTAACTGCTAAAAGTTTCTGTAAAATGTTTATGGCTTTGTTCTGCCACCTATTTAATATCATTTGCTTTTCTGTAGTTTAAGAGATTCAAATTCTAGGATCTTCTCTTTAAAAGGAGTCAGGAGGAGAATACAATTTGTACAACACAGTTTTAAGTTTATATTGCCTTTTACTTTGGAAACTCTTGCAATAATTTCTTGGAAGAGAGCTGCCTCGGGTTGTGAGCACGCCAACTATTGCTTGAAGCATGCAGATTATGGTTTCTTGCTTTAAATCCGTAGATTAATTTTGGTTGGTTTAAAGTGTACTCTTGTAATTAATCTACTAGTATTTGTTTTAAAAACCTATGCTGGATGTTTTGAAAGGATATTTATCCTTAGGCAAGAAGAATATTGGAATTTTTGTCTGTTATGTCGACGTTAGAGATGAACTTTGCCTTTTAAATCTTTTAAAAGTAAACATTTTCTAATACTTCTGCCAATTCATTCCATTTGAATTTTCTTATTGCTGTCAGTAGGACTTAAACATATATTAATGCAAATAATTATCCCACTGTTTTAAACTGCAAAATGTTTTGCAAGATAAAATAGGCTAAAGATATGCAAGCCCTCTTATCTGTGTTAATTTGGTGAACACTTTTTGATCATGTCCACCCTCACTTCCATAGGATGTAAGTGACAGAGCTGTGCACATCATTCTTTTCTTACCATACACCCACATACTTTCTTTCATAGGAGCTAAATAATATCAGATTTAAGAACTGTCAGGTAGGAAAACAAAAAAAGCAGAGGGTGTTTAAGTAAAATAGGGTAAAGTGTATCCTCACTTCCCTCCATACAGACAACTACTTACCCCTTGCCTGCAGACCTACTGCTGACCACAAAGAGCAGCAGGACCTGGTTGTCAGTCAGCTCCAGAGTGCTTTTGGTGCAGGCTGTGTGTCTTGAGGAATTTCCAACCCCAGACAAAAAGAAAAAATGGAGGAGAAACATAAAAAAAAACCTATACAGTGAATATGCATTCCCTTCTGTTTTGTCATTGGATAGAGGAAGAGATCCACTTGCTGCTGAAACTGCGTCGTTAATTGTCACATTCCCAACAGGTAGCACGGAAGAGTGGGGCTCATGGCAGGATCTGTAGCCTTACATGTCTGAGTGAGAATATCTTTTCTGGCAGCAGGTGTCCTTGATCTTGAGCTTCTCCTTCCTTCTCAAGATGTCAGTGTTGCCTGTTCATTTTGGAAAGAGCAGACTTGCTTATTTAGGATAAGATACTTCTAATTGAACAGTAGAGTTTGTATTTTTCCACCCCTAGAATTGCCATTTATGATCATTGTTGTTATCTGTTGAATTTTTCTCTAGATTTTAACAAAGCAAACTAAACATGCTAACTAACAGCAGCGTGGGTATATAATAGACCAAAAGAGTAATTAGTCAGGGAATACATAAGTCAGAAATCACAATTAAAAATAATTGTGTGGATTAAAAATCACGTCAGTAGAGGAAGACAACTCTTGACGTTTCTGAGAGCCAGTCATCCTAACCGCAGAGGATTTTTGCTGTGTTTTGAAGAAATAAGGGATTAAAGTTCATCCTTGAGCTTCAGTTCTACAGAGCAGGTTTTTTGTTTTTGCTTTTCTCACTGATGAATGAAAGCCTAGCAAGAAGCATAATGTTCCATAAATATAAAAAGCATCCTAAACAACTATATTCCCTAGGGTCTAACCTTGCAAAGGCTTAAACATGTGGATATATGTAGACCTAAATGAACCGCTGATGTACTGCTATCACAACATTCATGCAGCTGAGCTTCCGGTTATGCAGTGATATTAATATCGAAATCAAAAATACTTCAAATTGAAAAACAAAACAAGTGAATCGTTTCTCCCTGTTATATTTGGGAGGTCTTTGAGCACTTTTATGGATTTTCTTGGGGGTGGGAAAAGTTGTGTAGGTTAGAGATTGGCACAAAACTTGAAATAAGCAAAATCTTTTTCAGATAAGTGACAGTTCTCTGGATGCTATTAAGCTGTGAACAGTAGGTCTTTTCAATAATCACTGTGATTCATTTTCATATTGTGGTTTTTTTTTTTTTATAATATCTTTAAAAGGCTTGCTGAACAGTAGGCTGCAGCAGCATAACTTTCTGTGCAGAAGGAAAGGTTTCATGCACAGTCTTAGATAACCTACCTTAAACGGATTTGCACAGCTCAATAAAACAGTAAGAAAACTGTACCAGCTCAGATCACAGGTTCATTTAGCACCAAATCTCATCTCTGAGCATGGCTGAGAGTGAAACTGGAAAAACAGTTTAAGAATGGGGCAGGCACATGGTCATGTTTCCCATATTGATTGTCTAGACTCCACAGATTTACAGCTGAGGTATTTTTTGACTGGGAGTGGTATCTCTGTGTTTAATAAGTTTGGTAGATTTTTCTTTCTCAAAATCTTTTTTTGGGTTTGGGGGGGGGGGGTTGAGTTTTTTTCTTTTTTTTTCCCCTCCAGCCTGTGTGAACTTTCAGTTATGGCAGTGAGTTCTGCAGCTGAAATATGCATTGTATGAGGAAGTGCCACTTGGTTGATTTTTTTCTTTCCTCCCCTCCTCCCCCAAGCCTGCTACCCACTGGTCTTCCCTGGTTTGTCCATTAGAAATATTTCTTCTTTTCTGTGTTGCGCTTCTCATGGGATATCATATCCCTCCAAATATGTATCTTGCCACTTAAAGAGTCTGTTTACCTGGTTCACTCAAAGGGCTTACTCCATATCTTTGCTCATTCTTGTTGCCCTTCCATGTATCTTCTAGTTTTACTAGACCTTCTTTGCAATGAGAGACCAAAATGGCACACAGTATTCAAGGTGTAGTAACACTGCAGATAGACACAGTAGCATTCTGTTTTCATTCTCTAGTCTTTTTCTAATAATTCCTAAAATTTTTTGTTTGTTTTCGGACACTGGGTTGATATCTTTGTGGAATTGTACCAGATTATTTTATCATTCTCAGGGAATTTGAACACAGTTTTGGGCGAGAGGAGTATGCATGGCGGTCTCTATACTGACATTAGCAGAGCTCAAAGCATGCTATTAATGACAATTATCTTGATTTTCAGGTCTGGTATTTTCAGCTCTGTCATACATTTTGAGTAGCTTGTTCAAAAGCTCCATTGCACTCAATTTTTCACTCTTTCACATGTAATGACATGTCTTCTCGTTTGCTATGCTGCCATGTATCCCTTAAGAAAAGGCATTTTTTAAATAATCTACCATGACTAATATTTTCTTCCATGCTAAAGGAGAACACACTTTATTTTTGTTCTTAAAATGGAAGAGAAATTGGTTTTCAGTCTGATTTTGGAGAGGCAATGTTTACATTACCACGAAGGATATTTATGCTTTCAAATCTGCTCGTTGTTCCTTAATCGTTCATTACAGATTGCCTGATTTAGCAGAAAAGACAACCATTGTTTGGAACCCTTCTCATTAGAGAAATAAAATGTTTAAAAATACCAAAATACCATCTTTTTTTCCCTCGCAGTTCCTAATGCTGTATGTCACCAAGAGAAAATGTTTTGAACTTTTTTATCTCCCTGGGGAAATGCTGCAAGTAGCAGAATTTTGTTATTTTTATGTCAGTTTGGGTCTTACATGATTCAGCACTTGTGGTTTGTGGGAAAAAGAGTTGTAGATTATGATTAAAGGAGCAAAAATAGTAAGAAGGCATCTTTTTACTGTTATTTTTTCTATTGGCTTTTCTTCATTTTTAAACCTCTACCTCTGTTCCTCATATTTTTTCTGTCAGTTGTGTCTTGTACACTTCAAAGAGAATACTTCACTCTGTTTCATTTTTCAGCTATTTTAACAGTACAAAGAATTAAGAACAAGTTGCTATAGGTTCTCAGTATTACTAAATCTGCACATTTAAGTCTGTCAAACATGGTTGTCTCCAACAGGCCAACCAGTCATCCCCTTCTAGCAGCCTCTCAGGAATAAACAGAAAGTCTCTAGGGAAGGGAATGGAAGAGGATACAGGATGCAAAAAAACTGCTTGTAGTGCAGGAAAAATTCTTTGTTATAGTAATGGACCACAAACAATGAGTTAACTCATTCTGGGATCCATTAACAAGGCTGTTGCACAAAATAACATGAAGTAATTATGCCATTCTGTTTGGCACTGTTGAGTCTTCAGCTAGGGTATTGTGTCTAGTTTTGGAACTGAACTTAAAAAAATACACAAATGGAGTCCAGAGGAGAGCATCAAGAGTAAGAAGAGAGGAAGAAAACTGGGTATGTTTACTCGAAAAGAGAGTGCTCCAAGTTGAAGGGGAAAGGGAGCTGAATATGATTTTTAGTAGTTCAAAAGATGTAATTACATATTCTTGCCTGTCTTTTTCAGAGGGAGGAAATGAACTTGAGGAGAGAATTCCTCTCTTCTGTGTTGTATGGCAGTTCACATGTTTGGGATATTCTACAACAGTGAGTTTAAGGATCACAGTCTTGCAAGTACACTGAGATACAAATGCCCAGCTACAGGCTTTTAAGGCTGTATTTTCAGTGACATGAATAAACTCATACTCAAATTAAAAACATCTGAAAATCTGGAAGACTTTGGAAGATGCAAGGTCCTATCAGTTGGTCTTTCATACTCACTACTCTATTTGCTGAAGTCGTATGGGCATGTTGGTTGAAAACCCCTGGGGATTTCTTTTCCAAAGCTAAAGCTTCTGTAATCATGTCTTGAATTAGTCTGGAGAATTCATTAGTGATCTACCTGAATTGTCATGGCCTTGTTGGCTAAATGGATATGATTATTTCTTTTAAATATTGCACATTCTTCCAGGGTGCTATTCGTACAATGTAGCAGACTATAATATAAAGTATGTAAAACTGTCTTGTACTTCCACGTATTGATTGTTTTAAATCTAAATCCTGGCAAGATGTAGATGATTCTGTTCTTCTGGAGAAGAATTTTATCCACATCTAATCGGGCCTAATGTTTTCTTTCCTAAAAGTGGAAAAAAAATGGCTGGGGGCCGTAATGCTGTCAGCAGTATTATCTCTAAAGGCTCAAAGGAGCAAACCTTCAGGTATTTTTAATTAAACGCAGCAAGCAGGAGTTTTTGTTTTCATGTGTGCACTGACAAAAATTTGTGCATTTAAATATAAGACTTTTTCTGCACAAGATTCTAATCTATTTAAAAACTAGAACATCTGCTGGCTAACGGTGGGATGAAAAAAATGCAATTCATAGGTTGTTAGCTGTTGGCCCTCAAGCATGTGGAAATGAAAAGAGGACTTGGGGAATAAAAGTTTCTCAAGTTTTTGGCATTAGAGGGAAAGCTCTCCAGGTGAAGGATGGCAGGTGAGCTTCAGTGTTGATGACAGCTCCCAGCTGTTGCAGCAAGGAAGTACATGTGTGAGTCCTGTAGCAAGTACCATCACTAGGCAGTCTACAGGCTTTTTTGTGTGCTGTGTATTTTCTTTCTTCAGGGGGGCTTGAGAAGAGAGTTATGGCAAAGCTGTTGATTTTGCTAGTGAGAGGTTAAAAGAACTATGGGCACAGATCACAGGGAATCAGATTTTATTAGTTTTCTTGCCCTTGATAACAAATTTAGAGAGCAGAAATGATTCCCATTTCATTTTCCCATTAGAAGTAGTCCTTACTTTCCTGATGGTGTGGATTTAGAGGGAAGTAATGCTGAAATGCACCTTGGAATATTGTTGACTTAAAGGATGATGACATTGAAAGACATATCTTCTTTATTGGTTCTGTAATCATTAGGAGTGGTGCATTTTTAAGTACAGCCAAATGTCATGCTAATTGGATTCCTGATCCTTTGCTTACATGATAGATGTGAACATACCTGAATTTTAGGGTTTTGGATCCTAGGGGAAACACAGAGATAAAAAGTATGCAGTAAATCAAAGTTTTCATTTCCTTTTTGCCTTTCCAGAATACAAACAGCAACAAAAAAACCCCTTGCAAATAGTATAATCAGGTGGTTATTTCTTTTGTAACAACGTACACCTTTGCATGCTTCCAGACACCAAGAGGGAAATATAAAACAGAATGTTTATTAATCAGTTTGTGAAGGGCTGCTCTGTGGAATTTGAGGATGTAGTCAAGAAAAAATCTTGACTCTGACAACTTGACTGCTGAGGGAATTCCAAGTATTTGCTTCTAGCAAGAGAGCTCCTCTTCTCCAAGCACTCTTTGTTTGCCGTACTTACAGACTGGATGAGTTGGGTCAATGCATACTGTTTCTGGGCAAGTTTTTCTAAGCGTGGGTTCTTGTTGGGACCTGATGGACTTGAGGGCATTTTACTCACTGACTGACATTCTAATTCATTTACTTTTTTGAGATGCTTATGTGTATATGATACCTTTTTCTTCTCCCTACATCAGTTCTTTTTCTCCCCAGTTTTTATATTTTAAGCAAGTTATCAGTCTTTGAATCATATTGCTGCTCTGAGAATGCATTCTAACTGGTGCTTACTATGTAGTTTCATATGCATTTATTCCAGCAGTGCTGCCAGCCATCATCCTTCCCTTCCTCTAGCCCTCCCCCATCATTATCCACTCTGCTTTCCCATTTTTTTGCCTGCACTGTGCCATCAGCTGTGTCCTGACAAAGTTGTTTGGCCTGACCAGATGAGGTGGAGGGAGAGGTTATTTTTAGTGTGGATTGTTTCCGTGGTTTTAACTGAGGGTGGGTGACACGAAATGGGGAAGAAGAAAACAGAGATGGGAACAAGCAGTAGGACATAATGGGAAGCCATTAGATAGTGGGCTATCTTAATAAGCAGGCTTACTTCCTCCACCTCTGTATCTACAGCCACAGATTATGGTCAGAATGAAAGCCACTGGAAATCTGTGTTAGAAGAAACCCAGTACAGTGTGGTTTTTTCACTTCTTCTGATGTGAAGTCTGACATTTCTTGCAGAGGTTAGGTGGTATAAGAACAGATCTGTTTTGCTCACCATTGCCCTTTTGGATAAGTAAACACAGCTACATTCCCTGCAGTTATTCCTAAACTTAATTGAAGTTTTAAGGCTTAGTCTGATGCATTTCGAAAGCAATAAACTCACATGAACTCCTGTATGCAGAAAACTTCATACCTGTTTGAGTCTCATGTAACAAAACTCTTCTCTCTTGGCTTTTTTTGTAACTGCAAGCTACTTCCTCTCTATTACTGTATTATCTTTCTTGAAAACGTGCTAGGTATATATGCAGAAATCCAGTGAACGGTCACTGGACCACAAAAGACATGACAGGAGAGGATACCTATAGGTGTATATGTTTAAATTCCATTTACATATTCCCATGGTATTGGATGAGCCAGCGTAATAGTGTTCCTGTGAATGTGAAGTGAGCATGGGTCATTGTTCCAGTGCATGCCATGTCAGAGACAGTATGTAGAATTTAAGCTATTTTATAAAGTTTGTGTGGCCTTTGGGGGAGATAGGACGACTTCACAAAACAGAAGTCAGCTGAGGGCTCCTGAGTATGTAGAACCCCTGTTTGGCTCAAGATTTGGAGAAGTCTTGGAAGACTGTTGGGGGACAGATTTTGTTATATATTTTTGTCCTGTCCTTGCCCATCTCTTGTTGGGTGTCTCCTGTTGGAAAAAAGGTAGTGGGCTAGAAAACCCTCTTGTGTAACCCTGTAGAAGCCTTCTTAATTTAAGGTTTAAGAAGCCATTTCCAGGAGGGGTTGCTTTCTGACTTATCCCAATCAGCACTACACTGGTTTGGTTTTAAATAGGTTAACTAAAATTAAAAATGGGTCACGGCTGTTGTTCAGGTCAAAGTTTTGCCTTATGTGATAGATCCCCTATCAGCCATTATTTATTTTTTCTAGTTACGCCATGGCAAGTGTGAGAGAACACATTGCCTTTCTTGCCAGAACACGTGATGGTTTTCTTTCTGTAAGATAGGAGAGGCTTCTGCAAAAAAAGAATAATCAGCTCATTTCTCATCTTATCTGATAACATGAGGGAGCCTATGGCTGGCTAGAGGGGAAGTTGATTTCAAGAGGAGGTTCAAAAAGAGCGAGGCCATTTTACACATACTCAACAGTGAAACTCCTGAAGTTTCAAGAGCTATGAGCTGCTATAGGAGAGGCATACTTGTGTCTAACGTATACATTTTAAAAGCCTGAGGGTCATTTCAGAGTTTAGCTAAGCTAAATTGTGTTGTTTAGGAGAGGAATTGAGAGCAAATATGATATGCTCTAATGGTTTGTCTTCATAAAGTCCAGTGAAGCTTTTCAGTTGAACTTTTTAACTCCTGCCGAAAATGTTCATATACGACCTTTAGTATCTGTGCCCGTATTAGCTCAAGCATAAAATTATTTCATATACTTTCTCATGGAGGAGAAAGGAGAGGAAGAAATGAAACTCTTTTGCGTTTCAACCTGGATTTATGTAACCCGAAAAAGTGGAAAGAGAATATATCAATCTCACAAAAATACAGACTCCATCTTGGCTGAGTACTTGAATAGCAAGTGCTGTGGAGGCAAGCCGAATGCTTTTCTGCATCTAACAGTATTCGTAATTTGTTTTAAATTGTATTACTGCCGTTCTTCACCTTAGTTTTCATGTTAGGTTCTCTACAATCTGAATGCTCTGTTATCACAAGGAAAATGTCCCAGTGATGTTTCCTGAGCATGTAAAGAGACACGGGGAAAGGAAGCTCACTTTATTTTTTATTATGTGAAGCAAAATATTGACATGAGCACATTTGTAACCAGGATTGCTAAAAAATAAAAGAACCTAAAAAAATAATAATAATTGAAGCATATTTAGCCTAGAATAAAACTACCCTGTCTGTGTCTATAAACACAAATGTTCTAAAATATAAATATACAAAGCTATGTTCAAAATTGGTATATGGATATATAAACAGGAGTCAATATTATTCCTTTATTCTTCAAAACAAGTGCCAAAATAAGAATTCACATTTAACTGAAAATTAAAGGTTTAATTTAAGCAGAGTTTGTCACGATTTTTATTGTTTTAAGATCAGAATAAGTTTCCAAGAAGGTTTGCAAAGTGGTAGATAGAAAAGGTGATTTAAAGCCAGCCAATTTAGAATTAACTTCTGTAGCCAACTAGAACTTAGAACTAAATCATTAGGAACAATTTTTAAGAGATTTTTTTAAATGTGGGTATTTTTAAAGATACAGCTTTGGTGCATTGGAAAGTTTATCTACCTTGAACTTGTGACTCCTCATGTTACAATCACAGAATATTCAAGGGATGCAACACAACCACTTTGTTTGGGTTATAATAGATATATTCTGATTTACCAAGACATTTATACCTTATGTATATGTGTAAAGTGTTGATTAGAAAAACAGTATTTGACCAATACGGCAAAGGTATAGTAACATCTGAGTATTGAACCAGGTTTTGAGATGTTATTATAGTGCTTATTGTATTTACAAAGTCATTTATTGCCTGAAAGAAGTTGCAGAAATCTCCATATCAATATTTTGTGGATACATATAATAAGCACTGCATATTTAAATAATTCATTAGAGTATTTCCTTTTTTATTAGTGCTTTTCACAGTATCAGCAAGATTTTCCTTCTCTGCTTTCCCAACTCTTTATGGGTGTGCTAGATCCTTTCTTCTCCTGTCTAGGGGCATCTGATGTTGGATGGTGGAGGCAAAGGGGATGCGATACCTCCCTTTGTTTCCTCTTTCCTCCCTGTCCTTGACTTGTCATTTCCTTCCCTGGTAAGACCTGGGCAGGAGACTCCCCCAAAGGAGGAGTCCTTTGAGTATGGCTTGACTGTTTCTGCTTTATGCCACCTCACATCATGAGAGCCCAAGTTATATTTTTACCTGACACAGCTCTCTGACGTGAAAAATGAACTTTTGCCCTGCATGTATGTGATACAGTCTTGTTGACTTGTTTTCTGTCTAAAGTACATATTTCTCAGTGTAGAACGTTTTTAGCTAATAAAAAACACTGAATAAATACGCTTGGATAAAAGAAACCATGTCGATAATACAAACTATATGTCAGATGGTATGCTTAACATATGTATTTTAAAACTGACTGTACAAAGTAAGACCAAATTACTACTGGTGCTTGCAAAAACTCTTTTATATAGATTAGGTGAAAGCAAGTATCTTAGAGAACACATTCACTAAAAACCAGGAGATTATGATTAATTCTTTAAACCATTTAAATGTAGTTTTAAAGTCATATGTGCAGTCTGGGCTGCTTAGCTTTTACCATCTTCCTTTTAGGTTGAGATTTAATTAAAGGTCAGTGTCGCACACATTTCCACAACACATAGTAAAACCGTGGAATGAAATGAGCCTCACTTGAACATTTGATTAGACAAGATAATGTATTTCCCCCTGGAGTAGTTTGTTATTCAAAACAAGCTCTTTAGGGAAGGAAGTTCACATCAGTTGCTAACTGTTCCTGTGGATACCAAAGAACTTTGTACAGTACACACTACAGTAAATTGCACTGCAGGTCATTTAGGAGCTAGAAGCATGGCCCGTGTCTGTGTAAAAGTATCAAAATGTATAAAAAAATAATAAAGGGCTTAATAGCAGACAAACAGCAGGCAGAGATACTAGGGGGAAAAAATATCATCCAGATTTACAGAGCCAGTCATGCTTATAGTTAGTCTATATATTACGCTTGTCTAGTAGGTAAATTTTAGAAATGCCATTTTACACATTGTGTGTCAAAAAGAAAACACTAAAAAAAAAAAGAGGTTGCTATTAACTGATACCATTAAATACAATATGAAACCCAGTAACTTCCTGCTGTAACTTTCCTCTAAATGCAATTGTAAGCTTCAAAATTAATAGGTATTCCGTTCTGTAGGTTAGGCAGCTCTTTTTTTTTTTTGTTTGTTATTGCCCTACTTGACCCTTTTGATCTTCACTCACCGTTTCTCTTGAAAATGTTAGTGTCTGGTAGCAGGTGGTGGTAGCAAGCTATGTTCATTAGGATTCAACCAGATTTTAACTTCTGACTATTTCTGATTGTATGAATTGACTTTTGAGGGTAACATGGAAATAAATGTCTTGAAACGAACACCCTCTAAAACAAAGACTTGTTGTCATGGGATGGGAGCATTCCCTCAAGTTAATAAATGTTTGCTGCCATAAAAGCAGTTTTAAAACGTTTTACAGCACAGCAGTAAGTCTGGTATATCTCTGGTGGGTAATTCAGTTTAGAAATCCAATTTAAATCCAATTTTGACTTCATCTTGAACTGCCATGTTGTTTATGTCTTTGATTACAGAAGTTTCTGTTAAATAGCCAGCCCTAAGAGTTATATTCTGGGGTTGTGGAAGCTGCTAAGAAAGCTGAGGTTTGTATCTTAAATTTGTTATATGGAATTATTGTGATGGTGGTCATCATAAAAGTTTCTTACATTTGGGAGAAGGTTCTGCAGGTTTTACATAATATGTATAATATAATATCATTATAATGTATTGAAGAGTCACTCAATATAGCTGTATATGAATGTTATACAAATGAGCTAACATAATTCCATATTGCCACCCTTGGTACATAGTACTAGCATTTGAGTTCCAGTTTCACTTAGTTGATCCCCAATTGGAAAAAGAAACATATTTTGGCAGTCAGCACTGATTCCAGCAAGTAACTTAATCTTGTCTCCCCCATTGCTCCTCCTGCCTTTCTTCTTAGCCAAAGCGTTACAGGGTATATTCCTTGTCATAATGCACTTTTGGATCTTCACCAGGAGCTGTGATGTTCTCAGTCCTGTAAATTGTAATTTGTTCCCTAAGTAAGGGAGCTAATAAATTCTGGTTGCCTGTGGATGGATTGTAGATGTGCAACCTGCTTCTCCAGTGACAATATGTAACCTGTTTCTCCTTCAGGCCTCCTTTTGCTTGGTTTTTCTCAGAGTAGTCCCAGTCTCATTCCAGCTGGGCAAGAGGCAGTGCACGTCAGGGCACCTTTTGGTGAGCAGGTCAGCAGCTAATCCAGCAAAACCAGTTGAAATCATGCTGAAAATTCCCTTCAGTAAAAAGGTGTTAAACCCACTCCTTCCTCCCACCAACAATGGTCTTATTAGACTTTGAGTCCTCTGTCTTTTTGCGGAATTTGGTTGGAATTGGCCAATATCTTGCATAGTTAGATAGACAGCATGGTTGATTGTCAGACAGGTAATATGACAAGCATAGGTCTCTTTTCCTTTGGAAACCAAGCTAAAGAGACATTGTATGTTGCAGTAGGGTTTAAATAGTTTAATAAATTAGTCTACAACTGAAATTTACATGTAACATTTACATTTTATGCATATGGTCACATTTTATGCTTATGACTGCAGATAAAGCTTTCTCCTCAAGGAGAATGGAAGATATACTGCTCATAAAAAGTTTAAGTAAATGAATTCTTGTAACCCAGTCAGTGGGGTGATGGATGGTGCAGGGTGTAGAGTGCAACATTGCCTCAGTGTGTTGCTACCTGAGCCTGTCTTGGCTAGATATATGGTGTCTTCTGAATAGTGTTCCATATAAAAGTGGATGTTGTGTCATCTTTGTTAATGTATCTCTCTGCTCTTTTTAACAACTTGTAAGACATTTGTTGTATGACTAGTTATGCTTTTGTTTCAGTCCTTTCATTTTTTGTTATGGATTTTTCTACCAGCCTGCTTCAGTCAAGCATAATACACCTTGATTTCTGTCCTCCTAATTGTACGCAGTGTGCAGTACTGATTTTCATAAGTATATGCAAATTTAAACTTTACACGTCTAATTAGAGGGGGAATAGTTTATATAAAAATAATTTATAAATGTTTTTTAGCTGCGGAAGAAAATTTCCTGGAGCAAACTGTTGAAGAAGATATTTTCTATCCTATGCCTTATTCAAAGTTCCTGTCTTACAACTTCAGTATCTTCAACATGAAGAGTATGATTTGATGGAGAATAGCATATGGTTTGGGGCTGGTGTGTAGCATCACCAGTTCCAGTGAGATTTTGAGTGACTGCCTCTCTTCGAAGGTCCCATCAGCAGTCAACAACCTTTAGAATACAGTCACTAAAGAGAAGAAAAACTTTTAAAATAGAAAAATTACAGCATTCTTAACTAGTTTTATAAATTTACAAATTAACTACATTTTAATTGGATATCCTTTCAAACATATATTAAAAATTGAAAGAATGTAAAACTTATAGCAGCTTACGTTACATTTCTAAGTTTGTGAGTTTAACTGTATGTCATTAAGTAGTTCGTGACATGTACATCCACGTAAAACATTCACTTGAAGTATGTGCTGCTGGTTAAAAACGTTCAGTGTCCCTTTTTCTTGTGATTCATAAAATGAATGTAGCAGTGAAAGCAGATAGCTGTTGTGGAAAGTTGTTACTACAAAATATGGAAAACATGAGATCTAACGGTATGTTAAAACAAAAATAACCTTCAATGGCTGTTGTAAATTACGCAGAGCTTAACGGCTAAATGGACATGCTTCAAGTTATCATTTGAAAAGTTATTCAGCTGAGGTGCAGTTCATCCATTCATGCCTTTTACTTGGAAGGCTGTCTGTTCTGAAGCCACTGGCAAAACTGCCAGTGACCTTAATGGCATCAAGAACCAATCAATTTACTCCAATATTTACTCCAACGCCAAGCTCCATTTTCATCCAAGAAAAGATACACTGTCATGGTCTGTTTCATACAGTATGAATTCACCGTTGTCCTTGGCTGGCCAAAATGATTGTGCAGGCACAGAATACAGAGTTGCATAGCCATCATTTTCATGCTTTGCTATTAAAAGTAGGGGAAAGTTGGTGTCGCTGGAGGGGAATTTACAGAAAGAGAGTTCCTGACAGTAGGAACGGTTTAAAACTTCCATCCTGCATGGAAATGACGGTTTGATATTTTTAGTATATTGAATGGTCTATAAACACTTGGTTTGGTGCCTGAATTGTTTCAGTAATAACTTCTGGGGTTTGGTGGGGTTTTTTTTCATTTTGTAGTATTGGATCGCTCTTTTGTCTGGGAAAGTAAATAGCCATTTTACAAATACAAATGTAATATGATATCGCTGAGGTTCAGTGAATTACAACAGAGCTCTGCTTTTCCTTACTGCAGATAAGACACGGGCAATATAGTGCTTTTCAGATTACTTAACACTTAATGAATTTTGAGATGAGATTATTCAGTTCATAGCTAGATAGTTTAAAGGTATGCTTTCCTCAAACATGACAGCTCTTCATTAAAAGCTGCAGGTAGAATTCCAATTTTCATAGCACAGTCCTAGGTCAAGCCTTATTCTAAAGATGTTCAGTATAGCTACGTAAGTGAAAAGCTTGACTTAAAGTATGTGAATCTGAAGATAACAGCTGAGAGTGTTTATTCAGTACTGTTACTAACATATTTGGAGTGGTTTAGATTTTCAGGACAGACACTGAAATTTCAACTGAACATGAGAGATGGGAAAAGTATGCTTCTTGTATGTCTGGGCCTTTATACTGTATCAAGAGTAAGTGACAATGATTTGTAGCATTTGTCATACAGGGGGGTCGTACAGGATTATTTCACAAAATGTGGAGATGTATTTACACATCCAGCCAGTCAACAAAAAAACATTTCACTAGTCTTAGTTTAGCAGGGTAGAAAACAGACAGGTTGAAAGACTGTTATCTTCCTTAATCTTACTGTAATGTACACAAAAATACATTAGGATAAACAGACTTTAAAATGTGAGTTTTAAAAGTCCTTGAGAAAAAAAATACAGGCAGGCAAGTGGCTTAAGAAAAGTTTGCCTGTCTCTACTAACCTCTTAATAATGCTCCTTCTGGTTCATAAGTCTTTTTTTCAGTCCACTGAGTGAATAATAAAGGACTTTCCCCCTTCCTGTTAACCTGTCAGCGGGATTGGTTGAACTGTAAAGCTGCCTAAATAGTTTGTAAGGATACCCTGCCACACTTTCTTAATCTACATGCAAGACTGCAGGAATTCAAAACATTGTAAAATATGTAGTATCATACAGGCTCATGATACTACTATCTTAGGTAGTATCATACAGACTCAGAATCATAGTCTGATTGTGGTACAAGAAAATAAATTCAATTTTATAAATTCATATAATTCTGCCATTGAAATGCTTTCCAAACAGTATTCCTTATCTTTATTTTGGAAGTCTAGTCCTGGCTTTCCAGGACTCAGTTTAGTTGCTACGGCCTCTGACTATTTTTATTCCACTTCCTAAGAAACGTGGATGTCGACAGAAGCCTTTTTCCAATCCACACATTGTGTGGAAAATCTTACATACTACATAAAAGTTAATCTACTTACCTGAAGACCCAACTTCTTCCTGAAATATCTTGGGTCTCTTCCAGCATCAGAAAAGAAAGGTCATAGTTTGGAACTATCATATGCAGGGAGCATTGTTGGAAAAATAACTCAGTGTTTAAATTTAAACT
Organism: Lathamus discolor; assembly: GCF_037157495.1. NCBI lineage: Eukaryota > Metazoa > Chordata > Aves > Psittaciformes > Psittacidae > Lathamus > Lathamus discolor. Next base: position 106,084,879 of record NC_088885.1, on the reverse strand, counting down.
TCATTGTTGCGTGTTTAGTTATTGACCCGTGTATCTGTGAAGAGAAGTGCATTTCTTCCTTCCTCTCTCTTTTCCTTTCCCGCCCCACCAAGGGAGGTCTGGTCCTCCTGCTACCTTTTTTCCTCTTTCCTGCTCCCCCATTAAAAATAGATCTCTTCCACTTCATTATCATTTTCCTGAGCAACCCAGCCCTGGTGCACTCAGTCACAAGAGTCACTTTCCACTCTTGCCAGCATCCCTGCAGATTTCTTTGTCCTAGATAGCAGTTCCCCAGTGAGACACCAGATGACTTAAGGAGATTAGACAAGGATGACCAGTTCTGTGAGAAGAAAGTGGGAGGCGTCTGGGCTCTGTTTGCATGGGAATCCTCCTTGTAGGCAGAAACTCTCTCCTTCCACTATGTTAGCATCTATGGGAGAATCCAACAGAACTCTTTCAATAGTGATAACAGGTTTTGCTTTCAGCAGCATTCTTTTTTCACTTGAATTAGGATCCAGCTTAGTGGTAGTTTTTAGTCATCCAAAGATTTTTCTCAAAGAGCTACTGTTCTTTGGTGGGATTTTTGTCCTTATTCCCCCTCAGGGGTGATTTTACATTATGTTCGTAATAAATTTTCAATGCAGTTTGGGGAAAAGAAGACAACCTAGCAGTTATCTGGGAATACAAGGACTGCTATCAGTCAGAAAGTCATGGGCTTCTGAACAGTGGGTTGGTGGTGAAGGGAATCAACACATCTTGTGGGTATTGATCTGATTGATTACTCAGTTGCTGCTATTCCCTACAGATGATTTGTTTAAAACTTCAGCAAGATTGTAACAAGTTCAGAATTTGGGAGTATTTTAGATTAGCCTTTTGTCAGCTCAGTTATGGTAGTGAGCATTAGGCTGAGTGTCTGTAAGGTCATATAGAGATGCATAGATCTTCCCTTCTCATGAGTGATGTGGTTTTTCTTCTAAAAAAAAAAGGGGGGGGGGGGGGGAACGACACGACGACACATATGTCTTATTTTAGAAATGTCACAGTTAAGAAAACTATCCAGCTTGTTTCAAAATTCTCCAGAAATTTTCATCTTAACTCCTAATTATATACTACTTGGGTTGAGATTGGTATAGTGGGAAAACTTGGATTCAAAGTAATATTCCAACAATTAACTCTGAAGTGATTACTGATATCCTAAAATAGTAATAAAAGATGATCCTTACTGAAGTATCTCAGCGTTTCCTAGAGGCAGCAGTAGGGTTTATTTCTAATTTGTGTATGGGGAAACTGAGCCACCAGAGGTCACAGAGAATAGTTGGCAGAGCCAGAAATAGAGCTCAGGCTTTTCCACTTTCAGCTCAATGTTCTTGTCACTGGATACCACCAGATGGTCTCCAGATTATTCAGTAAATAAGCCTCTGCATCTCCCATAAATATTCCGCCAAAGCCAACTGGCTGTGTCTCACGCTTGCTAGTTCCCAGTCTGTGAGAGTGGCTGACTTGGCAGGTAATGCTGGCCCCATTGAGCAATCCTCTCTTCTGCAGGTTCACTAAGTTTTACCAGGCAGAACAATCTCTTCTGTGCAACTTTAGCGATTCTTCTTAGCAATTTTTCTCTGCATCATAGGAGCTCCTTTTTTGTTAGTGTAAACTGTGTATGCTTGAGGCAAACAATCTGATTTTTTTAAAAAAATAAGCTTTTCTGATAACTGCCTGCAGATGTCTAAAAGGTGTCTAAAGAAATATTTTATCTGCCCTAAAAATCTGGATGACATAATTGTTACAGCCTGTGCGCCTTGAAATTCAGAGAGTAGAAATATATATATACATGCTCTTGTGGCTCTGTGTGTGTGTATGTAGCATAAATACCAGATGGGAGAGAAGGTTCATGACTACAAAACAAACTGTTTACTAGTCTCTATTGATTCACTTCTTCATTTCCTAGTTCACAGGCCTTTTGCTTCTGTCTGTTCTGGTGAGGGTTTTCATGGCTCTTCAGCATTTTGCCTATAGCATAAGTGCCTCATATAGAGGTGTCTAACCCTTACATGTCACATATTCTTCTGTTGGGGAGCTCAGTAGCACACATCTAAATGCTGGCCAACAGCAGCTTTCCTCGATTCACAGTGCTATAATAGTTATGCTGCCAGTATTTTGCATAATCTCAGCTTCTTCCAAACCAGATAGATAGTTAACTGCAGGGGCCAAGTTCACTGCAGGAGCTGCAGGGTGCATGCACCAGCTGACTGGAAAGGATATTTGACTGGTGTTCTCTGAAACTGGGTTGGCTGGAGGCAGGGCTGCCATTCACAAGGACCTTGGCACAGTCTGCAGGGCTGGGCTGCCAGAAATCTCAAGGGGTTCAAGAAGGAAAAGTGCTAGTGTCCAGTACCTGGGACAGAGCAACCTTGAGCATCAGTATGGACACAGAACCAGCTGGCCAAGTAGCAACTCCACTGAAAATTGTCTTGGCAGTCTGGTGAAGACATTAAACATGAGTCTTGTGCATAGTGAGTTGCATTAGGAAGACTGTCAGCTGGTCAGGAGGAGTGATTATTCCACTCTACACAGCAGCCATGAGGCCTCATCTAAGGGTGTGTGTCCACGCATCCAGAAATGTTAGAAAACTGCAGCAAGTCCAGTGGGGGTAGGGCGGATGAAACACATGGCATGTGAGGAGAGGCTGTGGAAAAAGATGCTGTTTAGCCTGAGTAAAGAGAAGGCTAAGGCAGGATTTAATGTCAGCCCCCACCTAAAGGAAGGGGGGAGTTACAGAAACAGAGCCAGACCCCTCTCAGATGTGCACAGTGGTGAGATGAGACATAACTGATAACCTGTAACAAGGGAAGGTTGTATTAGACATTAAGGGGACAAAAAAAAAGCCCATCACAGTGGCCAGACGTGAGCAGGTTGCGTGGAAAGGTTGCTTGGAAAGTCTCCCCATCCTTGGAGACTTTCAGAACTTAGCTGGACTGGGCCCTCAGAATCCTGCTATAAATGCAGTGTGAGCCCTGCTTGGAGCAGGAGGTTGGACTGGATGATCCAGAGGCCCCCTTCCAACATAAATTTGTCTGTGTTTCTATGTGTGTACCTTGTTCATGCTGGAGACATGTCTCCTTGCAGGGTGACAGGCTTTGGTACACCTGAACTGGTGAGATCAATCAGCACCTTTTTTTGTGAAGGAACTACAACTATATATTGTTATAGAAACTATATATTGTTAAAGAAACTACAGCTATATCTGTTCTGTTACAGTACGTAACAGAACCAAGAATTCTAAGGCAATAAGCAGCTGGCATATATTTTTTGTTCTCACCTAAACTTACAGTTTTCCACAGCTTGAACCACTCATAAATGGGGTTTGTACTCTTGGTTTATAAATTTTCTTGAACTTAGTGGCAGAGAAAGAACACCTTGTGAAACAGCATTCAAGCTGTTATGTATTGAATCATGGACAAAAAGCCTCTAGATTAGCAGCTGAATGACTGTTGTAACTCAGCTGTTTGGATCTGCGTTGTCTGAGAGCCAAGTAAACCTGTGAGGAAGTGGCCAGGGTGATGATAGAATAAGATGACACAGAAAGCAGAGGTGTTAATTTGTGTAAGAGTTGTTCTTCTGTTTCACGTAGCCTGGTTGAAACTTTTTTTCATTGCAAGCACATTTCTTGTATGAACACCACCATTGGTGTTGGCCACCATCCTTCACAACCTGAAGACAACTAACAAAGAAGGTGCACAGTTTTACAGGACCAGAACAGTAGCAAAATCACAAGCCACAGAAATTACAGATCCCTCTTCAAGGGACAGTGCTTTTAAAGAGGTGGAGCGTGAAGGTAAGAGTGAGAATCAACCATTAAACTGTCTGCATTTAACTGTCTTCATTGGCAGGGTCTTCCCTGTGACCCGGGAAGCTGCAGCTTTTCTGGAAACTGTCAGTGTTCTCTTTTGGCCAGTGTTGTCCCCAGCCACTGGTTCTTTCTCTCTACAGTAGAGAAAAGGAGCTGGGCAATTCTGCTGTGAGTTCTTCCACCTCCACAAGCTTGAAGTGAAAATTGGAAGATAGGGGGATTTATCTGCCTTTGTCTGTTAGCTTCAGAATTCATTTGGTTTAAAAATAAGAAATGAGATAGTGGTCAGCTGCCTTTTCATGCAAATCAGTGTCATGGTTTCGATTTAATAATTTTGGTACTGTTTTAATTGTTCCTCTTTTGTTGCAGTAGGTTCTCGAGTTTCTCTGTCTGACCTCTAGATGCCCCAAAAAGTGTATGGAAACTGAAGAGTGGAGAGATGTTTAATGTAAACTCTACTAGGATTTTCAGATTTTACCAGTGTTGGTTATGCAGTTCTAAAAGTTCAGTTTTAAAAAAATCCTCAGTAATGTAGTCCAGTTAAAATGCAAGGACAGCAAAGAATTTTATGAAACCAGATCAGTTAATTCTTGCAGTGTATTTCTTTGCAGGTTCACGCAGGTGTCGCCATGCTTCATGATTATTTTATGTACTAAGTGTGTAGGAACCAGAAATAGGCATTTCCTGTCCTTACTGTCAGAACTGACTTTGGTATCTGCTAAGCTTGCTGACATCAGAAAACATAGGTTCAAGGGAACAGGGGTAATGTGTGAAACTCTGTTATGATTGCTAGCCTTAAAAGTAGACATTTTGATGCGAGATATACACACCTACCCAACAAGTCATGTTGTCCCCCTGCTCTTTTTGTTGCTTTCTAGTGGCAGAATTAAAGTGTGATTTAAGAGTTATTTTGAACTTTTGAAGAGGATTATTCTACACGAAGGGAGGAAAAATACAACCCTCATCCACTTCGAAGAATGCGACAGAGGAAAGTGTTTACACGGGCTTATGTCATGCTCAGCTGTACACTAAAACAGCTGCTTGCTCTAATTTAAGACTAAGAACATCGACAGTGTCCACTGAAAACATTGGACCTATTGTGTTAGCAGTGCAGATAAGCAATAGCTGGCATCTAGGCTAGTGCTTTCTTTCGTCTCTCCCTGCCCCACCCCCCCTTTCTATTGGGTTGGGGTTTTATCGCAGGTCTTCTCTAGGGTCCCAGTTGCAGAGCCTTTTGAAAGCAGTTCCCATTTTCATGCTTTTACACACGTATGCACATGCATGCCCTATTTGTGCTGCTTTTCACTATTCCCAAGTATTTTGAACCTGAGGCTGTAAAAGATGAAACCCTACTCTCATTGCTTGCTTCCTACAACATCTAACAGATAAAACGAACAAAAAAAAAAGATTCTAAATTGTAATCTTCAGCTTTAAGTATACTTTTCTTTAAGCACAGATTTTTGGTTCTAGTGATCCACCAGTTAGTGTGAGGTTCTATTTCTAGAGAAAAGTTAGGAACATCGTAGGTATTTTCTTCAACTATTGAAATCGTGTGCCTGATTTTAAGGGCTTGAGAGCTATCCCCCTTCTTGTGTCTTTGTTCTGTTTGGCAGCTGAGGCCTCTGCAAAATACACTGGCTGGCTTCAGGGGGAACCCTTCTTTGAAAATGCTGAGTTCCCAGAACTTTTAAGCAGAGGGCACAAAGCTCAAAGCGTTGTTCGTGAAAGACGTTTTTTGTCAGCAAGGGCTCCTGAACCATCTTCTTCACATAGATCTGTGACATTCATAAATGGGCATTTGCTTTTTTTCCTGAAGGTAATGCTGATAATACAAAGTTCTGCACAAGGTATTTTCTCAGTTATCAGTCTCCAAAAGGCTACCTATCTGCAAGGATCCTTGCGCATTTCATGTGAAAAAAAAAATCTGAGGGATTTCATTGACCACACTTCAACAAATGAGTATACTCCATCCAAAACTATTAACTCATCATGAGAAACTGGATTCTTATGACTGAAAAACTAACTTCCACATCTGTCAAACTCATTTATATATATATATATATATACATATATAAAGAAAAACCTTCTTAGAAGTACTTTCCTTTCTTTGTGGGAAGGCGGCAGCGGCATGCTACCAAAATACAAGCAAACTTGCAAGGACCTGACAGCCTCAAAAAGGAGAAGTCCTGCTTCCCTCATCCCTTTGAAGCACCTCCACTGCTTTATTTTATGGGTTAGTGGAAAGAAAATCAGCTGTAGTCAGGGTGGATCTCCATGGTTCACCAGCCAGGACAATCCCAGATTCTTATTCCAAAACCAAAATAAGGTCTTTATTTTTGAAGAAACTCAAGTAACAAGGGCAACCGATCTTTTTCACTTCTGCACATGTAGGAAAAGTAATCAGGAGAACAGATAAATGACACCAAATTTACTAATATACTAGTTTCACTACCCCCAAACTGTGCAGCGCTAAGGTGATATGTGTGAGTATTCAGAGACAGAGGTGAACAACTGTCATTTAAATCATTATGTAGATATGTCTATGGATAGGACATGGACAGAAAGATATTTTTATTAACAGCATTGGTTATAAGCATATCAAATCTTTATGTCATTGTAGCATATTATATGTCATCTTCAAGGGGGAAAAGGAAAAAAGATGCAAAATCTCTGTACAGCAGAACGAAAGAAACTTAGCTGGTTCTCTCATTTTTTTTATAGTAGGCTTGTTGCACAAGATGCCCTCAAAGTGTTTTGGGGTTTTCTGATTCTTCTAAGGTTTTTCTAGTATGAGTGGTGGTTTGGGGATTTTTTTTCTGTTTAGAATCATTTTTTGCATGAGTTATTTTACTTTCCAGAAGCTAAGACAGGTAGAAGAAGTTCCAGTTGATGGAGATAATTTGTACAGCAAATGCAGACAAAATCTTTAGAAAAATAAAGGAGACCATAACGTTAATAGATACTGAAGAATATATTAACAGCTTAGAAGTATGCCTGAAGATGCGGGTGTTTCTACATCTTGTTCTCAAAGGTATTGGAAATAGCAAAAGTGGTAACACCAAAACTAGTTCCTAGTGTCACTCTAAGGGGCAGCCTTCAGTTTAATACATAACTGTGAACAGTCTAGTAACGACACACTGTCCCATTTGGAAACCACAAATCATTTCTCAGAGAGAAGGGAAACTGAGAGCTTATATGGAGTGGATAATGCTGACCCACATAAATTCTCTCTTTCTCCCAGTCTTACCTCCTCCAGCCCTGTTATACATAGCCTGTTACAATCAAATACTCATTTTCTTATGGAAACATTTTGTCGTGGAGACATAACAGAAGATCTCAGGGAATTTGAGGAAAGGTATAGGGTTTTTTTTTTTTTCTTTTTCAAGGGTTTGGTTTTGGGTTTTTTTTATCTCAAAGAAGAAAACGGAAACAAAGGACTTAGAATAGAAATAAAGGAACTAAAGGAACTCTTGCCTGGAAGGACACACATTTCTCCTGAGTTAACATGTAAAAAATGTTTTTCAGAGGCAATTATTTCTAATTCAATATCTGTGCAATCGTTTATTTAAAGAGATTAAAATGGGGATCAAAGACCCTAAGCTGAGGAAGAAATAATGATTAAGATGATTGTGATTTAGATTTAAAGAAGTAATTTTTTTTAATTGCCAAGTTGTTGAGCAGAGTCAAACAAGGCTGTACTGTTTAGAGGCAGGAAAAAACAACCTAAGTAATACTTAGTCTAGTTGCTACTGTTTTTACAAGAGATTAAGCTACTTGCAAAAACCTGTAAATAGTTACCAAAAATATCTAAAGAAAATCAGACATGCACAATGAAGACAGGTTCAGGAGTACTTCATCAGACAGGGCTGTAGCAATGGCGAGGAGGCCTCTCCAGAGGCGCTCCAGTTGGAGTGCACCCTGGTGCACAAGTTAGATGTGATATCTGCCTGAAGTTAAGTGGTTGGAAAGCAAACTCTTATCAGTCTGGAGACTCTATCCAGTGGAAGGGTAGGTGCCCATAAAGGCAGAAAATCAGTTCCCAGATGTTTTATGAAGGTATAGGAAAACAGAATCTAAAATGAAGTTCTCAAATGTAATTTCCCACTGCTGTCAGGTCATATGTGTACCTCTTTTGCTTACACAAAGCTTCAAAGAACTAGTGATCGTCTACAACTGAACATAATGGAGAAAATTTAAAAAAATTAAGACCAGGATTATTTTAGCAATTGTGAAAAAGAAAATTGATTTCTTGCTTGTGCCCATATTGTAAGGAAATATATAAGGGTCAGAGGTAACACTTATAGAAAACTTAGAATGTTTCTGTTTGTTTACTTTTGTGTGGCTGTACTTCATGTTATGTTTACAGGACCTTAGTGTTTAAAGTCAAGAACCAGTAATCAGGCTATCAGGATGAACTGCTGGGAAAAGAAACTCCACTTCTAATACATGCATTTTTAAAAAATCATGTCTTCCGTATAGGAAAGAAGTGCACGTTACAGTGTTGTCCTGGGTTCAGCGGTAGCAGTCATTTAAACCTTAAACCACGGCAAATGCGTTGATGATCATTTGAAGAAAGGTATTGACTGTAGTGGTTTGTTACATTTATCCTTGTGATGAACTTCCATTTTTTTATTAGGGGTGAACATAGATTTATTTTTTAACTCTTACAGACACTATAAAAAATTAAGATGTAAAATGATGTAAAGATGCATGAGGTAAAAAAAATTTGCAGCCACATGGCAGCATATTAGTACATAATAGCACAATAAAAACAGGATTATCCTGTGAAGTTTTACCTTACTTCTGGAAGACAAGTACCAAGTATTAAAAAAAAAAAAAACCAAACAGGAGACATTTCCAGCTGTGAATCTCAGAGCTCCAGGATGGAGCAGGTCAGGGGGGCAGGAGCTGATGGATCAGAATGGATCTGACAACATCCATGGAAAGTGCAGAGCAGATTCTTGCGGAGACTGAAACCTGCAAAATGCTCAGGGATCCTCCAAACAAAGCAGACCAACTGGTTCTTTAAGGGAAAGGCCCTTCCAGTTTGAACCATTTGCTGTTACTCACTGGTGCTGGCATCTGGACAGAGTATCCCTCCCTCATACATTCCTTTCTCACTAAGATATATAATTATTCCTTTACATGTTGTCATAGTTTTAAGCTCCTGACTCAGATTTCTTAAATGCCATCTAAGACAACTGCATGTTCCCTTTCTCAGAAACAAGGATCAAGGATAGCCTGGAAGGAGACACAGTTGCTTTCCACTCTTTTTCCCCATGCTTGCTGCTCTGTGCTCAAGCAGACAGATACTCTTTTCAAGAGGAGGTTTTATAAAGATTTCTTATGATGCAATTTTTTGTTAATAAAAGAATATGTCTTTTGGACTTCAGTGGCACTTTGCATCTGTCCCACTACTGCTATGAAGTCAGATGGTTACTTCTTTTGATCCAGAATGACACAGTTGGTCCCCATTTGCGTTGGTAGGACTCGCTTCATTCATGCCTACTCCTGCAACACTTTCAGGCTTTGTGAGACCTGAGAGCAGCCTGTTATCAAGTCAACCTTTTTTACCTTATCTGCCATTACATAATCTGGACTTTTGTGGGCAACCCCAGTCTAGTGATACACAATGAAAGTGGTCAGAGAGGAGTGTCCCCCATTCAGCTGTGCAAGCAGATGGTGCTGTGGTGGAAAACACACACTCAGCAAGAATCTGATCAATAAGCTACATCTTGCAAACCAACCCCGCAGGGATGCAACATTATCCTTGTATGTAGTCGTAAGATAAGCATATCAATAACGGACGCTATGTTCACGTTGCTGTGTTGTCTGATACTCGCCTTTCTGCAAACATGGAAGGTGCGAGTCCTCTCAGTTTTTACTCAGGCTGGGGAGACAGTTGGTCTAGTTCTTTGTAATTCCTGACAGAATAGGGGCAAAGTCTTTTATGTGCCTTTTATTGCTTTCCTTTTTGCTCATCAGAGAGCAAGAAAAATAAAATAGTTCAAAGAAATAGTAATTATACCTGCATAATCAAAACAAAATTTCCTGACATACTTCAGTTATACTGGGGAATGAACCAATTTAGTTGCTGGACAATCTGAATTATTATTTTTTTTAAATTGTTCTGTCTACCACCCTTTTCTTTCCTGGTTTTTCTGTCAGGTATATTTGTATTTGGGGCTCAAGCTTGACCTGTAGAGTTTGAAATCGTGTGCACCTGTGGCATGTCACAGACTGAGTGGTTGAGGTTGGAAGGGACCTCTGCAGGTCACCTTGTCCAGCCCCCCTGCTCAAGCAGGGCCACGCAGGGCCATTTTTCCAGGACTGTTTTCAGGCAGTTTCTGAGTATCTCCAAGAATGGAGACTCCGCATCCTCCCTTGGCAACCTGTGCCAGTGCCTGGTCACACTCACAGTAAAAAAAGTGTTTCCTCATGTTGAGAGAACCTCCTGTGTATCAGTGTTGTGACCATTGCCTCTGGTTCCTGCACTGGGCACCGCCGAAAACAGCCTGGCTCTGTCCTCTTTGCACCCTCTCCCTTCAGGTATTTGCACATATTGATAAGTTTCCCCCGAAGCCTTCTCTTCTTTAGGCTGAGGAGTCCCAGCTCTGTCAGCCTCTCCTCATAGGAGAGATGCTCCAGTTCCTTCATCATCTTTGTGGCCCTTCACTGGTCTTTCTCCAGCTGTGGCCTCACCAGTGCTGAGCAGAGTGGAAGGATCACCTTCCTAGACGTACCGGCAACACTCCTTCTCATGCAGCCCAGGATACCATTGTCCTTCTTTGTGACAAGGGCACTTTGCTGGCTCATGTCATTGCTCGTTAGAAATCTTGTTGTTTTCTTTCTCTAAGCTTGCTACAGAGTAAAATTATATTTCTTAAGGTGGTTTTTTTATTTTACTATTCGAAAATGTTGGTTTGTGTGCTTTTCATGGGTCTTAGGCTGGCTTTGGGGCGCTGTCCCAAATTTCTTTGCAATTCATTTACGTACAGTTCTGTTGATCACTAAAATGGCATGTAAAGTCGTTTTCAAGATCTGAAACTTAACATTAAATACTATTGCTCGAAAGCCAGTCAATAGCTGTTCCCTACATAGAAAAAAAGGAACTATTTGCTTCTGTTTTTCAAGTGGTATAGTCTTCCCGTATGGGAAAGGGAAACTGGGCTTCTTGGGTTTTCTTACAAAGGTTTTCTTGAATTAGTGTATTTTAATTAAGACTTCATTAGAAATCTGTAGGAAGAGTTTTGATAGTTTGCAAGACCATTTCTAGTTGCTCTGTATTAATGCTAACATTTTGAAAATGGGCATCTCCTTCCTTATGTTTATTTTTTAATTTCACTGATGTATGCTCTTTTTTAAAAAGCTAGGATTATGAGTGAGATGCAGCAAATAATATCTAAATAGATTAGTTATGACATAAAATTATGACAGTTATGTCATTAGAAATTCTAGGGTTTTTTGAACGGCACAGTCACATGGAAAAGCACAGCAAGTAAAACTGCATTGGGTTTTAAAATTTATATTCTTTTCATAGAATCCTAGAGTGGTTTGGGTTATGAGGGACCTTCGGGATCATCCAGTTCCAACCCCCCTGCCGTGAGCAGGGACACCTTCCACTAGATGAGGTTGCTCAAAGTCCCATCCAACCTGACCTGGAACATTTCCTTGTTTACTTCCTTGAACACTTTTCTCCTACCCTGTATAGGTCCTTCTTATTAAAAAATCAGAGACTGTGGGCCCACATGTCTGTGACATGTGCATGATAAAGGGAGTACAGTTGTAGCAAAAGTTATTCTAGTCGAGGTCTTCAAAAAGGAATTGGGCAAGACTGAGTCGGAGTCATGAATATTAGGAGTGTAAAATCACCTCGCTGTGTTGAGCAGAGGTTTTGTCACCATTTCTCATTAGGACGTCTGCAAGCATTTGCTGGGGCCCATATCAATCATGGGTCTGATTCAGCTCGTTCCAATTTTCAGATTCGAGAGTTCACCACTGGCATTTGTAGCACGAGGCAAACAGTGTCTCTGTACTCCATATTTGCCTAGAAGTTGGCTAGCCGGTTTTGTCATCTGTAACTTCAGAAGTGCCACATTGTGCTTGGTTTGGGAAGGTTGCTTCATTGATTTCTCCTTCAAGTAAAGGTAGACTTCCTTAAAAATTGTTACAAGTTAAATTTTGAGAGTGGTACACAGTTTTTCATTTTGGTTTCTGGCCAGAGTTTCTCTTAGGCTTTGAAAATGAACAGCTGAGAATTTCAATTGTTTGCATACACCTAAAATAGATTATTTCAGTTGGTTTATGGTACCAAATAAGAGTTAAGAATAGATTATTTCAGTTGGTTTATGCTACCAAATAAGAGTTAAGTCTCCAACAGTCATTTTGATTGTGGGAAAGTTTGCTTCGGTGGTTTGCACGGGCACAGTAAATTCCTAGTGATCATTTAATGTTCCAGTAACAATTTGAATCTGCATTTTTTCCTTTTTTTTTTTTTAATGCTGTTTCAATTTAATTAACTAGAGGAAAACTTTGTATTCTTTCTCATTAAAATAGAAACTCTTTTCATTCTCTTTCATTTGATTCTATTTGTTAAAACGTTACTGGCAGATCCTCAGAATAGGTATGGTGTAATCAAATGAAACTATTTCAGAAGCTAAGCCTCAGGAGAATTATGTGGTGATAGTTTGCAAGAAAAAAAGAGTAAAATTTGAGAACAAATTTTTGCAAGTTTAACTTCCCTGGGAGGTGAAACTTAAGAAAATCATGTTGCTTGTTTAGCATCTTCTCCCCAGAAATCCATGGTATACTTCGCCAGGGAATGTAGTGACAGGACAAGGGGTAACAGGTTAAAACTTAAACAGGGAAAGTTTAGATTGGATATAAGGAGGAAATTCTTTCCTGTTAGGGTGGTGAGACACTGGAATCGGTTGCCCAGGGGGGTTGTGAGTGCTCCATCCCTGGCAGTGTTCAAGGCCAGGTTGGATGAAGCCCTGGGTGGGATGGTTTAGTGTGAGGTGTCCCTGCCCATGGCAGGGGGGTTGGAACTAGATGATCTTGAGGTCCTTTCCAACCCTAACTATTCTATGATTCTATGATTTGAAAATCAGGTTATGTATTCATGTTGATTGAGGGAATCTGTGTTAGGGATCTAAAGAAAATATTGTAGGACTTGCTATTACAGGAATTCCTGTCTTCAGTCTGTTGACTGTAGTAAGATCAGTGAAAGCAATACCATATGTATACATTTTTTTCTACTGCATCTATCAGAACAGATGAGGAATTGGATGGGAAGCAGGTTTTAGAAATACTCTTGAGTATTTATGTGTGTAATAAATCAAGTCCTTTATGCATGTATGTGTGTGCGTGAAAAACTACTGGGCTTTTCCGTGCTACTTGTCTAAATGACTTTTCATTATTTTCTTAATATAACATGTAAGCTGGTATTTTCTGTGTGGATGCTGAGTGTTTCTTGTAGATTTAGATGTCACTTAGGTGTCAAATTTGTGCTTTGAAGACAACATGCTCCAAGAATACTTCATAAGAAGCAGTATGTACTGCTGCGGTTGAATCCTGAACATGATTCTACTGAAAATGAGCAGGTTTAGTACTCTGGAAAACTTTGTAAGAAATGTGGCTCTGTTATACCTGTGTTTGCATTCCAAATTTGACAGTTGAAGGAGCATTGTGCTGTCGTGAGAGTGTAGTCACATGGGAAAGCGCAAGACAATGTTTTCCATGTGCCACAATACAGTACTAGGTTTTTTTTCTTTCCTATTAAGTGAACCATAATAAGAAACATTTGTATTTAGAGGTGCTTTGTTGTTTGGGTTTTTTTTTTTGTTCATGAAAGTGTGGTGAACAGATTTTATTTTTATAATAATTTATAGAAGTCCATATTTCTGAATAGTCTGATTTAATTTATAATTAAAAAGTGGGGAGTTTTTTTAAATCACATAATGACAAACATTTTGGAGATAAAAGCTGCATTTATGTTAGCTACTATTATCTGATTTAACTTAGTTAAAAGGATACTGCTGCTGAAGGAATTGGTTTCCTATGGTAACATCAGAACGCATGTACAATATTCAGTTACGTGTTACCAGGGATTGTTCTTATCCATGTCCATCTTAGCAATAGCATACTAATAAAAAAGCAGTACAGTAGTGACTTACTGTGTTGCTTACTTAAAGCACCAACCAAGTTTCAAGTAATTACTCTGTAATCTATGTAGATGGGGCTGTAGTGTGATGGTTTATCTGTGTGCCAGCCATTACTAATTTTGAAATGGTGTTTTGAAATGACCATGGTTTTTTCTGCTTGAGTCAGTCATGATGTAAGTGGTAACATTTCATGATCTGTGAGTGTAGAGAAGTGGAGTTTTGACATGTTTAGAGGTGTCCATTCTGGCCAGGAGCTTTCACCTGGATCTTCAAAGTAGCAGAAGGATGAATGCCTAAATACACCTCAGAGGCGGGGGTTCTGCCAGGTTATGAATGGCATTCCAAAGTCCACAAAAATATACATTTAGATTTTAATCTCAAATATTTACACAGGCCTTTGAGAATAATCAGAACATACTGTTGACCATATCCAGAATAAACATTTTATGCTGTAAAGCGAGAAAACTATGAATAAGTGGTTCTTTAGTAGATCTTGTTTTACAACAGTGACAAGTATAGATTTTTTTAATGAAGCATGCTAATAATTTAAGTCCCTTACAGTTTATCCTTATTTAAATGTTATGGCATGAAAGAGAACAGCTTGGTCATTCTAAATATACCTTGATTGTTTACTGCAGCAGGGTATCTTCTGTGAGATTATGTTTTACAGCCATTTTCATAAGAGGAAATGACTGATTGCATATTTAAATTGTAATATTCCCCATTTCTATAATGGCACAAATACATCAATGTCATAAGAACACGCATTCTTGAAATGATGGTTTATTTGAATCAATAAAATTTTTAAGTTCTTAATAACATACTGATTTAAATCCTAAATGCATTTGGAGGGGAGGAGGGCATGTCAAGAAATACACAGCTAAACTGTCCAGTCAGAACTACAAAATTGATAAATATAATCTCAGTATTATTACAAATACATCTGCTCATTAATTTTTCAGTGCAGCAGCCTTTCATCTAGGGATACTGAAATGAGAAGTTTTTAAGAATCCAAGAAAACTTAGAAAAGTGTTTCCTAACAAAATTGGCTAAATGCGCAGCCAAGGAGAGCTTCCAAGGCAGACGGTCGGAGCACTCATCTGGGAAATTCAGATTTCTCTCTGCCTGGTTCTCAGTCAAAGGGCAAACCGAGATCTCTTTTTTCCCAGAGGACCAGCAGGACCACCAAACTCGCTGGATTTGCAGGAATTCTTTCTCTGTTTTTGGTAGTAAGTATAGGCTTAACTCTGATGTATCTTGAGATAAAATATACATACTGGTTTTTTAAGCACATGTATCTTAAAAATCTTTCCTGCTGGAAGACTGAACAAACACAGCAGCAGTTCATAGTGTTGTCTCATCTTACTGTCCAAACAGAAAATGAAGGTCACTCTATAAGGAAAAATCATCTAAATCCATTAAAAACAGACAACCTTGGCTCGCTTGAGCTGATATTGCTAAAATGCTTATTCCCTCAGCACAAAGAGGAATAACCAGGAAATAACAAGGTCAGATATTAGGCTTTTCATCCCTTTCTGTTGCTGGAAAACACTTTCAGCCTCAGCTAGTTTCCTCCCAGAATCACAGCCAACATGCCCAGGGCCTTCAGTTTGGAAAGGGTGGGGTCTTGGCCCCTGTGCTGCATGGCTGGATGTTGATGTGTTATACCGATTTACGTGCTGTATACTTCCGTACATGATCCATAGTCACAAGTACTACTACTACTGTATTAAGTATCATAACAAACGGCAGGAGCAAAAAGACTGTTCTGGACTTGGTTCTTACAGAGAAATTAGAGAATAAAAATAGCAAAAAAACTCATCTGTGTAGTGATGTAGAATAATTAGGATACATTTCTCAGGATGAGGGTATGGGTATTAGATCTAGAGGTATACTAAGAGAGGATACTATGAGAAGATGTAAGAGCATTCCTGTTTCTGAATCTTAGGAAAAATGTACCCCTAAGTAAAACTACCATATAAATAAGGTCTCAAGTAAGTCTTGTATGAGAAACTGAATAAAAATAAAAAAGTTATGTTCCATATAAAGGATAGTTACAAAATTCCTTGACCATAGAAAATATTAATTCTTATAAATGGAATATCTCTTAGGAATTCTGTTGAAATAAATAGATTCCTAAAATGGGGATTCATGTCTTTATTTGACATTTGTCCCAACTCCTCATCAATCTTTTCAGGCAAAGCTAGAGTCAAGTTACAGAAATCAACCTTCTATTTCTCACTGCAGTTTAATCATTTGCAAATTATCATTCTTACTGGTAGTGTTCATAATAATCTACTTGTGCAAGCATGTGTACATTCCACTCAATGCATTTTCCAGTTGTGTGTGTGGTTCATTTAGGAATTGCAGAAATAATTCCTGGGTTGAGTATTCTGTGAAAGTTTTACAAAATGTTTGCCTTGCCTTCATGAAAGCATATATAGAAATCAGGATAGTGCCTACATTCTTCTCATAAAATCATAGAACAGTTAGGGTTGGAAAGGACCTTAAGATCATCTAGTTCCAACCCCCCTGCCATGGGCAGGGACACCTCACACTAAACCATGTCACCGAAGGCTCTGTCCAACCTGGCCTTGAACACTGCCAGGGATGGAGCATTCACAACTTCCCTGGGCAACCCATTCCAGTGTCTCACCACCCTCACAGTAAAGGACTTCCTCCTTATATCCAATATAAACTTCCCCTTTTTAAATTTTAATCCATTACCCCTTGTCCTATCACTACAGTCCCTGATGAAGAGTCCCTCCCCAGCATCCCTATAGGCCCCCTTCAGATACTGGAAGGCTGTATCTGCAGCCTTCTCTTCTCCAGGCTGAGCAGCCCCAACTTCCTCAGCCTGTCTTCATACGGGAGGTGCTCCAGTCCCCTGATCATCCTCGTGGCCCTCCTCTGGACTTGTTCCAGCAGTTCCATGTCCTTTTTATGTTGAGGACACCAGAACTGCACACAATACTCCAGGTGAGGTCTCACAAGAGCAGAGTAGAGGGGCAGGATCACCTCCTTTGACCTGCTGGTCACGCTTCTTTTGATGCAGCCCAGGATACGGTTGGCTTTCTGGGCTGCGAGCGCACACTGAAGCCGGCTCATGTTCATTTTCTCATTGACCAACACCCCCAAGTCCTTCTCTGCAGGGCTGAATCTCTTCTCTGCCCAACCTGTAGCTGTGCCTGGGATTGCTCTGACCCAGGTGTAGGGTATCATCTAGTGATACTGCTAAATTGAGAAAAATGCAGGTTTTAGCTGCAGCTGAATTTTGATTTATTTTGTATGAAGTAGTGCTGACTTTTGAAGTGGCAGGTCAAAAGGGGAAAAATAATTTGATGGTAAATAATTATGGAATATTTTTTAATTAGTATTTTATATGTGAAATTAAATTTGACAGTAGGAACAAAACATGATAGATGTGTTTTGGCTTTTAGGATTAGCAACACAGGCTATTGTGTAAAGTCATTCTCTTTATTTCTAATGTTACAAAATCAAGGATCATTCTTTAATTTGACTAATTATGATACAAGTTAGAAAGTGAATACAAGACTATTCCAGAACCAAAAGGGGAAACTTCAAATGACTCTCACCAAAAGTTATGTGTATTGCTTACCAGCTAGTTTTTGTTGGGGTTTGGTTTTTTGGTCTTTCGCAGTGCATTCTTATCTTCCTTTATTTTTCAAGATGTACAGTATGCACTGGTCAAGGAGAGAAATGTTAACCTTCAGCTGAAAAAAAAAAAAAAGCCTGAATCCTGGTAGTAGCCATTAAAGTGTTTTGCTAGACTTAAATAAGAAGTCTCTGCAACAGGCTCTCAATAGATTTTTGTTTGTTTTCTTGCTTTCTTGATTATTTGGAAATAAGGAAAGAAGGATTAACCTGAATTGTCTCCATGAAATTGGAAAATACACTAGGGAGTGTCCATTTAGTCATTCTAAACATACCTTAAAGCCCAGTGATAAAATGGAGATACATTCTAATATGTGAGCTAAAGTGAAATAAAGCTTACCCCATAAACCCGTAGCACAAGGAGAGCAGAACACTATACGTACCAAAAGTTTGGGTTTGTTGGGTTTTTCAGAGAGAGCATTGATAGGCAGAAATGCATATAGACTTTTCAATCCCTCTCAACTAGAGTTCTTTGATCAATAGACCTTTTTCTTTACCCTTTCCCGTAGAAGAATGAGAAAGGCAGGTAACTCGCATGCTAAATCTAAGATCCAACATCCTTTTTCATGTTATTAGCCATACTAATTCCACAGGGGCAATTACAGAATCAGATAGGTTGGGATATACCTTTCAGATCATCAGATCCAACCGTTACCCCAGGGCTGCCAATAGCAGCTATGAGCTCTTTTCTCTTAGTTACTGTAAGGGTGATGCTTAGTGTGGGTGCTGAGGCTGATTCACAGGGCAGACTCAGATCCATGATGAATGTTGAAAATCATGGAATGCTTTTTTTTTCCCCCCCCATTTTATTCTCTCTACTTTAGCTATTGGAAATTTGCTCCTTTCCTTATCAGCAGGAAAACAGAGTTGTGACATTCTCTATCATGTTAATTGAATGTTCATGAAACTGCTAAGGAAGAAGAAAACAAGTTTTCAGTGACTGCATTCACTCCCGCATGTTCTGAGAAGTTTTCACTTGTCTCCTGCTGTTCTCTTATTTTCTCCTTGACAGTTTGCATTGTTAAAATCTGAAGGTAAACCATCATAACCAAGCTTGCACATTTGTTCCTATTCCCATTTAAATAGGTAATCAGAATATGTTCTTTAAATTACTTATTCTCTATCCCTTTGTAAAATGTACATCAAAATGCATTGCCTTGAGCTTTGATATTGGGCTGTCATTGTCTTACAGCCATTTCAACCTATTTATAAGCCTAGTATTATGTCAGGTTTTGTTATTTGATTGTTTGACACAGTGCACTTTAAACTATCTGCTACAGATTTTAAGTGAGTTGCTCACACTGATATGGCTCAAATGAAATACTTTCCCCATTAAAGTTCTTTGTTGATTGAGAGGTCTTCAAGGAATTCAGAAATTGAATGAAGAAAGATTTTTGAATGCCAGAGAAAAAAAAATTAAAAATCACTCTTTTATGTAATACTTTGTTGCAAAATATTGTAGAAGTCACAAGGCAGCATCAGTCAGGGCATTTTTATAATTGCTAGAGGGTCAGCTGTGGTGGTTGTAAATTCATATCAAATGAATAAATTAGTTATTAAAACTGGCCTTTTTTCCTTCCAGTTTCAAAAGTGCCTCTAAAGAATGCTTGATTTCCTGTTAGGAATATTTATTTTTTTCTCAAGTTGACATTATTTGGAATGTTTTGTTTCTCTCCAAACTCTCTCTTCTCCCTCCCCTCCCAGCTCTATGGTGGAATACATAACTAATTTTAAAAATAAATAAATAAATAAAACCCTCCCAACTATTCCTCATGTTAGGGGAAGCTGCTTTTTAACAGTACATCAAGTAAAAGCATGTAAGACTTGAGAAGTGTCTTGCTTGAGAGGTAGCATTTTTAGGAGAGGGAGTTCCCCACCTGAGAAAGCCTGTAATTTTCTATATCTTGACTGGAAGGTTGAAGTCTTTTGCTCAGGATTATACCTACATCTGCACTTCGATCTTCACTGGCATTGTATATCACAGCCTTCCCATGCAGAGCTGCAGGACTTCTTGCCCTAAACTATAGCACTGTGGCAGACCCCACCTGGTTCTCCACACCCTATGGTACCACAACTGATCAATTTGTTACAGATGTACTTGTGGACTCTGCATGGAGAGCATGTTGGTCAGCTCCTTGTCTCTCCCTGGTCCATTTGCCTTTAGGCGTCTCTAGTCCTGAGATGAGTCTGTGGAGCTGCTGGAGTTAGTACAAGTTGATAGTATAAACCTACTTGCTAGTTGGTACAAAAGATCTGTTAAATAACTACTCATAGGCTAGGTCTCATCTGTATCATGGGAACTTTAGCAATATAAGAGAAATAAAATGTTCTGGAGGTTGAAAGATGCCACCAGTTAAAAACTTCAGTGCTGCTTAATTCTTGAACCCAAATCTAAATGCATTCCTGAGAGAGCTTCAAAAATTTCTTCTTCATTAAAAGGGGAAACGTTATATCTGATATAAATTGGAGTACGGTCATGTTCTCCAGGTGATCTCTCAAAAATGATCCATATGTAGATCTAGGAAGATTTTCAAGAGGGGTGGGGAGTGCAACACAACAGACCGTGTCAAAATCAGTCATTGTAGTGGGCATGTTCTCAACTCAGGTTCTTGTGCTGAAGTCAGATGCTTGTAAGGTTCTTGCTTTTCCTTCTGCTCTTCTTGTTGGTGGCTTCTGCTCCAGAAAGAAAGGAATCTTTCCCCCGCAGTGCCTTGTTTGCTGTTTTTCTTCTCTCTTTGTCACACATGCTACCTCTTTCCTCAGATAGCCAAGGACAAGCTTCTCTTCCCAGCTTCTACCCATTGTGTCAGGCAAAATCCCCAGTTAAGCAATCTTCCACTCCCCAGGATGCTTCAGTCAGGAAACCTGATGTGTCCTTGGCAATAGCTATTTATTTTTGTCCTAGTACTCTGCAGTTGCAGTGTTATGGTTCTTTCATTAGCCTGTTGCCCATAGTTTCAGTGGTTTGGTGAATCTGGCTCAAATATATAAAGGTTAATATAAAAAAAATATTTCATAAGCAGAACTTGTTTTTCAAAATCATCTCCAAAACCCATTATTGCTACATTTGAAACTTGCTTAGGCATTTTTTTTAGGGTTATTGCATGGAAATTTTGCAAGCAAACTCACATTCACTGTGTATTCTATATTTTTTCAAAATTTATATGGCTGTAACTGCCTTTTCAAATTTGAATGCTAAGTCATCGTGGGAAGAATTCAATGTTGAGGCCTAGTAATCCAATTTAATGAAGTAACTATGGTTTGGTGATATTCTAGGGATGTTCTTATTATCTAGAGCTAACTTTTCTTATTTCTTCTGGCCTCTCAAATACATTAATAATTTTTCTATTCCTTGACCTGTATCTCTGTCTTCCGAACATTGTTGCATCTGCTGGAGGATCCTGTTGTACATCTGGAGATGGTGCAGCTGTGGTGAGACACCATGTCAGTGTGAAAATCTCTCCCTATTGAAAAGCCAAAACTTTTGTGGTTTTGTTGGTGGGATTTTGGGTTTGGAGAGGCTTTTTGTATTGGTTTTCGTTGGTTGGTTTTAGAAACATATGTGTTTACAAGCAGGGTTCAGGGGTTAGTTTGTCAGTGACAAGGGACACGGCAGAAATATCCTCAGTTCATATTTGTACTGTTCTTGAGTTGCAATAAAATAGCATAAAATCCAGCAGTAAACTTACTCATGGTGAGCGCACTAACAGGGACTTGTATAATTTCTGTCCAGAGTCATCCAGCTTTTCAATCAAATCACCTCTATGACAGGCCTTTTCAGTAGTGTATTGTACTTCTGGCAACATCATTTGCTTATTACAGTTTGGTATTTACATTAAATACTGAAATAGATGTGGTGTTACAAAAAAAAAACCATTTTTTAAAAATCCTAATGGTGTGACAAATTCATAGAGTGCATGGTCCAAACTGTTCAGAAAAAGTCCGATGGAGCACTGGAATCAATTACCCTAGTAGTACATTTAATAGTTTTCAGCTAACTGATAGAATAGTTAATAAAATGGATAGCAATACACTGGTTTTCCCTATTTATCATTTTTTCGGTGATCCAGATAACAGTAAGGCTGCTTATTAAAATAAACTAATGCCTCAGAGAAAATAAAACTCATGGAAAAAAAGCAGAAGCAATCTATATCTCTTTCAGCAAAGAATTAAGTTATATGCTGGCAATGACATATTAGCACTCGGTAATGTACTTTCCGTGGCTCTCTGAGTGATTTAGGCAAGATACAAAATCACAGGTAAATTTAGCCATCCAAAAAGTCAGTGTAATGATTTAGCATAAAACTGTGACATGCTCCAGTTGCAACTGAAATTCTTTGTGACCTGTGCCTAAGAGTCACTTTGGAAGTATACGAGTTTTTCTTACTGTTTATACTTAGTAAAAGCTGTGGAAAAGAGTTTTCCATGGGATATCAGTGTAGAACTTATTACTTAAATAACCTACTAAAATAGATTTTTTTTCATACATCCTAAGAAGTCCAAGTTGTTTTGTAAAGCCAAAGGGAATGGGATCAGTTGACCCATTATTTAGTGCTGTATTTGATTTATCTCTGTTAAAGGTTTCGACTCTAAATCTTGTAAAACATAGTCTGTTCATATGCATCAGGTTGTGTTTTCCTTGGGCCCTGTCAGCGCCCAGACTAAGCCTGGACACCCCATCCCTGTGGTGTCCCCATCCTCTACTTCTCACACTGCCCCCAGCTTGAGGCTCCTGCCCAAACACTAAGGCAGGTGGTGAGGTTGCCTGTGCAGATGCTGTCTCTTCTGGGGCAGTGGCCCTTGGAACGGGGTGGCAAGCATTTTCAGGGGGCTGCTCCATGTGAGCGTTCACTGCATGGGGTAGGCACATGCCTCTGAGGAGTGACTGTCCTGTCATCTTGGGCATCCCAATGCTTTGGCCTGACAGCGTGGGAGTCCCATGTCAGGCAAGAGGTGCCTGGTTTGTTTTATGAGCCATTAGGGAAAAGTCAGTGCACGCATGAATAAAAGGGCATACTTTTCTTCTAAGACTTCTAAGATGTTCTTGCTGACACTAAATACTCTGGCTGTGGCAGAACAGATTGGATGTCTACACCAAATAGGTGTGTTAACGATACATGTGCTGATTTTAAAAATGTTTTATTTCAGTTAGATTTTCATCTAGGTCTGATGAGGAGCAAATTAAGGAAGATGAGGGAAACATTTTCAGATTTTGATACTTTGGTTTATCTGTTTTCTTAATGTTTTATAAAAAGGACTTGAAGATGGATGTGAATACTTCTGTGTTTTATGACATGTAATCTAATGATACGGTCATACATCAGCTGTTTTCTGTGAGGTATGTTAGATAATCTGTAGGTTTTCCAACTTAGTTCCTGGAAATTTTATCTTTCATTTTGCTAAGAACATTGTAAGTAGATATTGTTACAGTTGCTACATGGGAGTACAGTGAGGTAGGGCAGTAAATTACATTTGGGAGTCACTAATGTGGCTATAAATCTGCAGACAGAAAATTTCAAAGCCAAAGGTTTGACATTGCATTTTAGAATGTACCAGATTTATACTACACTAAAGTACAGTAATTTCATATATACAGAAGGATGTTTTAATTGTTCTTAAAGTTACCATTGGAATGTTTTTATTTGAATTAGTGATCAAATACATAAAATTCCGTAACATTTAAAAATTGGTAACTGTGGATTATGTTTGCAAAGAAATATATTTTGAGGACTAAAATTTAACGAGGACAAACTGTTTTTAAACACGCGTGTATAAACCCAATATAGAAATATGAAGTAAAGAATGTAATACGTAGAACTGATGAGGAAGCTTGATTGATGTCACCATTTCGCTGAGAAGTTTAATTACCATTTTGTTCTAGTCACAAGGAGCATAATATATGAAAATGTGATACCATCTCTCAAGATCAATTCGTATATGCTTTCCTTTGTGTCTGTGTTGATGGCTCGAGGCAGTATAGCTATGTGTTCTGAGCAAAGGAGTTTTTCCACCATCATAATCATGCTTTCTTTTTGCATGATGGAAATAAGCTATTAGAAGCTCACTCCTATCAAATATTTTCAGTCACACTAGGTTTCTGCTCTTACATTGCTGGTATTTTGTAGGTATGAATTTCTCACACGCCAATCAGGTGTAATTATTCTAGCCAGATTTTGTGATATACAGCTCACCTCTGCTTCCAAGAAAAAAAAAAAAAAAAAAGGAAAAAAAATGGCAGTTTTGTTGGTTTGGTTTTTGATTTTGTTTTGGGGGGTTTCTCATACATAAAATCTCTATGCTTGTGGCTGTTACCTAACAAAGATACTTATTTAATTTCAAAGATTGCATTTATTTAATGATACTCCTTCAAACTTTTGCAGTCCTTTTTCTCTAAAAAGGATGAAGTTTTTTTGTTGCAATTCTGTTGTCTACCATCTTTTTATGAACCTGATGCAATTTTTCTTTTGGAAATATTTAGTTCCTTCAAGTTACCTGAAGCCAGTTGACAGGAGCCATTTAACATTTTTGAACCGTGTTAAGTCAGTGCAGTT
Organism: Lathamus discolor; assembly: GCF_037157495.1. NCBI lineage: Eukaryota > Metazoa > Chordata > Aves > Psittaciformes > Psittacidae > Lathamus > Lathamus discolor. Next base: position 106,060,664 of record NC_088885.1, on the reverse strand, counting down.
AGCCATCTAATCTTGGGAATTTATTTTAGAAAGAGCCTTTATAATTTATATAATTTAAATGTGGCAAATACAGAAATATATATTCTGGCTGCCTGCTGCTTTCCAAAAAAAAAATGAAGTGTCTTTTGAATCCTGCCAGCCAGTTTATTTCTGTAGAAGCAGGTATGTTTATGTTGTTTATCTTGGCCCTTGCTTCGAAAGGGAAAACTACTTTTGCTATTCTCTTGATAATAGTTTACCATTAGGAGTATATCTGGTAATGAACCAGACAGTAATTGTGTGTTAAGGGACTATCAGTATTGACTTGTAATTTACAGATGTATAATAAACAGGTATAATCATAGATCAGTTATTGACAATGGATGATTACATTAGTTTATGCTATTTTAAGGTTTCCTTGCACACCTACATTTTATTTTTGTGTGCTGCATTATGTAGCTATTACTGATCAGCTGGGGCAGTATAATTGTCCTCTTCTTTCTACTAGGAATCTAGAAATAAGGTATTGAGAGGTATCCACACACTCACCATCAACAGAAGTTTAAGACTGCTGTTGTACTAAAATGCTGGTTTTGCTAAGATAGGGTTTGGTCTGCTCAGGCTGTGTTGAGAAGACAGTTCTACCAACCCACTCAACAAGAGTGAATGACAATACTTTTCCAGGGCCTATTTTTGAGATGTTGCTCTGAAGGATGCAGCAGAGTACAAAACCGGCCTTGAAAATAAGTGGCAATAACTATCTTTCCTTGAGAAGAAATCAGGGAGGAATCAGGCAGGAATCAGGCCCCCTGCTTCCTTCTAGTATTTGCATTAGCCTTGACTCAGCGCTACCATTTAGGCTTCAGCCTATTCCAAAATTGAGTCAGTACTTGAAAAGCCTGGCCTTATCTGTGATGTCTAAAGGTGCTGAGGGCTATTGGAGCCTTGCATAAGAGTTACAGTTTATGTACTTCAATAATAAAATCATAAGAAGGTTCAAATTAACATCAGGGTCCTATTGGACTGGGTGCCTGAGGATGCAAAAGCAAAATACCCTCTAGCCCTGCTGAGATTTGTTGCAGGTCTGCTGGCTTCATGTGCTCAGTGCCATCACTGAAGGGCGGAGCTAAGTACTAGGGTACACGGGTAAACATTAAGAAACTAGAAATTGCACAAATACAGTGCATTAAAGATCCAGTTAATTAAAATACTTGCTTATTCTCTATGAGATTTCAAGATGGTTTCTAAAATGGCGATGAATGTGTTAGAGAATTAACTTGTATTTTTACAATGATTTCTGAGTGACAAAAATCATAGTTTATATAGGGGGTGTGGGTGTCCTTCAGTTTCTAACAGAAAAGTCACAAAACTTCATTATGTGGGTCATTATTTTAATGTGAAGGTAATTCTGTTCTTTATCCACATTTTCTTGCAGTTTCTTGTAAAGAAACCTGTGTGAAAAATTAGCACTCTAACAAAAGGATAATAAGCAAACAGGTTTATTATATATTTCCTGGCTTAAGTGCAATATAAATAGTTTCAAAGTGTGATTTTGTAGAAAGCAAATCCTGAAAACTAAGTTTTAAAGTGAATTTCCTCATCTTACAAACAAAATCTGTCATGAGGTTATCTGTATAAATAGCTTAAAAATGTATATCCATTGTTTGATTAGATTATATTGTTTTCAAAATTAAACTTGATCTATAAAAGGTAGATAAGAAAGTCATAACTCGAAAACAGCAACAACTGTATATGAGGAAAGCACTTATGTTTAACCAGATGTGTCATACACCCAGTGTGACTGATCGAAGAACTGGTTCTCCAAGTCCATACCTGTCTGTTTTTTTCCTGGAAATAAAACAGCTTTTCCTTTTTATACTTAAAAAATTATTGTTCACTTTAAATTTAGATATTTTCCAGATATATTGAACTCTTTCATAGTCTGTTACAATTTGGGCTTGATATAACTGATTAAGAATTTCACTTCTTGTATTTACGTATATTTTCTGGTATAACTGCAGAAAAAGTATTTGATGGAAATAATGAAGAAGACTCTTCCCCTCACTAGTTAAACGCATTTCAGCTTGAAAAATGAATCTCTTTCAGTCATTCACAGAAAACAAGAGATCTGAAAAACCTGTCTGTGGAATTGAGTTTCTGCTAGAAATTTAGAGTTGCAGAAACAAGTTACTTCTCTATTTCATTTTGGAGTCGGGTGGTTATTGTAACAGAAGGGCAACAAAAGTTCTTTCCTGAATTGTCTTTGCATTGTTTTCAAGGCCTTACTCAACAATTTGCATGTATCTATCTGAGGTTTTCTTTCCAGATATGATTGAATTAAGTTAGTTCATATTTCTCTTCTGCCAGATACAACATCCAGTAGCTCATTTTTGTTCATGTACAACCAGCCATCTTGTGTGGAGGCTGCTGCTGGCCTTGTGGTGGCTCTGGCAGGCTCTATGGCACAAGTAGTATCTCAAGGAGGATGGAAGAGAAGGTACATGGAGACTCTTAAGGGATTTGCATGCTGGTCTTGACTCACTTGCTGCAGGTTGAGCGGGTTCCACTATCAATGACTTCAGACTCAGGAGTTCTGTGTTTTGTTTCTGTAGGCAACACTTCAGGTGGTGGCAGTTTGATTTTAATTAATCCAAAGAAATGTATTTCCCACCATTTCTGAGACAAACAAGAATAATTTCATTCTGTTTAAGGAGCTCTGGCAATATTTCCCTTTAAACTGAGGGAATTACCTGGTTTTATGATTTCATTCATTTCAATTATTTTATCTCATGTCTCTGATTTAGCATCATGTATTAAGATTCATTAACAGTTATTTAGCAGTCACAAGACACTAATCATCTGTTTACAATATTGATCAGCTCTCATGTTAGATTACATTTGAAGTGAGACGTAATCCTACAGAGATCAGTAGATAAAAGACTGGGAAGAAAGGGAAGCTAGTTTAGGCTATGTAAAGTAGTTTTTTCAGGTACCCTGGAAATGTTTGCATCCCAGTAAGTTGGACCCCTTTAACAACTTTCAGCTCTGAAATTCCAGCAGAATTTCCCATCCACAAGTCATTCATTGTCTCAGGTCATCTTTATTCATAAATACAGAGATTTCTGTTCCTACAGATACAGATTTCTTTTGACTTCTAGGCAGTTTCTGAGTTGGAAGAATATTTATGGGCCAATAAAAAACACTTAGGTTCTGATGCCTCAAAAGTTTCATTTGTTGTTGTATATACATTCTTTCTATATTATACTTAATAGGAAGTTATTACCTCAGTTCTTAAAAATTATGTGCTTTACAGAATGGAAATTAGGAACTAAACACTAGGAATTAAAATCTTACTTTTCCGAAATCACTAGCTAAATTTTTCTGAATTTAGTCAGAAAAGGTTGATTTCTGGGGCTCATCAGCACTAAATTCATGGGAGCTGGCTAGAAGATAGCTGAAAAATTATATAAAATGTGTCTAAGATTTAGTTAATAATTTCTGTTACTTTTCAGAGCTTTATTGAGACACCTGAGTCTTACTGAATAATAAGGTACAGTAGTTCTGCATCTATAAAAGCTGTGAGCATATGTCTTCAAGCGATGGGGTTGCTTTAAATTATATTACTTTCAGATAGTCAAAATTACTAGCTCCTGCGGTCGTATCCACAGACTTTTCCCAGAATAGCTCTTAAAGGCAACAGCCGTCAGAGAGAAAAGACACAAAGTTTTTCTTTTGGCATCCTTATTCATATATCTATATCTACATTCATGGGTGTTAATGTCCAAAGATTTGTTTGCTGAAACTCCATGTAGTTTAGTCACAGAGATATAATAAAGACTTGTATTTACTTTTCCTGACATTATAAATATTTCAGAATGAGTAAATTACTGTGTTGAAGCTAGTCCAGTTTTTGCACATGGATGAGGACAGGAAAAAGTGTCAAAGAAGAGAGATAAAGTTGAGGAATTTAGATAAAACGTGCAGAGGAGGCTGAATAGATCTGCCAGCAGCGGGCTGACTTTTCCATTACTTTCCAATTTAATTATGAGAGTTGCTTAAGTTGTGGATGCTGCCTGTTAGTCACGTGGTGTTGCCAGCATTTATTTCCGAATCAAATCTATAAAAGGAAATGAGAGTTCTGTGTCCTTGCAAACCACTTGTCTGGTAGGAAGTCACTTACAAATAATAAAATGTGTACTACAGCATTAAATAGTTCCTTGATGTATGACCTTCAAGACTGATTTAAGGAAAATGGTTGAAGCTGTGAATAGTAAAAACTTTTCATACTGGAAGAATGATAAGCTGTAGGCTTGTGTTTTTTCAGCTCACTCAATGGTTGTCTTCACTGTAAATCTGTATTTACAGAAGTAGCAGGGGCTGGTTTCCTACAGGCAGTGGCAGAACAGCTGCCTGGGGACAGGGAGAGCCACCTCAGGGAGAGCCACCTCCCTCAGCTTTATACTCCACCGGACTAGCTTCACTGGGGGTATCCCCACCATCTGAGTAGTGAAAACCAAGGCAGCCTTGTAATAAGAAGGGCAGGAGCACCACAGGAGTAACTTACATAGGGGGTCAGGTTCTCATCGTGAAAAGGTGACAAAGTGCACTTCAGCTTTATATCTTCAAAGCAGTGGGCAAGAACTAATTGCATGATTTTCACTGCTCAGGGAAATAATAATCCAACAGAGGGTCTCAGTTAATTTTTTTTGGTACTGGTTTGTGCCGAAGTGCATTGTAGCATGGAAAAGATGACTGCCTTGCTATACAGCTAATAAAAAATATGATCTGATACAATGCTATTCGGTATTTAAATCACTAGGGGATTCAGATCCAACTCTGCCATGTTACAGCATGTAAGTTATTATTATTGGCTTGTGTTTTGAAGGAAAAAAAAAAAACCCTCTTGGTAATATTCCTGCTGTGAAATGCCTGAAGTTTCCCAGTTTATAATACCTGTCTTATAGCAGTACTTCTCACTTCTGTAACAGTCAAGGATTGTGGAGGGGTTTGTTCATATTCACTGGCTGGATGTTACATTGACTTCTAAGAAAATGAAGTATGATGTTCGTTGGAGTTCATTACACAGAGGCCCAGGATTTAAACAAACAAGAAGGAATAACAAAACTGCTGTGAGTTGATTTGCCATCCTCTACTCTGAATGGATTCTCCTCTGTCTAGTCTTACCTAATTAGATAAAGATTCAAATTTTCACATACAGAATCTATACACTTTTGCAGTGCCACTATTGCTCATAATAAGCAGTGAGCAAGTATCTCCCAGTATAGGTGGCACGTGGGTTATGTGCTTTTCAGTAATTTTTCCACTTTGAAAGCTCAGTGCTCTATGAAGACAAGTGCAGAATCAGCATCTTGATTACAGTGTTAAAGCTCCCACTACCAACTTTTCTAATGTCATGACAGATTTCTGATTCTTCTATGTGGTCAGTAGCATTAAGTTTTGTATGTTCAGCACCTGCAGATTTATCTCAAGCTTTGTTATCATCTGTTGTCCACAAAAAAATTCTCCTTGAGGGACTTAAACAATACTTACCTTTTTCTCATCCTAAGTGCTGCAGAAATACAACGGGCAGCAACGTTACAGGATTGTGTAACACACCTGTAATATCACAAATACTTTGAGAAGGTTTTCCTTTATTTAAAAAAGAAGAGCTTTGTGTGCATTCAGGAAGAGTTCCTGACATAGACAAAACCAAAATATCTTCAAGAAAAAGAACGTACATGAGCTTTACATCCTCAGCACACCATGGTTTTTAGGCACTCCGTGTACTAAGTAATTTGCTTAAATAATTTCTCCTACTTTCCTTAAAGAATTTGATGGCCCCCTCAAAATAGCAGGTAGGCAGCAGCATTCAAGGATTTGTTATGGCAGACTGAAAGTTGAAATACACAATTAACATGGAAACTGGAAGATTGAATCAAAGAGTTTTGTTTTAAGTATGATAAAAGCTTCATTGTCTAGCTTGGGGGGGGGGGAAGCCACTATTTAATATAAGTATTGAAGAAAAAACATGGAACTGCTCCTTATCTTCAAAGCCTATCCTATCCGCAGTGCCAGCCACAAAACACTGTGGAAGCACAAAATCATGGGTTTATTTTTGGTTTTGCTAGTATGATCTAAAGAACTTTCAGACCTTTCTTAGTGTTTGTCACATACGAGTTTGAGAAATATATTAATATATTTTCCAGACTTTTTTGATGAATTCTGTGGTCTACAAAAGTGAACTTGTTGATTTCTATAAAATAAGTTGGCAGATGGAACATGTTTCTAGCAGGCAGAAATAGAACTGCTAAGGCAATCAGGCTGATAACTGTACACACTTCTTGGAAATGTAGTGTAGAGTAAAAGCTTAAAAGTCAAGTCACAAAAATAGTTCAAGTAAGGGAAGTAGAATGTACTGTGCTGGTTGCACTCCTGTTTTTTTAACATTGTCAACAAGCTCCACAGTTCATATGCTTTGTGTATCTGGTGGCTTGTGGTAGCTATGTGAAAATGGTGCTTTTATACCTTTATAAATGCTGTTTGTTTCCCTAGCTTCTTCTCTTACACCTCCAAGTTGAGTAAGATTCTCCTAGGAGTTAATAAACTTTTTTTTTGCTTTTCATTCTGCTTTCTTGGAACATAAGATGCCCCAACACAAGTGTGTTCTGTGAAGATGGTATTTACCATACACCCATGTTTGGTTCTAATGAACTGAGGTCATGCTTAGTGCAGACTGATCGTGCTTCAAGGCTTTTGCCTCCAGCCTAAAAAAAAAGGCAAAACAAGTCCAATGAACATGAAGAGACGATAGATTGGATGCATTATTCTGTAACTCTGATGGATCCAAAGTTAGGTTTCAGAGGAAGGTTAGAGGCCAAACTGCTACTTTGCCTATCAGAATGAATCACTAACTAGCAAAGTAATTACATTGATTATTTCACACCCACAAATTTCAACAGAAAATGCCTTGCAGGGGGTGGAGGTTGTACTTTTCCTAAAGGTTTATCTATAATTAATCTACTGTAAGTGCTGGTGCCTTAGTAACATGTGAACCCTACTCATAAGTGTGGTCCTTGAGTGCGAGTTGACCACTCCTACGAGGTTTCTGTGTTTTTCGTGATCTTGCTTCAGTGATAATGGAGGTTTTGACACCACTGCTGTTGAAGAAATTCAAGTCATGTATTCTGCTTTTGTTTTTCAATTGTAACTCTCTTTGCCTGTCTTTGTTGCAGGCATTAAGAGTTTAAGCAGCTGCATTTTGTATACCTACAGCAAAACAGTTCCCTTGTTAGGCAGAACATTTCATAAAGGATTAAGAAGTGAAGCTGGCTGAGCCATAGGGGACACTTTTGTGTTAATAAACAAGAGGCTCATTATCAAGAGACTGTACTTGTTTGTGAAGAGGTGACTGAGCAGGCTTCCTTCTCCCTTGGGTGTCTTAGTAGGTACCTCACCCCATAATTTCTGCATTAAGTCCTTTTAAAAAATTTTGCTCCTGCAGCTTACAGTGGCGTTTGATAGATTTTTGGGGGTGAAGAGTACTTCTAATAGCAAATGAGTTGCTACATTTGGTACAAGCAAAGCAATAGTAATGGAGGCACTGGGGCAAATTGTCGCTCATGGTCCATTCTGGGTTTCTTGTTGCACCAGTTTACAGCGGCCTCAATTAAACACTGGGTTAAGATTGAAGTTTAAAGGCAGGCCCTGAAAATTAAGATTGCCTGTGCAGCTCCCTTATAATTATACAGCTTCATAGATTTTTCTTTCTCTGTAAGGCCTTGAGTCTTGAATTGCAGAGAAAAGTCCAAGCGATGGAAAATAAATACTGTACCAAAATATGGCAGTAAAGGGTTGCTTGTTTGACCTCAGTTCATCTCCCTCCTGCCTACTTGATTTGTTGCGTAGTGTAGAAGTACCTTACCTTAATTCTCATCATTCACCCTGAAGTCTCAAGAATTACTCCATTGAGTTTATTCACCCAGCAAGTTTGCGTTATCACTTTTATTATACGTTATTTGTAGTATCGCCATGCATTCTTAAAACAAAAATTAGATTTATTCTTTGCTACATACTAAAAAATCTTAGTTGGATTATATTATGTTGAGCTACCATAGGTATCTTAGAGAAGGATAATTGTATGTGATTTAAAGGCTTAGAGAGATTAAGAAACTACTACATTTACCAATACCATCCTATTTAGAGATTCTTATATAGGGTAAGCATGATGGTGGACCATAGAAATACACTGTGTCAGCAGCCTCTATGGGGGAAGTGTTTTTTTTCCTTTGACCAGATTTATAGCTTTCTAATGATTCTATTAGTCATTATGTTTAAAAACATAAATTTTTCTCTGTTGGATTTCCCTACCTTCTTAGCAATTATGTTGTAAAGAAAGCTAAATTTCAAGCAGAACCCAGTCACAGCAGCAATGTTGGGTAAGTTTGTTTCTGATTCCAAATGCGCAAGCCTTAAATTAATAAAGAAATTAATATCAAGAAAAAGAAAAGAAAGCAAACAAACAAAAAGAAAAACATAATGGTTACAGGAGTCTGAATATTCAAGAACTGTTTGCAGTGAGTCGACTGTAGAGGCTTGCAAGAGAGTCCTGGTGCTGCAAAAGTAGTTTTTGCTTCATCTTGTTAAATTCCAGGTTGTACTTGGCTGAAATATAAACTTTTTAAAATTGCCATTCTGCTGTTACTTTACATGGCTTATACTACAAAACCCAACAGAACACCCACAGGTGAGTTGGATTTGTGGCATCTGTTGCAGCCAATGCAGCAACAGTACCCACCCCCTAGCACCCCCAGCAGTTGCAAAGCTTCTGGAGCACGTGGGGACAGCTCACCTGAGCTTCCCTTTGCCTTCCCCAGGCACCATATGGAAAAAGGATTCCTCACAGCTCTCCAGGGATTGGAGAAAGTGCTAGGTTAGAGTCTTTCCTCCTAGTCATCTCTTCCAGACCATGTTGCTGCCCATCCTCTCCCATAACAGCACAGCATCCTGCTGCTTGCTGTTGCTGCCACACTCAGCAGCTTGGGCTGCAGGCTGATGGATCTGGTTCCATTTCAACCTCAGATGTGGTACAGAGAAAAGGGTGCTTGAAAGGATATTGTTTGGATTGCAGAGTCAAACATGTCACATTTAGAAAACCCTGAAGATAGTTTGCCTATGCACCCTTGATTTGACTCCACTGGGTGCCATCTTTATGGTATTACCATGAGGTAATGACCCATCAGTTGTCACTCTTCTGTTCCGCAAAACTTTTCCGTGATTTGAGTGGATGGGAGACAAGCACTGCCTATATGCCCCTGCCTGTGCCTTGGGAAGTACAAGGCGGGTACATACCTCCCTTCCTGTATGAATTCTATGGATCATCTTGTGCTGCAGTCGTTGAGTGTTTGTGAGATATTGGGGGGGGGGGGGGTGGGGGGGTGGATTTTAATGCATTGCCTGATTTTATTTTCTGTTTGGTTAAGTATGTGAGAGAAGAAGTAGTAACTAAAATTCAGAATAGAAGTGATGACTTCATTTCACACCCACAGTGGTAGAACTATGAAAATGTGTAACGTTTGCCACTTCCTTAAATGATTGTAAGAAATTGTCTTACAGTCCTGAAGATTAAGACAGTAAGAGCATGAATTTTGGCTCGAGGGAGATCAGTCTAATTTCACATTGATCTAAGCAGCTGTTTCCAGGTTTACATATATTAAGAAAAGAAATATGTGGAATAGAAAATACTGTGCAGTCTTCCACATCCTGGTTTCTGGGAGACTGAAAGGTGACGTTAGGATAGCTATTGAATATATGCTCCGTTTGGAAGGAAGACAAAAAGGAATCTTAATAGAATAAAAATTGTGTTCCTGACCTAACACGAGCTTCCGTGGTTTGCACAGCAATTAGATGAAAAGTTCTGTTTCCAAAGTATATAAAGATTTGCTCATTGTTTAATCATCACTAATATTTATTCCAATTTAAGCAGCTAAAAAGTGAAACAAGTCCATTTTTTAGCTACTTGAAAATTTTTTGTAAGAAGTTTCTAAGGTAACCTAACAATAAATAAGTTTTTTCTAAGCTGAGGAAAATAAGATTTCAGGAACATGCTGTAAATTCTAGTAGGACAAAGTTTAGAAACTGTGCTTTGCTGTTTTCATAGAATTACAGAATCATAGAATAGTTAGGGTTGGAAAGGACCTCAAGATCATCTAGTTCCAACCCCCCTGCCATGGGCAGGGACACCTCACACTAAACCATCCCACCCAAGGCTCTGTCCAGCCTAGCCTTGAACACCGCCAGGGATGGAGCACTCACAGCCTCCCTGGGCAACCGATTCCAGTGTCTCACCACCCTAACAGGAAAGAATTTCTTCCTTATATCCAATTTAAACTTCCCCCGTTTAAGTTTTAACCCGTTACCCCTTGTCCTGTCACTACAGTCCCTGATGAAGAGTCCCTCCCCAGCATCCCTATAGGGCCCCTTCAGGTACTGGAAGGCTGCTATGAGGTCCCCACGCAGCCTTCTCTTCTCCAGGCTGAACAGACACAACTTTCTCAGCCTGTCTTCACGCGGGAGAGACTTAACTGTAGCGTGTTTGTTATCTGTATTGGTGTCTTGGGATGTTTATAGAGGAATATATTCCCTCCTTTTTTTCCAACCTAAAAATTACCTTGGAATAGGTGAGTAAAGATATTTCTACAAGACCTTTTAAAACTATAGTAAAAATTAATACTGTTTACATCAGTAATATCAGATCAGAGTATTTCTACATTTATGTGTATCTTATTTTGTTCTGGGGGGGGGGTGGGGTGGGGAAAGGAATCATAACCTGCTTATATCACAATATTTGAGAGTTTGTGTGTTGCATCTTCTTTTTGACCACATCAAAATTTTGGCATTATATGGATTGCTATAAATTCTTAGGTGACTGGTGTAAATTAATGTGTGTAAAATAGAAAGTACCTGTAGTTAATGAGACCTGTAAATCATGAGATCTGAGGTACCATCATTTACTTTTCTATTGCTCTGATTACATACAACATGTATATTAATAGGTGCAACTGTTTGCCTCTGTTCCTAAGGAAGAGTTTGGATGCTGTTGGATGAAACAGCTCTGTTTTGTTTGGTGTTCATAGATGTGTCATGATGTAGGTGTTTCTCTGCTTTCAGGCACAGTACATAATTCCTCATTCTCCTCAGTATACTAAAGATTTTCAGTAGACTTTGGTGACTTTGATCTGATAGAGGTCAGGTGCATGTGCTTGCAAACCAAGCACCATCAGATGTCCCTAGTGATTTCCCATGTTTCTGTTTTCTCCTATCCCAGTTAAGGTCTAAAGGACCTGGCTTAAGACTTTTAAGAACTTCTGAATAGCTGCTTCCCAGAAGTCAGACCCATAAGAAAATCTGAGTTTGGCTGTCTCAAAATGTAAGCTGCTACTGTCACAACTTATCCTTAAAACCTTATTTGTGCTGTACTGACCAGAAGTAATGTTTTGTATGTAGTTCCCGAGCCCACAGAAACATTAACTAAAAAAAGTTTTAGTCCATCTTTATAAGCTGGAGCAAATCTGAATTCTTTGTTCTTTGAATTATCCTGTCTCTTCCCTACAACAAGCATTGCTATATGTGGCTGCTACCCCCAGGATATTGCTCCAAAACCAGGTAATTTAACTGGGGCTTAGCCCAAAGCCCACACCTTCATTAGCTCACTGGTGCCTGCTTGCCAATGAGGTTACCATGACGAAACCATGGTGGGAGGAATAGACGACAAACATTGGGGTCTGTAGAAACGAGTCATGGGAATTGTGCATCTGGAAGCGCATGCTGGAAACTTGTTAGGCAAAAGGGCTTAGTTGCAAAGGTTAAAGCTAACGTGGTGACTGCTATCTGGATGTTGTCCTGCAATGCAGGGTAGGTTGGGATCTAGACATATTTGCCATGTGTGAGCAGGATCCTCCTATGTGCTTGACTGTGTGCAGTGGGAGTCTTCATCAGATGAGGAGAAAAAACACTGAAGAACTTAGAACAGACAAGAAAGGGGTTAAGAACAAGTGTGAAAAGTTGGATTGTGGTACTTGGTATCTTGAAATGAAGCAGGATTTTTCTGGAAGGCTTTAGTCACCTGGGAAAGAAGGATCGGGTAGCTGTGTGGGAGGCAATTTGCAGGCAAGTGTACTCCTCTGCAGTAGATCGGTACATTTTAATGAGGTAAGTATACTTGCTTCATTTTATGGGATTTGCTTTGGACCAGAAGTCTGGAAGTCATTTTAAATGGACTGCTTTGCGATACAATGGTCAGGTGGAACTGTTTGAAGTATGTATTATGGAAACCGTGCATTAACAATATATTTATAGGGTCTCAGAAGCTGAGCTGAAAGGGTTGGCTCTTTTCCAGAAGAGATTTTTAAAAGTAAATAAACCTCATATGGAGGATATAAAAACAGAGATGACGTTGGAAACTATTGTAGCTCTGAAGTTTTTTTTTTTATTTATTATTTATCTACATCTGCAGCTACCTCTCAATCCATCCCACCCTGCAGAAAAGGATGCTTTCATGCTGACATCCTTCTCCTCTTCCCATCCCCTTCCCATAGGCTGTGTGGGGCTGAATGGGGCCAATTTTTAGGTGTAGATTCCCCTCAGAGATGGCTTTCCAGTAGGTGGGAATTTCCCCCCACCAATGGTGAGTAGGGGAAGGCAGCCGCACTGTACTCAGCACCTGAACCTGCAGCAGCAAGCATCTGCAGAAGGGATGGCTGAGGTTGTACGCTGCTGTCCATTGAAGGGGATGGGAAAGCTGAGTCCTTTTGCCCCAGGACCCTGATACTTATCCAGAGCTCGCTCTTTCTATTAAAAAATCAATGACTTTCTTTGCGCAAAAGGTTGCAGCAAGTGAGATGCATTCAACTGATGCCTTAAGTATCAATCAAGCATAAGCTTCAAGTCTGAGGAATGTTCCATGTTTTCTAGTATTTATCATTCTGGCTTTTCCAAAAGTTCTTTTTCTTGTAGTCATGCTCTTTGTTATACGTGCCCAGTTTTCTCCTTCTGCTTACTGAGTTTGATATCTTGTCCTTTCTTGAGCCTGTTTTTGCTTTCCTTCAGATGTAGGAACAGAGTTTATAATAGCCGTAGCATAACTTCAGAAGGTGGATCTGCAGTGTTTTAAACAATCATTACATAAGTCATTAAAATAACAAAGGCAAAATAAACATGTCCTCGTGAGGGTGAAGAAATACATTCCAAGGCAGTATAAGTGTCTGCCAATCTAGCGTTGCTTCCTCTCTTCTTCCAAGGCTTTCTGTGAAGGTTTTTCATGCCTGCTTTAACATCAACTTTTCTCTGAAGTTTTGAAAACTTCTTAAAGAATGGCGTTTTCTCTTTCCATTGTGCACAGTATAGTTAAAAAGAAAAAAGCATTTCTGAGGTGGTTCAGGACCTCTGTAGCCGTGTTCAAAGCTTACCTAAATAATTTTCAGTACGAGTTTGTTCTGAAAATGTTGTCTTGCGTTTTGCTTCTCCCTGAAAAGGTCACCAGCAGGTCACAGGCTGAGGAGCAGATTGTCACCTTCAGGGTCACCTCTCAGGGGTGGCGTGCAAGGCTGGGAAACCCATACAGAGTAAAAGTGAACTCACTGTGCTGCTGAGATCTTTTGCTACAAACTGTGTGTTTTGAGAGTTTCGAATCCTGAAGAGGTGTTGGGAGGGACTGGCAGACAATTTCAGAAAGTTTCAGAATTCAGATATTTGCACAACATCTTGACAGGCTCATGAAGTGAATAGTGGTAGAACACCCATGTTACACAAAACTGAAGGGCTCTGATGATTAGGTAGCAGTACTGAGGTGTTAAGAGATTACAAAGAACTTCTGTGTTTAAGTTGACGTACTTCTTTAACAATTCGGTTTGCGAGAGGAAAGAGCCATATAATAAAGGAAATAGTAATTTGTCTAACCGTTCTTCATTTGATTTTAGAAAGTAGTAGCTGGAAAAACTCCGTTACAGTTTGACTTACGAGCAATGATAAAACATAAAATGGACTCCCAGCTTTAAAACAAGCTGGAGTGTGTGAGGCTCTACAGCAGGGGCTGGAGGAGCAAAAGAGCTGGCAGGCAGGGCATGTGTGCGTTTTTTACAATAGAGCTTTGGCTTCACCATCACCAAGGACAGCTTTGAGTCCTCTTTCAAATAATTCTGAAATAAGCTTGCTGGCAGATATTTTGGGGTTGGGTTGCCTGGGATAGCTGCTAGGAAAAGCGCATTGTGCCAGGTGGCTGCTTGGAGGAAGCGGAGTTGAGCAGGGACTCTGAAAGTCTTGCAGTCACATTATTATATTGCATGAGAAAATACCAAGCAGCAGAAATTTGTGTTTTTCAGGAAAAAACTACACAATCTTTTTAAAGTTACAGACTGGGTCCTTCTCAGGAAGGTTATGTTTATAAGTTGAGCAGCTTTATGTACCTCTTATGCCTTTTCCATGACAGAAGGGTAAATCCAGTTAAAAAAATAAGTGAACGTGCTTCTAGGTAATAGTTGTGCTTAGAGTAAATTTTATATATGAACTGGCATGAATTTTGAAGGCTATCTTCATTACATATCATGTAAGGGAAACTGTCAGCAGTCATATGTTAAGTATACATATTTTACTGCAGTTTTGCTAATAAATGTTTAGTGAAACTGTAAAGCACGAAGGTTGGGGGGAAGGAGCAATACATATAAATTGGGATTGAAAAGACTGAAAAATTATCTCTTATTTGTTGCTTTTCCAATTTTCAGGAATTCTTCGAACATGCAAAAAAGCTTTGGGATGATGAAGGTGTAAAGGCATGCTTCGAGAGGTCAAACGAATATCAACTGATTGACTGTGCACAGTAGTAAGTATTTCTTCTTACGGAATTTATAGCCAAGAATGTAATAATTTATAACAAGTTAGAAAACAATAAGCAGTAATTTATTAAAGATAGTTACATTTGGTATTCCCTTCTTCATATATATCACGTGAAGTGGTACATTGGTGCGTAGTACAGTCATAATCTTTAAACAAGTTCATCTGATTGGAAATGTTCTGAAAAGGGATGTGTAGTAGATTATGAAAGTGCAAATCATAAATACACATTACGTTGATGAAAGTAGATTAGTCAGGAAATAGTCCATTAGCATGCCAGGGCTACAAAACTCAGCTGTCCTCAGTAATAACTCAGCTCTGAATTAGACTTTGACCAAAAATATACATTTCATGAGAACTGCTATTGCGAAAACGTATGCTTTTACAGTTGCTATGTGATTTAGGGTTTTCAGAGAACACACTCTAGTGTGTTATGATTTGTCTAATTGGCAGTATGGTCAGCAGCGATGCCAGAAGTCTGTTGTAGTGCTTGGTGTTTTGTTTTTCCATCCTCTCTGTTCTTGGTGCCAAAGCTGAAGGCAGAGGAAACAGGACATGTTCCTAAAGTACTTGTCACGCTACTGCCACTATGGGGGAATTTTGGTCCTGCGGTCATAATTTCTTTTCCCTCTTTCCAGACTATTTTTGGGAAAAAGAAGGATCCAGTTATGATTCATCAGCATATGGAAACAAGGGAAAATTGCATACATGTAGGAAGGAACTTACTTGACCTCAGTGGAAGGAATTTACCAAAATTTGGGCATTTGCTCACAGTCCAGAGTGGCTAGAAATTAAGGCACTGTTTGTACACAAAAAACTAGAAAGTTGTTCTAAGTTGTGATCTAGAATGTCATCCACTGTCCTGAAACTAAATCCTACTACCTTTTTTCCCAAAACCTTAAAGGAAGATTATTGTGGTATTTTTTACGTACCTTTCCTTCATCTCTTCTAACTAGCTTGCTTTATCTTTATTCTGAGATTATTTATTGTAACAGCAAATACAATGTTTGCAGAATTCTTCACCTTCAAGACATTTTATGAAATAGCATTTGATAGTTTAATATCCCTTGAGTGTAGCTGTGGTTTCCGTTTCATGGTTTGACTGAAAATGTAACAGCTAAGTGACTTAACCCACATCTACAAGCCTTCAGTCTCAGAGCTGAGACTTGAAACTTGGGAACAGCTGTACCATTGATCTGATCAAACAGGCTTTTTCTCACAGGTATTGATATTTTAAAACAGTGAAGTGTAATCTTAACAGAAGAAAGATGATGAAAATGTGCAAAAAACTTTTATCTGCCCTTCCATTATTCCTTGAAAATTAAAATGGTACTAATGGAGTGAATGAAAAGGAGATTTAAAAGTTGCTGTGTCTTTGTTGCATGTGTGTATTTTATATATTGCACAAGAGTAGTAGTAGCTGTACCTAGAAGAACATTTCTGTGCTACAATCAGATGGGCCTTATTCAGAGCGGTGGGATCATGTCTGCCTGGTAACTGAAGCGTGTAAGAAGAGGTTACAAATACAATTCTGATACAATTCTGATTGTCTTATATGCCCTTAGAAAATACTGTGTAGGTGCAGTCTTTCTGGCTTAGCAGGAGCAGATCGCATTTCTCTCAGAACCTGTCCATGGTCATCTTTAGTTAGAAAGGAAAGAAGGGAAGGAGTGTGATGTGATGCACACACTTACCGTGGGATTTTGAAACATTTGCAATGTTTTCTTTGCACTGGCTTTGGGAGAAAGCATGCCATGCCATCAGCTAAATCCTAATCTCTTACTTGACAGTGAAGGAAGAGCATTATCAGTAGGTCACCAATAATTTTTCCCCTTAATAAAAAGAAATAAAAATAAAGCAAAACTAAAATCTCAATGTGTTAAAAATATCATAGCACTACAAGTTGGGTGCTGACTTAAAATACTGAAAAGCATTATTAGCAAATTCTGTCAGCAGCCAAGCATACTGGCTGGTAAGTGAGTTACAAATACAGTGTATTTTGGAATAGTTTAATTTGGCTACAGTACAGAGCTTTTGTATTTTTAAAACTTAACCTAATTTTCTTTATTACTGTGGGAGAAATATTTGGCTGGAAACAGAGGTAGTAGAAAAACACAAAGGCAAATTTTCTGTTTACATTAGGCCTGCAAATTGCTTTTGCTTGATCTTTAATGTGCTTTTAAATTGTCAGGGTACTGTTCTTTCACAGGAATGAGCATGAGATTCTGCTTGTAGACCATTTTAATACATGACTCCTCATGTATCTGCACTTCTAAGTATCATTTTGATACATCGTGATATTTGTAACAAATATGAACCTGTGACCAAGCTGGAGGTCAGACCTTGTTGTCTGACAGTGGTAAATGTGTCATAAGCAAAGATCTGAATTGCTCTTTATCACTAACTACACAGATGCTTATGTAAGTCTTGGGGGGCAAAGTATAGCATGGCCATCCACCATATTTTTTCCTTGATGACCTTCTTTGAAATTAATATAATAAAACTGGCAGGTTACTGTTTTCCCTAACGTCTTATTTTATAGTTCTTTCAAGTTAAATTTCAGGTTTAATTAAAAAAAAATAGTAATTAATTTGAAATGTTGATCTGATTTAGTTGTGTCCCCATTTGACTTACCTAGCTTTGTTTATGGTAATAAACCTTACACCTTGCTTTGATTAACACTAACTTACTTTGAACTACTGTGACTATGTCTGTATTTATATACTTTATATTCAGCAAATTCTAGGTCTGTAAGGGACTTCAGATTGTGATTTAGGGCTCTCTTGACATTGAACTGTCCAGTGTATAAATAATAGATCAAAATATGTTCAATAAAAATTTCTTGTAATTCTAGGACAGTTTTCTGAAAGCTAAATAGTTTCCTGTAACATGAATGCAACTCCCTTTTTAATATTCCAATTTTTTTATACCGGTTATTGAATACCCATTTTTTATTGTATCAAAGGGAGGGAACTGCAAAGCAAACTTTTATGAGTGCAGAACAGATCAAAACAAATAGAGGTCCAGGTAGGATGGTGTTCATTTAAAAAATAAAGACCCAGAAAAAGAGTTGATGTATTCATTATGTGTCTTTTATGAGCTTCATAAATTTAACTAAATGAACTTATTTGGCAATGAATAGGTATAAAATTTCCTTTTAACTAATAGCATACCACGAGGTAGAGTTGTAGGTTATAACCACGTGTTGATGTTACATATGTAAGTGGGTTGACCTCACCCCCTTTTTTCACTGCAGACCATACCATGTACATTAGTACATGGTGGCTGCTCTAGAATCCCAGAAAAGCCACCGAAGTTGGTTTTTGCTTCAAAGTTGAAGGCCTTTACAGAACATCAGTTGTTGTTGGGGATATCAGGCACCCCCATTCTGGTGATGTCTTTTGTTTTGATAAAGTAGCAGTTGAGTCATCTTAGTTTTGGTAACTCAAATATCAGTTCCTCAGTTAACTGGGTAAACTTAGTTTCAGTGATCAGAAGTAAGGTGCGGGGATACTTACAGAACCAGAACATCCAATTCTCTTTTTAAGTAACACAGTTTGCTCAAGCCATTGTTGTTAGGAAAAAAAAAAAAAAAAAAAAAAAAAAGCAACTACTTTCAGGTTTATTGGAAGGCTCCAGGGTTGAATTTTGTCCCATTGCATTCACATGAAATAGCAGTGTGTGCATGCATGGGTGGTCCTAGTGGGAAGGGTTGTACTTCGGCTCACTGAGTTCCTCATATAGGAAGTAACCCAAGGATGTAAGGGAACCCTGCCTTCAGCTAATACTTTATCCCAGTTTGTCTATCAATCTTCTTTCCCTAATAAAATATGCCACTGATATACTTAAGTGTGAAGGCCTAAATTGGTCTCTACACAAACATTTGGGCTAATAAAACTCAATTATGCAAGTTCTCAGGAAAGCAAACACAAGGGATGTGAGCTTGGCCAAAGAAAATTGATTTCATATTTGAGCTGATATACATAGAAAAGACATACCTCAAGTTCTTTTTCTTTGCAGTTATTCAGTCTTGGAGAGAAGGGTTTCAGCCAAATTTTGTTTGGTTAATTCATGAACAGGTTTGCTTACCTGATACAGACCCTAACCAACCAGTAAATTTTTATTTAGTGATAGAAAAAAAAGAGAGGGGTTATAATTATAATTATTTTAGCCTTACCGATGACTCTTCTAAACAGAGGTGGTTGCCAGGTAGGACAAAAGTCATTCTGCAGTCTGTAATGCTTAAAGTTTTCACTGTTTACTAATTAGTAAACCATACTCTTTAAGAGGCAGAATTGTGGTTTCTTAAAATATGCAGTAGGAATTCTCTAAAATAACCTTTTTGTTTGATGCTGTGATTTTTATTCTTTTTTTTTATTGTTGTTCCACTTTTGCCCTCACTTACAAAAAAAAAATTAGACTTAACCAATTCTATCTTAATTTTGGTAATCAAAATGTGACCATGATGTTATAGTACTGTTAGTTAGAGGTACAAAAATATGGAAGGAGAAACAGCTGTAGAAACTTGCATAATGCCTTTGTATTTTGAGTTTGGAGCAAGTAACAGTAAGAAGATACCATTCACAAATAGCCAGTGTGTCACACAGGCATGTACCAGCCTGTTTTATTCATTTTAGTTCTCAAATGCTTTCCATACCTAGAGAAGACAAGAACATTTCTCAATTATAAAATAAGAGATAAAATAGTTTATAAACACAGCACCCTCTCTGTCTTTTAAAAATAAATATGACAAATATTTTTTCCTATTAACTAGTTACCATTGGTGACACCTTTAAACAGCCCTTGATGGGTTGCTCAAACATAAAATTAAACCATACACGTTTCCACACGTTTCCATGTGCCTGACAGTCTGTTTTCTGCAGTTTTAGAACAAACAAAAAGATTTAAAATGTAAGGCAGAAAAGCATAAAATATACCTTAACCTCAATTTAAGGTAGTAATAAATTCTTAAGACAAAGCAAAGTTATGACAAATGCATGAAAGTACATTTAGGCTCTTCAAGATACTTTATTAGACATTAGTGTATTAGAAATTACAAATAGCTCTGTCAACTGAGCTTGTGTGCATTTAGTTTTCTATGCTAGCATCCTATATTTAATTTGGGAGTTATATTTTTCCATATCCCTTCTGCAGAGGTAAACTGTAGACTTTCAGAGGCTTTTGGAATTGTATTTGTAATGCACACTTCAAGTACTTTTAGAGTGTAAGCAAAAGGTAGCCAAAGAATAAAGACAGCATCACTCTCAGTGTATACACTCTTAAAGCACTAATACCCATTACTATCCTTTAAAACAAAGAGCATTCTGTTGCATGTATTATAAAAGACTGTTTATTTTACATCACATCAGTGAGGACAAAAGTGAATCAGTACTGGTTCAGGGCTGAGTCATGGAACTGGCACACTGGGCCAGTGTGACTGGTGAAAACGGCCAGAATCTAGGAGATTGAGTAGGAGGAAGGGAAGGCTTCTCTGTAGGACTGGACTTTGAGGGATGTTTTATTTGAATTTTGCATATTATAAATAATACGATGTCTTTTTAAAACAAAAAGAGAACTTTAAAGCCTGTGTATGCCCTGCTATCAAGTCAAACTAAGCATTGCTTACAATAATCATGCTGATACAGCTTAATTCCAGAAGTCCTGATAGTGAATCATTGCTCAGTGTCAGCATCTCAAAATGTCTTCAAATGAAATAAAACTGCAGATGTTGGTTATCTAGAATCTGCATGCAGGATTTATGAGTAGATTTCAGAAGGAAGCTGTAGGTCATTCTGTCAGTTCTGGTGTTATTTATATGCTGTTCTTGGTTTAGGACTCTTCCAGTGTATGCGTGGGAGAAAGAGTAAACTATGACCAAAGCCAGCTTCATTATATTGCAGGGGACATTAAGAGTCACTTATATTTACTCTACTTCTCCAGCTTATGTTGATTGATACAGAATTTAGTTCAGTCTGTTCATGTGCAATGCATTGTTGAGTGTGCGTGCATGTTCTCATGCGCACACACTGAACAGTGGAAGAGATTAGTTGGTTAAAGAATAAGTTTGCCTATTAATAAGCTTAGCATTATATAACACAAATGTATTTTAATTCTTTTTCTGAGGTATCTTTTTTAATACACTCTAGAGAAAAGTGTGTTCCACATTCTGTTAAATCTAATGTGAAACATAATAAATTTAATATAATACAACAACTGTATAATAACTCTTAGTTGGATTGTTGAAATGAGAGCACTGAAAATTTAATGGAAGGTTAGATAGGATACAGTCAAATTATTTTAACCTGGGGTTCAACTTTAATTGAATGCCACATGGATTTCTTCACTTAGAGATGGCCAGCTTTTCTGTTTTCAAGTAGACAGTTTCACACCACAGCACAGAGAAAGGCATAGAGTCATATTTCTTCCTTAAACAACTACTCACTGGCCAGACACTGCATACACAGGCTCCTCTGCACTGATACAGCCTTGTTTATGTTAGGATCTACAAGAAGCCGGGGTTTGGGTGGTGGTGCTTTTCTAAATTAATGCTACACCAACAGATTTGAAAAAAAGAAGGATGGTGGAATGCAGAACTTAAGAAATAGGAAAATAAAATACAGTTTATACTGCGTTGGAAGAATGGAAAGGTTAAGCACCTATGCTTGAAAAAGAAATTTTACACCTCAGACTAAACAAAGTAGAGTCGTGGTATTTGTCAGTTTGGTTGTAATCCCAGTTTTAAGGCAAATAAGGCTGGGAGACTAAGCAGTTTGAGCGTGTCTCTTTACTTGTAATTAGGTTAAAGCTAATTTTGTTCATTTTAATACAAGACAACAGTGATGCTGCCAGAATATTTTTTAAGTTTATTTAACTTCAGAGAAACTGTTTCTGTTGTGTCTGTTGTAAAAGTATTCTTTCTGATTTAATTAGAAATGTTTGTTATAATGGTGGGGTTTTACACAAAGTTTTATTTAAGCCTAAATTAAGCAGTGGAAAAGAACGCTACTATAGCAATTATTAAAAAAATAGTTTGCTGAAGAGCAGTGGAGTGTTGATGAGCACTATTATGCAGAATCATGGAATCACAGAACTGTTGGCCTTGGAGGGGACCTCTGGAGATCAACTGTCCCAACCCCCTATTAAAGGAACTTTACCTAGAGCAGGTTGTACAGGATTGCCTCCAGGTAGGTTTTGAATGTCTCCAGAGAAATAGAGTTCACTACCTCTCAGGGCAGCCTGTTCCAGTGTTCTGTCACCCTATAAGTCAAGTTTTCCCCCATATTCAGATGGAACTTTAACTTTTTCAGGTTGTGCCTACTGCCCCTTATCCTGTTTCTGGACACAATTGGAAAGAGTTTGGCCCCATCTTCTTGACACCTTCCCTAAACATATTTGTATGCATTGGTAAGACCCCCTCTCAGTTGTCTCCTCTCCGGGCTAAGCAGGCCAAGCCCTCTCAGCCTTTCCTTACAGGAGAGATGCTCCATTCCCCTAATTGTCTTTGTAGCCCTCCATGGGACCCTCTCCAGTAGTTCCTTGTCTGTCTTGAACTGGGAAGCCCAGAAGTGGACATAGTACTTGAGCTGAGGCCTCACCAGGGCAGAGTAGAGTCGAGAAGATCACCTCCCTTTTCCTGCTGGCCATGCTCTTCCTAATGTACCCCATGATACCACTGTCATTGACCACAAGGGCACATTGCTGGCTCATGGTTAACTCGTTGTCTACTAGGACTCCCAGGTCCTCTGCAGAGTTGCTTTCCAGTAGGTCATCCCATAACCTGTACTGCAGCATGGGGTTAATCCTCACAAGGTGCATGGAGGGGTTAGCTTTGGGTTTTTAACCTGATAGCACTTCAAAAGTGATAATCAACAAATTACATTATGTAAAAATGGCAACGGTGAGACCTTTATTAAAGCATATTCACAGAAATTGTCTAACTTATTTATAAATACATGATTCTATACCTCTGGCAAGGAGCTTATCATAATATACAATATATTGAAAAAAACTATTATGTGATGATTAAAACTGATTTTAGGAATGCTCTTACATAAGTTGTAAACAAGTTATACCTATTTAGAGGATGAAAAGAAGAAGAAAGAAAAGATTGTAGGTGGGTGAAGATGATAAAGTTTTATGAGTAGAGCAAAAATAATAAAGCACTGAGTATTTCTGGGCAGGAATGCAGAGTCTTAAAGCATTGGGCCAAGACACAACCTTGCCAGTAGTCTCTTATGTCTGTTTAATGAAGGCAAATGTTAAATGTTTGAGATTGCACAATGTCTGGAGGAGTTTAACCTATGTCCTGGTGGAAATGAGCAGGATGGATATGGAGGAGAATAAAACATCCCATCACTACATAAGATCCTGAAAACAACCAAAGAGAAACTTTGCCAGGGAAAAGAGCAGAACACATGGGAATGCTCAGAAACGTGACTAAATACACGGCTACCCGCCAAGGAGTTACCTAGCCTGGCTAAAAGACAGTTGCAATAAACGTCAGATAAGTATTGATACTGTGAAATTATCATATATGTACAGAAGACCACAAAAACTGAAATATAGAGAGAACTGTTTTTAATAAGGGGGAAAAAAATCCAGCAAAAAAAAATATTCATCTATAGGCTTTCTATGAATTTCTTTAGGAAGGGGGTAATTGAAGGACAGTGCCACAATATTTAATCTTCTGAGCCCTTCAGCATGTGTGATGAGCTTAAAACAAGTGTCTTTCTTCACAGGCCAGACAGGTTTTTTCATACCATGTAGCCTCATTGTTCTGGAAGATGGGTATCTTCTATACTAGTATGCTAGGAGCACAACTGCCCTTTTTTCTGGAGGAAAACCAGAAAAGGCTATCCAAGTGAAATGTCCCAGTTTCATTCTGCCTCTACTAGGATTGATTGTATTTGTCTTTGTCTGTGTTCCTCAGAGCACTGGGGGGTGGCCTTTTTTTTAACAGGTGTGTTACTGTCCTCTTTGCCTGAAAACAGTGAATAAGCCCACTGTAAAAAAGATGAACTAGAACAGTGCTCTGTAGGCATAATGCTCAGTATTTCCCTGTACCTCCATAAAAGACCCCCAAAACCTGTTGCAGAGATCATGACTTCTTCAAAGGACTCGCTGGCTTCTTCTGAGCAGAAGCAGCATGTTTGGATTTTATTTTCATTGTCCTTTTTCCTCTGTTTAAGTGCACAGACCTATTGCTGACTTGAGGTCTTGATGAAGTTTGTAAGCTGACATATTTCTCTCTCTTCTCTCCACTTACTAATAATAACTGCAGATGTATTTATTTGTTTGACTGTGTTTTGTTTGTTTAATGTTTTATTCTTGACAGATTGGCCATTTGCTATGATAGAGGCCCCTGAGCTCTTGAGATAAGTAATGTGTCAGCTTAGCCAATCACAGTAGGGTGACTTTGATAGGTAAAGTTGGTTTATTCTGTCTACTATTCACAAGCCTGCTTAGACTGTTTTTCAGTAATTTCATACTTTTTTGTGTGATCTGCATAGGCAGAATGCAGGGCTGTTCATTCAGAAAATATCATGTATCTGCAAAGACTAGAGAGCAACGTAGCGTATTTTATTAACTAAAGGCTTTGCATTTATACACTGAAGAAGTTCTTACATGATTTTTTTTTTTCCACTGCGTCCTGTTGGGGAACAGACCATTACCAGATGCATCTGACCTAAATTTGAAATTACCTTAATTTTGGTACTGTGTAATGCTATTATATTTTTCTGTTGGCCATACCACAGCTGGGGCCTCTTTTCATTTTCTGTAAAGAGTATCTTGATAGGTGTCTGCTTTCTGCATAATTCTTATTGTGGCAGTTCCATTCTGTCTTGGCATGTGACTCCTTCATACTTTGTATTGAAGTTAGAGAATGTCATATGTAGCGATTTGCTCAGTAAGTGCTAGATCTGGGCGTGCATGACAGATAAGACAGTTTCCAGAGGAACTACAAAACTGAGTTTAGGGAAAGAAAAGGCAGGAGAGAAGGGCAAATACTTTCATTTTAGATCAGCTTCAGCAGTACAATCAGTACTCCATGCATTTTGAAATGGTTCTGCTTTCTGCTAGGCGTCAGCCTTAAATCCAATAGGGAAATAATGGAAAACCATGAGTGTTGTGGGCATTTGCAAACCCTTACCATATCCCCACGAGGATTCAGTACAATGCATTTGGCGCTCTCGACCCACACTGAAAATTGTTTCACAAAGCAGTTCATAGTATAGTGTCAGAGAAGACCCCAAGGTCTTCATATACCATACCACATCACTTATAAAGGTATGCACTCACTTATCAGACAAAGCATACTAACAAGAGAAAAAAAGGAGAAATAAGCATTTCTTTCAAAACAGATGTTTTCAATTTTTACTAAATCCATTCTTGTTTCATGATTCTCAAGTGAACAGAATCCATCAGAAACTCCCACTGAAATATGTTGGAAATTCCCAAATGGTGCACAGTGTGCATAAATAGTCACACTATTGACAAATCATATACTACATTTTATATGCATTTCTGCTTTTATATAGCTTTAAAGTAGGTAGGTAACATAGCTCCTTCTCAGATGATGACAACCTTACAGAAATAAAGTAACAAGTAGAACCTGGTTTCAGGAATCAAACTTCCTAGACCCATAATCCTTTTAAATAATTATTTGTATGAAGTACTCTTTGTCTGTAAGAAACTACCTTTTCAAATGAAAGGAGTATTTCTTCTCCTGAAATTTTTAAACCCTAAAGTACCCAGTTGGATGAAGCACTTGAACTCATTTCTGAGGAATGTGAGGACTCCTGATCCTCACTCACATCCTGATCCTCCTCAACTCTTTTGTTGAGGTGAAATAATCAAATCGTAATTGTTTCTCAAGGTGAAAGTAAAAAAAGGCATTGAGATCTTCTGTTTGTTATGTGCTAGAGGCCAATAAGGAGTGAGAAGGAAGAAAATGAATGGAATTTCATTCATTTTCAACACACTCGCTAACAGAAAAAGCAACAAAAACACTTTCCATCAACAGTGGAAGATTTTGAGTGACAGGGAATGTGACAGCAGACCGTGCGTGGCACAGCAGGGGCCAAAGAGGTGCTTCCCTTCACTGGCAGCTCTTTCATTGTCCTTTTTGTTCCATGATGAGGCCCCGGGTTGGGTTTTGCATGCCTTCCCTGGAGCTGCTCACCTGTTTAAACTCCAGACCTTTCTCAAAGCATCTCTCCTCTAGGTTACATGTAATACATCTGTTCAGATCTGACTCACTCATACACATACCTTGTTCAGTGCTCTGAGCTGGGAGTGACTTACCAGTTACAATTTTCTGCATTGCAAAAAACGTTGTTTTCCATATATATAGTTGTATGAGCAACATGCGTTACACCTGTGAAGGTACAGAATATTTCTCTCCAGAGACTTGACTTCCAGATCTGCTACCAACTTGAGAAGCTCTGAAAATAGGCTGCTTTCCTTCCCCCACCCTTGCCTAGCTGCTGCCTCTTAGTCCGACATCTTGTCTTCCAGTCCCCTCTATCACTTCCCCTATACCATTCCCTCCCTAAGGCACTGTTTAGGCTCCAACTCATAATTATTTCACGGGTTATTTGAAGGTGATGGCTTTCAGAGGAGTATACTGAGATGTGGTATAGAGCCAAATCTGCAGCTTCATACTGTAGTCAGATAATGACAGAGCTGTTCTGCAGACTTAAAACCAAAAATATTATAGACCAGTATCACATGGGTTCTAGACTATCATAAGCAGCAGTGCTTCTCCATTTTTAAAACAAAAATCATTCCAGGTCACTGCATGACTGTTCTTGTGTAAGATTGAATTAGAGGTAAATTTGCTTCAGTTTCTTAGAATGACTGTTCATGTTGCATTGTATTCTGTTCACAAAGTTCAAGGTTGATTTTTGTTCTGGTGGTACAAGTTGTCCGATTATGGTAAGATAGCACAGTACGGAAGCTTTTTTTTCACTGATCATCTTTGATTGTCATTTTTGCAGCAGGCTTTTGGTAAGTGCATTTCACAGAATCACAGAATCCCAAGGGTTGGAAGGGACCTAAAAAGATCATCTAGTCCAACCCCCCTGCAAGAGCAGGGTAACCTACAGTACATCACACAGGAACTTGTCCAGGCGGGCCTTGAATATCTCCAGTGTAGGAGACTCCACAACCCCCCTGGGCAGCCTGTTCCAGTGCTCTGTCACTCTTACAGTAAAGAAGTTCTTCCTGATGTTAACGTGGAACTTCCTATGTTCCAGTTTACACCCATTGCCCCTTGTCCTATCACTGGATATCACTGAAAAAAGCCTAGCTCCATCATCCTGACACCTACCCTTCACATATTTGTAAACATTGATGAGGTCACCCCTCAGTCTCCTCTTTTGCAAGCTAAAGAGACCCAGCTCCCTCAGCCTCTCCTCATAAGGGAGATGTTCCACTCCCTTAATCATCTTTGTGGCTCTGCGCTGGACTCCTTCAAGCAGAAATGATACAGGTTTGGGGATCTTTTGGCTATTCTATTTGTAATATTCTGTTCTATTCGAAGAACAGGACTAAATTGAAAGCAGTCTTTCTCTTCCCCATCTCCCTTTTCAGAATTCATGGCATGTTGCTTTGTATTTTCTTTGTTGTAGCTTGAGATACTGTTTTGGATCAGTCTAAAACTGCAGTACAATGCACAGTGATGTGAATGGCCTGTTGTCAGCACTGGTTAAAGAAGCTGTGACAAATCAGCAGTGGAGATGGAGAGAAGGAATCGTTTTACAGCTAGAAAAGCTACAATGGCAGTTGTGTTGGGAAATCAGTGTTCTCTTCGTGTGTTTTTTTATTGCCCGAATGTCAGTGTTTCTCAATAGCTTGCTTATAGGAATAGGAGTCAAGGGAATTCTCGGTGTCCAATTCACAGAACATGTGTTATTGTTTGATTTCTCAATTCGTGAGCTGCTCAGCGCAGGCTGTAATCATGTTTCGTGCTGATTTTTGGTATCTGCTAAGCATTATTTTGGGGTTTTACAATTTTTGTCTAATTTATTTGCACAGGGGAAACAAAAGGGCAAACTATATCAGGAAAAAGAGCTTTGAAGTGTAGCTTTACTCAAGAATGTATTACCTGGCTTGGCCTTGGGGTACTTTATCCATGTCTTTCAGCTTACCTATCTGTGGGGACAAAAACTGTTACTGTGGTTTATATTAAAGGTTATTGTGGAGGAGTCCCAGGCTTTTTCATTACAGTGCAGTCAGAGGTATTGGTTTGTCTTTCGATTGCTGTGAAACGATGGTTAGCACCGCTCTTTGCCAAAGACATCATTATTCTGTCTAGAAAGTATCAGTACAGCTTCCTTACTTCCTGGAAAGTGTTTGGTGCAGTACAGATACAGGCCTGCTCCTTCTCAATTCTCTTTGTACAGCACATCAAATGAACTCTGCTCCATTTTACTACAGCTTTAGATGAGACCAAATTATAAGTTTCTAAGAACTGGGATATGAATCCTAATAATCAGGTTCAATGAAAGTAAAATGAATGCAGCCAAAAGCTCTTAGTTCCTCTTTATAATTCAAATATTGTTTTGTTTAATACTGCAGATGTTTTCAAGGTTTTAGAAAAATATTCTAATTAGAATGAAGGATAGAGTGTAAGTTAAGCAGCCTAACTAGCTTACCTAATCTGCGATGCATAGGTTGTTGCAAGATCCCCTAAACAGGAGAGGAAAACTTAGAAAATGGTTGAGGAACAATTTTTCTTAACCATTGCAACTCTCTGACCACACTGGGAAAATACACCATGTTGGAAGACAGTTGCCAACAGTTTTGTCTTTAATGTGCTTACAAACCATTGTGTAAACTGTGACCAATTCAAATGTCATTAAGTACCATTTTCCGTATCTATGCTAGCTGTAAAACTGTGTTCACTAGTCAGTGTATTTTTACTGTGTGCCAAGTGTAGACAAAATCTGAGTTGCTCACTGTAAAATATGTACACCAAAGAGCTTTTAAATGTGGTATATCTATGACTAATGTTAGCGCTTATAGGACTGTCAGGGACAATGTGGGTATTTATGTAGATATTTTCCAGTAATGACTTTGAGGGTTGTTTGCTGTAGACTCTATAAAACAAACATAATACAGCTAGCCAAAGTTAGGAGTCTTTGCTCCTCTCAATAGAAAGAGCATCTTCCATGAAGGTGCTTGAGAAGAGCGGAGATAGATGATAAGAAAGCACCCAAGTGTGTTTAGCTCACCAAAGAACATTGTTTTCCAAAGGTTACCCAGTAGCTAGTTCAGGGTGCATTTTAAAAGCATCAGTTAATGCAGCAGACCAGAATAATCTCCATTTCTCTTATGAGAGCTCGTACAAGGGCTGTTAGCCATGAATTTCCAACAGCCTAGGGAGAAAGTGACCATCCAGGGGTCTGAATTGTTAGATGCAATAATCTGTCCCTAAAATGGATAATACTGTATAATCCATGATTATTGCATTTAGAATAGATACAGGAAGGCATCTCTTCTTTTATTAAATACACTGCAGATAGGCAGTGTTTGAATGGAGTGTCCTTCTGTACGACTGACTGCTAAGATTATATATGCTATTTGGTTTCCTGCTGATTAGATTATATGACAGTTTCATCTGCCATCTGTCCATTTTAGGCATGCTAAGCAGTAGACGTGGATGGACTGTGCCTTACAGACAGGCTTGACTACTTTTTCTTTATTGGAAGAGGAGCGTGAGAAGAGACATACCCTTGATCAATATGGCTGCATTGATAAAAGGGCTCTTCCTAAGACAGTTTTCCAGAAAGGCTCGTTCTCCAAGCAGGGCCTTGGAGAATGGTAATCTTCTCCACCCACAGACTGTGGTGGGGATTTCTTGTATCATTAGCAGTGGAGGAGCCCTCTTGCCATCTCTATACATGCAGCCAGTGCAGCCCCTCTCTCAGTGTCGGACTGGTTGCCCCTTGTACTGCAAATGGTGCAGCAAAATCTTGCAGTTAGAGGAGAGGACTTTCAGAAAGAAAAGGGACTTTTTATAGGAATTGAAAAGCCTATCATTAAAGCACAAATTATTTTCTTTGGTTTTGTTTGTTTGGGTTTGTTTTGGTTTTTTTTTTTTTTTTTTTTGTATTCAGAAATACTCTTTCTTTACACTGGCTCAATGTTCCTTCCTTTTTTTTTATCAGCTATTTCCTTGAGCTTACCTTTTAAAAATCTCTTTCGAGTGGCTTTGATTTTTATGGGGAAATCTATTATAGTTCACTGTCGTATAATAGTTCGTCATCTTAAAATAAGTTATTTTCTTCCAGTGGCTTTAGTTCGTAGTTGAAGACTGCTAGAAAAAGATCTGCATATTTTATTCATGATATGATAGAACTGGCAAGGAAAGCAATAATGGTAACTCTTAACGTAAACTTGTTTGCCACTGGTGAGGCTTATACTGTTTTCTTTGTCACGCAGCAAGTGGTCCCAGCGTAAATCATGTCAGCATTTAAGGTTCGTGTTGAACAGTTCCCAGAGTTGACACCAGATTTTCAGTTGTCCTTGCTATTTTTACTGGGATTTTCCAGCTCATACTAGGAGGCATTGCCCATGCACTGAATGATCTGTGCATCTGTGACAGCTAGTCCTCCTAATAAGCGTATCTATGGGAATTCAAAGGTAACTCTACTAGAAAAGTTCTGAGGCCTGAAAGGTATAGCAAAAATGGTAGTATATTTGAATTACACAGTAGCTCTTTACGGGAAATACTGATTGCACATTGCACAGACTTGCATCAGCCAACATCAGTGTAATTCACAAGTATGCCTTGTCTTATTTTCAGTCTCACAGTGTGCTACACTACACCATGCATGCTGCATTGACTTGCTTTTATTTTACTGCTTCTAACATGTTGAACTTGGGAGGGGACTTCAGATGGCCTTGCACCTTGCATGGACATGAACATCCTCAGGCCTGCCTGGTGCATCTGCTGTTGCAGCCATTTTCTTGACCACATTTGGAGGTGACAGTCATAGCTGCTGCTGGACCCTTAGTTGTGAGAGGTGGCAGAACTGGACCCTGCCACCCAATCTCAAGGTTACATTCTGTCAGTTAAGGAAACTTCACTTCAAAAACTCCTACCTCACCTATCCTGATGCAGGTGATTTGACGACCCATGTTAGTCCTTTAGAATTGCATGAATAGATAGATTTATTCTGTGTTTCTCACCATACTTGAGCCCGAGAGAAACCAAAGCACAGAATTACAGTTATAAAGCCTTTCTCTGGCCCCAAAGGAGGGAGGTGGTTGAATATGTCCCTGTATCCATCCCTTTTCTTCATCAACTGCAACTCTGCAGCAGGTGACCAGATGGTCACAGGGCATATTTCATAAATCTCACGGCAAGCAATTTCCTTCTATCAGTTAGGGACACGTGCATAAAAAATTATATTTTTTTTTCCAAATAATAATTAAAAAAAAAACCCTGAAAACTTAACGAGAAACACTGCTTCATGTGGCAGCTGGGAGAATGCGCTTCCCTTGTTTTAGTGTAGGGCAGCCAAAAATTTTTTGCAGTTTTAAAAAGGTTTTAATATTTGAGAAAGTACAAATCCCATCATATTGTGTATAAAAGATCAGAATTGTCTGTTTTTTCTTGACTTTGAAAGAAATGTATAGTTTTTGGATGATACTTCCTGCCTAAGTAGAAGGTGGTGGGTGACAAGTAGCAGCCACCCCTCTAAGGAGTTATAAAAAATACTGGCATGTGCTGTTAAACCACTTAGAAATATAATAAGGCAAGAGAATGCGTAGAATTAGAGAAATGTGGAAGTTTGTAGAACGGGTAGCAGTGGCTGACCACTTACATTCACGAGCGGATCTTGTTCACAGGGGAAGTTGGAAGAAAGCTAGCTATTACTACAACTTTGTTTGCTCTAAAGGAAGAGGGCCCAACAGAAGGGAGCTTCAGATAGCAGTAGTAGGCATTTTGATGTATATTTTTAGTACAGCTAAGATAACTTCTAGAAGTGTAGCTTATGTTTAAATTCTCATTTGGGGTTCTTGGTTTGTTTCACTTTATGTGGGTCTTCTTTTATCAGCACTTCCCATGCATTCTTTCTTTCCTTTCCCCGGCTTTTCTAGCTGCTATTCTGGAGCAGTGTGCTTTTGTTTTAAGGTATTTGTAAACGTTTTTAAAAGTAGGTTTTTAATTGACTGGGAACATACTAGGTTCAATAATTGCTGATCAGTATGAAGCTGGGTCAGTTTGCTTCCATGCTTTTATTTTCATAGCCTTTATTTTCATTCAGCAATAAGATAACAGATGCAATTAACATTGTTTTAAATGTTTCTCATGTGACCAAGAAGGATATACATTAGAAATTGTGTCTGAGTTTTTTCCTGGGATCTTTCATGACATTGCATGTGTATTCTATGCAGTGGGTTATTTATCCTAATTATTGTCTGGTATTAACTTTGCAAAGCTGAGAAGTATCATGTAGTTTGTAGTACCTTTCTAAGGGTGCATGTAAAAGATGTGACCGATCCTGTATAGCTGTGGGTAGGTAGGAGATGCTTTTGAAGTGCCTCCTGTATAGCCAACCATTTTACTCTTCAGAAGCATAGGAGAAAAAGGAAATAAAAAATGTAATTTTAATTTGTCCATATTTAAAATATTGACAGTGTTTATCCTGCAGATGGTGTTAAAAACTAAGGTGTCCTAAAAAATACAATGCCTTTAGAGGTTGGTATTTACAGCCGTTTTCTTCCACATCATCACAGTCACAGCATAGTAGCTTGGAATCTAAGTAAGTAGTCAGCTGAATATACACATGGCTAGGTTATCTCATTTCTAGCTGCCTGCTTTGTTTATCAAGCACTTATGTAACATTCCGAATTATATTAAGGCAGGGCCAGGCTTTGTATTCGCATGCTGTTATCCTAGCACTGATAGGAGAGATGAACAGAGCAGAGTGTGAGATGTTTAAAGGGATGGCTGCCTCTGCTCTCTGTCCTCTCCAAAACTTAAGACCTTAGATCTACATCCCATCTCTCTTTTGCTTTCTAGCAGTTAAATTACAGTGCAAGGCTGCGGAACTTCATGCTTCCCACTTCTATCAGCAGCATAGAGGCACAGAGCTGAAGCTGTGAAGGCAACAAGTGCCAGAGTGTAAACGTTGATTTGAATGCTATCAAGTTGATTTGAATGCTATCAAATTGACTTGGGGTTGGAGATAGACCAGGGATTTTTAATACATGTTTATAATTAAGAATGTAAACAGAATTTCATGTTTAGATACCCCAGATAGAAAAAGAGGCTTTTAAAGCTTTTGTTTTCAACTCCTTGGAAATTAAAGAATTGAACAGTTAGGGCAGAAAGGAAAACAGCACTCCTGCAAGGATTAAATCATACCATTTCCTCACTTTCTTCCTTTCCCTTTCTGTCACACATAGTTGCATACAAAAACCCCGCTGCAGAGCTGCTATTTTTCATTCTTCTCTTAGACTATGCCCTTTTTCTGAAAGTTTATGCATGTGACAGGGTTTTTATTTGTCTTTTTTTTTAACCCACATGGCAGGAAGTAATAAAGGGTTTACTTAAAAGGTGTATTGAAGTTAAGAATTGTCTGTTCAATTAAAGACTTGTTAACAATAACACAGCACAGAATATTTTGCATAAATAGGTTGATACAGACTCACTGTGACCATTACTTAGTCATATAACTCATAAGCAGCTAACTTTAGCCAGCCTGAACTGGTTTCAGGATTTTGTTGGAGTTTTTTGGTCGATAAATCATAACCTCTCTTGAGACTTATGAAAATTCCTTTTTAGCCATGGTAGTTGCTAAGTAATGTCCCTACTTGGATAACAGATTAGATACCAATCCTTAAATTGATAGCTTGCAAGCAGACTGCTAAATTTATGCAGGGAGCCTTTCTGGACAAAGCCAGTCAGTTTATTTGCAGGTTTTTACAAGACTAAAGCATTGAAATCTCTCTCTTCTTGAGATGCTGATTGCCTTTTGAAGTTTCCTTAACTTAAAAGTTCATATCTGAAATAAAATCTGATTCCAAATTTCCTTGTTGTCTTCATTACTCACCGTAAAAACTTCAGCAAAAAACAAGCCTTCCTTTCCAGTTCTGGAATTGGTATTCATTACTTCAGTGTTCCTGTCTTCACAGATTTCAGCCATTAAACAACTAATGCATTAATACAGATACCAGACTTATGTCACCCCTGTTTCTGATCATTTTCACTTGAAAGTGGCTCCAGCTCAGCCAGTGACATTCCTAAATGTGGTGCTATGATTGAATATCTGAAAAGCCCCATTCTTTTATAGGAAGAAAAATAACCACTTTCTCTAAATTAACTTTGTCATTTGAATTTTAACATCAACTGATTTTTTCAGAGAAAAATACATGTTGGATATGTGTTGAGATGTGCATGCAAAATGCTGTTTCATGCAGAGGCAGGTTTTCATAGAATCGTAGTATGGTCTGGGTTGGAAGGGACTTTAAAAACCAGCTAGTTCCAGCCCCTCTGCCATGGGCAGTGGCACCCCCCACTAGACCAGGTTTTGTGGCAAAGTTTGTAAAATCAGCATTTCTTGAAGGATGTATTTGTATGATGACTTTCATGGCACAATGAAGAAGTTCATATAAAACATCTGAAAGCTGTTCTAGCAAACAGGAGGTTTATAATTTTACTGTAATTTGTAAACCAATTAAGAAAATCTTTATGGCACTTTCCCTAAACAACTGTGGGCACTAGTAGCCCTTTATAAATTTATATTCTAAATTCCCAGCATTTTTAAATAGCGTAGTCCAACTGTTCTGTGTTTTCAGCTAAGTTAGTATTAAACCGCCTTAAAAATAAATGAAAGGTGTAAAGCATTATTTTCTTTCCTCCTAACCATTAACTGCAGGCTTAAATTCTAAATTGCCAGTGATCTGTTTCAAGAGGCCGAGTGAGATTAACAGCACAAGCTGCAAAATCGTACGTCGCTCACCCACTAACAGGGGCCTTCTTTTCTGTGAGTTTCCATAAATTAGATGTGGAGCCAAAGCAAGCGGAAGCTATTTTTAGTGCAGCAGCAGCACTGCAGAACAGAAGCTGTCGGAACATCACGTGTGTCAGGCTGAATCAAAGGGAGTATCCCAGCAATGTGCTGTAAACAAAACAAGGGCGCTGTCAAAAAACAACCTTCAGGTACCTAAAAAACCCATATCAAAGCCTCACGCGAGAAGCAAATCCACTGACTTATCAGCTGTGTTTCTTAGGAGATATTCCTATTTTGCAAACGTGGGAGTGTAACAAGAATTCCATGTTTCCTGGTACCCCATTGTCTCACTTGATGCAGTCCTTACTGTTAAGCATTTTTTTTTAAATCCTTTTTTTTTTCTCTATGTCTTCTATCAAGTGTGATTGTTGTCTAAAAATACATAAGCACTGCAAAAGCAGATGCAGCTGCCTGCAGAGCCACTGCATAAGGGATATCCTTGCTCTGAAAGCACAGCTTTACAGTGTGTGAGATGTTTCTTTTCAGCAAGCAGAAGAACAATATGAGCTAATACTTTACTCATTAACTGGATTGACATATTCAACTGTGAGGTTTTCCATTCATAATTAGTATTTTTATTATTTTGTGGATTTTTTGCATGAAGTGCACCAGTCCTCAGAAATTATACTTTAACCTAAGTAAATACTCACTGAACCTTTAAAAGATTAACTTTTACTTCATGTGGATTTGATTTCAATGTGTCTGCATGCTTTCGAAGGCACAAATATGTTTTAACACAGTAATTTCAAGCCTGTCTATTACTTAAAATCACCTGCTAAAACCATGGCATGTTACTCAAGCAGTTGAGGCACAACCTTAATGAAGGGTAAAGAAGGTATCAACAAATTTCATTTTGATTGATAGGTTGGTTTTTCTTAAAAAAAAAAAAAAAGATGTCTTCTTCCCTTCTTCCTGAAAACCATTTGTTCAGATGATGCATCTTATTTTGATCCTGCAGGTACATTTAATGAACTATAGGGCTTGAATTTGTTGGCATTTCTCTTCAGAGAGCCTGGGGAATGGGAGATCTTCTCTTACAGTAAATGCAAATAGCTGTGAAAAAGTGACTTGGGAAAAAGGATGTCAGCCTGAGAAAGCTGAATAATATGATTTCTCTACAATAGCAGCCTGTGCATAAAAGGGATAGAGGAGATTAATACACAATAGACACATGAAGACAAATGCAAACATCAATGCCAGTTGTGTCAGCACTGGCACAAAGGGACTCTTTAATCCGTCTTGTTACCTCCCTGCCACTCCTGACTGGGTTTTTCCCTTGGGCTGGGGGAAGAGTCGCTCAAGCTAGGACCTGGGTTTGGAAAGAACAACGATATGAATGAACTCTGAGGCATGTAAGACATGGCATGAGTCCTCTACAGGTACGGGGAAGGACTCTCTAATTCTTGTTGAAATTGTGGGTTTTATAGGCTTTGATGTCAAAGAGGAACTGTAGCCTCGTCTGACCCATTGCCTATATATCTTTGTTTAGCCAATATATTTTATGCAAGTTGCAGCTGGGAAAGGAAACATAGAATGTAATGTTGGGAATAGGAAAAGCTAAGAAAAATGAGTAGAAACAGTAAATTCTTACAGCTTGTTGCATGCACATCTTTCTTAGTCAATAATGCTAAAGTGCGGGCTCTAAGCCAAGCGTATGTAAATTATTCAGATGTCAGCCTTTCTTTTTTTAAGGAAAATATACTGATTTTGTTTGTGCCAGAATCCCTTTCTAAGTGTGTTCAACATTCTCTTATAAAAATATAGCAAAAATATTTTCTATTATTTATAGAAATGATCCCTTTAGAACCATAGAAAGATTAGGGTTGGAAAGGACCCCAAGATCATCTAGTTCCAACCCCCCTGCCATGGGCAGGGACACCTCACATTTTATATAGAAAGAGAAAAAAAAAACCCAGCAGCTCTTCCGTTGGCAATAAATAAATAAATGTTTTCAAATGCCTATAGCCAAATCAAGGGAGTGTCCAGCTGAACTCAGGATCCGCAGTTGCTGCTTAAGTTTAAGTGTCCTGTGCTACCTTACTGTAAAATACAAGAAAAGGATATGGCCATAAAAATCTCTGAATAAACACCTGAATGTCAACTACTTGCTTTTAGTCACACCATTCCCTTGCACAGATACACTGCCTTCTTATTCCAGTACCCATCTCTTTCCCTTAGAAATGGAAACTGCAACACATTCTCATATCTGGATTTGCTAGAATGGCTCATACCACTGTAACTTTAAAAAATAAGAAAAAAAAGTATCACAGGAAAAGAGTTTGCCCTCGGTTGGAATTTTTATGGTAGTTTTAGGCCGCAGAAAAACAGAATTTGGAGAGCAAATGCTAATTGTGATTTCGCTGATGGTAGGAAATTATGGTTTGTTTTCTGTAACAAATAAATAACTGTTTATTCTCAGTAAATCTGCCACACTTAAACAGAAGCTAGTGATCACCTACGTGTTTGTGGCCAAACTAAGTAGCCTTTGCAGCACTGATGCTGCTTATGGAGGGCTGAGGTGTATTGCATCCACCGCATTTCCTGTCCCAGCCCTGGGAGGAAACCAAAGCAGGCAGCAAGGGTGGGGAATCTCCTACTCGCTGGGTGCCGTGTCAGCCTTTCAAACACACACCTTAGTGTTATCAGTAATATGCAACATAAATAAAACAGTGTGCCTGCAAGGCGTTGTGTAGCCAAGCTGTCCATCACATCCAGTTCATGCATTATAGCTCCTACAGCTCAGCTCACCACTAAGGCATCTGTAAACAGTTTTTACTGAATGAAGCTTGGAGCAGAGGTAGCACACTTAGGAAATAATTGCATTGAGCTCTTAGTGATGCAAAAAAAACCAAATTGCAAGTTAAAAAAAGAGTAATAGCTGCTATGAATCTGCTATCTACAGGGAGAGTTAGAACAGGCGCTTCTTTACTGGATGCTATGAAATTGATCTTTCAGGTCAGTCATAATATGTATGTAAATAAAGAAATCTATTAAAAGCTATTAACATATGGCAATATAATTTAAGAGGAAGAGGATTTCTTGAAAATTATTCTAGGTGAACATATGACTGCTTAAATTAACTTCGGCTTATAGGACAGTTTTAATTATGTAGCAAATTAAATACAAGTAGATCAAAGCCTGCTTTATTATATATAGATGCAAAACCTTCTCAAGGACATAATATTTGTAATCAGCTTGTAATAGCTGTCATTTTCTTGTTCCACAATCTTTTTTAAAGAAGCTGCTATACATCAGTCTTAACTTTCCTCTAATGCATGTATTTCAGACTTTTTTTCTGGATTTCATCCTTTCACGAGCTCATTTTCATCCTCTTTGAATCTTTTGACACAGAACGCAGGTGGAATTGCATCTTGTCTGGACATAGCCAGCCTGCTAGGACATAGCCAGCCTGCCATTACCCTAATCAGTCTGGATGCCTGTGCAGAAAGAAACAGCTTAAATACAGACAGGTTTCTAAGACACTGGGCTCAGAAGCTGAAGCCTTGATATAGCAGATATATGGGTATCCATAATTGAGCTGGCTAATGTAAATTTCAATAAATGTCTGCAGTAATTCTGTGCATGCCTGTGGATCACCATGAAGATAATGTCTCAGTTATCATTTTCTCTTTTCCGTAGTTACATACCTATCTTGCTGTTGTCTGTTTTTTAATCTCATGTGAGTTTCATAAGGTCTGTCTCAGCATTTCCTCTTCCTTACCCAAAGCATCCTTTCTTTGATATTTATCTCCCTCACTCTCTACATTTCTAGCTGCCTGACGCATTGTGCAACATTATTCATAGCTCTTATAATTTCAAATAATATTACTGGATTTTAGTAGTATCTTATGTTTCTTAATGCATTAGGAAGATCTCACTTACTAAGTCTGCAAATGTGATGTATTTAGCAGCCTTCACACACCTTGCTGAACTTGAGAAGTGTACTTGCATTTGAGGGAAGAAAGTGAGGTTCCTGCATTGCCTTCACTGGAAATAGAATTGGCTCATAGACGTGTATTTACTCAATTTCTTCAGTAGCTGAACCATGGGTAGACACCTATTTCAGAAGCTAGATGCAAAGCAAAAAGAAATGTTCCCCTGTAGGACTGAGTATCAAATAAACTTCGTCAGAAATACTCAACAGGAAGCAGAAAGATCCTTACTTTGTGTACTGTGTATTGAGAAAAGCATACAGGTGTTTGTTTCTCCTTTGCATTTTCTTAGAAATATGTAGTTATTTCAGTAGTTTTAAGTAATATCTGCTGGTTTGCTTTTAATTCTTATGTTGATCATTATATACCGCGTATAGGAAGAATTGCATACTATGCATACAGCATGCAGAAGTGGAGCTGAGGAGGTGATATTATCTGGATTGTCATCAGCACTGGTCCAAACTACAGCTCATCTGTACCTTCAATTTCTAAGCAAAGTGCTTGCTGTCAGCAAAATGCCATGCAGAGGGTCCCCTCCCACAGTGTTGTCGTGCTTGTGTCATATAACAAAACTGCTCTTCCTGACAAAAGGGCTTGCTCCTTCGGGTTAGGTTTGCCCCCTAGTTTTAACCTTTAAATGATAGAAGAATTAAAATTGGAATTTGTGTCAGGCAGTTGCTTACCTCTGATGGATATAACAACTTAATGAAAAATATACATGTTTTGTGTTACCTACAGTGGCATTTAGATTGTCTGAGTGGTGCATTGGCACTGATAGGCAGTGCTACATGTTCACACTTGGCATTATCAGTTCATCTCCTTCCTCTCAGAAGTGCTTTTTATGCTCACTTTCGACTTGTTGCTTAAGATGAAATTCTGTCCTTTTTGCACAAATTTAGTAAATGGGATTTTAAGTCAGAAAGAAGACAGGAGGAAAAAAAAAAACCCAGCATTCTTGTCTCAGTGTGCAGCTTGCAGTGCTTCCGTTGGCTACTACTTGGTAGGAGGTTTTTTCAAATCCTTAGACGCAGCTCAGTATCCTGCTCAGAGATCTCAGCTTAAAGTTTCTGAAGAGGAGCTTGCCCCAGCACTTCTGCTATAATAGCATCTGAAATATGTGCCTCTTGTTTTTTCTAAGGTGACAAAAAGTTGTTGAGTTACAAAATTAAAACTCCATAAGCAAGCAGAGGGATCCTGGCAATTAATAGAGAAAGAGTGATATGATCAAGCAACTTTCGTAACTGGTGGAATAATCTTTTTTTGGATAATCAGCGTGGGTTGCAAGAGGGAAATAGTGTATTTGGATTCTAAAGTTATATAGCAACGTCAGGAAAATAGTACTTAGGCTGGCAGTGAGGGCTGGGGCCCTTTTTTGAAAGGATTCTGAGAGAAGGCATGAACCTAGAACAATAGCATTTTGGAATAAGACTGTGTAATGTAATGCTGAGCTATTTATAACATGCAGAGAGATAGTACAGGTACTTGTGTTTAGTGTAATTATGCTTATGCAATCACCTTTTTTAGGAAGATACCCATTTGACTAGTTTATTTTTGGAAATGTACTCCAGGGTGTTAAAATGTGTATCTATCTATCTGTCTTTATATAATTTTCAGCTTTAGTTCTAAATCTGTTTTCTGTATCTGTCAAGAGATATCCCTCTACCTATAAACGATATGAGACTGATTAACAACTGATGGCAGACAAATCTACAAGTATCAAGTTTTTGGCATCATAAATGAAAATGCCTTGCTTTATAAGGAGGAGAGGGGGAGAAATGTAATTTCCTGTTTAATTTCTACAAGAAAAAAACCTGCAGCCTAACCAGATAGAATTTCTTTATACTATAAATAAGCAAACCTTTCCTTCAGTCATGGCTTTGATTTTGATATATTTCTATCTATCTAAATTGCTCCTTCCACAATTTTCCTTGTACTGCTGGGTTCAGAGATGCTCCTTCAGATGCTCCATAAATGATGTAAATAACAAAGCAAAGCTCTTCAACGTTGATGAAAGTTTGTGTGTTTATATATAACTAAACATGCTGTGTAGCTAGCTGGGGCAGGCCTGATCATGGGAATGTATATTCTGGGGAAAGTTAAGAACGAAATTCATCTTGCCATTTTAAAGATGCTAATGCAAAGGTGCTAATCTAGGTAAATGGTTTTATTAACAGTTACAGAGAAGGAGTAATTAACGTACGCACTGTCTAAAAATGATGGGTTGTGGGTTTATGTGAAATGTATTTTGTTTCCTTCAGAATGTTCCATCTGTATCTCAAGTCATGTCCTAAGTAATTTCCTCAGTTTGGTGTAGTTTTACAGTGTTGTTTTTGTTTATTAGTGTTAGTCTATTGGTTTCTT
This sequence comes from Lathamus discolor, assembly GCF_037157495.1. Classification (NCBI taxonomy): domain Eukaryota; kingdom Metazoa; phylum Chordata; class Aves; order Psittaciformes; family Psittacidae; genus Lathamus; species Lathamus discolor. The sequence goes on along the minus strand of NC_088885.1, from coordinate 106,019,479 downwards.
ATTACATCTTTTATTCTATTCCTTAACAATTGTAGGTCATGTTTTATTTTATAATTGATCATTTTAGTAGGAATTGTGATGCCATAGTAACTGGCTCCTTTCAAAATCTTTATTTCCAATCCCTTGTCAGATTGAATTATATTTCCAGTGTTATGCATGGGCATGTCCTTGGCTTTCAGTGTTTATATGGTATCTGTACTAAATTTTAATTGTAGCCAGCTTATTACGAGAGTTCTGGTGATAATCGGTATAGTAGTGTTTGAAGCAGTAAATACAGAAGAGTCTAGTTAGGTTACCGATGTTGTTCTCCTGTGTTATGCTTCCAGACACCTTTCTCTTCTGTCACATTTAAAGATAAAGACCATAATCATTCATATTCTCAATGCAGACAGATTTTACCTTAAAAACACTTTTTAAAAGAATATAGGTGTGATAGGAGTGTAAAGGAGTGAGCTCCTATATCTTAATTCACTTTTCTTATTTTTTTATTCTCCTGCTGTAATTAATCAGGACATGGATGTTACATGGTATTGTGTTCCTTGCCAGAGCAGAAGATATTTTAAGGTGAACTGCTGAAGAAAATCAGTTACATTGGAAAAAAAAAAATCTGCATGCAAAATTGAAGATACCTCACAGCACTTCTGTGGCTGTTCTTCTCAAAGGACAAGCTGGCATTAATGATAGTGAATTATGACCTGGGTATAGTACTAGTTTTCCTAATCATTTCAACAGATATGCAAAAAAAAGTGGGTTGCCAGGGGCCCCCTCAGCTTACAGACCAGCCCCTGCACTGGTGTGGCAGATATCATCTGTGGCAGTTACCAAACAGGTAGCAGGCACTTCCTAGAAAGTGAGCTAGTTTGTTCCTGTGTCCTCATAGGATCATCTACATTGTACTGAGTAGAAGTATTAAGAACAATGTGCCCCACTAGGAAGTAAGTCTGGAGCCTGACTTGTCTGGTGGCTTGATGGAGGTTGCAGAGGAGCCTGTCAGCGCTGGTGTCACACTGTACACTGACAGTTCCCATAGATCAGGTGCTGGCAAAATCACTCTTACATAAAGTGTTATTTATTAGGTTTAATGTATCCTCTGTTAGCATGCTACTGGGAAGATAGAAGAAAGGGCTAATGATCTGTATCTAAAGCTGCTGGATATTAGAAGAATCTCTCTACAGGTTACTCTTAATCTCAAGATAATTACACTTGTGGAGAATGACACAGGTGTGATCATTCCCCAGCATAAAAAGCCACTTCTGTACCTGCAACATGCCATGCAGTGTCACGTGTTGTTGGACTGCAGTTCTGACTGATGTTCAGAGTTGGGCTGCAATGAGCAAAGAGCAGGGTCTCCGTTTACTTTAGGGGAAAGACTTTTCTTCAGGCTCCAGGTGTCAGAAATTTTGCACATGTTACTGATCTTTTAGGCATATGAGCAGTCCCATTGAACTCCAAAGTCTGGTTGCATTCAAGAGGATTACGTATATCCTTTAAACTATGTTTGTGGGTATCAGTAGAATCAAAGCTTTTCTTGCACTGAATTCTTAGTCCCTCTGTATATCTGAAATATTCTGAATCATTCTAACAAAAGAAAAAAACAGTGCAGGAGAGTGCAAAGCTTGCCCCATAGTCAGAATATCTTGCTATTTGTTTGTGTTAATTTTATCTACATGTGTTCTGCAGTTACTAAAATTCCCTCTTACCTGCTTCTATGAGAAAATAAATCACCTTGAAAATTATGTCAGTTTTGAAGAATAAGTCAGCAGTTTTTCAATGCACTTTCATTGCTCTGCAGATAAATTCTGGTCATCATTTCTTTCCTGTTGGTGTGGATTGTCAGTCTACATAACGTCCACTTCTTGTTTGGAGGGGCAGAGGTGTCTTAGGACACCCGCAGAGTGTCGTGATGGAGCCCATCTTACAGTTTCTCAGTGCTGAGATGGGAAGAAACACAAGCAAAAGACATAAAAAGCAGTTGGAAACATCCCCATTTCCTCACTTCTGTGATTTGGCTTCTGTCCACGTACTGTTTTGGCACCAGATCTGCTCAAAAGTGTGTTGCAGTGCCTGAGCTGAATTTAGGTCAGAGCAGCCCCGATCTGACATGTAACCAGTAGATGAAGATGTATGTCTTAAAGACATGTGGTTGTTTAATAGTTACACTTCTTGATTTGTTTTCCATTTGTTCTAGGGTTTTCAAGGGTTTGTGCTGAAGGTATTAGAAATACTTAATAAAGCACTGAAATTTAAAAAACAGAAATAGTTCCTTTAAGTGCGAGCATTACTTTTTCCCTTTTGATATGAGTAGCACTGAGACCTCAAAAGAGCATCATGTAAACGGGTAAAGTATCATCACCTGCTGAATTAAGCAATGGCTTCTGCTTTCAAAGTATCATCACAGTTATGTTGTAAATGTGTACTTTTTGAATTTACTTAAAATTTTTTGTCATTGTGCCCTCCATAAATTATTTTTCTGAGGGTCGTGTGAACTTTGGGTGCTTTGAAGTCTAATGTGTGATATCCTGTTGCAAGACAGACATTTGTTAAGGGCAAGAGATCAGTATTTACAGTGCCAGTGTTAGGCCTGGATTATTTGTAATCTAAGTAAGAAGGTTGCTAACAATTTGAAGGGATTATAAGATTAGCAATTATCTGTGTGTTTATTTGATTAAAATAAATGCCCACAGATTTGGCTGCCATACCTGTGCTCTGGTATTTGGGATCAGAAATCCTAGTTTATTGGAAGTAGAAAACCAAAGAACAACAAAACTTTGTGGTTTGATTCTATGATGACTTTAATAAACTGTCTATTCTAATTAATCTTCTGTGCTCTATTTGCAGTGAACTACAGAGCACCTCATTATTGAAAACCATTTTGTAGAAAGGTTTTTTTTAGGTTGGGGTTTTATTCTTTTATTGCTCTTCTCTTTTAGGGAACTGAAGAGCATTTTTTACTTATACCATTAATTTAAAAATTCCAAGTTACTTTTTGAGGAAATAGAAGTCAGAGACAGTAATTCTGTAGGATACTCTTGCACAGAGCTCAGGTTTTGTCTGTAACTTAGCAGCTTAGGTCTGGTGTCATTTAGTGAAGCTTTCCAGATTTATTGTTTGAAAAACGTCCAACTCTGTGTGATTGAGAGTTTAATCTCATTGTGGAGCCAAGATCCCAGAGGCTAAAGTGAAAGATCGTCATTCTTCTTCACACCCTACTTTAGATCCTCCTGGCTCTACCTCCTGAGGGCACTCGCTCTCCCAAGCAATTGTATGTGTTAGGATGTGGTTTATGTGGACTTTCTGGTAAAAAAGGTCAAATCCTTAGAGGCGATCACAAAAGTAGTTCTCGCCCTCAGGACAGGTGCCAGGCACACTCCTGCTCAGAGTATTTCCCAGCATCTGAGCCACAATGTCACACACACAGTTTGATGGAAAACAATTAATTTGGTAGGACTTTGCTGATCTAGAGCTCTCAGGTCTGAAGTGGGAAAGAAAAAGCAGAAGGATAAATATGCATCTGCATTTCTCCCTGAAAATACAAAACTTGTACCTGTCCTCACAGCCCTACCACAGGATGACCTGCCAACATATCGCCAGCTCTACGTCATTCCATAAACGATTGAGTGATGATTCCGTAGTTAGAGAGCAAATGATTCCTGGTTTTCATTTCCACAGGCTATATGCAAATTGGGAATGGTATTTTTAATCTTCTCTTTAAAAGAAGAAAGAGAGAAATGACAACATTTTGAGATCTGAACTGAAAACTGGCTTTGAGTTTTTGACATTTATGCCTTATTTGTATATTCCTTGTCAGCCTTCTTCAGCTGCTATTGCATAAATCTTCCATGTTTTTTCCTCTAACTGTATGGGTGGAGAAGACAAATTGGGAAGTTCAACTTCCTTCTCAGTGCCTCGTTTGAGAGCTTTAGAAGTTTTCCAGGATTTAAAATGGGCTTCATTGGATTTTTTTTTTTTATAAAGTAAGCTTTTATCAATCTTCTGACCTTCCTCACAGATGTGTACATTGTACAAAGCAACAACTATGAAGCGGCAGGGTGACTTTTCAGCTGTAAAAGCTGAAGTTGTTCTCACAGTAGCACCGTGATACCGTAAGGGATGATGATGTTGGCTGTGATTTTGCAAGGAACTGCCAGTCTTCCAGGTGGCTCCACAACAGGTCCTATAAGCTGGCTCAGGTTCTACTGCTGTATTGCAGGACCAGCACAGCATGTCCAGTGCTGCTCAGCCTCCTTCCCGAGCTCTCCTGCCTCAGGCCATGTGCAGGCACTGACAGTGAGCATCTCGGCACCAAACCGACACAGGGAGCAGTGAGGACTGCTTGTGGTGCTGAATCCTCTGTTATCGAGAAACCAGAGACCCATTTGTTCCAGCTTTTCAGAAATCAGACCCCAGAATGACAAACCACCTGTTGGGAACAGGGTGGAGAGATTAAAAACATGAGTGTAACATAATCTTTAAAGTAACTTGAAGCAGGACGTGATCAGGTTGTTGCATAATTGTTTTCCTCATTCCTCAAACCCAAATCATTGTATTGTTGTTTTAATAGTACAGATGCACTGTACACTGAAAAAAACCGAGGAAAGTTGATGGGAAGGAAAAGGAAGGTACAGAAAGTACAGAGATAGGAATGCATTTCACAAAGTGCTGTACTAATAGTAAATGTTAGTGTTGCCTTACTGTCAAATGTACAAGTAGCAGGGTTGTACGGCTAGTGTTGAACACTTAAGTTTTATAGCCCTTGTTCTGTTTGAATAGCTTGTTAACTTTTAAATGGAATTAGGCCAATTATTAGCAAGTTGGATGTGGTCACTCTATCCTTCTTCCTTCCATTTTTGTAGTAGCAATTCATCTCCTCTCTTCAGCTCCATGCCTACCTCCAGCTACCCAAGGTAATCACTTAGCCAAGCTGTAGGTGTTATGACCAATTGCTTGAATACATTCAGTGGTTAAATATATCCTGTTCTAAAATGCACACAATAATGGGGATTTAATAAAAATGTTTCAGCAGCATCATTTGTAGATACAGGAATTTTCTCATGAGTCTCACGGTTATGTCCAGCATTTGTTTCCACAGTGCTAGACCTCTGCTTGATGTTGTTCTTATTTTCACCTGGTAATGTCTAAGGCAACTGATCGTGATATATATCTGATACTCTGTTTCATGTACGGCTTCCAAAGTGTGTTCTGTGTGGGAATAAGAAGGATAACACATCTGTTCTAGATTACAAGTAGGACAGCCCTAAAAATTCTGGTGCATGGCATGGATACATTTGGGAGGAGCAGTCTTTGAGTCCTTCCATCAAAGGTGAAAGATGACTGTGTCTCTTCACTCTGCTAAAGAGAATGCAACAGGTCTACCTCTGAACAATTGGTGAAGTGGTTCTGTTGGGTGTTTTGGGGTCAAATGCTCTGGAACCACTGGATGTCAGTCTTCATGATCCTTCTGTCCTTCAACTCCTGAGCCATGACTTTCTGTCCTGTTGTATAAGTTTTCTTGCCTTGAACCTTGTGGAGGTACTATCCTATTCCAGTAACTCTGAGAGTATGCTGGTGAACGCCACAGCATCCCTGCACATTGAAGGGATGCTCGTAGAGTCTGTGTCCAGCATGACCTTTACCTTTTGTGAAGCATGCCCTTCACACAAGGAAAAGAGGTTTGTAAGCGCAATGTTATACCTGGGCCAAGGCTTAAGGAGTGCAGAGAAGAAATGATCTGCCACTGCACCTCATGAACTGCAGTAAGGAAAAAGAAACGTTACCAGGTGTTCTGCAAGGACTGCTTTAGCACTTTCTCTGTCCCCGGCGTGTAGGAAGCTGGTCACCATCCTGACTTCTCTGTAGAGCAAATTTTTCAGTTTTCTTAATTTTCACTGATGACATACTTCACATCTCACATGCAACCCCAGAAAACTTCTTCTTTGGTAGGACATGTGTTAGAAGCCTTTGTATTCCTCAAATGGTGGGTTTGTATAGGAACTCTAGACCCTATCTGTGTCTTGGAGACTCTAAGACATCCTCATGAGAACTGGTTCCGTGATCCAAATGTTAAGCCTTGGAACTAGTGCCAGTCGTCCTGTTTAACCCCAGGACTCCAGCCATGTCAATTCTCTGGGTCATGTCAACACCTGGCAAACACGTGGTAGGTAAAAGCAAACAGATATGCTCTCATTTTGCTCAGGATTTTCACACACTGTTCCTTTCATTTAGGTGTCACAAAAAAATGTGTAGATCTGAAAATAGTAATGCACATGCATGTGTGCTTTTCCTGGTTGGGGGGTTTGCCACTCTGAAGAGTTCACTTTTCTTCATCTGGGTTTTCTGGGGGCTACTGGCATCTTTTTTGAATCATCTGCTTTGACTTGCTAACATGAAATCTCTTAGCAGCAAGTTCTTTTTGCACTGAGCTTGGACTGGTGCCACTGGTAAACACGAACTTCTCGTGACTTCCTTTTAAATCTGTTTTGCTACCTTTGCTTCTCCTGTTTGGAGATCTTCTGCTTTCTCTTTTATCAACCTCCTATATAAAACTCTAGTCAAACTGGTTTTTCCTTTTTGGCAATCACTGTAGCAGACTTACTATTCCAAACCACTTCCACTGGCGATCTTTAGCTCCCAACAACCAGTGCTCTTTCTAACCTGGATTTTGTATTCTTCAGGGCTCACTGCACTTGGTGGATTTTGTGTACACTAAGAGGATATCCAAAGTGCAGCCATTTTTGTACACTAAGAGGATATCCGAAGTGCAAAGCCATCAGCCAGATGTTTAAGTCACACTGAAATATTTTTTCCGTATCACAGCAAGATAAACCTGCAGGTAACAGGAAAAACTGTATTTGCAACATCTAGTGAAAATACATTTTGTTAGCTTGAGACATTTCCTCGCAACCTTGTGGTATATAGCTGGTGCTTGTAAACCTGATGCATTTTACAACTCTGAGTATTATTGAAGCCTTTTCACACAGTTTGGCTTCCCGGAACATAAAAATCCAAGTTCTTTTCAAAGAATTCGGCTGAAGAGGTGGAGGTGAGATCCTCTATGTGCTTTAGTTGGTGGGACATAAACCCAAGGTTTTGATCTACCATTCTGTCTAAAGGCTCATTCTCCAGGTCCTGATGGGACAGTTGTGTTCTGCCCATGTATTTCATCTGATATTTCAGGTATTATCTGCTTCCCTTCCAGCACTGGTCTGTGTAGGTGCTACGTGTTAAACAGTTGTTTCATGTAGACAGTGGATAAAGAGATCCTAGCCTGCCACATATCAGCCCACAAAGCAGCCAGGATCCAGATCTCTCTGGATAACGCAATATGAGCTTTCTGTTTTCAGGTTATTTTTTAGTACTCTGTTCAAAATTACACTTGTAATTGCAGAATGTGTTCCCATGTAGCCTTTACATTGCAGAACGCAAATCTATGCCTATAGAAACACTCCATGCGTGTCTCAGTACGCATTTAATTATTACCTGCTTAGGACTGTCCTCATGAGGAAGAAGAAAGTTCACTGAAGTCAGTGAATTCAAGCTGGTGTGAACATGGTCAGAAGGAGGGTCTGCATGTGCCCATCTAAGCTTCAGATTTTATTGATGCTTCATTCTTAGTCTGTTTCACAGCAGCCAGACTTCTTGCACCCCTGGGAGTAAAACATCTGAGCACACACAATAAAAAAATATTGGCCCTTTAAAAATAAATAAATAACCTTTCATCTTCTTTCTCCTTCTGCCCATCTTCCCTCTTCTCTGAGATCCCGTATAGCAGAAGTTGCAGATGATGCGTCTCTCTTCTGCTGGAGCCTGTTAACCTTTCCGTGTGAGCGACAGTTTTCCAGACTGAGGTCTTAGTGTTTATGTTAAGAAGAGGGTTAATGATGATCCCCATAGGCCTCTCATTCGGAAAGCAAAAACATCTGCTAAGCCAAAAAGTGGCTAGTTTGCTAAATATAGAAGGAAGAAATGCATTTCCCAAAATTCACACTCCTTAACAAATTTAGGGAACTCGTGGGGACAAGCAGTTGTGGAAGTCATGCAGTTTGTTCATTCTTTAGTATAGTTCATGTATTTTCAATAAAAAAAAATAAAATCAGATTGCTATTATCAAGCAGAAAGCGGGTACAACTCACATATGAAATGTTTAATGCAGTTGAACTTTTTGTGTATCTGTTTAGGTTAATAGCTGGACACATGCCAAAGCCCATGAAGCTTAGCTGCAGTACATAGTGAGAGAAGACAACTTAGCTGTGGAGAAAGTGAGGTTAAAATGGATGTCTGCTAGGAAACATTCTTAACTGGGCCCACAGACTGAGAAAACTCAAATTTTCACTCTATTTATCACCGCCAAATGCGCTCCTGATTGCTGCCAGCTATCTGGCTCCTTGAGGGAAAGGATAACCTGGTGAATAGTATACTAGCCCTTGGTTGCAACCATCATCATCTGTCTTTGCTTTTAAAGCCTCAGCCAAAGTCATCATCTGTGAATAGGGTTCAAACTAAAGTTTTCCTACTTCATGGGATTACCAGGGAGCATAGTTTGCTGCTACAAATGAAGCATCTCATGCTGGCTTTGCTCTTGATGACTTCATGGTAGCTGGGACCACAACAGTCAGCAGCCATGGCCAGGGCAACAAAATGAGACGGGTTATACACTTCCCTGTCAAGCTGCTGAATTCCACCGGCAGACGTATGGTATGGACACTGGGACAGCAAAGTGCCCTTTACTTTTGTGTCTAGCAGAGAGCACCATTGCTGCCTTGAGACCCTTCCCAGTCTTATTGCTCCTCTCCCTCTGAAGCAAGCTCAGAGTGGCCAGTGCTGCCCTGGGGAGACACAGCTTCACCACAAGCTATACAGCCCAGGATGCCACGTCCTGGCTGCATATCTGCTGTCTGTGTTCCCCGGTGGGCTGGTGAGTGACCCACCCCCAGCTGCCTCCTGGCCGCATGCCCCCTCACCCCAAGCAGAGAGCCGGCCAACTGCTTTAAACCACAAATCCTCAAACTTTACCGGCCTGTTAACAAGCCAGCAGGTTTCAGGCATGACTGTACTTTGCTCTCCCTCTTAGCCTCACATTTAACCTCTTCATCTCCTGGCACAACAGTTCCCTTCCTGGCAAGACATGAGTTGCAGGTGGGCGAAGGTGCAGATAAATCCCGGTGGTTTTTTGTAATCCCCAAGCAGCCGTTTCGCCAGCCCTGGGTGAGACAGCGTGAGGTCTGCTGGGAGGTTGGCAGGTCTTGGGAAAATACAGCTTTGACAACTGAAAAAAAGAGAAGCAAGGTAAGTTCTGATGATCTTTATTAAATTCAGGTTTCACTTGTATTTTAGCAAAATCTCGGGGCGAGATCCAGCTGAGCTTCTGTATGCAAACAGGGTCCAGAGAAGATGCCTGGGGTGGGATGCAGGCGGTGGGCTGGGCAGAGGCTGCCCCCTGCAGTTCCTGTATAAGAAAGTGCAGAGAGGAGAACAACATCTCCCTGCTGCTTGCTGTCATCTCCCCACTTCTATGTGTGTCACACCCCACATGATAGTGGGTTCACCTTGATATTGAAATAAATGCTTTTTAGCTGCCAGGAGCAAAAGGGAGGTCCTGAGGATCTTAGCAGATACCAAAAACGTGTGACAAGCAATACCGATATGTAGATTTCTAACCCTTTTGAAAGAAATGCTGTTACAGTAGGCTGTATTTCAGCATTTGCACTGGATATTTTCTTTGTAACAGGTTATGCAGCGCTTGTCATTCAAAACTGGAGAACAGCATAGGTGAGCCAGACTGGATCCAAAACAGGTTTCTGTCCTTCTCTTCCTCATTGTGCCTTTGCTACTGTGCTTACTCCTCATGGGAAGTGACTGCAGAGTGATGCAGAGGAAGAGAGGGGATAAACTCCACCACTACATGGCAGCTGTATTTAAAATACAGTAACTTT